>NC_042994.1:26154798-27382645 GCF_901001165.1 Salmo trutta
GATATCCAACCAGGCGGTGCCAAGTCCCAGACATGACATCCACCCTGGCGGTGCCAAGTCCTAGACATGACATCCACCCTGGCGGTGCCTTGTCCTAGACATGATAGCCACCCTGGCGGTGCCAAGACCTAGACATGACAGCCACCCTGGCGGTGCCAAGTCCTAGACATGACAGCCATGGTAATCAGATTAAGGCTTTGGGACCAGTAAGTAGTCAGTCAGGACGGCTGGCTGGATTATACTTTGGTGTTACTGAGAGAGGCCCACTGCAGGCAACACGCACGCACGCACACACACGCACACACACACACACACACACACACACACACACACACACACTCCTGCCTTTAACAGTATTGTAACTGTGTGTTGTTTTATCCCCCCTCCCCCACAACCTCCAGAGGGACTGCCCTCCGTCCCACAACAGTCCCCGGTCAGGAGGGGGGGAGGAGTGGGTGAGGGATAGACCCCCAGGCCAATCTCACAGCAGTGTGAGGAGGAATGGCACTGCCCCCCACCTCCGGCCGACCAACCAGGACCCTTCGTGCCTCCTGACTTCGCCCAACACGCCCCGGAACCCCGAGGGGGGCGGGGCTGACCTGGTTGGGCACGCCCCCCAGGTCAACGGCTGCAGTAATAGCAGACCTTCAACGGACGGGAAAAAAAGCAACGTGCTAGAGGGTAAAGACTCCTCTACTGACATATATATAGACATACAGTCAGGTCCAGAATTATTGGCACCCTTGGGTAAAGACTCCTCTACTGACATATATATAGACATACAGTCAGGTCCAGAATTATTGGCACCCTTGGGTAAAGACTCCTCTACTGACATATATATAGACATACAGTCAGGTCCAGAATTATTGGCACCCTTGGGTAAAGACTCCTCTACTGACATATATATAGACATACAGTCAGGTCCAGAATTATTGGCACCCTTGGGTAAAGACTCCTCTACTGACATATATATAGACATACAGTCAGGTCCAGAATTATTGGCACCCTTGGGTAAAGACTCCTCTACTGACATATATATAGACATACAGTCAGGTCCAGAATTATTGGCACCCTTGGGTAAAGACTCCTCTACTGACATATATATAGACATACAGTCAGGTCCAGAATTATTGGCACCCTTGGGTAAAGACTCCTCTACTGACATATATATATAGACATACAGTCAGGTCCAGAATTATTGGCACCCTTGATAAAGTTGAGCAGAAAAGACTTTTGTTTAATGTATAAACTGAGTATAGCAAACATGAGCATCACTCCCCCCATAGCTTTCACCTGGTCAGTCTATGTCATGGAAATAGCAGATCTCCTTAATGTTTTGTACTCTCAGTGTATATTTTGTTTTAACATCTGCACAAAAATATAAACGCAACATGCAACAATTTCAACGTTTTTACTGAGTCACAGTTCATAGAAGGAAAGCAGTCAATTGAAATAAATTCATTTGGTGCTAATCTATGGATTTCACATGACTGGGCAGGGGTGTTGCCTTGGGTGGGCCTGGGAGGGCATAGACCTACCCACTGAGGAGCCAGGCCTAGCCAATCAGAATTTGTTTTTTACCCACAAAAGGGCTTTATTACCGACATAAATACTCCTCAGTTTCATCAGCTGTCTGGGTGGCTGGTTTAAGACGATACTGCAGGTATAGAAGCTGGATGTGGAGGTCCTGGGCTGGCCTAGTTACACATGGTCTGCGGTTGTGAGGCCGGTTGGACGTACTGCCAAATTCTCTAAAACAACGCTGAAGGCAGCTTATGGTCGAGAAATTAACATTAAATTATCTGGCAACAGATCTGGTGAACATCACTGTAGTCAGCATGCCAATTGCACGCTCCCTCAAAACTTGAGACATCTGTGGAATTGTGTGACAAAACTGCACATTTTAGAGTGGCCTTTTATTGTCCCCAGCAGAAGGTGCACCTGTGTAATGATCATGCTGTTTAATCAGCTTCTTGATATGCCACACCTGTCAGTCAGGTGGATGGATTATCTTGGCAAATGAGAAATGCTCACTAACAGGGATGTAAACAAAATTGTGCACAAAATTTGAGAGAAATAAGTTTTTTTTTGTGCGTATGGAACATTAATGGGATCTTTTATTTCAGCTCATGAAACATGGGAATATTTTACATGTTGCATCTATGTCCTGTATTAATATGCTATTTATCCAAAGCGACATAGTTAGGCATGCATACATTTTACTTATGGGTGGTCCTGGGTATTGAACCCACGACCCCGGGTGTTACAAGCACCATGAATTACCAACTTAGCTACAAAGGACCACAAAGTCTCCTGACTTGAACCCCATTGAGAACCTGTGGTTTGAATTAAAGAGTCAAAGTCTCCGGTCTTGAACCCCATTGAGAACCTGTGGTTTGAATTGAAGAGTCAAAGTCTCCGGTCTTGAACCCCATTGAGAACCTGTGGTTTGAATTAAAGAGTCAAAGTCTCCGGTCTTGAACCCCATTGAGAACCTGTGGTTTGAATTAAAGAGTCAAAGTCTCCGGTCTTGAACCCCATTGAGAACCTGTGGTTTGAATTAAAGAGTCAAAGTCTCCGGTCTTGAACCCCATTGAGAACCTGTGGTTTGAATTAAAGAGTCAAAGTCTCCGGTCTTGAACCCCATTGAGAACCTGTGGTTTGAATTAAAGAGTCAAAGTCTCCGGTCTTGAACCCCATTGAGAACCTGTGGTTTGAATTGAAGAGTCAAAGTCTCCGGTCTTGAACCCCATTGAGAACCTGTGGTTTGAATTGAAGAGTCAAAGTCTCCGGTCTTGAACCCCATTGAGAACCTGTGGTTTGAATTAAAGAGTCAAAGTCTCCGGTCTTGAACCCCATTGAGAACCTGTGGTTTGAATTGAAGAGGATAGTCCTGAAGTGCAGACTGAAGGATATCAATGATCTGGTAGGATTCTGTATGGAGGAATGGTCTAAGATCCCTCCTAGTGTGTTCTAGAACTCATCAAACATCTGGTAGGATTCTGTATGGAGGAATGGTCTAAGATCCCTCCTAGTGTGTTCTAGAACTCATCAAACATCTGGAAGGATTCTGTATGGAGGAATGGTCTAAGATCCCTCCTAGTGTGTTCTAGAACTCATCAAACATCTGGAAGGATTCTGTATGGAGGAATGGTCTAAGATCCCTCCTAGTGTGTTCTAGAACTCATCAAACATCTGGTAGGATTCTGTATGGAGGAATGGTCTAAGATCCCTCCTAGTGTGTTCTAGAACTCATCAAACATCTGGAAGGATTCTGCATGGAGGAATGGTCTAAGATCCCTCCTAGTGTGTTCTAGAACTCATCAAACATCTGGTAGGATTCTGTATGGAGGAATGGTCTAAGATCCCTCCTAGTGTGTTCTAGAACTCATAAAATATCTGGTAGGATTCTGTATGGAGGAATGGTCTAAGATCCCTCCTAGTGTGTTCTAGAACTCATAAAACATCTGGTAGGATTCTGTATGGAGGAATGGTCTAAGATCCCTCCTAGTGTGTTCTAGAACTCATCAAACATCTGGAAGGATTCTGTATGGAGGAATGGTCTAAGATCCCTCCTAGTGTGTTCTAGAACTCATCAAACATCTGGAAGGATTCTGTATGGAGGAATGGTCTAAGATCCCTCCTAGTGTGTTCTAGAACTCATCAAACATCTGGTAGGATTCTGTATGGAGGAATGGTCTAAGATCCCTCCTAGTGTGTTCTAGAACTCATCAAACATCTGGAAGGATTCTGTATGGAGGAATGGTCTAAGATCCCTCCTAGTGTGTTCTAGAACTCATCAAACATCTGGAAGGATTCTGTATGGAGGAATGGTCTAAGATCCCTCCTAGTGTGTTCTAGAACTCATCAAACATCTGGTAGGATTCTGTATGGAGGAATGGTCTAAGATCCCTCCCAGTGTGTTCTAGAACTCATCAAACATCTGGTAGGATTCTGTATGGAGGAATGGTCTAAGATCCCTCCTAGTGTGTTCTAGAACTCATAAAACACTTTACAAAAAGGCTGTGTCATTATCCTGGCAAGCAGATGGTGCTAGAGTATTGAAAACAGGGGTGCCAATAATTTTTTATGGATTTTTTTTTTAAATTAGTTGTTAAACAAAATCTCTTTCTGTAATTATAAAATAATCTAATGGTCCCATTATTTGAAGCTTGCAATATAGCTCAGTGTTTGTATTGTACTAATCCTCATCAGGGATGCCGATAATATTTATTTGTATTATATCTTTGTATTATATTAATCTTTATCAAGGGTGCCAATAATTATGGACCTGACTGACATATATATATATATATATATATATATATATATATATATATACAGCGATATAGTTTTTTACAGTATGTAATATATACATATATAAATAATGCAATAGCATCAGCAATGGACTTGAGGATATAAACTCATGTACAGCAACATATAAGGAAATATAATACTTTTTGACGTAATCTATATGAAATACACCATAACATGAGAACTGACTGGCAACATAACTGAGTGGACTTCTGTTGTTCCCTGATAAACTCTGGCTGTCTCCCCCCTGGTGACAGTGTTCAGTACTGCATGTCTCCCCCCTGGTGACAGTGTTCAGTACTGCATGTCTCCCCCTGGTGACAGTGTTCAGTACTGCATGTCTCCCCCTGGTGACAGTGTTCAGTACTGCATGTCTCCCCCCTGGTGACAGTGTTCAGTACTGCATGTCTCCCCCCTGGTGACAGTGTTCAGTACTGCATGTCTCCCCCCTGGTGACAGTGTTCAGTACTGCATGTCTCCCCCCTGGTGACAGTGTTCAGTACTGCATGTCTCCCCCCTGGTGACAGTGTTCAGTACTGCATGTCTCCCCCCTGGTGATAGTGTTCAGTACTGCATGTCTCCCCCCTGGTGATAGTGTTCAGTACTGCATGTCTCCCCCCTGGTGACAGTGTTCAGTACTGCATGTCTCCCCCCTGGTGACAGTGTTCAGTACTGCATGTCTCCCCCCTGGTGACAGTGTTCAGTACTGCATGTCTCCCCCCTGGTGACAGTGTTCAGTACTGCATGTCTCCCCCCTGGTGATAGTGTTCAGTACTGCATGTCTCCCCCCTGGTGACAGTGTTCAGTACTGCATGTCTCCCCCCTGGTGACAGTGTTCAGTACTGCATGTCTCCCCCCTGGTGACAGTGTTCAGTACTGCATGTCTCCCCCTGGTGACAGTGTTCAGTACTGCATGTCTCCCCCCTGGTGACAGTGTTCAGTACTGCATGTCTTTACATGTATTTTTGACAGTTTTGTAATTTAGCAGACAGGAGCAATTAGGGTTAAGTAAGTGCCTTGCTCAAGATTTTGCACCTAGTCGGCTCAGGGATTAGAACCAGCGACCTTTCGGTTACCGGGCCAACGCTCTTAGGCTACCTGCCGCCCCGTAGTCTAAGCTGTCTGTTTAGTTGTTTAGTCGTTCACTGTGTGTGTTAGTTGTTCTGTGTTTGTGGGACTGCCTTGTAGCTGTGTGTTAGTTGTTCTGTGTAGTGTGTGAGTATAACTGTAGTGTGTGTCTAGCTGTAGTGTGTGTGTCTAGCTGTAGTGTGTGTATAGCTGTAGTGTGTGTATAGCTGTAGTGTGTGTATAGCTGTAGTGTGTATAGCTGTAGTGTGTGTGTATAGCTGTAGTGTGTGTGTATAGCTGTAGTGTGTGTATAGCTGTAGTGTGTGTGTAGCTGTAGTGTGTGTGTATAGCTGTAGTGTGTGTCTAGCTGTAGTGTGTGTCTAGCTGTCGTGTGTGTCTAGCTGTAGTGTGTGTCTAGCTGTAGTGTGTGTGTAGCTGTAGTGTGTGTATAGCTGTAGTGTGTGTGTATAGCTGTAGTGTGTGTATAGCTGTAGTGTGTGTAGCTGTAGTGTGTATAGCTGTAGTGTGTATAGCTGTAGTGTGTATAGCTGTAGTGTGTGTATAGCTGTAGTGTGTGTATAGCTGTAGTGTGTATAGCTGTAGTGTGTATAGCTGTAGTGTGTGTAGCTGTAGTGTGTATAGCTGTAGTGTGTATAGCTGTAGTGTGTGTATAGCTGTAGTGTGTGTATAGCTGTAGTGTGTGTATAGCTGTAGTGTGTCTAGCTGTAGTGTGTATAGCTGTAGTGTGTATAGCTGTAGTGTGTATAGCTGTAGTGTGTGTCCTCTCTACAGGTAGTTTATGTGAGTTCCCCTTCCCCGTGCCTCCCGGGGCCCTGTTACCTGATGATGAGTGTTGTCTGGTGTTTGTAGTGGAGCTGAACAAGGGACCCTACGGACTGGGCATGGGACTCATAGATGGACTGGTGAGTAAATCAAATCAATAGGTATTTTTCCACATGCTTTGGAAACAACAGGTGTAGACTAACAGTGACATGTTTACTGATGGGTTATTTTCCAACAATGCAGAGTTAAAGATAAAATATATAAAATAAAAATATATAAAATATAAATAGTGACAAGGATTAAATACACAGTGAATAACAATAACAGGTAAAAAATAACTGTTATATACAGGGAGTACCAGGTAATAACATGGCTATATACAGGGAGTACCAGGTAATAACATGGCTATATACAGGGAGTACCAGGTAATAACATGGTTATATACAGGGAGTACCAGGTAATAACATGGCTATATACAGGGAGTACCAGGTAATAACATGGTTATATACAGGGAGTACCAGGTAATAACATGGTTATATACAGGGAGTACCAGGTAATAACATGGTTATATACAGGGAGTACCAGGTAATAACATGGTTATATACAGGGAGTACCAGGTAATAACATGGTTATATACAGGGAGTACCAGGTAATAACATGGTTATATACAGGGAGTACCAGGTAATAACATGGTTATATACAGGGAGTACCAGGTAATAACATGGCTATATACAGGGAGTACCAGGTAATAACATGGCTATATACAGGGAGTACCAGGTAATAACATGGCTATATACAGGGAGTACCAGGTAATAACATGGCTATATACAGGAGTACCAGGTAATAACATGGCTATATAAAGGGAGTACAGGTATAACATGGCTATATAAAGTAGTACCAGGTATACATGCTATACAGGGAGTACCAGGTAATAACATGGCTATATACAGGGAGTACCAGGTAATAACATGGTTATATACAGGGAGTACCAGGTAATAACATGGCTATATACAGGGAGTACCAGGTAATAACATGGTTATATACAGGGAGTACCAGGTAATAACATGGTTATATACAGGGAGTACCAGGTAATAACATGTTAATACAGGGAGTACCAGGGGAATAACATGTTTATATACAGGGAGTACCAGGTAATAACATGGTTATATACAGGGAGTACCAGGTAATAACATGGTTATATACAGGGAGTAACCAGGTAATAACTATGGGCTATCTACAGGGAAGTACCAGGTAATAACATGGCTATATACATGGCAAGTACCAGGTAATAACATGGGCTATATCCAGGGAGTACCATGTAATAACATGGCTATATACAGGGTAGTACCAGGTAATAACATGGCTATATACAGGGTAGTACCAAGGAATAACATGGCTCTGATACATGGAGTTACCAGGTAATAAACTGGCTAATATACAGGGGAGTACCAGGTAATATACATGGTTATAGACAGGGAGTACCAGAGGGAATAACATTGGTTAGTACAGGGAGTACCAGGTAATAACATGGTTTATCCAGGGGAGTACCAGGTAATAGACATGGCTATATACAGGGAGTCCAGGTAATAAACATGGCTATATACAGGGAGTACCAGGTAATAACATGGCTATATACAGGGAGTACCAGGTAATAACATGGCTATATACAGGGAGTACCAGGTAATAACATGGCTATATACAGGGAGTACCAGGTAATAACATGGCTATATACAGGGAGTACCAGGTAATAACATGGCTATATACAGGGAGTACCAGGTAATAACATGGTTATATACAGGGAGTACCAGGTAATAACATGGCTATATACAGGGAGTACCAGGTAATAACATGGTTATATACAGGGAGTACCAGGTAATAACATGGTTATATACAGGGAGTACCAGGTAATAACATGGTTATATACAGGGAGTACCAGGTAATAACATGGTTATATACAGGGAGTACCAGGTAATAACATGGTATATACAGGGAGTACCAGGTAATAACATGGCTATATACAGGGAGTACCAGGTAATAACATGGCTATATAGCAGGGAGTACCAGGTAATAACATGGTTATATACAGGGAGTACCAGGTAATAACATGGCTATATACAGGGAGTACCAGGTAATAACATGGCTATATACAGGGAGTACCAGGTAATAACATGGCTATATACAGGGAGTACCAGGTAATAACATGGCTATATACAGGGAGTACCAGGTAATAACATGGTTATATACAGGAGTACCAGGTAATAACATGGCTATATACAGGGAGTACCAGGTATAACATGGTTATATACAGGGAGTACAGGTATAACATGGTTATATACAGGGAGTACCAGGTAATAACATGGTTATATACAGGGAGTACCAGGTAATAACATGGTTATATACAGGGAGTACCAGGTAATAACATGGTTATATACAGGGAGTACCAGGTAATAACATGGTTATATACAGGGAGTACCAGGTAATAACATGGTTATATACAGGGAGTACCAGGTAATAACATGGCTATATACAGGGAGTACCAGGTAATAACATGGTTATATACAGGGAGTACCAGGTAATAACATGTTATATACAGGGAGTACCAGGTAATAACATGGTTATATACAGGGAGTACCAGGTAATAACATGGTTATATACAGGGAGTACCAGGTAATAACATGGTTATATACAGGGAGTACCAGGTAATAACATGGTTATATACAGGGAGTACCAGGTAATAACATGGCTATATACAGGGAGTACCAGGTAATAACATGGCTATATACAGGGAGTACCAGGTAATAACATGGCTATATACAGGGAGGGCCTTCCTCTGACACCGCCTGGTGTAGTGGTCCTGGATGGCATGGAGCTCAGCAGCAGTGATGTACTGGACCATACTCACCACCCTCTGTAGCGCTTTGCGGTCAGGTGCCTTGCAGTTTCTGTACGAAGTGTTGATGTAGCCAGTCAAGATGCTCTCAATGGTGCAGCTGTAGAACATTTTGAGGATCTGAGGGCCCAAGCCAAAACCTTTCAGCCTCCTGAGGTTGAAGAGGCGCTGTTGTGCCCTCTTTACAACTGTGTGTGTGTTGACCATTTGAAGACACCGAGGAACTTGAAGCTCTTGACCCACTCCCCTACAGCCCCATCTATTATTATGGGGACGTGCTCGCTCCTCCGTTTCCTGTAGTCCACAATCAGTTCCTGTTTCTTGCTGATATTGAGGGAGAGTTTGTTGTCCTGACCTCCCTAAAGGCTGCCTCATCGTCGTCGGTGATCAGTCCTACCACCATTTTGTTATCAACAAACTTGATGATGGTGTTGGAGTCATGCGGTGGCCATACAGTCATGGGTGAACAAGAAATACAGGAGGGGACTAAGCACACACCTCTGAGGGGTCCCCATATTGATGGTCAGTGTGGCGGATACCCTCACCGCCTAGTGGGGGAGCGACCCGTCAGGAAGTCCAGGATCCAGTTGCAGAGGGAGGTGTTCAGTCCCAGGGTCCTGAACTTGGTGATGAGCTTGGAGGAGACTATGGTGTTGAATGCTGAGGTGTAGGCAATGAACAGCATTCTTACATAGGTGTTCTTTTTGTGTGGGCATTGTGGACTGCAACCGAGATTGCGACATCTGTGGATCTTTCGGGGCAGTATGGGATGATGGTATTGATATGAGCCATGACCAGCCTTTCGAAGCCTTTCATGGCTACAGATGTGAGTGCTACAGGGCGATAGTAATTTAGTTGCCTTGGCGTCCTTGGGCACGGGGACTGTGGTCTGCTTGAAACAAGTTGGTATTACAGACTGGGTCAGGGATAGGTTGAAAATGTCAGTGAAAAAATTTGCCAAGTTGTCAGCGCATTGTCTGAGCATGGTCCCTGGTATTCTGTCTGGCGGCCTTGAGAATGTTAACCTGTTTAAAGGTCTTGCTCACATCGGCTACGGAGCGCGAGATCACACAGTCATCCGGAACAACTGGTGCTCTCATGCGTGGTTCAGTGTTGCTTGTTTTGAAGCGAGCATAAAACGAATTTAGCTTGTCTGGTAGGCTTGCGTCGCTGGGCAGCTCACGGCTGGGTTTCCCTTTGCCATCTGTGATAGTTTGCAAGCCCTGCCACATCCGTCGAGTGTCAGAGCCTGCATAGTAGGATTCGATCTTAGTCCTGTATTGATGCTTTGTCTGTCACTGTGGGGATGACATCATCAATGCACTTGTTAATGGAACCGGTGACTGATGTTGTAAACTCCTCAAATCCAAATCAAATCTAATTTTATTTGTCACATACACATGGTTAGCAGATGTTAATGCGAGTGTAGTGAAATGCTTGTGCTTCTAGTTCCGACCATGCAGTAATATCTAACAAGTAATCTAACAATTTCACAACTAACTTATACACACAAGTGTAAAGGAATGAATAAGAATATGTACATATAAATATATGGATGAGCTATGGCCGAATGGCATAGGCAAGGTGCAGTAGATGGTACAGTATATACATATGAGATGAGTAATGTAGGGTATGTAAACATTATATAAAGTGGCCTTGTTTAAAGTGACCAGTGATACATTTATTCGATCCATTTTTTCATTATTAAAGTGGCTAGAGATGAGTCAGTATGTTGGCAGCAGCCACTCAATGTTAGTGATGGCTGTTTAACAGTCTGATGGCCTTGAGATAGAAGCCGTTTTTCAGTCTCTCGGTCCCAGCTTTGATGCACCTGTAGTGACCTCGCCTTCTGGATGATAGCGGGGTGAACAAGCAGTGGCTCGGGTGGTTGTTGTCCTTAATGATCTTTTTGGCCTTCCTGTGACAGCGGGTGCTGTAGGTGTCCTGGAGGGCAGGTAGTTTGCCCCCGGTGATGCGTTGTGCAGACCTCACTACCCTCTGGAGAGCCTTACGGTTGTGGGTGGAGCAGTTGCCGTACCAGGCGGTGATACAGCCCGACAGGATGCTGCATCTGTAAAAGTTAGGGAGTGTTTTTGGTGACAAGCCGAATTTCTTCAGCCTCCTGAGGTTGAAGAGGCGCTGCTGTGCCTTCTTCACCACGCTGTCTGTGTGGGTGGACCATTTCAGTTTGTCCGTGATGTGTACGCCGAAGAACTACGCCAAAGTACTTTCCACCTTCTCCACTACGGTCCCCTCAATGTGGATAGGGGGGCTGCTCCCTCTGCTGTTTCCTGAAGTCCACAATCATCTCCTTTGTTCTGTTGACATTGAGTGTGAGGTTATTTTCCTGACACCACACTCCGAGGGCCCTCACCTCCTCCCTGTAGGCCGTCTCGTCATTGTTGTGGTAATCAAGCCTACCACTGTAGTGTCATCTGCAAACTTGATGATTGAGTTGGAGGCGTGCATGGCCACGCAGTCATGGGTGAACAGGGAGTACAGGAGAGGGCTGAGAATGCACCCTTGTGGGGCCCCAGTGTTGAGGATCAGTGGGGTGGAAATGTTGTTACCTACCCTCACCACCTGGGGGCCACCCGTCAGGAAGTCCAGGACCCAGTTGCACAGGGCGGAGTCGAGACCCAGGGTCTCAAGCTTAATGACAAGTTTGGAGGATACTATGGTGTTGAATGCTGAGTTGTAGTCGATGAACATCATTCTTACATAGGTATTCCTCTTGTCCAGATGGGTTAGGGCAGTGTGCAGTATGATTGCGATTGCGTCGTCTGTGGACCTATTGGGGCGGTAAGCAAATTGGAGTGGGTCTAGGGTGTCAGGTAGGGTGGAGGTGATATGGTCCTTGACTAGTCTCTCAAAGCACTTCATGATGACAGAAGTGAGTGCTACAGGGCGGTAGTCATTTAGCTCAGTTACCTTAGCTTTCTTGGGAACAGGAACAATGGTGGCCCTCTTGAAGCATGTGGGAACAGCAGACTGGGATAAGGATTGATTGAATATGTCCGTAAACACCTGCCAGCTGGTCTGCGCATGCTCTGAGGACGCGGCTAGGGATGCCGTCTGGGCCGGCAGCCTTTTGAAGGTTAACACGTTTAAATGTTTTACTCACTCACTGCAGAGAAGGAGAGCCCTCAATGTTATCGGATGAATCCCGGAACATATTCCGATCTGTGCTAGCGAAACAGTCCTGTAGCTTAGCATCCGCTTCATCGAAACACTTCCGTACATCCTGTTTGTGTTTTTGCTTGGAAGCAGGAGGATGGTCTGATTTGCCAAAGGCAGGGCAAGGCTGGGCCTTGTATGGGCAAGGCTGGGCCTTGTATGCATTTCTGTGTGTGGAATAAAGGTGATCTAGAGTTTGTCACCTCGAGTTGCACAGGTGACATGCTGGTAAAAATGAGCTAAAACAGATTTCGGTTTCGCTGCATTAAAATCACCAGCCACAAGAAACGCTGCCTCTGTCTGTGCATTTTCTTGTTTGTTTATGGCCATAAATAGCTCATTGAGTGTGGTCTTAGTGCTAGCATCGGTTTGTGGTGGTAAATAGACAGCTCGGAAAAATATAGATAAACTCTCTTGGTAAATAGTGTGGTCTACAGCTTATCATGAGGTATTCTAACTCAGGCGAGCAAAAACTCGAGACTTCTTTAACATTAGAGATCGCTTACAGCGTTTCTTAACATTAGAGATCGTGCACAACGTTTCTTAACGTTAGAGATCACGCACAACGTTTCTTAACGTTAGAGATCACTCACAACGTTTCTTAACATTAGAGATCGTGCACAAGGTTTCTTAAAGAGATACACATTGAGGCCAGGATTCAATCCGATCTCACGTTGTCTGTAAATAAAGGTTAAATAAAATGTAAAAGTCTGCAACGCACTTTTTAAAGGTAATGTTCGGAGTTCGCGGAGACCATATTCAAGGTAAATGCTGCGTATGTCGGCACAATGGGAAATTACCTTTAAATGCTGTATATGTCGACACAATGGGAAATTACCTTTAAATGCTGCATATGTCGGCACAATAGGAAATTACCTTAAAATGCTGTATATGTCGACACAATGGGAAATTACCTTTAAATGCAGCATTGTCTAAATCCACCATCCCATTGAATCCCGGCCTTACACACTCATTTACACACACACACACACACACTTATTCAAAGACCAAATATACACCCATCGATAGTGTTTGGCTGAACATAGCTGGTGGTAACATTTAAACAGCTAAACTTATCTCCACCCTCCTCCTCCAGCACACTCCTCTGAATGCTCCAGGGATCTATATCAGAACTCTGATTCCAGACGGTCCGGCGGCGTCTGACGGGAGGCTGAGGATTGGAGACCGGATACTAGCGGTTAACGGGACCAGCCTGATAGGAGCAGACTACCAGAGGTGAGGATACTAGAGGGACCAGCCTGATAGAAGCAGACTACCAGAGGTGAGGATACTAGAGGGACCAGCCTGATAGAAGCAGACTACCAGAGGTGAGGATACTAGAGGGACCAGCCTGATAGGAGCAGACTACCAGAGGTGAGGATACTAGAGGGACCAGCCTGATAGGAGCAGACTACCAGAGGTGAGGATACTAGAGGGACCAGGACCAGCCTGATAGGAGCAGACTACCAGAGGTGAGGATACTAGAGGGACCAGCCTGATAGGAGCAGACTACCAGAGGTGAGGATACTAGAGGGACCAGCCTGATGGGAGCAGACTACCAGAGGTGAGGATACTAGAGGGACCAGCCTGATAGAAGCAGACTACCAGAGGTGAGGATACTAGAGGGACCAGCCTGATAGGAGCAGACTACCAGAGGTGAGGATACTAGAGGGACCAGCCTGATAGAAGCAGACTACCAGAGGTGAGGATACTAGAGGGACCAGCCTGATAGAAGCAGACTACCAGAGGTGAGGATACTAGAGGGACCAGCCTGATAGGAGCAGACTACCAGAGGTGAGGATACTAGAGGGACCAGCCTGATAGGAGCAGACTACCAGAGGTGAGGATACTAGAGGGACCAGCCTGATAGAAGCAGACTACCAGAGGTGAGGATACTAGAGGGACCAGCCTGATAGGAGCAGACTACCAGAGGTGAGGATACTAGAGGGACCAGCCTGATAGGAGCAGACTACCAGAGGTGAGGATACTAGAGGGACCAGCCTGATGGGAGCAGACTACCAGAGGTGAGGATACTAGAGGGACCAGCCTGATGGGAGCAGACTACCAGAGGTGAGGATACTAGAGGGACCAGCCTGATAGGAGCAGACTACCAGAGGTGAGGATACTAGAGGGACCAGCCTGATAGGAGCAGACTACCAGAGGTGAGGATACTAGAGGGACCAGCCTGATAGGAGCAGACTACCAGAGGTGAGGATACTAGAGGGACCAGCCTGATGGGAGCAGACTACCAGAGGTGAGGATACTAGAGGGACCAGCCTGATAGGAGCAGACTACCAGAGGTGAGGATACTAGAGGGACCAGCCTGATAGGAGCAGACTACCAGAGGTGAGGATACTAGAGGGACCAGCCTGATGGGAGCAGACTACCAGAGGTGAGGATACTAGAGGGACCAGCCTGATAGGAGCAGACTACCAGAGGTGAGGATACTAGAGGTTACCAGGACCAGCCTGATAGGAGCAGACTACCAGAGGTGAGGATACTAGAGGGACCAGCCTGATGGGAGCAGACTACCAGAGGTGAGGATACTAGAGGGACCAGCCTGATGGGAGCAGACTACCAGAGGTGAGGATACTAGAGGGACCAGCCTGATAGAAGCAGACTACCAGAGGTGAGGATACTAGAGGGACCAGCCTGATAGAAGCAGACTACCAGAGGTGAGGATACTAGAGGGACCAGCCTGATAGAAGCAGACTACCAGAGGTGAGGATACTAGAGGGACCAGCCTGATAGAAGCAGACTACCAGAGGTGAGGATACTAAAGGGACCAGCCTGATGGGAGCAGACTACCAGAGGTGAGGATACTAGAGGGACCAGCCTGATGGGAGCAGACTACCAGAGGTGAGGATACTAGAGGGACCAGCCTGATAGGAGCAGACTACCAGAGGTGAGGATACTAGAGGGACCAGCCTGATGGGAGCAGACTACCAGAGGTGAGGATACTAGAGGGACCAGCCTGATGGGAGCAGACTACCAGAGGTGAGGATACTAGAGGGACCAGCCTGATAGGAGCAGACTACCAGAGGTGAGGATACTAGAGGGACCAGCCTGATAGGAGCAGACTACCAGAGGTGAGGATACTAGAGGGACCAGCCTGATAGGAGCAGACTACCAGAGGTGAGGATACTAGAGGGACCAGCCTGATGGGAGCAGACTACCAGAGGTGAGGATACTAGAGGGACCAGCCTGATAGGAGCAGACTACCAGAGGTGAGGATACTAGAGGGACCAGCCTGATAGGAGCAGACTACCAGAGGTGAGGATACTAGAGGGACCAGCCTGATGGGAGCAGACTACCAGAGGTGAGGATACTAGAGGGACCAGCCTGATAGGAGCAGACTACCAGAGGTGAGGATACTAGAGGTTACCAGGACCAGCCTGATAGGAGCAGACTACCAGAGGTGAGGATACTAGAGGGACCAGCCTGATGGGAGCAGACTACCAGAGGTGAGGATACTAGAGGGACCAGCCTGATGGGAGCAGACTACCAGAGGTGAGGATACTAGAGGGACCAGCCTGATAGAAGCAGACTACCAGAGGTGAGGATACTAGAGGGACCAGCCTGATAGAAGCAGACTACCAGAGGTGAGGATACTAGAGGGACCAGCCTGATAGAAGCAGACTACCAGAGGTGAGGATACTAGAGGGACCAGCCTGATAGAAGCAGACTACCAGAGGTGAGGATACTAAAGGGACCAGCCTGATGGGAGCAGACTACCAGAGGTGAGGATACTAGAGGGACCAGCCTGATAGAAGCAGACTACCAGAGGTGAGGATACTAGAGGGACCAGCCTGATAGAAGCAGACTACCAGAGGTGAGGATACTAAAGGGACCAGCCTGATGGGAGCAGACTACCAGAGGTGAGGATACTAGAGGGACCAGCCTGATGGGAGCAGACTACCAGAGGTGAGGATACTAGAGGGACCAGCCTGATGGGAGCAGACTACCTCTCTCCTATCTATCATTAATATTGAATCTCTGGTGATCACTATGTAATACAACTCTACCTGTCTCCTTCTACCTTTTCTCTCTCTCTTTCCTTCTCTCTTTCCTCCGCTCCTCTCCCTCTCCAGTGCTGTGGATCTGATCCGGCTAGGCGGAGGGCGCCTGCGTTTCCTGGTGGCCAAGTCAGACCTGGAGGTCTCAGAGAAGATCAGCGCTTCGTCCTGCTGACTGGTGGGAACGGCGGGAATCTCCACGGGAACGCTGCCCTCAGCTCCACCAGGAGAGAGGAGGAAGAGAGGAAGGAAAGTGGTAGATGACAAAGAGAAAGATACGCTGAGCGGTATAGAGGAGATGGATTCTAGGAAGATGGACAGATCCTGGAATGAGGAGATACTCCTGGGAGTGAGAAAGAGCTTTCCTTCAATCCCTAGTATCACATGCACAGACACACACATCAGCCTCATCCTCAGAACTCAGACGATGATGGTCGGAAAAAAACTGAAATCCCAGATGAATCGATCAAAAGCACCAAACACTGGGAAGACTCAGGAATTGATCAGGAGTTTGTGATGACAACAGACACTTAAAAACCAGACAGACATTCTAATGTTCGTTACTGCACTGTTACTATGGTAACACACGCCCTGCCTGGATTGTCGGAGGTACCGAGTCACCCCCCCCCCCCCCCCCCCATTGTCTCTGAGTATGACTGCCAAGGCAGTTCGACCAATCACCTGCGAATAGTCAGTGGTTTGAAGCTAAGTCTAACCAATCAGTCTCGAGCGTTAACCCCTTCCAGCTGGGGTTCTTTTAAAGCACAGTGGAGTTCGTTAGGGGCTGCGGTCCGATTCTCCACCCTTCTCCCCTGAAGTCAACAATACAATGCTTTCAATCAAACACGTTGTGGGGAACAGAGTCAGAAGCAGGTTGATGTGTGTGAACACGTCTTTATTAATATTATAACCCAGAGATGTAGCTTTCTGATCTGTTCTTCAACTGGGGCCACTGTTAACCAATCTGCTGACCAAACCATTGAGATTCAATGGAAAATGTCCAAAATGATGATGTTGGCCTCTCATTGACTATATATACGTGGTATGTACTAACTGCATGGCTGTATGTACATATCAATGTGCACTTCCACACTACACTCAGTATGGAGGACTGTTGGAGTGACATGCTCTATTGAAGAATGTTCTGATGAAGAATGTTGTGATGTTCTATTGAAGAATGTTGTGACGTTCTATTGAAGAATATTGTGACGTTCTATTGAAGAATGTTGTGACGTTCTATTGAAGAATGTTGTGACGTTCTATTGAAGAATGTTGTGACGTTCTATTGAAGAATGTTGTGACGTTCTATTGAAGAATGTTGTGACGTTCTATTGAAGAATGTTGTGACGTTCTATTGAAGAATGTTGTGACGTTCTATTGAAGAATGTTGTGACGTTCTATTGTTCTGGAAGAATGTCATCATGAACCCTGTTTATAACTGATGCTAGCTTGTGTCCTGGTCTCGTCCACATTTCTAGACCATTAAAAGAACTTATAGTGATCAGAACTTTCTGACCGCCTCCAGAGGTTGTTCTGAGGGCAGCTCCGCCTCCAGAGAACTGGCAGAACAAAGCCATTGGTTGGATGAAAACTCAGTGACATGTCAGTGGGCAGGGTTTACAGGCGAGAGTCAAATAAGAAAAGGCCTTGGGTGGTAGGTTGCCAGTTCGAATCCCAGTTGAGACTTTTGTTTTCCCACCTTACTCAACATCTTTAACTATACTGAACAAAAATATAAACACAACATGTAAAGTGTTGGTCCCATGTTTCATGAGCTGAAATAAAAGATCCCAGAAATGTTCCATTCGCACAAAAAGCTTCTCAAATTTGGTGCACAAATTTGTTTACATCCCTGTTGGTGAGCATTTTTCCTTTGCCAAGATAATCCATCCACCTGGCATGTGTGGCATATAAAGAAACTGATTAAACAGCAAGATCTTTACACTGGTGCACCTTGTGCTGGGAACAAAAGGCCACTCTAAAATGTGCCGTTTTGTTACACAACACAATGCCACAGAAGTCTCAAGTTGAGGGAGCGTGCAATTGGCATGGTGACTGCAGGAATGTCCGCCAGAGAATTGAATGTTAATTTCTCTACCATAAGCCGCCTCCAACGTCGTTTTAGAGAATTTGGCAGTACATCCAACCGGCCTCATACCCGCAGATCACATGTAACCAGACCAGGCCAACACTATTTCCCCCACATAGAGATACACTACATGACCAAAAGTATGTGAACACCTGCTCGTTCGAACATCTCATTCCAAAATCATGGGCATTAATATGGAGTTGGTCCTCCCTTTGCTGCTATAACAGCCTCCACTCTTCTGGGAAGGATTTCTACTAGATGTTGGGGACTTGCTTCCATTCAGCCACAAGAGCATTAGTGAGGTCGGTCACTGATGTTGGGCGATTAGGCCTGGCTCGCAGTCGACGTTCCAATTCATCACACACTACAAGGCCCTCCCCCTTTTTTTCACCTTTATTTAACCAGGTAGGCTAGTTGAGAACAAGTTCTCATTTTCAACTGCAACCTGGCCAAGATAAAGCAAAGCAGTGCGACACAATCAACACAGAGTTACACATGGAATAAACAAACATGCAGTCAATAATACAATAGAAAAAGTCTATATACAGTGTGTGCAAATGAGGTAGGATAAATAATAACAATATAGCAATTAAACACTGGAGTGATAGATGTGCAGAAGATGAGTGTGCAAGTTGAGATACTGGGGTGTAAAGGAGCAAAATAAATAAAATAAATACAGTATGGGGATGAGGGAGTTGGATTGGCTATTTACAGATGGGCTATGTACAGGTGCAGTGATCTGTGAGCTGCTCTGACAGCTGGTGCTTAAAGTTAGTGAAGGAGATATGAGTCTCCAGCTTCAGTGATTTTTGCAGTTCGTTCCAGTCATTGGCAGCAGAGAACTGGAAGGAAAGGCAGCCAAAGGAGTAATTGGCTTTGGGGGTGACCAGTGAGATATACCTGCTGGAGCGCATGCTACGGGTGGGTGCTGCTATGGTGACCAGTGAGCTGAGATAAGGCGGGGCTTTACCTAGCAAAGACTTATAGATGACCTGGAGCCAGTGGATTTGGCGACGAATATGAAGCGAGGGCCAGCCAACGAGAGTATACAGGTCGCAGTGGTGGGTAGTATATGGGGCTTTGGTGACAAAACGGATGGCACTGTGATAGACTACATACAATTTGCTGAGTAGAATGTTGGAGGCTATTTTGTAAATGACGTCGCCGAAGTCAAGGATCGGTAGGATAGTCAGTTTTACGAGGTTATGTTTGGCAGCATGAGTGAAGAATGCTTTGATGAGAAATAGGAAGCCGATTCTAGATTTAATTTTGGATTGGAGATGCTTAATGCGAGTCTGGAAGGAGAGTTCACAGTCTAACCAGACACCCAGGTATTTGTAGTTGTCCACATATTCTAAGTCAGAACCGTCCAGAGTAGTGATGCTGGACGGGCGGGCAGGTATGGGCAGTGCTGTCCACTGCTGGCCCAGTGGACAAGGCACTCCCATCTGCTGGCCCAGTAGACAAGGCCCTCCCATCTGCTGGCCCAGTAGACAAGGCCCTCCCATCTGCTGGCCCAGTGGACAAGGCACTCCCATCTGCTGGCCCAGTGGACAAGGCACTCCCATCTGCTGGCCCAGTGGACAAGGCCCTCCCATCTGCTGGCCCAGTGGACAAGGCCCTCCCATCTGCTGGCCCAGTAGACAAGGCCCTCCCATCTGCTGGCCCAGTAGACAAGGCACTCCCATCTGCTGGCCCAGTAGACAAGGCACTCCCATCTGCTGGCCCAGTGGACAAGGCCCTCCCATCTGCTGGCCCAGTAGACAAGGCCCTCCCATCTGCTGGCCCAGTGGACAAGGCCCTCCCATCTGCTGGCCCAGTGGACAAGGCCCTCCCATCTGCTGGCCCAGTGGACAAGGCCCTCCCATCTGCTGGCCCAGTGGACAAGGCCCTCCCATCTGCTGGCCCAGTAGACAAGGCACTCCCATCTGCTGGCCCAGTGGACAAGGCCCTCCCATCTGCTGGCCCAGTAGACAAGGCCCTCCCATCTGCTGGCCCAGTAGACAAGGCCCTCCCATCTGCTGGCCCAGTAGACAAGGAATTGGAATAGGGACCAGAAGGTCACAGGTTCTAATCTTACCGATGGCTTTTGTTTATTTCAGCGTAAAGCGATACCGAGAGTCAATGGTGCCACCTGCCAATGATTTAAAAGTTTGATAATCCAGATCTGTTTACACTCTTAACGTAAAGATACGTCTCCCTGACTACCTCGGCAGCTGGTCAGAAAGATCGGATCACAATCACCTCTTTTAAAATCGTCCACACCTGGGAGAAGAAAAAAAATGACGTAGGCACAATCAGAATGTGGACAAGATCAGCAGCAGGTATAAAACAGGTACTGAAGAAGATTCAGTGTTTTGCAGATAAAGCCAATATCCTCATGTGCATCTGTCTACACATCAATGCCATTATTTAACCTTGTATTTGTACTTCGTAGTGTAATGGTTTGTACCAGTCCATGTTTCATACATGCAGCATGTCTGATGACTTTTCAATAGTTATACTCTTAGCACCACAGGATTATTGAATATTAATAAACTGTTGACAGGAAGTGACAACGTCTATTTGTCTGCATTCTTTTCGAAAAAAATGTAAACTAGAAGGTCGGGGTTCAAAGCCAGCTATGTTCTAGGCGCACGGCTCACGATAATGCACTTTGAAGGGTCACTTGTACAGCTGCCATGTACAGCTGTTAACATGAATGCCATCTCCGCAGACATCTAGGAAAATGCTTTTAAAAGCTGTGTTTTCAGCTGTATAGTGATTTGCGCTATAGTAAATGTAAAAAGACTGCTGGACACAGCAGATCAATGAGAGAATTTTATTTGTGCTACAAATTTGAAAACAGATCAAACATTTTAAAATACATATACTTTTTCTTCTCCCCCCCAAAAGTAGGATTTAATAGCAAAATACTTTCAGCAAAAAACATAACATGGTCTCAACCCACCTTTTAAACACCATGGTCTCAACCCACCTTTCAACACCATAGTCTCAACCCACCTTTCAACACCATAGTCTCAACCCACCTTTTAAACACCATGGTCTCAACCCACCTTGAAATAGCTTTCGTTTAGCAGTTTATTTTTATTTTTTTTATGTTGGTTTTTGTGCAACAATCATAGATTTTATATAAAGACTTGTGATCAGCAGATGAGAAAACCCCCCAAAAAAAAAACATTGTGAAGTGTTACAAAAATGGTGTCCTGATTAGTTAGAACAGACAGGCTAAAGCTGAGGAATAGAACCTACAGAACCTAGGACATTCTAATTCCATTAGTAGAACCACCTCTGGACCAGCACTCTACTGCTGAGACTAGAACACTAGGGAGGGACAAGGGGACGACTACTAGGCTACAGCAGACACTATAGACTAAAGAGTCAGAGAGAAGGTTAGAAGCAGAGGATGAGGAGTAAAACAGGACAGAGTTAGAGAACGAAAGGGAGAGTTAGATTTAATTTAAAGTTATAATTGTAGCTGTGTAGTTATGTTGAGTTGGTCCCACCCTTCAATTCCCCTGACAAAAAAAGGTTCTTCCTGCTTACAGAGTATCACAGTCTTTTTATTTTGTAACGTTGCAGATAGAAGCGCGTTTCAGATCAGGACATGGTGTTTGTGACTGCAGGGAAGGGAGGTAGAAGTTATAACCTCCTGGAGGTCTGAAGTAGTGCACTATGTAGGGAACAGGATGCCATTAGGGAAGCAGACTTCCAGAAGGATCTACCTCCCTTCCCTGCAGTCACAAACACCATGTCCTGATCTGAAACGCGCTTCTCTCTGCAACGCTACAAAATAAAAGTCCTGTTCTGAAGCAGTTTGCAATGTTACAAAATAAAAGTCTTCCTCTTTAACATTAAAAACATTCTTTAATGTCAAAAAGTAAAAGCTCCCTAGATAAACAAAAAAACAAAACAATAGAAACATTTAAGGCTTTTTAAGGGATAAAATGATCATGATAATGCAACATTTTTTAACCGTACACACATACAGCTGAGATCCACACCTGGGTCACACACACACAGCTGAAATCCACACCTGGGTCACACAACTGAGATCCACACCTGGGTCACACACACACAGCTGAGATCCACACCTGGGACCCACAGCTGGGTCACACACACACACAGCTGAGATCCACACCTGGGACCCACAGCTGGGTCACACACACACACACACAGCTGAGATCCACACCTGGGACCCACAGCTGGGTCACACACACACACAGCTGAGATCCACACCTGGGACCCACAGCTGGGTCACACACACACACACACAGCTGAGATCCACACCTGGGACCCACAGCTGGGTCACACACACACACAGCTGAGATCCACACCTGGGACCCACAGCTGGGTCACACACACACACACAGCTGAGATCCACATCTGGGACCCACAGCTGGGTCACACACACAGCTGAGATCCACATCTGGGTCCCACACTATAGCAGTGTTTCTCCAACCTCTCCTCGTGGACCCGAGCCATTTCACCATGTTGTTGTAGCTCACCTGAAGCTCACCTGATTCACACAATCAGAGGCTTGATAATTAGTTGAATCAGGTGTGCTGTGTTCTGTGGGGCTCAGTTGGTAGAGCACAACAGAGTATTATAGTAGAGTATTATAGCATAGTACAGTGTATTATAGCATTATAGTATAGTACAGAGTAGTACAGAGTATTATAGTATGTTGCAGAGTATTATAGTACAGTACAGCGTATTATAGTATAGTACAGAGTATTATAGTATAGTACAGAGTATTATAGTATAGTACAGAGTATTTGCAGTGTGTGTAGTTGACCCAGGTTAGAACTCAGCACCTTCTAATGATGAAATTAAAGAAACACAATCAGACGGTCTAAATTAGGTTAGCCTCCTCTCCTCCGCTACAGAGCAGGAGAACACACACCGGATCCTGCAGGGCCCCTCTCCTCTCCTCCCTCCTCTCCTCCGCTACAGAACACACACCGGGTCCTGCAGGGCCCCTCTCCTCTCCTCCCTCCGCTACAGAGCAGGCGAACACACACAACGGGTTCTGCAGGGCCCCTCCTCTCCTGGGCCACAGTGTCTGCTGGTCCTTACCTCAAACCTTGGTCTGAAGCAGTACACTATGTAGGGAATAGGGCTCTGGTCTGAAGCAGTACACTATGTAGGGAATAAGGCTCTGGTCTGAAGCAGTACACTATGTAGGGAATAGGGCTCTGGTCTGAAGCAGTACACTATGTAGGGAATAGGGCTCTGGTCTGAAGCAATACACTATGTAGGGAATAGGGTGCCATTTGGGATGCAAGCCTTTATCTACCTGGTGACACCTTGGGGGCGTGCATCTCAAATGGCACTACAGAGGGAGATCTGGCGTCAGGGGTTAAAGGTCAGGGACAGGCTTATTGATCACTGGCAGTTATTAATCAATACCAATTATGGATGACTGATCAGTGCGAGTTCAGTGACAGCTATCAGTAGGAGGTTAGAGGTGAGGGATCAGAGGGTGAACCAGCAGACACTGGGACCCAGGGGTGAGATGGTTCACCCAGAGAGGCTCCTCCTCTAGACACCAGGTCAGGGGTTAGAGTTCAGCAGTTCTACTTCCTGTTGTCGTGTGGCTGAGAACTCATGGCCACGATGACTGGCTGCTGAATGGGAGGAGACGCCCCATCCTCCTCCATCTTAGGCCTCTTAGCCTGGGGGTCGCCTGGCACCTCCGGCCCAACATCAGGCCCCGCGCTGGGCTGTCTGCTCACCAGGGCTGGGGGGGAGCTGGAGGCCTGGGCTGCCAGGATCTGGAGAGGACTGGTCAGAGCTGGGGGTGGGGGTGGGAGGAAGAGGAGAAAGGAAGGACAGAGTCAATACATCACCATAATGAAACATAACTTACCATACATCAATGATATTAACATACCAACCATGTCAACAAAAACAATAACACTGGTTGCTAAGGTAGCCGTACCGTAAGGGTTGGCGACGCTGGTAGCCGTGGCGACGGCAGTGTGTTTGCCGTTCTGAGTGACAGGGCGGACAGGAAGTTGGTGCAGCCCCAGAGTTAGGCCACGCCCCTCTGACCCCTGACCCCCCTGCTGAGCTCCCTCCAACGACTGGATCACTCGCTCCCTATTCTGCTGCTGCGCGTCTGGGGGACAAATATAACACATATATATTAATATACACTGAACACCAATATAAAGCAAAGTGTTGGTCCCACGTTTCATGAAGCTGAAATAAAAAAAGATTCCAGAAATGTTTAATACGTACAAAAAAAAAGCTATAAAATGTTGTGCACAAATTTGTTTTCGTCGTTGTTAGTGAGCATTTCTCCTTTGTCAAGATAATCCATCCACCTGACAGGTGTGGCATATCAAGAAGCTGATTAAACAGCATGATCATTACACAGGTGCACCTTGTGCTGGGGACAATAAAAGGACACTAAAATGTGCTGTTTTGTTACATCACAATGCCACAGAAGTCAAGTTGAGGGTGCGTGCAATTGGCATGCTGACGGCAGGAATGTCCGCCAGAGCTGTTGCCAGAGAATTGAATGTTAATTTCTCTATCGTAAGCCACCTCCAACGTGAGGAAGCCAGCCTCATAACTGCAGGCCACGTGTAACCACGCCAGCCCAGGACCTCTTCACCTGCGGGATCGTCTGAGACCAGCCACCCGGACAGCTGATGGAACTGTAGGTTTGCACAGCCAAAGAATTTCTGCACAAACTGTCCGAAACGGTCTCAGGGAAGCTCATCTGCGTGGTCGTCGTCCACACCAGGGTCTTGACCTGAGTGCAGTTAGGCGTCGTAACCGACTTCAGTGGGCAAATGCTCACCTTCAATGGCCACTGGTATGCTGGAGAAGCCATCACCTCATGTTGTTTCAGCATGATAATGTACGGCCCCATGTTGAAGGATCTATACACAATTCCTGGAAGATGAAAATGTCCCAGTTCTTCCATGGCCTGCATACTTACCTTAAAAAAATGTCTGTTATCTGTGACCAACAGATGCATATCTGTATTCCCAGTCATGTGAAATCCATAGATTAGGGCCTAATGATTTTATTTCAAATGACTAATTTCCTTATATGAACTGTAACTCAGTAAAATCTTTGAAATTGTTGCATATATAAATAGGAAAAAGTAGGTACTGGATTATTTTACACACCTATTTACGTCCCTTTTTATTTTGGTGGCAACGAAAAGCCTGATTTTGAATAAAATCAAAATGGACTTTTTCCTTGCCACCAAAATAAAGGGGACATAAATAGGTGTGTAAAATAATCCAGTATCACATTTGCACAAATGCTAAAAAACGGTTTTCGCTTTCTCATTATGGGGTATTATGATGTCATTATGGGGTATTGTGTGAAGAGTATTTTTGTAATATATTTTTTCATCCATTTTAGAATAAGGCTGTAACATAACAAAATGTAGAAAAAGTCAAGGGGTCTGAATACTTCCCAAAGGCACCGGTTATGTCACTTTATGCATCAGACACATAAGGAACCCTTGACCTTCAGCACAATACACTTGTGGAGATTTCAAAGGATTTGATTGGTGTAAGCAAAATGGTTTAAATTTCTACCTAGCTTATCAGAGGGCAAGGTAGAACTATTGCCATATTACCAGCACCGGTCAAATCCTCTCAGATTGTAGGGTCTAGGGGTCCATTTGGAATTGGGTCACAATCTAGCCGTACCTCTCTGCTCGCTGGTGCCCTCTGCTCCCTGCTGGCCAGCGCCGGTATTACCATGACTCTGCCCCCCGCCGGGGGTGAGGATGTACCCGTTTGGGGGGTGGGAGGCCGTAGCCGTGGTGACCAGACGGAGCATGGTGAGGGTGTTGGGTGGGCTCTGCAGCATGTGGAGGGTCTGTCCCCCAGCGACTCCGGGGCCTGAGAACAAGGTTAGGGGTTTACCCATCCCCGAGGGCAGGGGGTGGGGCGGGGCGGCCATGATCACAGGCTGGCCATGTACTGGAGAACCTGGGGGGGGGGGTGAGAACACAAACACGGTCTTTAGCTGTCTGAGCATCTGTAGATGTGTTCCTACCTGGGGAGCTCTGTATCTGGTGAGGAGGATAGTTTATGGTGTAGATGTGTTCCTACCTGGGGAGCTCTGTATCTGGTGAGGAGGATAGTTTATGGTGTAGATGTGTTCCTACCTGGGGAGCTCTGTATCTGGTGAGGAGGATAGTTTATGGTGTAGATGTGTTCCTACCTGGGGAGCTCTGTATCTGGTGAGGAGGATAGTTTATGGTGTAGATGTGTTCCTACCTGGGGAGCTCTGTATCTGGTGAGGAGGATAGTTTATGGTGTAGATGTGTTCCTACCTGGGGAGCTCTGTATCTGGTGAGGAGGATAGTTTATGGTGTAGATGTGTTCCTACCTGGGGAGCTCTGTATCTGGTGAGGAGGATAGTTTATGGTGTAGATGTGTTCCTACCTGGGGAGCTCTGTATCTGGTGAGGAGGATAGTTTATGGTGTAGATGTGTTCCTACCTGGGGCGCTCTGTATCTGGTGAGGAGGATAGTTTATGGTGTAGATGTGTTCCTACCTGGGGCGCTCTGTATCTGGTGAGGAGGATAGTTTATGGTGTAGATGTGTTCCTACCTGGGGCGCTCTGTATCTGGTGAGGAGGATAGTTTATGGTGTAGATGTGTTCCTACCTGGGGCGCTCTGTATCTGGTGAGGAGGATAGTTTATGGTGTAGATGTGTTCCTACCTGGGGCGCTCTGTGTATATCTGTACTCTGGTACGGAGGCCAGTTTGTGAGCCAGGTCGTGATGGTGAGGGTGGTCGTGAGACAGAGGAGACCCCTCTCTAGAGAGACACTCTGGGGTCTGAAGACCACTGGAGGGAGGGGAGAGGAGACCCTGGTGGGTGGGGGAGGCTGGGGCACTCCTAGAGGGGGGGAGATGGAAAGGGCATTAACACACTGCAAACACGCCACCCTCCAGCACCGCCCTCCAGCACCGCCCTCCAGCACCGCCCTCCAGTGAAACACACCGCCCTCCAGCGAAACGCACCGCCCTCCAGCGAAACGCACCGCCCTCCAGCGAAACGCACCGCCCTCCAGCGAAACGCACCGCCCTCCAGCGAAACGCACCGCCCTCCAGCGAAACACACCGCCCTCCAGCGAAACGCACCGCCCTCCAGCGAAACGCACCGCCCTCCAGCGAAACGCACCGCCCTCCAGCGAAACGCACCGCCCTCCAGCGAAACGCACCGCCCTCCAGCGAAACGCACCGCCCTCCAGCGAAACGCACCGCCCTCCAGCGAAACACACCGCCCTCCAGTAAAACACACTCCTCTCAGACTGAGAATGGGACTTTTCAAAAGGTGAGAGCGAAGAGCAAACACGCACTCCAGGATTGTTTCAGACACACACCTTATTGCGCGCTAGATAGACTTACTTTGTTCTATCCAATCAAACGAGAGCAGAAGCAGAGAGAGAGAGAGGAGAGAGTTAAACAGAGGCAGAAAGACAGATTATAAGTGTTTAACTGAGGGTTTACAAGTCACTACATCAAGGAGGAGGGTCTGAAGAGAGGCTACTGTATAAGCAGGCTTTTACAACAACCCTGCACTAACACACCTGGTTCTACTAACCATTTGCTCTTCACGACCTTGATTAGCTAAAGGTGAGGGGTCTGATGTCAGGGGTCGTACCTGGATGAGAGTGGTCCGAACGGCGTGCGGAAGCAGGCCACGCCCCTCTGCCGTCTCTTCCTGAAGGCTTGTTCCACCAGCTTGCCCTCTGAGGCCGAGTCCACACGCCAGAAACTACCTTTCCCAGGCTCCTCCTGGCTACGAGCCACCTTCAGGAAGTAACGGTTCAGAGAAAGGTTGTGGCGGATCGAGTTCTGGGGACAGAGGAAGGGGGGGATAGTTGGTGATACTTCGGATTTTACAACAAAAAAATATTTACTTTGGAGAGAGAATACAACATTCCATCAAAAACCTAGTTAACTGCAGTTGACCTGGTAGTGGGGTAGGTGATGTGTCTAGTTACCTGGTAGTAGGGGTAGGTGATGTGTCTAGTTACCTGGTAGTAGGGGTAGGTGATGTGTCTAGTTACCTGGTAGTAGGTAGGGGTAGGTGATGTGTCTAGTTACCTGGTAGTGGGGTAGGTGATGTGTCTAGTTACCTGGTAGTAGGGGGTAGGTGATGTGTCTAGTTACCTGGTAGTGGGGGTAGGTGATGTGTCTAGTTACCTGGCAGTAGGGGGTAGGTGATGTGTCTAGTTACCTGGTAGTAGTGGTAGGTGATGTGTCTAGTTACCTGGTAGTGGGGTAGGTGATGTGTCTAGTTACCTGCCAGCCCTTGTCAGCAGTGCGATAGTAGGGATAGTGTTTGGTGATGTGTGTGTAGATTCCAGACAAGGTCAGCTGTCTGTCTGGTGCTGAAGAGATGGCCTGGACTATCAACTGGGCATACGAGTAGGGAGGCTTAGATTCATCCTGGATAGGACAGGAGAGAGGGGTTAATATAGACACTCTGTGTGTGTGTGTGTGTGTGTGTGTGTGTGTGTGTGTGTGTGTGTGTGTGAGGTATACCTTGGGGCTGTCTCCTCCGCCGGACTCTCCATGTTGCTCGGCAACGCCCCTCTGTTGCTCGGAGACAGCCTTGGCAGCGAACTCCGCAGCCAGCTGGAGGTCAGAGGTCACGTTGCGTCCGTAGCGATAACCCGATGACCCCGCACCCCTCGGACTGGCCGGGCACGAGTTAGGAACACTGGAGAGGAGGATGAGAGGATGAGAGGATGAGAGGATGAGAGGATGAGAGGATGAAAGAGAGTAAGATCTAGAATAGAATTCCACCGGAATTGCGAATAGACCCATAATTTTTTTACTTAAAAATGTCAAACAGAAAACATTGAGTTCAAAGTTTAACAAACCATTACAATCCTAGGACTACTTTTAACCATTTTACACTCAACATTTTACAAACACATGTACTGGAAGAACTGTGCAGATGTACTGTACGCTACCGGACCCTACACTGTGTTACCGATTCATTTATTTGGACCTTGGTGATATGTAATACTGAAAGAGGCCTCTGGGTGTCACCATAACCCCACAATATGAAAACACCACCATACTATCACCACTAAAATAACCCCACACTGTGCCAATAACACCACTAGACTACCCGCCCCACTAGACTACCCCAGTGTCAATAACACCACACCGTGCCAATAACACCACTAGACTACCCACCACTAGACTACCCCAGTGTCAATAACACCACACTGTGCCAATAACACCACTAGACTACCCGCCCCACTAGAATACCCCGCCCCACTAGAATACCCCGCCCCACTAGAATACCCCGCCCCACTAGACTACCCCGCCCCACTAGACTACCCCGCCCCACTAGAATACCCCGCCCCACTAGACTACCCGCCCCACTAGACTACCCCGCCCCACTAGACTACCCGCCCCACTAGACTACCCCGCCCCACTAGACTACCCCGCCCCACTAGACTACCCCGCCCCACTAGACTACCCCGCCCCACTAGACTACCCCGCCCCACTAGACTACCCCGCCCCACTAGACTACCCCGCCCCACTAGACTACCCCGCCCCACTAGACTCCCCGCCCCACTAGACTACCCGCCCCACTAGACTACCCGCCCCACTAGACTACCCGCCACTAGACTACCCGCCACTAGACTACCCGCCCCACTAGACTACCCGCCCCACTAGACTACCCACCACTAGACTACCCACCACTAGACTACCCACCACTAGACTGCCCCATTGCCAATAACCCCCACACCGTGCCAATAACCCCCACACCGTGCCAATAACCCCCACACCGTGCCAATAACCCCCACACCGTGGCAATAACCCCCACACCGTGCCAATAACCCCCACACCGTGGCAATAACCCCCACACCGTGGCAATAACCCCCACACCGTGCCAATAACACCACTAGACTACGCACCACTAGACTACCCGCCCCACTAGACTACCCCAGTGCCAATAACCCCCACACCGTGCCAATAACCCCCACACCGTGCCAATAACCCCCACACCGTGGCAATAACCCCCACACCGTGGCAATAACCCCCACACCGTGCCAATAACACCACTAGACTACGCACCACTAGACTACCCGCCCCACTAGACTGCCCCATTGCCAATAACCCCCACACCGTGCCAATAACCCCCACACCGTGCCAATAACCCCCACACCGTGGCAATAACCCCCACACCGTGGCAATAACCCCCACACCGTGCCAATAACCCCCACACCGTGGCAATAACCCCCACACCGTGCCAATAACCCCCACACCGTGCCAATAACACCACTAGACTACGCACCACTAGACTACCCGCCCCACTAGACTACCCCAGTGCCAATAACCCCCCACACCGTGCCAATAACCCCCACACCGTGCCAATAACCCCCACACCGTGGCAATAACCCCCACACCGTGGCAATAACCCCCACACCGTGCCAATAACCCCCACACCGTGGCAATAACCCCCACACCGTGCCAATAACCCCCACACCGTGCCAATAACACCACTAGACTACGCACCACTAGACTACCCGCCCCACTAGACTACCCCAGTGCCAATAACCCCCACACCGTGCCAATAACCCCCACACCGTGCCAATAACCCCCACACCGTGCCAATAACCCCCACTATACTACCACCACATGGTGACACCACCACCACTATAACACTGAGCTTGAAATTAACTTATCCACCTCTCCTTCAGACAGTAGGATTTTATTTTTTACACATCACTTTTTTACTTCCCCCTAAAAAGAGATCTGTAACACCATGGGCCAAAAAGGAGCCTGTAAATGGTGTTGTATGATGCAAGGAACCACTTCACTAAATAACCTGCATTATTATCACTGGTGTTGACAATGGAAGGCTGCTGCTGTCTGACCCCATGTATTATCGGTTATCAACCTAACTAACTAACGAACTAATTAACTAACTGACTAAAGAAATAAAAGAAGTCAGAAGAAAATTTAGTTGTCCCTTGCGTCCTTCAGTCCTTAAAGGCCTTTTTCAAGTTTGGGCAAAGAGCTGCAGTGTGAACCATACACAACTTGACAATTATACACCATCTCCTGCTGCTGTCTGACCCCATGTATTATACACCATCTCCTGCTGCAGTCTGATCCCATGTATTATACACCACCTCCTGCTGCTGCTGTCTGATCCCATGTATTATACACCATCTCCTGCTGCTGCTGTCTGGTCCCATGTATTATACACCATCTCCTGCTGCTGCTGTCTGATCCCATGTATTATACACCATCTCCTACTGCTGCTGTCTGGTCCCATGTATTATACACCATCTCCTGCTGCTGCTGTCTGATCCCATGTATTATACACCATCTCCTGCTGCTGCAGTCTGATCCCATGTATTATACACCATCTCCTACTGCTGTCTGATCCCATGTATTATACACCATCTCCTGCTGCTGCAGTCTGATCCCATGTATTATACACCACCTCCTACTGCTGCTGTCTGATCCCATGTATTATACACCATCTCCTGCTGCTGTCTGATCCCATGTATTATACACCATCTCCTGCTGCTGTCTGATCCCATGTATTATACACCATCTCCTACTGCTGCTGTCTGATCCCATGTATTATACACCATCTCCTGCTGCTGCTGTCTGGTCCCATGTATTATACACCACCTCCTGCTGCTGCTGTCTGGTCCCATGTATTATACACCACCTCCTGCTGCTGTCTGATCCCATGTATTATACACCATCTCCTGCTGCTGCAGTCTGATCCCATGTATTATACACCATCTCCTGCTGCTGTCTGATCCCATGTATTATACACCATCTCCTGCTGCTGCAGTCTGATCCCATGTATTATACACCATCTCCTGCTGCTGTCTGGTCCCATGTATTATACACCACCTCCTACTGCTGCAGTCTGATCCCATGTATTATACACCATCTCCTGCTGCTGCAGTCTGATCCCATGTATTATACACCATCTCCTGCTGCTGCAGTCTGATCCCATGTATTATACACCATCTCCTGCTGCTGTCTGATCCCATGTATTATACACCATCTCCTCCTGCTGCTGTCTGGTCCCATGTATTATACACCATCTCCTACTGCTGTCTGACCCCATGTATTATACACCATCTCCTGCTGTCTGATCCCATGTATTATACACCATCTCCTACTGCTGCTGTCTGGTCCCATGTATTATACACCATCTCCTACTGCTGTCTGATCCCATGTATTATACACCATCTCCTGCTGCTGTCTGGTCCCATGTATTATACACCATCTCCTGCTGCTGCAGTCTGATCCCATGTATTATACACCATCTCCTGCTGCTGTCTGGTCCCATGTATTATACACCATCTCCTGCTGCTGCTGTCTGGTCCCATGTATTATACACCACCTCCTACTGCTGCTGTCTGATCCCATGTATTATACACCATCTCCTGCTGCTGTCTGGTCCCATGTATTATACACCATCTCCTACTGCTGCTGTCTGATCCCATGTATTATACACCATCTCCTGCTGCTGTCTGGTCCCATGTATTATACACCACCTCCTGCTGCAGTCTGATCCATGTATTATACACCATCTCCTGCTGCTGTCTGATCCATGTATTATACACCATCTCCTGCTGCTGCTGTCTGATCCCATGTATTATACACCATCTCCTGCTGCTGCTGTCTGATCCCATGTATTATACACCATCTCCTGCTGCTGCTGTCTGATCCCATGTATTATACACCATCTCCTGCTGCTGTCTGGTCCCATGTATTATACACCATCTCCTCCTGCTGCTGTCTGATCCCATGTATTATACACCATCTCCTGCAGTCTGATCCCATGTATTATACACCATCTCCTGCTGCAGTCTGATCCCATGTATTATACACCATCTCCTGCAGTCTGATCCCATGTATTATACACCATCTCCTGCTGCAGTCTGATCCCATGTATTATACACCATCTCCTGCAGTCTGATCCCATGTATTATACACCATCTCCTGCTGCTGCTGTCTGATGCCATGTATTATACACCATCTCCTACTGCTGCAGTCTGATCCCATGTATTATACACCATCTCCTGCAGTCTGATCCCATGTATTAGACACCATCTCCTGCTGCAGTCTGATCCCATGTATTATACACCATCTCCTGCAGTCTGATCCCATGTATTATACACCATCTCCTGCTGCAGTCTGATCCCATGTATTATACACCATCTCCTGCAGTCTGATCCCATGTATTATACACCATCTCCTGCTGCTGCTGTCTGATGCCATGTATTATACACCATCTCCTACTGCTGCAGTCTGATCCCATGTATTATACACCATCTCCTGCAGTCTGATCCCATGTATTAGACACCATCTCCTGCTGCTGCTGTCTGATCCCATGTATTATACACCATCTCCTGCTGCTGTCTGGTCCCATGTATTATACACCATCTCCTACTGCTGTCTGATCCCATGTATTATACACCATCTCCTGCTGCTGTCTGGTCCCATGTATTATACACCATCTCCTGCTGCTGCAGTCTGATCCCATGTATTATACACCATCTCCTGCTGCTGCAGTCTGATCCCATGTATTATACACCATCTCCTGCTGCTGCTGTCTGATCCCATGTATTATACACCATCTCCTGCTGCTGTCTGATCTCATGTATTATACACCATCTCCTGCTGCTGCAGTCTGATCCCATGTATTATACACCATCTCCTGCTGCTGCTGTCTGATCCCATGTATTATACACCATCTCCTGCTGCAGTCTGATCCCATGTATTATACACCATCTCCTGCTGCTGTCTGATCCCATGTATTATACACCATCTCCTGCTGCTGTCTGGTCCCATGTATTATACACCATCTCCTGCTGCTGCTGTCTGGTCCCATGTATTATACACCATCTCCTGCTGCTGCTGTCTGATCCCATGTATTATACACCATCTCCTACTGCTGCTGCTGTCTGATCCCATGTATTATACACCATCTCCTACTGCTGCTGTCTGGTCCCATGTATTATACACCATCTCCTACTGCTGTCTGGTCCCATGTATTATACACCATCTCCTGCCATTGGGGCCTTGAGCAAGGCACTTAACAACACCCCGCCCCAGAGTTAAACACTGCTCTGATTGGCTGCTGTATAAAACACATGTGGTCCGTCAACCCTCCATCTGGAGAGATACTGGGTGTGCAGGCTTTTGGTCCAACCCTGCTCAAACACACCAGTCAGCTTATCAAGGTTCCTGATGAGCAGCTGATATTTTACAACGTGATTGTGTTAGAGCAGGGCTGGAGTAAAAGCCTGCACCCCAGCAGCTGGAATCTCCTGGAGGATGGTTAGCCACCCTGCAACATTACATTTATAACCAAATACTGTGAGTGTCCCAGCCAGAGCCCGGACTTGAACCGGATCAAACATCTCTGGAGAGACCTGAAAATAGCTGTGCAGCGACGCTCCCCATCCAACCTGACAGGGGTTGAGAGGATCTGCAGAGAAAAATGAGAGAAACTCCCCAAATACAGGTGTGCCAAGCTTGTAGAGTCATACCAAGAAGACTTGAGGCTGTCATCGATGCCAAAGCTGCTTCAACAAAGTACTGAGGAAAGGGTCTGAATACTTACGTAAATGGTTTTTTTTTGCAAGCATTTCTAAAGACCTGTTTTCTCTTTGTCATTATGGGGTATTGTGTGTAGATTGATGGGAAAAAAACGATTTAATCCGATTTAGAATAAGGCTTTAACGTTAACAAAATGTGTAAAAAGTCAAGTGGTTTGAATACTTTCTGAAGGCACTGTATATCCCTACTTTACAGTGGAAAGATCCCAAGACCACACACACACAGGCCCCTCCTCTGGGCAGTAAAGTAAACACTGGTTTCCAGGGGAGAGAGTGTGTTTGTTTTGGCTCAGAAGCTGTAGTGTGTATGTGTGTCTGCAGGTGGTTCAAACAAAAGAAGAGGAAGGAGAGATGAAGAAAATAGACAGGAAAAGTTGGATAAAACTCAAATCAAACTGTACAACTATAGAACTGCAATCAAACAACCGTAGAACTAACTGGAGCTATAGAACTCCAATCAAACAACCGTAGAACTAACTGGAACTATAGAACTCCAATCAAACAACCGTAGAACTAACTGGAGCTATAGAACTCCAATCAAACAACCGTAGAACTAACTGGAACTATAGAGCTATAGTCAAAACAACCGTAGAACTAACTGGAGCTATAGAACTCCAATCAAACAACTGTAGAACTAACTGGAGCTGTAGAGCTATAATCAAAACAACCGTAGAACTAACTGGAACTATAGAGCTGTAATCAAAACAACGGTAGAACTAACTGGAACTATAGAGCTATAATCAAACAACCGTAGAACTAACTGGAACTATAGAGCTATAATCAAACAACTGTAGAACTAACTGGAGCTATAGAGCTATAATCAAAACAACCGTAGAACTAACTGGAGCTATAGAACTATAATCAAAACAACCGTAGAACTAACTGGAGCTATAGAACTATAATCAAAACAACCGTAGAACTAACTGGAGCTATAATCAAAACAACCGTAGAACTACCTGGAGCAGTACAGCTCTACAACTAGAGCAGTGGTTCCAGATCTTTTAACTGTTCCACCAACTGATTTTTGCTCTGCCCTGAGATTTTAGGCCCATGGTCCCATGAGTCTTCTCAAGTACCTCCTGTGGATAGGCCAAGTACCACCAGAGGTCCTAGTACCCCTGGATGGGAAACACTGAACTAGAGAACAGTTAAAACTCCAATCAAACAACCTTAGAACTAACTGGAACGGAAAAACTATACAACTATGTAAATAGGTTTAGAACTGTGGAACCTCCAAACTATACAACTAGAGAACTATGGAACCTCCAAACTATACAACTGTAGAACTATGTAAACAGGTTTAGAACTGTGGAACCTCCAAACTACACAACTGTAGAACTATGTAAATAGGTTTAGAACTGTGGAACCTCCAAACTATACAACTAGAGAACTATGGAACCTCCAAACTATACAACTGTAGAACTGTGGAACCTCCAAACTATACAACTGTAGAACTGTGGAACCTCCAAACTATACAACTGTAGAACTGTGGAACCTCCAAACTATACAACTGTAGAACTGTGGAACCTCCAAACTATACAACTGTAGAACTGTGGAACCTCCAAACTATACAACTGTAGAACTGTGGAACCTCCAAACTATACAACTGTAGAACTGTGGAACCTCCAAACTAGAGAACTAGAGAACTAGAGAGCTAGAGCGCTAGAGAGCTAGAGAGCTAGAGAGCTAGAGAGCTAGAGCGCTAGAGAGCTAGAGCGCTAGAGAGCTAGAGAGCTAGAGAGCTAGAGAGCTAGAGAGCTAGAGAGCTAGAGAGCTAGAGAACTAGAGAGCTAGAGAGCTAGAGAACTAGAGAGCTAGAGAGCTAGAGAGCTAGAGAGCTAGAGAGCTAGAGAGCTAGAGAACTAGAGAGCTAGAGAGCTAGAGAGCTAGAGAGCTAGAGAGCTAGAGAGCTAGAGAGCTAGAGAGCTAGAGAGCTAGAGAGCTAGAGAGCTAGAGAGCTAGAGAGCTAGAGAGCTAGAGAGCTAGAGAACTAGAGAGCTAGAGAGCTAGAGAGCTAGAGAGCTAGAGAACTAGAGAGCTAGAGAGCTAGAGAGCTAGAGAGCTAGAGAGCTAGAGAGCTAGAGAGCTAGAGAGCTAGAGAGCTAGAGAGCTAGAGAGCTAGAGAACTAGAGAGCTAGAGAACTAGAGAACTAGAGAACTAGAGAACTAGAGAACTAGAGAGCTAGAGAGCTAGAGAACTAGAGAACTAGAGAACTAGAGAACTAGAGAACTAGAGAACTAGAGAACTAGAGAGCTAGAGAACTAGAGAACTAGAGAACTAGAGAACTAGAGAACTAGAGAACTAGAGAACTAGAGAACTAGAGAACTAGAGAACTAGAGAGCTAGAGAACTAGAGAACTAGAGAACTAGAGAACTAGAGAACTAGAGAACTAGAGAACTAGAGAACTAGAGAACTAGAGAACTAGAGAACTAGAGAACTAGAGAACTAGAGAACTAGAGAACTAGAGAACTAGAGAACTAGAGAGTGGTAATTAACAGGGTTGTAACCTCTCAACCTTTTCTTCACTCATGTATTTTCTTTAATAAATCAATGTCTTTTTTCAGAACCTTCTCTTTGCTACAAAACGACAGCACACACACACCCCGCCCCCTTCTCTCACTACTCATCCCTCCTCTTCTCCGTCTCTCTCCCCCCCAACAGTGTCAGCATGAGAACTGCCAAGGAGAGGGGGAGGTTAGGGGAGAATATAAAAACACACGGTATAAACCTGTCCAACTAGATCAGTGGCTTCTATTACCATGTGAAGGTCCAATGGTGTTGTTTTGGGAGTGTGTGTATGTTGTGTGTGTGTATATATGTGTTAATTGTTGTGGGGGGGTGTTACAGTAGCACGCCAGAAAAAGGCCACAGTGCGATAGGAGCGAGGGAAGGGGTATGTGCATGGTGTGTGTGTGTATGGGGGAGTGTGTGAGTGTGTGTATGGGGGAGTGAGTGAGTGTGTGTATGGGGGAGTGAGTGAGTGTGTGTGTGTGTGTGTGTGGGGGGGGGGGCCTAAGGGGGAGCTCTGAAAAGGAAACCAGTGAGTGGAGAGCAGGAGGAAAAACACACAGGCCCAGGCGGAAAAAAACCTGAGGTTGGACCAATCAGGAGCCTACTAGCGGCTGCCGTGCCATATATGGCTTGTGTACACATACTATGACACCAGAGGGCCCACGTGGTGCAGGACAACACACACACCACCAGGGGGAGACACACACAGGGAATACTTCCTCTCTCTTTCCAGGGTTTTTCATGACTCCAATAGTATTGGGCGAGTGTTTTCATGCGCCTATGTCCAAACAGTAAAGAAATATATTTATTATTATTATTATTATTATCATTTTTCAGAACGGATAAATGTTTTCATTGTAAAATTAAACGACTAAAACCAGATACAAAGTACGTAGAAAAGATAGCTATATATTGAAATAAGATCATGTTGTTTGAGAACTAACAATCACCAAAATAAAACTAGACAATCAGGGAGAATCTGAAATTCCCCGAATTACGGTGTCATGGCATGAGCCTCCACTAAAGCCAATTCAGAGATTCTGAACGTGTGTGTGTGTGAGCAGACATGTGTTGGTGTGTCTCCTCACCTGAGGGTCCCTGTTGGAGAGGGCAGCGGGCTGACCAGGTGTCGCAGGTCATCATGGTGCATTGTGGGAATACTGATCTTGAGGGGGGAGATGTGGGGGAGGAGGGTGAGGCGGGGCGGGGGAGACCGCTGCTCCTCCTCTCTCAACTCCTCCCCAGACAACAGAGAGGAGAACTGGATTTTTATCACTGTACTGGGGAACCTGAACACACATCTAGGAGGAGAGGAGAGGGAAGAAGACAGATGGAGGTGTTTAGTTCACTATATGTTACAGTTACTAGACATCTCTTCATTAGAACACTTCCTACTCCTGCTAGTGCAGGCTTTAGTTCCAACCCAGCAATAAGTTAACCTCTGCAGAATCGGTGGGTCCCCCACGGGACGGTTGAGCTAACGTAGGCTAATGTGGTTAGCATGAGGTTGTAAGTAACAAGAAGATTTCCCAGGACATAGACATATCTGATATTGGCAGAAAGATTAAATTCTTGTTAATCTAACTGCACTGTCCAATTGACTGTAGCTATTACAGTGAAATAATACTATGCTATTGTTTGAGGAGAATGCAAAGTTATGAACTTGAAAATGTATTAAACCAATTAGGCACATTTGGGCAGTCTTGATACAACATCTTGAACAGAAATGCCATGGTTCATTGGATCAGTCTAAAACTGTGCACATGGACTTCAGCCATCTTGTGGCCAAAATCTAAATTGCGCTTAAAGTCCTAAGTTAGATAAATGGCCTTTCTCTTGCATTTCAAATATGGTACCAAAAAAACCCCTAATGTGTTATATTCTCCTACATTAATTTCACATTTCCACAAACTTCAAAGTGTTTCCTTTCAAATGGTACCAAGAATATGCATATCCTTGCTTCAGGGCCTGGCTACAGGCAGTTAGATTTGGGTATGTCATTTTAGGCGATAATTGAAGAAAAAAAGAGGGGCGGATCCTTTTAACACACCTGGTTACAGGACTCCAGACTAACATTTTCCCCTGGTGGTACTGGTGCCACTAAGTTCTTCAGTTGGTGGCACCAGGTTAGTATATAGACAGAGCACACACACACAGACAGACAGACAAATAGTACCGTTGGCAGCTGTACCTGCCTCACACTTACTTTTTGAAAACACACACACCTGGGTAAGAATAGCAGCTATTCCTGTTCTCCTTTCAAAATGTGTGTGTGTGGCTGGAAAGGAGGAGATGCATCTCTAATTGACGCAATTAATTTAATGATTTTAGATGACATCAGAATTAAGAATCCTATTCCTCATTACAAAAACAAAACAGTATTGTCATCTGTGTGATCAGCCGACGCTTGGCACTGCGGCACGGTGATCTTAGGCTTGTGTGCGGCTGCTCAGCCATGGAAACCCATTTCGTGAAGCTCCTGATGAACAGTTCTTGTGACGTTGCTTCCAGAGGCAGTTTGGAACTCGGTAGTGAGTGTTGCAATGGAGGACAGACAACAACAAACAATGTACGCGCTGTGCGCTTCAGTGGTCCCTTCCTGTGAGCTTGGGCTCCCGAGTGGCGCAGTGGTCTAAGGCACTGCATCTCAGTGCTGGAGGCGTCACTACAGACCCTGGTTCGATTCCAGGCTGTATCACAACCAGCTGTGATTGGGAGTCCAATAGGACGGTCCACAATTGGCCCAGAGTTGTCCAGGTTAGGGTTTGGCAGTCATTGTAAATAAGTATTTGTTCTTAATTGACTTGCCTAGTTAAATAAAGATTAAATGAATAACATTTAAAAATTGTGTGTCCTACCACTTCGAGGCTGAGACGTTGTTGCTCCTAGACGTTTCCACTTCCCAATAACAGCACTTATATTTGACCGGGGAAGCTCTAGCAGGGCAGAAATTTTACAAACTGACTTGTTGAAAAGGGTGTATCCTATGACGGTGCCACGTTGAAAGTCACTAAGCTCTTCACTAAGGTCATTCTACTGCAATGTTTGTCTATGGAGATTGCATGGCTGTGTGTTCGATTAGTACACACCTGTCAGCAACGGGTGTGGCTGAAATAAACGAATCCACTAATTTGAGGGGGTGTCCATATACTATTGGCCATGTATTATTAATTTATATATTAACCCCTTCATAGATATTTTTTGGGGGGATAATGTTTTTTTTTTTTTTTGCTATGTATTAGTGCCCTGTTGGAGCTAGAAACACACGTATTTTGCTGCACCTGCAAATCTGTATACGCGACCAATAAACTTTTATTTGATAGGATAGTAAATAGCCGTCATGCTGACTCGAGTGACTGTTTACATTCTGTGTTTACGGGACGCAATGTCGCCACCACCGTCCGTCAACCCACTAAGATACAGTGAGTAGCTAGCCAACACAAGTTCATTCTAAATGTGGCTAATGTTTCAGTTTAGCTACACTGTGCAGTCTCCTAAAGACCTTCCATAAGACTGCTCACGTCTGCAATGGATTCACTTTAGCTAACAATTAGTTAGCTCGTATCTTCCCAATGTAGGCAACAAGTTAGGAGACTGTGGCTATATTTTTCAATGCGAACGTATTGAGTAGACAAGTAAGCTTGCTAACTTACAGTAGCCAGCTAGATGTGAATGTGGCAGGTGTTTGTTTATGTAGTTAGCTTAACATAACTAGCATGCTAATGGTGCTAACTTACTCTCGGGGCAGTTGCAGGGGTGGCGCGCCTCTCCGTTGGAACACGCCGTCCACGAATACCCCGTTCTTGCCGAGACAGCGCAGCGAAAACCCGCACGGCTCCTCGAAGGTGATCTGGAGGTGCCGTCGAGAGATGAAGCTGGAGTGGCCCATGTTTATGTCCACGGAGCCGTGCGACGAGTTACGGCCTACAGTCACTGTCCGCTGCCGCATGACGAAATCAAAGTCCCGGCCTTCGAGCCTGGCCAGGGCCCGAGGAGGAGACGCGAGGCGAGGAGACGCGAGGCGAGGAGGCATTGCGCAGCCCCGGCTCAGCACCGAAGAGCCCGAGAAGGTGAAATTGGGAGGGTATGCGGGTGAGGTCACCCCGACTCGAACAGGGCTGCACGGGGCAGATTGCAAGGCCAGTAGGGCTCGAGCTCCGGTGTCGTCCCGAAAGTCTGCCATCTTCTTTTCGGGGGGTGGGGTGGGGGGTGAATACAAACACACTCAGACACACAGGTCCCAGTAACGTGAAGGGTTATTGGACAGGCCGCTCTGTCGCTGTGGGAGAGAGACAGAAACAACATGGATTCTGGCCGCGGCGAAGACCCGGGGCGAATGAGGAGTGTGATCCGGAAATGGAGTTAGTTCGGAAAAGTTGTCTCGACCCCTCGATCCAATAACACCGATAAGAGACGCTGTAAACATCACACTGTTGCTGCTTAATAAATACACCCCCATCCTATAACCCACTAGGCCTATTTATTTGTAGCATTGTTCAAGACCATAATTACCAGACTAGACCAATAGCATAGTATTATTGAAGATGTTTGGCATATTAGAATCATATTTAACAATATTATTTTAAGATTCAAAATGAGTTTTTTGTTTGTCTATTTGTTTCTAAACGGGAAAGGGAAGCTTTGGACGAGAGAGGGTTAATGCTCGTTTCCAGGAACCGGACGACACGTGCGTGACATATGGCACTGGTTCCGGACCAGAATGAGAAATGTTTTTAATTTGAGCGGATTACTGCTATCCCCGACTGTTTGTTAGTAATATGAAGGTGAACTTTTCACTGTGTGAAGGAGATGAACTTCGTGACCAGAGATTCTCTGCACTGTGTTTATAAACGCGGAAAGTACAAGAGAACTGGAAAGTGTGGAGAGTGGATCAGTAGTTTGGAACGGGACCAGGCGAGCTACCACCCTAACGAAAAAAAGATTGCAGTCAGTGCAGTATAACTGTAGTTAAAGTGAAGTCTAACTGCAGTATGCTGCAAATACTGCGTACAAAATAACACTGTTAAATACAGTAATTTTACTGCATACAAAATACCACAGTTGACTGATGTTAGTGCACTTTTACTGCAGTTTCAAAACTAATATTTGTTGTTGTTGTAAGGGCAGCGCTGTGTATTTACATCCACACGAGGGCGGTATTGGGATCGGAAACGAAACGTACGTGGATGACCAAATCTTGACACTACAATGAGGCTTAACTGAATAAATTACAAATATGTATTAATCAATCAATATATATATTGATTGTTCTCGTGTGTGTGTGTGTTATATATATATTTTTTAAACTAAGTTAAGTGAGAATGGACATTGGTCTGAAGCCAAAAAAAAGATAGGAAATTAACATGAGCATCACAATGCCTCTTCCACCCATGCTCTACCAAGGGTTTTCCAGCACAACAGCTTTGACATACTACAGTAGATATGTTGGCCTTCCCTGTGGCTCAGTTGGTAGAGCATGGTCTTTGCAACGCCAGGGTTGTGGGTTGCATGAAATGAAATGTATGCATTCACTACTGTAAGTCGCACTGGATAAGAGCGTCTGCTAAATTACTAAAATGTAAAAAATGTATTGTACTTTAAAACAATGTGTAGTCAGGTTGCTTAGGATTCAAAACCTTCTCAAACAGCCTAATTCATACTCTTAGAGGAGGTGCTTCCACAATAGTGTGATTTGTACCACAGACAAGGTAAAGTATTGGATTGTTCACACACCACAGTAAGATATTATCCCATTACGTTACCTTTTCATGCTTTTTAAAAAATTCAATGAAAGCAAGATTTGCTTTTATACTTACTCTGAACAAAAATATAAACGCATTATGTAACAATTTCTAAGATTTTACTGAGTTACAGGAAATCAGTCAATTGAAATAAATAAATTAGGCCCTTATCAATGGATTTCACATGACTGGGAATACATTTTTTTTTTTTTTAAGTAGGCGCGTGGATCAGAAAACCAGTCAGTATCTGGTGTGACCACCGTTTGCCTCATGTAACGCAACACATCTCCTTCGAATAGAGTTAATCAGGCTGTTGATGGTGGCCTGTGGAATGTTGTCCCACTCCTCTTCAATGGCTTTGCGAAGTTTCTGGATATTGGCGGGAACTGGAACACGCTGTCGTACACATCGATCCAGAGCATCACAAACATGCTCAATGGGTGACATGTTTGGTGAGTATGCATGCCATGGAAGAACTGGGACAGTTTCCAGGAATTGTGTACAGATCCTTGCAACATGGGGCCGTGCATTTGTAACAGTGTAGGTTCCGTCCCTCTCTTCGCCCCAACCTGGGCTCAAACCAGGGACCCTCTGCACACATCAACAACTGACACCCCACGAAGCATCGTTACCCATCGCGCCACAAAAGCCGCGGCCCTTGCAACGCAAGGGGAAACCCTACTTCAAGTCTCAGAGCGAGTGACGTCACTGATTGAAATGCTATTAGCGCGCACCACCGCTAACTAACTAGCCATTTCACATCGGTTACACATTATCATGCCGAAACATGAGGTGATGGCGGCGGATGAATGGCGTGACAATGGGCCTCAGGATCTCGTCACGGTATCTCTGTGCATTCAAAATTCCATCTATAAAATGCGATTGTGTAGCGTGTGCCTGCCCATTCCATAACCACACCACCACCGTAGGGCACTCTGTTCACCTGCATGACCTTGTAGATTGTCAAGAGCAATTTTCACAACTCCTGATACAAACACTGTAACAAATTACAAACTGCTTAGAAACATCTACAAAATACAAAGTCATTAGACAAGTACAAAGTTCATGAGAGAAAATTATAGACATATTTACAAATCTGAAAGTGGATAGGTGCTCTAAACCCTTGAATACAAAACTTCCTCTGCAAATGTCCTAAGTAATGCAGTACACAGCTCCAGTAAAAGATCACACACGTCCTCATTTATAAATGGTAGTATAAATAGGAAAACAGGTGGGAGAACTCACAGATTTGGAAACAGAACATAGATTTTAAGTATTGATAGTGTGCGAAGTAGTGTGTTTACTGTGTGCGTTTGAATTGGCATAAGTCGTTGGAAATTCTCCATGACAAGCGCATTCCCACAATCCCCCACTCTGCCATAAAGCACTGTGTCCCTAGGCAGTACCGTAGTGATGGCTGCTGCATCTCACAGATGAGGGCAAAGATCTCTTCCTCGAGAATCTGAGAGCTGGTCTCTCCTCCGTTCTAGCAAGACACGCACAGTAGTACACGCACAGTAGTACACGCACAGTAGTACACGCACAGTAGTACACGCACAGTAGTACACGCACCACACTCACTGACATTTGCCTGCCACTCCACAAACCTAAAGACTCTTTTTAAGAGCCACTTAATAAATGGAAATAAGTGTGTGTGTGTTGGGGAAGGTGAAGGGGGATGTCAAAACTGTAAATTAAGAATTGTCAAAATGTGTCGTCCAGGAGGCGACCCCACAATGTTCAGATACACAGGCGGTACCTCTAGCGGCTAGAGTCCAGCCCTACAATACAAACCTTGTTCTTAAAACACTGATTTCGACAGACCATTTAAATGCACAGTCCTGAAGTGTTTGTTTAAAAAGAATTTTGTTTGTTTATTCCTCTTGCTTGGTTAAAATACAATTAGTCTAAAACAGTTGATTTGTTGAAAACAGATTAATTTAATCAAGTAGCTAAACAAGTTAGCAATCATGTCATTTTCTCAGGGCTGCCAATTATTTACTATGTGATTTTCATTGCCCCCTGGCACAATCCCTAGATCGGGGACTGGGGGTCCTCCCCCAGAAATATTTTACTGTTTTAAAGCTAATTTCCTGCAATTCTATGTATTTTGACATGTCTATGACCAGGGTGGTGTATTCAGGATGCTTTAAACATGAAATGAACACCAAAAATTTGACAACTTTTTTGCTTTGAGATTTGTGGGGAAGGAAATGGAAAGTATGCTAATATTTTTTTGGGGGGAGAACAAATTGGTTGTTTATTCAGACAGTAATGAAATGAGATAGGGAGACCGGCAAATGCTAGAAATGGTGGGAATGTTGGATGCAGGGATTGAGCCCTGTTCTCAGGTGGAAAGTTGTATGTGACATGTGCCAGGGAGTTTTACCACTACACCAAGGCTCTGCACAGGAATGATGTTATATTAATGGTTGATGGCAGAGGGGATCAAATCATAGATCGCAGTCTGCTTGTCCATAGACTGCTTTCAAGGTAAGGACGCAAAACATTTTGTAATTTTGGTGAACTATCTCTTTAAAATAGGTCTGGAAGAAACTCTCCAGGTGGCTTGGACATCCCTTAATCTAAGTTTCCCAAGTACTGGGTGTTTGAAAATGTTCTTGTTATAACGATTCATTTCTCAAAATCACCCAACTTTCAAGAAAAATCTAAATGAATATCAATATTCAGGTGGTTTATGCCAACTAGTTGAATATCAATATTCAGGTGGTTTATGTCTACTAGTTGTAGATCAATATTCAGGTGGTTTATGTCTACTAGTTGTAGATCAATATTCAGGTGGTTTATGTGTCACAGTTGACTTGGACTGGTGTAAGGCGGAATCAGATGCAGGAGACAGGTGCTGGAGTTGAGTGTCCTTTTAATAATTTGACACACAAAAAACAAAACCCCGAGGCACAGGGCGCTACAGACAGACTGCCTGGGAAAAACGCATTCCCGATATGGCGAACAAACTATAAATATTAGCGGCACAAAAAGGCACGGGGCGCAGCCCGGTAAATTCTCCTCCTTAAACTGTCAGATAACAAACCCGTAATAAAAACACGGACCACCGTCCTGAGTGGACAATCAACAATCCCGCACAAAATCCCAACTGAAAACACACCTTAAATAAATCCCCACTAATGACAACACAAAACAGGTGCGGAACAGACAAACAAAACTAAACGACAGAAACAACGATCGATGGCAGCTAATAGGCCGGCGACGACGACCGCCGAGCGCCGCCCGACCGAGGAGGGGCGCCACTTTCGTTGGATCCTGTGACACTATGCCTACTAGTTGAATATCAATATTCAGGTGGTTTATGTCTACTAGTTGTAGATCAATATTCAGGTGGTTTATGTCTACTAGTTGTAGATCAATATTCAGGTGGTTTATGTCTACTAGTTGAATATCAATATTCAGGTGGTTTACGTCTACTAGTTGTAGATCAATATTCAGGTGGTTTATGTCTACTAGTTGTAGATCAATATTCAGGTGGTTTATGTCTACTAGTTGTAGATCAATATTCAGGTGGTTTATGCCTACTAGTTGAATATCAATATTCAGGTGGTTTATGTCTACTAGTTGAATATCAATATTCAGGTGGTTTATGACTACTAGTTGTAGATCAATATTCAGGTGGTTTATGTCTACTAGTTGTAGATCAATATTCAGGTGGTTTATGTCTACTAGTTGAATATCAATATTCAGGTGGTTTATGTCTACTAGTTGTAGATCAATATTCAGGTGGTTTATGTCTACTAGTTGAATATCAATATTCAGGTGGTTTATGTCTACTAGTTGAAGATCAATATTCAGGTGGTTTATGACTACTAGTTGTAGATCAATATTCAGGTGGTTTATGTCTACTAGTTGAATATCAATATTCAGGTGGTTTATGTCTACTAGTTGAATATCAATATTCAGGTGGTTTATGTCTACTAGTTGTAGATCAATATTCAGGTGGTTTATGTCTACTAGTTGTAGATCAATATTCAGGTGGTTTATGTCTACTAGTTGTAGATCAATATTCAGGTGGTTTATGACTGCTAGTTGTAGATCAATATTCAGGTGTTTTATGTCTACTAGTTGAATATCAATATTCAGGTGGTTTATGCCTACTAGTTGAATATCAATATTCAGGTGGTTTATGCCTACTAGTTAAATATCAATATTCAGGTGGTTTATGTCTACTAGTTGAATATCAATATTCAGGTGGTTTATGCCTACTAGTTGTAGATCAATATTCAGGTGGTTTATGTCTACTAGTTGAATATCAATATTCAGGTGGTTTATGTCTACTAGTTGTAGATCAATATTCAGGTGGTTTATGTCTACTAGTTGAATATCAATATTGGAGCCTCCTGTTGATCTTTTGATGGAGCCACCTGTTGATCTTTTGATGGAGCCACCTGTTGATGAAGCCTCCTGTTGATCTTTTGATGGAGCCTCCTGTTGATCTTTTGATGGAGCCACCTGTTGATCTTTTGATGGAGCCACCTGTTGATGGAGCCACCTGTTGATGAAGCCTCCTGTTGATGTTTTGATGGAGCCACCTGTTGATGAAGCCACCTGCTGATCTTTTGATGGAGCCACCTGTTGATCTTTTGATGGAGCCACCTGTTGATTTTTTCATGGAGCCACCTGTTGATGGAGCCACCTTTTGATGAAGCCACCTGTTGATGAAGCCACCTGTTGATCTTTTGATGGTGCCACCTGTTGATTTTTTCATGGAGCCACCTGTTGATGGAGCCACCTTTTGATGAAGCCACCTGTTGATGGAGCCACATTTTGATCTTTGATGGAGCCACCTGTTGATGAAGCCACCTGTTGATGTTTTGATGGAGCCACCTGTTGCTCTTTTGATGGAGCCGCCTGTTGATGAAGCCACCTGATGATGGAGCCACCTGTTGATGAAGCCACCTGCTGATCTTTTGATGGAGCCACCTGCTGATCTTTTGATGGAGCCACCTGTTGATCTTTTGATGGAGCCACCTGTTGATGGAGCCACATGTTGATATTTTGATGGAGCCTCCTGTTGATCTTTTGATGGAGCCACCTGTTTATGAAGCCACCTGTTGATCTTTTGATGGAGCCACCAGTTGATGAAGCCACCTGTTGATATTTTGATGGTGCCACCTGTTGATCTTTTGATGGAGCCACCTGTTGATGAAGCCACCTGTTGATGAAGCCACCTGTTGATGAAGCCACCTGTTGATGAAGCCACCTGTTGATCTTTTGATGCAGCCACCTGTCGATCTTTTGATGGTGCCATCTGTTGATATTTTGATGGAGCCTCCTGTTGATCTTTTGATGGAGCCACCTGTTGATGGAGCCACCTGTTGATCTTTTGATGGAGCCACCAGTTGATGAAGCCACCTGTTAATGGAACCCCCTGTTGATCTTTTGATGGAGCCACCTGTTGATCTTTTGATGGAGCCACATGTTGATGGAGCCACCTGTTGATCTTTTGATGGAGCCACCTGTTGATCTTTTGATGGAACCACCTGTTGATGAAGCCACCTTTTGATCTTTTGATGGAGCCACCTGTTGATGGAGCCACCTTTTGATGAAGCCACCTGTTGATGGAGCCACATTTTGATCTTTGATGGAGCCACCTGTTGATGAAGCCACCTGTTGATGTTTTGATGGAGCCACCTGTTGCTCTTTTGATGGAGCCACCTGTTGATGAAGCCACCTGTTGATGGAGCCACCTGTTGATGAAGCCTCCTGTTGATCTTTTGATGAAGCCACCTGTTGATCTTTTGATGAAGCCACCTGTTGATGAAGCCACCTGTTGATGAAGCCTCCTGTTGATCTTTTGATGAAGCCACCTGTTGATCTTTTGATGAAGCAACCTGATGATGGAGCCACCTGTTGATGAAGCCTCCTGTTGATCTTTTGATGAAGCCACCTGTTGATCTTTTGATGAAGCCACCTGTTGATGAAGCCACCTGTTGATGAAGCCTCCTGTTGATCTTTTGATGAAGCCTCCTGTTGATCTTTTGATGAAGCCTCCTGCTGATCTTTTGATGAAGCCACCTGTTGATCTTTTGATGGAGCCACCTGTTGATGGAGCCACCTGTTGATATTTTGATGGTGCCACCTGTTGATCTTTTGATGGAGCCACCTGTTGATGGAGCCACATGTTGATATTTTGATGGAGCCTCCTGTTGATCTTTTGATGGAGCCACCTGTTTATGAAGCCACCTGTTGATCTTTTGATGGAGCCACCAGTTGATGAAGCCACCTGTTGATATTTTGATGGTGCCACCTGTTGATCTTTTGATGGAGCCACCTGTTGATGAAGCCACCTGTTGATGAAGCCACCTGTTGATGAAGCCACCTGTTGATGAAGCCACCTGTTGATCTTTTGATGCAGCCACCTGTCGATCTTTTGATGGTGCCACCTGTTGATATTTTGATGGAGCCTCCTGTTGATCTTTTGATGGAGCCACCTGTTGATGGAGCCACCTGTTGATCTTTTGATGGAGCCACCAGTTGATGAAGCCACCTGTTAATGGAACCCCCTGTTGATCTTTTGATGGAGCCACATGTTGATGGAACCACCTGTTGATCTTTTGATGGAGCCACCTGTTGATCTTTTGATGGAGCCACCTGTTGATGAAGCCACATGTTGATCTTTTGATGGTGCCACCTGTTGATTTTTTGATGGAGCCACCTGTTGATGAAGCCACCTTTTGATCTTTTGATGGAGCCACCTGTTGATGAAGCCACCTTTTGATCTTTTGATGGAGCCACCTGTTGATGAAGCCACATGTTGGTCTTTTGATGGAACCCCCTGTTGATCTTTTGATGGAGCCACCTGTTGATGAAGCCCCCTGTTGATCTTTTGATGGAGCCACCTGTTGATGAAGCCACCTGTTGATCTTTTGATGTTGCCACCTGTTGATATTTTGATGGAGCCTCCTGTTGATCTTTTGATGGAGCCACCTGTTTATGAAGCCACCTGTTGATGTTTTGATGGAGCCACCAGTTGATGAAGCCACCTGTTGATATTTTGTTGGAGCCACATGTTGATGAAGCCACCTGATGATGAAGCCACCTGTTGATCTTTTGATGCAGCCACCTTTTGATGGAGCCACCTGTTGATGAAGCCGCATGTTGATTTTTTAAAACCTTTTTTTAAATAGGCAAATCAGTTAAGAACCAATTCTTATTTTCAACGACGGCCTACCAGGGAACGGTGGGTTAACTGCCTTTTTCAGGGGCAGAACAACAGATTTTTACCTTGTCAGATCAGGGAGTCAATCCAGCAACCTTTCAGTTACTGGCCCAACTATTGGATACATGTAAAGGTGTAAGCATTGGATAGGTGGAAGCTTTGGATAAGTGGAAGCATTGAATAGGTGTAAAGGTGTAAGCATTGGATTGAGTTACTTTACACCATGGTTAAGTCCCTGAGACGAGAAATGTGCAAGTCCACACTTTGGTAGAAGTTCAATGGATACGCAGTCAATGTTAATGGGCAGAAGTAAATTATTCTTTAAAAGGGTGAATAATTGACCCAAGTTGTTGCAGTGGTAAATAGTAGTGAAACCATAATGAACCAACTGGAGGAATGGGATGGAGAAATGATTTACAGTAGGCAGGCTGGGGCTCAACTGGAGGAATGGGATGGAATCCCATTCCTCCAGTTGAGCCCCAGCCTGCCTACTGTAAACCATTTCTCCATCCCATTCCTCCAGTTGAGCCCCAGCCTGCCTACTGTAAACCATTTCTCCATCCCATTCCTCCAGTTGAGCCCCAGCCTGCCTACTGTAAACCATTTCTCCATCCCATTCCTCCAGTTGAGTCCCAGCCTGCCTACTGTAAACCATTTCTCCATCCCATTCCTCCAGTTGAGCCCCAGCCTGCCTACTGTAAACCATTTCTCCACCCCAGCCTGTCTACTGTAAACCATTTCTCCATCCCATTCCTCCAGTTGAGCCCCAGCCTGCCTACTGTAAACCATTTCTCCATCCCAGCCTGTCTACTGTAAACCATTTCTCCACCCCAGCCTGTCTACTGTAAACCATTTCTCCATCCCATTCCTCCAGTTGAGCCCCAGCCTGTCTACTGTAAACCATTTCTCCATCCCAGCCTGCCTACTGTAAACCATTTCTCCATCCCAGCCTGTCTACTGTAAACCATTTCTCCATCCCAGCCTGCCTACTGTAAACCATTTCTCCATCCCAGCCTGTCTACTGTAAACCATTTCTCCATCCCAGCCTGCCTACTGTAAACCATTTCTCCATCCCAGCCTGTCTACTGTAAACCATTTCTCCATCCCATTCCTCCAGTTGAGCCCCAGCCTGCCTACTGTAAACCATTTCTCCATCCCAGCCTGTCTACTGTAAACCATTTCTCCATCCCAGCCTGTCTACTGTAAACCATTTCTCCACCCCAGCCTGTCTACTGTAAACCATTTCTCCATCCCATTCCTCCAGTTGAGCCCCAGCCTGCCTACTGTAAACCATTTCTCCATCCCATTCCTCCAGTTGAGCCCCAGCCTGCCTACTGTAAACCATTTCTCCATCCCATTCCTCCAGTTGAGTCCCAGCCTGCCTACTGTAAACCATTTCTCCATCCCATTCCTCCAGTTGAGCCCCAGCCTGCCTACTGTAAACCATTTCTCCACCCCATTCCTCCAGTTGAGCCCCAGCCTGCCTACTGTAAACCATTCCTCCAGTTGAGCCCCAGCCTGTCTACTGTAAACCATTTCTCCACCCCAGCCTGCCTACTGTAAACCATTTCTCCATCCCATTCCTCCAGTTGAGCCCCAGCCTGTCTACTGTAAACCATTTCTCCATCCCATTCCTCCAGTTGAGCCCCAGCCTGCCTACTGTAAACCATTTCTCCATCCCATTCCTCCAGTTGAGCCCCAGCCTGTCTACTGTAAACCATTTCTCCATCCCAGCCTGCCTACTGTAAACCATTTCTCCATCCCAGCCTGTCTACTGTAAACCATTTCTCCATCCCAGCCTGTCTACTGTAAACCATTTCTCCATCCCAGCCTGTCTACTGTAAACCATTTCTCCATCCCATTCCTCCAGTTGAGCCCCAGCCTGCCTACTGTAAACCATTTCTCCATCCCAGCCTGTCTACTGTAAACCATTTCTCCATCCCAGCCTGTCTACTGTAAACCATTTCTCCATCCCAGCCTGTCTACTGTAAACCATTTCTCCATCCCATTCCTCCAGTTAATCAAATGAAGGCTGTGATTAGAATTGATGAAGTAAATGGCTTTTCCTGTCAATTACTTTTAATGTGATAAACTCACTTATTGTTTATATGTGTGTCCCTTTTGAAAGTTTAATCAAAACTTTATTCAGCCAATAAATCCTTTTTTTTTAATTGATGAAATATTCAGCAGTCAAGTACCAATGAGATGAACTCATTGCTATTCAGCCTAATCAAGCCTTGGTATGGAATTACTGACGTATTACCTCCGCCTTAGGAAATCAATGGGGAAAGAAGTCCCACTTCCAGTTGGCCACCAATCTCTATTTGACCTGCTGTAATACAGTCCGTATAAAAGCATATACATTTATTTAACTAGGCAAGTCAGTTAAGAACACATTCTTATTTTCAATGATGGATTCCTAGGAACAGTGGGTTAAGTGCCTTGTTCAGGGGCAGAACAACAGACTTTTAACTTGTCAGCTCGGGGATTTGATCTTGCAACCTTTCAGTTACTAGTCCAACACTCTGACCACTAGGCTACGCTGCCGCCCAATCTAGCAATGTGTTTCATTGTGTCTTAATTGAAAGCATAGTCTTATTTTATTCATCGTTCCAATAAGGAAGTAGCAATACCAGTATTAATGGCCATCATGCTCAGACAATATCCATAACGACTATATACAGAGTACTAACACTTCAAGACCCTATGGTCAGATTACTTTTCATAAAGATGTCACGGTAAGTAATGGAATCCAGGTTTCTGGGTGTGTGGGGAGTGATCACACCACATCAAGGGGGTCAGATGACTTGAGGAAGGAGAAAGAACCAATGGAGGCAGTAAACAGGCTGGTAGATGGGAGGGGGGGGTCCAGGTGGGATTGGGGCACATCCATGTGTCAGACCAGGTTGTCCTCAGTCCCGATCCAAGAGCCTCAGGCCATCCGGAAGGAGAGACAGAGAAAGAGAAAAGATTAGGCTTAGTGAGAGCATGGTTAAGACCATAGTACAGTGGCGGTAGAGGATAAGGCTTAGTGAGAACATGGTTAAGACCATAGTACAGTGGAGGTAGAGGATAAGGCTTAGTGAGAACATGGTTAAGACCATAGTAGACCACATACACTGGAGGTAGATGATAAGGCTTAGTGAGAACATGGCTAAGACCATAGTACACTGGAGGTAGATGATAAGGCTTAGTGAGAACATGGTTAAGACCATAGTACACTGGAGGTAGAGGATAAGGCTTAGTGAGAGCATGGTTAAGAGCATAGTACAGTGGAGGTAGATGATAAGGCTTAGTGAGAACATGGTTAAGACCATAGTAGACCACATACACTGGAGGTAGATGATAAGGCTTAGTGAGAACATGGCTAAGACCATAGTACACTGGAGGTAGATGATAAGGCTTAGTGAGAACATGGTTAAGACCATAGTACACTGGAGGTAGATGATAAGGCTTAGTGAGAACATGGCTAAGACCATAGTACACTGGAGGTAGATGATAAGGCTTAGTGAGAACATGGCTAAGACCATAGTACACTGGAGGTAGATGATAAGGCTTAGTGAGAGCATGGTTAAGACCATAGTACACTGGAGGTAGAGGATAAGGCTTAGTGAGAGCATGGTTAAGACCATAGTACACTGGAGGTAGAGGATAAGGCTTAGTGAGAACATGGTTAAGACCATAGTACACTGTAGGTAGATGATAAGGCTTAGTGAGAGCATGGTTAAGACCATAGTACACTGGAGGTAGATGATAAGGCTTAGTGAGAACATGGTTAAGACCATAGGACACTGGAGGTAGAGGATAAGGCTTAGTGAGAACATGGATAAGACCATAGTACACTGGAGGTAGAGGATAATCAATAGTTTTGCTGTGGACACTGGATAATCTGACTAACATACACCTGTTTGACCTGGCTGTGATACTGTAGGACTACTGCACCTGTTTGACCTGGCTGTGATACTGTAGGACTACTCCACCTGTTTGACCTGGCTGTGATACTGTAGGACTACTCCACCTGTTTGACCTGGCTGTGATACTGTAAGACTACTGCACCTGTTTGACCTGGCTGTGATACTGTAGGACTACTGCACCTGTTTGACCTGGCTGTGATACTGTAGGACTAGTTATGTTACTTTACTGGGTCAATTCAGGAAGCATTCAATGTCCTGTGTTTGTGTTTACCATGGCAACCAGCAATGTAAATAAGGAGATGTACAGAACGATAATCAGCCTCTGTGTCTGTGGATCCTTTCCCCTAAATGTAATGCTCATGCCAACCCAGGCCCATCTTTTCAAAGAAACACAATTTATTTCAATCTTGTTCCGTTTTCACTTTTTGTTACCTGGTAAATAACCAACAACCATAGATAACCACAAGGAGAATAAGGTGAGGAATCATCCCATGTCAACTAGGTGCATCTTTTTGAAGAAACACAATTTATTTCAATCTTTAGTTGAGTAAAATAAGTCGTTTTGTTCCGGTCACAAGATAATCAAGAAAATTGCAGTAGACAGCGCCACACTCAGGCAGAAAACGGAATGTTCTATTCTTAGCCAGGCCCATCTCTTTAAAAATAAAACACCATTTATTTAAATCTCTATTTGAGCAAAATAAGTCGCTTTCTTGTGATCACAATAAAATCCTAACAATACAGGTAAAGATCGTCACAGTCAAGGCAGAACATTGTGAATGTTCTATCATAAAGTGAGAACAATTCGTTTCCCTGGCTGTTATATGGCTGCTACTTAGAAACACTATAACAGGTAAATTAATAGAAGATATTCACTGCTATAAACCTGTCTCCAATTTAATCGCATAGTTTACACTGATCCCACCGCGCGCCTTTGACAAATAAATATCCGCCTGAAAAGGCATCAAGTGGTCTGTTTTGAGCTTAAAGTATTCCAAACACTGATGATAACCAGATGATCCCAATATTTTAGGTAGTTAACGATGCACTCCTCTGGTATGTTCTATTACGAACTGTCTGGGACTTGTTGTTGTTTCCCTATTAGCTACTGAGAGATACAGTAAAGTCAAAGACGAAATTAACTGCAATACATTGGTCTCAAATATATTACCATAACTAGGCTACACAGAACTACGGCGGACCCATTGTAAAATGAGAGGCTCTTCACCATATTAAAAGGTGTCCCACTGCAACATGCCTAGCTCTGCCCACTGGGGCGTGATTTACGGAGCGCTCTTTGAAATTAACGCTCGTATCGTCCTATATGGAGAGTGCTTGATTTAGGCCGGAGCTGTCCAGAGCGCCTTCTAATTTTGGGATTCCTCTATTAAACAAGGTAGACTATAACCGGCCCAGATTGACAGGCAGAAAATGTTACATATATAATTCATTATCAAAATGACCCTTCAGTGCGCGTCTGTGTGTGCTGCGTGTGTGCCGTTATCCGACGAGAGAGCCGCGACATTTCAGCAGCAGGTATAAAATAATGACATAAAATAGACTATCTAGATAGCCAATTCAAAACATAACGTGTAGCAGTTATCTAACTGAGCATTAATGTCCCTTTCGCCTTTCGACCGGAACTGTATAGCCGAGCTAAATCTGCACGGTTGGAAAACTGGGATTAAACAGTAGCCATGTAATTGGGACACCGTTAAAAAGATTCCTAGAATATTAATACTATAAATACATAATTTTGCCTGTTCTTCGGCTTGCAAGCCTCCTCCTTTTTCCTCCAAACATAACGATGGTGATTATGACCAAACAGTTCTATTTTTGTTTCATCAGACCAGAGGACATTTCTCCAAAAAGTACGATCTTTGTCCCCATGTGCAGTTGCAAACCGTAGTCTGGCTTTTTTATGGCGGTTTTGGAGCAGTAGCTTCTTCCTTGCTGAGCGGCCTTTTATGTTATGTCGATATAGGACTCGTTTTACTGTGGATATACATACTTTTGTACCCAAGTTCCTTTGCTGTTGTTCTGGGATTGATTTGCACTTTTCGCACCAAAGTACGTTCATCTCTAGGAGACAGAACGCGTCTCCTTCCTGAGCAGTATGACGGCTGCATGGTCCCATGGTGTTTATACTAGCATAAAATTGTTGTACAGATGAACGTGGTACCTTCAGGCGTTTGGAAATTGCTCCCAAATATGAACCAGACTTGTGGAGGTCTGCATTTTTTTGTCTGAGGTCTTGGCTGATTTCATTTGATTTTCCCATGATGTCAAGCAAAGAGGCACTGAGTTTGAAGGTAGGCCTTGAAATCCATCCACAGGTACACCTCCAATTGACTCAAATTGTCACGGCTGTCTAAAGGAGCAGACCAAAGTTCAGCGTGGTTGTAGTTCCACATTTTATTTAATCCGTAAAACTTTGCAAAACATAAATAACTGAAATGACAAAACAACAAACCGTGACGCAGAGAGAAACAAACACTACTCAAAATATAATAACCCACAAAAACCCAGGAAGAAAAACCCCTACTTAAATATGATCTCCAATTAGAGACGACGAGGACCAGCTGCCTCCAATTGGAGATCAATCCCCCCCAAAACATAGAAATAGAAAAACTAGAATTTAAACATAGAAGTACAAAACATAGAAAAACACAAAACACCCCCTGTCACGCCCTGACCTACTCTACCATAGAAAATAACCTCTTACTATGGTCAGGACGTGACAGTACCCCCCCAAAGGTGCAGACTCCGAATGCTCCTAAACAAAAACAAACAAAAACAAAAGGGAGGGTAGGGTGGGCAACTCCTGTTTATGGCGGCTCAAATGCAGTCCACATAACCGTAACCTCCAGCAGAGGAGGCAACTCCGGTTCGGGGCATAACCCCCACTCCACCCGCTGATCCTTCTTCTTTAGTACCAACGGACCGTGGATCGTCGTCGAAAGAACCGGACTGTAGATCATTGCTGGAGGTTCTGGGCTGCAGGCTGCCGCTGGAGGTTCCGGGCTGCAGGCCGTCGCTGAAGACTCCGGGCTGCAGGCCGTCGCTGAAGGCTCCGGGCCATGGATTATCGCTGGAGGCTTCGTGCCATGGATCATTCCTACAGGCTTCGTGCCATGGATCATCCCTACAGGCTCCGGGCCATGGATCATCACTGGAGGCTTCGTGCCATGGATCCTCCCTACAGGCTTCAGACCATAGATCATCACTGGAGGCTTCTTTATTGGAGCTGGAATAGGTCTCACCGGAGTAGAGAACGTCGCTGAGAGTTCTGGACTAGGGAACGTCGCTGGAGGCCGGGTGCGCAGAGCAGGCACAGGGTATACTGGGCCGTGGAGGCGCACTGGAGGTCTGGAGTTTATGGCTGGCACAACCCATCCTGGCTGGATAACCTCAGTAGCTCGACAAGTGCGAGGCATTGTGACAGGTCGCACAGGTTTGTGTTGGCGAACTGGGGGTACCGTGCGTAGAGCTGGCGCAGGATAACCTGGGCCGAGAAGACACACTAGAGATTAGGAACGCCGAGCAGGCATACTCCTTCCTGGCTGATTGCCAACTCTTGCACGACACCTGTGAGGAGCTTACATCGAGCGCACCAGGCTGTAGCTGCGCACTGGCGACACAGTGCGTATCTCAGCATAACATGGTGATTGCTCGATCACTCGCTCCCCACAGTAAGCACGGGGAGTTGGCTCAGGTCTCCAACCTGACTCTCCAACCTGGCTGTTTCTCGCACTTGCTTCGTGGTTGGTACAGCGCCTCATAATAACGCCGCTCTGCTTTAGCTGCCTCAATCTCCTCCCTTGGGCGGCAATATCCCCCAGCCTGCCTCCCGGTTCCTTTACCGTCCAGAATCTCTTCCCAGGTCCATTCCTTTCCACGCTGCTTGGTCCTTTTGTGGTGGGTTATTCTGTCACGGTTGTCTAAAGGAGCAGACCAAAGTGCAGCGTGGTTGTAGTTCCACATTTTATTTAATCCGTAAAACTTTGCAAAACATAAATAACTGAAATGACAAAACAACAAACCGTGACGCAGAGAGAAACAAACACTACTCAAAATATAATAACCCACAAAAACCCAGGAAGAAAAACCCCTACTTAAATATGATCTCCAATTAGAGACAACGAGGACCAGCTGCCTCCAATTGGAGATCAACCCCAAAAAAACAACAGAATAGGAAAACTAGAACTTAAACATAGAAATACAAAACATAGAAAAACACAAAACACCCCCTGTCACGCCCTGACCTACTCTACCATAGAAAATAACCTCTTACTTTGGTCAGGACGTGACACAAATGATGTCAATTAGCCTATCAGAAGCTTCTAAAGCCATGACATCCTTTTCTGGAATTTTCCAAGCTGTTTAAAGGAACAGTCAACTTAGTGTATGTAAACTTCTGACCCACTGGAATTGTGATACAGTGAATTATAAGTGAAATAATCTGTCTGTAAACAATTGTTGGAAAAATTACTTGTGTCATTCACAAAGTAGATGTCCTAACCGACTTGCCAAAACTATAGTTTGTCAACAAGAAATTTGTGGAGTGGTTGAGTTTTAATGACTCCAACATAAGTGTATGTAAACTTCCCACTTCAACTGTACTGTACCAGTCAAAAGATTGGACACACCTACTCATTCCAGAGGTTTTCTTTATCTTTACTATTTTCTACATTGTAGAATAATAGCGAAGACATCAAAGCTATGAAATAACACATATGGACTCATGTAGTAAACAAAAAAGTGTGCGTTTGTTGTGTGCCTCCAATCAAGTTGACTTGTGAATTTTCTTAGAGATTGGTTTAGATGATGATGGTAAAGAGATTTGAATTTAACACTGAGCTTCAACCAATATACCTACAGTACACTATCATCTATAAAGTTTTGTCTTATGAATGTTAATAAATACACAGACAACCTTGTTCATTAGTGTGATGACTTTTATTGGTTTGTGATGATTAAAGTTAAAGCAAAGCAGCTACAGGGATCATCTCAACAGACAGTAAAGATTCTATTTTGGAATGACTGGACAGCAGAACACCCAGAGGAACAGAATGAGAGTACAGTCCTAGAGAACACCAGCTAGAGTTCTACATTCTAGGAGAATTCCAGCCACCAGCCAGTAGTGTGCAGGATCCAGACATGACATCATGCCATGGATTTAATACCTCCTGGTGTCTAACTTTAACAAGACATGTACCCATAATGCATCCATAGTATTACTATCTTTCTTTTATCTGGTGGACATGGGTTTCTGAGTCCTACTCAAACCAAGCATGAGACTGAGACCAGGATTCAATCCCAGCAGTTTGTCAGCTATGTGCCATTAAAAGGTCATTTCTGATTGAACTGAAATCATACATTTATCGCAAATTCAGTCTTATTATCATGTTATATTAAGTAGCCTATTGAATCCCAGCCTGAATATTCAGTAGCATATAGCAGGGTAAGGACTGAATATTCAGTAGCCTATAGCAGGGTTAGGGTAAGTACTGAATATTCAGTAGCCTATAGCAGGGTCAGGACTGAATATTCAGTAGCCTAAAGCAGGGTAAGGACTGAATATTCAGTAGCCTATAGCAGGGTTAGGGTAAGGACTGAACATTCAGTAGCCGATAGATAGATAGATATATAGATAGATAGATAGGGTAGGGTGCTCTAGGGTAGGGTTGAGTGCTGTGTGTTAGGGTAGGGTGCTGTAGGGTAGTGTCCTCCACGGTAGGGTATTTAGGGTACTTTAGGGTAGGGTAGGGTCCTCCAGGGTAGGGTCCTTTAGGGTAGGGTAGTGTGCTGTAGGATAGGGTAGGGTGCTCCAGGGTAGGGTTCTCTAGGGTAGGGTAGGGTGCTGTAGGGTAGATTATGGTACTCTAGGGTAGGATAGGGTGCTCCTGCATTTGGTCACGATGTTGAACTCTTCAGAGAGGTGGTGCTGGTGTTGCTAGGGGTTTTGCTACGGGGCTCCAGCCTCAGTTTTATTGGTCGTTTGGGCATCAGCATACCCTGGATGTCCATCTCCAAAGGAATCTATAGAGAATAACAGAACATAACCCTGGTTGTGCATTTCCAACAGGATATATAGAAAATAACATGACATAACCCTGGTTATTCATCTCCAACAGTGTGTGTGTTGTGTGTGTGTGTGTGTGTGTGTGTGTGTGTGTGTGTGTGTGTGTGTGTGTGTGTGTGTGTGTGTGTGTGTGTGTGTGTGTGTGTGTGTGTGTGTGTGTGTACATGCTATGTGGTTGTGTGAATTGCGCGTGTTGCATTGGGGTAATCTTTGGACTTCCTGTCAGTTCAGGTACAATTTCATTTGATAACTCCTGTTACATAACCCTCCCCAGTCTTAACCACAGATCTAGGGCCAGATTCGCCTGCCTCAGTCCTAACCTGAACCATTAAATACTTACCTAACAAAAAAACTGGTGGGACCATGTTAAAACAGGTGATGACCATGTTAAAACAGGTCCATGTTAAAACAGGTGCTGACCATGTTAAAACAAGTGGTGACAATGCTAAAACAGGTCCATGATGAAACAGGTGGTGGCCATGTTAAAACAGGTCCATGTGCAAACAGGTTGTGACCATGTTGAAACAGGTGGTGACCATGTTAAATCAGGTGGTTACCATGCTAAAACAGGAGTTGACCATGTTAAAACAGGTGCTGACCATGTTAAACCAGGTCCATGTTAAAACAGGTGCTTACCATGTTAAAACAGGTCCATGTTAAAACAGGTACTGACACTGTTAAAGCAGGTGGTGACCATGTTAAAACAGGTGGTGACCATGTCAAAACAGGTGGTGACCATGTTAAAAGAGGTGGTGACCATGTTAAAACAGGTGGTTACCATGCTAAAACAGGAGTTGACCATGTTAAAACAGGTGCTGACCATTCTAAAACAGGTGGTGACCATATAACAGGTGGTGACCATGTTAAAACAGGTGGTGACCTTGATAAAACAGGTGCTGACCATTCTAAAACAGGTGGTGACCATGTTAAAACAGGTCCATGTTAAAACAGGTGGGGAGCAGGTTAAAACAGGTGCTGACCATGTTAAAACAGGTGGTGACCATGTTAAAACAGGTCCATGCTAAAACAGGTGGTGACCATGTTAAAACAGGTGCTGACCATGTTAAAACAGGTGGTGACCATGTTAAAACAGGTCCTTGTTAAAACAGGTGGTGACCATGTTAAAACAGGTGCTGACCTTGTTAAAACAGGTGCTGACCATGTTAAAATGTTTGATGATGTCATATAAAATGTTTGATGATGTCATATTCTGTCTGCTCAGGTGAGCGTCTCACCTCGGTCTCATCACAGACGGAGAAAGTGAAACTCTGGAGGATCTCGACCATGGCCAGTTTGATCATGATCAGGGCGAAACGCATCCCGATACAGTTCCTGGGCCCCGCCCCAAACGGCATGTACGTGTACGGATCAATAGACTCCTTGTTGTCCTTACTGAACCTGGACAGGGAGAGGGCAGACACATTACACATTGTATTGTAGTTGATTTGTGGTTGTGGTTCAGACACATTACACATTGTATTGTAGTTGATTTGTGGTTGTGCTGTGGTTGTATTAAGGTTGTGGTATGGTTGGATTGTGGTTGTGTTATGGTTGTACTGTGGTTGTGTTAAGGTTGTGTTATGGTTAGATTGTGGTTACGGTGCGGTCCAGTACCTCTCTGGTTTGAACTCCTCAGGGTCTGACCAGATCTCTGGGTCACGGTGGAGGGTCCACGTGGGAACCAGGACAACGCAGTCTTTGGGGATGACGATGCCGTTGATCTCCACCGTCTTCTTGGCGACCCTCTCCAGTCGCAGCATGACGGGATACAGTCTCAGAGACTCATTCAACACACAGTCCAAATAGTCCATCTGCATCAGAGCTTCGTACTGGATTGGAGCCTGCACCAGGGTTACATACAAATCAGTACCTCACCACATCTGGCACCAGGGTTACATACACATCAGTACCTCACCACATCTGGCACCGGGGTCACATACAAATCAGTACCTCACCACATCTGGCACCAGGGTTACATACAAATCAGTACCTCACCACATCTGGCACCAGGGTTACATACAAATCAGTACCTCACCACATCTGGCACCGGGGTTACACACACATCAGTACCTCACCACATCTGACACCGGGGTTACATACAAATCAGTACCTCACCACATCTGGCACCAGGGTTACATACACATCAGTACCTCACCACATCTGGCACCGGGGTTACATACAAATCAGTACCTCACCACATCTGGCACAGGGGTTACACACACATCAGTACCTCACCACATCTGGCATAACTGGCACCCACACAGTATCTATCTCCTCCTGCAGTTTGGTCATGGTGTGGGGGTTACCTTGTTGGGGAACACAGTATCTATCTCCTCCTGCAGTTTGGTCATGGTGTGGGGTTTACCTTGTTGGGAAACACAGTATCTATCTCCTCCTGCAGTTTGGTCATGGTGTGGGGGTTACCTTGTTGGGGAACACAGTACCTATCTCAACCTGCAGTTTGGTCATGGTGTGGGGGTTACCTTGTTGGGGAACACAGTATCTACCTCCTCCTGCAGTTTGGTCATGGTGTGGGGGTTACCTTGTTGGGGAACACAGTATCTATCTCCTCCTGCAGTTTGGTCATGGTGTGGGGGTTACCTTGTTGGGGAACACAGTATCTATCTCCTCCTGCAGTTTGGTCATGGTATGGGGGTTACCTTGTGGGGGAACACAGTATCTATCTGCTCCTGCAGTTTGGTCATGGTGTGGGGGTTACCTTGTTGGGGAACACAGTATCTATCTCCTCCTGCAGTTTGGTCACGGTGTGGGGGTTACCTTGTTGGGGAACACAGTATCTATCTCCTCCTGCAGTTTGGTCATGGTGTGGGGGTTACCTTGTTGGGGAACACAGTATCTATCTCCTCCTGCAGTTTGGTCATGGTGTGGGGATTGGATGCCAGGTTATAGGCCAGGAAACTCATAGTAGTGCTGCTGGTCTCGTAGCCACCGAAGATGAAGATCATGGCTTGAGACAAGATCTCATGATCAGTCAGTCCTGTGGAGGGAGAGGAGAGGAGAGGAGTTTAGAAGTAGAAAGTTTGCAGCCATCCACTTCCTTATGTCTGAAACACAGGATTCCAGCGAGGGCAATTTTGGGGCTTCACCATGTTTCATTGAAATGTACAGCTGTGTGTCATCCGCATAGCAGTGAAAGTTAACATTATGTTTTCGAATGACATCCCCAAGATGTAAAATATATAGTGAAAACAATAGTGGTCCTAAAACGGAACCTTGAGGAACACCAACATTTACATTTGATTTGTCAGAGGACAAACCATTCACAGAGACAAACTGATATCTTTCCGACAGATAAGATCTAAACCAGGCCAGAACTTGTCCGTGTAGACCAATTTGGGTTTCCAATCTCTCCAAAAGAATGTGGTGATCGATGGTGTCAAAGCAGCACTAAGGTCTAGGAGCACGAGGACAGATCCAGAGCCTCTGTCTGACGCCATTAAAAGGTCATTTACCACCTTCACAAGTGCAATCTCAGTGCTATGATCGGGTCTAAAACCAGACTGAAGCATTTCATATACATTGTTTGTCTTCAGGAAGGCAGTGAGTTGCTACGCAACAGCTTTTTCAATTTTTTTTGAGAGGAATGGAAGATTTGATATAGGCCGATAGTTTTTTATATTTTCTGGGTCAAGGTTTGGCTTTTTCAACAGAGGCTTTATTACTGCCACTTTTGTTGAGTTTGGTACACATCCGGTGGATAGAGAGCCGTTTATTATGTTCAAAATAGGAGGGCCAAGCACAGGAAGCAGCTCTTTCAGTAGTTTAGTTGGAATAGGGTCCAGGATGCAGCTTGAAGGTTTAGAGGCCATGATTATTTTCATCATTGTGTCAAGAGATATAGTAGTGAAACACTTGAGTGTCTCCCTTGATTCTAGGTCCTGGCAGAGTTGTGCAGACTCAGGACAACTGAGCTTTGGAGGAATACGCAGATTTAGAGAGGAGTCCGTAATTTCCTTTGTAATGATCATGATATTTTCCTCAAAGAAGTTCATGAATTTATTACTACTGAAGTGAAAGCCATCCTCTCTTGGGGAATGCTGCTTTTTAGTTAGCTTTGCGACAGTATCAAAATACATTTCGGATTTGTAACGTGGGTCGTACAAAGGGGACCAAAGGGACGTGTGAAGTGCTCATATTTAACTTCAATGAAACACTATAACAAAATAACTAAAACGACCGTCAACAGTTCTGTCAGGTGAACATACACTAAACAGGAAACAACTACCCACAAACCATAGGAAAAAAACACCCCTACTAAATATGAACTCCAATTAGAGGCAACGAGGAACAGCTGCCTCCAATTGAAGGTCAACCCAATAAACCCCATCTAGAAATAGACAAACTAGAAATCCAACATAGAAATAGAAGACAAAGAACAAACACATAAACACCCCCTGTCATGCCCTGACCACTCTACCATAGAAAATAACAACTTATATTGGTCAGGACGTGACAGGATTGTTCTTATTTTCCTCAATTAAGTTGGAAAGGTGTGTGTTTGTAACAGGTGTGTGATGGTAGCAGTAGTTTACAGGTGTGTGTTAGTAACAGGTGGGTGTTTGAAACTGTAGTTTATGTGTGTGATTGTAACAGGTGTGTGTTTGTAACAGCAGTTAACAGGTGTGTGTTTGTAACAGTAGTTTATAGGTGTGTGTTTTTAACAGGTGTGTGTTTGTAAGAGGTGTGTGTTTGAAACAGTAGTTTACAGGTGTGTGTTTGTAACAGTAGATTACAGGTGTGTGTTTGTAACAGTAGTTTACAGGTGTGTGTTTGTAACAGGTGTGTGTTAGCAACAGTTGTTTACAGGTGTGTGTTGGTAACAGGTGTGTGTTTGTAAAATGTGTGTTTTAAACAGTAGTTTTCAGGTGTGTTGGTAACAGTAGTTTACATGTGTGTGTTTGTAACAGTAGTTTACAGGTGTGTGTTTGTAAAAATAGTTTCCAGGTGTGTGTTTGTAACAATAGTTTTTAGGTGTTTGTTCGGCAGGTACCTTTTGTCTGTTCCTGCCCTGTCTTTGTGTCGTTGCCTTTTTGAGAGTCGATCATCAGTTGTAAGAAATCCACCCGACTCTGCGAATGAAATTAGGTCAAATATGTCCAATCACAGCCAACACAAACAGATTCTACTGGATCTGGTCCAATCACAACCAACATGAACAGATTCTACTGGATCTGGTCCAATCACAACCAACATGAACAGATTCTTCTGGATCTGGTCCAATCACAACCAACATGAACAGATTCTTCTGGATCTGGTCCAATCACAACCAACACAAACAGATTCTAATGGATCTGTTCCTATCACAACCAACACAAACAGATTCTAATGGGTCTGTTCCAATCACAACCAACACAAACAGATTCTATTGGGTCTGTTCCAATCACAACCAACACAAACATATTCTAATGGATCTGGTTCACAAACTACTTCTCAGACAGAGTTGTTTGTCAAATCGGAGGGCCTGTTGTCCGGACCTCTGGCAGTCTCTATGGGGGTACCACAGGGTTCAGATCTCTGGCTGACTCTTTTCTCTGTATATATCAACAATGTCGCTCTTGCTGTGGGTGATTCCCTGATCCACCTCCACGCAGACGACACCATTCTGTATACATCTGGCCCTTCTTTGGACACTGTGTTAAAACCTGTTGGGGCTAGGGGGCAGTATTTTCATGGCCGGATGAAAAACGTACCCAATTTAAACAGGTTACTACTCCGGCCCAGAAAATAGAATATGCATATTATAGATAGAAAACACTCTGAAGTTTCTAAAACTGTTTGAATGGTGTCTCTAAGTATAACAGAACTCATATGGCAGGCAAAAACCTGAGAACAAATACAAGCAGGAAATGAACATTTTGTGGCTGTACTATTTTCAAGTCATTGCCAATAAAACACACAGTGACAAAGGATTCATTTTGCACTTCCTATGACTTCCACTAGATGTCAACAATCTTTCTAAAGTTGTTTGAAGCGTCCATGATGAACAGAGACCGGATGAGAAGGAAGGGAAGTTGATGTCCCTGGGATGTCGTCACTTCATTATTGCGCACTCATGCGCGTTCATGTGAGGTGAGACCTTTTTCAAAACGTCTTTCAAGACACAGGAGAGGTCCGGTTGAAATATAACTGTTGTTTCACGTTAAAAATGGCCCAAAAGATTGATGCTAAACAACGTTTGACATGTTTGAACGAACGTAAATAGATTTTTTTTTTAAACTTTTCGTCGTGACTTTTCCTTCCCGCGCCCTACATTTTGAGTAGCCTACCGAACGCGCTAACAACACGGAACAACATGGAGTTATTTGGACATAAATTATGAACTTCATCGAAAAAAACAACATTTGTTGTGGACCTGAGATTCCTGGAAGTGCCTTCTGATGAAGATTATTAAAAGTAAGGGAATATTTCTAATGCTATTTATGATTTTAGATGATTCCAACATGGCAGCTATCTGTATTGCGTAGTGTATTTTTCTGACCAGAGTACTCAGATTATTGCAAAGTATGCTTTCCCAGTAAAGTTATTTTGAAATCTGTCAATGCGGTTGCATTCAGGAGATGTTAATCTATAATTCTTTGAATAACAGTTTAATATTCTATCCACGTTTTATGATGAGTATTTTTTGTAAATTCACTGGCAGTTTTGGGGGAGACACATTTTCTCAACGACACACGCCGATGTAAAATGCTGTTTTTGGATATAAATATGAACTTGATAGAACAAAAATGCATGTATTGTCTAACATAATGTCCTAGGAGTGTCATCTGATGAAGATTGTCAAAGGTTAGTGCATCATTTTAGCTGGTTTTCTGTCCTTGAATTGAAAATGGATGTGTGTACTTTTTTGGCTATGTACTCTCCTAACATAATCTAACTTTATGCTTTCGCCGTAAAGCTGCTTTGAAATCGGACAATGTGGTTCGATTAAGGAGATGTTTATCTTTTAAATGGCGTAAAATAGTTGATTGTTTGAGAAATAGAAATTATTTGATTTTTGATGTTTTGAATTTCCCGCCATGCTAGCAATCCCGTCAGTGGGATTCTATCCCCAAACGAGCTTCAATGCCATACAACACTCCTTCCGTGGCCTCCAACTGCTCTTAAACGCTAGTAATACCAAATATATGCTTTTCAACCGTTTGCTGCCTGCACCCGCCTGCCAGACTAGCATCACTGCTCTGGACGGTTCTGACCTAAAATACGTGAACAACTACAAATACCTAAGTATCTGGCTAGACTGTAAACTCTCCTTCCAAACTCATATCAAACATCTCCAATCCAAAATCAAATCTAGAATCGGCTGTCTATTTCTCAACAAAGCCTCCTTCACTCACGCCGCCAAACTTACCCTAGTAAAACTGACTATCCTACCGATCCTCGACTTCGGCGATGTCATCTACAAAATAGCTTTCAATGCTCTACTCAGCAAATTGGATGTAGTCTATCACAGTGCCATCCGTTTTGTTACCAAAGCCCCATGTACCACTCACCACTGCGACGTGTATGCACTAGTCGGCTGGCCCTCGCTACATATTCGTCACCAGACCCACTGGCTCCAGGTTATCTATAAGTCTATGCTAGGTAAAGCTCCGCCTTATCTCAGCTCACTGGTCACAATAACAACACCCACCCGTTGCACGCACTCCAGCAGGTATATGTCACAACGTCCACAGAAGGTGGCACCACTCCCCGGTCGTGCGGCGCTCAGCGGTTGTCGTCGCCAGCCTACTAGCTGCCACCGATCCATGTTTCATATGTCTGTTAGTTATGTCTGTTTCGTGCGCACCTGTTTCTTGTTTGTAATTAGTGGGAGGGTATTTAGTTTGTCAGTTTCTTGTTTGGAGTTGTGCGGGATTGTTTCGTGTTACGTTTTGGGTTTAGGGCTGGATTTATTTTTCCTATGTGTTTGATTTACACGACGCTGATATTAGGCATTAGGGTTGCCAGGCTGCGTCCCGTGTATTTTGAGTTTTGGAGCTGTTTGACCTCCTGCTTGTGTTTTGCACCCTGCCTAATCGTTGTATTCACTCTAGACTTAATTAAATCTTTTTCTACGGACCTTTTGTCTCCTGCACCTGACTCACCCGTTTCCTGCTCCTTGAAAGACGTGACAGTATATCTATCTCACTCGTCATCACCAAAGCCAACACCAACGTTAGCCACCTTTCCATCCAGTTCTCTGCTGCCAGTGACTGGAACGAATTGCAAAAATCGCTGAAGCTGGAGACTTACTTTTCCCTTACTAACTTTAAACATCAGCTATCTGAGCAGCTAACCAATCGCTGCAGCTGTACATAGTCCATCTGTAAATAGCCCACCCAATCTACCTACCTCATCCCCGTATTGTTTTAATTTACTTTGCTGCTCTTTTGCACACCAGTATCACTACTTATACACCATCATCTGCTCATCATCATCTGCACATCTATCACTCCAGTGTTAATCTGCTAAATTGTAATTACTTTGCTACTCTGGCCTATTTATTGCCTTACCTCCTCATGCCATTTGCACACATTGTATATAGACTTTCTTTTTTTGTATTGTGTTATTGACTGTACACTTGTTTATCCCATGTGTAACTCTGTGTTGTTGTTTCTGTCGCACTGCTTTGCTTTATGTTGGCCAGGTCGCAGTTGTAAATGAGAACTTGTTCTCAACTAGCCTACCTGGTTAAATAAAGGTGAAATAAAATAAAATTAAAATAAATAAAAAAATACAAATTTTAAGTTATTTTAGATGATGACACCTAGCTATATAGTTAGCAAGCTAACATTATAGCTACTGAAACAGATTGTCGTTTTGCTATGTTTTTGGGGATGAACATTGTTTGCATCCATGAGCTAGCTAGCTTTTTTTATGAGCAGCACCTGGTTTTAAATAAAGGTGAAATAAAAAATAAAAATAAAAAGATGGGTAGAGGTCTACCCGTAATAAAGAGATGCTCCGCTTTTTTGACACCACCCTCCAAAAAGCAAGTTCTGCATGCTCTAGTTTTGTATAATCTTGATTATGGTCCAGTCGTGTGGTCCAGTGCTGCAAGGAAAAACCTAATAAGCTGCAGCTGGCCCAGAACAGAGCGACACGTTTTGCTCTAATTTTAATCAGATGGCTAATATTAATACTATGCATGCCAGTCTCTCTTGGCTAAGAGTTGAGGAGACTGCATCACTTTTTATTAGAAACATTGTGTTGAAAATCCCAAATTGTTCGCATAGTCAACTTACACACAGCTCTGACACACACTTATCCCACCAGACATGCCACCAGGGGTCTTTTCATAGTCCCCGAATCCAGAACAAATTCAAGAAAACGTACAGTATTATATAGAGCCATTACTGCATGGAACTTCCTTCCATCTCCTATTGCTCTAAACAGCAAACCTGGATTAAAAAAACAGATAAAGCAACACCTCTCCCCTATTTGACCTAGATAGTTTGTGTGCATGCATTGATATGTAGGCTACGTGTGCGTTTTTAAAATGTATGTAGTTCTGTCCTTGACTCATGATGTTCTGTATTATGTTTCATGTTTTGTGTGGACCCCAGGAAGAGTAGCTGCTGCTTTCGCAACAGCTAGAGGGGATCCTAATAAAATACGTCCTCAAGCTGTTCTTGTCTAATGATGTTCTGTATTATGTGGACCCCAGGAAGAGCAGCTGCTGCTTTCACAACAGCTAATTATTTTATTTATTAGGCAAGTCAGTTAACTTCTATGGGCTAGGTGGGACGCAAGAGTCCCATCTGCGGAACACAGCCAGTGAAATATCATGGCGGAAAATTCAAAAACAACAAAATTTCATAATTCAACTTTCTCAAACATACAACTATTTTACACCATTTTAAAGATAAACTTCTCGTTAATCTAACCACATTGTCCGATTTCAAAAAGGCTTTACAGCGAAAGCAAAACATTAGATTATGTTAGGAGAGTACATAGACAAATATAATCACACAGCCATTTTCCTAGCAAGGACATGTGTCAATAAAACCCAAAACACAGCTAAATGAAGCACTAACCTTTGATGATCTTAATCAGATGACACTCCTAGGACATTATATTACACAATACATGTATGTTTTATACGATAAAGTTCATATTTATATCCAAAAACAGCATTTTACATTGGAGCGTGATGTTCAGAAAAAGTATTCCCACCAAAACGTCCGGTGAATGTGCACATCAATTTACTCATCATAAACGTTGACAAAATATATAACAATTATTTTAAGAATTAAAGATAGACTACCCCTGGATGCAAACGCTGTGTCAGATTTTAAAATAGCTTTACGGAGAAAGCACATTTTTCAATATTCTGAGTACATAGCTCAGCCATCACGGTGAGCTATTCAGACACCCGCCAAGTTCGGGGCAACCTAAACTCAGAATTAGTATTAGAAATATTCTCTTACCTTTGCTGATCTTCGTCAGAATGCACTCCCAGGACTGCTACTTCCACAAGAAATGTTGTTTTTGTTCGAAATAATCCATATTTATGTACAAATACCTCCGTTTTGTTCGTGCGTTCAGGTCACTATCCAAAGGGTAACGCGCGAGTGCGGAACGAGAGACAATAAGTCAAAATGTTCCATTACCGTACTTAGAAGCATATCAAATGCTGTTTAAAATCAATCTTTATGGTATTTTTAACGTAAAATTGCGAGAATATTCCAACCGGACAATAGCGTATTCCTTCAAGAAGAAAAAGAAGGAGGAGCATGCTCGCGGGACCGAGCATATGCAATCCCTTTGTTGCCAGGCAGACCATTCAGAAACTGAGCTCCTATTATCTGCCCAGTGACAGGAAAATGCTCAAACCACTTTCTGAAGGCTTTAGACAGCCAATGGAAGCCTTAGGAAGTGCAACGTCACCCCACAGACACTGGAGCTTCAATAGAGAATCAAAAGAAGAACTACAATTCTCAGACTTTCCACTTCCTGCTTGGAATTTTCTCAGGTTTTTGCCTGCCATATGAGTTCCGCTTTACTTACAGACACCATTCAAACAGTTTTAGAAACTTCAGTGTTTTCTATTCAAATCTACTAATAATATGCATATTCTAGTTTCTGGGCCAGAGTAGTTACCTGTTTAAATTGGGTATGTTTTTCATCCGGCAGTGAAAATACTGCCCCCTAGCCCAGACAGGTTAAGAACAAATTCTAATTTTCAATGACGGCCGTGGAACATTGGGTTAACTGCCTTGTTCAGGGGCAGAATGACAGATTTTTGCCTTGTCAGCTCAGGGATTCAAACTTGCAACCTTTCAGTTTCTTGTGCAACACTCTAACCACTAGGCTACCTGCCTCCCCATGTGGATCTTAATAAAAATACAAAATACAAAAAATGCAAAACACAAACCGATTCTAATTGATCTGGTCCAATCACAAACAACACAAACAGTTTCTACTGGATCTGGTCCAATCACAACCAACAAACATATTACAATGGATCTGGTCCAATCACAACCAACACAAACATATTATAATGGATCTGGTCCAATCACAACCAACACAAACATATTCTAATGGATCTGGTCCAATCACAACCAACACAAACAGTTTCTACTGGATCTGGTCCAATCACAACCAACAAACATATTACAATGGATCTGGTCCAATCACAACCCAAACACAAACATATTCTAATGGATCTGGTCCAATCACAACCAACACAAACAGTTTCTACTGGATCTGGTCCAATCACAACCAACAAACATATTACAATGGATCTGGTCCAATCACAACCAACACAAACATATTATAATGGATCTGGTCCAATCACAACCAACACAAACAGATTCTACTGGATCTGGTCCAATCACAACCAACACAAACAGATTCTAATGGATCTGGTCCAATCACAACCAACACAAACAGATTCTAATGGATCTGGTCCAATCACAACCTACACAAACAGTTTCTACTGGACCTGGTCCAATGACAACCAACACAAATAGTTTCTACTGGATCTGGTCCAATCATAACCAAGACAAACATATTTTACTGGATCTCGTCCAATCACAACCAACACAAACAGATTCTAATCGATCTCATCCAATCACAACTAACACAAACAGATTCTAACTGATCTGGTTCAATCACAACCAACACAAAAGATTCTAATATGAACGTAGATATTTGGGTCCCAATAATAGTTTTTTAAAATTACGACATGATATCGATATGGACGTTCCATATTGGTCCCCATCACTAGTTACATTACATAGTTTCTTAGTTATATATTAAGTAAATACAGAATATTACAATATAAATACAAATGTTCAGATGAAAATATCAATATAACAATCAAATATAAATATAAAACATGTTTACAGTTGAGTTCCCAGTGTCACGTCCAGATTTGATCTTAGCCAGCGAGGCATAAAAGAAGTCTGTCACCGCAGATGGAAAGAAAGAAAACTTCATCTTCTCCAAGATAGGACCTATGAAGGGAAACAACACTGGAGAAGGAGAGGAGGGGAGGAGGAGGGGAGGAGGGGAGAATAGGAGGGGAGGGGAGAGGAGGGGAGGAGGGGAGGAGGGGAGAACAGGAGAGGAGAAGAGGAGAGGTTGAGAGGAACGTTTTATAGAAAGGTGTTCAACTGCATATGATTAAAAAGTTCAACTTTGTGTCCGTGTGTCTGGGTGTGTGTGGTCTCACCGAATAGGAGCAAAAGTGGGTTGAACATGTCAAACTTGACCATTTTCTTGACGTTGGAAACGAAGGGGTCTGAAGGGTTGTTCAGAGAGTCAATGTCCACACTGAAGGCTGTGCTGGTGACCACGTCCATACTGTAGGGCCCAAAGAACCTGCAACACAACCACAATTACACAACTACTGACCACAATTACACAACTACTGACCACAACTGCACAACTACTAACCACAACAACTGACCACACAACTACTGACCACAACTAGTGACCACAACTACTGACCAAACAACAACTGACCAAAGAACTACTGACCACACACATACTGACCACACCTACTGACCACTCCTACTGACCACCAACCGCCAACCGCCAACTACAACTACTGACCACACAACGACTGACCACACACCTACTGACCGCACCTACTGACCACACCTACTGACCACACCTACTGACCACACAACTACTGACCACACAACTACTGGCCACACACCTACTGACCACAGCTACTGACCACAACCACACATAATGACCACACCTACTGACCACACAACTACTGACCCTAACCCTAACCCTAATGACCACAACCACACAACTACTGACCACCAACCACAGACCACAACTACTGACCACAACCACTGACCACACCTACTGACCACAACTACTGACCACCAACCAGGTAGCCTAGTGGTTAGAGCATTGGGCCAGTAACTGAAAGGTTGCTAGATTGAATCCCCAAGCTTACAAGGTAAACATATGTTGTTCTGCCCCTGAACAAGTTAACCCACTGTTCCTAGGCTGTCATTGTAAATAACAATTTGTTTTTAACTGACTTGCCTTGTTAAATAAAGCTTAAATAAACACCTACTGACCACACACCTACTGACCACAGCTACTGACCACAACCACACACCTACTGATCACAGCCACACAACTACTGACCACAACTACTGACCACACATCTACTGACCACACATCTACTGATCACAGCCACACAACTACTGACCACACATCTACTGACCACACATCTACTGACCACACATCTACTGACCACAACCACACAACTACTGACCACAACTACTGACCACAACTACTCACCACAACTAAATCAAATCAAATGTATTTGTCACATGTGCCGAATACAGCAGGTGTAGAACTTACTGTGAAATGCTTACTTACAAGCCCTTAACCAAGAATGCAATTCAAGAAACAGAGTTAAGAAAATATTTACTAAATAAACTAAAGCAAAAATTATGTAAACAGTTTGGGTGGCCATTTGATTAATTGTTCAGCAGTAATTTGGCTTGCAGCAGAGCCTGGACTCGAACCAGGATCTCGAGTGGCACAGCTAGCACTGTGATGCAGTGCCTTAGACAATTGCCCCACTCTGACACCGCCTTGTATATAGGTCCTGGATGGCAGGAAGCTTGGCCCCGGTGATGTACTAGGCCGTACACACTACGCTCTGTAGCTCCTTACTGTCAGATAATGAGCAGTTGCCATAGCAGGCGGTGATGCAACCGGTCAGGATGCTCTCGATGGTGCAGCTGTAGAACCTTTTGAGGATCTGGGGACCCATACCAAATCTTTTCAGTCTCCTTAGGTGCAAAAGGCGTTGTCGTGCCCTCTTCACGACTGTCTTGGTGTGTTTGGACCATGTTAGTTTGTTGGTCATTTGGACGCCAAGGAACTTGAAACTCTCGACACGCTTCACTACAGCCCCGTCAGTGTGAATGGGGGCGTGTTAGGTCCTCCTTTACCTGTAGTCCACGATCAGCTACTTTGTCTTGCTCACATTGAGGGAGATGTTGTTGTCTTGGCACCACACTGACAGGTCTCTGACCTCCTCCCTATAGGCTGTCTCATCGTTGTCAGTGATCAGGCCGACCACTGTTATGTCATCAGCAAACTTAATGATGGTGTCGGTGTCGTGCTTGGCCATGCAGTCGTGGGTGAACTGGGAGTACAGGAGGGGACTAAGCACAAACCCATGAGGGGCCCCCGTGTTGACGATCAGCATGGCAGACTTGGGGGCGGCCCGTCAGAAAGTCCATGATCCAGTTGCAGAGGGAGGTGTTTAGTCCCAGGGTCCTTAGCTTAGTGATGAACTTTGCGGGCACTATGGTGTTGAACGCTGAGTAGTAGTCAATGAACAGCATTTTCACACCTGTTCCTGTTGTCCAGGTGGGAAAGGGCAGTGTGGAATGGAATAGAGATTGCATCATCTGTGGATCTGTTGGGGCGGTATGTGAATTGGAGTGGGTGTAGGGTTTCCGGGATGATGGTGTTGATGTGAGCCATGACCAGCCTTTCAAAGCACTTCATGGTTACCGACGTGAGTGCTATGGATCTGTTGGGGCGGTATGCTAGTCATGTAAGCAGGTTACCTTTGCTTTGATGATCCTTTACTATGATGGTCTGCTTGAAACATTTAGGTATTACAGGTATTACAGACTTGGTCAGGGAGAGGTTGAAAATATCAGTAAAGACACTTTCCAGTTGCTCCGTGCATCCTCTGAGTACACGTCCAGGTAATCTGTCCTGCCCTGCGGTTGCACATGTAATATGCTGGTAGATATTAGATCAAACTGATTTAAGTTTGCCTGCATTAAAGTCCCCAGCCACTTGGAGCGCTGCTTCTGGATCAGCATTTTCTTGTTTGCTTATGGACTTATTTTTTTTATTTTTATTTGACCTTAATTTAACTAGGCAAGTCAGTTAAGAACAAATTCTTATTTTCAATGACGGCTACCGTCCCTTATACAGCTCGTTGAGTGTGATCTTAGTGCCAGCATTGGTAAATCGTGGTAAATAGATGGCTACGAAAAATATAGATGAAATCTTGGTAGATAGTGTTGTCTACAGCTTATCATGAGGTACTCTACCACAGGCCAAGAGTGTGCAAAGTTGTCATCAAGGCAATGGGTGGCTATATGTGTGTGTGTGTGTGTGTATTATAATCAAGACTCAGAGGTGTAAGGTGAAAAGCCAGAGGTTAGGAAGCAGGACTCACTCCTTCACTTCGATGGTCTGGTCTTTATCTGCCTGCTTCTTCATTCCGTTCAGCAGGTTAGCAGAGTGCTGCTTCATGATACCAAACATCTAGAGGAGAGAGAGAGAGAGAGGAGAGGTAGAGAGGTAGCGAGAGAGAGATACAGAGAGAGAGAGATGTGGAGAGGTAGAGAGAGAGAGGTAGAGAGAGAGAGGTAGAGAGAGGTAGAGGTATAGATGTAGAGAGAGAGAGGTAGAGGTAGAGAGAGAGAGAGAGGTAGAGAGAGAGAGGTAGAGAGGTAGAGATGGAAAGAATTTACAAAAAAAACAGAGCAAACTGGAATGCTATTTCGCCCTAAACAGAGAGTACACAGTGGCAGAACACCTGACCACTGTGACTGACCCAAACATAAGGAAAGCTTTGACTATGTACAGACTCAGTGAGCATAGCCTTACTATTGAGAAAGGCCGCCGTAGGAAGACCTTGCTCTCAAGAGAAGACAGGCTATGTGCACTCTGCCCACAAAATGAAGTGGAAACCGAGCTGCACTTCCTAACCTCCTGCCCAATGTATGACCATATTAGAGACACATATTTCCTTCAGATTACACAGATCCACAAAGAATTCAAAAACAAACCTGATTTTGATAAACTCCCATATCTACTGGGTGAAATACCACAATGTGCCATCCCAGCAGCAAGATTTGTGATCTGTTGCCACAAGAAAAGGGCAACCAGTGAAGAACAATCACCATTGTAAATACAACCGATATTTATGCTTATTTATTTTCCCTTTTGTACTTTAACAATTTGTACATCGTTACAACACTGTATATATACATAATATGACATTTGTAATGTCTTTATTATTTTGGAACTTCTGTGAGTGTAATGTTTAATGTTCATTTTTATTGTTTGTTTCACTTTTGTATATTATCGACCTCACTTGCTTTGGCAATGTTAACATATCTTTCCGACGCCAATAAAGCCCCTAGAATTGAATTGAATTGAGATGTAGAGAGAGGTAGAGATGTAGAGTGAGAGAGAGAGAGAGAGAGAGAGGTAGAGAGAGAGGTAGAAAGAGAGAGAGAGGTAGAGAGAGACAGAGCGAGAAGTAGAGAGAGGTAGAGAGAGGTAGAAAAAGAGAGGTAGAGAGAGAGAGGTAGAAAGAGAGCAAGAGAGAGGTAGAGAGAGACAGAGAGAGAGGTAGAGAGAGACAGATTGGTAGAGAGAGGTAGAGAGAGGTAGAGAGGGAGAGAGAGAGGTAGAGAGAGCGAGAGAGACAGAGAGAGAGCGAGAGAGAGAGGGTGGTTAGCAGAGTGATGCTTCATGATGAGAGTTGAATGCTAATAACCCGGTTATCGAGACTTACCGCAATAACCACTCCCCTTTCCCAGGATAAGAGAGAAACTGGTAAATTATTTATATAAACATGATGTGTCCTTAAAAAAAGCTCCTTAGCGTTAAACCATTAGATCTTTGTGAAGAGAAGTGAAAGCCATCTGCATCTAATTATAGTCCTATATTATGATTCAAGCATGTCATTAGAACGAAGAAGATAGGGGTCCTGGGTGGTGCAGCGGTCAAAAGCACTGCACCGCCTGGTGTTCAATCCCAGGCTGTGTCACAACCGACTGTGTCCGTGAAACCCATAGGATGGCACACAATTGGCCCAGAGCCGTCCGGGACCTTGGCTTATCGTACTCTAGCAACTCCTTCTGACAGGGCCGTGCACCTGCAAGCTGACTCGGGTTGTCAGTCGAACTGGGTTTCACATTAGTGCTGCTGACATCCAGGTCATGCAGGAAGTAGGTGGTCAAGCGGGTCATGTTTCAGAGAACGCATGACTCCACCTTTGAATAATAATGTAAATAAGGTATCTGTTTTTTTATTTTTATTAATTTGCAAAGATTTCTAAAAACGGTTTTTGCTTTGTCATTATGGGTTATTGTGTGTAGTAGATTGATGAGGAAAAATGCTAATTTAATACATTTTTGAATATGGCTGTAGCATAACAAAATGTGCAAAAAGTCAAGGGGTCTGAATACTTTTCTGAATGCACTGTATGTTCTGGAATCTAGAACAACATGCCATAATGCTAAATAAATTAATCTTGGAGCCTTTAATAAGTTTCCTCTGTATATCCTGTTATACTGTTATATCCTGTTTCACATCCGGGTTACAAGAAGTCAAGAAGGCTGAGTTGCAAAGAAAAATAACTTAGATATATATAAAAAGTAATACAGCCAAGACACTGGCTATAACAACTGAAGAAAAATAACTTAGTTATGATAAAGTAATACAGCCAAGACATTTGCTATAACAACTAAAGAAAAATAACTTAGTTATAAGAAAGTAATACAGCCAAGACATTTGCTATAACAACTAAAGACAAATCCATATCTCTGTCCAGTGTCTGTGTTCTTTTGCCCATCTTAATCTTTTCTTTTTATTCTTTTTATTGGCCAGTCTGAGATATGGCTTTTTCTTTGCAACTCTGCCTAGAAGGCCAGCATCCCGGAGTCGCCTCTTCACTGTTTGACGTTGAGACTGGTGTTTTGTGGGTACTATTTAATGAAGCTGCCAGTTGAGGACTTGTGAGGCGTCTGTTTCTCACACTAGACACTCTAATGTACTTGTCCTCTTGCTCAGTTGTGCACCAGGGTCTCCCACTCCTCTTTCTAGTCTGGTTAGAGACAGTTTGCGCTGTTCTTGGAAGGGAGAAGTACACAGCATTGTACGAGATCTTCAGCTTCTTGGCAGTGAATAGCCTTCATTTCTCAGAACAAGAATAGACTGACGAGTTTCAGAAGAAGGTTCTTTGTTTCTGGACATTTTGAGTCTGTAATCAAACACACAAATGCTGATGCTCCAGATACTCAACTAGTCTAAAGAAGGCCAGTTTTATTGCTTCTTTAATCAGAACGACAGTTTTCAGCTGTGCTAACATAATTGCGAAAAGGGTTTTCTAATGATCAGACTGAAAGTGAAAGTGTTTCCTACAACCCGTCTTGATGCTGCTGCTGCCAGATTCATCAGCTCTGCGGTTGGTTCAATTACAACGCCTGGACCCGAAACCAGCTCATTGTGCAAACTGTCTCGAACTTCAAGCTACAGCTCTGACCCACTAAGTTGACTGTGCCTTTAAACAGCTTGGAAAATTCCAGAAAATTACGTTATGGCTTTAGAAGCTTCTGATTGGCTAATTGACATCATTCGAGTCAATTGGAGTTGTATCTGTGGATGTATTTCAAGGCCTACCTTCAAACCCAGTTCCTCTTTGCTTGACATCATGGGAAAAATCTAATGAAATCAGCCAAGACATCAGAAAAAACATTGTACACTTCCACAAGTCTGGTTCATCCTTGGGAGCAAATCAAAATCAAATCAAATGTATTTATATTGCCCTTCTTACATCAGCTGATATCTCAAAGGGCTATACAGAAACCCAGCCTAAATCCCCAAACAGCAAGCAACGCAGGTGTAGAAGCACAGTGGCTAAGAAAAACTCCCTGGAAAGGCCAGAACCTAGGAAGAAACCTAGAGAGGAACCAGGCTATGAGGGGTGGCCAGTCCTCTTCTGGCTGTGCCGGGTGGAGATTATAATAGAACATAGCCAAGACGTTCAAATGTTCATAGATGACCAGCAGGGTCAAATAATAATAATCACAGTGGTTGTCGAGGGTGCAACAGGTCAGCACCTCAGGAGTAAATGTCAGTTGGCTTTTCATAGCCGATCATTCAGAGTATCTCTACCGCTCCTGCTGTCTCTAGAGAGTTGAAAACAGCAGGTCTGGGACAGGTAGCACGTCTTGTGAACAGGTCACGTTTCCATAGCCGCAGGCACAACAGTTGAACCTGGAGCAGCAGCATGGCCAGGTGGACAGGGGACAGCAAGGAGTCATCAGGCCAGGTAGTCCTGAGGCATAATCCTAGGGCTTAGGTCCTCCGGGAGCAATTTCCAAACGTCTGAAGGTACCATGTTCATCTGTACAAACAATAGTACGCAAGTATAAAGACGATGAGACCACGCAGCCGTCATACCGCTCAGGAAGGAGACGCGTTCTGTCTCCTAGAGATGAACGTACTTTGGTGCGAAAAGAGCAAATCAATCCCAGAACAACAGCAAAGGACCTTGTGAAGATGCTGGAGGAAACAGGTACAAAAGTATCTATATCCACAGTAAAACGAGTCCTATATCGACATAACCTGAAAGGCCGCTCAGCAAGGAAAAAGCCACTGCTCCAAAGCCGCCATAAAAAAAGCAAGACTACGGTTTGTAACTGCACATGGGAACAAGGATGGTACTTTTTGGAGAAATGTCCTCTGGTCTGATGAAACAAAAATAGAACTGTTTGGCCATAATGACCATCGTTATGTTTGGAGAAAAAGGGGGGAGGCTTGCAAGTCGAAGAACACCATCCCAACCGTGAAGCATGGGGGTGGCAGCATCATGTTGTGGGGGTGCTTTGCTGCAGGATGGACTGGTGCACTTCACAAAATAGATGGCATCATGAGGAGCAAAAATGATGTGGATATACTGAAGCAACATCTCAAGACATCAGTCAGGAAGTTAAAGCTTGGTCGCAAATGGGTCTTCCAAATGGACAATGACCCCAAGCATACTTCCAAAGTTGTGGCAAAATGGCTTAGGGACAACAAAGTCAAGGTATTGGAGTGGCCATCACAAAGCCCTGACCTCAATCCTATAGAAAATATGTGGGCAGAACTGATAAAGTGTGTGCGGGCAAGGAGGCCTACAATCCGGAGTCAGTTACACCAGCTCTGTCAGGAGGAATGGGCCAAAATTCACCCAACTTATTGTGGGAAGCTTGTGGAACGCTACCCGAAACATTTGACCCAAGTTAAACAATTTAAAGGCAATGCTACCATGTACTAATTGAGTGTATGTAAACTTCTGACCCACTGGGAATGTGATGAAAGAAATACAAGCTGAAGTAAATCATTCTCTCTACTATTTTTCTGACATTTCACATTTTTAAAATAAAGTGGTGATCCTAACTGACCTAAGACAGGGAATTGTTACTCAGATTAAATGTCAGGAATTGTAAAAAACTGTAAACTGTAAACTGTAAATGTATTTGGCTCGGGTTTTTGTAAACTTCCGACTTCAACTGTATCAAAAATGTACTATATGTATATATTTAATTTTATACTCCAGACTTGTCTTGTCTTGTCTTAATATTTCTATATCTCTTAATTCCATTATTTTACTTTTAGACTTGGGTATTGTTAGATATCACAGCACTGCTGGAGCATTTCACTGCACCTGCAATAACATCTGCTAAATATGTGTATCGACAAATGAAATTTGATTTCATTTAGTTTTGAGTTCATAACAAGCTATAATGAGTTTATAAAGAGTTTATAACAAGATATAATGAGTTACTTAAGAGTTTCTATCAAGCTATAAAGACTTTATAAAGAGTTTATAACAAGCCATAATGAGTTTATAAAGAGTTTATAACAAGCTATAATGAGTTTATAAAGCGTTTATAACAAGCTATAATGAGCTAATAAAGAGTTTATAACAAGCTGTAATGAGTTTATGAAGAGTTTCTAACAAGCTATAATGAGTTAGTAAAGAGTTTCTATCAAGCTTTAAAGCATTTATAAAGAGGTTATAACAAGCTATAAAGAATTTATAACGAGTTTATAACAAGCTATAATGAGTTTAAAAAGCATTTATAACAAGCTATAAAGCATTTATAAAGAGGTTATAACAAGATATAAAGAGTTTATAAAGAGTTTATAACAAGCTATAATGAGTTAATGAAGAGTTATAACAAGTTATAAAGTGTTTATAACAAGTTGATAAAACATAGAAAGGGAGAGATGGAGGGATGGTTCTACCTCTTTTAGTCGTCCAGAGGTAAAGGAAGGTGAGAGGACACTGCGGATCCGTCTCCATGTATCGTCCTCGGCGACGGACACCGCATCAAACAGCTCGCCGTTCAGAAACGTGAAGTTCTAAAACATGGAGGGCAGTTAAAACAAATATATGATTTAATAATTATCATTAATAATTAATATTGATCATTCTATTTACATAATATTCACACTATGAAATGAATGCCACAAATAATGTATTAATAATATCAGCAAAACTTTTTGGGTTATTATTATTCAGAACGTGTGTGTGTGTGTGTGTGTGCGTGTGTGTGTGTGTGTGTGTGTGTGTCTCACCCTGCGGTTGGTGAAGATGTTGTAAAACTCTTTAATCAGGATGGTCTTGATCATGCTTTTGTCCATGGTACACAGAACAGGCTGCCTCCCATCATAGATCCTTCACAGAGGAGAAACACCTGGTTTAACCACTATATATTCACCTACATGGTACACAGAACAGACTGCCTCCCATCATAGATCCTTCACAGAGGAGAAACACACCTGGCTTTAACCACTATATATACACCTACATGGTACACAGAACAGACTGCCTCCCATCATAGATCCTTCACAGAGGAGAAACACTCCTGGCTTTAACCACTATATATACACCTCAATGGTACACAGAACAGACTGCCTCCCATCATAGATCCTTCACAGAGGAGAAACACACCTGGCTTTAACCACTATATATACAACTACATGTTACACAGAACAGACTGCCTCTCATTGTACATCCTTCACTATGGCATTTTGTTGAGTTACAGCCTTATTCTAAAATGTATTTAATAAATAAAAAACGCTCATAAATCTACACACAATACCCCATAACGAGAAAGCGAAAAACAGAAATACTTTATTTACATAAGTTTTGTGACCCTTTGCTATGAGACTCCAAATTGAGCTCAGGTGCATTCTGTTTCCATCATGCTTGAGATGTGTCTACAACTTGATTGGAGTCCACCTGTGGTAAATTCCATTGATTGGACATGATATAAAAGGTCCACAGTTGACATTGCATGTCAGAGCAAAAACCAAGCCATGAGGTCGAAAGAATTGTCCGTAGAGCTCCAGGACAGGATTGTGTTGAGCCACAGATCTGGGGAACATTTCTGCAGCATTGAAGGTCCCCAAAAACACAGTGGCCTCCATCATTCTTTAATCAAAGAACCACCAAGACTCTTCCTAGAGCAGGCCACTCGGCCAAACTGAGCAATCGGGGGAGAAGGGCCTTGGTCAGGGATGTGACCAAGAACCTTATGGTCACTCTGACAGAGCTCCAGAGTTCCTCTGTGGAGATGGGAGACCATTCCAGGAGGACAAGCATCTCTGCAACACTCCACTAATCAGGCCTTTATGGTAGAGTGGCCAGACGGAAGCCACTCCTCATTAAAAGGCACATAATAACCAACTTGAAGTTTGCCAAAAGCTACCTAAAGACTCTCAGACCATGAGAATCAAGATTCTCTGGTCTGATGAAACGGCAGGGACTGGGAGACTAGTCAGGATCAAGGGAAAGATGAACGGAGAAAAGTACAGAGAGATCCTTGTGGAAAACCTGCTCAAGAGCGCTCAGGACCTCAGACTGGAGTGAAGGTTCACCTTCCAACAGGACAACGACCCTAAGCACACAGCCAAGACAACGCAGGAGTGGCTTTGGGACAAGTCTCTGAATGTCCTTGAGTGGCCGAGCCAGAGACCGGACCTGCAGAGAAGAATTGGAGAAACTCCCCAAATATAGGTGTGCCAAGCTTGTACCATTATACCCAAGAAGACGCGAGGCTGTAATTGCTGCCAAAAGTGCTTCAGCAAAGTACTGAGAAAAGGGACTGAATACTTACGTAAATGTGATATTTAATTATTTTTTTGTTTTTATACATTTGCAAAAAATTCTAAAAAACAGTTTTTGCTTTGTCGTTATGGGGTATTGTGATGTCATTATGGGGTATTGTGATGTCATTATGGGGTATTGTGTGAGTAGATTGATGAGGGAAAAAAACAATTAAATCCATTTTAGAAGAAGGCTGTAATGTAACAAAATGTGGAAAAAGTGAAGGGGTCTGAATACACCTACAATCCTACATGGTACACAGAACAGCCTCCCTCCCATCATAGATCCTTCACAGAGGAGAAACACAGACACACATTTAACCACCTCATATAAAACTACAAAGAAAACATTATTCTGGTAGTTGATATTATTAATACTATTCCTCATGGTCACATGACAGCTCGAGCAGGTGATTCATTGAAAGAACATAGTACAGTTGTGAGTCATCCTAGTACGGTACAGCCAACTGAACTCACCCCCAGATTCTCCCGTACTTCTGAAAGCACTCTGTGTCAAAGTTAGTGAAACCCTGCACACAGAGAGGCAGAGAGAGGTAGAGAGAGGTAGAGAGAGAGAGAGAATTAGAGAGAGAATGAGAGAGCAAGTGAGAGAGAGAGTGAATTAGAGAGAGAGAGAAAGAGAGAGAGAAAACAGCTGATTCATGCCTGGCGATGCCCAAGGAAGTCATGTAGGTGTGTCCTAAACATGAACAGAGAACACACCTGAAACAGGTGAGGGTTGAGGAGGGTTTGTTATTTTCTATGGTACCCAGGGTCAAGCAACACTTCTACACTGATCATGTCTCATATTACCTTGTATTTATCTATTGTTCAAACAACCGGCTAGTGCTCTTTTTCCTTCTCAATGTATTATTTTACATGGGGAGAAAACTAACACTACTGTTTAAAATATGAGAGAGATGTTTATTCTGAATGGGTACTAACCTTTCTATACTCCATCATTGTGCCAAAGTAAGGTAGGGGTTTGGGACCAGGGATACCCATCTTAGTGAAAACACCATAGGGCCAGTACCCGTACCTGTACACACACACACACACACACACACACACACACACACACACACACACACACACACACACACACACACACACATACACACACACACACACACACACACACACACACACACACACACACACACACACACACACACACACAGACACACACAGACACACACACAGTAACTAGTAATATGTTCTAGAGAAGTCAGAGTAAGTATACTATCCCTGTATATACCCAAGTTATTCTGTATATAAACATGTTACTCTGTATATAGCCATGTTATTCTGTATATAGCAATGTTATTTTGTATATAACCATGTAATTCTGTATATAGCCATGTAATTATGTATATAGCCATGTTATTCTGCATATAACATGTTATTCTGTATATAGCCATGTTATTCTGTATATAACCATGTTAATGTGTACATAACCATGTTATTCTGTGTATAACCATGTTAAGTCTATATATAACCATGTAATTCTGTATATCGCCATGTTATTCTGTATATAACCATGTTATTCTGCATGTAACATGTTATTCTGTATATAGCCATGTTACTGTGTATACATGTTATTCTGTAAACAACCATGTTATTCTGTATATAGCCATGCGAATGTGTATATCCATGCTATTCTGTGTATAACCATGTTATTCTTTTTATAACTAAGTTAATCTGTTTATAGCCATGTTAATCTGTATATAACCATGTTATTCTGTTTATAACCATGTTATTCTGCATATAGCCATGTTTCTATGTTTATAGCCATTTTATGCTGTATTTTATCATGTTAATCTGTATTTAGCCATGTTATTCTGTATATAACCATGTTATTTGGTATATAACCATGTTTTTACGTATATAACCATGTTATTCTGTATATAGCCATGTTTTTCTGTTTATAGCCATGTTAATCTGTATATAACCATGTTATTCTGTATATAGCCATGTTATTCTGTATATAGCCATGTTATTCTGTATATAGCCATGTTATTCTGTATATAACCATGTTATTCTGTATATAGCCATGTTATTCTGTATATAACCATGTTATTCTGTATATAGCCATGTTATTCTGTATATAGCCATGTTATTCTGTATATAGCCATGTTATTCTGCATATAGCCATGTTATTCTGTATATAGACATGTTATTCTGTATATGACCATGTTATTCTGCATATAGCCATGTTATTCTCTATATAACCATGTTATTCTGTATATATCTTTGTTATTCTTCATATAGCCATGTTATTCTCTATATAACCATGTTATTATGTATATGGCCATGTTATTCTGTATATAGCCATGTTTTTCTGCATATAACCATGTTATCATTGTGTCACACCCTGATCTGTTTCACCTGTCCTTGTTATTGTCTCCACCCCCTCCAGGTGTTGCTTGTTTTTCCCAGTGTATTTATCCCTGTGTTTCCTGTCTCTCAGTGCCAGTTCGTCTTGTATGTCCAAGTCAACCAGCGGTTTTTCCCATTCTCCTGCTTTTGCTATTTCTCCTTTTTCTAGTCCTCCCGATTTTGACCCTTGCCTGTTTCTGGACTCTGTACCTGCCTAACTGACCATTCTGCCTGCCTTGACCTCGAGCCTGCCTGCCACTCTGTACCTCCTGGACTCTGATCTGGTTTTGACCTTTTGCCTGTCCACGACCATTCTCTTGCCTACTCCTTTTTGGATTATTTAACATCTGAGACTCCAACCATCTGCCTCCTGTGTCTGCATCTGGGTCTCGCCTGGAGTTATGATACGTTGTTGGAAAAGGACCCGTAAGTAAGCATTTCACTAATAGTCTACAACAGTTAATATTGAGAATTTTCCAGAACATGTGTGGCCATGATACATTTCAGGATAGTCCGCAAGATGAGTGCACTCTATATATGGGTTTGGGTCATTAGACACCATTGGACATGCACCTGTCTGAGGAGGGGACATGACTGTTTGTACTTGCAACAGTGGTTTGGTCTAATATATAGTGTTGCTATGGTTACACCTCCTGGGATTTTTCCAGAACATGGGTGTTCCTTTCAGAGGAGCTAGCAGGATAACATGTCTGGTTATTTCTATGGAATGTTGCTGTGGTCCTACATGCACGCACCTGTATTAGTCGAGAACATGTCTGTATGTTTGAACTATTGCTTTGGCTCTAAAGTTTCCATGCCCTAAAGTGAAACCAATCTAAAATGAGTGCAAGGCAATAAGATAACGGTGGTTTAAATGCCAGAGGGGATGACTCATTTAGAGGAGTTACTACGGGGGTGACGTAAGGAGGACAGCTGTATAAGAAGTGTTTGCCAAGACTGGAAAAGTAGCTGTTTTTATGAACGAGCTCTGCTTTTATTATGTCGTAATAAAAGTCTATTTGAACTCACAGGCTCCGGTATTTGTGAAATATTATTGACTGAATATTTCCACGACATAAACTACGATGCATGTGACAAATAACATTTGATTTGATGTAATACAATTTGATTTGAAGACCTTACACTACAATGAAGGTGATGAGGAGGGCCAGGAGGGTCCAGGTCTCAGCAGAGAAGTATGGTAGAAAACTCATCATCTTTTCCTCCGGTTCGGCTCCCTGCTGCTTCTGAAAACAAAGGTTCCGTTTTCTCTCAGGCTCGTTTGAGTTCACTTGTCTAATGGTCTGACAGGTTTTGAGTTGTTTTTTCTGTCCGGTTCTAGTGTGGTTCTTCTGTGCACGCGGCAGATCTCAACTACCGACCGTTGCTCTTCTCCGTACTCTGTTTGAGACCGTGCAGGTTGCAAGTTATTATTGTATCAGGTCGGAAAAGCACATCTGTGATGGCAGCTAGAATAAGGATGAGTCACAATGGAATTTGCAGTTCACCTTCAAAATAAGGGTCCAATATTGAAACTGATGCAAACAGACGCAAACAGTGGATATAATGCAATTTTTGGTTTAGATAATGCTAAACAAGGTTGGAATGTTTGGTATATGAATTAAACAAAAAACAATAAGTAGGTTTGCATTGGGGCAAACTTCTATTTTACTGTACAGCGTTACCTCTGGATCTTGGGTCCATGAAAGGTGAAGAGTTTACGCAAATATTAGCGTCAAAGCTATTATTGCAGGTCTTTAACTATGGGAAATCACTTTCCAATTCCATAAGTAAGGCTGTACATTAAAATATGAATGTTCAATATGCACTCTAGGCTCAATTGTTCGGTGATTTCCCACAGTTAAAGTCCCGCAATAAGAGCTATGATGCTAATATTTGTGTGAACTCATAATTGTAATCCGTGGGTGTCAATAACTAGGTTGGTACCCCATGTCATGAACCCCAGATCCATAAGGCTGGTACCCCTTGTCATGAACCCAAGATCCATAAGGCTGTACCCCACATCATGAACCCCAGATCCATAAGGCTGGTACCCCATGTCATGAACCCCAGATCCATAAGGCTGGTACCCCATGTCATGAACCCAAGATCCATCAGGCTGTACCTCACGTCATGAACCCAAGACCCATAAGGCTGTACACTGAAGGTATGTTTCAGTCCTGAAGACTGTACATCCACAGCGTAATTTGAAAAACATTTTATTTGGTCAAATTAACAAATTATTTTCTTTTGTTGAATGTATTATATATGTTTAGCATCATAAATTCCCTCCAGGATTTTTGCATGATTCCACAATTTATATCCGTTTGCGTCAGTTTCAATGGGTAACTTTTCTTTTGAATCCGAACCGCCGATTCTACTATTGTTGCTCAAGCAAATGTTGTTCAAAACACACACACAATAAGGAGATAGGAGGGAGACTGTGTGAGAGGTGAAAGCGAAGCAGGGAGGGATGGTGAATGATTCACAGAGAGAGCAGGGGCATATTCATTACGGAAACCGTTTAACGTTTAAGAACTAAATGGAAGCACACAGAGCAAAATGAGAGTTTCTATTGGGATAAATTCAGGTATGTCCCTCCACGTTTTGCTCTGTTTGCTTCCGTTTCAAGGCAAATTATTTCCAAAATAGTTTGATGTGAAACCACACTGTTATTCTAATCATTTGTTTTATTTAGTATAGCAGAAGCTAATGTCTTAAGGATCCTAAATAATGCCATAGATTAAATTAAATAATATATTAAACTAGATGGCAAAAAAGTATGACACAAGAAGCAAACCTGGTATTCCAACTGATTATAAGCTGCAATATTATCTTCTGATTCAAAAAACGTTGCTCTTTGTGAAGGACGTGAATTTCGCGACCAGAGATTATCTGCTCTGTGTTTGTTTATCAATGCAGAAAGTACAAAAGCTGGAAAATGTAGAAAGTGAATTAATAGTTTGTAAATGGGACCTGGGAGCTACCAGGGCTGTGTATTTACATCCAACGGCTACACAAGGGTGGTATTGGGATCTGAAAAGAAACGTGTGGATGACCAAGTCGTAACACTACATTTAGGCCTAGCTGAATGAAAATACAAATACAGTATGTCTTGATAAATAACACAAATCAATCAATACTGATTGTTCTCATGTATATTTCTGTGTTTGTGTCTTAAGTTTTGTCTTATGAATGTTAATAAATACACAGACGACCTTGTTCATTAGTGTGATGATTTTTATTGGTTTGTGATGATTATAGTTAAAGCAAAGCAGCTGCAGGGATCATTTCAACAGACAGTAAAGATTCTATTTTGGAATGACTGGACAGCAGAACACTCAGAGGAACAGAATGAGAGTACAGTTCTAGAGAACACCAGCTAGAGTTCTACATTCTAGGAGAATTCCAGCCACCAGCCAGTAGTGTGCAGGATCCAGACATGACATCATGCCATGGATTTAATACCTCCTGGTGTCTAACTTTAACAAGACATGTACCCATAATGCATCCATAGTATTACTATCTTTCTTTTATCTGGTGGACATGGGTTTCTGAGTCCTACTCAAACCAAGCATGAGACTGAGACCAGGATTCAATCCCAGCAGTTTGTCGGCTATGTGCCATTTTAAAGGTCATTTCTGATTGAACTGACATATCCTACATTCATTGTGAATACAGTCTGATTATCATATTATATTAAGTAGCCTATTGAATCCCAGCCTGAATATTCAGTAGCCTATAGCAGGGTCGGGACTGAGTATTCAGTAGCCTATAGCAGGGGTAGGGGCTGAGTATATTATATTCAGTAGCCTATTGAATCCCAGCCTGAATATTCAGTAGCATATAGCAGGGTAAGGACTGAATATTCAGTAGCCGATGGATAGATAGACAGATAGATAGATAGATAGATAGATAGATAGATGATAGATTGTGATATACTTAACAATAACGTTTCATGAGCTGAAATAAAAGATCCCAGAAATTCTCCATAAGCACAAAAAGCCTATTTCTCTAAAATGTTGTCAACAAATGTGTTAACATACCTGTAAGTGAGCATTTTATCCTTTGTCAAGATAGCCCATCCACCTGACAGGTGTGGCATATCAAGAAGCTGATTTAACAGCATGATCATTACACAGGTGCACCTAGTGCTGGGGGCAATAACAGGCCACTCTAAAATGTGCAGTTTTGTCACACAACACAACCCAATGCCACAATCAGCATCCTGACTGCAGGAATGTCCACCAGAGTATTTGCCAGATAATTGAATGTTCAGTTCTCTACCATATGCCACCTCCAACATTGTTTTAGAGAATTTGGCAGTACGTCATGTGAAATCCATAGATTAGGGCCTCATTTCAATTGATTGATTTCCTTATGTGAGCTGTAGCACAGCAAAATCTTTGAAATTGTTTCATGTTGCCTTTAGATTTCTGTTCAAGATAGATAGAAAGAGTGATAGGTAGGTAGATAGATAGATGGTGTGATAGATCGATCGATCGATCGATAGATAGATAGATAGATAGATAGATAGATAGATAGATGTTATGGTACTCCAGGGTAGGGTACAGTACTCCGGCATTTGGTCATGTTGCTGGACTCTTCAGAGAAATGGAGGTGGTGTTGCTAGAGGTGATGCTACGGGGCTCCAGCCTCAGTTTGATTGGTCGTTTTGGCATCAGCAGAAACTGCTTGTCCATCTCCAATGGGATCTATAGAGAATAACAGAACAGAACATAACCTTGGTTGTCCATCTCCAACAGGATCTATAGAGAATAACAGACAATGTTAAAACAGGTGGTGACCATGTTAAAACAGGTGTTGGCAACGCTAAAACAGGTCATGACCATGTTAAAACAGGTGGTAAACTTGTTAAAACAGGTGCTGACCATGTTAAAACAGGTGGTGAACTTCTTAAAACAGGAGGTGACCATGTTAAAATGGGTGGTGAACATGTTAAAACAGGTGGTGACCATGTTAAAACAGGTGGTGAACTTCTTAAAACAGGAGGTGACCATGTTAAAATGGGTGGTGAACTTGTTAAGCAGTTGGTGACCATGTTAAAACAGGTGGTGACCATTTTAAAACAGGTGATGACCATGTTAAGACAGGTGGTGACCATGTTAAAACAGGTGGTGACCATGTTAAAACAGGCGGTGATCATGTTAAAACAGGTGGTGATCATGTTGAAACAGGTGGTGACCATGTTAAAACAGGTTGTGACCATGTTAAAACAGGTGCTGTGGCGAGTGCGGCCTCTATCTATGAATACTACTGATGTTTGACGATGTCATATTCTGTCTGCTCAGGTGAGCGTCTCACCTCGGTCTCGTCGCAGACGGAGAAAGTGAAACTCTGGAGGATCTCGACCATGGCCAGTTTGATCATGATCAGGGCGAAACGCATCCCGATACAGTTCCTGGGCCCCGCCCCAAACGGCATGTACGTGTACGGATCAATAGACTCCTTGTTGTCCTTACTGAACCTGGACAGGGAGAGGGCAGACATATTACACATTGTATTGTTGTTGATTTGTGGTTGTGGTTCAGGCACATTAAACATTGCACTGCAGTATTATAATGCACTGTGGTTGTGGTTACGTTGTAGCAAAATTAAATAATGATCTTGTATTGTGGTATTGTGGTTGTTTTGTGGTTGAATTGTGGTTGTGTTATGGTTGACTTGTAGTTGTGTTATGGTTGACTTGTGGTTGTGTTATGGTTGACTTGTGGTTGTGTTAAGGTTGACTTGTGGTTGTGTTATGGTTGACTTAAGGTTGTTTTGTGGTTGTGTTATGGTTGACTTGTGGTTGTGTTATAGTTAACCCCTGGTCGGGCTCCGTATGCGGGACGGACATCCAGCGAAAAATCCTATCGCCATTAGCATAACAAAATGTAATATATATATTTTTTCAATTGAAAAAAAAAATTATATCGTTTTATAGATACACCTCTCCTGAATCGAACCACGTTGTCCGATTTCAAAAAGGCTTTACAACAAAAGCAAAACATTAGATTATGTTAGAGGAGTATATCGTAAAAGTAGCCACATAGCCATTTTCCGACCAACCACATGCATCACAAATAACCAAAAAACAGCTAAATGCAGCACTAACCTTTGACAATCTTCATCAGATGACACACCTAGGACATAATGTTACACAATACATGCATTCTTTTGTTTGATAAAGTTCATATTTATATATAAAAACAGCATTTTACATCGGCACGTAACGTTGACTAACTATTTTCCCTCAAATGCATCCGGTGAAACAGCGCTACAATTTACTAAATTACTATTCGAAAACAATTTTAAAATGTAATATTGTCATTCTAAGATTTATAGATGAATATCTCTTGAAAGCACCTGTAATGCCAGATTAAAAATAACTTTACGGGGTAATCACACTTTGCGATAAAAGGGGATGCGATACTCAGAACAATAGGCTAGCAATACAGGTCAGCGCCATCTTGGAACAATCGCATATCAAATCTAGTCTTGTATACTATAGTCAATAATCCCTTACCTTTGATTATTTTCATCCTTAGGCACTTCCAGGAATCCCAGGTCCACAACAAATGTATTTTCGTTCGAAAAAGTTCATCCTTTATGTTCCAATAGCTTGTTCTTGTTAGCGCGTTCTGAAGGCTGCACCAAAAGCTCCATCGGCCATGGGACTACTCTTTCAACAAAATGCATTTTTTTCTTATTTAGGTTCGTTCAAACATGTCAAACGTTGTATAACATAAATCTTTAGGGCCTTTTTCAACCAGAGCTCCAATAAGATTCAAGGGCGACGGTTTCATTGTCTTTGTAAACATTTCGAAAGGGGAGGGTAGCCAGGGGCGCCGGCGTCATAATGGTGATGGCCCTCCTCATGTGACCACGTTCCACAGCGTGTTATTCTGTCAGTTTTCACAGTAGGAGACTCAAATCACTTTATAAAGACTGGGGACATCTAGTGGAAGCAATAGGAAGTGCTCAATGAACCATTGCTCACGGTGTGATTTATAGGCAACGAGATGAATTTGAGTCCGCAATTCAGAATTCCACTTCCTGTTTCGATCTGTCTCGGGGTTTTGACTGCCATATGAGTTCAGTTATACTCACAGACACCATTCAAACAGTTTTAGAAACTTTAGGGTGTTTTCTATCCAATAGTATTAATTATATGCATATCCTAGCTTCTGAGTTTGAGTAGTAGGCTGTTTAAAATGGGCACGAATTTTTTCAAAAAGCGCTGTGGCGCCCCCTATCCTAGGCGACCGTCAAGAGGTTAACTTGTGGTTGTGTTATGGTTGACTTGTGGTTGTATTAAGGTTGTGTTATGGTTGGATTGTGGTCACGGTGCGGTCGAGTACCTCTCTGGTTTGAACTCCTCAGGGTCTGACCAGATCTCTGGGTCACGGTGGAGGGTCCACGTGGGAACCAGGACAACGCAGTCTTTGGGGATGACGATGCCGTTAATCTCCACCGTCTTCTTGGCGACCCTCTCCAGTCGCGGGGAGATGGGGTACAGTCTCAGAGACTCGTTCAACACACAGTCTAAATAGTCCATCTGCATCAGAGCTTCGTACTGGATTGGAGTCTGTACCGTGGTTACATACAAATCAGTACCTCACCACAACTGACACCAGGGTTACATACACATCAGTACCTCAACACATCTGGCACCGGGGTTACACACACATCACTACCTCAACACATCTGACATTGAAAGCCTTGTTGGGGAACACAGTATCTATCTCCTCCTGCAGTTTGGTCATGGTGTGGGGGTTACCTTGTTGGGGAACACAGTATCTATCTCCTCCTGCAGTTTGGTCATGGTGTGGGGGTTACCTTGTTGGGGAACACAGTATCTATCTCCTCCTGCAGTTTGGTCATGGTGTGAGGGTTACCTTGTTGGGAAACACAGTATCTACCTCCTCCTGCAGTTTGGTCATGTTGTGGGTGTTACCTTGTTGGGGAACACAGTATCTATCTCCTCCTGCAGTTTGGTCATGGTGTGGGGGTTACCTTGTTGGGGAACACAGTATCTATCTCCTCCTGCAGTTTGGTCATGGTGTGAGGGTTACCTTGTTGGGGAACACAGTATCTATCTCCTCCTGCAGTTTGGTCATGGTGTAGGGGTTACCTTGTTGGGGAACACAGTATCTATCTCCTCCTGCAGTTTGGTCATGGTGTGGGGGTTACCTTGTTGGGGAACACAGTATCTATCTCCTCCTGCAGTTTGGTCATGGTGTGGGGGTTACCTTGTTGGGGAACACAGTATCTATCTCCTCCTGCAGTTTGGTCATGGTGTGGGGGTTACCTTGTTGGGGAACACAGTATCTACATCCTCCTGCAGTTTGGTCATGGTGTGGGGGTTACCTTGTTGGGGAACACAGTATCTATCTCCTCCTGCAGTTTGGTCATGGTGTGGGGGTTACCTTGTTGGGGAACACAGTATCTATCTCCTCCTGCAGTTTGGTCATGGTGTGGGGGTTACCTTGTTGGGGAACACAGTATCTACCTCCTCCTGCAGTTTGGTCATGGTGTGGGGGTTACCTTGTTGGGGAACACAGTATCTACCTCCTCCTGCAGTTTGGTCATGGTGTGGGGGTTACCTTGTTGGGAAACACAGTATCTATCTCCTCCTGCAGATTGGTCATGGTGTGGGGGTTACCTTGTTTGCAGGGGAGAAAATCTGATATGAACTTTGGAGGGGACAATTACATGAAATTTTCTCAAGAGCAATTCCTGAGGGGGACACCAAAAGTAGTGCTGTAACACATAGCCTACATTGTAATATGGTAAATGTATATTGAGGAACCAAAGAAATAAGGTGTTTGCCGTACTCCTAACTTCCGGTACCCAAAACTACACAACTAATCACAACAGCAATACCATTGCCCTTAACAAATCTTAGTTCAGTCACCAGTTTAAGTTGAGAGTAGGGGTATCCATGTCATTTTCCAATTATGTTCCTATTTTACAAGTAAAAAAAATTTGAGAACCTTTCATAATGTTACCAAACAAAGACTCAACAAACTTACCTGAGACTCCCTGTCTCTGCCAGTCTGTCCATGCATATCTGTCCCCAACTCTGCTGTCTGTGTGCCATCTGTTGCCTGCTCTGCCTAATGACATCATTGTGAAACATTTCCATTAGAATTGAATTTCTTTCTTATGAACATTTTATCAACTAGTCTTTGGATATTAGGCTACTAGGGTTCTTACTTTGCGTTTTGGTGTACTGAAAAATACTCTGATGTCCGTCTTTTATTTTTCTGCCATTTTTCTACCTGGCTGGCTGGCTGGCTACACACACACACAGTGTGTAGGTTATTTACAGTAGGAGATGGGCTTCTATCATCTTATTTTTTATCATTCTATTTGGGCTTCGATCTAAAAGGTAGCTAGCAAATGTGAAACGGATTAAAATGACGAGTTGACAGCTGTATGAGTTCACCATTTACACAACATATGCTGCAACCTTTTGTAATTTTAATAGTTTGTTTCATATTGGCTGGCTTCCAACAATAGCTGAATTTGCAAAGCTAGCGAGCACCAATTCCGTTTCAGTGGTGTTTGCTATAATCTTTGCTACCCGGGTTAAATAAAGGTGAAATAAAATCAATAAATAAAAGTTCCCTTGCGACAATTTAGCTTTTGCAACGAGACCATTAAATATATTTAAGACAATGGTAGAAGAGAGTGTAGTTCTGTTCAGTTTGGATTTCAGTTTATCGCTAACCTTATCACAGGGACTTTGAAGCACTAACTTACATCATCTGCATGCTGATCTTGGAATAAATTGACGATAGCAAAAATTCCATCTTTGACGAGGCCACATAAATGGAATAGGTACTAGCTAGATTAATAGTTAGTATTTGCCCGCTAGCTCTGCATATTCAGCTAGTGTGTGTGCGCGATTGACTGGATTAACCTCACGTCAGTTACGTTCATTGAGTGCCTTTCAGACAGTGGATACCACCCCTCTGTTACCTTGCCAACTAAGGAACTGGCAGTGGATCAAAGCATTGTGAGGCAAAGGGTGGGGGGGTCGCAATCTTTTGAAACTTAAAAACGTGCTATTAAGTGTCTATAATCAGCACAATTGCTTTCATTGCGTATTATTAATATTATTTAAATTACATAGTTATGTTTCAGTGATATATTGGGGGGGACAAATCATATTTTTCCCAGGATGGGGGGGTCATGTCCCCCCCGTCCCCGCCGGGATTTCCGCCCCTGCTTGTTGGGGAACACAGTATCTATCTCCTCCTGCAGTTTGGACATGGTGTGGGGGTTACCTTGTTGGGGAACACAGTATCTATCTCCTCCTGCAGTTTGGTCATTGTGTGGGGGTTACCTTGTTGGGGAACACAGTATCTATCTCCTCCTGCAGTTTGGTCATGGTGTGGGGGTTACCTTGTTGGGGAACACAGTATCTATCTCCTCCTGCAGTTTGGTCATGTTGTGGGGGTTACCTTGTTGGGGAACACAGTATCTATCTCCTCCTGCAGTTTGGTCATGGTGTGGGGGTTACCTTGTTGGGGAACACAGTATCTATCTCCTCCTGCAGTTTGGTCATGACATGGGGGTTGGTTGCCAGGTTATAGGCCAGGAAACTCATAGTACTGCTGCTGGTCTCGTAGCCGGCGAAGATGAAGATCATGGCCTGAGACAAGATCTCATGATCAGTCAGTCCTGTGAAGGGAGAGAGAGAGAGAGAAAGAGAGAGATGAAGAGAATAGTTTGTAACAGGTCTGTGTTTGTAACAGTAGTTTACAGGTGTGTGTTTGTAACAGGTGTGTGTTTGTAGCAGTAGTTTACAGGTGTGTGTTGGTAACAGTAGTTTACAGGTGTGTGTTTGTAACAGTAGTTTACAGGTGTGTGTTGGTTACAGTAGTTTACATGCGTGTGTTTGTAACAGTAGTTTACAGGTGTTTGTTTGTAACAGGTGTGTGTTTGTAGCAGTAGTTTACAGGTGTGTGTTGGTAACAGTAGTTTACAGGTGTGTGTTGGTAACAGTAGTTTACATGCGTGTGTTTGTAACAGTAGTTTACAGGTGTGTGTTGGTTACAGTAGTTTACATGCGTGTGTTTGTAACAGTAGTTTACAGGTGTTTGTTTGCAACAGTAGTTTACAGGTGTGTGTTGGTAACGGCAGTTTACAGGTGTGTGTTGGTAACAGCAGTTTACAGGTGTGTGTTGGTGACAGCAGTTTACAGGTGTGTCACATCCTGACCAGTAAAAGGGGTTATTTGTTATTGTAGTTTGGTCAGGGTGTGGCAGGGGGTGTTTGTTTTGTGTGTTTCGGTGTTTTTGGTTTATGTTCTATATTTTCTATTTCTATGTGTATATCTAGTTTTCTTTTTCTATGTTGGGTTTTTGGCAATGACCTCCAATTAGAGGCAGCTGGTTGTTGTTGTCTCTAACTTGTTGGGGATAGGGGGCAGTATTTGCACGGCCGGATAAAAAACGTACCCGATTTAATCTGGTTACTACTCCTGCCCAGTAACTAGAATATGCATATAATTATTGGCTTTGGATAGAAAACACCCTACAGTTTCTAAAACTGTTTGAATGGTGTCTGTGAGTATAACAGAACTGATATGGCAGGCAAAAACCTGAGAAGATTCCTTTACAGGAAGTGGCCTGTCTGACAAGTTCTTGTTCTTCTTGGCTTTGTTTATTAAAAACTGAGAATCTTTGCTGTAACGTGACACTTCCTACGGCTCCCATAGGCTCTCAGAACCCGGGAAAAAGCTGAATGATGTAATTCCAGCCTCTGGCTGAAAAACATTAGCGCGTTTGGATGGTGGCCGGTCAGAGTACCATCAGACTGAGGCTCGTGCACGAGGGGATCCCATGCTTTTATTTTCTCTCTCTTTGAACGTAAACACGCTTTGCCGGTCGGAATATTATCGCTTTTTTACGAGAAAAATGGCATAAAAATTGATTTTAAACAGCGGTTGACATGCTTCGAAGTACGGTAATGGAATATTTAGACATTTTTTGTCACGAAATGCGTCGTGCGCGTCACCCTTCTTTACCATTGGGATAGTGTCTTGAACGCATGAACAAAACAGAGGATATTTGAACATAACTAAGGATTGTTTGGGACCAAACCAACATTTGTTATTGAAGTAGAAGTCCTGGGAGTGCATTCTGACGAAGAACACCAAAGGTAATAACATTTTTCTTATAGTAAATCTGATAGCCCGGTATCACAGGGCTATCTACTTAGAATATTGCAAAATGTGCTTTCACCGAAAGCTATTTTAAAATCGGACATATCGAGTGCATAGAGGAGTTCTGTATCTATAATTCTTAAAATAATTGTTATGCTTTTTGTGAACGTTTATCGTGAGCAATTTAGTACATTTTTTGTAAATTCACCGGAAGTTTGCGGGGGGTATGCTAGTTCTGAACGTCACATGCTAATGTAAAAAGCTGGTTTTATGTTTTGCTTTAGTTGTAAAGCCTTTTTGAAATCGGACAGTGTGGTTAGATTAACGAGAGTCTTGTCTTTAAAATGCTGTAAAATAGTCATATGTTTGAGAAATTGAAGTAATAGCATTTCTAAGTTATTTGAATAATGCGCCACAGGATTCCACTGGCTGTTACGTAGGTGAGATGATTTCGTCCCGCCGACCCTAGAGAGGCTAATTGGAGGCCATATTTAGTTGGGTTTGATTTCACTTGTGTTTTGTGGGTGGTTATTTTCTGTATAGCCTGGGAGCCTTATGGAACTGTTATCGTCGTTTGTTTATTTTGTTTAAGTGTTTTCTTTAAATAAATTAAGAAGATGAGCACTTTACCCGCTGCGCCTTGTTCCAATCCTTACGACGCACATGACAAGGTGTTTGTTCGGCAGGTACCTTTAGTCTGGTCCTCTCCTGTCTTTGTGTCGCTGCCTTTCTGAGAGTCGATCATCAGCTGTAAGAAATCCACCCGACTCTGAAAGCAGATAGACATGAGGTCAAATTCGTCCAGTCACAACCAATACAAACAGATTCTATTGGATCTGGTCCAGTCACAACCAACACAAAACATATTCTACTGGATCTTGTCCAGTCACAACCAACACAAACAGATTCTAATTGATCTGGTCCAGTCACAACCAACACAAACAGATTCCAATGGATCTGGTCCAGTCACAACCAACACAAACAGATTCCAATTGATCTGGTCCAGTCACAACCAACACAAACAGATTCTAATTGATCTGGTCCAATCACAACCAACACAAACAGATTCTAATGGATCTCATCCAATCACAACCAACACAAACAGATTCTAATATGAATGTAGATATTTGGGTCCCAATAATAGTTTTTTTAATTCCGACATGATATTGATATAGACATTCCATATTGGTCCCCATCACTAGTTACATTACATAGTTACATTGTTACGAAATAAAAAAATACAGAATATTACAACACAAATACAATTGTACAGATGAAAATATCAATATAACAATCAAATATGAACATAAAACATGTTTACAGTTGAGTTCCCAGTGTCACGTCCAGATTTGATCTTAGCCAGCGAGGCGTAAAAGAAGTCTGTCACCTCAGACGGGAAGAAAGAAAACTTCATCTTCTCCAAGATAGGACCTGTGAAGGGAAACAAAGCTGGAGAAGGAGAGGAGAGGAACGTTTTACAGAAAGGCATACAACTTCATATGATTAAAAAGTACAACTTTGCATCCACGTGTGTCTGTGTGTGCATGTGCGGTCTCACCGATTAGGAGGAACAGTGGGTTGAACAGGTCAAACTTGATCATTTTCTTAACATTGGAGACGAAGGGGTCTGAAGGGTTGTTCAGAGAGTCAATGTCCACACTGAAGGATGTGCTGGTGACCACGTCCATACTGTAGGGCCCAAAGAACCTGCAACACAACCACAATTACACAACTACTGACCACAATTACACATCTACTGACCACAACTACACAACTACTAACCACAACTACTGACACACCACTACTGACCACACAACTACTGACACACCACTACTGACCAAACAACTACTGACCACACCACTACTGACCACACAACTACAGACCACAACTACTGACCACAACTGGTGACCGCACAACTACAGACCATAACTACTGACCGCACAATTGCTGACCATACAACTACTGGCCACACAACTACTGACCACGACCACAAAACAACTGACCACACAACTACTGACCACACAACGACTGACCACACAACTACTGACCACAACCACAAAACGACTGACCACACAACTACTGACCACACAACTACTGACCACACACACAACTACTGACCAAACACACAACTACTGACCACACAACTACTGACCACACAACTACTGATCACAACCAAACATTTACTGACCACACTACAACTGACCACAAAACTACTGACCAAACACACAACTACTGACCACACAACTACTGACTGCAACCACAAACTACCGACCACAACTACTGACCACACAACAACTGACCACACAACTACTGACCACAACTACTGACCACAACCACACAACTACTGAACACACAACTACCGACCACATTTTCTCACCAAAATTACTCACCACAACCACACAACTACCGACCACAACTCCTGACCACACAACTACTGACCACAATCACACAACTACTGACAACACAACTACTGACTACAACCACACATCTACTGACCACATAACTACAATGGCAAGAAAAAGTATGTGAACCATTTGGAATTACCTGGATTTCTGCATAAATTTGTTAGAAAATTTGATCTTATCTTCATCTTAGTCACAACAATAGACACACACAGTCTGCTTAAACTAATAACACAAATTATTGTATGTTTCTTGTCTATATTGAATTCATCATTTTAACATTCAGTAGGTTGGAAAAAGTATGTGAACACCTACGCTGAGGTCTTTTCGAATTGGAGTCAGGAGTCAGCTAACCTGGAGTCCAATCAATGAAACGAGATTGGAGATGTTGGTTTGAGCTGCCCTGCCCTATAAAAAAACACTCACAAAACTTGACTTTGCTATTCAGAAGAAGCATTGCCTGATGTGAACCATGCCTGGAACAAAAGAGATCCCAGAAGACCTAAGATTAAGAATTGTAAACTTGCATAAAGCTGGAAAGGGTTACAAAAGTATCTCTAAAAGCCTTGATGTTCATCAGTCCACGGTAAGACAAATTGTCTATAAATGGAGAAAGTTCAGCATTGTTGCTACTCTCCCTAGCAGTGGCCGTCCTGCAAAGATGACTGCAAGAGCACAGTGCAGAATGCTCAATGATGTTAAGAAGAATCCTAGAGTGTCAGCTAAAGACTTACAGAAATCTCTGGAACATGCTAACATCTCTGTTGACGAGTCTACGATACGTAAAACAATAAACAAGAATGGTGCTCATGGGAGGACACCACAGAAGAAGCCACTGCTATCAAAAAAAAACATTTCTGCACATCTGAAGTTCACAAAAGAGCACCTGGATGTTCCACAACGCTACTGGAAAAATTGTCTGTGGACAGATGAAACTACAGTTGAGTTGTTTGGAAGGAACACACAACACAATGTGTGGACAAAAAAAGGCACAGCACACCAACATAAAAACCTCTTCCCAACTGTAAAGTATGGTGGAGGGAGCATCATGGGTTGGGGATGCTTTGCTGCCTCAGGGCCTGGACAGCGTGCTATCAACAACGGAAAAATAAATTCCCAAGTTAATCAAGACATTTTGCAGGAGATTGTAGGGCCATCTGTCTACTAGTTGAAGCTCAACAGAAGTTGGGTGACGCAACAGGACAATGACCCAAAACACAGAAGTAAATCATCAACAGAATGGCTTCAAGAGAATAAAAAACTCCTTCTGGAGTGGCCCAGTCAGGGTCCTGACCTCAAAACGATTTAAAATGCTGTGGCATGACCTCGAGAGAGTGCTTCACACCAGACATCCTAAGAATATTGTTGAACTGAAACAGTTTTGTAAAGATGAATGGTCCAAAATTCCTCCTGACCGTTGTGCAGGTCTGATCCGCAACTACAGAAAACGTTTGCTTGAGTTTATTGCTGCCAAAGGAGGGTCAACCAGTTATTAAATCTAAGGGTTCACACACTTTTTCCACCCTGCACTGTGAATGTTTAAGGTGTTTACGGTGTATTCAATAAAGACATGAAAATGTATAATTGTTTGTGTGTTATTAGTTTAAGCAGACTGTGTTTGTCTATAGTTGTGACTTGAAGATCAGATCAAAGTTTATGACCAAAATCAAGGTAATTCCATAGTGTTCACATACTTTTTCTTGCCACCGCTGCCAACTACTGACCACAACTACTGACCACAACTACTGACCACAACTACTGACCACAACTACTGACCACAACTACTGACCACAACTACTGGCCACAACTACTGGCCACACAACTACTGACCACAACTACTGACCACAACTACTGACCACAACTACTGACCACAACCACTGACCACACAACTACTGACCACAACTACTGACCACAACTACTGACCACAACTACTGACCACAACTACTGACCACAACTACTGACCACACAACCACTGACCACACAACTACAGACCACAACTACTGACCACACAACTACTGGCCACACAACTACTGACCACACAACTACTGACCACACAACTACTGACCACACAACTACTGGCCACACAACTACTGACCACACAACTACTGACCACACAACTACTGGCCACACAACTACTGACCACACAACCACTGACCACACAACTACTGACCACACAACTACTGACCACAACTACTGACCACACAACCACTGACCACACAACTACTGACCACACAACTACTGGCCACAACTACTGACCACAACTACTGACCACAACTACTGACCACACAACTACTGACCACAACTACTGACCACAACTACTGACCACAACTACTGACCACAACTACTGACCACAACTACTGACCACACAACCACTGACCACACAACTACAGACCACAACTACTGACCACACAACTACTGGCCACACAACTACTGACCACACAACTACTGACCACACAACTACTGACCACACAACTACTGGCCACACAACTACTGACCACACAACTACTGACCACACAACTACTGGCCACACAACTACTGACCACACAACCACTGACCACACAACTACTGACCACACAACTACTGACCACAACTACTGACCACACAACCACTGACCACACAACTACTGACCACACAACTACTGGCCACAACTACTGACCACAACTACTGACCACAACTACTGACCACACAACTACTGACCACACAACTACTGACCACAACTACTGACCACAACTACTGACCACAACTACTGACCACACAACCACTGACCACACAACTACAGACCACAACTACTGACCACACAACTACTGGCCACACAACTACTGACCACACAACTACTGACCACACAACTACTGACCACACAACTACTGGCCACACAACTACTGACCACACAACTACTGACCACACAACTACTGGCCACACAACTACTGACCACACAACCACTGACCACACAACTACTGACCACACAACTACTGACCACAACTACTGACCACACAACCACTGACCACACAACTACTGACCACACAACTACTGGCCACAACTACTGACCACAACTACTGACCACAACTACTGACCACACAACTACTGACCACACAACTACTGACCACAACTACTGACCACAACTACTGACCACAACTACTGACCACAACTACTGACCACACAACTACTGACCACAACTACTGACCACAACTACTGACCACAACTACTGACCACAACTACTGACCACACAACTACTGGCCACAACTACTGACCACAACTACTGACCACAACTACTGACCACACAACTACTGACCACACAACTACTGACCACAACTACTGACCACAACTACTGACCACAACTACTGACCACAACTACTGACCACACAACCACTGACCACACAACTACAGACCACAACTACTGACCACACAACTACTGGCCACACAACTACTGACCACACAACTACTGACCACACAACTACTGACCACACAACTACTGGCCACACAACTACTGACCACACAACTACTGACCACACAACTACTGGCCACACAACTACTGACCACACAACCACTGACCACACAACTACTGACCACACAACTACTGACCACAACTACTGACCACACAACCACTGACCACACAACTACTGACCACACAACTACTGGCCACAACTACTGACCACAACTACTGACCACAACTACTGACCACACAACTACTGACCACACAACTACTGACCACAACTACTGACCACAACTACTGACCACAACTACTGACCACACAACTACTGACCACACAACTACTGACCACAACTACTGACCACACAACCACTGACCACACAACTACTGGCCACAACTACTGACCACAACTACTGACCACACAACTACTGGCCACACAACCACTGACCACAACTACTGACCACACAACTACTGACCACACAACTACTGACCACAACTACTGACCACACAACTACTGACCACAACTACTGACCACACAACCACTGACCACACAACTACTGGCCACACAACTACTGACCACAACTACTGACCACACAACCACTGACCACAACTACTGACCACACACATACTGACCACAACTACTGACCACAACTACTGACCACACAACCACTGACCACACAACTACTGGCCACACAACTACTGACCACAACTACTGACCACACAACCACTGACCACAACTACTGACCACACACATACTGACCACAACTACTGACCACAACTACTGACCACACAACCACTGACCACACAACTACTGGCCACACAACTACTGACCACACAACTACTGGCCACACAACTACTGACCACACAACTACTGGCCACACAACTACTGGCCACACAACTACTGGCCACACAACTACTGACCACACAACTACTGGCCACACAACTACTGGCCACACCACTACTGACCACACTACAGACCACACAACTACCGACCACAACTATGGCCACACAACTACTGACCACAAACCTACTGGCCACACAACTACTGGCCACACCACTACTGACCACACAACTACAGACCACACAACTACCGACCACAACTATGGCCACACAACTACTGACCACAAACCTACTGACCACAGCCGCACAATTACTGACCACACAACTACTGACCACACAACTACTGGCCACACAACTACTGGCCACACAACTACTGGCCACACCACTACTGACCACACAACTACAGACCACACAACTACCGACCACAACTATGGCCACACAACTACTGACCACAAACCTACTGACCACAGCCGCACAACTACTGACCACACAACTATGGACCACAACCACACAACTACTGACAACACAACTACTGACCACACAACTACTTACCACACAACTACTGACCACAACTTTTAACATGAGTCTTCAATATTCCCAGGTAAGATGTTTTAGGTTGAAGTTAATATAGGAATTATAGGACTATTTCTCTCTAAACGATTTGTATTTCATATACCTTTGACTATTGGATGTTCTTATAGGCACTTTAGTATTGCCAGTGTAACAGTATCGCTTCCGTCCCTCTCCTCGCTCCTACCTGGGCTCGAACCAGGAACACATCGACAACAGCCATCCTCGAAGCAGCGTTAGCCATGCAGAGCAAGGGGAAACAACTACTCCAAGTCTCAGATCGAGTGACGTTTGAAACGCTATTAGCGCGCACCCGGCTAACTAGCTAGCCATTTCACATCGGTTACACCAGCCTTAAGTTCCTTGCTCAGAACAGGAGAACATATGAAACCTAGTGATTCCTTTTAACATGAGTCTTCAATATTCCCAGTTAAGAAGTTTTTAGGTTGTAGTTATTATAGGAATTATAGGACTATTTCTCTCTATGTTATTTGTATTTCATATACCTTTGATTATTGGATGTTCTTATAAGCACTTTAGTATTGCCAGCCTAATCTTGGGAGGTGACAGGCTTGAAGTCATAAACAGCGCTGTGCATCCCAGCATTGCTAAGAGCTGCTGTTTGAATGAATGCTTACGAGCCTGCTGCTGCCTACCACTGCTCAGTCAGACTGCTCTATCAAATATCAAATCATATACTTAATCATAATATAATAAACACACAGAAATACGACCCTTTGGTAATTAATATGGTCAAATCCAGAACCTCTCATTTCGAAAATAAAACGTTTATTCTTTCAGTGAAATACAGAACCGTTCCGTATTTTATCAAATGGGTGGCAACCCTAATTCTAAATATTACTGTTACATTGCTTTTCAACAGTTCGCAACGAGCCAGGCGGCCCAAACTGCTGCATATACCCTGACTCTGATTGCACTGAACGCAAGAGAAGTGACACAATTTCCCTAGTTAATACTGTCTGCTAACATGAATTTATTTTAACTACATATGTAGGTTAATAAATATACTTGTGTACTGATTTTAAGAAAGGCATTGATGTTTATTGTTAGGTACGTTATTGCAACGACTGTGCTTTTTTTCGTGAATGCGCTTTAGTTAAATCATCAAGTTGAAGTAGGCTGTGACTCGATGATAAATTAACAGGCACCACATTGATTATATGCAACACAGAACAAGCTAGTTAACCTAGTAATATCATCAACCATGTGTAGTTAACTAGTGATTATGTGAAGATTGATTGTTTTTTATAAGTTAAGTTTAATGCTAGCTAGCAACTTACCTTGGCTCCTTGCAGCTACAAGGTCCTTTTGATGCTGCAATCGCATAACAGGTGGTCAGCCTGCCACGCAGTCTCCTCGTGGATTGCAATATAATTGGCCATAAACGGCATCCAAAAAGGCCGATCACCGATTGTTATGAAATCTTGATATCGGCCTTAATTAATCGGCCATGTAATCGGTCGACCTCTAGACCACACAACTACTGACAAAGACTACTGACCAGGTGGCAGCTTCTTTAAATAGTTCCCGCAAAACACCAGTCTCAACATCAACAGTGAAGAGGCGACTCCGGGATTCTGGCCTTCTAGGCAGAGTTCCTCTGTCCAGTGTCTGTGTTCTTTTGCCCATTTTAATCTTTTCTTTTTATTGGCCAGTCTGAGATATGGTTTTTTCTTTGAAACTCTGCCTAGAAGGCCAGCATACCAGTTTGCGCTGTTCTGTGAAGGAACTAGTACACAGCGTTGTACGAGATCTTCAGTTTCTTGGCAATTTCTCGCATGGAATAGCCTTCATTTCTCAGAACAAGAATAGACTGACGAGTTTCAGAAGAAAGTCTTTGTTTCTGGACATTTCGAGCCTTTAATCAATCCCACAAATGCTGATGCTCCAGATACTCAACTAGTCTAAAGAAGGCCAGTTTTATTACTTCTTTACTCAGAACGACAGTTTTCAGCTATGCTAACATAATTGAGAAAGGGTTTTCTAAGTGTCAAGCCAGAGATTTGAGGTTAGAGGTCAGAGGTCAGGACTCACTCCTTCAGTTCGATGGCCTGGTCTTTATCTGCCTGCTTCTTCATTCCGCTCAGCAGGTTAGAAGAGTGCTGTTTCATGATACCAAACATCTATAAATATATATATATATAGAGAGAGAGAGAGAGAGAGAGAGACAGACAGAGACAGAGACAGAGGTTAGCAGAGTGCTGTTTCATGTTTAGAGTTGAATGGCCATAACTCGGTTACTGAGATTTACTGCACAAAACCAGTCCCTTTTCCTGGGATAAATAACTAAGAGACACCAGTAAATTATGCTCCTTAGCTCTTGGATTCCCATTCAGGAAAAGCTAGACTAGAATAGCTTGCTGGACATTGTTGTTGTTGTTACATTTCCTATACAAATAGACTAATCGAAGAGGGATGCAAGCTCTTGTTTGCTGAATGTTAAGAGCGAACGTGCAATGGCGGTAAGCTATAGCAGTTATTTACTCAGACTCATATAACAATTAAATCTTCGTGAAGAGAAGTGAAAGCCATCTGCATCTAATTCTAGTCCTATATTATGATTCAAGCATGTCATTAGAATGAAGAAGATAGGGGTCCTGGGTATCGCAGTGGTCAAAAGCACTGCACAGCCTGGTGTTCGATCCAAGGCTGTGTCACAACCGACCTTGACCGTGAACCCCAAAGGATTGCACATAATTGGCCCAGAGCCATCCGGGACCTTGGCTTATCGTGCTTTAGCGACTCTGTGTGACTGGGCCGGGCCCTGCAAGCTGACTCCGGTTGTCAGTTGAACGGTGTTTCACATCAGTGATGCTGACATCCGGGTCAAGCAAGAAGTAGGTGATCATGTGTTTCACATTAGTGCTGCTGACATCCGGTGAAACAGGAAGTAGGTGGTCAAACGGGTCATGTTTCAGAGGACGCATGACTCCACCTTTGAATAATAATCTAAATAAGGTATCTGTTTATTATTTTTAATAAATTTGCAAAAATGTAAAAAAAACGGTTTTCACTTTGTCATTGTGTGTAGTAGATTGATGAGGGAAAATATTATTTAATACATTTTAGAATAAGGCTGTAACGTAACAAAATGTGGAAAAAGGGTCTGAATACTTTCCGAATGCACTGTATATACTGTTTCTAGTAAAGGCTCATCCTATTTAGCTATTGCTGTATAAATACTATTCTATCGATGTATTCTACAGATTTGCTATATAATCTATCTGCATACTGTCCATAATGTCTGTACATCCCATCACATACATACATATATATAATTTTATACTCCAGACTTCGACATTGCTCATGCTAATATTTCTATATTTCTTAATTCCATTATTTTACTTTTATACTTTTGTGTATTGTTGTGTATTGTTAAATATTAGTGCACTGTTGGAGCTAGGAACACAAGCATTTCACTACCCCCGCATCTGCTAAATATGTGTTTTCTACAAATACAATTTGATTTGATTTAGGTTTGAGTTCAAAACAAGCGATAATGAGTTTATAAAGAGTTTATAACAAGCTATAATGACTTTATAAAGAGTTTATAACAAGCTATAAAGAGTTAATAGTTTATAACAAGCTATAATGAGTTAAAGAGTTTATAACAAGCTATAATGAGTTTAAAAAGAGTTTATAACAAGCTATAAAGAGTTGATAAGGAGTGTATAACAAGCTATAATGAGTTTATAACAAGTTAATTACAAGCTATAATAAAGCATTTATAAAGAGTTTATAACAAGCTATAATGAGTTTATAAAGAGTTTATAACAAGCTATAATGAGTTTATAAAGAGTTTATAACAAGCTATAATGAGTTTATAAAGAGTTTATAACGAGCAACAATGAGTTTAAAAAGAGTTTATAACGAGCTACAAAGCATTTATAACATGATAAAACATAGAAAGGGAGAGATGGAGGGATGGTTCTACCTCTTTCAGTCGTCCAGAGGTAAAGGAAGGTGAGAGGACACTGCGGATCCGTCTCCATGTATCGTCCTCGGCAGCGGACACCGCATCAAACAGCTCGCCGTTCAGATGGAAGTGCTAAAACATGGAGGGCAGTTGTATTAAATATCAAACAGCTCACCATTCAGACAGAAGTTCTAAAACATGGAGGACAGTTGTATTAAATATCAAACAGCTCACCATTCAGACAGAAGTTCTAAAACATGGAGGACAGCTGTATTAAATATCAAACAGCTCACCATTCAGACAGAAGTTCTAAAACATGGAGGACAGTTGTATTAAATATCAAACAGCTCACTATTCAGACGGAAGTTCTAAAACATGGAGGACAGTTGTATTAAATATCAAACAGCTCACCATTCAGATGGAAGTCCTAAAACATGGAGGACAGTTGTATTAATGATCAAACAGCTCACCATTCAGATGGAAGTCCTAAAACATGGAGGACAGTTGTATTAATGATCAAACAGCTCACCATTCAGATGGAAGTCCTAAAACATGGAGGACAGTTGTATTAATGATCAAACAGCTCACCATTCAGACAGAAGTTCTAAAACATGGAGGACAGTTGTATTAAATATCAAACAGCTCACCATTCAGACAGAAGTTCTAAAACATGGAGGACAGTTGTATTAATGATCAAACAGCTCACCATTCAGATGGAAGTCCTAAAACATGGAGGACAGTTGTATTAAATATCAAACAGCTCACCATTCAGACAGAAGTCCTAAAACATGGAGGACAGTTGTATTAAATATCAAACAGCTCACCATTCAGACAGAAGTTCTAAAACATGGAGGGCAGTTGTATTAAATATCAAACAGCTCACCATTCAGATGGAAGTCCTAAAACATGGAGGACAGTTGTATTAATGATCAAACAGCTCACCATTCAGATGGAAGTTCTAAAACATGGAGGACAGTTGTATTAATGATCAAACAGCTCACCATTCAGACAGAAGTTCTAAAACATGGAGGACAGTTGTATTAAATATCAAACAGCTCACCATTCAGACAGAAGTTCTAAAACATGGAGGACAGTTGTATTAATGATCAAACAGCTCACCATTCAGATGGAAGTCCTAAAACATGGAGGACAGTTGTATTAAATATCAAACAGCTCACCATTCAGACAGAAGTCCTAAAACATGGAGGACAGTTGTATTAAATATCAAACAGCTCACCATTCAGACAGAAGTTCTAAAACATGGAGGGCAGTTGTATTAAATATCAAACAGCTCACCATTCAGATGGAAGTCCTAAAACATGGAGGACAGTTGTATTAATGATCAAACAGCTCACCATTCAGATGGAAGTTCTAAAACATGGAGGACAGTTGTATTAATGATCAAACAGCTCACCATTCAGACAGAAGTTCTAAAACATGGAGGACAGTTGTATTAATGATCAAACAGCTCACCATTCAGATGGAAGTCCTAAAACATGGAGGACAGTTGTATTAAATATCAAACAGCTCACCATTCAGACAGAAGTCCTAAAACATGGAGGACAGTTGTATTAAATATCAAACAGCTCACCATTCAGACAGAAGTTCTAAAACATGGAGGGCAGTTGTATAAAATATCAAACAGCTCACCATTCAGATGGAAGTCCTAAAACATGGAGGACAGTTGTATTTATGATCAGACAGCTCACCATTCAGATGGAAGTCCTAAAACATGGAGGACAGTTGTATTAATGATCAAACAGCTCACCATTCAGACAGAAGTTCTAAAACATGGAGGACAGTTGTATTAATGATCAAACAGCTCACCATTCAGACAGAAGTTCTAAAACATGGAGGACAGTTGTAGTAAATATCAAACAGCTCACCATTCAGACAGAAGTTCTAAAACATGGAGGACAGTTGTATTAATGATCAAACAGCTCACCATTCAGATGGAAGTCATAAAACATGGAGGACAGTTGTATTAATGATCAAACAGCTCACCATTCAGACAGAAGTTCTAAAACATGGAGGACAGTTGTATTAATGATCAAACAGCTCACCATTCAGACAGAAGTCCTAAAACATGGAGGACAGTTGTATTAATGATCAAACAGCGCACCATTCAGATAGAAGTTCTAAAACATGGAGGACAGTTGTATTAATGATCAAACAGCTCACCATTCAGACAGAAGTTCTAAAACATGGAGGACAGTTGTATTAATGATCAAACAGCTCACCATTCAGACAGAAGTCCTAAAACATGGAGGACAGTTGTATTAATGATCAAACAGCTCACCATTCAGATGGAAGTCCTAAAACATGGAGGACAGTTGTATTAATGATCAGACAGCTCACCATTCAGATGGAAGTCCTAAAACATGGAGGACAGTTGTATTAATGATCAAACAGCTCACCATTCAGACAGAAGTTCTAAAACATGGAGGACAGTTGTATTAATGATCAAACAGCTCACCATTCAGACAGAAGTTCTAAAACATGGAGGACAGTTGTAGTAAATATCAAACAGCTCACCATTCAGACAGAAGTTCTAAAACATGGAGGACAGTTGTATTAATGATCAAACAGCTCACCATTCAGACAGAAGTCCTAAAACATGGAGGACAGTTGTATTAATGATCAAACAGCGCACCATTCAGACAGAAATTCTAAAACATGGAGGACAGTTGTATTAATGATCAAACAGCTCACCATTCAGACAGAAGTTCTAAAACATGGAGGACAGTTGTATTAATGATCAAACAGCTCACCATTCAGACAGAAGTTCTAAAACATGGAGGACAGTTGTAGTAAATATCAAACAGCTCACCATTCAGACAGAAGTTCTAAAACATGGAGGACAGTTGTATTAATGATCAAACAGCTCACCATTCAGACAGAAGTCCTAAAACATGGAGGACAGTTGTATTAATGATCAAACAGCGCACCATTCAGACAGAAATTCTAAAACATGGAGGACAGTTGTATTAATGATCAAACAGCTCACCATTCAGACAGAAGTTCTAAAACATGGAGGACAGTTGTATTAATGATCAAACAGCTCACCATTCAGACAGAAGTCCTAAAACATGGAGGACAGTTGTATTAATGATCAAACAGCTCACCATTCAGACAGAAGTCCTAAAACATGGAGGACAGTTGTATTAATGATCAAACAGCTCACCATTCAGACAGAAGTTCTAAAACATGGAGGACAGTTGTATTAATGATCAAACAGCTCACCATTCAGACAGAAGTCCTAAAACATGGAGGACAGTTGTATTAATTATCAAACAGCTCACCATTCAGACAGAAGTTCTAAAACATGGAGGACAGTTGTATTAATTATCAAACAGCTCACCGTTCAGACAGTTATAACAATTATATGATTTAATAATGATCATAGTATTTCTTTATTTGTTTCTATTTTCAGAGCTCGTGCTGCTAGGTGACCTAAACTGGCACATGCTTAACACCCCAGCCATCCTACAATCTAAGCTTGATGCCCTCAATCTCACAAATATTATCAATGAACCTACAAGGTACCACCCCAAAGCCGTAAACATGGGCGCCCTCATAGATATCATCCTAACCAACTTGCCCTCTAAATTAGAGGTCGACCGATTATGATTTTTCAACGCCGATACGATACCGATTATTGGCGGCCCAAAAAAACCGCTACCGATTAATCGGACGATTTTTTTATTTCTTTATTTCTAATAATGACAATTCCAACAATACTGAATGAACACTTATTTTAACTTAATATAATACATCAATAAAATCAATTTAGTCTCAAATAAATAATGAAACATGTTCAATTTGTTTTAAATAATGGAAAAACAAAGTGTTGGAGAAGAAAGTAAAAGTGCAATATGTGCCATGTAAAAAAGCTAACGTTTAAGTTCCTTGCTCAGAACATGAAAATATATGAAAGCTGGTGGTTCCTTTTAACATGAGTCTTCAATATTCCCAGGTAAGAAGTTTTAGGTTGTAGTTATTATAGGAATTATAGGACTATTTCTCTCTATGTTATTTGTATTTCATATACCTTTGATTATTGGATGTTCTTAAAGGCACTTTAGTATTGCCAGTGTAACAGTATGGCTTCCGTCCCTCTCCTCGCTCCTACCTGGGCTCGAACCAGGAACACATCGACAACAGCCACCCTCGAAGCAGCGTTACCCATGTAGAGCAAGGGGAACAACTACTCCAAGTCTCAGAGCGAGTGACGTTTGAAACGCTATTAGCGCGCACCCGGCTAACTAGCTAGCCATTTCACATCGGTTACACCAGCCTATTCTTGGGAGTTGAGATGCTTGAAGTCATAAACAGCGCAATGCATTGCGAAGGGCTGCTGGCAAAACGCACGAAAGTGCTATTTTGAATGAATGCTTACGAGCCTGCTGCTGCCTACCACCGCTCAGTCAGACTGCTCTATCAAATCATAGACTTAATTATAACATAATAACACACAGAAATACGAGCCTTAGGTCATTAATATGGTCGAATCCGGAAACAAAACGTTTTTCCTGTCAGTGAAATACGAAGTGTTCCGTATTTTATCTAACGGGTGGCATCCCTAAGTCTAAATATTCCTGTTACATTGCACAACCTTCAATATTATGTCATAATTACATAGAATTCTGGCAAATTAGTTCGCAACGAGCCAGGCGGCTCAAACTGTTGCATATACCCTGACTGCGTGCAATGAACGCAAAATTAATATTGCCTGCTAACCTGAATTTCTTTTAGCTAAATATGCAGGTTTAAAAATATCTAATTCTGTGTATTGATTTTAAGAAAGTCATTGATGTTTATGGTTAGGTACAGTCGTGCAACGATTGTGCTTTTATCACAAATGCGCTTTTGTTAAATCATCCCCCGTTTGGCGAAGTCGGCTGTCTTTGTTAGGAAGATATAGTCTTCACAGTTCGCAACAAGCCAGGCGGCCTAAACTGCTGCATATACCCTGACTCTGTTTGCAAGAGAAGTGACACATTTTCCATAGTTAAAAGAAATTAATGTTAGCAGGCAATATTAACTAAATATGCAGGTTTAAAAATATATACTTGTGTATTGATTTTAAGAAAGGCATTGATGTTTATGGTTGGAGCAACGTGTACCTAAGCGATTATATGCAACGCAGGACAGGCTAGATAAACTAGTAATATCATCAACCATGTGTAGTTAACTAGTAATTATGATTGATTGATTGTTTTTTATAAGATAAGTTTAATGCTAGCTAGCAACTTACCTTAGCTTCTTACTGCATTCGCGTAACAGGCAGGCTCCTCGTGGAGTGCAATGTAAAGCAGGTGGTTAGAGTGTTGGACTAGTTAACCGTAAGGTTGCAAGATTGAATCCCTGAGCTGACAAGGTAAAAATCTGTTGTTCTGCCCCTGAACAAGGCATTTAACCCACCGTTCCTAGGCCGTCATTGAAAATAAGAATGTGTTCTTAACTGACTTGCCTAGTTAAATAAAGGTGAAATAAAATCAAATAAATACTAATTTACATAATATTCACACTACTTTACAATGAATGAATAATGAATGCCACAAATAATGCATTAATAATATCAGTAATAATTTTAGGGTTATTATTTTTCCGAGTATCATTAGGGGTGTGTGTGTGTGTGTGTGTGTGTGTGCCTCACCATGCGGTTGGTGAAGATGTTGTAACACTCTTTAATCAGGACAGTCTTGATCATGCTTTTGTCCATGGTACACAGAACAGGCTGCCTCCCATCATAGATCCTTCACAGAGGAGAAACACACCTGGCTTTAACCACTATATATACACCTACATGGTACACAGAACAGGCTGCCTCCCATCATAGATCCTTCACAGAGGAGAAACACACCTGTCTTTAACCACTATATATACACCTACATGATACACAGAACAGACTGCCTGCCATCATAGATCCTTCACAGAGGCAATTTGTTAGTCACAGCCTTATTCTAAAATTGATTAAATAAATAAAACCCCACATAAATCTTCACACAATACCCCATAATGAGAAGCGAAAAACAGAAAAACCTTATTTACATAAGTATTACGACCCTTTGCTATGAGACTCCAAATTGAGCTCAGGTGCATCCTGTTTCCATGCAAGTCTACAACTTGATTGGAGTCCACCTGTGGTAAATTCCACTGATTGGACATTATTTGGAAAAGCACACACCTGTCGATATAAGGTCACACACTTGACAGTGCATGTCAGAGCAAAAACCAAGCCATGAGGTCAAAGGAATTGTCTGTAGAGCTCCGAGACAGGATTGTGTCGAGCCACAGATCTGGGGAACATTTCTGGAGCATTGAAGGTCCCTAAGAACACAGTGGCCTCCATCATTCTTTAATCAAAGAAATCTGGAACCACCAAGACTCTTCCTAGAGCTGGCCACCAAGCCAAACTGAGCAATCAGGGGAGAAGGGCCTTGGTCAAGGAGATGACCAAGAACCTTATGGTCACTCTGACAGAGCTCCAGAGTTCCTCTGTGGAGATGGGAGAACCTTCCAGGAGGACAACCATCTCTGCAGCACTCCACCAATCAGGCCTTTATGGTAGAGTGGCCAGACGGAAGCCACTCCTCAGTAAAAGGAACATGACAGCCTGCTTGGAGTTTGCGAAAATGTACCTAAAGATTCTCAGACCATGAGAAACAAGGTTTTCTGGTCTGACGAAACCAAGATTAAACTGGAGGAAACCTGGCACCATCCCTACGGTGAAGCATGGTGGTGGCAGCATCATGATGTGGGGATGTTTTTCAGCGCCAGGGACTGGCAGACTAGTCAGGATTGAGGGACAGATGAACGGAGAAAAGTATAGAGAGATCCTTGATGAAAACTTGCTCAAGAGCTATCAGGACCTCAGACTGGGGTGAAGGTTCACCTTCCAACATGACAACAACCCTAAGGACACAGACAAGACAACGCAGGAGTGGCTTTGGGACAAGTCTCTGAATGTCCTTGAGTGTCCCAGCCAGAGACCAGATCTGCAGAGAAGAATTGGAGAAACTCCCCAAATATAGGTGTGCTAAGCTTGTAGCGTCAAACCCAAGAAGACACAAGGTTGAAATTTCTGCCAAAAGTCCTTCAACAAAGTACAGAGTAAAGGGACTGAATACTTATGTAAATATAATATTTCAGTTTGACATTTTTAATATATTTGCAAAAAAAATCTAAAAATCTGTTTTTGATTTGTCGTTATGGGGTAATGTATGTAACAAAATGTGGAAAAAGTGAAGGGGTCTGAGTACACCTGCAATCCTACATGGTACACAGAACAGACTCCCTCACATCACAGATCCTTCACAGAGGAGAAACACAGACACACATTTAACCACCTCATATAAAACTACAAAGAAAACATTATTCTGGTTGTTGATATTATTAATACTATTCCTCATGGTCACATGACAGCTCGAGCAGGTGATTCATTGAAAGAACATAGTACAGTTGTGAGTCATTCTAGTACGGTACAGCCAACTGAACTCACCCCCAGATTCTCCCGTACTTCTGAAAGCACTCTGTGTCAAAGTTAGTGAAACCCTGCACACAGAGAGACAGAGAGGTAGAGAGAGAGACCGAGAGAGACAAAGAGAGAAAGAAAAAAACAGCTGATTCATGCCTGGTCATGTAGGTGTGTCTTACACCTGAACAGAGAACACACCTGAAACAGGTGAGGGTTGAGGAGGGTTTGTTATTTTCTATGATACCCAGGGTCAAGCAACACTTCTAGACTGATCATGTCTCATATTACCTTGTATTTATCTATTGTTCAAACAACCGGCTAGTCCTCTTTTTCCTTCTCAATGTATTGTTTTACATGGGGAGAAAACTAACACTATTGTTTAAATATGAGAGAGATGTTTATTCTGAATGGGTACTAACCTTTTTATACTCCATCATTGTGCCAAAGTAAGGTAGGGGTTTGGGACCAGGGATGCCCATCTTAGTGAAAACACCATAGGGCCAGTACCCATACCTGTACACACAAGTTAACTAGTAATATGTTCTAGAGAAGTATACAAAATATATATATTATCTTGCATTGTTGGAAGAGGACCCCTAACTAAGCATTTCACTGCTAGTCTACACCGGTTAACTACGATAAATGTGACAAATAACATTTGATTTGATGTAAGACCTTACACTACTATTAGGGTGATGAGGAGGGCCAGGAGGGTCCAGGTCTCAGCGGAGAAGTATGGCAGAAAACTCATCATCTTTCCTCTGGTTCGGTTCCCTGGTGCTTCTGAAAACAAAGGCTCCGTTTTCTCTCAGGCTCGTTTGAGTTCAGTTCTCCAATGGTCTGACAGGTTTTGAGTTGTTTTTTCTGTCCGTTTCTAGTGTGGTTCTTCTGTGCACGCGGCAGATCTCGACTACCGACCATTGCTCTTCTCCCTACTCTGTCTGAGACCGTGCAGGTTGCAAGTTATTATTGTATCAGGTCGGAAAAGCACCTGTGTGATGCTAGCTAGAATAATGATGAGTCACAATGGAATTTGGGGTTTGCTTTCAAAATAAGAGTTCCATACTGAAACTGACGCAAACAGATACATATAGTGGAATAATGCCATATTTGGATTAGATAATGCTAAACAAGGTTAGAATGTTGTTATATGAATTAAACAAAAGACAATAAGTAGGTAATTTGACACACAAAAAAAATTGTTGAAGTTGCACTGTGGCTGTATTATAATTGCTTTGGGACATACTTCTATTGCACTGTACAGCGTTACCTCTGGATCTTGGGTCCATGAAATGTGAAGAGTTTACACAAATATTAGCATCGTAGCTCTTATTGCAGAACTTTAACTGTGGGAAATCACCTCACAATTCCATAACCTTTATTTAACTAGGCAAAATCTTATTTAAAATGACAGCCTACCCCGGCCAAACCAGACGACGCTGGGCCAATTGTGCACCGCCCTATGGGACTCCCAATCATGGCCGGATGTGATACAGCCTGCATTCGAACCAGGGACTTTAGTGACACCTCTTGCACTGAGATGCAGTGCCTTAGACCGCTGTGCCACTCGGGAGCCCTGTACATTGCAATATGAATGTTCACTAGGCACTATAGGCTGAATTGTGAGGTGATTTCCCACAGTTAAAGTCCCGCAAAAAGAGCTACGATGCTAATATTTGTGTAAACTCTTCAGAATTGTAATCTGTGGGTGTCAATGAGTAGGTTGGTACCCCATGTCATGAACCCCAGATCCACAAGGCTGTACCCCATGTCATGAACCCCAGATCCATAAGGCTGTACCCCATGTCATGAACCCCAGATCCATAAGGCTGGTACCCCATGTCATGAACCCCAGATCCATAAGGCTGGTACCCCATGTCATGAACCCCAGATCCATAAGGCTGGTACCCCATGTCATGAACCCCAGATCCATAAGGCTGGTACCCCATGTCCTGAACCCAAGATCCATAAGGCTGTACATTGAAGGTATGTTGCAGTCCTGAAGACAATACATCTACAGTGCAATTTTAACATATGTTTTGTGGTGTCAAATTAACTAAATACTGTATTTTTTATGAATTTATATATCATATTCCAAACTTGTTTAACATTACACAGTCCCTCCAGGATTTCGCAGTATTTATATGTGATTTTTGTGGCCAAAAATGGTTGATTTTGCAGAGCTTTTCCGAAATTCTGAGATACATTTTGTGATGTTTCTTTTCACGTTAATTTCATATTAAGCAATAAAAAGTCATATGTGCTCAGTTTTAGGACGATTTTAAGTAGAATACATTATACAAAATCAATTGGGCCATTTTCCACGGTAACAGTGCAGCAATTGGTCAAAATTACGAAGCTGCTTATGATTGGACCCTTTTATGCACTAAAAGTGCGGGTTTGGTCAAAATTGCGAGCTCTCACATAATATGCACTGATTGGTTGATTTTGCATTGAATTATGCGATCTCGGAAACCTGGAGAGACTGATTATGTTGTCCAATTGTGGCATGATTCCACAATTTATATCCGTTTGCATCAGTTTCAATGGGTAACTCTTATTTTGAACCCGAACAGCTTTTTCAACTATTGATTATCAGGCAAATGTTGTTCACAACACACACACAATAAGGAGATAGGAGGGAGACTGTGTGAGAGGTGAAAGCAAAGCAGGGAGGGAAGGTGAATGATTCACAGAGAGAGCAGGGGCATATTCATTACGGAAACCGTCTAACGTTTAAGAACTAAATGGAAGCACACAGAGCAAAATGAGAGTTTCTATTGGGATAAATTCAGGTATGTCCCTCCACGTTTTGTTCCGTTTGCTTCCGTTTGAAAGGCACACTATTTCCAAAATAGTTTTATGTGAAACCACACTGTTATTCTAATCATTTGTTTTATTTAGTATAGTAGAAGCTTATGTCTTAAGGATCCTAAATAATGCCATAGATTAAATTAAATAATATATTAAACTAGATGGCAAAAAAAGTATGACATAAGATGCGAACCTGGTATTCCAACTGATTATAAGCTGCAATGTTATCTTCTGATTCAAAATGTTTTTCATATATTTTTCTTTCCTAAAAAGGTACTAAACAGACTATGCCCTTGGAAGGGAGGGCTAATACTCAGTTCCAGGAACCAGAAGACATGTACGTGACATATGGTATTGGTTCTGGGTCAGAACGAGAAATGTTTTTAATTTGAGCTGATCACTGTTTGCTTTGTATCGGAATATGAAGGTGAACTTTGCTCTATGTGAAGGAGGTGAACTTCGCGACCAGAGATTCTCTGCACTGTGTTTATAAATGCAGAAAGTACAAGAGCTGGAAAATGTAGAAAGTGAATTAATAGTTTGTAAATGGGACCTGGGAGCTACCAGGGCTGTGTATTTACATCCAACGGCTACACAAGGGCGGTATTGGGATCTGAAAGAAACGTGTGGATGACCAAGTCGTAACACTACAATTAGGCCTAGCTGAATGAAAATACAAATACAGTATGTCTTGATAAATAACACAAATCAATCAATACTGATTGTTCTCATGTATATTTCTGTGTTTGTGTCTTAAGTTTTGTCTTATGAATGTTAATAAATACACAGACGACCTTGTTCATTAGTGTGATGATTTTTATTGGTTTGTGATGATTAAAGTTAAAGCAAAGCAGCTGCAGGGATCATTTCAACAGACAGTAAAGATTCTATTTTGGAATGACTGGACAGCAAAACACCCAGAGGAACAGAATGAGAGTACAGTTCTAGAGAACACCAGCTAGAGTTCTACATTCTAGGAGAATTCCAGCCACCAGCCAGTAGTGTGCAGGATCCAGACATGACATCATGCCATGGATTTAATACCTCCTGGTGTCTAACTTTAACAAGACATGTACCCATAATGCATCCATAGTATTACTATCTTTCTTTTATCTGGTGGACATGGGTTTCTGAGTCCTACTCAAACCAAGCATGAGACTGAGACCAGGATTCAATCCCAGCACTTTGTCAGCTATGTGCCATTAAAAGGTCATTTCTGATTGAACTGAAATCATACATTTATCGCGAATTCAGTCTTATTATCATGTTATATTAAGTAGCCTATTGAATCCCAGCCTGAATATTCAGTAGCCTATAGCAGGGTCAGGACTAGTATTCAGTAGCCTATAGCAGGGTTAGGGTAAGTACTGAATATTCAGTAGCCTATAGCAGGGTCAGGACTAGTATTCAGTAGCCTATAGCAGGGTTAGGGTAAGTACTGAATATTCAGTAGCCTATAGCAGGGTCAGGACTGAGTATTCAGTAGCCTATAGCAGGGTTAGGATAAGGACTGAATATTCAGTTGCTGATCAATCGATCGATCGATCAATAGATAGATAGGAGGCTTTTGAACAAAAAACGTTTCATGAGCTGAAATAAAAGATCCCAGAAATGTTCCATACGCACAAAAAGCCAATTTCTCTCAAATTTTGTCCACAAATGTTTCCATCCCTGTTAGTGAGCATTTTATCCTTTGTCAAGATAATCCATTCACCTGACAGGTGTGGCATATCAAGAAGCTGATTAAACAGCATGATCATTACACAGGTGCACCTTGTGCTGGGGACAATCAAAGGCCACTCTAAAATGTGCAGTTTTGTTACACAACACATATTGCAATGCCACAATCAGCAATTGGCATGCTGACTGCAGGAATGTCAACCAGAGCTAATTTACTGTTCATTTCTCTACCATATGCCACTTCCAACGTTGTTTTAGAGAATTTGGCAGTACGTCCAACCGGCCTCACAACCGCAGACCACATGTAACCACACCAGCCCAGGATCATTAGCGGGGTGAGGGGGCGTGCAGAGAAGTATTTCTGTCTGTCGTATAGCCCTTTTGTGTGTGGGGGGGGGGAGAGAGAAAGAGAGAGAGAGAGAGAGCAAGAGAGAGAGAGAGAGAGAGAGAGAGAGAGAGAGCAAGAGAGAGAGAGAGAGAGAAGGGTACTCCAGGGTAGGGTGCTCCTGCATACGGTCACGTTGTTGGACACTAAAGAGAGGTGACGGTGGTTTTGCTAGGGGTGTTGCTACGGGGCTCCAGCCTCAGTTTGATTGGTCGTTTTGGCATCAGCAGACCCTGGTTGTCCATCTCCAATGGGATCTATAGAGAATAACAGAACAGAACATAACCCTGGTTGTCCATCTCCAACATGATCTACAGAGAATAACTAAACAGAACAGAACCCTGGTTGTCCATCTCCAACATGATCTACAGAGAATAACTAAACAGAACAGAACCCTGGATGTCCATCTCCAACATGATCTACAGAGAATAACTAAACAGAACAGAACCCTGGATGTCCATCTCCAAAAGGATCTATAGAGAATAACAAACCATGTTACAACAGGTGACCATGCTAAAACAGGTGGTGACCATGTTAAAACAGGCAGTGACCATGTTAAAAAAGGGTGATGACCATGTTAAAACAGATTGTGACCATGTTAAAAAAGGGTGATGACCATGCTAAAACAGATTGTGACCATGTTAAAACAGGTCCATGTTAAAAAAAGGTGCTGACCATGCTAAAACAGGTGGTGACCATGTTAAAATGATGCTAACCATGTTAAAACAGGTGCTGAACATGTCAAAACAGATGTTGACCATGTAAAACAGGTGGTGACCATGTAAAACAGGCAATGACCATGCTAAGACAGATGCTGACCATGTAAAACAGCTACTTACCATGTAGCTGTTTTAGGTGGTGATAATGTAAAACAGTCGCTGACCATGTTAAAACAGGTGCTGCGGCGAGTGCAGCCTCTATCTATGAATGCTACTGATGTTTGATGATGTCATATTCTGTCTGCTCAGGTGAGCGTCTCACCTCGGTCTCATCACAGACGGAGAAAGTGAAACTCTGGAGGATCTCGACCATGGCCAGTTTGATCATGATCAGGGCGAAACGCATCCCGATACAGTTCCTGGGCCCCGCCCCAAACGGCATGTACGTGTACGGATCAATAGACTCCTTGTTCTCCTTACTGAACCTGGACAGGGAGAGGGCAGACATATTACACATTGTATTGTAGTTGATTTGTGGTTGTGGTTCAGACACATAACACATTGTATTGTAGTCGATTTGTGGTTGTATTGTGGTTGTGGTTCAGATACATTACACATTGTATTGTAGTTGATTTGTGTTTGTGTTCCAGACACATAACACATTGAACTGCAGTACTATGATGCACTGTAGTTACGTTGTAGCAAAATGTAGTAATGCTCTTGTGTTTGTATTGTGGTTGTGTTATGGTTGAATTGTGGTTGTTTTGTGGTTGTGCTGTGGTTGTGTTATGGTTGTACTGTGGTTTTATTAAGGTTGTGTTATGGTTGGATTGTGGTTGTATTGTGGTTGTATTGTTGCTGTGTTATGGTTGTATTGTGGTTGTACTGTGGTTGTATTAAGGTTGTGTTATGTTTGTATTGTGGTTGTGTTATGGTTGTATTGTGCTAGTACTGTGGTTGTATTACGGTTGTGTTATGGTTGTGTTGTGGTTGTGTTATGGTTGTACTGTGGTTGTATTAAGGTTGTGTTATGGTTGGATTGTGGTTACGGTGCGGTCCAGTACCTCTCTGGTTTGAACTCCTCAGGGTCTGACCAGATCTCTGGGTCACGGTGGAGGGTCCACGTGGGAACCAGGACAATGCAGTCTTTGGGGATGACGATGCCATTGATCTCCACCGTCTTCTTGGCGACCCTCTCCAGTCGCGGGGCGATGGGGTACAGTCTCAGAGACTCGTTCAACACACAGTCCAAATAGTCCATCTGCGTCAGAGCTTCGTACTGGATTGGAGCCTGCACCGGGGTTACACACACATCAGTACCTCAACACATCTGGCACCGGGGTTACATACAAATCAGAACCTCACCACATCTGACACCGGGGTTACACACACATCAGTACCTCACCACATCTGACACCGGGGTTACACAAAAATTTGTACCTCCCCACATCTGGCACCGGGATGCCATACACATCAGTACCACACCACATCTGGCACCAGGGTTACACACACATCAGTACCTCACCACATCTGGCACCGGGGTTACACACAGATCAGTACCTCACCACATCTGGCACCCACACAGAATCTACCTCCTCCGGCAGTTTGGTCATGGTGTGGGGGTTACCTTGTTGGGGAACACAGTATCTATCTCCTCCTGCAGTTTGGTCATGGTGTGGGGGTTACCTTGTTGGGGAACACAGTATATATCTCCTCCTGCAGTTTGGTCATGGTGTGGGGGTTACCTTGTTGGGGAACACAGTATCTATCTCCTTCTGCAGTTTGGTCATGGTGTGGGGGTTACCTTGTTGGGGAACACAGTATCTATATCCTCCTGCAGTTTGGTCATGGTGTGGGGGTTACCTTGTTGGGGAACACAGTATCTATCTCCTCCTGCAGTTTGGTCATGGTGTGGGGGTTACCTTGTTGGGGAACACAGTATCTATCGACTTCTGCAGTTTGATCATGGTGTGGGGGTTACCTTGTTGGGGAACACAGTATCTATCTCCTCCTGCAGTTTGGTCATGGTGTGGGGGTTACCTTGTTGGGGAACACAGTATCTATCTCCTCCTGCAGTTTGGTCATGGTGTGGGGGTTACCTTGTTGGGGAACACAGTATCTATCTCCTCCTGCAGTTTGGTCATGGTGTGGGGGTTACCTTGTTGGGGAACACAGTATCTTTCTCCTCCTGCAGTTTGGTCATGGTGTGGGGGTTACCTTGTTGGGGAACACAGTATCTTTCTCCTCCTGCAGTTTGGTCATGGTGTGGGGGTTACCTTGTTGGGGAACACAGTATCTATCTCCTCCTGCAGTTTGGTCATGGTGTGGGGGTTACCTTGTTGGGGAACACAGTATCTATCACCTCCTGCAGTTTGGTCATGGTGTGGGGGTTACCTTGTTGGGGAATACAGTATCTATCTCCTCCTGCAGTTTGGTCATGGTGTGGGGGTTGGTTGCCAGGTTATAGGCCAGGAAACTCATTGTACTGCTGCTGGTCTCGTAGCCGGCGAAGATGAAGATCATGGCCTGAGACAAGATCTCATGATCAGTCAGTCCTGTGGAGGGAGAGAGAGAGGAGAGGAGACGAGACGAGAGGAGAGGAGAGGAAGGGAGAAGAGAGAGAGAGAGAGAGAGATTCCAGGTGTGTTGGTAAATGTAGTTTACAGGTGTGTGTTTGTAACAGGTGTGTGTTTGTAACAGGTGTGTGTTTGTAACAGTAGTTTACAGGTGTGTGTTTGCAACAGTAGTTTACAGGTGTGTGTATCTAACAGTAGTTTACAGGTGTGTGTTGGTAACAGTAGTTTACAGGTGTGTGTTTAAAACAGGTGTGTGTTTGTAACAGCAGTTTACAGGTGTGTGTTTGTAATAGCAGTTTCCAGGTGTGTGTTTGTAACAGCAGTTTACAGGTGTTTGTTTGTAACAGTAGTTTACAGGTGTGTGTTTGTAACAGCAGTTTCCAGGTGTTTGCTCGGCAGGTACCATTAGTCTGATCATCTCCTGTCTTTGTGTCGTTGCCTTTCTGAGAGTCGATCATCAGCTGTAAGAAATCCACCCGACTCTGGAAGCAGATAGACATGAGGTCAAATTCATCCAGTCACAATTAATACAAACAGATTCCACTCTATCTGGACCAATCACAACCAACACAAAGAGATTCTAATATGAATGTAGATATTTGGGTCCCAATAATAGTGTTTTTAAATTCCAACATGATATCGATATGGACGTTCCATATTGGTCACCATCACTAGTTATATTACATATTTACATAGTTATATAATAAATAAATACAGAATATTACAATACAAATACAAATGTTCAGATGAAAATATCAACATAACAATCAAATATAAAACATGTTTACAGTTGAGTTCCCAGTGTCACGTCCAGATTTGATCTTAGCCAGCGAGGCGTAAAAGAAGTCTGTCACCGCAGTCGGGAAGAAAGAAAACTTCATCTTCTCCAAGATAGGACCAGTGAAGGGAAACAACGCTGGAGAAGGAGAGGAACATTTTATAGAAAGTTTTAGTTTATTAATTTGACCATTTAAAAAAACAAGCACATATAAAACTTGAAAAAGCCATACATGAACATGAGTTAAATCATGGAGATTAACACACAGTAAAGTCTGGGACTTATTTCCATTGTTAAATCATGGAGAATAACACACAATAAATTCTGGGACTTATTTCCATTGTTAAATCATGGAGGATAACACACAGTAAAGTCTGGGACTTATTTCCATTGTTAGATCATGGAGGATAACAGACAATCAATTCTGGGACTTATTTCCATTGTTAGATCATGGAGGATAACAGACAATAAATTCTGGGACTTATTTCCATTGTTAAATCATGGAGGATAACACACAATAAAGTCTGGAACTTATTTCCATTGTTAAATCATGGAGAATAACACGCAAAGTCTGGGACTTATTTCCATTCTGGTCCTCTTGAGACATGATGGCTAGACAAGATCGAACACAGTTAAGCACAGTATGGCAGTGATATTTTAATACAAAAACAGAGAAGAAGAACATTTATCTCATCGTTCCAGTTACATCATAGGGGTTATTCATATGGGCACAGAAGACATCAAACATATTTTTATTTTTAAAGCTGCCCAGAGAGGATGTTGTTTTTATGGGCAGAGGCAACTCATTCCATTCTGAGGCTCCAGTACACAAGAAAGTACCTTTCCCAGCATTGCTCCTGAACCTGTATAAGCACACATCAGCAACACCTGATCTGGTGCTGTGATTGTGTGCATCCCTAACACGAGGAAAGTAATCACTTAGATATCTGGGCGCAGGACCATAAATACTCCTGTTAACCAAACCTAGTCTAATCTGGGACACCCTAGCCTAAACAGGCAGCCAGTTGAGTTCCTGAAAGCAGCTCCTGACTACGTGAGTAAGCGGACTCACCTTCAATACTACCCTGATCAGCTTATTCTGGGCTATCTGGAGCTTCCCCTTCATACGTTTGGATAAGCCCCCAAACAACGAAGTACTAGCATAGTCAAAATGGCATTGAATGAGGGCAGTAGCTAGCACTTTCATGGAGTCCTTATCAAGCAGCTTGGACTTTCTAGCCAAAACCTTAGTCCTGGCATTAACCTTCCTTAGCACTTTATTGGCCATGCTCACACCTCCCAAGCTTCCATCAAGGATACATCCCAGGTAGCTAACAGAGGTTTTAGTAGTCAGCACCTGACCCCCTAACTCCACTCTGATTTTAGAGGACCTACTCAATTTAGGTCTGGATCCAAAAATATTTGCTTCAGTTTTCCCTAAGTGCAGAAATAGCTTAATATCTCCAAGCCATTTTCTAATGGTTAGTAAGCTCTGTGCTAATTATGCTCTCCAACATAGTTTTAATTTTGTGAGACACCAGAAGTGTAGTCATCCGCATAAAGAAAAAGACGGCAAGAACAAGCATCTTTCATATCATTAATATACAATTAAAACAGCAATTAAACCAAGCATGCTCCCCTGCGGAACGCCACAACTCATTGGTTTTGCCTGAGACAGTGAACCGTTAACCTCTAATACTTGCTCCCTTCCTGATAAATAGGACTTTACCCAGCCTAGAGGGATACTGCTTAACCCCACTGCCTCCAGTTTGGAGATGAGGAGACAGTGGTTAACTGTATCAAAGGCCTTCTGTAGGTCAAGCAGTACCATTCCACACAGATTTCCCTCAATCTCTTTCCTCATGTACAACTCTCTCCAGGATCTTTGATGTTACACAGAGGATAGATACAGGCCTATAATTCCCAGGGTCAGACTTTATATCATTCTTATACAGAGGTATATAACTTTATAGGATTAAAAAGTACAACTTTGCGTCCTGTGTGTCTGCGCATGCGTGTGCGTGTGCGGTCTCACCGACGAGGAGGAACAGTGGGTTGAACAGGTCAAACTTGAGCATCTTCTTGATGTTGGAAACGAAGGGGTCTGAAGGGTTGTTCAGAGAGTCAATGTCCACACTGAAGGCTGTGCTGGTGACCACGTCCATACTGTAGGGCCCAAAGAACCTGCAACACAAACACAATTACACACCACACAGCTACTGACCTCACAACTACTGACCACAACTACTGACCACACAACTACTGACCACAACCACACAACTACTGACCACAACCAAACAGTTACTGACCAAACAACAACTGACCACAACCACAAAACTAGTGACCACAATCACTCAACTATAGACCACAACCACACAGTTACTGACCACAACTACTGACCTCAACTACTGAACACAACTACTGACCACACAATTATTGACCACAACTACTGACCACAACCACACAACTACTGACCACAACCACACATCTACTGACCACACATCTACTGACCACACATCTACTGACCACACATCTACTGACCACACATCTACTGACCACACATCTACTGACCACACATCTACTGACCACACAACAACAGTGGCAAGACAAAGTATGTGAACCCTTTGGAATTACCTGTATTTCTGAATAAATTTGTTATAAAATTTGATCTGATTTTCATCTTAGTCACAACAGTAGACAAACACAGTGTGCTTAAACTAATAACACAAATTATTGTATTTTTCTTGTCTATATTGAATACATAATTTAAACATTCACAGTGTAGGTTGGAAAAAGTATGTGAACCCCTAGGCTAATGACTTCTCCAAAAGCTAATTGGAGTCAGGAGTCAACTAACCTGGAGTCCAATCAATGAGACGAGATTGGAGATGTTGGTTAGAGCTGCCCTGCCCTATAAAAAACACTCACAAAACCTGAGTTTCCTATTCACAAGAAGCATTGCCTGATGTGAACCATGCCTCGAACAGAAGAGGTCTCAGAAGACCTAAGATTAAGAATTGTTGACTTCCATAAAGCTTGAAAGGGTTACAAAAGTATCTCTAAAAGCCTTGATGTTCATCAGTCCACGGTAAGACAAATTGTCTATAAATGGAGAAAGTTCAGCACTGTTGCTACTCTCCCTAGGAGTGGCCATCCTGCAAAGATGACTGCAAGAGCACAGTGCAGAATGCTCAATGATGTTAAGAAGAATCCTAGAGTGTCAGCTAAAGACTTACAGAAACCTCTGGAACATGCTAACATCTCTGTTGATGAGTCTACAATACGTAAAACAATAAACAAGAATAATGTTCATGGGAGGACACCACAGAAGAAGCCAATGCTGTCCAAAAAAAACAATTTCTGCACGTCTGAAGTTTGCAAAAGTGCACCTGGATGTTCCACAGCGCTACCGGCAAAATATTTTGTGGACAGATGAAACTACAGTTGAGTTGTTTGGAAGGAACACACAACACTGTGTGTGGAGAAATAAAGGCACAGCACACCAACATAAAAATCTCTTCCCAACTGTAAAGTATGGTGGAGGGAGCATCATTGTTTGGGGCTGCTTTCCTGTCTCAGGGCCTGGACAGCTTGCTATCATCAACGGAAAAATGTATTTCCAAGTTTATCAATACTTTTTGCAGGAGAATGGAAGGCTATCTGTCCGCCAATTGAAGCTCAACAGAAGTTGGGTGATGCAACAGGACAACGACCCAAAACACAGAAGTAAATCAACAACAGAATGGCTTCAAGAGAAGAAAATACTCCTTCTGGAGTGGCCCAGTCAGAGTCCTGACCTCAACCCGATTAAGATGCTATGGCAGGACCTCAAGAGAGCGGTTCACACCAGACTTCACAAGAATATTGCTGAACTGAGACAGTTTTGTAAAGAGGAATGGTCCAAAATTCCTCCTGATCATTGTGCAGGTCTGATCCACAACTACAGAAATCGTTTGGTTGAGGTTATTGCTGCCAAAGGAGGGTCAACCAGTTATTAAATCCAAGGGTTCACATACCTCTTCCACCCTGCACTGTGAATGTTTACACGGTGTGTTCAATAAAGACATAAAAACGTATAATTGTTTGTGTGTTATTAGTTTAAGCAGACTTTGTCTTGTTGTGACTTAGATGAAGATCAGATCAAATTTGATGACCATTTATGCAGAAATCCAGGTAATTCCAAAGTGTTCACATACTTTTTCTTGCCACTGTATGTATATATATATATATTTATATGTTTTAATATATATATGTATGTATGTGTATTACAATTAAGACTCAGAGGTGTAAGGTGAAATGTCAGAGGTTAGAGGTCAGGACTCACTCCTTCACTTCGATGGCCTGGTCTTTATCTGCCTGCTTCTTCATTCCGCTCAGCAGGTTAGAAGAGTGCTGCTTCATGATACCAAACATCTATATATATATAGAGAGAGAGAGACAGAGACAGAGAGAAAGACAGAGAGAGAGAGAGAGAAAGAGGTTAGCAGAGTGCTGCTTCATGATTAGGGTTGAATGGCCGAGAGTTACCGCACAAAACCACTTCCTTTTCCTGGGATAAATAACTAAGAGACACCAGTAAATTATGCTCCTTAGCTCTTGGATTCCCATTCAGGAAAAGCTAGACTAGAATAGCTTGCTGGACATTGTTGTTGTTGTTACATTTCCTATACAAATAGACTAATCGAAGAGGGATGCAAGCTCTTGTTTGCTGAATGTTAAATAGAGCAGCCAATAGAAATCACGGGTAGTTTGAAAGAAGAGCGAACGCACAATGGTGGTAAGCTGTAGCAGTTATTTATTCAGACCCATAACCATTCAGATGGTGGTAAACTATAGCAGTTATTTATTCAGACCCATAACCATTCAGACCCATAACCATTCAGATGGTGGTAGACTATAGCAGTTATTTATTCAGACCCATAACCATTCAGATGGTGGTAGACTATAGCAGTTATTTATTCAGACCCATAACCATTCAGACCCATAACCATTCAGATGGTGGTAGACTATAGCAGTTATTTATTCAGACCCATAACCATTCAGATGGTGGTAGACTATAGCAGTTATTTATTCAGACCCATAACCATTCAGATGGTGGTAGACTATAGCAGTTATTTATTCAGACCCATAACCATTCAGATGGTGGTAGACTATAGCAGTTATTTATTCAGACCCATAACCATTCAGATGGTGGTAGACTATAGCAGTTATTTATTCAGACCCATAACCATTCAGATGGTGGTAGACTATAGCAGTTATTTATTCAGACCCATAACCATTCAGATGGTGGTAGACTATAGCAGTTATTTATTCAGACCCATAACCATTCAGATGGTGGTAGACTATAGCAGTTATTTATTCAGACCCATAACCATTCAGATGGTGGTAGACTATAGCAGTTATTTATTCAGACCCATAACCATTCAGATGGTGGTAGACTATAGCAGTTATTTATTCAGACCCATAACCATTCAGATGGTGGTAAGCTGTAGCAGTTATTTATTCAGACCCATAACCATTCAGATGGTGGTAGACTATAGCAGTTATTTATTCAGACCCATAACCATTCAGATGGTGGTAGACTATAGCAGTTATTTATTCAGACCCATAACCATTCAGATGGCGGTAAACTATAACAGTTATTAATTCAGACCCATAACCATTCAGATGGCGGTAAACTATAGCAGTTATTTATTCAGACCCATAACCATTCAGATGGTGGTAGACTATAGCAGTTATTTATTCAGACCCATAACCATTCAGATGGCGGTAGACTATAGCAGTTATTTATTCAGACCCATAACCATTCAGATGGTGGTAGACTATAGCAGTTATTTATTCAGACCCATAACCATTCAGATGGCGGTAGACTATAGCAGTTATTTATTCAGACCCATATAACCATTAAATCTTCGTGAAGAGAAGTGAAAGCCATCTGCATCTAATAGTAGTCCTATATTATGATTCAAGCATTTCATTAGAATGAAGAACATAGGGGTCCTGGGTGGTGCAGCGGTCAAAAGCACTGCACAGCCTGGTGTTCGATCCCAGGCTGTGTCACAACCGACCTTGACCGTGAACCCTATAGGATGGCACACAATTGGCCTATCGTGCTCTAGCGACTTCTTGTGACAAGGCCGGGCGCCTGCAAACTGACTCGGGTTATCAGTCGAACAAAGTTTCACATTAGTAATGCTGAAATCCAGGTAAAACAGGAAGTAGGTGGTCAGGCGGGTCATGTTTCAGAGGACGCATGACTCCACCTTTGAATAATAATGTAAATAAGGTATCTATAATAAGTTTATAAAGAGTTTATAACAAGCTATAATGAGTTTATATAGAGTTTATAACAAGCTATAATGAGTTAAAGAGTTTATAACAAGCTATAATGAGTTAATAAAGAGTTATAACAAGTTATAAAGTGTTTATAACATGTTGATAAAACATAGAAAGGGAGAGATGGAGGGATGGTTCTACCTCTTTTAGTCGTCCAGAGGTAAAGGAAGGTGAGAGGACACTGCGGATCCGTCTCCATGTATCGTCCTCGGCGACGGACAACGCATCAAATAGCTCGCCGTTCAGATGGAAGTTCTAAAACATGGAGGACAGTTGTATTAAATATCAAACAGCTCGCCGTTCAGAATTAATTTCTGAAACACAAAAAATGTATTAATAATATCAGTAATAATGTTAGGATTATTATTATTGAGATTATTATTAGGGGATGTGTGTGTGTGTGTGTGTGTGTGTGTGTGTGTGTGTGTGTGTGTGTGTGTGTGTGTGTGTGTGTGTGTGTGTGTGTTTGTGTGTGTGTGTGTGTGTGTGTGTGTGTGTGTGTGTGTGTGTGTGTGTGTGTGTGTGTGTGTCTCACCCTGCGGTTGGTGAAGATGTTGTAACACTCTTTAATCAGGACGGTCTTGATCATGCTTTTGTCCATGATACACAGAACAGGCTGCCTCCCATCATAGATCCTTCACAGAGGAGAAACACACCTGGTTTAACCACTATATATTCACCTACATGGTACACAGAACAGACTGCCTCCCATCATAGATCCTTCACAGAGGAGAAACACTCCTGGCTTTAACCACTATATATACACCTACATGGTACACAGAACAGGCTGCCTCCCATCATAGATCCTTCACAGAGGAGAAACACACCTGGCTTTAACCACTATATTTACACCTACATGTTACACAGAACAGACTGCCTCTCATTGTACATCCTTCACAGAGGCATTTTGTTAAATTACAGCCCTATTCTAATATTGATTAAATACATTTTAAAAACTCATAAATCTACACACAATACCGCATAACGAGAAGCGAAAACGGCTTTTAACCTTATTTACATAAGTATTCAGACCCTTTGCTATGCGACTCCAAATTGAGCTCAAGTGCATTCTGTTTCCATTGATCTACAACTTGATTGGAGTCCACCTGTGGTAAATTCAATTGATTGGACATGATTTGGAAAAGCACACACCTGTCTATATAAGGTCCCACAGTTGACAGCGCACGTCAGAGCAAAAACCAAGTGATGAGGTTGAAGGAATTGTCCGTAGAGCTCCGAGACAGGATTGTGTCGAGGCAAAGATCTGGGGAATGGCACCAAAACATGTCTGCAGCATTGAAGGTCCCCGAGAACACAGTGGCCTCCATCATTCTTAAATGGAAGAAGTTTCGAACCACCAAGACTCTTCCTAGAGCTGGCCGTCCGGCCAAACTGAGCAATCGGGGGAGAAGGGCTTTAGTCAGGGAGGTGACCAAGAACCCGATGGTCACTCTGACAGAGTTCTAGGGTTCCTCTGTGGAGATGGGAGAACCTTCAAGAAGGACAACCATCTCTGCAGCCCACCATCCATCAAGCCTTTTATGGTAGAGTGGCCAATCGAACATCTCTGGAGAGACCTGAAAATAGCTGTGCAGCGACGCTCCCCATTGAACCTGACAGAGCTTGAGAGGATCTGCAGAGAAGAATGGGAGAAACTCCCCAAATACAGGTGTGCCAAGCTTATAGCATCATACCCAAGAAGACTTGAGGCTGTAATTGCTGCCAAAAGTGCATCAACAAAGTACTGAGTAAAGGGTCTGAATACTAATAGTGTAAATGTGATATTTCTGGGGGGGGTTTTATACATTTGCAAAAATGTATAAAAATCTGTTTTTGCTTTTTCATTATGGGGTATTGTGAGTAGATTGATGAGAGGGGAAAACGATTTAATCCATTTTAGTATAAGGCAACATAACAAAATGTGGAAAAAGTGAAGGGGTCTGAATACTTTCCGAATGCACTACATACACCTACATGGTACACAGAACAGACTGCCTCCCATCATAGATCCTTCACAGAGGAGAAACACATGGTTGGGGAGTAACGGATTACATGTAAGGGATCTTTTTTTAAACGTTAACTGTAATCTGTTACATTAACAGCAAAAAAATATTGTAATCAGATTACAGATATTTTTGAAAAACTAGATGATTACTTTGAGGATTACTTTAAATTCAGAAAAGATGTTTGTGAAAAAATATCTTTGACACTTCTCTGTTTTCTCAATGACATTCAAATCAGCATTGAAAAGAGCCGCAAGTTTAAGTTTGTTTAATCCTATTATTATATATAGTAGTGTTAGGTTCTGATTTCTTGACTTATGAAATCATGAAATATACTTATTCCTGTCACTGAGGGAGAGAGGGGAATTTATCATGTTTACATTATGTCAGGATATGTTATTGTCATGGATCCTATGAGAGGAGGATAGACACCGTCTGGTACAAGAAAAGCCGTGAGGAGGAGCGAGCACTTTGAGGCAGAGGTCAGGTCAGATGAAGTGAGGAAGAACAGGAATCACTAAGGTTCTGTATTGGCTGTTCAGATGTGTAGGAGGAGACTCAGCGTAGGAGAAAGGGTTAAACATCAGTGTTTGTGTGAATATGTCTTTTGTCTGATGCAGCTGTATTGACGCTAATGAGCGAATAAACTTGATTTAAGCTTTACTAATCATCCGTGAGTTTTACTGGGTTCATTTAGAACCTAACAGTAGAAAGCGATGGGTTAGAAGAAGCCTACATAACCAACCCAGGAAGTAAAATGTATTGCCTCTTAAAGGGAAAGTCATCTAAAGTAACTGAATGTAATCAGATTACGTTACTGAGTTTGGGGTAATGTTGGACAGGTAAAACTAGGTACTGAATGTAATCCGATTACGTTACTGAGTTTGGGGTAATGTTGGACAGGTAAAACTAGTAACTGTAACGGATTACATTTAGAAAGTAACCTACCCAACACTGGAAACCCACACATTTATTAACCACCTCTTATAAAATGACATAGAAAACATTATTCTGGTTTTGGTTGACATTACTAATACTATTCCTCATGGTCACATGACAGCTTGAGCAGGTGATGAATTGTAAGGAAAGAGCATATTACAGTTGTGAGTCATCCTAGTACGGTACAGCCAACTGAACTCACCCCCAGATTCTCCCGTACTTCTGAAAGCACTCTGTGTCAAAGTTAGTGAAACCCTGTACACAGAGAGGCAGAGAGAGGTAGAGAGAGGTAGAGAGAGAGAGAGAATTAGAGAGAGAATGAGAGAGCAAGTGAGAGAGAGAGAGAGAGAGAGAGAGAGAAAGAGAGAGATAGAAAAAAAGAAACAGCTGATTCATGCCCTAGGAGATCATGTAGGTGTGTCTTACACCTGAACAGAGAACACACCTGAAACAGGTGAGGGTTGAGGAGGGTTTGTTATTTTCTATGGTCCCCAGGTTCAAGCAACACTTCTAGACTGATCATGTCTCATATTACCTTTTATTTATCTATTGTTAAAACAACCGGCTAGTGCTCTTTTTCCTTCTCAATGTATTGTTTTACATGGGAGAAAACTAACACTACTGTTTAAAATATGAGAGAGATGTTTATTCTGAATGGGTACTAACCTTTTTATACTCCATCATTGTGCCAAAGTAAGGTAGGGGTTTGGGACCAGGGACACCCATCTTAGTGAAAACACCATAGGGCCAGTACCCGTACCTGTACACACACGTTAACTAGTAATATGTTCTACAGAAGTATACAAAATATATATCTTATCTTGCATTGTTGGAAAAGGACCCCTAACTAAGCATTTCACTGCTAGTCTACACCGGTTAACTACGATAAATGTGACAAATAACATTTGATTTGATGTAAGTCAATGTTATCATTGTTGGAAGAGGACCCCTAACTAAGCATTTCACTGCTAGTCTACACCGGTTAACTACGATAAATGTGACAAATAACATTTGATTTGATGTAAGACCTTACACTACTATTAGGGTGATGAGGAGGGCCAGGAGGGTCCAGGTCTCAGCGGAGAAGTATGGCAGAAAACTCATCATCTTTCCTCTGGTTCGGTTCCCTGCCGCTTCAGAAAACAAAGGTTCCGATTTCTCTCAGGCTCGTTTGAGTTCACTTGTCCAATGGTCTGACAGGTTTTGAGTTGTTTTCTCTGTCTGGTTCTAGTGTGGTTCTTCTGTGCACGCGGCAGATCTCAACTACCAACCGTTGCTCTTCTCCGTACTCTGTTTGAGACCGTGCAGGTTACAAGTGGTTATTGTATCCCGTCGGAAAAGCACATGTGTGATGCTAGCTAGAATAAGGATGAGCCACAATGGAATTTGCGGTTCGACTTCAAAATAAAAGTCCCATACTGTAACTGACGCAAACGGATAAAAATAGTGGATATAATGCCATATTTGGACAAGATAATGCTGAACAGGGTTAGAATGTTGTTATTTGAATTAAACAAAAGACAATAAGTAGTACATTTGACACAAAAAATTGTTGAAGTCGCACTGTGGCTGTATTATAATTGATTTGGGACATACTTCTATTTTACTGTACAGCGTTACCTCTGGATCTTGGGTCCATGAAATGTGAAGAGTTTACACAAGTATTAGCATCGTAGCTCTTATTGCAGGACTTTAACTGTAGGAAATCACCTCACAATTCCATAAGTTTATTTAAAAAAGAATAACATTTAACCTTTATTTACCTAGGTAAGTCAGTTAAGAACAAATTCTTATTTACAATGACGGCCTACCCCGGCCAAACCCAGACGATGCTGGGCCAATTGTGTGCCACCCTATGGGACTCCCAATCACGTCCGGATGTGATACAGCCCGCATTCAAATCAGGGACTTTAGTGACGCCTCTTGCACTGAGATGCAGTGCCTTAGACCGCTGTGCCACTCGGGAGCCCTGTACATTGCAATATGAATGTTCAATAGGCACTATAGGCTGAATTGTGAGGTGATTTCCCACAGTTAAAGTCCCGCAATAAGAGCTACAATGCTAATTTTTGTGTAAACTCATTCTAATTGTAATCCGTGGGTGTCAATGACTAGGTTGGTACCCCATGTCATGAACCCAAGATCCATCAGGCTGTACCCCATGTCATGAACCCAAGATCCATAAGGCTGGTACCCCACGTCATGAACCCCAGATCCATAAGGCTGTACCCCATGTCATGAACCCAAGATCCATCAGGCTGGTACCCCACGTCATGAACCCAAGATCCATCAGGCTGTACACTGAAGGTATGTTGCAGTCCTGAAGACTATACATCTACAGTGCAATTTTATCAGATTTTATTTGGTGTCAAATTAACTAATTATTATCTTTTGTTGAATTTATATAACATTATTCCAACCTTGTTTTCGAATTATCTCGTCCAAATGTAGCATGATTCCATTTGTATCCGTTTGCATCAGTTTCAATTGGTAACTTTTATTTTGAAAACCGAACCACCGATTCTACTATTGTTGCTCAGGCAAATGTTGTTCACGACAAACACGCAATAAGGAGATAGGAGGGACACTGTGTGAGAGGTCAATGCGAAGTAGGGATATTTATTCTCCCTTTTGTACTTTAACTATTTGCACATCATTACACCACTGTGTGTAGACATAACATGACATTTGAAATCTGGATGTGGAAAAGTGTTCATCTGGATATTTACTTTGGTCGAAAGGATGGTTAAAATCAAAAACACAATAACAAGCTAACCCACTTCCTTGTTACATTAGGAGACTCGCGTGCGCGCGCACACACACACACGTTAACTCCGCCTGACCCTCACAGCCACTCAGCTGTAATCGTCAGTCCTGGTGCCGTGCCAACAGTAACAACACAGCATTTTCCATACACAACAGTAAATCACAGATAGAACAACGAGCCAGATGTTTCACCGGATAAATAAATCTGAAGCATCCGGTTGGTATTTCCACTCCCGCCAAATATGGTGATGAGAGGCCATGGCCGTCAGTGGGAGAAGACGGAGCGAGATTCTCATTGATGAAACATTTTATCTCAGTCGGTTTTCTGTTTCCCAAACTAGAATCTGTTGTCGACTTTAGCCTTTGCCAAAGTTACAAAAAAATGGGGTTGTTTAGGATGAGTGCAAGGGCGAATTTAGTCAATGCACATATTAACCTCACAGAGTAGGTGTTCCCTAACGGAAATCAAATCAAATTGTATTAGTCACATGCGCCCAATACAACAGGGTAGACCTTACAGTGAAATGCTTATTTACGAGCCCCTAACCAACAATGCAGTTTCAAAATACACAGATAAGAATAAGAGATAAAAGTAACAAGTAATTAAAGAGCAGCAGTGAAATAACAATAGCTAGACTATATACAGGGGGTTACCAATACAGAGTCAATGTGCGGGGGCACCGGTTATTTGAGGTGGTATGTACATGACGGTAGAGTTATTCAAGTGACTATGCATAGATGATAACAGAGAGTAGCAGTGATGTAAAGAGGGGTGAGAGGGTGGGGGGGGGGCACTGCAAATTGTCTGGGTAGCCATTTGACTAGATGTTCAGGAGTCTTATGGCTTAGGGTTAGAAGCTGTTTAGAAGCCTCTTGGACCTAGACTTGGCGCCCCGGTACCGCTTGCCATGCGGTAGCAGAGAGAACAGTCTATGACTAGGGTGGCTGGAGTCTTTGACAAATTTTAGGGCCTTCCTCTGACACCGCCTGGTATAGAGGTCCTGGATGGCAGGAAGCTTGGCCCCAGCGATGTACTGGGCCGTTCGCACTACCCTCTGTACTGCCTTGCGGTCAGAGGCTGAGCAGTTGCCATAAAAGGCAGTGATGCAACCAGTCAGGATGCTCTCGATGGTGCAGCTGTAGAACCTTTTGAGGATCTGAGGACCCATGCCAAATCTTTTCAGTGTCCTAAGGGGGAATAGGTTTTGTCGTGCCCCCTTCACGACTGTCTTGGTGTGCTTGGACCATGTTAGTTTGTTGATGATGTGGACACCAAGGAGTTTGAAGCTCTCAAACTGCTCCACTCCAGCCCCGGCTGTCACGGTCGTCGTAATGGATGGACCAAGGCGCAGCGGGTATGTGAATGCTCATTTTATTTAACACGAAACAAAACAAGAAAACGATGAACGGACGACAAACAGCCTTGTAGGCTCACACAGCAGTACAAAGAACAATCTCCCACAATCCCCAAAACAAACAAACTCCTAATTATAGGACCTTCAATCAGAGGCAACAATAACCAGCTGCCTCCAATTGAAGGCCCCAATCCCAAATACTAAACATAGAAATAAACACCCTAGAAACAGACATAGAACTGTACAACATAGAACTAAACCAAAAACCCCGGAAACATAAATAAAACGCCCCTCTACATAAACACACACTCAAAACCATATAAAACAAATACCCTCTGCCACGTCCTGACCAAACTATAATAACAAATAACCCCTTTACTGGTCAGGACGTGACACCGGCGATAAGAATGGGGGCGTGCTCGGTCCTCTTTTTCCTGTAGTCCACAAACATCTCCTTTGTCTTGATCACGTTGAGGGAGAGGTTGTTGTCCTGGCACCACACGGCCATGTCTCTGACCTCCTCCCTTTAGGCTGTCTCGTCGTTGATCAGGCCTACCACTGTTGTGTCATCAGCAAATGTAATGATGGTGTTGAAGTCATGCCTGGCCATGCAGCCTTGAGTGAACAGGGAGTACAGGAGGGGACTGAGCACGCACCCCTGAGGGGCCCCAGTGTTAAGGATCAGCATGGCGCATGTGTTGTTACCTACCCTTACCACCAGGGGGTGGCTCGTCAGCAAGTCCAGGATCCAGTTGCAGAGGGAGGTGTTTCGTCCCAGGGTCCTTAGCTTATTGATTTGAGGGCGCTATGGTGTTGAACCCTGAGCTGTAGTCAATGAATAGCACTCTCACATAGGTGTTCCTTTTGTCCAGGTGGGAAAGGATGGTGTGGAGTGCAATGGAATTTGCATCATCTGTTGATCTGTTGGGGCGGTATGCGAATTGGAGTGGGTCTAGGGTTTCTGGGATGATGGTGTTGATGTGAGCCATGACCAGCCTTTCAAAGCACTTCATGGCAACAGACGTGAGTGCTATGGGTCAGTAGTCATTTAGGGAGGTTACCTTAGTGCTCTTGGGCACAGGGACTATGGTGGTCTGCTTAAACATGTTGGTATTACAGACTCGGACAGGGAGAGGTTGAAAATGTCAGTGAAGACACTTGCCAGTTGGTCAGCTCGTAGTACACGTTCTGGTAATCTGTTTGGCCCAGCGGCCTTGTGAAGGTCTTACTCACATCGGCTGTGGAGAGCGTGATCACACAGTCTTGTGGAACAGCTGGTGCTCTCATGCATGTTTCAGTGTTATTTGCCTCGACGCGAGCATAGAAGTAGTTTAGCTCGTCTGGTAGGCTTGTGTCACTGGGCAGCTCTCGGCTGTGCATCCCCTTGTAGTCTTTAATGGTTTGCAAGCCCTGCCACATCCGACGAGCGTCAGAGACGGTGTAGTATTGATGCTTTGCCTGTTTGATGGTTCCTCGGAGGGCATAGCGGGATTTCCAATTATCTTCCGGGTTAGAGTCCCACTCCTTGAAAGCGGCAGCTCTAGCCTTTAGCTCAGTGCGGATGCTGACTGTAATCCATGTTTTCTGGTTGGGTTATGTACTTACGGTCACTGTGGGGACGACGTCATCGATGCACTGATTGATGAAGCCAGTGACTGATGTGGTGTCCTCCTAATGCCATCGGAAGAATCCTGGAACATATTCCAGTCTGTGCTAGCAAAACAGTCCTGTAGCTTGGCATTTGCTTCATCCGACAAATTTTCTATTGACCGATTCACTGGTGCTTCCTGCTGTAAGTTTTCCTGCATTAAAGTCCCCAGCCACTAGGAGTGCCACCTCTGGATGAGCGTTTTCCTGTTTGCTTATGGCAGTATGCAGCTCATTGAGTGCAGTCTTAGTGTGCCAGCATCGGTTTGTGCTAGTAAATAGACAGCTACGAAGAATATAGATGAAAACTCTCTTGGTAAATAGTGTGGTCTACAGCTTATCATGAGATACTCTACCTCAGGCGAGCAAAACCTCAAGACTTCCTTAGATATCATGCACCAGCTGTTGTTTACAAATATACATAGACCACTACCCCTTGTCTTACCAGAGGCTCCTGTTCTATCCTGTCAATACAGTGTATAACCCACCAGCTGTATGTTATTGTCATCGTTCAGCCACAACTCGGTTAAACATAAGATATTACAGTTTTGAATGTCCTATTGGTAGGATATACATGCTTGTAGTTTGTCCACTTTAATATCCGGCAATTATACATTGGCAAATCATACCGATGGCAAAGGCAAATTAGCCACTCGTCGCCGAATCCTCACAAGGCACCCCGATCTCCTTTCGCGATACCTCCGTATTTGTCTCCTACGAATGATGGGGATGAGGGTCTGTTCAAGTGTCTGGAGTAAGTAAATCCCTCTCGTCCAACTTATTAAAGAAAGATTATTCATCCAGTTCAAGGTGAGTAATCCTGATGTCCAGAGGCTCTTTTCGGTCATAAGAGACGGTAGCAGCGACATTATAAGTTACAAAACATCGGGAAATAGCACGGTTGGTTAAGAGCCCATAAAACGGCAGCCATACTCTCCGGAGCCATCATCATATAGCTAGTACTAGTAGCTAGCTAGTTAGTTATACCTAGCTAGTTAGATATACCTAGCTAGTTAGATATACCTAGCTAGTTAGTTATACCTAGCTAGTTAGTTATACCTAGCTAGTTAGATATACCTAGCTAGTTAGTTATACCTAGCTAGTTAGTTATACCTAGCTAGTTAGATATACCTAGCTAGTTAGTTATACCTAGCTAGTTAGTTATACCTAGGTAGCTTACTTTTCTCCAAATTAATCTCATGGTGCGGGGGTTACCTTGTTGGGGAACACAGTATCTATCTCCTCCTGCAGTTTGGTCATGGTGTGGGGGATACCTTGTTGGGGAACACAGTATCTATCACCTCCTGCAGTTTGGTCATGGTGTGGGGGATACCTTGTTGGGGAACACAGTATCTATCTCCTCCTGCAGTTTGGTCATGGTGTGGGGGTTACCTTGTTGGGGAACACAGTATCTATCTCCTCCTGCAGTTTGGTCATGGTGTGGGGGTTACCTTGTTGGGGAACACAGTATCTATCTCCTTCTGCAGTTTGGTCATGGTGTGGGGGTTACCTTGTTGGGGAACACAGTATCTATCACCTCCTGCAGTTTGGTCATGGTGTGGGGGTTACCTTGTTGGGGAACACAGTATCTATCTCCTCCTGCAGTTTGGTCATGGTGTGGGGGTTACCTTGTTGGGGAACACAGTATCTATCTCCTCATGCAGTTTGGTCATGGTGTGGGGGATACCTTGTTGGGGAACACAGTATCTATCTCCTCCTGCAGTTTGGTCATGGTGTGGGGGTTACCTTGTTGGGGAACACAGTATCTATCTCCTCCTGCAGTTTGGTCATGGTGTGGGGGATACCTTGTTGGGGAACACAGTATCTATCTCCTCCTGCAGTTTGGTCATGGTGTGGGGGTTACCTTGTTGGGGAACACAGTATCTATCTCCTCCTGCAGTTTGGTGATGGTGTGGGGGTTACCTTGTTGGGGAACACAGTATCTATCTCCTCCTGCAGTTTGGTCATGGTGTGGGGGTTACCTTGTTGGGAAACACAGTATCTATCACCTCCTGCAGTTTGGTCATGGTGTGGGGGTTACCTTGTTGGGGAATACAGTATCTATCTCCTCCTGCAGTTTGGTCATGGTGTGGGGGTTACCTTGTTGGGGAATACAGTATCTATCTCCTCCTGCAGTTTGGTCATGGTGTGGGGGTTACCTTGTTGGGGAACACAGTATCTATCTCCTCCTGCAGTTTGGTCATGGTGTGGGGGTTACCTTGTTGGGGAACACAGTATCTATCTCCTCCTGCAGTTTGGTCATGGTGTGGGGGTTACCTTGTTGGGGAACACAGTATCTATCTCCTCCTGCAGTTTGGTCATGGTGTGGGGGTTACCTTGTTGGGGAACACAGTATCTACCTCCTCCTGCAGTTTGGTCATGGTGTGGGGGTTACCTTGTTGGGGAACACAGTATCTACCTCCTCCTGCAGTTTGGTCATGGTGTGGGGGTTACCTTGTTGGGGAACACAGTATCTACCTCCTCCTGCAGTTTGGTCATGGTGTGGGGGTTACCTTGTTGGGGAACACAGTATCTATCACCTCCTGCAGTTTGGTCATGGTGTGGGGGTTACCTTGTTGGGGAACACAGTATCTATCACCTCCTGCAGTTTGGTCATGGTGTGGGGGTTACCTTGTTGGGGAACACAGTATCTATCTCCTCCTGCAGTTTGGTCATGGTGTGGGGGTTACCTTGTTGGGGAACACAGTACCTATCTCAACCTGCAGTTTGGTCATGGTGTGGGGGTTACCTTGTTGGGGAACACAGTATCTATCACCTCCTGCAGTTTGGTCATGGTGTGGGGGTTACCTTGTTGGGGAACACAGTATCTATCTCCTCCTGCAGTTTGGTCATGGTGTGGGGGTTACCTTGTTGGGGAACACAGTATCTATCACCTCCTGCAGTTTGGTCATGGTGTGGGGGTTACCTTGTTGGGGAACACAGTATCTATCACCTCCTGCAGTTTGGTCATGGTGTGGGGGTTACCTTGTTGGGGAACACAGTATCTATCTCCTCCTGCAGTTTGGTCATGGTGTGGGGGTTACCTTGTTGGGGAACACAGTATCTATCTCCTCCTGCAGTTTGGTCATGGTGTGGGGGTTACCTTGTTGGGGAACACAGTATCTATCACCTCCTGCAGTTTGGTCATGGTGTGGGGGTTACCTTGTTGGGGAACACAGTATCTATCTCCTCCTGCAGTTTGGTCATGGTGTGGGGGTTACCTTGTTGGGGAACACAGTATCTATCTCCTCCTGCAGTTTGGTCATGGTGTGGGGGTTACCTTGTTGGGGAATACAGTATCTATCTCCTCCTGCAGTTTGGTCATGGTGTGGGGGTTACCTTGTTGGGGAACACAGTATCTATCACCTCCTGCAGTTTGGTCATGGTGTGGGGGTTACCTTGTTGGGGAACACAGTATCTATCTCCTCCTGCAGTTTGGTCATGGTGTGGGGGTTACCTTGTTGGGGAACACAGTATCTATCTCCTCCTGCAGTTTGGTCATGGTGTGGGGGTTACCTTGTTGGGGAATACAGTATCTACCTCCTCCTGCAGTTTGGTCATGGTGTGGGGGTTACCTTGTTGGGGAACACAGTATCTATCTCCTCCTGCAGTTTGGTCATGGTGTGGGGGTTACCTTGTTGGGGAACACAGTATCTATCTCCTCCTGCAGTTTGGTCATGGTGTGGGGGTTACCTTGTTGGGGAACACAGTATCTATCTCCTCCTGCAGTTTGGTCATGGTGTGGGGGTTACCTTGTTGGGGAACACAGTATCTATCTCCTCCTGCAGTTTGGTCATGGTGTGGGGGTTACCTTGTTGGGGAACACAGTATCTATCTCCTCATGCAGTTTGTAACAATAGTTTGTAACAGGTTTATGTTTGTAACAGGTGTTTATAGTGTTTGTAACAGTAGTTTAAAGGTGTGTGTTTGTAACAGGTGTGTGTTTGTAACAGTAGTTTATTGGTGTGTGTTTGTAACAGTAGTTAACAGGTGTGTTTGTAACAGTAGTTAACAGGTGTGTTTGTAACAGGTGTGTGTTTGTAACAGTAGTTTATTGGTGTGTGTTTGTAACAGTAGTTAACAGGTGTGTTTGTAACAGGTGTGTGTTTGTAACAGTAGTTAACAGGTGTGTTTGTAACAGTAGTTAACAGGTGTGTTTGTAACAGGTGTGTGTTTGTAACAGTAGTTTATAGGTGTGTGTTTGTATGCGTTGACTGATCATATCAAATTATGACATAAAGAACCATTGTGTTGAACACTGTGTGATGTTTAACAGTGAGAATCACAGAATGGTGAACTTACTAAATGACTAGAGTTGACTGTGTGATATTAGGTTGCTTCTTGTGTAGATATTTTCCGTCTGGATTTTAATGATTTGTAACAGTAGTTTCCAGGTGTGTGTTGGTAACAGGTGTGTGTTTGTAACAGTAGTTAACAGGTGTGTGTTTGTAACAGTAGTTTGCAGGTGTGTGTTTGTAACAGTAGTTTATTGGTGTGTGTTTGTAACAGGTGGGTGTTTGTAACAGTAGTTTACAGGTGTGTTTGTAACAGGTGTGTGTTTGTAACAGTAGTTTATAGGTGTGTGTTTGTAACAGTAGTTTACAGGTGTGTGTTTGTAACAGTAGTTTATAGGTGTGTGTTTGTAACAGGTGTGTGTTTGTAACAGTAGTTTATAGGTGTGTGTTTGTAACAGTAGTTTACAGGTGTGTTTGTAACAGTAGTTTACAGATGTGTTTGTAACAGGTGTGTGTTTGTAACAGTAGTTTATTGGTGTGTGTTTGTAACAGTAGTTTATAGGTGTGTTTGTAACAGGTGTGTGTTTGTAACAGTAGTTTACAGGTGTGTTTGTAACAGGTGTGTGTTTGTAACAGTAGTTTATAGGTGTGTGTTTGTAACAGTAGTTTACAGGTGTGTGTTTGTAACAGTAGTTTATAGGTGTGTGTTTGTAACAGGTGTGTGTTTGTAACAGTAGTTTATAGGTGTGTGTTTGTAACAGTAGTTTACAGGTGTGTTTGTAACAGTAGTTTACAGATGTGTTTGTAACAGGTGTGTGTTTGTAACAGTAGTTTATTGGTGTGTGTTTGTAACAGTAGTTAACAGGTGTGTTTGAAACAGGTGTGTGTTTGTAACAGTAGTTTATAGGTGTGTGTTTGTAACAGTAGTTTATTGGTGTGTGTTTGTAACAGTAGTTAACAGGTGTGTTTGTAACAGGTGTGTGTTTGTAACAGTAGTTTATTGGTGTGTGTTTGTAACAGTAGTTAACAGGTGTGTTTGAAACAGGTGTGTGATTGTAACAGTAGTTTATAGGTGTGTGTTTGTAACAATAGTTTCCAGGTGTTTGTATGTAACAGGTGTGTGTTTGTAACAGTAGTTTATAGGTGTGTTTGTAACAGGTGTGTGTTTGTAACAGTAGTTTATTGGTGTGTGTTTGTAACAGTAGTTAACAGGTGTGTTTGTAACAGGTGTGTGTTTGTAACAGTAGTTTATAGGTGTGTGTTTGTATGCGTTGACTGATCAGATCAAATGATGACATAAAGCACCATTGTGTTGAACACTGTGCGATGTTTAACAGTGAGAATCGCAGAATGGTGAACTTACTAAATGACTAGAGTTGACTGTGTGATATTAGGTTGCTTCTTGTGTAGATATTTTCCGTCTGGATTTTAATGATTTGTAACAGTAGTTTCCAGGTGTGTGTTTGTAACAGGTGTGTGTTTGTAACAGTAGTTAACAGGTGTGTGTTTGTAACAGTAGTTTGCAGGTGTGTGTTTGTAAAAGTAGTTTATTGGTGTGTGTTTGTAACAGGTGTGTGTTTGTAACAGTAGTTTATAGGTGTGTGTTTGTAACAGTAGTGTGTTTGTAACAGTAGTTAACTGGTGTATGTTTGTAACAGTGGTTTACAGGTGTGTGTTTGTAATAGTAGTTTGTAGGTGTGTGTTTGTAACTGTAGTTTCCAGGTGTGTGTTTGTAACAGTGGTTTACAGGTGTGTTTGTAATAGTAGTTTATAGATGTGTGTTGGTAACAGTAGTTTCCAGGTGTGTGTTTGTGTCAGTAATTTACAGGTGTGTGTTTGTAACAGTAGTTTATTGGTGTGTGTTTGTAACAGGTGTGTGTTTGTAGCAGTAGTTAACTGGTGTATGTTTGTAACAGTGGTTTACAGGTGTGTGTTTGTAATAGTAGTTTGTAGGTGTGTGTTTGTAACTGTAGTTTCCAGGTGTGTGTTTGTAACAGTGGTTTACAGGTGTGTGTTTGTAATAGTAGTTTATAGATGTGTGTTGGTAACAGTAGTTTCCAGGTGTGTGTTTGTATCAGTAATTCACAGGTGTGTGTTTGTATCAGTAGTTTACAGGTGTGTGTTTGTATCAGTAGTTTACAGGTGTGTTTTTGTATCAGTAATTTACAGGTGTGTATTTGTATCAGTAATTTACAGGTGTGTGTTTGTATCAGTTGTTTACAGGTGTGTGTTTGTAACAATAGTTTCCAGGTGTTTGTTTGTAACAGTTGTTTACAGGTGTGTGTTTGTAACAATAGTTTCCAGGTGTTTGTTTGTAACAGTTGTTTACAGGTGTGTATTTGTAACAATAGTTTACAGGTGTGTGTTTGTAACAGTAGTTTACAAGTGTGTATTGCAGGTACCTTTAGTCTGCTCCTATCCTGTCTTTGTGTTGCTGCCTTTCTGAGAGTCGATCATCAGCTTTAAGGAATCCCCCCGACTCTGGAAGCAGAAAGAAATTCGGTCAATTACGTCCAATCACAAACAGATTCAGACTGGATCTGGTCCAATCACAACCAACACAATCAGATTCTACTGGATCTGGTCCAATCACAACCAACACAATCAGATTCTACTGGATCTGGTCCAATCACAACCAACACAATCAGATTCTACTGGATCTGGTCCAATCACAACCAACACAAACAAATTCTACGGGATGCAGTCTGTCTGACCAAAAGATTTAGCGTTTATATATATATATATATGAATATTTGAGTGCCATTAAGTGCCAAAATGGCATTTCCATTGTATTTACATAGGTTGTGTATAGGTTATAGATGTTATTTATTCATCTTCGCTTTCATTTTTTCTACACTCTGTGAACATACCGTGAGAGTGGTGTCAGGGCGTTCAGCCCTGATCTTGTTGTAGATCTGAAGAAGTCTGTCGTCTTTTCAGGGTAGAAGGAGAAACTAAGGACCTGGAATACAAGGAAGAGGAACGGAAACCACCCTGGATGTAGGTACCCGGGGCCCCAAATCCATTAGTGTGGCCCTCCACTCAGCTGTCTATCTATTCATTCAGGGGAAGTACGGGGAGATGAACGAAATGAAAACACCCCTGGCGTTGACACGGCAGCCCTGGTGTTGACACGGCAACGGAAACGAACACGTCTTCTGTCAGTAGAAGAAAAGGTTTTCAGAAATACAGAATACTCGGGAGTCGGGATCAACATTCAACGACACAAGTGTCAGTCTTTGTCCATGGTACACTACCTGACCAAAAGTAAAGTGACTGCTGGCCTCACAACTACTGACTACGCAACTACCAACCACATAACTACTGACTACAGACCGCAAACACACAACTACCGCTGACAAACACACATCTACTGACCACACAACTACTGACCGAGCAACTACTGGCCGCAAACACACAACTACCGACCGCAAACATACAACTACCGACCGCAACCACGCAGCTACCGACCACAACTACTGACCACAACTACTGACCGCACAACCACCGATCATACAACCATTGACCACAATCACACAACCACTGACCACACCTACTGACCACACCTGCCGACTACACAACTACCGACCACAACTACTGACCACACAACTACTGACATCAACTACTAACCACACAACTACCGACCACACCAACTGCCCACACCTACTGACCACACCTACTGAAAACACCCACCGACCACACCTACTGATCACACCTACCGACCACACCTACTGACTACAACCACACAACTACTGACCAAACATCTAGTGACCACACAACTACTGACCACAATCACACAACTACCAACCACTCAACTACTGACCACAACAACTGACCCCACAGCTACTGACCTAACACCTACTGACCACACAACTTCTGACCAAACAAATGCCGGCCACAATTACCGAGCACAACAACTGACCACAACGACTGACAGCAACTACTGACCACACAACCACTGACTGCAACTACTGACCATGCAACTACTGACCACACAACTACTGACCACAACTACGGACCACAACTACTGGCCTCAACTACTGACCGCGCAACAACTAACCACACAATCGCTGGCCAAACAACTACTGACTATTCAACTACCGACCACAACTACTGACCAGAACTACTGACCACACAACCACTGTCCACAACTACTGACCACACAACTACCGACCGCAACTACTGACCACACAACTACTGATCACACAACCACTGACCACAATCACACAACTACTGACCACACCTACCAACCTCAACTACTGACCACACAACTACTGACCACACAACTACTGACCACACAACCACTGACAACAATCACACAACTACCAACCACAAACACACAACTACCGACCACAACCACTGACCACAATCACACAACTACCGACCACAACTACCGACCGCAACTACTGACCACACAACTACTGCCCACAACCACTGACTGCAACCACTGACCGCACAACTACCAACCACAACTACCGACCACAACTACTGACCACACAACTACTGATCACAACTACGGACCACAACTACTGGCCTCAACTACTGACCGCGCAACAACTAACCACACAATCGCTGGCCAAACAACTACTGACTATTCAACTACCGACCACAACTACTGACCAGAACTACTGACCACACCTACCAACCTCAACTACTGACCACACAACTACTGACCACAATCACACAACTACTGACCACACCTACCAACCTCAACTACTGACCACACAACTACTGACCACACAACTACTGACCACACAACCACTGACAACAATCACACAACTACCAACCACAAACACACAACTACCGACCACAACCACTGACCACAATCACACAACTACCGACCACAACTACCGACCACAACTACCGACCGCAACTACTGTCCACACAACTACTGACCACACAACTACTGCCCACAACCACTGACTGCAACCACTGACCACACAACTACTGACCACACAACCACTGACCACAATCACACAACTACTGACCACAACTACTGACCTCAACTACTGTCCACAACTACTGACCGCAACTACTGACCACACAACTACTGATCACACAACCACTGACCACAATCACACAACTACTGACCACAACTACTGACCTCAACTACTGACCGCACAACTACTGACCACACAACTACTGACCACACAACTACTGACCGCAACTACTGACCTAAACTACTGATCACACAACCACTGACCACAATCACACAGCTACTGACCACAACTACTGACCTCAACTACTGATCACACAACCACTGACCACAATCACACAACTACTGTCCACAATTACTGACCGCAACTACTGACTGCAAACACACAACTACCAACCGCAAACACACAACTACCGACCGCAACTACTGACCGCAAGGACTGACCGCAACTACCGACCACACAACCACCGACCACACAACCACCGACCACACAACTACTGACCGCAACCACTGTCCGCAACTACTGACCACACACCATCCGGTGAAACATCTGGCTCGTTGTTCAATCTGTGATTGACTCTTGTGAGTGGAAAATGCTGTGTTGTTACTGTTGGCACGGCACCAGGACTGACGATTACAGCTGAGTGGCTGTGAGGGTCAGGCGGCGTTAACGTGTGTGTGTGCGAATGAGATTGAGAAAGAAAGAGTGCATTTGCTGCGGTGAGTCTCGTAATGTAACGAGGAAGTGAGTTGGCTAGTTATTGTGTTTTTTATTTTAACCGTCCTTTCTACCAAAGTAAATATCCATATGAACACTTTCCCACATGGCTTCCATCTTCAGGCAATAAAGAAATGACCTCATAACTCTCTTGTAATCAAAGTTATCTCATCTCTCTGCCAGGGGCCTAGTTGCAAAACATTTAATAAACGGAAGCAAACTGAACGAAACGTGGAGGGACCTACCTGTATTTATCCAATATTAACTCAAATTTTGCTCCGTTTGCTTCCATTTAGTTCTTAAACGTTACACGGTTTCCATAATGAATGTGCCAATCATTCACCAATTTAAATTAAATTTAAGGGGCTTTAATGGCATGGGAAACATATTTTTATATTGCCAAAGCAAGTGAAATAGATAATAAACACAAGTGAAATCAACAATACAAACATTTGAAATGTCATATTATGTCTACACAGTGTTGTAATGAAGTGCAAATAGTTAAAGTACAAAAGGGAAAATCAATCTCCCTGCTTCACTTTCACCTCTCACACAGTCTCCCTCCTATCTCTTTATTGCAGTGTGTCGTGAACAACATTTGCCTGAGCAACAATACTAGAATCGGTGGTTCGGTTTTCAATATAAAAGTTACCCATTGAAACCGATGCAAACGGATACAAATGGAATCATGCTACAATTGGACGAGATAATTCGAAACAAGGTTGGAATATTGTTATATACATTTAAAAAAATACAATAATTTGATAATTTGATGCCCCCCAAAAAATCTGTTGAAATTGCACTGTGGGTGTTACTCTTCAGGACTGCAACATACCTTCAATGGACAGCCTTATGGATCTGGGGTTCATGACATGGGGTACCAGCCTTATGGATCTGGGGTTCATGACATGGGGTACAGCCTTATGGATCTGGGGTTCATGACATGGGGTACCAATCTTATGGATCTGGGGTTCATGACATGGGGTACCAGCCTAGTTATTGACACCCACAGATTACAATTCTAGAGTTTACACAAATATTACAATCGCAGCTCTTATTGCGGCACTTTAACTGTGGGAAATCACCTCACAATTCAGCCTATAATGCCTATTGAACATTCAAATTGCAATGTACAGGGCTCCCGAGTGGCGCAGCGGTCTAAGGCACTGCATCTCTATGCAAGAGGTGTCACTACAGGCCCTGGTTCGAATGCAGGCTATATCACTATAGCTGCAGGCTATATCAGGTCGTGATTGGGAGTCCCATAGGGCGGCGCACAATTGGCCCAGCATCGTCTGGGTTTGGCTGGAGTAGGCTGTAATTGTAAATAAGAATTTGTTCTTAACTGACATGCCTAATTAAATAAAGGTTAAATGTTATTATTTTTTAAATAAACTTATGGAATTGTGAGGTGATTTCCCACAGTTAAAGTCCTGCAATAAGAGCTACGATGCTAATATTTGTGTAAACTCTTCACATTTCATGGACCCAAGATCCAGAGGTAACGCTGTACAGTAAAATAGAAGTATGTCCCAAATCAATTCTAATACAGCCACAGTGCGACTTCAACTATTTTTTGTGTTAATTTAACTACTTATTGTCTTTTTTTTAAATTCATATAGCAACATTCTTACCTTGTTTAGCATTATCTTGTCCAAATATGGCATTATTACATTATTTTTATCCGTTTGCATCAGTTTTAGTATGGGATTCTTATTTTGAAGTCGAACCGCAAATTCCATTGTGGCTCATCATTATTCTAGCTAGCATCACACATGTGCCTTTCCGACGGGATAAAATAATAACTTGTAACCTGCACGGTCTCAGACAGAGTACGGAGAAGAGCAACGGTCGGTAGTTGAGATCTGCCGCGTGCACAGAAGAACCACACTAGAACCAGACAGAGAAAACAACTCAAAACCTGTCAGACCACTAGACAAGTGAACTCAAACGAACCTGAGAGAAAACGGAACCTTTGTTTTTAGAAGCGGCAGTGAGCCAAACCAGAGGAAAGATGATGAGTTTTCTGCCGTACTTCTCCGCTGAGACCTGGACCCTCCTGGCTCTCCTCATCACCCTAATAGTAGTGTAAGGTCTTACATCAAATCAAATGTTATTTGTCACATTTATCGTAGTTAACCGGTGTAGACTAGCAGTGAAATGCTTAGTTAGGGGTCATTTTCCAACAATGCAAGATAAGATAAATATTTTGTATACTTCTGTAGAACATATTACTAGTTAACTTGTGTGTACAGGTATGGGTACTGGCCCTATGGTGTTTTCACTAAGATGGGCATCCCTGGTCCCAAACCCCTACCTTACATTGGCACAATGATGGAGTATAAAAAGGTTAGTACCCATTCAGAATAAACATCTCTCTCATATTTTAAACAGTAGTGTTAGTTTTCCCCCCATATAAAATAATACATTGAGAAGGAAAAAGAGGACTAGCCGGTTGTTTGAACAATAGATAAATACAAGGTAATATGAGACATGATCAGTGTAGAACATTTACATTTAAGTCATTTAGCAGACGCTCTTATCCAGAGCGACTTAAAAATTGGTGCATTCACCTTATGATATCCAGTGGAACAACCACTTTACAATAGTACATCTATATCTTTTAAGAGGGGGGGTTTAGAAAATCAGTGTAGAAGTTTATGTTGCTTGACCCTGGGTACCATAGAAAATAACAAACCCTCCTCAACCCTCACCTGTTTCAGGTGTGTTCTCTGTTCAGGTGTAAGACACACCTACATGACCTCCTAGGGCATGAATCAGCTGTTTCTCATTTTCTATCTCTCTCTCTCTCTTTCTCTCTCTCTCTCTCTCTCTCTCTCTCTCTCTCTCTCTCTCTCTCTTTCTCTGTCTTTCTCGCTACAGGGCATGACAAACTTTGACACAGAGTGCTTTCAGAAGTATGGGAGAATCTGGGGGTGAGTTCAGTTGGCTGTACCGTACTAGGATGACTCACAACTGTAATATGCTCTTTCCTTACAATTCATCACCTGCTCGAGCTGTCATGTGACCATGAGGAATAGTATTAGTAATGTCAACCAAAACCAGAATAATTCTTTCTATGTAATTTTATAAGAGGTGGTTAATAAATGTGTGGGTTTCCAGTGTTGGGTAGGTTACTTTCTAAATGTAATCCGTTACAGTTACTAGTTTTACCTGTCCAACATTACCCCAAACTCAGTAACGTAATCGGATTACATTCAGTACCTAGTTTTACCTGTCCAACAATACCCCAAACTCAGTAACGTAATCTGATTACATTCAGTTACTTTAGATTACTTTCCCTTTAAGAGGCAATACATTTTACTTCCTGGGTTGGTTATGTAGGCTTCTTCTAACCCATCGCTTTCTACTGTTAGGTTCTAAATGAACCTAGTAAAACTCACGGATGATTAGAAAAGCTTAAATCAAGTTTATTCGCCCGTTAAGGTCAATACAGCTGCATCAGACAAAAGACATATTCACATAAGCACTGATATTTAACCCTTTCTCCTACGCTGAGTCTCCTCCTACACATCTGAACAGCCAATACAGCCAATATAACCCTGTGTGTTTGTCCTCTGTGAAGGATCTATGATGGGAGGCAGCCTGTTCTGTGTAACATGTAGGTGTATATATAGTGGTTAAAGCCAGGTGTGTTTCTCCTCTGTGAAGGATCTATGATGAGAGGCAGTCTGTTCTGTGTACCATGTAGGTGTATATATAGTGGTTAAAGCCAGGTGTGTTTCTCCTCTGTGAAGGGTCTATGATGGGAGGCAGTCTGTTCTGTGTACCATGTAGGTGTATATATAGTGGTTAAAGCCAGGAGTGTTTCTCCTCTGTGAAGGGTCTATGATGGGAGGCAGCCTGTTCTGTGTACCATGTAGGTGTATATATAGTGGTTAAAGCCAGGAGTGTTTCTCCTCTGTGAAGGATCTATGATGGGAGGCAGCCTGTTCTGTGTACCATGTAGGTGTATATATAAATAGTGGTTAAAGCCAGGTGTGTTTCTCCTCTGTGAAGGATCTATGATGGGAGGCAGCCTGTTTTGTGTATCATGGACAAAAGCATGATCAAGACCATCCTGATTAAAGAGTGTTACAACATTTTCATCAACCGCAGGGTGAGACACACACACACACACACACACACACACACACACACACACACACACACACACACACACACACACACACACACATCCCCCTAATAATAATCTGAATAATAATAATCCTAACATTATTACTGATATTATTAATACATTATTTGTGGCATTCATTATTCATACATTTTAACTTCTTATGGATGGTGGCAGTATTGAGTAGCTTGGATGACTGACGTGCCCAGAGTAAACTGCCTGCTACTCACTCCCAGAAACTATGATATGCATATTATTAGTAGATTTGGATAGAAAACACTCTGAAGTTTCTAAAACTGTTTGAATGATGTCTGTGAGTATAACTTGAACTCATATGGCAGGCAAAAACCTGAGAAAAAAATCCAATCCAAACAGGAAGTGGTCTGTAGGACTTCAATTAATTCCCTATTCAAACTACAGTGTCTGTGGGGTCATGTTGCACTTCCTAAGGCTTCCACTAGATGTCAACAGTCTTTAGAACCTTGTTTGAGGCTTCTACTGTAAAGCGATGAAGAATAAGAGCTACTGGAGCCAGAACACTGCCAGCAGGGCATGAGCCTCAGGCATGTGCGCTCACGTGAGAGGTACCTCAGTTCCATTGCATTTCTGAAGACAAAGGATTTTTCCAGTTGAAACTTTATTGCGGATTTACGATAAAAACATCCTAAAGATTGATTCTATACATCGTTAGACATGTTTCAACGAACTGTAATGGAAATTTTTGAGTTTTCGTCTGACATGCGCTGAATTTGGATTTGTGAACTGAAGGCGCGAACAAAAAGGAGGTACTTGGACATAAAGGATGGAATTTATCGAACAAAACCAACATTTATTGTGGACCTGGGAATTCCTGGGAGTGCATTCTGATGAAGATCATCAAAGGTAAGTGAATATTTATAATGCTATTTCTGACTATTGTTGACTCCAACATGGCGGATATGTTGTATGCATGTTTTTGTGTCTGAGCGCCGTACTCAGATTATTGCTTTTTCGGTAAAGCTTTTTTGAAATCTGACACAGCGGTTGCATTAAGGAGAAGTTGATCTAAAGTTCCATGTATAACACTTGTATTTTCATGAACATTTATGATGAGTATTTCTGTAAATTGATGTGGCTCTCTGCAAAATCACCGCGTGTTTTGGAGGCAAAACATTACTGAACATAACGCGCCAATGTAAACTGAGATTTTTGGATATAAATATGAACTTTATCGAACAAAACATACAGGTATTGTGTAACATGAAGTCCTATGAGTGTCATCTGATGAAGATCATCAAAGGTTAGTGATTAATCTCCCCCCCAAGATGGCGTAGCAGTTCAGACGTCCTTTACCCTAATCTTGTCGTTTCCCGTGTATATATATATTTACATATTTTTTCTTAGCATTATCTTTTTACATTTTTTTCTTCTAAACTCAACCTCAAAGCCTCTCCTGCAACCCGCCTCAGCCAATTTAAAAAAAGAAAGTATTATTTACCTCAAATCCGAAATCCACAACAGAAGCTAGCCAGAGGTTAGCCATTTTCATTGGCTAACGTTGGAGTTCAGCTAGCCACGGTTAGCTGTCCTCAGCTATCCATTAGCTCGAAAAGCTATCGCCAGTTTTTGTACAGCGCGACTCAGACCAGAGCACACCGGACCTATTCTCTCTCCTTTCCCCGATTTCTACCGCAGGCTCTGAACATTTACACCTGGATCTTGCAGCTAACTAGCTGCTACCTGATTGACTATTGGCAACGTCGGTCCCGGAATTAACACACATTATCCCGGAGCTAGCCAGCTGAAGAGTTCCGTCAGCCACTCGTGGGCTTTTCCTGAGCTAGCCAGCTGAAGTGTCTCCTGCGGCCAGCTAATCGTTAGCTGTCTTTTCGGCTGCGATCTGAATAGGTCTATCGGACACTTTTCTTGGGCCACTATAACTAACTATTTTGCCAACTTGGACTGGTCCCCCCTTCCACACGGAACCCCGCTAACCCACAGACGGAAACGCACGAGGTGGCTAAAAACAGACCTCCCTCCATCTTCCACCAGCTTGCTACCTATGGCCCGGCTAGCTGTCTGAATCTCACTGGACCCTTTGATCACTCGGCTAAGCATGCCTCTCCTCAATGTCAATATGCAATGTCTATTGCTGTTCTGGTTAGTGTTTATTGGCTTATTTCACTGTAGAGCCTCTAGCCCTGCTCATTATACCTTATCCAACCTCTCAGTTCCTCCACCCACACATGCTATGACATCTTCTGGTTTCAATGATGTTTCTAGAGACAATATCTCTCTCATCATCACTAATTGCCTAGGTTTACCTCCTCTGTATTCACATCCCACCATACCTTTGTCTATACATTATACCTTGAAGCTATTTTATCGCCCCCAGAAACCTGCTCCTTTTTCTCTCTATTCTGGACGTCACAGACGACCAATTCTTATAGCTTTTAGCCGTACCCTCATACTCATTCTTCTCTGCTCCTCTGGGGATGTAGAGGTGAATCCAGGCCCTGCAGTGCCTGGCTCCACTCCTCCTCCCCAGGCGCTCTCTTTTGATGACTTCTGTAACCGTAATAGCCTTGGTTTCATGCATGTTAACATTAGAAGCCTCCTCCCTAAGTTTGTTTTATTCACTGCTTTAGCACACTCTGCCAACCCGGATGTCCTAGCTGTGTCTGAATCTTGGCTTAGGAAGTCCACCAAAAACTGTGAAATCTTCATCCCTAACTACAACGTTTTCAGACAAGATAGAACGACCAAAGGGGGCGGTGTTGCAATCTACTGCAGAGATAGCCTGCAGAGTTCTGTCCTGCTATCCAGGTCTGTACCCAAACAATTTGAACTTCTACTTTTAAAAATCCACCTCTCCAAAAACAAGTCTCTCACCGTCGCCGCCTGCTATAGACCCTCCTCGACCCCTAGCTGTGCTCTGGACAACATATGTGAACTGATTGCCCCCCATCTATCTTCAGAGCTCGTGCTACTAAGTGACCTAAACTGGGACATGCTTAACACCCCAGCCATCCTACAATCCAAGCTTGATGCCCTCAATCTCACACAAATTATTAATGAACCCACCAGGTACAACCCCAAAGCCGCAAACACTGGCACCCTCATAGATATCATCCTAACCAACATGCCCTCTAAATACACCTCTGCTGTTTTCAACCAAGATCTCAGCGATCACTGCCTCATTGCCTGCACCCGTAATGGTTCAGCGGTCAAACGACCTCCACTCATCACTGTCAAACGCTCCCTGAAACATTTCAACGAGCAAGCCTTTCTAATCGACCTGGCCCTGGTATCCTGGAAGGATATTGACCTCATCCCTTCAGTAGAGGATGCCTGGTTATTTTTAAAAAATGCCTTCCTCACCATCTTAAATAAGCATGCCCCTTTCAAGAAATTTAGAACCAGGAACAGATATAGCCCTTGGTTCTCCCCAGACCTGACTGCCCTTAACCAACACAAAAATATCCTGTGGCGTTCTGCATTAGCATCGAACTGCCCCCGCGATATGCAACTTTTCAGAGAAGTTAGAAACCAATACACACAGGCAGTTAGAAACGCCAAGGCTAGCTTTTTCAAACAGAAATTTGCTTCCTGCAACACAAACTCTAAACAGTTCTGGGACACTGTAAAGTCCATGGAGAATAAGAACACCTCCTCCCAACTGCCCACTGCACTGAGGATAGGAAACTCTGTCACCACCAATAAGCCCACTATAATTGAGAATTTCAATAAGCATTTTTCTACGGCTGGCCATGCTTTCCACCTAACTACCCCTACTGCATTCAACAGCACTGCAACCCCCACAGCTACTCGCCCAAGCCTCCCCCATTTCTCCTTCTCCCAAATCCATTCAGCTTATGTTCTGAAAGAGCTGCAAAATCTGGACCCCTACAAATCAGCTGGGCTTGACAATCTGGACCCTGGTCATGGGTGCACCTCAGCCATGCTCAAGGTCCTAAATGACATCGTAACCGCCATCGATAAGAAACAATACTGTGCTGCCGTATTCATTGACCTGGCCAAAGCTTTTGACTCTGTTAATCACCACATCCTCATCGGCAGACTCAGTAGCCTTGGTTTCTCAAACGATTGCGTCGCCTGGTTCACCAACTACTTCTCTGATAGAGTTCAGTGTGTCAAATCGGAGGGCCTGCTGTCCGGACCTCTGGCAGTCTCTATGGGGGTACCACAGGGTTCAATTCTTGGGCCAACTCTTTTCTCTGTATACATCAATGATGTCGCTCTTGCTGCTGGTGAATCTCTGATCCACCTCTACGCAGACGACACCATTCTGTATACTTCTGGCCCTTCTTTGGACACTGTGTTAACAACCCTCCAGACGAGCTTCAATGCCATACAACTCTCCTTCCGTGGTCTCCAACTGCTCCTAAATACAAGTAAAACTAAATGCACGCTCTTCAACCGATCGCTGCCTGCACCTGCCTGCCTCTCCAGCATCACTTCTCTGGACGGTTCTGACTTAGAATTTGTGGACAACTACAAATACCTAGGTGTCTGGTTAGACTGTAAACTCTCCTTCCAGACTCACATCAATCATCTCCAATCCAAAGTTAAATCTAGAATTGGCTTCCTATTTTGCAACAAAGCATCCTTCACTCATGCTGCCAAACATACCCTCGTAAAACTGACCATCCTACCAATCCTCGACTTCGGCGATGTAATTTACAAAATAGCCTCCAATACCCTACTCAACAAGCTGGATGCAGTCTATCACAGTGCCATCCGTTTTGTCACCAAAGCCCCATATACTACCCACCACTGCGACCTGTACGCTCTCGTTGGCTGGCCTTCGCTTCATAATCGTCGCCAAACACATTGGCTCCAGGTCATCTACAAGACCCTACTAGGTAGTCCCCCCTTATCTCCGCTCACTGGTCACCATAGCAGCACCCACCTGTAGCACGCGCTCCAGCAGGTATATCTCTCTGGTCACCCCTAAAGCCAACTCCTCCTTTGGTCGTCTCTCCTTCCAGTTCTCTGCTGCCAATGACTGGAACGAACTACAAAAATCTCTGAAACTGGAAACACTTATCTCCCTCACTAGCTTTAAGCACCAGCTATCAGAGCAGCTCCCAGATCACTGCACCTGTACATAGCCCATCTATAATTTAGCCCAAACTACTACCTCTTCCCCTACTGTATTTATTTATTTTATTTATTATTTTGCTCCTTTGCACCATATTATTTATATTTTAACTTTGAACTTTCTTCAAATTATAAATTTACAATTCCAGTGTTTTACTTGCTATACTTTATTTACTTTGCCACCATGGCCTTTTTTGCCTTTACCTCCCTTATCTCACATAATTTGCTCACATTGTATATAGTCTTATTTTCGTCTACTGTATCATTGATTGTATGTTGTTTTACTCCATGTGTAACTCTGTGTTTTTGTATGTTGTCGAACTGCTTTGCTTTATCTTGGCCAGGTCGCAATTGTAAATGAGAACTTGTTCTCAACTTGCCTACCTGGTTAAATAAAGGTGAAAAAAATCTTCCCTCTATTTCTGCTTTTTGTGACTCCTCTCTTTGTCTGGAAAATGGCTGTGTTTTTGTGTGTGTTGGCACTGACCTAACATAATCATATGGTTTGTTTTAGCTGTAAAGCCTTTTTGAAATCAGACACTGTGGATGGATTAACAAGAAGTAAAGCCTTAAAATGGTGAATAATACTTGTATGTTTGAGGAATTTTAATTATGAGATTTTTGTTGTTTTGAATTTGCCGCCCTGCACTTTCACTGGCTGTCATCATATCGATCCCGCTAACGGGATCAAGCCATAACAGGTTTTAAAGTAGTGTAAATATTATGTAAATACTATGATCAATATTAAATCATATCATTGTTACAACTGTCCTCCATGTTTTAGAACTTCTGTCTGAATGGTGAGCTGTTTGATAATTAATACAACTGTCCTCCATGTTTTAGAATTCTGTCTGAATGGTGAGCTGTTTGATCATTAATACAACTGTCCTCCATGTTTTAGAACTTCTGTCTGAATGGTGAGCTGTTTGATCATTAATACAACTGTCCTCCATGTTTTAGGACTTCCATCTGAACGGTGAGATGTTTGATGCGTTGTCCGTTGCCGAGGACGATACATGGAGACGGATCCGTAGTGTCCTCTCACCTTCCTTTACCTCTGGACGACTAAAAGAGGTAGAACCATCCCTCCATCTCTCCCTTTCTATGTTTTATCAACTTCTTATAAATGCTTTATAACTTGTTATAAACTCTTTACTAACTCATTATAGCTTGTTTTAAACTATTTACTAACTCATTATATCTTGTTAGAAACTCTTTACTAAATCAAATCAAATTGTATTAGTCGCAAACACATATTAAGCAGATGTTATTGCGGGTGTAGTGAAATGCTTGTGTTCCTAGCTCCAACAGTGCAGTAATATCTAACAATACACAACAATACACACAAGTCTAAAAGTAAAATTAAGAAATATAGAAATATTAGGATGAGCAATGGAGAAGTCTGGAGTATGAAATTACAGTTGAAGTCGGAACTTTACATACACTTAGGTTGGAGTCCATTAAACTAGTTTTTCAACCACTCCACAAATTTCTTGTTAACAAACTATAGTTTTGGCAAGTCGGTTAGGACATTTACTTTGTGCATGACACAAGTAATTTTTCCAACAATTGTTTACAGACAGATTTCACTTATAATTCACAGTATCACAATTCCAGTGGGTCAGAAGTTTACATACACTAAGTTGACTGTGCCTTTAAAAAGCTTGGAAAATTCCAGAAATGGATGTCATGGCTTTAGAAGCTTCTGATAGGCTAATTGATATAATTTGAGTCAATCGGAGGTGTACCTGTGGATGTATTTCAAGGCCTACCTTCAAACTCAGAGCCTCTTTGCTTGACATCATGGGAAAATCAAAAGAAATCAGCCAAGACCTCAGAAATATTATTGTAGACCTCCACAAGTCTGGTTCATCCTTGGGAGCAATTTATAATCGCCTGAAGGTGCCACGTTCATCTGTACAAACAATAGTACGCAAGTATAAGCACCATGTGACCACGCAGCCGTCATACTGCTCAGGAAGGCGACGCGTTCTGTCTCCTAGAGATGTACGTTCTTTGGTGCGAAAAGTACAAATCAATCCCAGAACAACAGCAAATGACCTTGTGAAGATGCTGGAGGAAACAGGTACAAAAGTATCTATATCCACAGTAAAACGAGTCCTATATCGACATAACCTGAAAGGCCGCTCAGCAAGGAAGAAGCCACTGCTCAAAAACCGCCATAAAAAAGCCAGACTACGGTTTGCAACTGCACATGGCGACAAAGATTGTACTTTTTGGAGAAATGTCCTCTGGTCTGATGAAACAGAAATAGAACTGTTTGGCCATAATGAGCATTGTTATGTTTGGAGGAAAAAGGGGTAGGCTTGCATGCCGAAGAACACCATCCCAACTGTGGAGCACGAGGGTGGCAGCATCATGTTGTGGGGGTGCTTTGCTGCTGGAGGGACTGGTGCACTTCACAAAATAGATGGCATCATGAGGCAGGAAAATTATGTGGATATATTGAAGCAACATCTCAAGACATCAGTCAGGAAGTTAAATCTTGATCACAAATGGGTCTTCCAAATGAACAATGACCCCAAGCATACTTCCAAAGTTGTGGCAAAATGGCTTAAGAACAACAAAGTCAAGGTATTGGAGTGGCCATCACAAAGCCCTGACCTCAATCCCAAAGAAAATGTGTGGGCAGAACTGAAAAAGCGTGTGCGAGCAAGGAGGCCTACAAACCTGACTCAGTTACACCAGCTCTGTCAGGAGGAATGGGCCAAAATTCACACAACTTATTGTGGGAAGCTTGTGGAAGACTACCCGGAATGTTTGACCCAAGTTAAACAATTTAAAGGCAATGCTACCAAATACTAATTGAGTGTATGTAAACTTCTGACCCACTGGGAATGCGATGAAAGAAATACAAGCTGAAATAAACCATTCTCTCTACTATTATTCTGACATTTCATATTCTTAAAATAAAGTTGTGATTCTAACTGACGTAAAACAGGGAATTTTTACTCGGATTAAATGTCAGGAATTGTGAAAAACTGAGTTTAAATGTATTTGGATAAGGTGCATTTAAACTTGCGACTTCAACTCTCTATATATGTATATATGTGATGTATAGACATTATGGACAGTATGTGGATAGAATATATAGCATATCTGTGGAATACATGGATAGAATATATATATACAGCAATAGCTGAATAGGATGAGCCTTGACTAGAAACAATATATACCATGCATTCAGAAAGTATTCAGACCCATTGACTTTTTCCACATTTTGTTACATTAAAGCCTTATTCTAAAATGTATTACATTTTTTTTAAATCCTCTATCTACACACAATACCCCATAATGACAAAGCGAAAATCGTTTTTAAGAAATGTTTGCAAATGTATTAAAAATCAAAAACAGATACCGTATTAACATAAGTATTCAAAGGTGGAGTCATGCGTCCTCTTAAACATGACCCGCCTGACCACCTACTTCCTGTTTCACTGGATGTCAGCAGCACTAATGTGAAACACAGTTCGACTGACAACCGGAGTCAGCTTGCAGGTGACCAGCCCTGTCACCTAGAGTCGCTAGAGCACGATAAGCCAAGGTCCCGGACGGCGCTGGGCCAATTGTGTGCCATCCTATGGGGTTCACGGTCACGGTCGGTTGTTACATAGCCTGGGATCGAACACCAGGCGGTGCAGTGCTTTTGACCGCTGCACCACCCAGGACCCCTATCTTCTTCATTCATATATAGGACTAGAATTAGATGCAGATGGATTTCACTTCTCTTCGCAAAGATTTTATGGTTATATGGGTCTGAATAAATAACTGCTATAGTTTACTGCCATCTGAATGGTTATGGGTCTGAATTAATAACTGTTTTAATTTACCACCATCTGAATGGTTAGGGGTCTGAATGGTTATGGGTCTGAATGGTTATGGGTCTGAATGGTTATGGGTCTGAATAAATAATGTTATAGTCTACCACCATCTGAATGGTTATGGGTCTGAATGGTTATGGGTCTGAATTAATAACTGCTATAGTCTACCACCATCTGAATGGTTATGGGTCTGAATAAATAACTGCTATAGTTTACCACCATCTGAATGGTTATGGGTCTGAATGGTTATGGGTCTGAATGGTTATGGGTCTGAATTAATAACTGCTATAGTCTACCACCATCTGAATGGTTATGGGTCTGAATGGTTATGGGTCTGAATTAATAACTGCTATAGTCTACCACCATCTGAATGGTTATGGGTCTGAATGGTTATGGGTCTGAATTAATAACTGCTATAGTCTACCACCATCTGAATGGTTATGGGTCTGAATGGTTATGGGTCTGAATGGTTATGGGTCTGAATGGTTATGGGTCTGAATGGTTATGGGTCTGAATGGTTATGGGTCTGAATTAATATCTGCTATAGCTACCACCATCTGAATGGTTATGGGTCTGAATAAATAACTGTTATAGTTTACCACCATCTGAATGGTTATGGGTCTGAATAAATAACTGTTATAGTTTACCACCATCTGAATGGTTATGGGTCTGAATTAATAACTGCTATAGTCTACCACCATCTGAATGGTTATGGGTCTGAATTAATAACTGCTATAGTTTACTGCCATCTGAATGGTTATGGGTCTGAATTAATAACTGCTATAGTCTACCACCATCTGAATGGTTATGGGTCTGAATGGTTATGGGTCTGAATGGTTATGGGTCTGAATTAATAACTGTTATAGTTTACCACCATCTGAATGGTTATGGGTCTGAATAAATAACTGCTATAGTCTACCACCATCTGAATGGTTATGGGTCTGAATTAATAACTGTTATAGTCTACCACCATCTGAATGGTTATGGGTCTGAATGGTTATGGGTCTGAATAAATAACTGCTATAGTTTACCGCCATCTGAATGGTTATGGGTCTGAATAAATAACTGCTATAGTTTACCACCATTGTGCGTTCGCTCTTCTTTCAAACTACCAATTTCTATTGGCTGCTCTATTTAACATTCAGCAAACAAGAGCTTGCATCCCTCTTTGATTAGTCTATTTGTATAGGAAATGCAACAACAACAACAATGTCCAGCAAGCTATTCTAGTCTAGCTTTTCCTGAATGGGAATCCAAGAGCTAAGGAGCATAATTTACTGGTGTCTCTTAGTTATTTATCCCAGGAAAAGGGACTGGTTTTGTGCGTTAATCTCGATATCCGGGTTATGGCCATTCAACCCTAATCATGAAGCAGCACTCTGCTAACCTCTCTCTCTGTCTCTCTCTCTGTCTTTCTCTCTGTCTCTGTCTCTCTTTCTCTCTCTCTCTCTCTCTCTCTCTATGTATATATGTTTGGTATCATGAAGCAGCACTCTGTTAACCACTCTCTCTGTCTCTTTCTACCTCTCTCTCTACATCTCTACCTCTCTACCTCTCTCTCTCTACTTCTATCTCTCTACCTCTCCTCTCTCCCTCTCCTCTCTCTCTCTCTCTCCTCTAGATGTTTGGTATCATGAAGCAGCACTCTGCTAACCTGCTGAATGGAATGAAGAAGCAGGCAGATAAAGACCAGGCCATCGAAGTGAAGGAGTGAGTCCTGACCTCTAACCTCTGACTTTTCACCTTACACCCCTGAGTCTTAATTGTAATACACATACATACATATATATATTAAAACATATAAATATATATATATATCATATACACTACCATTCAAAAGTTTGGGGTCACTTAGAAATGTCCTTGTTTTTGAAAGAAAAGATTTTTTTTTTACCATTTAAATAACGTCAAATTGATCAGAAATACAGTGTAGATATTGTTAATGTTGTAAATGACTATTGTAGCTGGAAACGGATTATTTTTTATGGAATATCTACAGAGGCGTACAGAGGCCCATAATCAGCAACCATCACTCCTGTGTTCCAATGGCACGCTGTGTTAGCTAATCCAAGATTAACATTTTAAATGGCTAATTGATCCTTAGAAAACCCTTTTCGCAATTATGTTAGCACAGCTGAAAACTGTTGTTCTGATTAAAGAAGCAATAAAACTGTCCTTCTTTAGACTAGTTGAGTATCTGGAGCATCAGCATTTGTGGGTTCGATTGCAGGCTCAAAATGCCCAGAAACAAAGAACTTTCTTCTGAAACTCGTCAGTCTATTCTTGTTCTGAGAAATGAAAGCTATTCCATGCGAGAAATTGCCAAGAAACTGAAGATCTCGTACAATGCCGTGTACTACTAGAAGGCCAGAATCCCGGAGTCGCCTCTTCACTGTTGATGTTGAGACTGGTGTTTTGCGGGTACTATTTAAAGAAGCTGCTAGCTGGTCAGTAGTTTTAGTCAGTAGTTGTGTGGTCTAGAGGTCGACCGATTACATGGCCGATTAATTAAGGCCGAATTCAAGATTTCATAACAATCGGTGATCGGCCTTTTTGGACGCCGTTTATGTCCGATTATATTGCATTCCACGAGGAGACTACGTGGCAGGCTGACCCCTTGTTACAGCATCAAAAGGACCTTGTGGCTGGAAGGTAGCCAAGGTAAGATGCTAGCTAGCATTAAACTTAACTTATAAAAAAACAATCAATCTTCACATAATCACTAGTTAACTACACATGGTTGATGATATTACTAGGTTAACTAGCTTGTTCTGCATTGCATATAATCAATGTGGTGCCTGTTAATTTATCATCGAGTCACAGCCTACTTCAACTTGATGATTTAACAAATGCGCATTCGCCAAAAAAAGCACAATCGTTGCAATAACGTACCTAACAATAAACATCAATGCCTTTCTTAAAATCAATACACAAGTATATTTATTTAAACCTGCATATGTAGTTAAAATAAATTCATGTTAGCAGGCAATATTAACTAGGGAAATTGTGTCACTTCTCTTGCGTTCAGTGCAATCAGAGTCAGGGTATATGCAGCAGTTTGGGCCGCCTGGCTCGTTGCGAACTGTTGAAAGGCCATTTATTAAGAACAAAGCCCGTAATTAATTTGCAAGAATATTAAATAACTATGACATAACATTTAAGGTTGTGCAATGTAACAGTAATATTTAGACTTAGGGAGGCCACCCGTTCGATACAATACGGAACGGTTCCGTATTTCACTGAAAGAATAAACGTTTTGTTTTCGAAATGAGAGGTTTGACCATATTAATGACCAAAGGCTCGTATTTCTGTGTGTTTATTATATTATGATTAAGTATATGAATTGATATTTGATAGAGCAGTCTGACTGAGCGGTGGTAGGCAGCAGCAGGCTCGTATGCATTCATTCAAACAGCAGCTCTTAGCAATGCTGGGATGCACAGTGCAGTTTATGACTTCAAGCCTGTCAACTCCCGAGATTAGGCTGGCATACTAAAGTGCCTATAAGAACATCCAATAGTCAAAGGTATATGAAATACAAATCGTATAGAGAGAAATAGTCCTATAATTCCTATAATAACTACAACCTAAAACTTCTTAACTGGGAATATTGAAGACTCATGTTAAAAGGAACCACCAGCTTTCATATGTTCTCATGTTCTGAGCAAGGAACTTAAACGTTAGCTTTTTTACATGGCACATATTGCACTTTTACTTTCTTCTCCAAAACTGTGTTTTTGCTTTATTTAAACCAAATTGAACATGTTTCATTATTTATTTGAGACTAAATAGATTAATTTATGTATTATATTAAGTTAAAATAAAAGTGTTCATTGTTCATTCAGTATTGTTGTAATTCTCATTTATTACAAATATATAAAAATCGGCCAATTAATCGATGTCAGCGTTTTTTGGTCCTCCAATAATCAGTATCGGTATCGGAGTTGAAAAATCATAATCGGTCGACCTCTAGTGTGGTCAGTACATGTGTGGTCAATACCTGTGTGGTCAATACTTGTGCGGTCAGTAGTTGTGGTCAGTGGCTGTGTGGTCAGTAGTTGTATGGTCAGTAGTTGTATTGTAAGATTATATTGAAGCTAAATACACAATGCAGAGTTTGAGAGTTTGAGAAAAAAAAACTTGAGTTTTAATGGTCAATAGCGAATTGTAAATAGGAGTTGGGTTTCAGTTCAACATCTGTTCAGAATCTGTGGAATGTCATTCCTGAACTCAGAGCAACGTGTTCTATGTGGGCCACATTTTCATTGGTCTGTACAATGAGTCTGTAGTGGGATACTTGTTATTTGGCCATTGGCCAAGTTGTCCTGCAAGGACTTCTGATTGGTCAGGCTAGGGTGGGGGGTTATAAGTGGCATCTTGTCCTTTGTTCTGGGGGGGAAAGCTGAGGACAGGGGGAGACTGAATATCTGCCTCCCAGCATAACATCTTGATTTGTCCTCTCTGAATAAACCTATTTCTCTCCCCCTGATTTGCTTTGACGTTTATGTTATTGAAGAATAACATATTGCTAACAGTAGTTGTGCGGTCAGTAGTTGTGTGGTTCAAATCAAATCAGAGGCCGAGCAATTGCCGTACCAGGCAGGCAGTGTGGTCAGTAGTTGAGTGGCTGTGGTCAGTAGTTGTGTAGTTGTGGTCAGTAGTTGTGTAATTGTGGTTGTGTTGCAGGTTCTTTGGGCCCTACAGTATGGACGTGGTCACCAGCACAGCCTTCAGTGTGGACATTGACTCTCTGAACAACCCTTCAGACCCCTTCGTCTCCAACGTTAAGAAAATGATCAAGTTTGACCTGTTAAACCCACTGTTCTTCCTAGTCGGTGTGACCACACACACACACACACACACATGCACACACACACACACACACACACACACACACATGCACACACACAAGGACGCAGACTTATACTTTTTAATCATATGAAGTTGTAAACCTTTCTATAAAATGTTACTCTCCTTCTCCAGCTTTGTTTCCCTTCACAGGTCCTATCTTGGAGAAGATGAAGTTTTCTTTCTTCCCGACTGAGGTGACGGACTTCTTTTACGCCTCGCTGGCTAAGATCAAATCTGGACGTGACGCTGGGAACTCAACTGTAATCATGTTTTATATTTGATTGTAATGTTGATATTTCCTTTTAGAATCTGTTTGTGTCGTTGTGATTGGACGAGATCTAGTACATGTTTGTGATGGTTGTGATTGGACCAGATCCATTAGAATCGGTTTGTGTTGGTTGTGATTGGACGAGATCCAGAAGAATATGTTTGTGTTGGTTGTGATTGGACGGATTTGACCTCATGTCTTTCTGCTTCCAGAGTCGGGTGGATTTCTTACAACTGATGATCGACTCTCAGAAAGGCAGCGACACAAAGACAGGAGATGAGCAGACTAAAGGTACCTGCCGAACAAACACCTGGAAACTGTTGTTACAAACATACACCTGTAAACTACTGTTACCAACACACACCTGTAAAATACTGTAACAAACACACACCTGTAAACTATTGTTACCAACACACACCTGTTACCAACACACACCTGTAAAATACTGTAACAAACACACACCTGTAAACTACTGTTACAAACACACACCTGTAAACTAATGTTACAAACACACACCTGTAAACTACTGTTACAAACACACACCTGTAAACTACTGTTACAAACACACACCTGTTACCAACACACACCTGTAAACTACTGTTACAAACACACACCTGTTACAAACACACACCTGTAAACTACTGTTACAAACACACACCTGTAAACTACTGTTACAAACACACACCTGTAAACTACTGTTACAAACACACACCTGGAAACTACTGTTACAAACACACACCTGTAAACTACTGTTACAAACACACACCTGTAAACTACTGTTACACACACCTGTAAACTACTGTTACAAACACACACATGGAAACTATTCTCTCTCTCTCCCTCTCTCCCTCCACAGGACTGACTGATCATGAGATCTTGTCTCAGGCCATGCTCTTCATCTTCGCCGGCTACGAGACCAGCAGCAGTACTATGAGTTTCCTGGCCTATAACCTGGCAACCAACCCCCATGTCATGACCAAACTGCAGGAGGAGATAGATACTGTGTTCCCCAACAAGGTAACCCCCACACCATGACCAAACTGCAGGAGGAGATAGATACTGTGTTCCCCAACAAGGTAACCCCCACACCATGACCAAACTGCAGGAGGAGATATATACTGTGTTCCCCAACAAGGTAACCCCCACACCATGACCAAACTGCAGGAGGAGATAGATACTGTGTTCCCCAACAAGGTAACCCCCACACCATGACCAAACTGCAGGAGGAGATAGATACTGTGTTCCCCAACAAGGTAACCCCCACACCATGACCAAACTGCAGGAGGAAATAGATACTGTGTTCCCCAACAAGGTAACCCCCACACCATGACCAAACTGCATGAGGAGATAGATACTGTGTTCCCCAACAAGGTAACCCCCACACCATGACCAAACTGCAGGAGGAGAAAGATACTGTGTTCCATTTACATTACATTTACGTCATTTAGCAGACACTCTTATCCAGAACGACTTACAAATTGGTGCATTCACCTTATGAGGAGAGAGTTAGCTTTAGCAGTGCAGAGAGCCTCAGTGACACAGAGAAGAGCAGTCTCAGTTGAATGACCAGTCTTGAAACCTGACTGATTTGGGTCAAGAAGGTCATTCTGAGAGAGATAGCAAGAGAGCTGGCCAAGGACGGCACGTTCAAGAGTTTTGGAGAGAAAAGAAAGAAGGGATACTGGTCTGTAGTTGTTGACATCGGAGGGATCGAGTGTAGGTTTTTTGAGAAGGGGTGCAACTCTCGCTCTCTTGAAGACGGAAGGGACGTAGCCAGTGGTCAAGGATGAGTTGATGAGCGAGGTGAGGTAAGGGAGTAGGTCTCCGGAAATGGTCTGGAGAAGAAAGGAGGGGATAGGGTCAAGCGGGCAGGTTGTTGGGCAGCCGGCCGTCACAAGTCTGGATTGAGAGGGGAGAAAGAGGTCAAAGCATAGGGTAGGGCAATGTGAGCAGGACCAGCGGTGTCGTTTGACTTAACAAACAAGGATCGGATGTCGTCAACCTTCTTTTCAAAATGGTTGACAAAGTCATCTGCAGAGAGGGAGGAGGGGGGGAGGAGGATTCAGGAGGGAGGAGAAGGTGGCAAAGAGCTTCCTAGGGTTAGAGGCAGATGCTTGGAATTTAGAGTGGTACAAAGTGGCTTTAGCAGCAGAAACAGAGGAAGAAAATGTGGAGAGGAGGGAGTGAAAAGATGCCAGGTCCGCAGGGAGCTAGTTTTCCTCCATTTCCGCTCGGCTGCCCGGAGCCCTGTTTTGTGAGCTCGCAATGAGTCGTCAAGCCACGGAGCAGGAGGGGAGGACCGAGCCGGCCGGGAGGATAGGGGACATAGAGAGTCAAAGGATGCAGAAAGGGAGGAGAGGAGGGTTGAAGAGGCAGAATCAGGAGATTGGTTGGAGAAGGATTGAGCAGAGGGATGAGATGATAGGATGGAAGAGGAGAGAGTAGCAGGAGAGAGAGAGCGAAGGTTGGGACGGCGCAATACCATCTGAGTAGGGACAGAGTGAGTAGTGTTGGGGAGAGCGAGAGGGAAAAGGATACAAGGTAGTGGTCGGAGACTTGGAGGGGAGTTGCAGTGAGATTAGTAGAAGAACAGCATCTAGTAAAGATGAGGTCAAGCGTATTGCCTGCCTTGTGAGTAGGGGGGGACAGTGAGAGGGTGAGGTCAAAAGAGGAGAGGAGTGGAAAGAAGGAGGCAGAGAGAAATTAGTCAAAGGTAGACGTAGGGAGGTTAAAGTCACCCAGAATTGTGAGGGGTGAGCCATCCTCAGGAAAGGAACTTATCAAGGTGTCAAGCTCATTGATGAACTCTCCAAGGGAACCTGGAGGGCGATAAATGATAAGGATATTAAGCTTGAATGGGCTAGTGACTGTGACAGCATGGAATTCAAAGGAGGAGATAGACAGATGGGTCAGGGGAGAAAGAGAGAATGTCCACTTGGGAGAGATGAATATTCCAGTGCCTCCACGCCGCTGACCAGATGCTCTCGGGGTATGCGAGAACACGTGATCAGACGAGGAGAGAGCAGTAGAAGTAGCAGTGTTTTCTGTGGTAATCCATGTTTCCGTCAGCGCCAAGAAGTCGAGGGACTGGAGGGTAGCATAGGCTGAGATGAACTCTGCCTTGTTGGCCGCAGACCGGCAGTTCCAGAGGCTGCCGGAGACCTGGAATTCCACGTGGGTCGTGCGCGCTGGGACCACCAAGTTAGAGTGGCCATGCGGTGTGAAGCGTTTGTGTGGCCTGTGCAGAGAGGAGAGAACAGGGATAGACAGACACATAGTTGTCAGGCTACGGGAGAGGCTACGCTAATGCAAAGGAGATTGGAATGAAAATTAACTAAACAACTGGGGAAGCGAGAGAGCAGGGCCTCCCTCACTAACCATTCACTGAAACACTCAAATATAACTTTTCCAACTTCCACTTTACAAATTATAATTGATGTAAACTACAGTGGTTCAATGTTTCCAGGAATAGGCTCAAACTTAGTTTATTCAGCTAGATAACTTGGTACAGTATTCTTCCGTGAAACCCACCCAGTGCACCGTGTCCTATGACGCCGTAGCTAACTAGCATGCTAGCATCCAATAACACACGGTTAGCACCAATACTTGGTTACAACAAACTACCAATGGATAATTCGTGTCCGTGTCTAGTTCCTTTCATAACGCAGAAGTAATTAAACCTTGGCTAGCTAACACAAAGTCAGTCCTGCTAGCTACACAAGTGGACTACACAACTCAAAAGTTCAGAAAGTTAAGCTTACGTTGCAAAAATCTTATTGGCAAAAAATTATACAGTACTGCTATCTGCTAGAGTTGGCTAGCTAGCAGTGGCTGCGTTTACCTTTATCTTTTATCTTTGATACATAGACAACTATGTAGCTAGCTAACATTACACTAATCAAATCGTTCTGTTGTAAAGTATTTAATTTCTACAGTACTGCTAGTTGGTAAAGTTGGCTAGCTAGCAGTGGCTGTGGTGTTGTGGTGTTGACGCGATTTGGAAAACGGCGCGAACTAACGAATACAGCTGGCTAGCTAACCTTGTTAGTTTCTCAAAGTTAGTTTCTCAAAGCTACACCTACACCTTTAGCTACACCTTTATCCTTGATGCAAAGACATCTATGTAGCTAGCTAGCTACACTAATCAAATCGTTCCAATGTAATGAAATGTAATATTACCTGCGGAGCGAAGTACAGCACGACTACTCACTCCAGCAACCGCTCTGGTTCCCCAACAAGGTAACCCCCACACCATGACCAAACTGCAGGAGGAGATAGATACTGTGTTCCCCAACAAGGTAACCCCCACACCATGACCAAACTGCAGGAGGAGATAGATACTGTGTTCCCCAACAGATGTGGTGAGGTACTGATGTGTGTGTAACCCTGGTGCCAGATGTGGTGAGGTACTGATGTGTGTGTAACCCCGGTGTCAGATGTGGTGAGGTTCTGATTTGTATCTAACCCCGGTGCAGGCTCCAATCCAGTACGAAGCTCTGGTGCAGATGGACTATTTGGACTGTGTGTTGAACGAGTCTCTGAGACTGTACCCCATCTCCCCACGACTGGAGAGGGTCGCCAAGAAGACGGTGGAGATTAACGGCATTGTCATCCCCAAAGACTGCGTTGTCCTGGTTCCCACGTGGACCCTCCACCGTGACCCAGAGATCTGGTCAGACCCTGAGGAGTTCAAACCAGAGAGGTACTGGACCGCACCTTAACCACAATCCAACCATAACACAACCTTAATACAACCACAGTACAACCATAACACAACCACAGCACAACCATAACACAACCATAACACAACCACAATTCAACCATAACACAACCACAATACAATCACAATTCAACCATAACACAACCATAACACAACCATAACACAACCACAACACAATCACAATTCAACCATAACACAATCATAACACAACCACAATGTATTTAAAAAATGTAATAAAATGTATGCACTCTACTGTAAGTCGCTCTGGATAAGAGCATCTGCTAAAATGAGTAAAAAAAAAAAAACACAATGCAAACACAGTTCAACCACAATACAACCACAATACAACCACAATACAACCATAACACAACCACAATACAACCACAATACAACCATAATACAACCATAACATAACTACAATACAACCATAACACAACCATAATACAAACACAATACAAACACAAGAGCATTAGTTCATTTTGCTAACCACAACTACAGTGCATTATAATACTGCAGTGCAATGTGTAATATGACTGAACCACAACCACAAATCAACTACAATACAATGTGTAATATGACTGAACCACAACCACAAATCAACTACAATACAATGTGTAATATGACTGAACCACAACCACAAATCAACTACAATACAATGTGTAAGATGTCTGCCCTCTCCCTGTCCAGGTTCAGTAAGGAGAACAAGGAGTCTATTGATCCGAACACGTACATGCCGTTTGGGGCGGGGCCCAGGAACTGTATCGGGATGCGTTTCGCCCTGATCATGATCAAACTGGCCATGGTCGAGATCCTCCAGAGTTTCACTTTCTCCGTCTGTGATGAGACCGAGGTGAGACGCTCACCTGAGCAGACAGAATATGACATCATCAAAACATCAGTATCATTCATAGATAGAGGCTGCACTTGCCGCCTCATGTACATACTACCTCAATTGCCTTGACCAACCAGTGCCCCCGCACATTGGCTAACCGGGCTATCTGCATTGCTAACCAGGCTATCTGTATTGCTATCTGCAAGGTCACCACCTGTTTTAACATGGTCACCACTTATTTTAGCATGGTCATCGCCTGTTTTAACATGGTCATCACCTGTTTTAGCATGGTCAGCACCTGTTCTAACATGGTCAGCGGATGTTTTAACATGGTCAGCACCTGTTTTAAAATGGCCAGCACCTGTTTTTTCAAGGTCAGCACCTGTTGTAACATGGTCAGCACTTGTTTTAGCATGGTCAGCACCTGTTTTAACATGGTCACCATCTGTTTTAACTTTTGACCATCTGTTTTATAATGTTCACCACCTGTTTTAACATGGCCACCACCAGTTTTAACATGGTCACCACCTGTTTTAACATGGACCTGTTTTAACATGGTCACCACCTGTATAAACAAGGTCACCACCTCTTAACATGGTCACCACCTATTTAATATGGTCACCACCTATTTTGGTCATGGTGAGCGCCTGTTTTAACATGAGCACCACCTGTTTTAACAAGGTCAGCACCTTTTTTTGGGGGTCAGCAAAAACAACATTTGCACCTGTTTTAACATGGTCAGCACCTGTTTTAACATGGTCAGCATATGTTTCAACATGGTCAGAGTCTTATTTAGCATGGTCACCACCTGTTTGTTAAATCCTCACCACCTGCTTTATCATGGTCACCACCTGTTTTAACATGTTCACCCCCTGTTTTAACATGGTCACCACATATTTTAGCATGTTCAGCACCTGTTTTAACATGGTCAGCACCTGTTTTAACATGGTCATTGACTTTTTTAACATGGTTACCACCTGTTTTAACATGGACCTTTTTTAACATGGGCGCCACCTGTATTAACAAGGTCAGCACCTGTTTTATGATGGTCAGCACCTGTTTTATGATGGTCAGCACATTTTTTTGCATGGTCAGCACATTTTTTTGCATGGTCAGCGCCTGTTTTAACATGAGCACCACCTGTTTTAGCAAGGTCAGCGCCTGTTTTAACATGGTCATCATCTGTTTTATAATGGTCAGCACCTGTTTTAACAAGGTCCGGGCCTTTTTAACATGGTCCCGTGTGGCTCAGTTAGTAGAGCATGGTGTTTGCAATGCCAGGGTTGTGGGTTCGATTCCCACGGGGAAAAAATGTATGAAATGTATACATTCACTACTGTAAGTCACTCTGGATTAGAACGTCTGCTAAAATGTAAAATTTAAATGTTAACATGTTTAGCACTTTTTTTACCATCATCAGCACCTGTTTTAGAGTGGTCAGAACTTGTTACATGGTCACCACCTGTTTTAACATGGTCAGCATCTGTTTTAGCATGGTCAGCTCCTTTTATAACATGGTCAGCGCCTGTTATAACATGGTCAGTGCCTGTTTTATCATGGTCAGCATCTGTTTTAGCATGGTCACCACCTGTGTTTTAACATGGCCACCACCTGATTTAGCATGGTCAGCGTCTATTTTATCATGGTCACCACCTGTTTTAACATGGTCACAACCTGTTTTAACATGGACCTGTTTTAACATGGTCAGCTCCTGTTTTAACATGGACCTGTTTTAACATGGTCAGCTCCTGTTTTAACATGGACCTGTTTTAACATGTTCACCACCTGTTCTAACATGTTCAACACCTGTTTTAACATGGTCACCACCTGTTTTAACATGGTCAGCTCCTGTTTTAACATGGACCTGTTTTAACACGGTCAGCTCCTGTTTTAACATGGACCTGTTTTAACATGTTCACCACCTGTTTTAACATGTTCAACACCTGTTTTAACATGGTCACCACCTGTTTTAACATGGTCAGCGACTGTTTTAAAATGGTAAGAACCTGTTGTAACATGGTCAGCACCTGCTTAAACATGGTCAGTCTTATTTAGCATGGTCACCACCTGTTTGTTACATCGTCACCACCTGTTTTAACATGGTCAGCACCTGTTTTAACATGGTCACTGACTTTTTTAACATGGTCAGCGACTGTTTTAACATGGTCAGCGACTGTTTTAACATGGTGATCACCTGTTACTTGGTCACCACCTGTTTTAACATGGTCACCACCTGTTTAACATGGTAACTGACTGTTTAAACATGGTCGGCAACTATTTTAACCAGGTCAGCACCTGTGTTAGCATGGCCACCACCTGTTGTAACTTGGTCAGCACCTGTTTTAGCATGGTTATCGTCTGTTTTAGCATGGTCACCACCTGTTTTATAATTGTCACCATCTGTTTTAACATGGTCACTACCTGTTTTAACATGGACCTGTTTTAACATGGTCACCACCTGTTTTAACATGGTCACCATCTCTTTTAGCATGGCCACCACCTGTTGTAGCATGATCACCACCTGTTTAACTTGGTCAGCAACTGTTTTAACATGGTCAGCGACTGTTTTAACATGGTCAGCACCTGTTTTAACATGTTCATCACCTGTTACATGGTCACCTCCTTTTTTAACATGGTCACCAGCTGTTTAACATGGTCACTACTTGTTTTAACATCACCAGCACCTGTTCTAGCATGGTTTACACATGTTACATGGTCACCACCTTTTTAACATGATCACCACCTGTTGTAACATGGTCATCCCCTGTTTTAACATGATCAGTGCCTATTTTAACATGTTCAGCGCCTGTTTTAACATGGTCAGCCCCTGTTTTAACATGGTCACCTTCTGTTTTAACATGGTCATCATTTATTTTAACATGGTCACCACCTGTTTTAACATGGTCACCGCCTGTTTTAACATGGTCACCACCTGTTTTGCTTGGTCACCACCTGTTTTGCTTGGTCACCGCCTGTTTAAACATGGTCACCGCCTGTTTAAACATGGTCACCGCCTGTTTAAACATGGTCACTGCCTGTTTCAACATGGTCACTGCCTGTTTAACATGGTCACTGCCTGTTTTACATGGTCACCATCCTGTTTTGCTTGGTCACCGCCTGTTTAAACATGGTCACTGCCTGTTTAAACATGGTCACCGCCTGTTTAAACATGGTCACTGCCTGTTTCAACATGGTCACTGCCTGTTTAACATGGTCACCACCTGTTTTAACATGGTCAGTGCCTGTTTTAACATGGTCACCACCTGTTTTAACATGGTCAATGCCTTTTGTAACATTGTCAGCACCGGTTTTAACATGGTCATCATCTGTTTTAACATGGTCTGTTATTCTCTATAGATCCTGTTGGAGACGGAAAACAAGGGTTATGTTCTGTTCTGTTGTTCTCTATAGATCCTGTTGGAGATGGAAAACAAGGGTTATGTTCTGTTCTGTTGTTCTCTATAGATCTGTTGGAGATGGACAACCAGGGTTATGTTCTGTTCTGTTGTTCTCTATAGATCCTGTTGGAGATGGACAACAAGGGTTATGTTCTGTTCTGTTGTTCTCTATAGAACCTGTTGGAGATGGACAACCAGGGTTATGTTCTGTTCTGTTGTTCTCTATAGATCCTGTTGGAGATGGACAACCAGGGTTCTGTTCTGTTTAGTTATTCTCTGTAGATCATGTTGGAGATGGACAACCAGGGTTCTGTTCTGTTCTGTTATTCTCTGTAGATCATGTTGGAGATGGACAACCAGGGTTCTGTTCTGTTTAGTTATTCTCTGTAGATCATGTTGGAGATGGACAACCAGGGTTCTGTTCTGTTTAGTTATTCTCTGTAGATCCTGTTGGAGATGGACAACCAGGGTTATGTTCTGTTCTGTTATTCTCTATAGAACCTGTTGGAGATGGACAACCAGGGTTCTGTTCTGTTCTGTTGTTCTCTATAGATCCCGTTGGAGATGGACAAGCAGCTTCTGCTGATGCCAAAACGACCAATCAAAATGCGGCTGGAGCCCCGTAGCAACACCTCTAGCAACACCACCGCCACCTCTCTTTAGTGTCCAACAACGTGACCAAATGCAGGAGTACCGTACCCTACCCTGGAATACCATACCATAGATAGATAGATAGATCTATCGATCGATCACGCCATCTATCTACCTACCTATCACTCTTTCTAACTATACTGAACAAAAATCTAAACGCAACATGGAACAATTTAAAAGATTTTGCTCTGCTACAGTTCACTTAAGGAAATTAATCAATTTACATAAATGAATTAGGCCCTAATCTACAGATTTCACATGACTGGGCAGGGAAGCAGCCATGGCTGGGCCTAGGAGGGCATAGGTCCACCCACTTGGGAGCCAAGCTGACCCACTGGGGGAGCTAGGCTCAGCCACTCAGAATTAGTTTTTCACACAAAAGGGCTTTATTACAGATAGAAATACTCCTCCGCACGCCCCCTTCCCTGCTGACGATCCGCAGGTGAAGAAGCCGGATGTGGAGATCCTGGGCTGGTGTGGTTATATGTGGTCAGCGGTTGTGAGGCCGGTTGGGACGTACTGTCAAATTCTCTAAAACAACTTTGGAGGCGTCATATGGTAGAGAAATTAACATTCAATTATCTGGCAACAGCTCTGGTGGACATTCCTGCAGTCAGCATGTTGACTGTGTCATTGCGTTATGTGTTGTGTGACAAAACTGCACTTTTTAGAGGGGCCTGTTATTGTCCCCAGCACAAGGTGCACCTGTGTAATGATCATGCTGTTTAATCAGCTTCTTGATATGCCACACCTGTCAAGTGAATGGACAATCTTGACAAAGGATAAAATGCTCACTAACAGGGATGTAAACAAATTTGTGGACAACATTTGAGAGAAATAGGCTTTTTGTGCATATGGAACATTTCTGGGATATATTTCAGCTCATGAAATGTTATTGTTAAGTATATCACAATCTGTCTGTCTGTCTGTCTGTCTGTCTGTCCGTCCGTCTGTCTGTCTGTCTGTCGGCTACTGAATATTCAGTCCTTACCCTGCTATAGGCTACTGAATATTCAGTCCTTATCCTAACCCTGTTATAGGCTACTGAATATTCAGTCCTTATCCTAACCCTGTTATAGGCTACTGAATATTCAGTCCTTATCCTAACCCTGTTATAGGCTACTGAATACTCAGTCCTGACCCTGCTATAGGCTACTGAATTTTCAGGCTGGGATTCAATAGGCTACTTAATATAATATGATAATAAGACTGCATTCACAATGAATGTTCAGTTCAGTCAGTTCAATCATAAATTACCTTTAAAATGGCACATAGCCGACAAAGTGCTGGGATTGAATCCTGGTCTCAGTCTCATGCTTGGTTTGAGTAGGACTCAGAAACCCATGTCCACCAGATAAAAGAAAGATAGTAATACTATGGATGCATTATGGGTACATGTCTTGTTAAAGTTAGACACCAGGAGGTATTAAATCCATGGCATGATGTCATGTCTGGATCCTGCACACTACTGGCTGGTGGCTGGAATTCTCCTAGAATGTAGAACTCTGGCTGGTGTTCTCTAGAACTGTACTCTCATTCTGTTCCTCTGAGTGTTCTGCTGTCCAGTCATTCCAAAATAGAATCTTTACTGTCTGTTGAGATGATCCCTGCAGCTGCTTTGCTTTAGCTTTAATCATCACAAACCAATAAAAATCATCACACTAATGAACAAGGTTGTCTGTGTATTTATTAACATTCATAAGACAAAACTTAAGACACAAACACACAGAAATATACATGAGAACAATCAGTATAGATTGATTTGTGTTATTTATCAAGACATACTGTATTTGTATTTTCATTCAGCTAGGCCTAAATGTAGTGTTACGACTTGGTCATCCACACGTTTCTTTTCAGTTCCCAATACCACCCTTGTGTAGTCGTTGGATGTAAATACACAGCCCTGGTAGCTCCCAGGTCCCATTTACAAACTATTAATTCACTTTCTACATTTTCCAGCTCTTGTACTTTCTGCATTTATAAACTTTTTAGATGACTTTTTATTGCTTTATATGAAATTAACGTGAAGAAAAAAACATCACAAAATGTATCTCAGAATTTCGGAAAAGCTGCCGCAAAATCAACCATTTTTGACCACAGAAAATCACAAAAAAATGCTGCGAAATCCTGGAGGGACTGTATAATACTAAACAAGTTTGGAATATGTTATATAAATTCAACAAAAGACAATAATTAGTTCATTTGACACTACAAAAAATCTGTTGAAATTGCACTCTGGATGTATAGTCTTCAGGACTGCAACATACCTTCAGTGTACAGCCTGATGGATCTGGGGTTCATGACATGGGGTACAGCCTTATGGATCTGGGGTTCATGACATGGGGTACCAGCCTTATGGATCTGGGGTTCATGACGTGGGGTACAGCCTTATGGATCTTGGGTTCATGACATGGGGTACCAGCCTTATGGATCTGGGGTTCATGACATGGGGTACCAGACTTATGTATCTTGGGTTCATGACATGGGGTACCAGCCTTATGGATCTTGGGTTCATGACATGGGGTACCAGCCTTATGGATCTGGGATTCATGACATGGGGTACCAGCCTTATGGATCTGGGGTTCATGACATGGGGTACCAGCTTTATGGATCTGGGGTTCATGACGTGGGGTACCAGCCTGGTCATTGACACCCACAGATTACAATTCTAAAGCGCTTACACAAATATTAGCATCGTAGCTCTTATTGCGGGACTTTAACTGTGGGAAATTATATCACAATTCAGCCTATAGTGCCTATTGAACATTCATATTGCAATGTACAGGGTCTAAGGCACTGCATCTCAGTGCAAGAGGCGTCACTAAAGTCCCTGGTTCGAATGCAGGCTGTATCACATCCGGCCGTGATTGGGAGTCCCAAACATATCCATCTCTTTCTCATGGATAGACAGCATGGTGTTCTTAACCATCATCAGGGAGCAACCCATGCAAGACAGCTAGTTTTGAAGGGTGTTAGGGTTGGCCCAGCGTCGTCAGGTTTGGCCGGGGTAGGCTGTCATTGAAAATAAGAATTTGTTCTTAACTGACTTGCCTAGTTAAATAAAGGTTAAATATCTATATTTTTAAAGAAACGTATGGAATTGTGAGTTGATTTCCCACAGATTACAATTCTAGAGTTTACACAAATATTAGCATCACAGCTCTTTTTGCAGGACTTTAACTGTGGGAAATCACCTCACAATTCAGCCTAAAGTGCCTATTGAACATTCATATTTTAATGTACAGCCTTACCTATGGAATTGTGAAGTGATTTCCCACAGTTAAAGTCCTGCAATAAGAGCTACGATGCTAATACTTGTGTAAACTCTTCACATTTCATGGGCCCAAGATCCAGAGGTAACGCTGTACAGTAAAATAGAAGTATGTCCCAAAGCAATTATAAAACAGCCACAGTGCGACTTTAACCATTTTTTTGTGTCAAATTAACTTCTTATTTTATTTTGTTTAATTCAACATTCTAACCTTGTCATTAAAAACTGTAACATCTTATGCTTCACGGAGTCGTGGCTGAACGATGACAACATCAACATACAGCTGGCTGGTTAGACGATGTATCGGCAGGATAGAACAGCGGCGTCTGGTAAGACAAGGGGCGGCGGTCTATGTATTTTTGTAAACCACAGCTGGTGAACGATATCTAAGGAAGTCTCGAGCTATTGCTCGCCTGAGGTAGAGTATCTCATGATAAGCTGTAGACCACACTACCTACTGAGATAGTTTTCATCTGTATTCTTTATAGCTGTTTACATACCACCACAGTCAGAGGCTGGCACTAAGACCGTATTGAATGAACTGGTCAGATGTGGCAGGGCTTGCAAACTACTACAGACTACAAAGAGAAGCACAGCCAAGAGCTGCCCACTGACACAAGCCTACCAGACAAGCTAAATTACTCCTATGCTCTCTTCGAGGCAAGTAACACTGACACATGCATGAGAGCATCAGCTGTTCTGGACGACTTTAAACAGGTCCTTTAAACAGTTCAACATTCACAAGGCCCCAGGCCCAGGGATTAAAAGGATGTGTACTCTGAGCATACACTGACCAAATGGTGAGTCTTCACTGACATTTCAAACCTCTCCCTGTCTGAGTCTGTAATACCAACATGGTTCAAGCAGACCACCATAGGCCCTGTGCCCAAGAACACTAAGGTAACCTGCCTAAATGACTACCGACCCGTAGCACTCACATTTGTAGCCATGAAATGCTTTGAAAGGCTACTTCATGGCTCACATCAACACAATTATCCCAGAAACCCTAGACCCACTCCGATTTGTATACCGCCTCAAAATATACACAGTTGAAGAAACTTTCAAAGTTCTTAAATGTTCCACATTGACTGACCTTCAAGTCTTAAAGTAATGATAGACTGGTGTTTCTCTTTGCTTATTTGAGCTGTTCTTGCCATAATATGAACTTGGTATTTTACCAATTAGAGCTATCTTCTGTACACAACCCCTACCTTGTCACAACACAACTGATTGGCACAAACGCAGGAAATAAATTCCACAAATTAACTTTTAACAAGGCACACATGTTAATTTAAATGCATTCCAGGTGACTACCTAATGAAGCTGTTTGAGAGAATGCCAATAGTGAGGAAAGCTGTCATCAAGGCAAAGACGTGGCTACTTTGAATTTGATTTGAAATTTGATTTGATTTACTTTGAAGAATCTCAAATCTCACATATACTTGGATTTGTTTAACACTTTTTTGGTTACTACATGATTCCATGTGTAATTTCATAGTTGTGATGTCTTCACTATTATTTTACAATGTAGAAAATAGTAAAAAATTAAGACCAAGCCATGAATGAGTAGGTGTGTCCAAACTTTTGACTGGTTCTGTATATATACATATTAAATTAGGTGAAAAGTGAAGCTATCTAAAGATCTAAGGTGTGAGCCTGCAATTCCAACTAATACTAAGTTAAAATATTTTCTTCAGATTTGAGAAATATATACCTTTTTTCCCTTCTTCCTAAAATGTAAACACTTAACAGACTATGCCCTTGGAAGGGAAAGGGTTAATATTCGGTTCCAGGAACAGGAGGACACCTGCTTGACATATGGAATTGGTTCCGGGCCAGATTGACATATGGAATTGGTTCCGGGCCAGATTGACATATGGAATTGGTTCCGGGCCAGATTGACATATGGAATTGGTTCCGGGGCCAGATTGACATATGGAATTGGTTCCGGGGCAGATTGACATATGGAATTGGTTCCGGGGCAGATTGACATATGGAATTGGTTCCGGGGCAGATTGACATATGGAATTGGTTCCGGGGCCAGATTGACATATGGAATTGGTTCCGGGTAAGATTGACATATGGAATTGGTTCCGGGCCAGATTGACATATGGAATTGGTTCCGGGCCAGATTGACATATGGAATTGGTTCCGGGCCAGATTGACATATGGAATTGGTTCCGGGCCAGATTGACATATGGAATTGGTTCCGGGCCAGATTGACATATGGAATTGGTTCCGGGGCAGATTGACATATGGAATTGGTTCCGGGCCAGATTGACATATGGAATTGGTTCCGGGCCAGATTGACATATGGAATTGGTTCCGGGGCAGATTGACATATGGAATTGGTTCCGGGCCAGATTGACATATGGAATTGGTTCCGGGCCAGATTGACATATGGAATTGGTTCCGGGCCAGATTGACATATGGAATTGGTTCCGGGCCAGATTGACATATGGAATTGGTTCCGGGACAGATTGACATATGGAATTGGTTCCGGGGCAGATTGACATATGGAATTGGTTCCGGGCCTGATTGACATATGGAATTGGTTCCGGGGCCAGATTGACATATGGAATTGGTTCCGGAGCCAGATTGACATATGGAATTGGTTCCGGGCCAGATTGACATATGGAATTGGTTCCGGGGCCAGATTGACATATGGAATTGGTTCCGGGCCAGATTGACATATGGAATTGGTTCCGGGGCAGATTGACATATGGAATTGGTTCCGGGCCAGATTGACATATGGAATTGGTTCCGGGGCAGATTGACATATGGAATTGGTTCCGGGGCCAGATTGACATATGGAATTGGTTCCGGGGCAGATTGACATATGGAATTGGTTCCGGGCCAGATTGACATATGGAATTGGTTCCGGGCCAGATTGACATATGGAATTGGTTCCGGGCCAGATTGAGAAATGTTTTCTGATTACTTGTTTGGTCGCTGCTATCTTCGACGTTTGTTTTGTATCGGGATATGAAGGTGAACTTTGCTCTGTGTGAAGGAGGTTGACATTGTGACCAGAGATTCTCTACACTGTGTTTATAAATGCGGAAAGTACAAGAGAACTGGAAAGTGTGGAGAGTTGATCAGTACTTTGCAATGGGACTAGGCGAGCTACCAGGACTGTGTATTTACATCCAATTGCCACACAGGGCAGTATTAAGATCAGAAAAGAAACACGTGTGGATTTTTATTTTATTTATTTAACCTTTAACTAGGCAAGTCAGTTAAGAACAAATTCTTCTTTACATTGAAGGCCTACCCTGACCAAACCCTAACCTGGACAATGCTGTGATACAGCCTGGAATCGAACCAGGGTCTGTAGTGACGCCTCTGGCAATGAGATGCAGTGCCTTAGACTGCTGCGCCACTCGGGAGCCTAGTTGAATGAATTTGTGAATATGTCTTGGTAAATAACATCAATCAATCAATACATAAAGAAACGTCCTCTCACTGTGAACTGTGTTTATTTTCAGCAAACGTAACGTGTAAATATTTGTATGAAGATAAGATTCAACAACTGAGACATAAACTGAACAAGTTCCACAGACGTGACTAACAGAAATTGAATAATGTGTCCCTGAACAAAGAGGGGGTCAAAACCAAAAGTAACAGTCAGTATCTGCTGTGGCCACCAGCTGCATTAAGTACTGCAGTGCATTTCCTCCTCATGGACTGCACCAGATTAGCCAGTTCTTGTTGTGAGATGTTACCCCACTCTTCCACTAAGGCACCTGCAAGTTCCCAGATATTTCTGGGGGGTACCCTAGGTTATGTATCTCCAGGGTAGGGTGGGTACTCCATGGTAGGATAGGGTCCTCTAGGGTAGGGTAGAGTTCTCTAGGGTAGGGTGTTGTAGGGTAAGGTTAAATACATTTGTTTATGTGTAACTCTGTGTTGTTTATGTCGCACTGCTTTGCTTCATCTTGGCCAGGTCGCAGTTGTAAATGAGAACCTGTTCTCAACTGGCCAACCTGGTTAAATAAAGGTGAAATAAAAATAATAAAAAACTTGAGGGTAGGGTAATCCAAGGTATAATGGGATACTCCAGGGTAGTGTGGTATACTCTAGGGTAGGGTAGGGTGCTCCAGGGTAGAGTAGGAAACTCAAGGGAAGGGTCCTCCAAGGTAGGGTAGTATAATCCAGGGTAGGGTAGGGTGGTATACTCCAGGGTAGGGTTGGGGTTCTCCAGGTTAGCGTAGGGTAGGATAGGAAACTCAAGGGGATGGTAGGGCACTCCAGGGTAGGGTTGGGTCTCCAGGGTAGGATTAGGAAACTCAAGGGGAGGGTAGTATACTCTAGTGTAGAGTTGTATAATCCAGGGTATGGTGGTATACTCCACGGTAGGGTAGGAAACTCTAGGGTAGGGGATTCCAGGGTAAGATTAGGAAACTCTAGGGTAGGGGTCTCCAGGGTAAGATTAGGAAACTCTAGGGTAGGGATCTCCAGGGTAAGATTAGGAAACTCAAGGGTAGGGTCCTCCAGGGTAGGGTGTGGTACTCTAGGGTAGGGTTTCCCAGGGTAGGGTAGGGGTCCTCCAGGGTAGTGTAGGGGCCTCTAGGGTAGGGTTCCCCAGGGTAGGGTAGGGTCCTCCAGGGTAGTGTGGGAAACTTTAGGGTATGGTAATATACTTAGGGTAGGGTAGGTTGCTCCAGGGTAGTGTAGTATACTCTAGGGTAGCGTAGGGTACTCCAGGGTAGGGTGGGGTACTCCAGGGTAGCGTTGGGTACTCCAGGGTAGGGTAGAAAACTCTAGGGTAGGGTTCTCCAGGGTAGGGTCGGAAACTCTAGGGTGGGGTACTCCAGGGTAGGGTAGAGTGCTCTAGGGTAGGGTTGGGTACTCCAGGGTAGGGTAGGGTACTCCAGGGTAGGGTAGGGTGTTCCAGGGTAGGGTGGGGTAGGGTCCTCCAGGGTAGGGTCGGGTACTCCAGGGTAGGGTCCTCTATGGTAGGTTACTCCAGGGTAGGGTGGAGTACTCTAGGGTAGGGTAGGGTAATCCAGGGTAGGGTCGGGTACTCCAGGGTAGGGTCCTCTATGGTAGGTTACTCCAGGGTAGGGTAGGGTAATCCAGGGTAGGGTCGGGTACTCCAGGGTAGGGTCCTCTATGGTAGGTTACTCCAGGGTAGGGTAGGGTAATCCAGGGTAGGGTAGGGTATACCAGGGTAGGGTGGGGTAGGGTCCCCAGGGTAGGGTGGGGTACTCTAGGGGAGGGTAGTGTACTCAAGGATAGGGTCCTCTAGGGTAGGTTAGGGTGTTCTAGGGTAGAGTAGGGTACTCTAGGGTAGGGTAGGTTACTTCTGCATTTGGTCATGTTGTTAGTGGACTCTTCAGAAAGGCAGCAGTGGTGTTGCTAGGGGCGTTGCTATGGGGCTCCAGCCTCAGTTTGATTGGTCGTTTGGGCATCAGAATAGCCTGGTTGTCCATCTCCAATGGGATATATAGAGAATAACATGACATAGCATATATCTATGTATTTGGAGGACTGCAGATGTAAATGAGCTGTTAGCTAAATCTGGTGCAATGCATCACTTCCCACTTCTGACACTTGTGTTATATATAGTATACCCCTCTTTTACGCTACTGCTACTCTCTGTTCATCATATATGCATAGTCACTTTAACCATATCTACATGTACATACTACCTCAATCAGCCTGACTAACCGGTGTCTGTATGTAGCCTCTCTACTGTATATATCCTGTCTTTTTACTGTTGTTTTTATTTCTATACCTATTGTTCACCTAACACCTTCTTTGCACTATTGGTTAGAGCCTGTAAGTAAACATTTCACTGTAAGGTCTACTACACCTGTTGTATTCAGCATTTCACTGTAAGGTCTACTACACCTGTTGTATTCAGCATTTCACTGTAAGGTCTACACCTGTTGTATTCAACATTTCACTGTAAGGTCTACACCTGTTGTATTCAGCATTTCACTGTAAGGTCTACTACACCTGTTGTATTCAGCATTTCACTGTGAGGTCTACACCTGTTGTATTCAGCATTTCACTGTAAGGTCTACACCTGTTGTATTCAGCATTTCACTGTGAGGTCTACTACACCTGTTGTATTCAGCATTTCACTGTGAGGTCTACTACACCTGTTGTATTCAGCATTTCACTATAAGGTCTACTACACCTGTTGTATTCAGCATTTCACTGTAAGGTCTACTACACCTGTTGTATTCAGCATTTCACTGTAAGGTCTACTACACCTGTTGTATTCAGCATTTCACTGTAAGGTCTACTACACCTGTTGTATTCAGCATTTCACTGTAAGGTCTACACCTGTTGTATTCAGCATTTCACTAAGGTCTACACCTGTTGTATTCAGCATTTCACTGTGAGGTCTACACCTGTTGTATTCAGCATTTCACTGTAAGGTCTACACCTGTTGTATTCAGCATTTCACTGTAAGGTCTACACCTGTTGTATTCAGCATTTCACTGTGAGGTCTACTACACCTGTTGTATTCAGCATTTCACTGTAAGGTCTACTACACCTGTTGTATTCAGCATTTCACTGTGAGGTCTACACCTGTTGTATTCAGCATTTCACTGTGAGGTCTACACCTGTTGTATTCAGCATTTCACTGTGAGGTCTACACCTGTTGTATTCAGCATTTCACTGTAAGGTCTACACCTGTTGTATTCAGCATGTCACTGTGAGGTCTACTACACCTGTTGTATTCAGCATTTCACTGTGAGGTCTACTACACCTGTTGTATTCAGCATTTCACTGTAAGGTCTACTACACCTGTTGTATTCAGCATTTCACTGTGAGGTCTACTACACCTGTTGTATTCAGCATTTCACTGTAAGGTCTACTACACCTGTTGTATTCAGCATTTCACTGTAAGGTCTACTACACCTGTTGTATTCAGCATTTCACTGTGAGGTCTACACCTGTTGTATTCAGCATTTCACTGTAAGGTCTACTACACCTGTTGTATTCAGCATTTCACTGTAAGGTCTACTACACCTGTTGTATTCAGCATTTCACTGTGAGGTCTACACCTGTTGTATTCAGCATTTCACTGTAAGGTCTACTACACCTGTTGTATTCAGCATTTCACTGTGAGGTCTACACCTGTTGTATTCAGCATTTCACTGTAAGGTCTACATCTGTTGTATTCAGCATTTCACTGTGAGGTCTACTACACCTGTTGTATTCAGCATTTCACTGTAAGGTCTACACCTGTTGTATTCAGCATTTCACTGTTAGGTCTACACCTGTTGTATTTGGCATTTCACTGTAAGGTCTACACCTGTTGTATTCAGCATTTCACTGTTAGGTCTACACCTGTTGTATTTGGCATTTCACTGTTAGGTCTACACCTGTTGTATTCAGCATTTCACTGTTAGGTCTACACCTGTTGTATTCAGCATTTCACTAAGGTCTACACCTGTTGTATTCAGCATTTCACTGTGAGGTCTACACCTGTTGTATTCAGCATTTCACTGTAAGGTCTACTACACCTGTTGTATTCAGCATTTCACTGTTAGGTCTACACCTGTTGTATTTGGCATTTCACTGTTAGGTCTACACCTGTTGTATTCAGCATTTCACTGTAAGGTCTACTACACCTGTTGTATTCAGCATTTCACTGTAAGGTCTACTACACCTGTTGTATTCAGCATTTCACTGTAAGGTCTACTACACCTGTTGTATTCAGCATTTCACTGTAAGGTCTACTACACCTGTTGTATTCAGCATTTCACTGTAAGGTCTACTACACCTGTTGTATTCAGCATTTCACTGTGAGGTCTACTACACCTGTTGTATTCAGCATTTCACTGTAAGGTCTACTACACCTGTTGTATTCAGCATTTCACTGTAAGGTCTACTACACCTGTTGTATTCAGCATTTCACTGTAAGGTCTACTACACCTGTTGTATTCAGCATTTCATTGTAAGGTCTACTACACCTGTTGTATTCAGCATTTCATTGTAAGGTCTACTACACCTGTTGTATTCAGCATTTCATTGTAAGGTCTACACCTGTTGTATTCAGCATTTCACTGTAAGGTCTACTACACCTGTTGTATTCAGCATTTCACTGTGAGGTCTACTACACCTGTTGTATTCAGCATTTCATTGTAAGGTCTACTACACCTGTTGTATTCAGCATTTCACTGTAAGGTCTACTACACCTGTTGTATTCAGCATTTCACTGTGAGGTCTACTACACCTGTTGTATTCAGCATTTCACTGTGAGGTCTACTACACCTGTTGTATTCAGCATTTCACTGTAAGGTCTACTACACCTGTTGTATTCAGCATTTCACTGTAAGGTCTACTACACCTGTTGTATTCAGCATTTCACTGTAAGGTCTACTACACCTGTTGTATTCAGCATTTCACTGTAAGGTCTACACCTGTTGTATTCAGCATTTCACTGTAAGGTCTACACCTGTTGTATTCAGCATTTCACTGTGAGGTCTACACCTGTTGTATTCAGCATTTCATTGTAAGGTCTACACCTGTTGTATTCAGTATTTCACTGTGAGGTCTACTACACCTGTTGTATTCAGCATTTCATTGTAAGGTCTACACCTGTTGTATTCGGCGCACGTGACAAATAAACTTTGATTTGATTTTATATTGTCCCTGTTCAAATAAACATATTAAATGAAATAACACTGGATGTCAATCTCCAACTATGAGACGATTTGTGAATACGGCCCTGGACTCAATTTGCATTATGGGTAACGTCCATTGAAAGTGTGTTTTAGTCCAGGACTAGGTTTAATGTATCCATGATTTCCAACTAGCTGGTTCGAAACTGCTGGGTCAGCTGTATGTGTGTGTGGGCGCGTGTGTGGGCATGTGCGTTGTGTATGTTGCGTTGATCTTTGGACTTCCTGTCAGGTCAGCTACAATCTCATCTGTTACATAACCCACCCCAGCCCAGATCCCATAGCCCCCATTCCTAACCGGAACCTTTAGCTACTAACCTAACCACTGATCTAGGACCAGGTTCCCCTGACCCAGTCCTAACCTGAACCGTTAGATACTAACCTAACCACTGATCTAGGACCAGATTCCCCTGACCCAGTCCTAACCTGAACCGTTAGATACTAACCTAACCACTGATCTAGGACCAGATTCCCCTGACCCAGTCCTAACCTGAACCGTTAGATACTAACCTAACCACTGATCTAGGACCAGATTCCCCTGACCCAGTCCTAACCTGAACCGTTAGATACTAACCTAACCACTGATCTAGGACCAGATTCCCCTGACCCAGTCCCAACTTGAACCTTTAGATACTAACCTAACCACTGATCTAGAGCATCCCCCAGTGTCTTGAAGTGTGAAGTATCAACAGAGATAGAGTTGAATACAGGGCAAGGGAAAATCTCAATTGCATTTCCATGGTTCATCGCAGTCCTTCTCATCCGATGGGTTTTGAGAAGGAGTCAGGGAAAGAGGACGCCAGGAATCAAGAAAATACAATTGAGATTCTTCTTTATTCATCTATATTAGCAACGATGGCGCAGACCATGCTAAAACATAACTACTGACCACACAACCATAGACCACAACTACTGACCGCACAACTACTGACCACAACCACACAATTACTGACCACAACTACTGACCACACAACTTCTGACTGCACAACCACAACTACTGACCACAACTACAAACCAGAACTACTGACAAGACAACCACTGACCACACAATCACAACTACTGACCACACAACCACAACTACTGACCACAATTACTGACCACAACTACTGACCACACAACCACAACCACACAATTACTGACCACAACCACTGACCACAACCACACAATTACTGACCACACAACCACAACTACTGACCACAATTACTGACCACACAACCACAACTACTGACCACAACTACTGACCACAACCACACAATTACTGACCACAACCACTGACCACAACTACTGACCACAACTACTGATCACAACTACTGACCACAACCACACAACTACTGACCACACAATAACTGACTACAAAACTAATGACCACAACTACTGCCCACAACTACTGACCACACAACCACAGACCACAATTACTGACCGCAACTACAGACCACACTACTACAGACCACACAACCACTGACCACACAACCACAAATATTGACCACAACTACACAACTACTGACCACAACTACTAACCACAACAAATCACAACTACTGACCACAACTACTGACCACACAACTAGTGACCACAACTACTGACCACACAACTAGTGACCACAACTAGTGACCACACAACCACACAATAACTGACCACAACACCTGACCGCAATAACTGACCACAACCACAATTACTGACCACAATAACTGACCACAACCACAAAATTACTGAGGGGTTGTTCAGAGAGTCAATGTCCAAACTGAAGGCTGTGCTGGTGACCACATCCATACTGTAGGGCCCAAAGAACCTGCAACACAACCACAATTACACAACTGCTGACCACAACTACTGACCACAACTACTGACCACAAATCTACTGACCACAACTAGGGGCTACAATTAGTGACCACACATCTACTGACCACAATTACTGACCACACAACCACTGACCACACAACTACTGTCCACACAACTACTGACCACAGCTACTGACCACAACTACTGACTCCAAGCAGGTATAGCCTTAAAAAACATCAAAGCGTCTGTTAAGTGGAATATTATATATTATATATATATATATATTATATTATACTATATATGGTGCCTTCAGAAAGTATTCACACCATTTGACTTTTTCCGCATTTTGTTATTGTTACAGCCTGAAATGAAAATGTATTCAATTGAGATTTAGTGTCACTGGCCTTCACACAAAGTGAAGTGTGTCAATGTGAAATTGTTTTTTAGAGACTTTTACAACATAATAAAACATTTAAAGCTGTAATGTCTCGAGTCAATAAGTATTCAACCCCTTTGTTATGGCAAGCCTAAATAAGTTCAGAAGTAAAGATTTGCTTAACAAGTCACATAATAAGTGTCATGGACTCATTCTGTGTGCAATAATCGTGTTTAGCATGATGACTACCTAATCTCTGTACTCCACACATACAATGATCTGTAAGGTCTCTCAGTCGAGCAGTGAATTTCAAACACAGATTCAACCACAAAGACAGAGGTTTTCTGCCTCGCAAAGAAGGGAACCTGTTGGTAGATGGGTACAAAAAAGCAGACATTGAATACCCTTTTGAGCATGGTGAAGTTATTAATTACACTCTGGATAGTGTATCAATACATCCAGTCACTACAAAGACACAGGCGTCCTTCCTAACTCAGTTGCCAGAGAGGAAGGAAACCGCTCAGGGATTTCACCATGAGGCCAATGGTGACTTTAAAACAGTTACAGAGTTTAATGACTCTGATAGAAGAAAACTGAGGATAGATCAACAACATTGTAGTTACATCACAATACTAACATACATGACAGAGTGAAAAGAAGGACGCCTGTACAGAATACAAATATTCCAAAATATGCATCCTGTTTGCAACAAGGCACTAAAGTAATAATGCAAAAAATATGGCAAAGAAATGAACTTTATGTCCTGAATACAAAACCTAATGTTTGGGGCAAATCCAACACAGCACTGAGTACCACTCTCATATGTTCAAGCATGGTGGTGGCTGCATCATGTTATGGGTGTGCTTGTCATCGGCAAGGACCAGGGACCTTTTTAAGGATAAAAAAAAATGGAATAGAATTAAGCACAGGCAAAATCCTAGACAAAAACCTGGTTCAGTTTGCTTTCCATCAGACAAGTTCACCTTTCAGCAGGACAATAACATGAAACACAAGGTTTAATATACACTGGAGTTCCTTACCGAGAAGACATTGAATCTTCCTGAGTGGCCGAGTGAGTTACAGTTTTGATTTAAATCAGCTGATCCTGGCTGATCAACAACCAATTTGACAGAGCTTGAAGAATTTTGAAAATAATCATGGGCAAATATTGTACCATCCAGGTGTGCAAAGCTCTTAGATACTTACCCAGAAAAACTCACAGCTGTAATCACTGCCAAAGGTGATTCTAACATGTTTTGACTCAAGGGTGTGAATACTTATGTAAATTAGATATTTTTTAACATAAAATGTGGAATAAGTCAAGGGGTGTGAATACTGTATATATATGTATATGTGTGTGTGTGTATTACAATCAAGACTCAGAGGTGTAAGGTGAAAAGTTAGGGTTCAGAGGTTAGGGTTCAGAGGTCAGGACTCTCTCCTTCAGTTCGATGGCCTGGTCTTTATCTGCCTGCTTCTTCATTCCATTCAGCAGGGTAGAAGAGTGCTGATTCATGATACCAGAGATAGAGAGAGAGAGAGTGAGAGACAGAGAGAGCCAGCGATAGACAAAGACAGAGAGAGAGATAGAGGGGGGAGAGAGAGAGCGAGAAAGAGAGAGAGAGAGAAGGGAGATTGTGTGAGAGGTGAGCAGGGAGAGCTGGTGGTGAATGATCTACAGAGAGATGAGAGAACTTTGATTGCTAGAAATCGATGTAGCCAAAGTGACATGTGTAAAAAGTGTTCCTCTGGATATAAAGGGGAATTTCACTCTGGCTCTGCCATTGCATATACTCCTTACCATATATATAATATATATAATATACTCCTTACCATATATATAATATATATAATATACTCCTTACCATATATATAATATATATAATATACTCCTTACCATATATATAATATATAATATACTCCTTACCATATATATAATATATATAATATACTCCTTACCATATATATAATATATATAATATACTCCTTACCATATATATAATATATAATATACTCCTTACCATATATATAATATATATAATATACTCCTTACCATATATATAATATATAATATACTCCTTACCATATATATAATATATATAATATACTCCTTACCATATATATAATATATATAATATACTCCTTACCATATATATATAATATATATAATATACTCCTTACCATATATATAATATATATAATATACTCCTTACCATATATATAATATATATAATATACTCCTTACCATATATATAATATTTATAATATACTCCTTACCATATATATAATATATAATATACTCCTTACCATATATATTATATATATATAATATACCCCTTACTATATTAACCACATTACGTTTTTATCATAAACGTCACAATTATCCAATCCACAAGCTAGAATTGTTCATTTCACTGGTTCCTGTGTGTTTGTCTGCTAGTAGTATGCCACTAAATGTCCGGCGTTCATAGCGAATGCAGATAACACCCGCTAAATGGGGGCGTGCTCACAAAACGTGCACGATGGCTTTGTAGACTTTGAATGAACAACACACAGCGATCTCAGAACTTCTGCAAATTAAGGTCTTTAGTCACAGCTGTATACATGTGTTTAGCTTTTCAGGCTTTATAAAATGTTTTAACATAATGTGATTTCTGTCTAATCAAATAAACATTTTATTAGTCACATGCGCCGAATACAACAGTGAAATGCTTACTTACAAGCCCTTAACCAACAATGCAGTTTAAAATTAAAATAAAATATATATATTACAAATAAGAATAAGAAATAAAAGTAACAAGCAATTAAAGAGCAGCAGTAAAATAACAATAGTGAGACTATATACAGGGGGAACCGGTACAGAGTCAATGTGGAGACTATATACAGGGGGTACTGGTACAGAGTCAATGTGGAGGCTATATACAGGGGGAACCGGTACAGAGTCAATGTGGAGGCTATATACAGGGTGTTACGGTACTGAGTCAATGTGGAGACTATATACAGGGGGAACCGGTACAGAGTCAATGTGCAGGGGGCACCGGTACAGAGTCAATGTGGAGACTATATCCAGGAGGTACCGGTACAGAGTCAATGTGGAGGCTATATACAGGGGGTACCGGTACAGAGTCAATGTGGAGGCTATATACAGGGGGTACCAGTACAGAGTCAATGTGGAGACTATATACAGGGGGTACTGGTACAGAGTCAATGTGGAGACTATATACAGGGGGCACCGGTACAGAGTCAATGTGGAGGCTATACACAGGGGGTACTGGTACAGAGTCAATGTGGAGACTATATACAGGGGGTACCGGTACAGAGTCAATGTGGAGGCTATATACAGGGGGTACCGGTACAGAGTCAATGTGGAGGCTATATACAGGGGGCACCGGTACAGAGTCAATGTGGAGGCTATACACAGGGGGTACTGGTACAGAGTCAATGTGGAGACTATATACAGGGGGTACCGGTACAGAGTCAATGTGGAGGCTATATACAGGGGGTACCGGTACAGAGTCAATGTGGAGGCTATATACAGGGGGCACCGGTACAGAGTCAATGTGGAGGCTATATACAGGGGGTACCGGTACAGAGTCAATGTGGAGGCTATATACAGGGTGTTACGGTACTGAGTCAATGTGGAGGCTATATACAGGGGGGTACCGGTACAGAGTCAATGTGGAGACTATATACAGGAGGTACTGGTACAGAGTCAATGTGGAGACTATATACAGGGGGGTACCGGTACAGAGTCAATGTGGAGACTATATACAGGGGGTACCGGTACAGAGTCAATGTGGAGACTATATACAGGGGGTACTGGTACAGAGTCAATGTGGAGACTATATACAGGAGGTACCGGTACAGAGTCAATGTGGAGACTATATACAGGGGGTACTGGTACAGAGTCAATGTGGAGACTATATACAGGGGGTACCGGTACAGAGTCAATGTGGAGACTATATACAGGGGGGTACCGGTACAGAGTCAATGTGGAGACTATATACAGGAGGTACTGGTACAGAGTCAATGTGGAGACTATATACAGGAGGTACTGGTACAGAGTCAATGTGGAGACTATATACAGGAGGTACCGGTACAGAGTCAATGTGGAGACTATATACAGGAGGTACTGGTACAGAGTCAATGTGGAGACTATATACAGGGGGGTACCGGTAGTTGAGGTAATAACTAGTCTGAGGTTGTGTGTTTCTTCCTCTGGCTCTTTCTGACAGGATCAGAATAACTGACATAGAACTCTACAGATCAATCCTTAGACCAGAAATAATTGAGTAGGTATATTGTTATGCTGCACAATTAAATTACACCCTAACCATTGTTGGGAAAGATTTTGTTTGGCAATGGTTTTTTTCTCCCCACTAACGTTTCTCATGGCTGTGTGGTGTTCTGTTCCTGGCTGTGTGGTGTTCTGTTCCTGGCTGTGTGGTGTTCTGTTCCTGGCTGTGTGGTGTTCTGTTCCTGGCTGTGTGGTGTTCTGTTCCTGGCTGTGTGGTGTTCTGTGCCTGGCTGTGTGGTGTTCTGTTCCTGGCTGTGTGGTGTTCTGTTCCTGGCTGTGTGGTGTTCTGTTCCTGGCTGTGTGGTGTTCTGTTCCTGGCTGTGTGGTGTTCTGTTCCTGGCTGTGTGGTGTTCTGTTCCTGGCTGTGTGGTGTTCTGTTCCTGGCTGTGTGGTGTTCTGATCCTGGCTGTGTGGTGTTCTGATCCTGGCTGTGTGGTGTTCTGATCCTGCCTGTGTGGTGTTCTGTTCCTGGCTGTGTGGTGTTCTGTTCCTGGCTGTGTGGTGTTCTGTTCCTGGCTGTGTGGTGTTCTGTTCCTGGCTGTGTGGTGTTCTGATCCTGGCTGTGCTGTGTTCTGTTCCTGGCTGTGTTCTGTTCCTGGCTGTGTGGTGTTCTGATCCTGCCTGTGTGGTGTTCTGTTCCTGGCTGTGTGGTGTTCTGTTCCTGGCTGTGTGGTGTTCTGTTCCTGGCTGTGTGGTGTTCTGATCCTGGCTGTGTGGTGTTCTGTTCCTGGCTGTGTGGTGTTCTGATCCTGGCTGTGTTCTGTTCCTGGCTGTGTGGTGTTCTGTTCCTGGCTGTGTGGTGTTCTGTTCCTGCCTGTGTTCTGTTCCTGGCTGTGTGGTGTTCTGTTCCTGGCTGTGTGGTGTTCTGTTCCTGGCTGTGTGGTGTTCTGTTCCTGCCTGTGTTCTGTTCCTGGCTGTGTGGTGTTCTGTTCCTGGCTGTGTGGTGTTCTGTTCCTGGCTGTGTGGTGTTCTGATCCTGGCTGTGTGGTGTTCTGTGCCTGGCTGTGTGGTGTTCTGTTCCTGGCTGTGTGGTGTTCTGTTCCTGGCTGTGTGGTGTTCTGTTCCTGGCTGTGTGGTGTTCTGTGCCTGGCTGTGTGGTGTTCTGTTCCTGGCTGTGTGGTGTTCTGTTCCTGGCTGTGTGGTGTTCTGTGCCTGGCTGTGTGGTGTTCTGTTCCTGGCTGTGTGGTGTTCTGTGCCTGGCTGTGTGGTGTTCTGTTCCTGGCTGTGTGGTGTTCTGTTCCTGGCTGTGTGGTGTTCTGTGCCTGGCTGTGTGGTGTTCTGTGCCTGGCTGTGTGGTGTTCTGTGCCTGGCTGTGTGGTGTTCTGTTCCTGGCTGTGTGGTGTTCTGTTCCTGGCTGTGTGGTGTTCTGTGCCTGGCTGTGTGGTGTTCTGTTCCTGGCTGTGTGGTGTTCTGTGCCTGGCTGTGTGGTGTTCTGTTCCTGCCTGTGTGGTGTTCTGTTCCTGGCTGTGTGGTGTTCTGTTCCTGCCTGTGTGGTGTTCTGTTCCTGGCTGTGTGGTGTTCTGTGCCTGGCTGTGTGGTGTTCTGTGCCTCTGTTCCTGGCTGTGTGGTGTTCTGTTCCTGGCTGTGTGGTGTTCTGTTCCTGGCTGTGTTCTGTTCCTGGCTGTGTGGTGTTCTGTTCCTGGCTGTGTGGTGTTCTGTTCCTGGCTGTGTGGTGTTCTGTTCCTGGCTGTGTGGTGTTCTGTTCCTGGCTGTGTGGTGTTCTGTTCCTGCCTGTGTGGTGTTCTGTGCCTGGCTGTGTGGTGTTCTGTTCCTGGCTGTGTGGTGTTCTGTTCCTGGCTGTGTGGTGTTCTGTTCCTGCCTGTGTGGTGTTCTGTGCCTGGCTGTGTGGTGTTCTGTGCCTGGCTGTGTGGTGTTCTGTGCCTGGCTGTGTTCTGTTCCTGGCTGTGTGGTGTTCTGTGCCTGGCTGTGTGGTGTTCTGTGCCTGGCTGTGTGGTGTTCTGTTCCTGGCTGTGTGGTGTTCTGTTCCTGGCTGTGTGGTGTTCTGTTCCTGGCTGTGTTCTGTGCCTGGCTGTGTGGTGTTCTGTTCCTGGCTGTGTTCTGTGCCTGGCTGTGTGGTGTTCTGTTCCTGGCTGTGTGGTGTTCTGTTCCTGGCTGTGTGGTGTTCTGTGCCTGGCTGTGTGGTGTTCTGTGCCTGGCTGTGTGGTGTTCTGTGCCTGGCTGTGTGGTGTTCTGTTCCTGGCTGTGTGGTGTTCTGTGCCTGGCTGTGTGGTGTTCTGTGCCTGGCTGTGTGGTGTTCTGTGCCTGGCTGTGTTCTGTTCCTGGCTGTGTGGTGTTCTGTGCCTGGCTGTGTTCTGTTCCTGGCTGTGTGGTGTTCTGTGCCTGGCTGTGTGGTGTTCTGTGCCTGGCTGTGTGGTGTTCTGTGCCTGGCTGTGTTCTGTTCCTGGCTGTGTGGTGTTCTGTGCCTGGCTGTGTGGTGTTCTGTGCCTGGCTGTGTGGTGTTCTGTGCCTGGCTGTGTGGTGTTCTGTGCCTGGCTGTGTGGTGTTCTGTGCCTGGCTGTGTTCTGTTCCTGGCTGTGTGGTGTTCTGTGCCTGGCTGTGTGGTGTTCTGTGCCTGGCTGTGTGGTGTTCTGTGCCTGGCTGTGTGGTGTTCTGTGCCTGGCTGTGTGGTGTTCTGTGCCTGGCTGTGTGGTGTTCTGTGCCTGCCTGTGTGGTGTTCTGTGCCTGGCTGTGTGGTGTTCTGTTCCTGGCTGTGTGGTGTTCTGTGCCTGGCTGTGTTCTGTTCCTGGCTGTGCGGTGTTCTGTGCCTGGCTGTGTGGTGTTCTGTGCCTGCCTGTGTGGTGTTCTGTGCCTGGCTGTGTGGTGTTCTGTGCCTGCCTGTGTGGTGTTCTGTGCCTGGCTGTGTGGTGTTCTGTGCCTGGCTGTGTGGTGTTCTGTGCCTGGCTGTGTGGTGTTCTGTTCCTGGCTGTGTGGTGTTCTGTGCCTGGCTGTGTTCTGTTCCTGGCTGTGCGGTGTTCTGTGCCTGGCTGTGTGGTGTTCTGTGCCTGGCTGTGTGGTGTTCTGTGCCTGGCTGTGTGGTGTTCTGTGCCTGGCTGTGTGGTGTTCTGTTCCTGGCTGTGTGGTGTTCTGTGCCTGGCTGTGTGGTGTTCTGTGCCTGGCTGTGTGGTGTTCTGTGCCTGGCTGTGTGGTGTTCTGTTCCTGGCTGTGTGGTGTTCTGTGCCTGGCTGTGTGGTGTTCTGTTCCTGGCTGTGTGGTGTTCTGTTCCTGGCTGTGTGGTGTTCTGTTCCTGGCTGTGTGGTGTTCTGTTCCTGGCTGTGTGGTGTTCTGTGCCTGGCTGTGCTAATTACAAACAAACACTAAAATGAGTTTCACCATTCTACCTACCAGAGATGACTTTACCACAATGCTGCCAGCAAATATGCCTTGGTGATATTTGCCATACAATGCAGCTGAAGTAACGTAGCTAGCTAACTATTTTATTACTTATTGTGTAGTGGAGGATAAAAATAACTGTATGCCTATGTGTAGCTTTGATGCCAATCTGTGTTTGGACCCTACAACGGTTGGTATAAATATGAGTTCACAACAGTTGTTTTTAATTGTTTCCACCAGTTAATCATTAATCACCCAAAGAAATTTGACAAAATTACTGTTAAATGTCAATATTATAACGTCAATATTTGCTAGCTAGCTATGAACCTCAGCTATCATAGCCGGTTGTATTGAATTCAAGACACTCTGAAAGGCATCAATGAAGCCTATGGATTGAGTAGAATATAATATAACTTTATCGTCGTATATACAGGTCGTTATTACCATGCATGAGATCCCCACATTGTAGCCTGTACATTTAATATATTCACTGATCATGTACTCTACCTTGGCCAGTTCAGGTGTTAGCATGTACATCTTGGTGAGGCAAACTCAACATTTTTGTTGTAGATGCATGCCAGAAAAGCCACTACACAACACTAAACAATATATTAATTGAGCTATAACAGTGACAAACGGTGCCCACAAACTGTTATGGCCTACATAAAGCTGTCCCAACAGCAGAGCTTTCTTTTCAGCACCATGGAGTGAATCCTTACCACCGCTACACCTGGCTATCAGCTGAGCCTTGTCTGGCAGCTAAACAGTTCATTCAGCCTCATTTACTGCCTTTTAAAAAAACATAGCTGATATGGCTGACTTGCTTAAATAAACATGGCTTCTACTGACTCCTTGTGGATTTGTGGAACTCAATAAGAACCGCATTCTCCTTCAATAACAACGAACGCCGCAATGAGTTCAGACTTTTGAACCATAGACAAACATTATTACATTTAGGTTCAGTAAACTCATAACATTTGTTCTTATATCATTAAGCATAAGCAAATGAGCTGTGACTAAGTAGACCTAGTCGTTCAGCACTTTCAAAACGGACACCGACAGAAATTCACATAGTTCAGATAAATTCGGCATGTTGAGGCATTAACTTCACTTTTAGTCACCATACAGACAGACAGACAGGCAGACAGACAGACAGAGACACACAGTTGCCTACCATTGTAACAATTTTATTAGGCCTATATAGTCTAAAAAGGAAGGAAAATACAATCAGGAGGATCCACTTTTATACACAATCCAATATACCAATGCACGGACGGACGGACAAACAGGCAGGCAGACAGACAGAGGGGCAGACAGGCAGGCAGACAAATCAACTGAAATTACATGGATCTATTACTGAACTGTCTGTTGAATGGGAAGAAACTGTTACTGGTAACCATAGTTACAGACCCCAACAACATACTGCATATAGAATACCCTCCTTGATGAGAAAAGCACACGAGCTAATTAAACTCAGCAAAAGAAACATCCTCTCTCTGTCAACTGCGTTTATTTTCAGCAAACTTAACATGTGTAAATTTTGTATGAACATAAGATTCAACAACTGAGACATAAACTGAACAAGTTCCACAGAAATGTAATAATGTGTCCCTGAACAAAGGGGGGGGGGTCAAAATCAAAAGTAACAGTCAGTATCTGGTGTGGCCATCAGCTGCATTAAGTACTGCAGTGCATCTCCTCCTCATGGACTGCACCAGATTTGCCAGTTCTTGCTGTGAGATGTTACCCCACTCTTCCACCAAAGCACCTGCAAGTTCCCGGACATTTCTGGGGGGAATGACCCTAGCCCTCACCCTCCGATCCAACAGGTCCCAGACGTGCTCAATGGGATTGAGATCAGGGCTCTTCACTGGCTATGGCAGAACACTGACATTCCTGTCTTGCAGGATATCACGCACAGAATGAGTAGTATGGCTGGTGGCATTGTCATGCTGGAGGGTCATGTCAGAAAGGGTACCACATGAGGGAGGAGGATGTCTTCCCTGTAATGCACAGCGTTGAGATTGCCTGCAATGACAACAAGCTCAGTCCGATGATGCTGTGACACATCACCCAAGACCATGACGGACCCTCCACCTCCAAATCGATCCCGCTCCAGAGTACAGGCCTCGGTGTAACACTCATTCCTTCGACGATAAACGCAAATCCGAAACCATCACCCCTGGTGAGACAAAACCGCAACTCATCAGTGAAGAGCAGTTTTTGCCAGTCCTGTCTGGTCCAGCGACGGTGGGTTTGTGCCTGTAGGTGACGTTGTTGCCAGTGATGTCTGGTGAGGACCTGCCTTACAACAGGCCTACAAGCCCTCAGTCCAGCCTCTCTCAGCCTATTGTGGACAGTCTGAGCACTGATGGAGGGATTGTGCGTTCCTGGTGTAACTCGGGCAGTTATTGTTCCCATCCTGTACACTTAATTATCAAGCCCAAGTGGAGCTCCTCAGTAACAGAGTAAAACTTCATTATCAAGCCCCAGTGTAACTCCTCAGTAGAGTAACACTTCATTATCAAGCCATAAATGGGCCCTTGGCCCTGTGGACAACAGGTAGAGTGGAGCAAATACCACATAACGACAAAGCAAAAGCTGTTTTTTAGAAATGCTTGCAAATTTATTACAAATAAAAAACTGAAATACCTTATTTACATAAGTATTCAGACCCTTTGGTATTTGATTAGGGTCCTCATTAGCTGTTGCAAAAGCAGCAGCTACTCTTCCTGGTGCATTTGCTATGCGACATAAGAGAGCAGAGTGTACACTACACAGAGAGAGAGAGAGAGAGACAGAGAGAGACACAGAGAGAGACAGAGAGAGAGAGAGAGAGAGAGAGCAGTGTACACTACAGAGAGAGAGAGAGAGAGAGAGAGAGAGAGAGAGAGAGAGAGAGAGACAGAGAGAGAGAGAGAGAGCAGTGTACACTACAGAGAGAGAGAGAGAGAGAGAGAGAGAGACACAGAGAGAGAGAGAGAAAGCGCAGAGAGAGAAAGAGCAGTGTACACTAGAGAGAGAGAAAGCAGAGTGTACACTAGAGAGAGAGAAAGCAGAGTGTACACTAGAGAGAGAGAGAAGGCAGAGTGTACACTAGAGAGAGAAAGCAGAGTGTACACTAGAGAGAGAGAGAAGGCAGAGTGTACACTAGAGAGAGAAAGCAGAGTGTACACTAGAGAGAGAGAGAAGGCAGAGTGTACACTAGAGAGAGAGAGAGAGAGAGAGAACAGTGTACACTAGAGAGAAACTGACTACAACAGGTGATCACACCACATGTGTTCCCTGAGTCAGCATTTAGAGGTCAGGGGTCAAAGGTGTTAAAGGAAGAGCGGAAGTCTCTCTCCCAGTTCCTGTCCTTCTCCTCCCTCCTGCTCTCCTCCTTCATCCCCCTCCTCCCCCGCTCTCCCCGACCCTCCTTCCCCGTCCGTCTGACTGCCTGTGGGTCTTTAGGTTGGAAGTGTGTGATCTTAGGTCGGGGTGTGGGTCCGTACCCCAGGCCTCTACTGTCCCTCTTCAGGACGGTCCGGACCGGCTGTTTGTGACCCTCCCCCGCGGGCCCCAGCCCCCCCCCAGGGGTCCATCCGGAGCGCAGCATCATCTGGTAGGCGGGGGTGGAGGGGGGGAGGCAGTAGTGGGGAGGGGGAGCAGGGCGGGAGAGAGAGAACAGGTGGAGGGTGGAGGAGAGGTGCGTCTCTGGAGGAGAGGAATAGTGGACACTGCAGACTGGACACCACTGGGTCTGATTCTGGGTGGACTGGTTATGATGGGTCTGGACTGCTGCTACCGCTGGGGGAGAACTGGGGGGGGGGGGGGGGGGGGGGAGCAGAGAGAGAGAAGAGCAACAAGGGAGGAGAAAAATGAGTATCTCATTGACAACAATCCTTCAATCTCAGGTCTTATTTCTACACTAGGACAGAGGTAGGAGAGCCTGTTCCTGGAGAGCCTCAGATACTGCAGGATGGTGTTCCAGCTAGGTACCACACCTGACCAACTGATCTAACTGATCAGTTCAGGGACTGTCTATATTCACCACACCTGACCAACTGATCAGTTCAGGGATTGTCTATAGTCACCACACCTGACCAACTGATCTAACTGATCAGTTCAGGGACTGTCTATATTCACCACACCTGACCAACTGATCAGTTCAGGGACTGTCTATATTCACCACACCTGACCAACTGATCAGTTCAGGGATTGTCTATAGTCACCACACCTGACCAACTGATCTAACTGATCAGTTCAGGGACTGTCTATAGTCACCACACCTGACCAACTGATCAGTTCAGGGACTGTCTATAGTCACCACACCTGACCAACTGATCAGTTCAGGGACTGTCTATAGTCACCACACCTGACCAACTGATCAGTTCAGGGACTGTCTATATTCACCACACCTGACCAACTGATCAGTTCAGGGACTGTCTATATTCACCACACCTGACCAACTGATCAGTTCAGGGACTGTCTATAGTCACCACACCTGACCAACTGATCAGTTCAGGGATTGTCTATATTCACCACACCTGACCAACTGATCTAACTGATCAGTTCAGGGACTGTCTATATTCACCACACCTGACCAACTGATCAGTTCAGGGACTGTCTATATTCACCACACCTGACCAACTGATCAGTTCAGGGACTGTCTATAGTCACCACACCTGACCAACTGATCAGTTCAGGGACTGTCTATATTCACCACACCTGACCAACTGATCAGTTCAGGGACTGTCTATATTCACCACACCTGACCAACTGATCAGTTCAGGGACTGTCTATATTCACCACACCTGACCAACTGATCAGTTCAGGGACTGTCTATATTCAACACACCTGACCAACTGATCAGTTCAGGGACTGTCTATAGTCACCACACCTGACCAACTGATCAGTTCAGGGACTGTCTATATTCACCACACCTGACCAACTGATCAGTTCAGGGACTGTCTATATTCACCACAACTGACCAACTGATCAGTTCAGGGACTGTCTATAGTCACCACACCTGACCAACTGATCAGTTCAGGGATTGTCTATATTCACCACACCTGACCAACTGATCAGTTCAGGGACTGTCTATATTCACCACACCTGACCAACTGATCAGTTCAGGGACTGTCTATATTCACCACACCTGACCAACTGATCAGTTCAGGGACTGTCTATAGTCACCACACCTGACCAACTGATCAGTTCAGGGACTGTCTATATTCACCACACCTGACCAACTGATCAGTTCAGGGACTGTCTATATTCACCACACCTGACCAACTGATCAGTTCAGGGACTGTCTATATTCACCACACCTGACCAACTGATCAGTTCAGGGACTGTCTATATTCACCACACCTGACCAACTGATCAGTTCAGGGACTGTCTATAGTCACCACACCTGACCAACTGATCAGTTCAGGGATTGTCTATATTCACCACACCTGACCAACTGATCAGTTCAGGGACTGTCTATATTCACCACACCTGACCAACTGATCAGTTCAGGGACTGTCTATATTCACCACACCTGACCAACTGATCAGTTCAGGGACTGTCTATATTCAACACACCTGACCAACTGATCAGTTCAGGGACTGTCTATAGTCACCACACCTGACCAACTGATCAGTTCAGGGACTGTCTATATTCACCACACCTGACCAACTGATCAGTTCAGGGACTGTCTATATTCACCACAACTGACCAACTGATCAGTTCAGGGACTGTCTATATTCACCACACCTGACCAACTGGTTAGTTCAGGGATTGTCTATATTCACAACACCTGGTCTTCCAGGTGGGTTAAATCAAACATGAAGTGGCTGCGTCAGTCTAGTATGGTCGACCACATGACAGACAGCCAGGGACTGTACTGTGTTCGCTAACCTGTGGTCAGTCAGTCACTAACCTGTGGTCAGTCAGTCAGTCAGTCAGTCACTAACCTGTGGTCAGTCAGTCAGTCAGTCACTAACCTGTGGTCGGTCAGTCAGTCACTAGCCTGTGGTCGGTCAATCAGTCAGTCAGTCAGTCACTAACCTGTGGTCGGTCAGTCAGTCAGTCAGTCAGTCAGTCATTAACCTGTGGTCAGTCAGTCAGTCAGTAACCTGTGGTCAGTCAGTCAGTCGGTCACTAACCTGTGGTCAGTCAGTCACTAACCTGTGGTCCTGTGTCTCTCTCCTGTAATGGTTGTGTTGACCCCTCTGTCTCCCATGCCGGTCACCCGTCTCATGGTCACAGTCCTGCGGAGACCCGTAGTGGTCCAGTTCCTCTAGGACCCCGCTATGCCCTGCCATCCTAGCCAGCTCCCTGGCGTCCCGGCCCTGCGTGTCCACCACGCCCACCCACGCCGCCCCCTGCTGGAGGAGGAGCCTAACGACACCCCGCTGCCCTGCCGCCGCTGCACACATCACACCTGTCCACCACCAGCTGTCCTGGAGAGAGAGTCAGGGAGAGAAAGAGGAGATGGAGAGAGAGGGGGGAGAGAGAGGAGATGGAGAGAGAGAGAGGGGGAGAGAAAGAGGAGATGGAGAGAGAGAGAGAGGGGGAGAGAAAGAGGAGATGGAGAGAGAGAGAGAGAGAGGGGGAGAGAAAGAGGAGATGGAGAGAGAGAGAGAGGGAGGGGGAGAGAAAGATGAGATGGAGAGAGAGAGGAGATGGAGAGAGAGAGAGAGGGAGAGAAAGAGGAGATGGAGAGAGAGAGGAGATGGAGAGAAAGAGGAGATGGAGTGAGAGAGAGAGAGAGAGGGGAGAGAAAGAGGAGATGGAGAGAGAGAGAGAGAGAGAGGGGGAGAGAAAGAGGAGATGGAGAGAGAGAGAGAGAGAGAGGGGGAGAGAAAGAGGAGATGGAGAGAGAGAGAGAGAGAGAGAGGGGGGAGAGAAAGAGGAGATGGAGAGAGAGAGAGGGGGGGGGAGAAAGAGGAGATGGAGAGAGAGAGAGGGGGAGAGAAAGAGGAGATGGAGAGAGAGAGAGGAGAGAGGGGGAGAGAAAGAGGAGATGGAGAGAGAGAGAGAGAGAGAGAAAGAGGAGATGGAGAGAGAGAGAGGGGGAGAGAAAGAGGAGATGGAGAGAGAGAGAGAGAGAGAGGGGGAGAGAAAGAGGAGAGAGAGAGAGAGAGAGAGAGAGGGGGAGAGAAAGACATTAAGAAGAATGTATAGAGAACATTTTGGTCATGTAGCAGACACTCCTCAGTAAAGCAGTTAGTAAGAGAAGACAACCGGTGTTAAAGACGAGGGCAACGGGAAGGAGGTTGGTTCGAGGGCAACGGGAAGGAGGTTGGTTCTAGGGCAACGGGAAGGAGGTTGGTTCGAGGGCAACGGGAAGGAGGTTGGTTCGAGGGCAACGGGAAGGAGGTTGGTTCGAGGGCAACGGGAAGGAGGTTGGTTCGAGGGCAACGGGAAGGAGGTGGTTCGAGGGGCGACGGGAAGGAGGTTGGTTCGAGGGCAACGGGAAGGAGGTTGGTTCGAGGGCAACGGGAAGGAGGTTGGTTCGAGGGCAACGGGAAGGAGGTTGGTTCGAGGGCAACGGGAAGGAGGTTGGTTCGAGGGCAACGGGAAGGAGGTTGGTTCGAGGGCAACGGGAAGGAGGTTGGTTCGAGGGCAACGGGAAGGAGGTTGGTTCGAGGGCAACGGGAAGGAGGGTTGGTTCGAGGGCAACGGGAAGGAGGTTGGTTCGAGGGCAACGGGAAGGAGGTTGTTCGAGGGCAACGGGAAGGAGGTTGGTTCGAGGGCAACGGGAAGGAGGTTGGTTCTAGCGCAACGGGAAGGAGGTTGGTTCGAGGCGCAACGGGAAGGAGGTTTGGTTCGAGGGCAACGGGAAGGAGGGTTGGTTCGAGGGCAACGGGAAGGAGGTTGGTTTCGAGGGCAACGGGAAGGAGGTTGGTTCGAGGGCAACGGGAAGGAGGTTGGTTCGAGGGCAACGGGAAGGAGGTTGGTTCGAGCGGCAACGGGAAGGAGGTTGGTTCTAGGGCAACGGAAGGAGTTTGGTTCTAGGGCAACGGGAAGGAGGTTGTTCGAGGGCAACGGGAAGGAGGTTGGTTCGAGGGCAACGGGAAGGAGGTTGGTTCGAGGGCAACGGGAAGGAGGTTTGGTTCTAGGGCAACGGGAAGGAGGTTGGTTCGAGCGGCAACGGGAAGGAGGTTGGTTCGAGGGCAACGGGAAGGGAGGTTGGGTTCGAGGGCAACGGGAAGGAGGTTGGTTCGAGGGCAACGGGAAGGAGGTTGGTTCGAGGGCAACGGGAAGGAGGTTGGTTCTAGCGCAACGGGAAGGAGGTTGGTTCTAGGGCAACGGGAAGGAGGTTGGTTCTAGGGCAACGGGAAGGAGGTTGGTTCGAGGGCAACGGGAAGGAGGTTGGTTCGAGGGCAACGGGAAGGAGGTTGGTTCGAGGGCAACGGGAAGGAGGTTGGTTCGAGGGCAACGGGAAGGAGGTTGGTTCTAGCGCAACGGGAAGGAGGTTGGTTCTAGCGCAACGGGAAGGAGGTTGGTTCGAGGGCAACGGGAAGGAGGTTGGTTCGAGGGCAACGGGAAGGAGGTTGGTTCGAGGGCAACGGGAAGGAGGTTGGTTCGAGGGCAACGGGAAGGAGGTTGGTTCGGGCGCAACGGGAAGGAGGTTGGTTCGAGGGCAAGGGGGAGGAGGTTGGTTCGAGGGCAACGGGAAGGAGGTTGGTTCGAGGGCAACGGGAAGGAGGTTGGTTCGAGGCGCAACGGGAAGGAGGTTGGTTCGAGGGCAACGGGAAGGAGGTTGGTTCGAGGGCAACGGGAAGGAGGTTGGTTCGAGGGCAACGGGAAGGAGGTTGGTTCGAGGGCAACGGGAAGGATGTTGGTTCGGGAAGGAGGTTGGTTCGAGGGCAACGGGAAGGAGGTTGGTTCTAGGGCAACGGGAAGGAGGTTGGTTCGAGGGCAACGGGAAGGAGGTTGGTTCGAGGGCAACGGGAAGGAGGTTGGTTCGAGGGCAACGGGAAGGAGGTTGGTTCGAGGGCAACGGGAAGGAGGTTGGTTCTAGGGCAACGGGAAGGAGGTTGGTTCGAGGGCAACGGGAAGGAGGTTGGTTCGAGGGCAACGGGAAGGAGGTTGGTTCGAGGGCAACGGGAAGGAGGTTGGTTCGAGGGCAACGGGAAGGAGGGTGGTTCGAGGGCAACGGGAAGGAGGTTGGTTCGAGGGCAACGGGAAGGAGGTTGGTTCGAGGGCAACGGGAAGGAGGTTGGTTCGAGGGCAACGGGAAGGAGGTTGGTTCGAGGGCAACGGGAAGGAGGTTGGTTCGAGGGCAACGGGAAGGAGGTTGGTTCGAGGGCAACGGGAAGGAGGTTGGTTCGAGGGCAACGGGAAGGAGGTTGGTTCGAGGGCAACGGGAAGGAGGTTGGTTCGAGGGCAACGGGAAGGAGGTTGGTTCTAGGCAACGGGAAGGAGGTTGGTTCGAGGGCAACGGGAAGGAGGTTGGTTCGAGGGCAACGGGAAGGAGGTTGGTTCGAGGGCAACGGGAAGGAGGTTGGTTCGAGGGCAACGGGAAGGAGGTTGGTTCGAGGGCAACGGGAAGGAGGTTGGTTCTAGCGCAACGGGAAGGAGGTTGGTTCGAGGGCAACGGGAAGGAGGTTGGTTCGAGGGCAACGGGAAGGAGGTTGGTTCGAGGGCAACGGGAAGGAGGTTGGTTCGAGGGCAACGGGAAGGAGGTTGGTTCGAGGGCAACGGGAAGGAGGTTGGTTCGAGGGCAACGGGAAGGAGGTTGGTTCGAGGGCAACGGGAAGGAGGTTGGTTCGAGGGCAACGGGAAGGAGGTTGGTTCGAGGGCAACGGGAAGGAGGTTGGTTCGAGGGCAACGGGAAGGAGGTTGGGTCGAGGGCAACGGGAAGGAGGTTGGTTCGAGGGCAACGGGAAGGAGGTTGGTTCGAGGGCAACGGGAAGGAGGTTGGTTCGAGGGCAACGGGAAGGAGGTTGGTTCGAGGGCAACGGGAAGGAGGTTGGTTCGAGGGCAACGGAAGGAGGTTGGTTCGAGGGCAACGGGAAGGAGGTTGGTTCGAGGGCAACGGGAAGGAGGTTGGTTCGAGGGCAACGGGAAGGAGGTTGGTTCGAGGGCAACGGGAAGGAGGTTGGTTCGAGGGCAACGGGAAGGAGGTTGGTTCGAGGGCAACGGGAAGGAGGTTGGTTCGAGGGCAACGGGAAGGAGGTTGGTTCGAGGGCAACGGGAAGGAGGTTGGTTCGAGGGCAACGGGAAGGAGGTTGGTTCGAGGGCAACGGGAAGGAGGTTGGTTCGAGGGCAACGGGAAGGAGGTTGGTTCGAGGGCAACGGGAAGGAGGTTGGTTCGAGGGCAACGGGAAGGAGGTTGGTTCGAGGGCAACGGGAAGGAGGTTGGTTCGAGGGCAACGGGAAGGAGGTTGGTTCGAGGGCAACGGGAAGGAGGTTGGTTCGAGGGCAACGGGAAGGAGGTTGGTTCGAGGGCAACGGGAAGGAGGTTGGTTCGAGGGCAACGGGAAGGAGGTTGGTTCGAGGGCAACGGGAAGGAGGTTGGTTCGAGGGCAACGGGAAGGAGGTTGGTTCGAGGGCAACGGGAAGGAGGTTGGTTCGAGGGCAACGGGAAGGAGGTTGGTTCGAGGGCAACGGGAAGGAGGTTGGTTCGAGGGCAACGGGAAGGAGGTTGGTTCGAGGGCAACGGGAAGGAGGTTGGTTCGAGGGCAACGGGAAGGAGGTTGGTTCGAGGGCAACGGGAAGGAGGTTGGTTCGAGGGCAACGGGAAGGAGGTTGGTTCGAGGGCAACGGGAAGGAGGTTGGTTCGAGGGCAACGGGAAGGAGGTTGGTTCGAGGGCAACGGGAAGGAGGTTGGTTCGAGGGCAACGGGAAGGAGGTTGGTTCGAGGGCAACGGGAAGGAGGTTGGTTCGAGGGCAACGGGAAGGAGGTTGGTTCGAGGGCAACGGGAAGGAGGTTGGTTCGAGGGCAACGGGAAGGAGGTTGGTTCGAGGGCAACGGGAAGGAGGTTGGTTCGAGGGCAACGGGAAGGAGGTTGGTTCGAGGGCAACGGGAAGGAGGTTGGTTCGAGGGCAACGGGGAAGGAGGTTGGTTCGAGGGCAACGGGAAGGAGGTTGGTTCGAGGGCAACGGGAAGGAGGTTGGTTCGAGGGCAACGGGAAGGAGGTTGGTTCGAGGGCAACGGGAAGGAGGTTGGTTCGAGGGCAACGGGAAGGAGGTTGGTTCGAGGGCAACGGGAAGGAGGTTGGTTCGAGGGCAACGGGAAGGAGGTTGGTTCGAGGGCAACGGGAAGGAGGTTGGTTCGAGGGCAACGGGAAGGAGGTTGGTTCGAGGGCAACGGGAAGGAGGTTGGTTCGAGGGCAACGGGAAGGAGGTTGGTTCGAGGGCAACGGGAAGGAGGTTGGTTCGAGGGCAACGGGAAGGAGGTTGGTTCGAGGGCAACGGGAAGGAGGTTGGTTCGAGGGCAACGGGAAGGAGGTTGGTTCGAGGGCAACGGGAAGAGGTTGGTTCGAGGGCAACGGGAAGGAGGTTGGTTCGAGGGCAACGGGAAGGAGGTTGGTTCGAGGGCAACGGGGAAGGAGGTTGGTTCGAGGGCAACGGGAAGGAGGTTGGTTCGAGGGCAACGGGAAAGAGGTTGGTTCGAGGGCAACGGGAAGGAGGTTGGTTCGAGGGCAACGGGAAAGAGGTTGGTTCGAGGGCAACGGGAAGGAGGTTGGTTCGAGGGCAACGGGAAGGAGGTTGGTTCGAGGGCAACGGGAAGGAGGTTGGTTCGAGGGCAACGGGAAGGAGGTTGGTTCGAGGGCAACGGGAAGGAGGTTGGTTCGAGGGCAACGGGAAGGAGGTTGGTTCGAGGGCAACGGGAAGGAGGTTGGTTCGAGGGCAACGGGAAGGAGGTTGGTTCGAGGGCAACGGGAAGGAGGTTGGTTCGAGGGCAACGGGAAGGAGGTTGGGTCGAGGGCAACGGGAAGGAGGTTGGTTCGAGGGCAACGGGAAGGAGGTTGGTTCGAGGGCAACGGGAAGGAGGTTGGTTCGAGGGCAACGGGAAGGAGGTTGGTTCGAGGGCAACGGGAAGGAGGTTGGTTCGAGGGCAACGGGAAGGAGGTTGGTTCGAGGGCAACGGGAAGGAGGTTGGTTCGAGGGCAACGGGAAGGAGGTTGGTTCGAGGGCAACGGGAAGGAGGTTGGTTCGAGGGCAACGGGAAGGAGGTTGGTTCGAGGGCAACGGGAAGGAGGTTGGTTCGAGGGCAACGGGAAGGAGGTTGGTTCGAGGGCAACGGGAAGGAGGTTGGTTCGAGGGCAACGGGAAGGAGGTTGGTTCGAGGGCAACGGGAAGGAGGTTGGTTCGAGGGCAACGGGAAGGAGGTTGGTTCGAGGGCATGTTAGCATTTTAAAGGGGAACAGGACTGAAGGCAAAAAGTTTGCGGTAGGTTGTTCCAATAAATAAAATAAAAAACTTGAAACCTGATATATTTTCACTTGACATACTCCACCAAACAATAAACACATCTTAAGAGTTTTGAAAATGTTGTCATGGAGCTTTTAAATTGAACCTGGCAAACAGATGCATTTAGAACAATGCATTTGATTATTATTAAATTGAATACAAACCGTGAATCCAGTACTTGTACTACTGGCATCCTTATGTAGTGAGTTTGGCTCCTCCTGATGAGGTAGTCCTGCCTGGGACTTCAAAAATAATCAGGGTCACCCTTGGGCCAAAGAGGGAAATTCCTCTTGTTCAAATGGTCAGAACACTGAGGTGATTTGATTAAACTGCCCCAGGTTGAACCGGGCTATGGTCTAATGGTCAGGACACTGAGGTGATTTGATTAAACTGCCCCAGGTTGAACCGGGCTATGGTCTAATGGTCAGGACACTGAGGTGATTTGATTAAACTGCCCCAGGTTGAACCGGGGCTATGGTCTAATGGTCAGGACACTGAGGTGATTTGATTAAACTGCCCCAGGTTGAACCGGGGCTATGGTCTGTTGCGTGACTGGGTGAAACCGGTGAGGGAGGTGCGCCCTGCTCAAATAGAACAGTAATCTTAAAATATATGTAAGACACTTAGGAGGCTGCTGAGGAGAGAATGGCTCATAATAATGGCCGGAATGGAGCAAATGGAGTGGCATCCAACACATGGAAACCATGGAAACCATGTGTTTGATGTATTTTCTAACATTCCACTGATTCCGCTCCAGCCTTTACCACAAGCCCGTTCTCCCTAATTAAGGAGCCACCAACTTCCTGAGGTAAGAATACTCCATTTTCAAGCAAATAAACCCTTTTTATCAAAAACCCCACTTTAGCATGTGAAAACACAGCATCCTACTCATTAGTCTAGTCTACATGCTTCACCTAGGTCACTTTTGTTTTGAGCCATCTTCTCCGTGGGCTTTGAACGGGGCACCTGGCTCACACCCGGGAAGCAGCCCGGTGATAAAAACGAAAATCACTTTTCACTCCGCCAACCCGGTCTAGTAATCGAATCTCCTACTTGGTTTCTCCCCGTGGGAGACCCAGGTTCAGATCCCTCCTGTTACCTACCTGGAAGTTGACATCCACCCCCCGGGACAGCAGGCCTCTCACCCCAGACAGGTCACCTTCCTGGGCACAACGAAGCAGTCTTAGCCCCTCCAGCTCCGTGGTAGCACTGGTGGTGCTAGCCTGCTGCCTGCTAGCCTGTGGGAAAGAGTACTTTAGTTACATTTCAGTCAATCAGCAGATGCTTGACTGATGCATCTGGAGTGTGCAAAGCTGTCAAGGCAAAGGGTGGCTACTTTGAAGAAACTCAAATATAAAATATTTTTTGATTTGTTTAACACTTCTTTGGTTACTACATGATTCCATGTGTCATATTTCATAGTGTTGATGTATTCAATAGTATTCTACAATGTAGAGAATAGTACAAATTAAGAAAAACCCTGGAATGAGTAGGTGTCAACTTTTGACTGGTACTGTGTATATATACTGATGAAATACTTTATTTTTAAATCATACATGTCATGATCATAGATGATGTAGCTACTAGGGTATATTTGTTGTGTTTGTGGTACCTGGACGTGCTGCCCTGCTCTTCCCCTCCGGTTCTCTCTCGCCCTCTGCTCCATTCCTCGTCTCTCCCCTCCATCCCCCTCTTCTATGAGGCTTTGATAGAAGCGCCGTGCCTCCTCTCCTCCGAGGGTGCTGGGTTGAGGTCCGGTGGCTGCGCCTGCGTTCCCCGACCACAGCAGCTCTTCCTCTCGGGCCGGGGTGAAGTAGCTTAGCGAGCTCATGGCTGGGCCAGTTGGTCGGCGGCGCCGGAATAGCTAGCTGACCGCTAGACAGGCTAGGCGACACTAACGTTACAGTCACCTAAAACACAGCTGACCAGTCGAATAGTGATTAGATGTGTGTAAACGAGGTAACTGACGTTCGTTAATCACTTTTCTGGAGTCTGGAAATGTCGGTCTAGATTATTTTCTTTACACAGCCAGTTAACTACAGTGGCTAACTCAATGACTAGTCTAATTCCTCCACAATAGTGTTACTTTTAGTTAGTAGCTAAGGGTAGTTAGCTAGCCTCAACCAAATATATTGTCTGTGCCTCAACGCTCGGTCGTAAAGGCTAACAGTTAGCTAACGTTAGCTAGCTGGCTGGGACTCATCAAACAGAATTAGCTATGGGCAGCTAGCAAGCTAGCACACTGATTTTAACGTTAGGTCCCTGGATATTTAACAAAAAGTTATATATATAATCAAGAGTTCTCAAATGTAAATAAATTTAAAAAATGCTAGCAAAATAGTTAGTTCACTACCTGAGGTAAAGTAGCGTGCCTCCATCTTTGTTGTTGATGGAGTGCGGCGTCATGTCCACTATTTTCTACGTCACGCATATAGCCCACGTCACCCTTCTGCTGACTGGAGTTGGTAACGCAGCAAAATCATTTTAGGACACATTTTACATTACTTCAGTCAAACAAAATAAGCACATAGGTCTATAGCGCGCCTAAATGGTGTACCAGTCGATATGAAATATTGGTGTTCCACATTTTATTGATATTCAGACCAAAATATGTTGCATTAATCAAATAATTTTTATACTGAACAAAAATATAAATGCAACATGCAAACATGTCAACGATTTTACTGAGTTACAGTTCATATAAGGAAATCAGTCAATTTAAATAAATTCATTAGGGCCTAATCTATGGATTTCACTGGGGTATCAGGCCCATCCAATCAGAATGAGTTTTTCCCCACAAAAGGGATTTATTATAGGCAGAAATAGTCCTCAATTTCATCAATTGTCCGGGTGACTGGTCTCTGACGATCCCGCAGGTGAAGAAGCCGTATGTGGAGATTCTGGGCTGGCGTGGTTACACGTGGTCTACGGGTGTGAGGCCAGTTGGATGTACTGCCAAATTCTCTAAAACGACCCAGCACAAGGTGAACCTGTGTAATGATCATGCTGTTTAATCAGCTTCTTAATATGCCACACCTATCAGGTGGATGGATTATTTTAGCAAAGTAGAAATAATCACTAACAGGGATGTTAGCAAATTTGTGCACAACATTATAGAGAAATAAGCTTTTTGTGCGTATGGAACATTTCTGGACTCTTTTATTTCAGCTCATGAAACATGGGACCAACACTTTGTTTTTGTTCAGTACACAACCAGTGCCTGTGTTTTCTCTGACATGGTGGAATAACATTGACGGAAACATTCATGAGGTTGTGAATGTTTTTCATGTCAACAACTTATCAATGTTATCATAACTAAGAGAGTTGTATTTGGTACAAATCATTCCTTAAGTACAAGACCTCAGCTGAATCTGGTAATAAAGGATGTGGCTGTTGAGCTAGTAGCTAGAGGAAAATACTAAACTAGGCACAAACTGGTTGAATCAATGATGTTTCAACGTAATTTGTCAACAAATTGTGACATGGAATCGACGTGGAAAATACATTGGATTTCCATCAACGTAAACTATTGTTGTGACAGTGAAATTTCAACCATAGGATTGTCATCATAGTAACCAACGTTCAACAGACAAGCCTTGTATAAAATACAGTGCCTTTTGAAATAACTTATTTCACATTTTGTTGCATAAGTATTCAGCCTAAATTAGTTCAGGAGTGAAAGTTCCCGAGTGAAGCAGTGGTCTGAGGCACTGCATCTCAGTGTGAGAGGTGTCACCACAGTCCCTGGTTCGAATCCAAGCTGCATCACATCCGGCCGTGATCGGGAGTCCAATAGGGCGGCGCACAATTGGCCCAGCATTGTCCGGGTTTGGCTAGGGTAAATAATAATTTGTTCATAACTGACATGCCTAGTTAAATAAAAAAATATATAAAAGTGTGGCTTAACAAATCCCATAATAAGTTACATGGACTCACTCTGTGTGAAATAATAGAGGTTGACATGATCTTTGAATGACTAACTCTTCCTCAGTCCCCCATACATACAGAATCTGTAAGGTCTCTCAGTCAAGTATTGAATTTAAAGCACTGATTCAACTACAAAGAACAGGGAGATTTTCGAAGTTCTCATTAAGAAGGGCAGTGATGGGTAACAATAACAAATGTTATTGGGGAAAAATGTACCAAATAATTTTGTTTACATCTTCAACATAGAAATGCTACTGAAACTTGACACAAATGACGGAGACACCTGTGATTCACTAAATTATATTTTGAAAGAGGAAGCAAAGTATACTGCTCAAAAAAATAAAGGGAACACTTAAACAACACATCCTAGATCTGAATGAAAGAAATAATCTTATTAACTACTTTTTTCTTTACATAGTTGAATGTGCTGACAACAAAATCACACACAAATAATGGAATGGAAATCCAATTTATCAACCCATGGAGGTCTGGATTTGGAGTCACACTCAAAATTAAAGTGGAAAACCACACTACAGGCTGATCCAACTTTGATGTAACGTCCTTAGAACAAGTCAAAATGAGGCTCAGTAGTGTGTGTGGCCTCCACGTGCCTGTATGACCTCCCTACAATGCCTGTGCATGCTCCTGATGAGGTGGCGGATGGTCTCCTGAGGGATCTCCTCCCAGACCTGGACTAAAGCATCCGCCAACTCCTGGACAGTCTGTGGTGCAACGTGGCGTTGGTGGATGGAGCGAGACATGATGTCCCAGATGTGCTCAATTGGATTCAGGTCTGGGGAACGGGCGGGCCAGTCCATAGCATCAATGCCTTCCTCTTGCAGGAACTGCTGACACACTCCAACCACATGAGGTCTAGCATTGTCTTGCATTAGGAGGAACCCAGGGCCAACCGCACCAGCATATGGTCTCACAAGGGGTCTGAGGATCTCATCTCGGTACCTAATGGCAGTCAGGCTACCTCTGGCGAGCACATGGAGGGCTGTGCGGCCCCCCAAAGAAATGCCACCCCACACCATGACTGACCCACCGCCAAACCGGTCATGCTGGAGGATGTTGCAGGCAGCAGAATGTTCTCCACGGCGTCTCCAGACTCTGTCACGTCTGTCACGTGCTCAGTGTGAACCTGCTTTCATCTGTGAAGAGCACAGGGCGCTAGTGGCGAATTTGACAATCTTGGTGTTCTCTGGCAAATGCCAAACGTCCTGCACGGTGTTGGTCTGTAAGCACAACCCCCACCTGTGGACGTCGGGCCCTCATACTACCCTCATGGAGTCTGTTTCTGACCGTTTGAGCAGACACATGCACATTTGTAGCCTGCTGGAGGTCATTTTGCAGGGCTCTGGCAGTGCTCCTCCTGCTCCTCCTTGCACAAAGGCGGAGGTAGCGGTCCTGCTGCTGGGTTGTTGCCCTCCTACGGCCTCCTCCACGTCTCCTGATGTACTGGCTTGTCTCCTGGTAGCGCCTCCATGCTCTGGACACTACGCTGACAGACACAGCAAACCTTCTTGCCACAGCTCACATTGATGTGCCATCCTGGATGAGCTGCACTACCTGAGCCACTTGTGTGGGTTGTAGACTCCGTCTCATGCTACCACTAGAGTGAAAGCACCGCCAGCATTCAAAAGTGACCAAAACATCAGCCAGGAAGCATAGGAACTGAGAAGTGGTCTGTGGTCCCCACCTTCAGAACCACTCCTTTATTGGGGGTGTCTTGCTAATTGCCTATAATTTCCACCTGTTTTCTATTCCATTTGCACAACAGCATGTGAAATGTATTGTCAATCAGTGTTGCTTCCTAAGTGGACAGTTTAATTTCACAGAAGTGTGATTGACTTGGAGTTACATTGTGATGTTTAAGTGTTCCCTTTATTTTTTTGAGCAGTGTACTTTAAGCATATGTTTTCATTTTCAACTCCTCTAACCAAAGCTTATTGTATGGATTTTTTTCCTAATAATAATGTAAAATTAACATCTGTACAGAAAGACTCATGTGAAGGACAAATTACAGAGGAGGAACTGCTTGATGCAATTAAAGCCTTTAAGGATGGGAAAACTCCAGGGCTGGATGGCATACCGGTGGAGGTATATCAAACCTTTTTGATGTACTCAGAGGACCGTTATTAGCATGTTTTAACCACTCCTATATAAATGGTAGATTATCAGACACTCAACAAGAAGGTCTGATTTCAATATTCATTTTCATGGTGTGTAGATTGATGAGGGGAAAAAAACATATTAGAATAAGGCTGTAATGTAACAAAATGTGGAAAAAGTCAAAGGGTCTGAATACTTTCTGAATGCACTGTACTTCCTTTGAATTATATAATAATTTACATTTAGTAATATCCAAATCATAAAATTAATAACAGAGGTTTTATACTTGTATTCACACAATCAACACTCGTAAAAAAAAGGGATTAGATTATGTGATTTTAGACATGATTATATCTCGAGATGAAAACACCACAGTAGCTCTCTCTATCTTAGAATAAGGTCATATTTTAACCCAAAATTGTCACTTTTTACACCAAAAGTGTCATTTGTCATGAAATGTCCTCTTGGATCGCTGAGATTAGAATGTGTACTGTCTATTTCATTATTGTAATTATATATATAAAAAAATCAGGTATTATGCATTTTACCACAATTTCCACAAAGTACTAATTACCATAACTGTTATAAACATTTATATATATATTTTTTTACATTGCTCTTGTAAAGGTCTGAGTTAAATAACACTGACAATATTTTGTATTTGTATTAAATCTGACTCTTTCCCCAACATGTCCACAGACACTGTGTTTGTACATAATAAATATTATAGTATAATGTAAACTTCAACTAATATACAATTTTTATAATTTATGGACAAACTACAGCAACATACTTTGGGTTTTATTTTAAATAAGTTAGGATTTTCTAAAGTAAAATAGTATAAAAATGACCCAAGAATTTAATCCAGACGCATTTTGGAGAATTAGGGTTGAAAATGTACAAAATTCAGGCGAAAATAAAATATATTGAAAATAAGACACTTTGCCTAAACTTAGTCCTCAGAATGATAGTTGATTTTTGCAGATGCATCATGGTTATGTAACTACATTTTCTACAGACATGTTTAAAACTGGTTTCATGAGAATCACCCATATAAACAATTTGATTTCATGTGACATAAACAAAAACACAAATTCTCAGTCAAAAACATCAGACAGAACATAGCTCCTCAATTCTCTCGTGTCTTCTCTTGTGTCAGTTCAGTTTGGTTTTGATCAATGCCCTGTTTTATTTATTTTTGTTGTTGTAAATATTTATATAGTCGCCAGCATTATTTGTCTACTTGCAAATAAAAAAAACTCTCTCTGGGCAAGAAAAGTTATCTGTTGTGTTTTCCACTGATCGAGAAAATGTCTTTGCACAATGAGAGCAGTGGTATGTCTTCTTTCATGCTTATTCAGGTGTCTTAACCAGTTAAATCGCTTTCCCAACTGGGAGCACTGAAAAGTCTTATCCTCTCCTGTGTGTCCTGTCATGCCTATTCAGGGACCCTAACTTAGTAAAACTCTTTCCACACAAGAAGCAGAGGTGAGGCTTCTCTCCTGTGTGTGTGTTCTCCCATGTTTTTTCAGATACCCAAAGTGGGTAAAACTCTTTCCACAGAGGGAGCATTGGTAGGGCTTTTCCCGGGTGTGCGTCCTCTCGTGCTCTTTTAGGTTCCCTGACCGGGTAAAACTCTTTCCACACTGGGAACATTGGAAAGGCTTTTCTTGTGTGTGTGTCCTCTCATGCTCTTTTAGATTCTCTAACCGGGTAAAACTCTTTCCACACTGGGAACATTTGAAAGGTTTTTCTCCCGTGTGTGTCCTTGCATGCCTATTCAGGTCCCCTAACTGGGTAAAACTCTTTCCACACTGGGAGCAGAGGTGAGGCTTCTCTCCTGTGTGTGTTGTCTCATGTTTTTTCAGATACCCTAATTGGGTAAAACTCTTTCCACACAGTGAGCATGGGTAGGGCTTTTCTCGTGTGTGTGTCCTCTCATGCTCTTTTAGGTTCCCTAACCGGGTGAAATTCTTTCCACACTGGGAACATTGGAAAGGCTTTTCTCCTGTGTGTGTCCTTTCATGCCTATTCAGGTCCCCTAACTGGGTAAAACTCTTTCCACACTGGGAGCAGAGGTGAGGCTTCTCTCCCGTGTGTGCTTTCTCATGGTTTTTCAGATGCGCTAAGTAGGTAAAACTCTTTCCACACTGGGAGCAGTGGAAAGGCTTCTGTCCTGTGTGTATTTTCTCATGATCTTTTAGGTTCCCTAACTGGGTGAAACGCTTTCCACACTGAGAGCATTGGAAAGGCTTCTCTCCTGTGTGTATTCTCTCATGATCTTTTAGGCTCCCTAACTGGGTAAAACGCTTTTCACACTGAGAGCATTGGAAAGGCTTCTCTCCTGTGTGTATTCTCTCATGCTCCTTAAGGCTTCCTAACAACCTAAAACTCTTTCCACATTGGGAACAGTGGTAAGGCTTCTCTCCTGAGTGTATTTTCTTATGTCTTTTCAGGCTCGCTAACTGAATAAAATTCTTTCCACACTGGGAACATTGGAAAGGCTCTTCTCCTGTGTGTGTTCTCTCATGCTTTTTTAGGTTCCGTAACTTAGTAAAACTCTTTCCACAGTTGAAGCAGTGGCGTCGTCTCGCTGGTTTGGACGTCTCTGTGTCTGGTTCCTCTGAGGGACTCTTCCCACTGTCAGAGTGAGAGTCTGATCTCTCTCCTGCCAAAGACAAACAGAGTATTTAGTTTAACAGAATATTTAGTCCAACAGAGTATTTAGTTAAACAGAGAGACCTGAATGAAACCTCCACATACATTTTACTTTGACATCTTAGTCGTTTAGAAGACACTGCTAATGCTAATTAATGATGCTAAAAAATACTTTGAAAAAAACCCCATCAACAGTTATGATATGACTAGAATGGCTAATTAGGGGTTCACAGCGAAGCTCCGATAACCCATGTTATTCTCTTTCTTCTTTTTGAACGTTCCCATTTAAATCCTTCATAAATCCACTCTACAAGGGCCTATCAACTTAAAATATTTTAGGGTCATCAAATCCATTACAATGATGAACCATTTTAAGTTTGGCATTGATATCTTTAAAAAAAATAAGGAAACTATTAACAATTTACTTTTATTTAATGCTAATGATTTAAAATAAATCATTAAACAAATAAACTTCTCATAAACTAAGTCAGATTCACTCCAAATTTGGCCTTTGGACTCATTACATCAGTCTTTAAAGGTTTTGAGAAAAAAATTGGTTGCTGTAAATATGGCCGTACTGTAGCTATAGATGCACGTTACCACATATGCTAATGATAATGCTAATTAATGCTAATGGTAAAAATACTTGAAAAATCTTCTTCTCATGAACCAGCTATAGATGCACGTTACCACAATTTGCTAATGCTAATTAAAGCTAATGCTAAAAATACTTGAAAAATCTTCTTATGAACCACAAGTCAGATTGACTCCAGATTTGGTATATATATATATACTCAATTAATTAGCCTCTAATGAATTTGAGAATGATTAGTTACTGCATTCAAAGTCGGACACGCTACACTAGATGGCACCATATCACACCAGGGCTATAGGAATTTAATACGTTTGCTATGTACACTTTATGTACATGTCCTTAGTAGCTGTGTGACTATAAAGTTGCTGCAACCTTAAGATGGCTGCACCAGACCAGTTGGTGGCACTATAGATATCCTTGGCACCAGTGGCACCATAGGAGCAATAACTATTGATCAAGTGGACTTTGTCTCATGCAAATGAAGGTCAGATTTAAATTATGCAGATGAACAATGTGAAATATCATGATTTGTATAATCACATATTGTTTCCCTATTATGGGGGCTGAACGTAGTGAAAAGTGGATAATATATTCAGGAAAATGAGAAAGCAGAAGTCCTGCCTGCTTGTGCAGTCAGCGTATCACAGCCGTGAGAGTGTATTGAAGTATTGTGGAATGCTAATGTGGATTTAAAGGGCCTTGTGGTCATGTGGCGGAGCAATTCACGTACCAGGCTGTGATGCTGCCAGGTCAGGACGCTCTCGACGGTACAACCATAGTATTTTGGAGAAGACCCGGGTGAATGCCGAATTTTCTTCAGACGCCTTAAGAATCAGAGGCGCTGTTGCGCCCTCTTAATAAAGACTGGTGGTGTGAGGTTGGCTATGCGGTTGGATTTTAACAAGAGGCAACAACAGATCTTGACTTTTCTTGCCAAGAGAGAGTTTTTTTATTTGCAAGTGGAGGAATAATTCCGGTGACTGTATTTACCCCCAAAAAACTAAATAAAAACAGGGCGTTGATCAAAGACAAACTGACCTGAATAAAAATAAGTAGAGCTCTATGAAAAAAAAACGACTTAAATATGTGACTTGTTTCAGGAAACTAGGCGTATGTCGCTCGTCAGTACTTCACAGGAGAGGCATTTGAACGTAAACATACTGTAAATATTTTTATATTCAAAATGAGTTTTTAGGCAGAAATGCCTTCTGGAACATGTGAAATTTCATGTGCCTTTAATAACAAATTTGTATGCCATCTGTAAATACGAATAAAATTGTTAAATTACGATCCTAGTTGGTTTAGCCAATAGAAAAAGTCATGAAGCTTCCCGCTAGCCATGATTGGCTGAGAATGGATGGGCTGGACATGCCGAGAGATGAGTTCGGATTGGTCTGCCATCTAGCACGCTTCTGTCTATAACATGACCTGCTTAGTATGTGTAGCTAATCCTTTCTAATGCCGGTTTTTGAAAAATATTACAGAGGCCGAGTTTTGAAAATCAGTGGAATGCCCGGTGGAAGCAGATAATCATAGCAAAGGAGACGGAGAAAATTCAGACGTTTGATTGTAAATGCGGAGGGAGTCAAAAAGAGAACACAGAAGGCTGATGTATAAAACACCTCCGGATTACAACTTCAAACTAAGGGCAACCATGGCATCTGTGACAGAGAGGGAGAAGCCTTCATCCATGTATATGGGTAAGAGAGTCTAGCTAGCTACATTTTCAGATATTATGCGTTTCTAATTTTGTCTGAAAGTTGTTTTCATTGCAAGTTAAAGCACACTGTTAGCTGGCTCGCTAGCTAATGTTACGTGTATGATCTGTGTAGAAATATTATTCGTATCTCAGAGCCGCTAACTAAGATTGAACCTAGTTAGTTGGTACACTTTAGTTACTTGTAGATTCATGCAGGGTTTAGTAACGTTATGAGTTGGGATTATGGTTCACAATCTAAAACAAATGACTCCACTATGCAAGTAACCATTTCACTGTAGCAATTACACCTTCTGTATCCTGTGCATGTGACAAATACACTTTTATTTTATTTTATATAGCGTGTGTTTACCAGATGCGGTAACACGAACAACAACATGACCTGCACCAAAGTCAAATTATGATATAACATTAGGCCAACAAGACAGTGTCCAAGTTCTAAAATTCTCCGGTAGAATGCTCTGCTTTTATTTCGTCATACTCACAGTCATATGCTATTAACTTCTAAATAACTTGCAAATAATGATCTTGTTGCGAGTTTATTTTCCTGTAATAATTAATACAAATGAGCTAGTTATGTTAAGCAAGTTAAGACGTTGTCAGCTATATGATATGGTCATTATTTGAACTGGCTAGCCAGCTAACTTATTGTTAGATAGCTGGTTATCTAACAATAAGTTAGCTGGCTATCTAACAATAAGTTAGCTGGCTATGTAACAATAAGTTAGCTGGCTAACTTATTGTTAGATAGCTAGCTAACAAACTAGAAACAAACCAAAACATTGTTTAGAAAGTTTGTTTTAGTCGCCTGGTTTGACAGATTGAAATATACTAAATTCATTTTTAAACAGATGGTGTTGGTGTTAAAATACACCAGTTATGCTATTTTGGACCACCAGACTGATGATGTCATGCAGCCTGTCATTTTTGTGTTTATACTTTTTTTTAAACGACAACAAGTTTGACGTCAGACGACAATAGAATGTTCATGATGTCCCTGTGACAACGGTCTATAGACATGTCGATAGACATAGTAGAAACCAGCCTTTAGTCTTGACATCTTTGGTTGTTTACTACACTACCATACTCACTCTGTTTAGCACATGGCCTCACATGTGAATCCTTAAAGAGATGGGTGGAGCTAAAGGCTTAAGAGGGTGTGAACGATGCTGAATGGGTATGGACAAAGACGAGCTCTCCAGTAGTTGTACCAAAACATTCAAGGGGCCATTTTCTCTAAAGTGAGGTTACAAGTTTATCAACTTTCAAAGCAAAATTAATTTCCCATACCATTTTCGTGCTCTGGGTCTCTACTTGACCATGTGACCTAGACACCCCAGACCAACGTTGGATTGATCACAGGGTAGGGACACATATTGCACACCCTTTGGTTTTCCCATAAAGAACTTACACAATTTATATAAATATTTAAAATATGTCTATAGCTCTTCAATCATGTGACCTACCAGCCTTATTTCAACTGTCCATTATTCCTTATATAAGTAGACAAGTTGCCCACCCTTTGGTTTTCTCTCTTTGGTTTTCTCATAGCATTTCAGCAACATTTGTAGAATATATATTTAAGTGATTATATATATATATATTAAAAAATAAATTAAAATTCATTAGCTCCTTCACAATGTGACCGAAACACCTCAAACCAACTTAAGGGTTTTCCCATAAAACACTTTCATGTTTTTAGATAAATACTTGAAACTTTCTATAGTATATTATAGCTCTTCAACCATGTGACCTAGCAATCTTCAATGATTGAAGAGTTTGTGCTCCTGTTTTAAGACAGTAACATTACTTACTAGTATTAATCAGATCTCCCGTATCTTCCTCTTCTTGTCCCTCCTCCTCCTCCTCCTCCTCCTCCAACGTGACAGTAATCTCCCCCTCCTCCTCCACTCCAAAAATAGCATCCTCCTCTTTCACTCTGAAATCTTCTTCTTTCACTGTAACTTCCTCTTTCACTGCAACTTCTTCCTCTTCTTTCACTGTAACAGCCTCACCCTCTACTTCTTGTTTTACTGTGACAGCCTCCTCTTCCTTCTCCTCTTTCACGAGACCCTCTTTCTCTGTCCAGCAGTCCTCTTCTTTTGTAGGGGGGTAGTAGTTTAGTGAGTTCATGGTCGGGGATGTTAACTTGCTAGATATTTAGCATTAGCAAATAGCCAAATGCTACTGCTAACTTAGCTAGCCAGCTACCCAACAAACAACGTAAATATTACATTAAATGGGCAACAAATAGATACGACAGAAGTATGTTTAAAACACACTGAATAATATACACCAAAACAAACTAAAGAGATGTACTGTTTTTGGCTATGAAGGTAGCTGACTACTTGTTATTGTTGAAGAAGCGTCCTCCTGTCCACTAGATTATACGTCACACTGGCAGCATCACCCGAAAGACGCACATCGCCATCTGCTGACTGGAGTTGGTAACGCCGTTGAGGAAAATATTTTCAGACAAAACGTTTATTTTTTATTGATTTAATTGAAGTGTGATATTATGTGGAAACGTACAAAGATAAGCATGTGTTGATTGATTAGTGCAGTGAAAATGTAAATACTATACGACTGCACATCTGCATAAACATTTAAGGCAAATTCATATTAATTAACTTAAACAGATAATATAAAAACGAACAGCTTGGTCTTTACTCCTCCTATATAGTGTAACAATACATAGATGTATACAATTAACGTCCACTAGTGGCTAACACAGTAAAAAACATGAAATTGCATTAATCAAATCCTTTTTACAATCATCAACAGTGTTTTCTCTGCCATGGTGGAAAAATACTGACGGGAACATTCATGAGGTCGTGAACAACAGCTCATTACAACATCTTATCAATGTTGTTATCAGAACAACGTCATCAAATTGTCGGATGCCACGTTCACGTGAACATCGCAAGTCGGACATTTCCAAGTTTCCTAGTTCCGACTGGCATGTGAACGCTTTTATCACAGCCAGAAGGGGGAACCCAGACACATCACGTCGTCTATAAATCTGAAGCATCCATTTAGAATTAAGTCTCACCACCAAATATGATGATTAGAGGAAGTCCAGTGGAATGAAGTGGGAGAAGATGGCGCTAGACGAAACTCGGCCGACATGTTGATAATTTTCTCATCTATGAAAAATTCGATCTCAATACAGTTTTCTGTTCCCAAAAAATAAAATCTGTTAAGAACAGAGTGCACTAAATTTTGTAAAGTTGACCCTTTCTAAATCATTCAAAATATTGCATTGTTTGGGAGTGCAAGGGTGAATTGAGTTATTGAAAGCACAATTCAGACTAGGCGTTTCCTAATGGAAATATGCAAATACATGCTAAAACACGCCAATAGAATCTCGCTAGTTCGTGCTTGGCTCTGCCCACCTCCTCTGTTCTGTCCACTGTGCTTCATTTGCTGCCATTAGAAACAACAGCAATGATACATCTTGGGTTAGTTATCACTGGGCGCGTTCGAACGGATCACTTTTGTCAAGACATTGACTAACATCACCGCCTTCAAAGTGTGTTGCATTATGGGTATACACATTTTTCCCAAATTTCGAACATAAATAAATGAAATATCCTACTTGCAATAATATAGCTAATGTATTTATCTGGCTGTAATGTTGTGCTCCATGTTAAAGACTACAATGTTTATTGTCTGTAACATTGTTGTAGCCAAACAAATTCAACCATTGTTGATTGTCTAAAATGTAATACAGTACATATTGTAGGTTACACATGGTTATGGTAGGGGATTTCTACACTGCCAATTATAGAGTCAAGAGGTTTATGTAGTAAAATTGGATTCTAGAGTTCAATGTTAAACAGTAGTGGAAAAAGTACCCAAATGTCATAATTGAGTAAAAGTAAAGATACCTTAATAGAAAATGACTCAAGTAAAAGTGAAAGTCACCCATTAAAATACTACTTGAGTAACAGTCTAAAGTATTTGGTTTTTAAATATACTTAAGTATCAAAAGTAAATGTAATTGCTCAACTAAGTCAAATTAAAAAGTATAAAAAATGTCAGATTCCTTATATTAAGCAAACCAGACAGCACCATTTTCTTGTTTTTTTTTTACATTTACAGATAGCCAGGGGAACACTCAGACATAATTTACAAAATAATGTGTTTAGTGAGTCCGCCAGATCAGAGGCATTAGAGACGACCAGGGACGTTCTCTTGATAAGTGTGTGAATTGGACCATTTTCCTGTCCTGCTAAGCATTCAAAATGTAATGAGTACTTTTGGGTGTCAGGGAAAATGTATGGAGTAAAAAGTACATTATTTTCTTTAGGAATGTAGTGATGTACAAGTAAAAGTTGTCCAAAATATCAATAGTAAAGTAAAGTACAGATACCCCCCAAAAAACTCCTTAAGTTGTATTTTAATGTATATTTACTTAAGACCACTGATGTTAAATGAATTGTCCTTTAAATTAGTCATTTCACTCAGATATAAAACATTAAGGGCCAGTTTCCAGGACACAGAGCCCAGTCCAGACTAAAAAACCTGTTCTATGTAGAATTTCCATTAAGTTTGTTCAGGTCCAGGACAAGGCTTAATCAGTGTCCAGTAAAAAACACATTTGACCGCTTGTCATATTGTTTACCCAGTAACTAATGTGAACTGATGTACATGTAGTGTAATCCTGTTCTGTACACTGGGTCATATTGTTTACCCAGTAACTAATGTGAACTGATGTACATGTAGTGTAATCCTGTTCTATACACTGGGTCATATTGTTAACCCAGTAACTAATGTGAACTGATGTACATGTAGTGTAATCCTGTTCTGTACACTGGGTCATATTGTTAACCCAGTAACTAATGTGAACTGATGTACATGTAGTGTAATCCTGTTCTGTACACTGGGTCATATTGTTTACCCAGACATACCCATTGGGTTACCTTCTACCATTCTACCCACACTTTGAGCTTTTTTTATGATCATGTATCAAGATGAAAAAAACTAAAGTAGGCCTATTTCTGAGGAAGATTTCATATAAACTATTTGATTTCAGGTGGCATAAATAAAACACACAAATTAATGGTGGAAAAAATTATTGGAACCATTTCCCTGTTTGACCAATAGGTTTTATGACACCTCCACTGTGGGGCTCTATTGTGTTAGCTCCCAACCATCCAGGCCAGACATACCCATTGTGTTACCTCCCAACCATCCAGGCCAGACATACCCATTGGGTTAGCTCCCAACCATCCAGGCCAGACATACCCATTGGGTTAGCTCCCAACCAACCAGGCCAGACATACCCATTGTGTTACCTCCCAACCATCCTGGCCAGACATACCCATTGGGTTAGCTCCCAACCATCCTGGCCAGACATACCCATTGTGTTACCTCCCAACCATCCTACCAAGTCTTTAAACTATTTGTTAATGATCATGTTTCAAGACGAGAAAAACAAAAACATTTGTATTTTATTATTATTTTTTAGTATGATTTCATATAAATAATTTGATTTCATGAACAAAAACACAAATTACCAGTCAAAAACATAAGTTACAACACAGCCTCTCTATTCTCATGTGATGTCAGGTCCTCTGATCAGGAACATTTCCACAATGAGAAAAGTGGAAAGGATTCCCTACAGAAAGTGTTATTTCATGTGAATTCAGGTTCTCTAACTGATTAAAACTCTTTCTACAGTGGGAACAGTGGTAGGGCTTCTCTTCTCGGTGTAGGGCCCTATAAAATCTGTTATTCTTTTTGCCTGCTTCTGTTGAGTTTTCCCCCAAAATTTCGTTTTCTCCGTTTTGTTTTTCCAGGTTTCCCGTATTCTTTCAGGTTTTTGCTCTCAAAAATCATGCTTTCTTTAATACATAACCTGCAACATTGGATGTTCTAAGTCCACAACAATAGGTAAACCACATTAGGAGAACACTTTTGAGGTCTGGAAAAAATAAGAGAAATTTCCATTTCAGTGCACCCCTAGCAAGTGGCTGTTCTTTCCACCTTGGAAAGAGAGTTGGGCCTTTTCAGGGCACTCTTGTAAGAATCTGATTGTCCAAAATGGTTCTGACAAGTCTTATGCTGTTGTCCTTCTTTGTAGTTGTCCTGGGGTCCAGTGGCTTGTTGGGTCGTCCTGAACAGAACTACAGAGTTTATTTCCCTTCAATTCGCTCTTGAAGATGCTTCTTTGAAGATAGGCTAGCCAGCCGTGTCGATGGTTCCCCAGTGGGGCAATGAGAGTAGCGTAATTCAGATGGTTTGAGCAGAGTAGTAGAAGGGTCCTACTTAGATTCGCTTTCGACGATACTTTAGTTAGGATAGCTAATCAGCCATACCAGTGATTGTCCGCAATGGTGAGTTTATCGTCTCTAACCCTCGTGTTGAAATTCAAAGTTTAAACCACTTTAAACGTGCAGCTGCAGCTTCACGTTTTTCTGGTCTGGTATGTTAATTTCTAACCCATCATTTATAAAGTTTGTTCCAAAGGGGTGTTGAGGATCAGCGTGGCAGATGTGTTGTTACCTATCCTTATAACCTGGGGGAGGCCCGTCAGGAAGTCCAGGATCCAGTTGCAAAGCGAGGTGTTTATTCCCAAGGTCCTTAGCTTAGTGATGAGCTTTGAGGGCACTATGGTGTTGAACGCTGAGCTGTAGTTAATGAATAGCATTCTCACATAGGTGTTCCTTTTGTCCAAGTAGGAAAGGGCAGTGTGGAGTGCAATGGAGATCGCATCATCTGTGGGGCTGTATGCAAATTGGAGTGGGTCTAGGGTTTCTGGGATAATGGTGTTGATGTGAGCCATGACCAGCCTTTCAAAGCACTTCATGGCTACAGACGTGAGTGCTATGGGTCGGTAGTCATTTAGGCAAGTTACCTTAGTTTTCTTGGGCACAGGCAATATGGTGGTCTGCTTAAAACATGTTGGTATTACAGACTCAGACAGGCAGAGGTTGAAAATGTCAGTGAAGACACTTGCCAGTTGGTCAGTGCATGGTCGCAGTACACGTCCTGGTAATCCGTCTGGCCCTGCAACCTTGTGAATGTTAACCTGTTTAAAGGTCTTACATCGGTTCGGGGAGAGTGTGATCACACAGACTTCCGGAACAGCTGGTGCTCTCATGCATGTTTCAGTGTTATTTGCCTCGAAGCGAGCATAGAAGTAGTTTAGCTCGTCTAGTAGGCTTGTGTCACTGGGCAGCTCTCGGCTGTGCTTCCCTTTGTAGTCTGTAATGGTTTGCAAGCACTGCCACATCCAAAGAGCATCAGAGGCGGTGTAGCACGATTCGATCATAGTATTGACGCTTTGCCTGGGGTTATATCCTGCCTGTTTGGCCCTGTCCGGGGGTATCATCGGATGGGGCCACAGTGTCTCCTGACCCCTCCTGTCTCAGCCTCCAGTATTTATGCAGCAGTAGTTTATGTGTCGGGGGGCTAGGGTCAGTCTGTTATATCTGGAGTATTTCTCCTGTCTTATCAAGTGTCCTGTGTGATTTTAAGTATATTATCTCTCTCTCTCTCTCTCTCTCTCTCTCTCTCTCTCTCTCTCTCTCTCTCTCTCTCTCTCTCTCTCAGCCTTAGGACCATGCCTCAGGACTACCTGGCATGATGACTCCTTGCTGTGCCCAGTCCACCTGGCCGTGCTGCTGCTCCAGTTTCAACTGTTCTGCCTGCGGCTATGGAACCCTGACCTGTTCACCGGACGTGCTACCTGTCCCAGACCTGCTGTTTTCAACTCTCTAGAGACAGCAGGAGCGGTAGAGATATTCTCAATGATCGGCTATGAAAAGCCAACTGACATTTACTCTTGAGGTGCTGACTTGTTGCACCCTCGACAACTACTGTGATTATTGTTATTTGACCATGCTGGTCATTTATGAACATTTGAACATCTTGGCCATGTTCTGTTATAATCTCCACCCGGCACAGCCAGAAGAGGACTGGCCACCCCTCATAGCCTGGTTCCTCTCTAGGTTTCTTCCTGGGTTTTGGCCTTTTTAGGGAGTTTTTCCTAGCCACCATGCTTCTACACCTGCATTACTTGCTGTTTGGGTTTTAGGCTGAGTTTCTGTACAGCACTTTGAGATATCAGCTGATGTAAGAAGGGCTATATAAATAAATTAGATTTGATGGTTCGTCGGAGTGCATAGCGGGATTTCTTATAAGCTTCCGGGTTAGAGTCCCACTCCCTGAAAGCGGCAGCTCTAGCCTTTAGCTCAGTGCGGATGTTGCCTGTAATCCATGGCTTCTGGTTGGGGTATGTACGTACGGTCACTCTGGGTACGACATCATCAATGCACTTATTGATGAAGCCAGTGACTGATGTGGTGTACTCCTCAATGCCATCGGAGGAATCCCGTAACATATTCCAGTCTGTGCTAGCAAAACTGTCCTGTAGCTTAGCATCTGCTTCTTTTGACCACTTTTTTATTGATCAAGTCACTTGTGCTTCCTGCTTTCATTTTTGCTTGTAAGCAGGAATCAGGAGGATAGAATTACGGTCAGATTTGCCAAATGGAGGGTGAGGGAGAGCTTTGTATGCGTCTCTGTGTGTGGAGTAAAGGTGTTTTTTTTCCCTCTGGTTGCACATTTAACATGCTGATAGAAATTAGGTAAAACTGATTTAAGTTTCCCTGCATTAAAGTCCCCGGGTACTAGGAGCGCCGCCTCTGGGTGAGTGTTTTCTTGTTTGCTTATGGCGGAATACAGCTCATTCAATGCTGTCTTAGTGCCAGGCTCTGACTGTGGTGGCATGTAAACAGCTATGAAAAATACTTTCTAGGTAGATAGTGTGGTCTACAGCTTATCATGAGATGATCTACCTCAGGCGAGCAATAGCTCGAGACTTCCTTAGATTTTGTGCACCAGCTGTTATTTACAAAAATACATAGTCGCCGCCCCTTGTCTTACCAGACGCCACTGTTTTATCCTGATGGTGCAGCATATAACCAGCCAGCTGTATGTTGATAGTGTCGTCGTTCAGCCACGACTCCGTGAAGCATAAGCTATTACAGTTTTGAATGTCCCGTTGGTAGTTTAATCTTTCGCGTAGGTCATCTATTTTATTGTCCAAAGATTGCACGTTTGCTAGCAGAATGGAAGGAAGTAAGGGTTTATTCAATCACCTACGAATTCTCAGAAGGCAGCCCGCCCTCCGGCCCCACTTGTGCGAAGTTACGTAAAACAATTATTAAAACAATTATCTCATACCTTCTCAAATCACACCCCTCTCTAAACAAAAACACTTTAATAATTTTTCATATTTCATGCACAGATGGACACTTCACACATATAGTGGGTATACTTTCCAAGTTACAGTATTTCCTTTATAACATTTTTAATGACATCACAAAATAACAATTACATTAGTTTTCTTTAGATCGCCTCTGACCATTCCCCACGTTCTATGTTATAAATATTGTTCCCATATTCACTTTTTAACATGTTAGAGAATCGACGGGAAAAGCCTGTTGAAACAAAGGACATTCCTTTGGTGAATCTGGGAGAGGGAGACCTGAATCTTCTCCCCTTGATTTACAACAGGATGTGAGTTGTTGATCCCCAATAGCTCTTTCCTATCCCCTTTCTGCGGGTCAAAGGGGGTCTGATTGAAGTTATTAATTGCAAACCTGATCTGACCTATTTGGATTCTCGTGGACAGTCATGACACTCTTCAGAAAGTTGCAGGAAATATGATTTACTGAAGCATTCTGTTCATCTCATGATGAACGTGGGCAAATTAATACATTCTCAATACATTTAGTTGATTCCCTACTAAGCTCAAAACATTTTAGAATATTGTTGAATTCCGTTTTATTTTCTGGATTCTGTGATTTCATCCGTTTTCTCTGTATCGCAGATTTTATAGGCCCCTATCTGTGTGTCCACTCATGTGAATCCAGACTCCCTAACCAGGTAAAAGTCTTTCCACATTGGGAGCAGTGGAAAGGCTTTTCTCCAGAGTGTATTCTTTTATGTATTTTCAGGTTAACTAACATGGTAAAACACTCTCCACTGTAGGGAGATAAGGCTTTGTTCTCAACTATCTTCATACCATCTATTTGAGAGAACCCTTCACCACACTAAGAACATTGGAAAAGCTTTTCTCCTGTGTGTATTCTCTTATGCTCTTTTAGGTACCGTAACTTAACATAACTCTTTCCACATTGGGAGCATTGGAAAGGTTTTTCTCCTGTGTGTGTTCTCTCGTGAGCTTTAAGGTCCCCTGATCGTGAAAATCTCTTTTCACATTGGGAGCAGTGATAAGGCTTTTCTCCCGTGTGTGTCCACTCATGCTCTTTTAAGTTCCCTAACCGGGTAAAACTCTTTCCACAGTGGGAACAGTGATAAGGCTTTTCTCCAGAGTGTAGTTTCTCATGACTCTTCAGGTTAACTAACCAGCTAAAACTCTTTCCACACTGAGAACATTGGAAAGGCTTTTCTCCTGTGTGTGTCCTCTCATGCCGTTTTAGGTACCCTAACCAGCTAAAACTCTTTCCACAGTGGGAGCAGTGATGTCGTTTGGCTGGTTTGGGCGTCTCTGGTTCTGGTTTCGCTGAAGAACTCTTCCCGCAGACGGAGTGAGAATCTGGTCTCTCTCCTGCCAAAGACAGAGTATTTAGTTAAATACTAAAACAGAGACCTGAATGAAACCTCCACATGATAAAATGGTCTTCTTATGAGGTTTAATCCAGACTAGATCCCTCAATAAAAGAGCAGATGGTATACATCCAAAAGTCAAGTGCAGTTGAGTTTTGTTAGCCCCCTGCGTAAATACATGTCAGAATCACCTTTGGTAGTGATTACAGTTGTGAGTCTCTAAGAGCTTTCCACACCTGGATTGTACAACATTTGCCCATTATTATTTTCGAAATTCTTCAAGCTCTGTCAAATTGGTTGTTGATCATTGCTAGACAACCACTTTCAGGTCTTGCTATAGATTTTCAAGCAGATTTAAGTCAAAACTGTAACTTGGCCACTTGGGAATATTCACTGTCTTTCTTGGTAAGAAACTCCATTGTAGATTTGGCCTTGTGTTGTAGGTTATTGTCCTGCTGAAAGGTGAATTCATCTCCCAGTGTCTGGTGGAAACCAGGTTTTCCTCTAAGATATTTATCCTGAAAAACTCCCCAGTCCTTAAGGATGACAAGCATACCCACAACATTATACAGCCACTACTATGCTTGAAAATATGGACAGTTGTACTCAGTAATGTGTTGTATTGGATTTGAACTAAACATAACACTTTGTATTCAGGATAAAAAAGTGAATTGCTTTGCCAAATGTTTTGCATTTTTACTTTAGTGCATTGTTGCAAACAGGATGATTGTTTTGGAATATTTTTCTTTTCCCTCTGTCAATTAGTTTAGTATTGTAGAGTAACTACAATGTTGTTGATCTATCCTCAGTTTTCTTCTATCAGAGTCATTAAACTCTGGAACTGTTTAAAAGTCACCATTGGCCTCATGGTGAAATCACTGAGTGGTTTCCTTCCTCTCTGGCAACTGAGTTAGGAAGGACGCCTGTATCTTTGTAGTGGCTGGGTGTATTGATACGCCATCCAAAGTGTAATTAATAACTTCACCATGCTCAAAAGGGTATTCAATGTCATTTCTTTTGTAATTGTTTTAGGGGCTGTAGGGCTGTCCGACTAAAAGAAAATATCTTGGTCGACCGAAAGTCCTCTGTTCTTTCGACCAATCGTAAAACTTGTATATCTAAAAACATCTGTTTTTGCTTTGTCATTAAGGGGTTATTGTGTTTAGATTGATTAACCTCTCTGTGGTATGTGGGACGCTACCGTCCCACCTGCGGGACACACTATTCAACAGCCAGTGAAATTGCAGGGCGCCAAATTCAAAACAACAAAAATCTCATAATTCAAATTTCTCAAACAGACAACTATTATATCCCATTTTAAAGATACACTTCTTGTTAATCCAACCACATTGTCCGATTTCAAAAAGGCTTTACGGCGAAAGCATAGCATTACAGGCATCCTCTATTTGAAGGATTTAATCATTTGCAATTATGTCTACTTATGATAAGGTAAAATGTTTATGTTTCTGTCTCCATATATGGTAAATATCCAACGCAAAAAACATCTACATTTAAATGGTATTAATATTAATTTGCATATATTGCCATTAATTCCCATATATTCACGTTAATTCCCACGGAAAGTTTCCACCTCTGAATATTCCCAAAAATGTGCAACTCTAGTAGCAACACAACATAACAACAACACAACACAACATGGTAGCAGCACAAAACATGGTACAAACATTATTGGACACAGACAACAGCACAAAGGGCAAGAAGGTAGAGACAACAATACATCTCGCAAAGCAGCCACAACTGTCAGTAAGAGTGTCCATGTAGCTTAACGGTGAGTTTCAAAAGCATGATACTGTTTTGATGATACGGTTTTGATGTGATTTTCGATTGCATTTTCATTCAGTGGTTAGAGGGACAATAGAGCCCTGAGTACCAGGCCATTAGGACCTGATGGAGGGTCAATAGAGCCCAGAGTACCAGGCCATTAGGACCTGATGGAGGGACAATAGAGCCCTGAGTACCAGACCATTAGGACCTGATGGAAGGACAATAGAGCCCTGAGTACTAGGCCATTAGGACCTGATGGAGGGACAATAGAGCCCTGAGTACCAGGCCATTAGTACCTGATGGAGGGACAATAGAGCCCTGAGTACCAGGCCATTAGGATCTGATGGAGGGACAATAGAGCCCTGAGTACCCAGCCATTAGGACCTGATGGAGGGAAAATAGAGCCCTGATTACCTGACCATTAGCGACCTGATGGAGGGATAATAGAGCCCTGAGTAACAGACCATTAGCGACCTGATGGAGGGATAATAGAGCCCTGAGTACCAGACCATTTGCGACCTGATGGAGGGGCAATAAAGCCCTGAGTACCAGGCCATTAGGACCTGATGGAAGGACAATAGAGCCCTGAGTTCCAGACTATTAGCGACCTGATGGAGGGACAATAGAGCCCTGAGTACCAGGCCATTAGGACCTGATGGAGGGACAATAGAGCCCTGATTACCTGACCATTAGCGACCTGATGGAGGGATAATAGAGCCCTGAGTACCAGGCCATTAGGACCTGATGGAGGGACAATAGAGCCCTGAGTGCCAGTCCATTAGGACCTGATGGAGGGACAATACAGCACTGAGTACCAGACCATTAGCGACCTGATGGAGGGACAATAGAGCCCTGAGTGCCAGTCCATTAGGACCTGATGGAGGGACAATACAGCACTGAGTACCAGACCATTAGCGACCTGATGGAGGGACAAGAGACCTGATGGTAGTTAGCAAGTTGAATACTACCAATGCATGTCCAGAGTGCATAAGAGGTGTTTACCAGTGACTCAGCAGTCATGTGGAATTTGACTATGGTCATGACTCATAACTGCCGGTGTGGTGGCAATACGGTCACCACAGCAACAGCCCTGCTCACAAGACTGATTTGTCCAAATTCTTATGACACCTTCAAAATGGGCGGGACTAGATACATAAAAGGACTTTCATTTCTAAACAGTTAAACAGATATGAAAATCCCCCCCCCCCCCCTAAAAAACATTCTGTACTGTCACCTCATAAAACATTTCAGCTCAAATCCAAAATGCTGGAGTATAGAGCCAAATTAAACGGTTTAGCTTCACTGTCATAATAGATAGGGTATTGTCACTGAAGGATGGGTTTGAAGAAATGGAACGACTCAAATTCATAGACAGAGCGATGAAGCCAAGAACTGACCATCCATGATATAAACATTATAGTTTTAACCATCTTTTTGACAACTACATCGTTTACACACAATGGAGTAAAACAAGCTTATATTTTTGGTTCCTGGTGGAGGTAGGACAGTTGAACTAAACTCATTCGAGATTTATAAGTTATTTTCTCCAATAAATGATGGCTAAGGCTCTATATCATTAATTCAAAAGTCCCAAAATGTATGTACAAATCGCAGATTGCCCCTTTAACAATTCCTACAGCACTGAACAACATATTTTTTAAAGGGATACTTTGCCCTTTATCTCCCCCCAGAGTCAGAGGAATTTAAGGATAACTTTTTAATCTCTGTGTGCAGTTTGAAAAAAAAGTTGCTAACTAGAATTAGCTCAATGACTGGAGGTCTATAGAAAGTCATGCTAACAGATACCCATAGACTTCCAGTTATTGCGCTAATGCTAATTATCATTGGCTAACAAAAACTACATCTAACGTCCTTCATACTGGACACAGAGACATAAAAACAGTATCCATGAGCTCATCGGACTCTGGGGTTAGTAAACAAAGGGCCTCGTTGCCAAAATCCCAAAGTATCCATTTGAGTCTAGAAATTCAGTGGAATGGCCCCTTTGGCTTTAAAACCACACATAAGTTCAACAACTGCAGAGTTTGTGCCCCTGTTATAAAGATAATACTCACTGGTGTTAATCAGATCTTCAGGCTCCTCCTCCTCTCCTAAAACGTCTTCCTCCTTCTCTTTCAATGTGATAGCCTCCTCTTCCTCCTTTTTCATTCTGAAAGCATCTACCTCCTCTTCTTCCACTGTGACAGCCTCTATCCCCTCTTCCACTTTCACTCCAAAAGGTTCTTTCACTGTAACATCCTCCTCTTCTTTCAATGTGACAGCCTCCTCTTCCTCCCTTTTCATTCTGAAAGCTTCTTCCTCTCCTTTCACTGTAATAGGCTTCTCTTCTTCTTCTTTTACGACAATGTTCAGCCCCTCAGAGTCTTTCTCCATCCAGCAGACCTCCTGTTCTTTAGAAGCGGGGGAGGATATTTGTGAGCTCATGGTCGGGATGTTAGCATTAGCCTAGTGCTAGGTTAGGTTCAGTATTATCAATCTTAACAAATGTGTATATTGAACGAGCAAATTACGTTAAAGTTAACTAGTAGATACAGGATTGTGTTTAAAAACACTGAGATCAATATACATAAAAATGGTCTAAAGAGCTTAATTGTTTCAGTTTTATGTTGGTTATTTTGGAGTCTGAAGCAGTCTTGTTGTTGAAGCTTTTTGTGGCGTGCAAGAAGCCCATCTAAACGACGCATATCGCCATCTGCTGACTGGAGTGGGTAACGCAGTATAGAAAAATATTCACTATATTGTTTATTAAAGATGCACTTATGCTCTTCCATTAACTGGTTGCTAAAATTAAAATATGTTGCCTTATCAGTTTGTAACAAAACAAACAAGTACACTTGTAGATAATAATTGCACCATCTTAACCGCTGTGAAATATATTTTCCATAACCAAACATGTTGTATTTTCATGTTGTATTTTTCTCTTGAGGGAGCTGTGTGCCTCAATACAGGACGTCGCCACTAGAGGTATCAGTGAACGCTATTACCATCAAATAGGCTTGGGTTTTGCTAGGACATAATCTGAGAGCTCTGGCTCAGAGGGTCACATTTTCAATCCCAGTGGTAGGCACTTGTTTTTATTTTTTTGCAACTTCAAAATGTTACATTTCATCCCAAACGCATCAAAATGTGACATTTCGAGAAAAGTGGGAAAAGGTCTAATTCTACAGTGAGACTGAGAGCTTGTTGCAGACAGAGCTCCAGATGCCTAATCTAACCCCTCCCCGTGTTATTTCGGATAAAGGTGTTGTAATTACAACCAACAGCTGTGGTTTCTATGGTTTCTGACACATCCAGGTCTATGTCCAAATCCCAAATGGAACCCCATTTCCTGTCTGAACTGAAATCTTTACAACTAGAGAAACAGTTTTACAACGGGTGTTTCAGTCAGATAAAGAGCAAAATGGATTGAAGAAATTGGGGGAAAAGAAACCCTTTGAAAAGAGAAACTACAAAAAGAAAATCTATAAACGGCACTCAAAATGAACGATGTATTATGCAAAGATCCCATAGAAATATCAACGTTTGTCAACTCCTTTTATGGAAAACGTTTAAAACTCACAATTTTAGGAAGACGGTTGCAAAAAAGCTACATTTGCCACATTCAGAACTACATTCAGAACTACAGTCCCTGTAATTGAGGGGGAATTATACTCCGTTTTCTACAGTATGTCCCTGTAATTGAGGGTGAATTCTACTCTGTTTTGTAAATCACTAAAGAGGTTCTCGCATTAGACTTAGGGTGTGTTCAGACCAGGGTGTGTTCAGAATTTGACGTAGTCTGGACGCAATCAGGCCACCGAAAATGCATAAGCAATGTAAAGAGAGAGGGTGAATGAGTGGGGAAAGTACATTCTACACTGAAGAAAAATGTAAACGTAACATGTAAAGTGTTGGTCCCATATTTCATGAGCTTAAATAAAAGATACCAGAAATGTTCCATATGCACAAAAACCTTATTTTTCTCACATTTTGTGCACAAATTTGTTTACATCCGTTATTATCTGACCCTGCTGGTCATATATGAACATCTTGGCCATGTTCTGTTATAATCTCCACCCAGCACAGCCAGAAGAGAACTGGCCACCCCTCATAGCCTGGTTCCTCTCTAGGTTTCTTCTTAGGTTCCAGCCTTTCTAGAGAGTTTTTCCTAGCCACCGTGCTTCTACACCTGCACTGCTTGCTGTTTGGCGTTTTAGGCTGGGTTTCTGTACAGCACTTTGTGACATCAGCTGATGTAAGAAGGGCTTTATAAATAAATTATATTGAAATTTGAATTCCACTCAGGTTTGTAAATCACTAAAGAGGCTTTGAATTCAATGAAACAAAGGAAATCACCTGGCCCTGACGGCCTGTAAGTTGAATTTTATAGGCAGTTCTGGGAGTGACTAGAAGAGCCTATTTGTTTCCGTCTAATCACGGACTAATTCAGACCTGGGACACCAGGTGAGTGCAATTAACTACCAGGTAGAAACATAAAAGCAGGATGTGTTTCGGCCCTCCAAGGACTAATATTGGGCATCCCTGGTCTACCATTAATCTTGTCCGTGTGTGGTTTAATTATATAAAAAAAAAAAAAAAACATTTTCAGAAACATATTTTAGGAGGAGGGAGGGATGTAAACAAAATACAGAAATATTATAATTGCTGCCAGCTACTGGAAGAATCCTAGATGTTCTGTGATTTACGACGCATTACATTACGATGTCATTTATGACCATCAGCTCCTGGAATCTATATAATCCAATCATACTAGCACTGGTTATAGGGGGAAGAGAGATTTAATATATCCCTGTGTTATTGCTTAACACAATATACATTTGGTTTTTATTACCAGTGTGTTATCCAATTGCCACAAGTGTAATAATAATCAATACAGATATTTAATCAAAATGATATATTAGCTATTGCTTCCTTAATATTATTGCCTGTAGGTAGTGGTTAACCTCCGTGAGCTGTAATGTTCAGCTCTAACACGCAGGACAAGACTGACCACAGCTCTCTTTGCTGTAACATTACATAACCTGCAAAATCGGCAGTGTTTCCTACTTACAAAGCATGTATTGGTCTGTAATTTTTATCATAGGTACACTTAAACTGTGAGAGACGGAATCTAAAACAAAAATCCAGAAAATCACATTGTCTGATTTTTAAGTAATTAATTAGCATTTTATTGCATGACATAAGTATTTGATACATCAGAAAAGCAGAACTTAATATTTGGTACAGAAACCTTTGTTTGCAATTACAGAGATCATACGTTTCCTGTAGTTCTTGACCAGGTTTGCACACACTGCAGCAGGGATTTTGGCCCACTCCTCCATACAGACCTTCTCCAGATCCTTCAGGTTTCGGGGCTGTCGCTGGGCAATATGGACTTTCAGCTCCCTCCAAAGATTTTCTATTGGGTTCAGGTCTGGAGACTGGCTAGGCCACTCCAGGACCTTGAGATGCTTCTTACGGAGCCACTCCTTAGTTGCCCTGGCTGTGTGTTTCGGGTCGTTGTCATGCTGGAAGACTCAGCCACGACCCATCTTCAACGCTCTTACTGAGGGAAGGAGGTTGTTGGCCAAGATCTCGCGATACATGGCCCCATCCATCCTCCCCTCAATACAGAGCAGTCGTCCTGTCCCCTTTGCAGAAAAGCATCCCCAAAGAATGTTTCCACCTCCATGCTTCACGGTTGGGATGGTGTTCTTGGGGTTGTACTCATCCTTCTTCTTCCTCCAAACACGGCGAGTGGAGTTTAGACCAAAAAGCTCTATTTTTGTCTCATCAGACCACATGACCTTCTCCCATTCCTCCTCTGGATCATCCAGATGGTCATTGGCAAACTTCAGACGGGCCTGCACATGCGCTGGCTTGCGCAGGGGGACCTTGCGTGCGCTGCAGGATTTTAATCCATGACGGCGTAGTGTGTTACTAATGGTTTTCTTTGAGACTGTGCTCCCAGCTCTCTTCAGATCATTGACCAGGTCCTGCCGTGTAGTTCTGGGCTGATCCCTCACATTCCTCATGATCATTGATGCCCCACGAGGTGAGATCTTGCATGGAGCCCCAGACCGAGGGTGATTGACCGTCATCTTGAAATTCTTCCCTTTTCTAATAATTGCGCCAACAGTTGTTGCCTTCTCACCAAGCTGCTTGCCTATTGTCCTGTATCCCATCCCAGCCCTGTGCAGGTCTAAAATTTTATCCCTGATGTCCTTACACAGCTCTCTGGTCTTGGCCATTGTGGAGAGGTTGGAGTCTGTTTGATTGAGTGTGTGAACAGGTGTCTTTTATACAGGTAACGAGTTCAAACAGGTGCAGTTAATACAGGTAATGAGTGGAGAACAGGAGGGCTTTTTAAAGAAAAACTAACAGGTCTGTGAGAGCCGGAATTCTTACTGGTTGGTAGGTGATCAAATACTTATGTCATGCAATAAAATGCTAATTAATTACTTAAAAATCATACAATGTGATTTTCTGGATTTTTGTTTTAGATTCCGTCTCTCACAGTTGAAGTGTACCTATAATAAAAATGACAGACCTCTACATGCTTTGTAAGTAGGAAAACCTGCAAAATCGCCAGTGTAGCAAATACTTGTTCTCCTCACTGTATATAATTTAAAGCATTCATTCACACAAAGTACCAGTCCAAAAGTTTGGACACACCCACTCACTCATTCACACCTACTCATTCAAGGGTTTTCTATATTAAAAAAAACAACTATTTTCTACATTGTAGAATAATAGTGAAGACATCAAAACTATGTAATAACACATATGGAATCATGTAGTAATCAAAAAAAGTGTTAAACAAATCAAAATATATTTTATATTTGAGATTCTTCAAAGTAGCCACCCTTTGTCTTGATGACAACTTTGCACACTCTTGGCATTCTCTCAACCAGCTTCAGGAGGTAGTCACCTGGACTGCATTTCAATTAACAGGTGTGCCTTGATAAAAGTTAATTTGTTGAATAGCTTTCCTTCTTAAATCAAATCAAATTGTATTGGTCACATACACATGGTTAGCAGATGTTAATGCGAGTGGAGCAAAATTCTTGTAAATGCATAAAAAAACAAAATACTGCATAGTTTCCTAAGGACTCGAAGCGAGGCGACCATCCCTGTCGGCGCCAGTAAGTGGTTTCCAATCAGTTGTGTTGCGACAAGGTAGTACACAAGGGGTGGTATACAGAAGATAGCCCTATTTGGTAAAAGACCAAATCAAATCAAAGTTTATTTGTCACGTGCGCCGAATACAACAGGTGTAGACCTTACAGTGAAATGTTTACTTACAGGCTCTAACCAATAGTGCAAAAAATGTATTATGTGAACAATACAGTGGGGGAAAAAGTATTTGACCCCCTGCTGATTTTGTACGTTTGCCCACTTACAAGGAAATGATCAGTCTATAATTTTAATAGCAGGTTTATTTGAACAGTGAGAGACAGAATAACAACAAAAAAATCCAGAAAAACGCATGTCAAAAATGTTATAAAATGATTTGCATTTTAATGAGGGAAATAAGTATTTGACCCCTCTGCAAAACATGACTTAGTACTTGGTGGCAAAACCCTTGTTGGCAATCACAGAGGTCAGACGTTTCTTGTAGTTGGCCACTAGGTTTGCACACATCTCAAGAGGGATTTTGTCCCACTCCTCTTTGCAGATCTTCTCCACGTCATTAAGGTTTCGAGGCTGACTTTTGGCAACTCGAACCTTCAGCTCCCTCCACAGATTTTCTATGGGATTAAGGTCTGGAGACTGGCAAGGCCACTCCAGGACCTTAATGTGCTTCTTCTTGAGCCACTCCTTTGTTGCCTCGGCCATGTGTTTTGGGTCATTGTCATGCTGGAATACCCATCCACGACCCATTTTCAATGCCCTGGCTGAGGGAAGGATGTTCTCACCCAAGATTTGACGGTACATGGCCCCGTCCATCGTCCCTTTGATGCGGTGAAGTTGTCCTGTCCCCTTAGCAGAAAAACACCCCCAAGCATAATGTTTCCACCTCCATGTTTGACGGTGGAGATGGTGTTCTTGGGGGTCATAGGCAGCATTCCTCCTCTTCCAAACACGGCGAGTTGAGTTGATGTCAAAGAGCTCCATTTTGGTCTCATCTGACCACAACACTTTCACCAGTTGTCCTCTGAGTCATTCAGATGTTCATTGGCAAACTTCAGACGGGCATGTATATGTATTCTTGAGCAGGGGGACCTTGCGGGCTCTGCAGGATTTCAGTCCTTCACGGCGAAGTGTGTTACAAATTGTTTTCTTGGTGACTATGGTCCCAGCTGCCTTGAGATCATTGAAAAGATCCTCCCGTGTAGTTCTGGGCTGATTCCTCACCGTTCTCATGATCATTGCAACTCCACGAGGTGAGATCTTGCATGGAGCCCCCGGCCGAGGGATATTGATAGTTCTTTTGTGTTTCTTCCATTTGCGAATAATCGCACCAAATGTTGTCACCTTCTCTCCAAGCTGCTTGGCGATGGTCTTGTAGCCCATTCCAGCCTTGTGTAGGTCTACAATCCTGTCCCTGACATCCTTGGAGAGCTCTTTGGTCTTGGCCATGGTGGAGAGTTTGGAATCTGATTGATTGATTGCTTCTGTGGACAGGTGTCTTTTTTACAGGTAACAAGCTGCGGTTAGGAGCACTCCCTTTAAGAGTGTGCTCTAATCTCACCTCGTTACCTGTATTAAAGACACCTGGGAGCCAGAAATCTTTCTGATTGAGAGTGGGTCAAATACTTATTTCCCTCATTAAAATGCAAATCAATTTATAACATTTCTGACATGCGTTTTTCTGGAAATTTCTGTTGTTATTCTGTCTCTCACTGTTCAAATAAACTTACCATTAAAATGATAGACTGATAATTTCTTTGTCAGTGGGCAAACGTACAAAATCAGCAGGGGATCAAATACTTTTTCCCCCCACTGTAGGTAAGTAAAGAAATAAAACAACAGTAAAAAGACAGTGAAAAATAACTGTAGCGAGGATATATACAGTAGTGAGGCTATAAAAGTAGCGAGGCTACATACAGACACCGGTTAGTCAGGCTGATTGAGGTAGTATGTACATATGGTTAAAGTGACTATGCATATATGATGAACAGAGTAGCAGTAGCGTAAAGGAGGGGTTGGCGGGTGGTGGGACACAATGCAGATAGCCCGGTTAGCGAATGTGCAGAAGCACTGGTTGGTCGGGCCAATTATTATGGTCCATATTATAGCAAGAACAGCTCAAATAAGCAAAGAGAAATGAGTCCATCATTACTTTAAAACACGAAGGTCAGTCAATACGGAAACTTTCAAGAACTTCTAAATTTTCTTCATGTGCAGTCACAAAAAAAACAGGCTCTCATGAGGACCACCACAGGAAAGGAAGACCCAGAGTTACCTCTGCTGCAGAGGATAAGTTGATTAGAGTTAGCAGCCTCAGATTGCAGCCCAAATAAATGCTTCACAGGGTTCAAGTAACAGACATCTCAAAATCAACTGTTCATAGGAGACTGTGTGAAGCCACTACTAAAGGACACCAATAAGAATAAGAGATTTGCTTGGGTCAAGAAACAAGAGCAATGGACATTAGGCCGGTGGAAATCTGTCCTTTGGTCTGATGATCCACATGTGGGATTTTTGGTTCCAAGCGCCATGTCTTTGTGAGACGCAGAGTAGGTGAACGGATGATCTCCGTATGTGTCGTTCCCACCGTGAAGCATGGAGGTGGTGGTGTGATGGTGCTTTGCTGGTGACATTGTCTGTGATTTATTTAGAATTTAAGGCACACTTAACCAGCAAGGCTACCACAGCATTCTGCAGCGATACGCCATCCCATCTGATTTGCGCCTAGTGGGACTATCATTTGTTTTTCAACAGGAGAATAATCCAAAACACACCTCCAGGCTGTGTAAAGGCTATTTTACCAAGAAGGAGAGTGATGGAGTGCCTCATCAGATGACCTGACCTCCACAATCACCCGACCTCAACCCAATTGAGATGGTTTGGGATGAGTTGGACCGCAGAGTGAAGAAAAAGCAACCAACAAGTACTCAGCAAATATGGGAACTCCTTCAAGACTGTTGGAAAAGCATTCCAGGTGAAGCTGGTTGAGAGAATGGCAAGAGTGTGCAAAGTTATCATCAAGGCAAAGGGTGGCTACTTTGAAGAACCTCAAATATAAAATATATTTTGATTTGTTTAACACTTTTTTGGTTACTACATGATTCCATATGTGTTATTCCATAGTTTTGATGTGTTCACTATTATTCTACAATATAGAAAAGAGAACAAATAAAGAAAAACCCTGGAAAGAGTAGGTGTGTCCAAACCTTTGACTGGAGCTGTATATTGCTACAGACATGTTTAAAACTGGTCTCATGTGAATCACCCACATATACAATTTTATTTAATGTGGCATAAACCAAAAAGACAAATTCTCAGTCGAAAAAAATCAGACAGAACATAGCTCCTCAATTCTCCCATGTCTTGTCAGGTCCCCTGACTGTGAAAATGTCTTTCTACAATGAGAGCAGTGGTATGTCTTCTCCTCCTGTGTACGTATTCTTTCATCCTTATTCAGATGCCTTAACCAGTTAAATCTCTTTCCACACTGGGAGCAGTGGTAGGGCTTATCCCCTACAGTGTGTGTCCTGTTATGCCTATTCAGGGCCCCTAACTTTGTAAAACTCTTTCCACACTGGGAGCAGAGGTGAGGCTTCTCTCCTGTGTGTGTTCTCTCATGCTCTTTTAAGTTCCCTAACCGAGTAAAATTCTTGCCACACTGGGAACATTGGAAAGGCTTTTCTCCTGTGTGTGTCCTCTCATGCCTTTTCAGGTCCCCTAACTGGGTAAAACTATTTCCACACTGGGAACAGAGATGAGGCTTCTCTCCTGTGTGTGTTTTCTCATGTTTTTTCAGATACCGTATGTGGGTAAAACTCTTTCCACACTGGGAGCAGTGGAAAGGCTTCTCTCTTGTGTGTATTCTCTCATGATCTTTTAGGTTCCCTAACGTGGTAAAACTCTTTCCACACTGGGAGCATTGGAAAGGCTTCTCTCCTGTGTGTATTCTCTCGTGATCTTTAAGGCTCCCTATCTGGGTAAAACACTTTCCACACTGAGAGCATTGGAAAGGCTTCTCTCCTGTGTGTATTCTCTCATGCGTTTTCAGGCTCCCTAACCTGGTAAAAGTCATTCCACAGTGGGAGCAGTGGTAAGGCTTATCTCCAGAGTGTATTCTCTGATGGATTTTCAGGCTCCCTAACTGGGTAAAACTCTTTCCACATTGGGAGCAGTGGTAAGCTTTCTCTCCAGAGTGTATTTTCTTGTGTGTTTTCAGGCTCCCTAATGGAGTAAAAACCTTTCCACTCTGAGAGCAGTGGCAGGGATTCTCTCCAGGGTGTATTTTCTTATGTATTTTCAGGCTCCCTAACCTGGTAAAACCCTTTCCACAGTGAGAGCAGTGGTATGGCTTCCTTCCTTTTTTGTGTATACCTTGATGCCTTTTCAAGGTCCTTAACCGGGTAAAACTCTTTCCACACTGGGAACATTGGAAAGGCTTTTCTCCTGTGTGTGTCCTCTCATGCTCTTTTAGGTTCCGTAACTTAGTAAAAAAAATTCCACAGTGGGAGCAGTGGCGTCGTCTCGCTGGTTTGGACGTCTCTGTGCCTGGCTCCTCTGAGGGACTCTTCTCGCTGTCAGAATCTGGTCTCTCTCCTGCCAAAGACAAACAGGGTATTTAGTTAAATAAAGACCTGAATAAAACCTCCACATACATTTTACTTTGACATGTTAGTCATTTATAACATCATTTTATTCAGAGTGCATCCATCAACATTTAAGCTGACATTCCCTGAAATCAACAACTAGAATTATAAATGTTATCGTTTATTACTGTTTTTTTTATATATTTTTCCAGACGGTTCAGATGCCTCTCTGTGGAATAAACGTCGTAACCCTAACCCATTCCAATGGACGGCAGTGTCCTAACCAAAACTCACTTCGATGGCGGCAGGGTCCTAACCCACTCCAATGGATGGCAGTGTCCTAACCCTAACCCACTACGATGGACGGCAGGGTCCGAACTCTCTCCAATGGACGGCAGTGTCCTAAACCTAACTCACTTGGATGGCGGCAGTGTCCTAACCCACTCCAATGGACGGCAGTGTCCTAACCCTAACTCACTTCGATGGCTGCGGGGTCCTAACTCACTCCAATGGGCAGCAGTGTCCTAACCCTAACTCACTTCGATGGCGGCAGTGTCCTAACCCACTCCGATGGATGGCAATGTCCTAACACCTAACCCACTCCAATGGACGGCAGTGTCCTAACACCTAACCCACTCCAATGGACGGCAGTGTCCTAACCCTAACTCACTCCGATGGACGGCAGTGTCCTAACCCACTCCAATGGATGGCAGTGTCCTAACCCACTCCGATGGACGGCAGTGTCCTAACCCTAACCCACTCCGATGGACGGCAGTGTCCTAACCCTAACTCACATCGATGGCGGCAGTGTCCTAACCCTAACCCACTCCAATGGACGGCAGTGTCCTAACACCTAACCCACTCCAATGGACGGCAGTGTCCTAACACCTAACCCACTCCAATGGACGGCAGTGTCCTAACCCTAACTCACTTAAATGGTGGCAGTGTCCTAACTCACTCCAATGGATGGCAGTGTCCTAACCCTAACCAACTCCAATGGATGGCAGTGTCCTAACACCTAACCCATTCCGATGGACTGCAATGTCCTAACACCTAACCCACTCCGATGGACGGCAGTGTCCTAACCCTAACTCACTTCGATGGTGGCAGTGTCCTAACCCACTCCGATGGATGGCAGTGTCCTAACCCACTCCGATGGACGGCAATGTCCTAACACCTAACCCACTCCGATGGACGGCAGTGTCCTAACACCTAACCCACTCCAATGGACGGCAGTGTCCTAACACCTAACCCACTCCGATGGACGGCAATGTCCTAACACCTAACCCACTCCGATGGTTGGCAGTGTCCTAACTCACTCCGATGGATGGCAGTATCCTAACCCACTGCGATGGACAGCAGTGTCCTAACACCTAACCCACTCCGATGGACGGCAGTGTCCTAACCCTAACTCACATCGAAGGCGGCAGTATCCTAACTAGAGGTCGACCGATTATGATTTTTCAACGCCGATGCCGATTAATCGGCCGATTTTTTAAAATGTATTTATTTATTTGTAATAATGACAATTACAACAATACTGAATGAACACTTATTTTAACTTAATATAATACATCAATTAAAACAATTTAGCCTCAAATAAATAATGCAAAAACAAAGTGTTGGAGAAGAAAGTAAAAGTGCAATATGTGCCAATATGTGTAAAAAAGCTAACGTTTAAGTTCCTTGCTCAGAACATTAGAACATATGAAAGCTGGTGGTTCCTTTTAACATGAGTCTTCAATATTCCCAGGTAAGAAGTTTTAGGTTGTATTTATTATAGGAATTATAGGACTATTTATCTCTATACCATTTGTATTTCATATACATTTGACTATTGGATGTTCTAATAGGCACTTTAGTATTGCCAGTGTAACAGTATAGCTTCCGTCCCTCTCCTCGCTCCTACCTGGGCTCGAACCAGGAACACATCGACAACAGCCACCCTCGAAGCAGCGTTACCCATGCAGAGCAAGGGGAACAACTACTCCAAGTCTCAGAGCGAGTGACGTTTGAAACGCTATTAGCGCGCACCCCGCTAACTAGCTAGCCATTTCACATCGGTTACACCAGCCTAATCTTGAGAGTTGATAGGCTTGAAGTCATAAACAGCGCGAAGAGCTGCTGGCAAAACGCACAAAAGTGCTGTTTGAATGAATGCTTACGAGCCTGCTGGTGCCTACCACCGCTCAGTCAGACTGCTCTATCAAATCATAGACTTAATTATAATAAACACACAGAAATACGAGCCTTAGGTCATTAATATGGTCGAATCCGGAAACTATCATATCGAAAACAAAACCTTTTTTTTTCAGTGAAATACGGAACCGTTCCGTATTTTATCTAACGGGTGGCATCCCTAAGTCTAAATATTCCTGTTACATTGCACAACCTTCAATGTTATGTCATAATTACGTAAAATTCTGGCAAATTAGTTCGCAACGAGCCAGGTGGCCCAAACTGTTGCATATACCCTGACTCTGCGTGCAATGAACGCGAGAGAAAAGACACAATTTCACCTGGTTAATATTGCCTGCTAACCTGGATTTCTTTTAGCTAAATATGCAGGTTTAAAAATATATACTTGTGTATTGATTTTAAGAAAGACGTTGATGTTTATGGTTAGGTACACGTTGGAGCAATGACAGTCCTTTTTCGCGAATGCGCATCGATTATATGCAACGCAGGACAGGCTAGATAAACTAGTAATATCATCAACCATGTGTAGTTAACTAGTGATTATGATTGATTGATTCATTGTTTTTTATAAGATAAGTTTAATGCTAGCTAGCAACTTACCTTGGCTTCTTACTGCATTTGCGTAACAGGCAGGCTCCTCGTGGAGTGCAATGTAAAGCAGGTGGTTAGAGCGTTGGACTAGTTAACCGTAAGGTTGCAAGATTGAATACCCAAGCTGACAAGGTATAAATCTGTCGTTCTGCCCCTGAACAAGGCAGTTAACCCACCGTTCCTAGGCCGTCATTGAAAATAAGAATGTGTTCTTAACTGACTTGCCTAGTTAAATAAAAGGTGTAAAAAAAAATATATATATATATATATATATATATATATATATATATATATATATATATATAATTTTTGTATTTATTTATTTTTAATCGACAAATCGGTGTCCAAAAATATCGATTACCGATTGTTATGAAAACTTGAAATCAACCCTAATAAATCGGCCATTCCAATTAATCGGTCGACCTCTAGTAGAAACTGCAGTCATTTTCAGTATTCTTAGCAATGATTTAGGAATCCTTGTGAGTAAGTATTAGCTAGGTTGCCACTTGTTGTTCGCCTATTGAAATTGAACTTTAGTTCTGATAAGAGAATTATCTAATAAATGTAAATGAATCAATAAACCATGATGAATTATTAGTCATACAGCAGGTTTAATGAATAATCAATGTAATGATCAATGTAGGGATCGATTAGTTTGATTAGTTCCGGAAAGTCCAGGAACCACTGGAGAGGGAAAGAAATGTGTGTATACAATTAGTATAGAGAGATAGAGAAGCAGATGGTCAAGGGAGTAAAACTTCAGAGAATTCCTAACCTTGAAGGAAAGGAACAGGCTGAGCTCTGGATAGTGATAAACAAGTGTGTGAAGTCTATGGGGGTTGCATGTCACCAACAGTTTGTGTGTAAATGCATGTGCGTAAGAAAGCAAGAACTATATAATGACTGTTTTGTTATCCTGACCTCAGAACGTTCTCATGAATAAAGCTACAGAAACCTTTTGCAGAAAGTTGAGTCCTTGCCTAATTATTTTAACCCATTGTCTTACAAACCTTGGGCATTAGTCAAGGCGAATTGATTATTGATTATTATCATCAAAGATAAAAATTCCTATAACAAGTTCATGAAAATAAATAATGTTAGCTAGTCAGCTACTTAACCCTGTTGCCCAAAGCTAACGTTATAAGCAGCCAGCTAGCTTCATCTGACTAGTGAGGCTCGACCGGACTTGGTTATGTATTGTAAAGTTAGCCACAATAAGGATTAGTCAAAATAGTGAAATTGCGGTGTTCCATCAAAGTAAAAGTGTCATTGACAGTGAAGCAAATGAATACAAATAGTAGAATTATCCCACACTTTTATTTTGAAGGCTAACCACAAAGTTCACTATACACTAATCCTTATTGTGGCTAGCTTCACATAGATGGGTCCGACCACCATTAATCAAATAAAAACTGTCTTATAAATGTAGGGTTATTTTAGATGACACCTAGCTATATAGTTAGCTAGCTACAAAGCTAGCTAGCTTTTCTTTTATAACCAGCATTGTAGGTGTGCAAGACAATTTTACTAGCATCGATGAATCGTTGTGGCATGAAATACAAGTGATCGTGTAATCAATGTCTAATAACTATGTAAAAAATGTATTTTTTACATTTAGGCACCCTTTCCAATTTTGACGGTCCATGACCTTGGCTGTCTGACTGACGGCAGAGTCGGAGCAGGTCTCTATGCTGATGATACGTCTGACTTTGAATGTGAGTTTGCATGACCTCAGCTCAACCTATTAGAAAACCGGGCCGGCCCATTTTGGTAGGGGGGCCAGCCATTACCCACTGATCTTAACAGGCCCCAGGGTGCGCCGGCCACGTCACCATTACCCACTGATCTTAACAGGCCCCAGGGTGCGCCGGCCACGTCACCATTACCCACTGATCTTAACAGGCCCCAGGGTGCGCCGGCCACGTCACCATTACCCACTGATCTTAACAGGCCCCAGGGTGCGCCGGCCACGTCACCATTTTAATTTTAATATACAAAATATATTTTTGTATGTGTCAATTTTGACCAGCCCACCCAACAAAAAAGGGTCCATCCCATCTGGCATATTCCAGAATTGCCAGATGACCAATCTGCTTCTGCATAGACACCTTGAAGCAATTTAGGATTGTTCACACAATAGGGACACCCATTGCAAACCCTTTGGTTTTCTCATGGAGCGCTTATACAAATGTATGTAAATATTCGATTTTTAAAAACAAATTAAAAAGCTCTTTCACCACGTGATTTAGAAACATACTTACAACTGTCCATTATTCCTAACATAGAGGGATGTTGCACACTCTAGATTTGTAAAAAAAATAGAAACTTTTTAAGAAAATGTTTTTAATGTTTTTAAAAAGCACTTCCAATTTCAATAGGTCCTTGGCCATGTAACCTAGACACCCCAACCCAACGTTGCATTGTTCACAGGGTCGGGACACACATTGCGCACCCTATGGTTTTCCCATAAAGTACACATTTTTCTATAAATACTTGAAACTTTCTATAGCTCTTCAACCATGTGACCTTGCAATCTTCAATGATTGAAGAGTTTGTGCCCCTGTTTTAAGACAGTAACATGACTTACTAGTATTAATCAGATCTCCCGTATCTTCCTCTTCTTGTCCCTCCTCGTCCTCTTGTCCCTCCTTCTCCTCTTGTCCCTCCTCTTTCAACGTGACAGTAATCTCTCCCTCTTCTTTCACAGTAACATCCTCCACTTTCACTGCAACTTCTTCCTCTTCTTTCACTGTAACAGCCTCAGCCTCTACTTCCTGTTTTGCTGTGACATCCTCCTCTTCCTTCTCCTCTTTCACGACAGCTTCTTTCTCTGTCCAGCAGACCTCTTCTTTAGTAGGGGGGGAGTAGCATAGTGAGCTCATGGTCGGGGATGTTAACTAGCTGGATAGCATTAGCAACTAACCTAAGGTTAGTTGCTAATAACTTAGCTAGCCACCTACCCGACAAACAACGTAATATTACATTAAATGGGCAACAAATAGATACGACAGAAGTATGTTTAAAACACACTGAATAATATATACCAAAACAGACTACAGAGATGTAATGTTTTTGCCTATGTCGGCTATGAAGGTAGCTGACTACTTGTTATTGTTGAAGAAGCGTCCTCCTGTCCACTAGATTATACGTCACACTCTGGCAGCATCACCCGAAAGACGCACATCGCCATCTGCTGACTGGAGGGGGTAACGCCGTTGAGGAAAATATTTTCAGACAAAACGTTTATTTTTTATTTAATTGAAGTGTGATATTATATGGAAACGTACAAAAACAAACATGTGATGATTGACTAGTGCAGATTTTTAAAGAGTGAGAATTGAAATACTATTGGTAGAGCATGGCTCAGTTGGTAGAGCATTTTCTTTCGTACTGGTCCCCCGTGGGAATCGAACAGTAATGCCAAGGTTGTGGGTTCGATTCCCACGGAGGACCAGTACGAATGAAAATGTATGTACTCACTACTGTAAGTCTCTCTAGATAAAAGCGTCTGCTAATAGACAAAAAAAGATGTGTGTGTGTGTGTGTATATATATATATATATATATAAACAAGCATTTAAGACAATTTCATATTCATTCACTTAAACAGATGAACAGCTAGATCTATACTCCTCCTACATAGTGGAACAATTTATACATGTATATAATGACCCTCCACTAGTGGCTAACACTATTAAACAATATGTTTATATAACATTGTATATAGTCTTATTTTTTTTCTACTGCATCATTGATTGTATGTTATTTTACTCCATGTGTAACTCTGTGTTGTTGTATGTTGTCGAACTGCTTTGCTTTATCTTGGCCAGGTCGCAATTGTAAATGAGAACTTGTTCTCAACTTGCCTACCTGGTTAAATAAAGGTGAAATAAAATAAATAAATAAAAAATACTTTTTGTATTCCGGAAAATATGTTGCATTAATCAAATCCTTTTAACAATCAGCACCTGTGTTTTCTCTGACATGGTGGAATAATACTGATGGGAACATGCACGAGGTAGTGAATGTTTTTCATGACAACATCTTATCAATGTTGTCAGAACACATGGAAATCAAATTTTCGGATGCCGCGTTAACGTGCCAGACATGTTCAACCAGTTAGCAAGTCAGACATTTCCAAATTTTCGAGTTCCGACTAGCATTTGAACGCTTTTTAGCCTTTTTTTTTAGGGGCTATAAATCTGAAGCAACCATTTAAACTTAGTCTCGCCATCAAATATGGTAATTAGAGGAAGTCCAGTGGCATGAAGTAGGAGAAGATGGAGCTAATTTTCTCTCCGATTAAACATTCAATCTCAATATAGTTTTCTCTTCCCAAAAATAGAATATATTACCAACAGAGTGCACTAAGTTTTGTAGAGTTCATCCTTTATAAAATGTTTCTATGAATGTAGTTGTTTCGGAACGCAAGGGCGAATTGAGATATTGCACACGTCACAGAGTAGACGTTCCATAACGGAAAAATGCTAAAACTCGCCAATATTATGTTGCCAACATGTGTTCGGCTCTGCCGCAACTGCTTATTTGTTTTGCCCACTGTGATTCATTTTTCTCCTATTGGAAACGACGGCAATGATAAATATTGGATTAGTTATCAGCGGGCGCGTTAAAGCAGATCACTTTTGTCAAGAAGTTGACCAACGTTGGTCACCGTCTTCAAAAGTTTGTTGCATTATGGGTATAACAACAACAAAAAATTCGAACATAAATAAATGAAATAGCCTACTTGCGACAATATAACTAATGTTTTTATTGTATTTATCTGGATGTAATGTTATGCCCCATGTTAAAGCCTACAGTGTTTCTTGTCTGTAACATTGTTGTCACCAAACAAATTCTACCATTGTTGATTGTCTGTTAATTTTAAGTGTGACTGAAATGTAATACAGTACATATTGTAGGCTACACATGGGTTATTGCCAATTTTAAAGTCATGAGGTTTATTCAGTGAAATTGTATTCTACAGCTCAATGTTAAATGAAATGTAATTTTAGTCAGTAATTTCACTTGAATGCATTAAATGGCATGAAGATATAAAACATGAAGGGCCAGTTTCCAGGACACAGATTAAGCCTAGTCCAGACTAAAAAACCTGTTCTATATAGAATTTCCATTAAGTTTGTTCAGGTCCAGGACAAGGCTTAATCAGTGTCCAGTAAAAAACGCATTTGACTGCTTGTCATATTGTTAACCCAGTAACTAATGTGAACTGATGTACATGTAGTGTAATCCTGTTCTGTACACCGGGTCATAGTGTTTACCCAGTAACTAATGTGAACTGATGTACATGTAGTGTAATCCTGTTCTGTACACTGGGTCATATTGTTAACCCAGTAACTAATGTGAACTGATGTACATGTAGTGTAATCCTGTTCTGTACACTGGGTCATATTGTTTACCCAGTAACTAATGTGAACTGATGTACATGTAGTCTAATCCTGTTCTATACACTGGGTCATATTGTTAACCCAGTAACTAATGTGAACTGATGTACATGTAGTGTAATCCTGTTCTATACACTGGGTCATATTGTTTACCCAGTAACTAATGTGAACTGATGTACATGTAGTCTAATCCTGTTCTGTACACTGGGTCATATTGTTAACCCAGTAACTAATGTGAACTGATGTACATGTAGTGTAATCCTGTTCTGTACACTGGGTCATATTGTTTACCCAGTAACTAATGTGAACTGATGTACATGTAGTCTAATCCTGTTCTGTACACTGGGTCATATTGTTTACCCAGTAACTAATGTGAACTGATGTACATGTAGTGTAATCCTGTTCAATTAAAGAAATACACTGCTATCATATCCATCAATTAAAGAAATACACTCCTATGATATCCATCAATTAAAGAAACACACTGCTATGATATCCATCAATTAAAGAAACACACTGCTATGATATCCATCAATTAAAGAAACACACTGCTACGATACCTCTTCAACCTGAAAGGGGTGGGGCTAGCCCTTTAAATGCCCCCATCTGCAGTCATCAATCCTCTCTCAACCAAACCAGCATGGAACCCTAGAGACGTGTTATTGACTGTGAGTATGGACCAGCATGAAACCCTAGAGATGTGTTATTGACTGTGAGTATGACATGAATGTGGTGTGTGGTGGCCAAGGTATCTCTTTAGTATTGTTATAGTAGATGTATATTGTTTGTAGTTACCTCTGGTTAAGAGTGCTAAGTGATATTCAAAGCCTGTTTATTGCTAGAAACATTACCAAGTGTATTGTATATAGTTTTAGAACTTTGTTGAAGTGTATTTCATTTAGTGCCCATGTGGATATTCCTTGTTTGACCCTGTTTCGGTTTCCATTCAATATCCTAGTGAAACCATCCTTACATCTACAATCATCTATCCACCCTAGTGAAACCATCCTTATCTCTACAATCCTCTATCCACCCTAGTGAAACCATCCTTAAATATACAATAATTTATCCATCCTTACATCTACAGTACAATCCTCTATTCACCCATAGAAGACCAAAGAGCAAAACCTGTTTTAATAGAAGGTCAAAAGGCTACCCAGAGATACCCATTGTGTTACCTCCTACCATTCTACCCAGACATACCCAGACTTTGAGCTATTTTTTAATGTCTCAAGATGATTTTTTTTTAAGTAGGCCTATTTTTATAGGAAGATTTCATATAAACTATTTGATTTCAGGTGGCATAAAGAAAAACCCAAATGATCAGTCAAAAACAGAACACAGCCTCTATCACCTTGTGTGATTTCATCTTCTCTAACTGGTTAAAACTTGTTCCACAGTGGGACCAGTGGTAGTGCTTCTCTTCTCTGTGACCCCTCATGTAAACCTGGTAAAAGTATTTTCATATTAGGAGCAGTGGAAAGGCTATTCTCCAGAGTGTATTCTTTTATGTATTTTCAGGTTAACTAACATGGTAAAACACTCTCCACTGTAGGGACATAAGGCTTTGTTCTCAACTATCTTCATACCATCTATTTGAGAGAACCCTTCACCACACTAAGAACATTGGATAAGCTTTTCCCCTGTGTGTATTCTCTTATGCTCTTTTATGTACCGTGACTAAATATAACTCTTTCCACACTGGGAACTTTGGAAAGGCTTTTCTCCTGTGTGTGTGTTGTCTCATGAGTTTTTAGGTCCCCTGATCGTGAAAATTTCTTTCCACAGTGGGAACAGTGATAAGGCTTTTCTCCTGTGTGTGTCCACTCGTGCTTTTTTAGATGCCCTAACTGAGTAAAACTCTTTCCACAATGGGAACATTGGAATGGCTTTTCTCCAGTGTGTATTCTCTCATGCCTTTTCAAGTTAGCTACCACGGTAAAACTCTTTCCACACTGGGAACATTGGAAAGGCTTTTCTCCTGTGTGTGTTCTCTCATGAGCTTTGAGGTCCACTGATCGTGAAAATCTATTTTCACATTGGAAGCAGTGGTAAGGCTTTTCTCCTGTGTGTGTCCACTCATGCTGTTTTAGGTTCCCTAACTGAGTAAAACTCTTTCCACAGTGGGAACAGTGATAAGGCTTTTCTCCAGAGTGTATTTTCTCATGCCTTTTCAGGTTAACTAACACGGTAAAATTCTTTCCACACTGAGAACATTGGAAAGGCTTTTCTCCTGTGTGTGTCCTCTCATGCCGTTTTAGGTACCCTAACCAGCTAAAACTCTTTCCACAGTGGGAGCAGTGATGTTGTCTTGCTGGTTTGGGCGTCTCCAAGTCTGGTTCCCCTGAAGGACTCTTCCCGCGGTCAGAGTGAGAGTCTGGTCTTTCTCCTGCCAAAAACAGACAGAGTATCTAGTTAAACAGAGACCTGAATGAAACCTCCACATGATAAAACGGTCTTCCTATGAGGTTTAATCCAGACTAGATCCCTCAATAAAAGAAAGCTTGTTGTGACAAAGTGGATGTAGGGTAAATCCAATACATTTTTGAAAGCATCCCTTTTGATATATTTTTTTTTTTAAATGACATTTCCATACATGTTTGCCAATGGAAGTAGTGCTCAGAAAGTGACTTTTTGGACTTCAATGCCAAAACATACAGGAGATAAAGGTGCTCAAAGTTGACCCATTTTGCATACCCCACCATACCATGAGACATTCATGTCTTCATCACTGGAAAAGATAAACAGTTTGAGTTTGATATAATTTAAAACCTTCCATACAGTGTTGTCAAACTATTTGATTATTTCTTGATTTGTTTTATAAAAATGATGTACTAGGTTGCTTTGCTGCCTCTGGTACTGGGGGCCTTGAACATGTGCAAGACATCATGAAATCTGCAGATTATCAGAGTGGCCAAAAACTGGGTCTCCACTGAAGGTTGTGGCTCTTCCAGCAGGCCAACGACCCCAAACACACATGAAACTGCACCCAGGAATGGTTAAGAAGAGACGCGGGACTGTTCTGGAGTCACCAGGCGTCCAGATCAGAAACATTAAAAGCCTATGGTGAGAGCTGAAAACAGCAGTTGGTGGAGGACACAAATGTTACATCTAATATATATATTTTTTTATAACTGAGCAAATTTAAGGTGTGTGAGTGCAAACTTGAATGTTGTGAAAATTCTGTGCAATTTCCGGCGCACGTTGACTGAAGGCTGTACCCGCTTTAAGTTACAGTTAACAGTGGTCAAGTACGCTACTGTGGCTATTTGATCATAATGTAGGCCTACCAGAGTGGCCTACCATGGAAAAAATGCATCCCATAACATTTTAACATGGAAATAGCTGTTCTATTGTTCAGGCTACAGTAGCAGCCAAAGTGTGGTGTTCAATGTAGGTCTACATTCCATGAGACTTTTGGAGAAAAAAAACATCAGGGCTTTACATTAACCTGTTTATCCACTTGTCCTTCAGACAAGGAGGTGAATGAAAATGTTGTGTTGTTTGATGCAAGAAACCAATTTACAAAATAAAATGCATAATTATTCCCATATCTTTATTACAGAGAATCAGACACATTATGCTACCCTCTGCCTATTGGCTACTTAGCTACTCACTGCCCCTAAGACAAAAAAAGCTCTTTACCTGACTCTCTTTTCAAAGATGGCTAGAAATGTACACATTTTGTGCTCTTGAAGGAAACAATCCCTCCCCTATTGCTGACTACAAATGATCTATAACTGGGCTAATAACTCACTAATTAGCAAACGATATGAACAAATGCACAAATGTGCCCACGTGGCTACATGCAGCTCTCGCTTTGATCTCAAAACAAGCGCATCTACTCACGACTGCTCATGCTGTAAACACAGTCCAGTTCAAAATGAACAGCGCAGATCCATATATGGCAATTGTTTATTTGCATATAGGCCTACTGCAGCTCTGACTGGTTATGACGCACCGGTCTGTGTAGAGTATGGGCCTGAGTCGTGCCTGTCAATACAATAGCGTTCTGCCTACAACAAAATCTCTCGCGTAGTTAGTTTTGCATACTAATTATTGCATAATTAGTTTTGTTTCGTTACATTGCATTGAAAGTTGTTCATATACACCCCCAGGAAGAATATGACACTTTTTGTTTTACAATTTCTGACAAGCGAGCACTTAGATATGGTCATTTTCACGTTTTTTATAAATTCTTAGACTGTTTGGGAATTACCTATACTGAGGCATTTGTGAACATTCTATAGCAAAACAGAGTGGGAAAGTGGTCGTGTGTTTGGAGAATGAATAGACTCTGTAGTAAATACAATCTTATAAAAACATCTGTCTCGTCCAGGACCAGAGTCTACACGGTGCGCTATAGCCAATCAGAGCTACAGTAGCTCTTTATACAAACGAGCCATTTGCCACACGGGCCCTGACATCATTCACTTTGAACTGGACTGTGTGTTTACAGGCAGGACCCAGAGTCTACACGGTGCGCTATAGCCAATCAGAGCTACAGTAGCTCTTTATACAAACGAGCCATTTGCTACACGGGCCCTGACATCATTCACTTTGAACTGGACTGTGTGTTTACAGGCAGGACCCAGAGTCTACACGGTGCGCTATAGCCAATCAGAGCTACAGTAGATCTGTGTGTTTACAACTGTAGATCATTAGAACACATTTGGCAAAAAGCCACAAAATGCACCTGGATGGATTTCTGTAACTATAGAAACACCACGGGAGTCCTCTTTACATTTGGGAACTTTACAGTCCTTTTGATCAAACAGCCATGAAAAGGTAGGCTATATTTCCCTATATGCACAACAACAAGAACAACAACTAATGCTAGCCAGACCAAGGATGAGCTAAAATCTAACAAAGGAACATTAGATAAAACCCTCTCAAATGTCAAAATTGCACTGATAAACGATGGGTATGCAATAGTAACCAGCCTGTTTGTCCTTCTGCAGCTTCTCTGCCAATGTATGCTTGTCCCAACCAAGCACCCAAGCTAACTGGCTAAAGTTGGCTAGCTAGCTTGCCATATTCAACGGGTGTTGGCGTGTTCGTAAAATCATCAGTTATTCTGCGCTCTGGCACACTCAGACGAGAGTGCTCTGAAATCGGAGTAGCTAGCCAGGGTGAATGTCTGAAGAGATATGCTAACTGGATAACAGTCGTTCAAGTTCAGCATAGCTAGCTAGCATAGTGTTGGGTTATATTTCATTAAACTAGATGTGTTGCATAGCATATGAATACATTAATGTTAAACATAACAGGTTTGTATTGCATTAACATAGAATAGATGTGACTAACTGGAGGGTTGCTGGGCAGCTAGGGTGTAGGCTGAGTAGACTCGTGACACACACAATGCCTGGTTGTGAAGCCGCTCAAGGACATGTGTTCGTGAGGAACTGATATAGGGGAGAATAACTGTAGCATAATAAAAATACTGTCCTTGGGGTTACTGACTTTTGGGTGAAAAACACGAAGATAAGCTGGAAGACAACTACGCCTGGCAACAGTGATGTGCCAAGGGCTGGGACCAGCCTGTGCGCCTGCGATAGGCTGAGCAAGTCTAAACCACGCTCAGCCTCTACTCTGACAGGCCCGCTCTGAGCAGGAACTATCTGTCAGAGCATTAAAAAATAACTTTGTGTTTGAACAGTTAGTTCTCTGTTTGCCCTGCGAGGTGTTACAGTGAACCCGTATATACGAAAATTGCATTTACCATTTATTCTGCTTGACTAATTCTATTAATAAACAGCTGAAAATATATTTAGTAGCCTAGTGTTAAATTCTGTTCTGATACCAGATTCGATTGACGCAACCTAACAATAGCAATTCGCATTTCTTGCTAGCTAACCAAATGACACCGATATCTCTAGCTGTGTAGCCACCAAAAAAACGATGAGGGGAAAAGTCAGTCACTCACCCACTCCTCCAATGACATGACATCCTCCCAGCACCTAGCTAGCTAAGGTTAGGCTCCATGTTTTTAGCATGCTAAATAAAGAGCTACATACATAGATACGCTAGCCTATTAGCCACTGACTTGTGATCATTTGCCTTGCTAATCTGATTGTATTGACATTCCCAGCCTTCATTACATTCATCTGTTTTTGTCCAAAATATTGAGTCATTGAAACTGAAACAGTGCATCCCGAATGGAGGCAGCAAACAATGTACCAGGCCAGCTGTAATTTACAACCTGATAGCAATATGTTTTGGACTACCAAGAAATGTATTGGTGAATTATATTAATCATGCATTGAACTGCATCCATCTATTCTACCAACAATGCCTTAGTGTACATCATGGAACGTTGAATCAAGTAGAACCTATTTTAAAAACCTCATATAGAGTTGGTTTTGTAGCATAAACTGGGAATTTGACTGATATTATGATTGACTGTTTCCTTCATATCTGCAAAATAGTTAAAAACACTACCAGTTCCATTTCAAAGTGGCAGAAAAAAAATATCCACAACTAAATATAAGTGTTGATATTAGTTGGCAGGGGCCTTTACTTCAACATTGTGTTTTGATGTATTTCTGATACCTTCTAAAGGGGTCTCAGAGGTTCTCTAAGGTTCCCCTTTTCATCTGTTTGACAATAAATCAAAGCCTTTACTTATTCCTAATTTATAGGGATGGAAAATGGTTCAAATGTACATATGCCTTAATTTAAAAAAATATATATATACAATCTCTTAGCTTTCATTTGATACCCAATTTCACATGAACTTCTCGTTGGTGCTCATTGGTCCTTTTACATGGAAATGACCATATCGGTTTTACCATTTAGAAATGAAATCTAGTCTCCCCATTTAAAAGGTGTCAAAAGTACTTGGACAAATTGACTTAGGCCTGTATGTGTATTAAAGTAGTCAAACGTGTAGAATTTGGTCCCATATTCATAGCACGCAATGACCTCATCAAGTTTGTGACTCAAACTTCTCGGATGCAATTTGCAATTTGTTTTGGTTGTGTTTTAGATTGTGTTGTGCCTAATATAAATGAATGTTAAATAATGTATTATGTCATTTTGGAGTCACTTTTATTGTAAACAAGAATAGTACATGTTTCTGAACACTTCTATATTCATGTTGATGCTGCTATGGTTACAGATAATCATGAATGAATCATGAATAATGATTAGTGAGAAAGTTAGAGGCATGAATATCATTACCACAAAAAAATTCTAACCTACCCTGTTATTGGTAATGGTGAGAGGTTAGCATGTCTCAGGGGGTCTGAGGTTTATGCCTCTGTAATGGTGAGAGGTTAGCATGTCTCAGGGGGTCTGAGGTTTATGCCTCTGTAATGGTGAGAGGTTAGCATGTCTCAGGGGGTCTGAGGTTTATGCCTCTGTAATGGTGAGAGGTTAGCATGTCTCAGGGGGTCTGAGGTTTATGCCTCTGTAATGGTGAAAGGTTAGCATGTCTCAGGGGGTCTGAGGTTTATGCCTCTGTAATGGTGAGAGGTTAGCATGTCTTAGGGGGTCTGAGGTTTATGCCTCTGTAATGGTGAGAGGTTAGCATGTCTCAGGGGGTCTGAGGTTTATGCCTCTGTAATGGTGAAAGGTTAGCATGTCTCAGGGGGTCTGAGGTTTATGCCTCTGTAATGGTGAGAGGTTAGCATGTCTTAGGGGGTCTGAGGTTTATGCCTCTGTAATGGTGAGAGGTTAGCATGTCTTAGGGGGTCTGAGGTTTATGCCTCTGTAATGGTGAGAGGTTAGCATGTCTTAGGGGGTCTGAGGTTTATGCCTCTGTAATGGTGAAAGGTTAGCATGTCTCAGGGGGTCTGAGGTTTATGCCTCTGTAATGGTGAGAGGTTAGCATGTCTCAGGGGGTCTGAGGTTTATGCCTCTGTAATGGTGAAAGGTTAGCATGTCTTAGGGGGTCTGAGGTTTATGCCTCTGTAATGGTGAAAGGTTAGCATGTCTTAGGGGGTCTGAGGTTTATGCCTCTGTAATGGTGAGAGGTTAGCATGTCTCAGGGGGTCTGAGGTTTATGCCTCTGTAATGGTGAGAGGTTAGCATGTCTTAGGGGGTCTGAGGTTTATGCCTCTGTAATGGTGAGAGGTTAGCATGTCTTAGGGGGTCTGAGGTTTATGTCTCTAACTTTCTTAGTCATCAATATTCACAATTCATTTATGATAATCCGTAATCCTGGTAGCATGTAGAAACATATTATATTCTTGTTTACCCTCCAACAAAAGGTTGGAGGGTATTCTGTACTGTCGCCTCATGAAACATTTGAGCTCAAATCCAAAACGGTGGAGTATAGAGGCTAAATTAAAAGTTTTAGCGTCACCTTGCAGTAGTGAAAAGTATGTAAGTAAAAATACTTTAAAGTACTACTTAAGTCATTTTTTGGGGTTATCTGTACTTTACTATTTATAATTTTTTTACAACTTTTACTCCACTACATTCCTAAAGAAAATAATGTACTTTTTACTCCTGACACCCAAAAGTACTTGTTACATTTCGAATGCTTAACAGGACAGGAAACTGATTCAATTCACGCACTTATCATACTGCCTCTGATCTGGCAGACTAACTAAAACACAAATGATTTGTTTGTAAATTATGTCTGAGTGTTGGAGTGTGCCCCTGGTTATCAAAAAATGTATTAATTAAATTGACAATTGTGCCGTCTGGTTTGCTTAATATAAGGAATGTGAAATTATTTAAACTTTTACTTTTTATACTTCAGTATATTTTAGCAATGACATTTACTTTTGATAGTTAAAATATTTGGTTTTAAATATACCTAAGACTTACTCAAGTAGTGTTTTACTGGGTGACTTTCACTTGAGTAATTTTCTAATAAGGTATCTTTACTTTTACTCAAGTATGACAATTGGGTACTTTTTCCCACCACTGTCACTGATGGATGAGTTTGGAGAAAGGTAACCATTCTCAAATTCATAGACAGAGCTATGGATGCAAGGACTGACCATGCCTGAGATCAAAATGACAATTTCAACCACGTTTTGAGGCTATACAGTGTTTGTTTACAATTACATTGTTTACACACAATGGAGTACACCAGGTTTGGGTTCTGGTGAGGTAGGACAGTTGAACTAAGCTCATTGGGTATTTCTAAGTTATATTCTCTAAGAATCAATGGCTAGGCCTCTGTATCATTCATTTAAAAGTCCAAACATGTAGGTACCAATCGCAGATTTCCCATTTAACAATTCCTACGGTACTGAACAACATATTTAATTGTAAAACTATGGTGGAATGCCCCTTTGGCTTTAAAACCATACATTAATTCAACAACTGAGTTGTGTGTCCGTGTTTAAGACAATACTCACTAGTGTCAATCAGATCTCCAGTCTCCACTTCCTCTCCTTCAACCTCCTCCTTTTTCACTCCCAAAACATTTTCCTCCTCTTTTATTGAGATAGCCTCCTTTTCCTCTTTCACTCCAAAAGGTTCTTTCTCTTCTTTCACTGTAACATCCTCCTCTTCTTTCAACGTGAAAGCCTCCTCGTCCTCCTGTTTTTTTCTGAAAGCTTCTTCCTCTTCTTCCACTGTAATATTCTCCTCTTCCTCTTTTACGACAATGTTCAGACCCAGAGCTTCTTTCTCCGTCCAGCAGATCTCCTCTTCTTTAACAGGGGAGAAGTATCTTTGTGAGTTAATGGTTGAGTGTCTTTGTGAGTTCATGGTTGGGCTACCTAAAATTAGCATTAGCCTAGTGCTAGGCTCAGTATAATCAACCTTAACACATGTGTAAACTTAACAAGCAAATTACACCGAGATCAATAGACACAAAAATGGTCTAAAGAGCTTCAATGTTTTGGTTTTACGTTGGCTAGCTACCGAGTGGCGGCTGAATGAATCAGTAGCCGTGTTGTTGTTGAAGAAGCGTCCCGTGTCACGTGGTCCACTAGATTCTTCTTCTTCGATGAGGTTTAACGGCAGTTGGCGTGCAATGTTGCATTACCGCCACCTACTAGACTGGAGTAGAACTCAATTATACTTGCGTTCCATCCCTGCAGTACAGTTGATAACCATTGCTATACATTTGAAGATGGCATCGGAGGAGATGGCTGCTGTTTTATTGTCTCTTAACCAACCGTTCTATTTTGTTTGTTTTTTCACGTTGTTCGTAACTTGTTTTGTACATAATGTTGCTGCTTCCGTCTCTTATGACCGAAAAGAGCTTCTGGACATCAGAACGGCGATTACTCACCTCAAATTGGACGAATCATTTTACTTTAATGAGTCGGATGGGAAGGATATACTCCAAACACCCAAACAGACCCTCATCACAGTCATTCGTTTGAGAAGGAAACTGAGATTTCGCGGAAAGAGATCAGGGTGCCTTGTGAGGATCAGGCCACGAGTGGCTAACCTGCCTTTGCCCTCCGTAATGCTAGTTAACGTTCAATCGCTGGAAAATAAATGGAACAAACGGAAAACACTTATATCCTTCCAACGGGACATTAAAAACTGTAATATCCTATGTTTCACCGACTCGTGGCTGAACGACGACATCAATAACATACAGCTGGCGGGTTATACACTCTATCGGCAGGATAGAACAGCAGCCTCTGGTAAGACACAGGGCGGGGGCCTGTGTACAGTCATGGCCAAAAGTTTTGAGAATGACACAAATATACATTTTCACAAAGTCTGCTGCCTCAGTTTGTATGATGGCAATTTGCATATTCTCCAGAATGTTATGAAGAGTGATCAGATTAATTGCAATTAATTGCAAAGTCCCTCTTTGCCATGCAAATGAACGGAATCCCCCAAAAACATTTCCACTGCATTTCAGCCCTGCCACAAAAAGACCAGCTGACATCATGTCAGAGATTCTCTCTAACCCACAGGTGTGAGTGTTGACGAGGACAAGGCTGGAGATCACTCTGTCATGCTGATTGAGTTTGAATAACAGACTGGAAGCTTCAAACGGAGGGTGATGCTTGGAATCATTGTTCTTCCTCTGTCAATCATGGTTAACTGCAAGGAAACATGTGCCGTCATCATTGCTTTGCAGAAAAGGGCTTCACAGGCAAGGATATTTCTGCCAGTAAGATTGAACCTAAACCCTTTATCGGATCATCAACAACTTCAAGGAGAGCGGTTCAATTGTTGTGAAGAAGGCTTCAGGGTGCCCAAGAAAGTCCAGCAAGAGCCAGGACCATCTTCTAAAGTTGATTCAGCTGCGGGATCGGGGCACCACCAGTACAGAGCTTGCTCAGGAATGGCAGCAGGCAGGTGTGAGCGCATCTGCACGCACAGTGAGGCGAAGACTTTTGGAGGATGGCCAGGTGTCAAGAAGGGCAGCAAAGAAGCCACTTCTCTCCAGGAAAAACATCAGGGACAGACTGATATTCTGCAAAAGGTACAGGGATTGGACTGCTGAGGACTGGGGTAAAGTCATTTTCTCTGATGAATCCCCTTTCCGATTGTTTGGGGCATCCGGAAAAAAGCTTGTCCGGAGAAGACAAGGTGAGTGCTACCAGCCAAGGGAGTGGGCTCACTCACAATTTTGCCTAAGAACACAGCCATGAATAAAGAAGGGTACCAACACATCCTCCGAGAGCAACTTCTCCCAACCATCCAGGAACAGTTTGGTGATGAACAATGCCTTTTCCAGCATGATGGAGCACCTTGCCATAAGGCAAAAGTGATAGCTAAGTGGCTCGGGGAACAAAACATCGATATTTTGGGTCCATGGCCAGAAAACTCCCCAGACCTTAATCCCATTGAGAACTTGTGGTCAATCCTCAAGAGGCGGGTGGACAAACAAAAACCCACAAATTCTGTCAAACTCCAAGCATTGATTATGCAAGAATGGGCTGACATCAGTCAGGATGTGGCCCAGAAGTTAATTGACAGCATGCCAGCATGCCAGAGGTCTTGAAAAAGAAGGGTCAACATTGCAAATATTGACTCTGCATCAACTTCATGTAATTGTTAATAAAAGCATTTGACACATATGAAATGCTTGTAATTATACTTCTGACAAAAATATCTTAAGACACTGAAGCAGCAAAATTTGTGGAAATTAATATTTGTGTCATTCTCAAAACTTTTGGCCATGACTGTATATTTCTAAACAGCTGGTGCACGATATCTAAGGAAGTCTTGCGGTTTTGCTCGCCTGAGGTAGAGTATCTCATGATACGCTGTAGACCACACTATCTACCTAGAGAGTTCTCATCTGTATTATTCGTAATTGTCTACATACCACCACAGACCGATGCTGGCACTAAAACCTTGCTCAATGAGCTGTATACCGCCATGAGCAAACAGAAAAATTCTCATCCAGCGCCAGCTCCTAGTGGCTGGGGACTTTAATGCAGGGAAACTTAAATCAATTTTACCTCATTTCTATCAGCATGTTAAATGTGCAACCAGAGGGGAAAAAAGTCTGGACCACCTTTACTCCACACAGAGATGCGTTCAAAGGGCTCCCTCGCCCTCCATTTGGCAAATCTGACCATAATTCTATCCTCCTGATTCCTGCTTACAAGCAAAAAATAAAGCAGAAAGCACCAGGGACTTTGTCTATAAAAAAGTGGTCAGATGAAGCGGATGATAAACTACAGGACTGTTTTGCTAGCACAGACTGGAATATGTTCCGGGATTCTTCTGATGGCATTGAGGAGTACACCACATCAGTCACTGACCAACTGGTAAGTGTCTTCACTGACATTTACAACCTCTCCCTGTCGGAGTCTGTAATACCAACATGTTTCAATCCGACCACCATAGTCCTTGTGCCCAAGAACACTAAAGTAACCTGCCTAAATGACTACCAACCCGTAGCACTCATGTCTCTAATCATGAAATGCTTTGAAAGGCTGGTCATGGCTCACATCGACAACATTATCCCAGAAACCCTAGACCCACTCTAATTTGCATACTGCACCAACAGATCCACAGATGATGCAATCTCTACTGCCCTCCACACTGCCCTTTCACACCTGGACAAAAGAAACACCTATGTGAGAATGCTATTCATTGACTACAGCTCAACGTGATCAAGACAAAGGAGCTGATTATGATCTACAGTAAAAGGAGGACAGAGCACGGCCCCATTCTCATAGACGGGGCTGTAGTGGAGCAAGTTGAAAGCTTCAAATTCTTTGGCGTCCCATCACCAACAAACTAACATGGTCCAAGCACACCAAGACAGTCATGAAGAGGACACGACAAAACCTATTCCTCCTTGATGAGACTAAAAAGATTTGGCATGGGTCCTCAGATCCTCAGATGGTTTTACAGCTGCACCATCGAGAACATCCTGACTGGTTGCATCCCTGCCTGGTATGGCAACTGCTCGGCCTCCGACCGCATGGCATTACAGAGGGTAGTGCGTACGGCCCAGTACATCACCAGGGCCAAGCTTCCTGCCATCCAGGACCTCTATACCAGGCGGTGTCAGAGGAAGGCCCTAAAAATTGTCAAAGACTCCAGCCACCCTAGTCATAGACTGTTCTCTCTGCTACCGCACAGAAAGCAGTACCGCAGAGCCAAGTCTAGGTCCAAGAGGCTTCTAAACAGCTTCATCCCTCAAGCCATAAGACTCCTGAACACCCAATCAAATGACCACCCAGACTATTGGCATTGCCCCACCCCCCAGCCCCTTCTTCTACGCTGCTGCTACTCTCTGTTACTATCTATTTATAGTCACTTTAATAACTCTACCTACATGTACATCTTACCCCAATTACCTCGACACCGGTGCCCCCGCACATTGACTCTGTACATTGATTCACCCCCTGTAAGGACCAACGCTGGAGATGAGAAGCAGGTATGGGGAGTCAACATTTAATCAGGAACAAACATGTAACAAGACAGGCAAAGCGTCAGCACACGGGTAAACAACGACATACGACATACAGTGCTGAAGCAGGGAACAGAGCGGGGAACCAGACATATATATAGGGAAGGTAATGACAGAGGGGATAGAGTCCAAGTGAGTCCAATAATCGCTGATGCGCGTGACGGGGGGAAGGCAGGTGTGCGTAATGATGGTGGCAGGAGTGTGCAATGCTGGGGAGCCTGGCACCCTCAATCTCTGGGTGGGGAGAGCGGGAGCAGGCATGACACCCCCTGTATATAGCCCCGCTATTGCTATTTACTGCTGCTCTTTAATGATTTGTTATTATTATCTCTTACTTTTTTGGTATTTTCTTAAAACTGCATTGTTGGTTAAGGGCTTGTAAGCAAGCATTTCACTGTAAGGCACATCACTGTGCCTTCTTCAGGGTGATGCCGAAACATTGGTGGTTTACCCAATAAATTATATTTATTTAATTTTTATAGCCCTCAGTTTACTCACCATTAGTCAGAACCTCTACCAACGTTTTTGGGGGAAAAAAGCCCAGCTCATGGTTTTTATTAGACTCTTCATCAACACTTCATTCATTTCTGCTATAAAGTCCATCAAAGTAATCCTCCCCTTACGTCCCAAATCTCGGCTCCTTCCATCTGCAGACAGAGGGGCAGCTATAACTCTGAGGAAGACAAAGACCTTCCGTACTGAGCACCTGGACATCCTGTTGAAAGAGCGAGACTTCTCTGAGTGAGGGGATGTGTACCGCTCAGCTTTGACCACTAGGAGAGCCGTTGAATGGATGTTGAGCTGGACGTCACCATTGAAAAGGGAGAGAGGGGTTTGTACTGCTATCATTGACCACTAGGGGAGCCCTAGAGGGGATGTTCAAAGGGACATCCCGTTGAAAGGGGAGAGAGGGGTTTGTACTGTTATCATTGACCACTAGGGGAGCCCTAGAGGGGATGTTGAAAGGGACATCTCGTTGAAAGGGGAGAGAGGGGTTTGTAATATTATCATTGACCACTAGGGGAGCCCTAGAGGGGATGTTGAAAGGGACATCTTGTTGAAAGAGCGAAACATCTTGAGGAGAGAGGGATGTCTAGTTTTCTGGATGCAAGGACATCTCTGTCAAGGAAAGCCACTGTACAGAACAAGGAACAAGGAAAGTCACTGTACAGAACAAGGAACAATGAAAGCCACTGTACAGAACAAGGAACAAGGAAAGTCACTGTACAGAACAAGGAACAAGGAAAGCCACTGTACAGAACAAGGAACAAGGAAAGTCACTGTACAGAACAAGGAACAAGGAAAGCCACTGTACAGAACAAGGAACAAGGAAAGCCACTGTACAGAACAAGGAACAAGGAAAGCCACTGTACAGAACAAGGAACAAGGAAAGTGTAACCAGCTAGACGGATTCTGTAGTTATTTGCATTTTGCATGTACATTTCATAATAATTGTTTTTTCTCTAACATGCTTACAGTATATGTTGTTTTGGACTGTTTAAGACATTAAACTCAGCTGTTATTGTTGCAAACAATTATTACTGAAGTAGCAGTCAGGCTAGCTAGCATGCTAGCTTACCATCATAATGGGTTTTGTTAGCTAACCAATTTAGCTAGCTAATGTCGTCGACCAGATTAGCATCTGAAATTTTATTATTTTCAGTGTAATGCAGTTGATTGGTGACAATAGTTTGAACATACAGTTGAAGTCGGAAGTTTGCATACATCTTAGCCAAATACATTTAAACTACGTTTTTCACAATTCCAGACATTTAATCCTAGTAAAAATTCCCTGTCCCTGTCAGAATAATAGCAGAGAGAATGATTTATTTCAGCTTTTAATTCTTTCATCACATTCCCAGTGGGTCAGAAGTTTACATACGCTCAATTAGTATTTGGTAGCATCGCCTTTAAATTGTTAACTTGGGTCAAACATTTCGGGCAGCCTTCCACAAGCTTCCCACAATAAGTTGGGTAAATTTTGAACCATTCCTCCTGACAGAGCTGGTGTAACTGAGTCAGGTTTGTAGGCCTCCTTCGCTCGCAGACACTTTTTCAGTTCTGCCCAAATATGTTCTATAGGATTGAGGTCAGGGCTTTGTGATGGCCACTCCAGTACCTTGACTTGGTTGTCCTTAGGCCATTTTGCCACGACTTTGGATGTATGCTTGGGGTCATTGTCCATTTGGAAGACCCATTTGCGACCAAGCTATAACTTCCTGACTGATGTCTTGAGATGTTGCTTCAATATATCCACATAATCTTCCATTCTCATGATGCCATCTATTTTGTGAAGTGCACCAGTCCCTCCTGCAGCAAAGCACCCCCACAACATGATGCTGCCACCTCTGTGCTACACGGTTGGGATGGTGTTCTTCGGCATGCAAGCCTCCCCCTTTTTCCTCCAAACATCATGATGGTCATTATGGCCAAACTGTTCTATTTTTGTTTTATCAGACCAGAGGACATTTCTCCAAAAATTACGATCTTTGTCCCCATGTGCAGTTGCATACCGTTGTCTGGCTTTTTTATGGCGGTTTTGGAGCAGTGGCTTCTTCCTTGCTGAGCGGCCTTTCAGGTTATGTCGATATAGGACTTGTTTTACTGTGGATATAGATACTTTTGTACCTGTTTCCTCCAGCATCTTCACAAGGTCCTTTGCTGTTGTTCTGGGATTGATTTGCACAATTCGCACCAAAGTACGTTCATCTCTAGGAGACAAAACGCGTTTCCTTCCTGAGCGGTATGACGGCTGCATGGTCCCATGGTGTTTATACTTCCGTACTATTGTTTGTACAGATGAGCGTGGTACCTTCAGTCGTTTGGAAATTGCTCCCAAGGATGATCCAGACTTGTGGAGGTCTACAATTTTTTTCTGAGGTCTTGGCTGATTTCTTTTGATTTTCCCATGATGTCAAGCAAAGAGGCACTGAGTTTGAAGGTAAGCCTTGAAATACATCCACAGCTACACCTCCAATTGACTCAAATTATGTCAATTAGCCTAACAGAAGCTTCTAAAGCCATGACATCATTTTCTGGAATTTTCCAAGCTGTTTAAAGGCACAGTCAACTGAGTGTATGTAAACTTCTGACCCACTGGAATTGTGATACAGTGAATTATAAGTGAAAGAATCTGTCTGTAAACTATTGTTGGAAAAAATACTTGTGTCATGCACGAAGTAAATGTCCTAACCGACTTGCCAAATGTATAGTTTGTTAACAAGAAATTTGTGGAGTGGTTGAAAAACGAGTTTTAATGACTCCAACCTAAGTGTATGTAAACTTCCGACTTCAACTGTACACTGATTATACAAAACATTAAGAACTCCTTCCTAATATTGAGTAGCACCCCCTTTTACAGCCTCAATTCATCTGGGCATGGACTCTACAAGGTGTCAAATGTATTCCACAGGGATGCTGGCACATGTTGACTCCAATGCTTCCTACAATTGTGTCAAGTTGGCTGGATTTCCTTTGGATGGTTCTTGACACACTCAAACCGGTGAGCCTGGCACCTACTACCATATCCCATTCATGTCACAATTATCTTCGTCTTCTGACGATAATGTGAAATCGTCGTCTGAAAAGGTAGACCAAAACGCAGCAGGTATGTGCAGGCTCATCTTGATGTTTATTTACTTTCAAAAATGAATGTACAAAAATAACAAAACACGAACGATCAACAAAAAACAGTCTGGTAAGGCACAAGGCTAAACACAGAACAATCTCCCACAAAATACAAGACAAACACACCCAACTAATATAGGACTTCCAATCAAAGGCAACACCAAACAGCTGCCTTCAATTGGAAGTCCAACCCCAATTAACTCAACATAGAACCACACACACTAGACTAAACATAGAAATACATGAAAACCAAAGAGTGCCCAAAAACGCCGGAATACTTATTCAAACACCCTTTTAACAAACACACCACCCTGAACCACATAAAACAAATTCCCTCTGCCACGTCCTGACCAAACTACAATACTAATTAACCCTTATACTGGCCAGGACGTGACAATTCAAAGGCACTTAAATCTTTTGTCTTGCCCATTCACCCTCTGAATGGCACACATACACACTGCCTCAACTGCCTCAAGGCTTAAAAATACTTCTTTAACCCGTCTCCTCCCCTTCATATACACTGTGTGAAGTGGATTTAACAAGTGACATCAATAGCTTTCAACTGGATTCACCAGTCAGTCTATGTCATGGAAAGAGCAGGTGTTCCTAATGTTTTGTACATTCAGCATTGTAACATGATTATAACCAAAAATAAATGCAGAATAGCATGTACATTACCGTTCAAAAGTTTGGGGTCACTTAGAAATGTCCTTGTTTTCCATGAAAACATGCATGAAATGTGTTGCAAAATGAATAGGAAATATAGTCAAGACGTTGACAAGGTTATAAATAAAGATTTTTAATTGAAATAATAATTGTGTCCTTCAAACTTTGCGTTCGTCAAAGAATCCTCCATTTGCAGCAATTACAGCCTTGCAGACCTTTGGCATTCTAGTTGTCAATTGCTGAGGTAATCTGAAGAGATTACACCCCATGCTTCCTGAAGCACCTCCCACAAGTGTGATTGGCTTGATGGGCACTTCTTACGTCCCATACGGTCAAGCTGCTCCCACAACAGCTCAATAGGGTTGAGATCCGGTGACTGTGCTGGCCACTCCATTATAGACAGAATACCAGCTGACTGCTTCTTCCCTAAATAGTTATTGTGTAGTTTGGAGCTGTGCTTTTGTCATTGTCCTGGTGTAGGAGGAAATTGGGTCCAATTAAGTGTTGCAAAATGGAGTGATAGCCTGTCCCTGTCAGAATAATAGTAGATAGCCTTCCTTCTTCAAAATCCCTTTTACCCTGTACAAATCTCCCACCACCAAAGCACCCCCAGACAATCACATTGCCTCCACCATGCTTGACAGATGGCGTCAAGCACTCCAGCATCTTTTCACTTTTTCTGCGTCTCACGAATGTTCGAAATGAATGTTTGAGTTTCAAATACTAAATGTTCACATGAATGTGAGTACATGTAAATGGTTTACATGATTCACTTTCCTACTAACCTTCTAAAATCTTACCAATCCATTCATTATTCTACTAACTATGACTGAGAGAAATGGACGATTCATACAGATACATTGGAACAAAGGACACCATCACAAATAGTGGGGCTCCCGAGTGTTCTAAGGCACTGCATCTCAGTGCAAGAGGCGTCACTACAGTCCCTGGTTCCATTCCAGGCTGTATCACATCCGGCCGTGATTGAGAGTCCCAAAGGGCGGCGCACAATTTGGCCCAGTGTTGTCCGGGTTTGGCCGGGGTAGGCTGTCATTGTAAATAAGAATTTGTTCTTAACTGACTTGCCTAGTTAAATAAAGGTTTAAAAAATAAATAAATAAATAGTGTTTCACCATTTATTGAGTACGGAGACAATTATCAAAGGTGTCTCAGGATTTCTCTGAATGTCCTTGAGTTGCCCAGCCAGAGTCCAGACTTGAACCCAATCGAACATCTCTGGAGACCTGAAAATAGCTGTACAACGACGCTCCCCATCCAACCTGACAGAGCTTGAGAGGATCTGCAGAGAAAAATGGGAGAAACTTCCCAAATACAGGTGTGCAAAGCTTGTAGCATCATACCAAAGAAGACTCAAGGCTGTAATCGCTGCCAAAGGTGCTTCAACAAAGTACTGAGTAAATGGTCTGAATACTTGAATACTTAAATGGTCCGAATAATGTAATTGTGATTTTGACTTTTATTTTTTTATTTTGCAAAATATCTCAAATCTGTTTTTGCTTTGTCATTATGGGGTATTGACAATTTTAGAATAAGGCTGTAACGTTACAAAATGTGGAAAAAGTCAAGGGGTCTAAATACTTTCTGAAGGCACTGTATAAGCATATATGCACGGTCTCTAACATCTCTCATAGCATATATGCTCGGTCTCTAACTGTGCATCTCTGCTCAATCATTTAATGCTAATACATCAATTGCAAGATATTAGCTCCTTGTTCCTCGGCCTCTGAAGAAATTGCATAATGGTAAACCTAGACACTTGCATCTTAAAATATTCTGAGTGGTGACGCAAGGCTCACAACCTTGGCTATATCCACTGGATTCTATTATGGGCCCTATAGCATTCACATGATAATGGAGTCAGATTGATGAATGTAGTTTATTATTATTATTCAACATCATTATTACACATCTACAGTGCCCTCCACTAATATTGGCACTCTTGGTAAATATGAGCAAAATCGGGCTGTGAAAACAATGTATTTGCTGTTTATACTCTTGGTGTTTCACTCAAAAATATTCACACAAATTGAGCCTTTAATTGAAGTAAAATGGTTGAAAAAAAAAAAGTTTCCTCCGAAACATGTGTGCCACAATTATTGGCACCCCGAGAAATTCTTATTAGTAAAATCTAACAGATGTATATTAAAATTCATATTTTACGTTTTTTAAATTCACCTGAGTAATTAGGAACACTTACGTGGTAAGCCATGACTTCCTGTTTCACTGGGGTATAAATATGAGCTGACACAGGCCAAGTTCCCATAGCGCAACGGTTGAAAATGGCCATTTCCACAATCAGGGCAATAATTAAGAAGTTTAAAGCAACTGAATATGTTAACAATCGGCTTGAAAGAAGACGTGTCTATATTGACCCCACACACAGTGAGGAGGATGGTTAGAGTGGCCAAAACAATCTCTAAGGATAACAGCTGGACAATTGCAGACGTTAGTTGGGTCTTGGCGTCAGAAAGTCTCCAAAACTACGATCAGACGCCACCTACGTAACCACAAGTTGTTTGGGATGGTTGACATGAAAAAATCCTTTGCTGTCATCAAACAACAAACTCAAGCGCCTACAGTTTGCCAAACGTTACTGGAACTTTCAATTGGACCGGGTTCTATGTTCAGATGAGACCAAAATATAGCTTTTTGGAGACAAACACCAGAGGTGGGTTTGGCGTAGACAGAAAGATATCCATGCAGAAACGTACCTCATCCCCACTGTGAACTATGGTGGTGGATCTTTGATGTTGTGGGGCTGTTTTTCTTCCAAAGGCCCTGGACAACTTGTTAGGAAACATATTATCATGGACTCCATCAAGTACCAGCAGATATTAAACCAAAACCTGACTGCCTCTGCTAGGAAGCTTAAACTGGGCCGTGGTTGGATCTTCCAGCAGGACAATGATCCAAAGAACACCTCAAAATCAACCCAAAAATGGTTCACTGACCACAGAATCAAGGTTTTGCCATGGCCATCCCAGTCCCCTGACATAAACCCCATAGAAAACCTGTGGGATGAGCTGAAGAGGAGAGTCAACAAGTGTAGACCTCAGCATGTGGAGAGATTCTGTATGGGGGAATGGGCTCAGATCCCTTGCCATGTGTTCTCCAACCTCATTACGCATTATAGGAGAAGACTCAGTCAGAGATGTTATCTTGGCAAAGGGAAGTTGCACAAAGTATTGAAGGAAGGGGTGCCAATAATTGTGCCACACATACACTGCTCAAAAAAATGAAGGTAACACTTAAACAACACATCCTAGATCTCAATGAAAGAAATAATCCTATTAAATACTTTTTTCTTTACATAGTTGAATGTGCTGACAACAAAATCACACAAAAATAATCAATGGAAATCCAATTTATCAACCCATGGATGTCTGGATTTGGAGTCACACTCAAAATTAAAGTGGAAAACCACACTACAGGCTGATCCAACTTTGATGTAATGTCCTTAAAACAAGTGAAAATGAGGCTCAGTAGTGTGTGTGGCCTCCACGTGCCTGTATGACCTCCCTACAACGCCTGGGCATGCTCCTGATGAGGTGGCGGATGGTCTCCTGAGGGATCTCCTCCCAGACCTGGACTAAAGCATCCGCCAACTCCTGGACAGTCTGTGGTGCAACGTGGCGTTGGTGGATGGAGCGAGACATGATGTCCCAGATGTGCTCAATTGGATTCAGGTCTGGGGAACGGGCGGGCCAGTCCATAGCATCAATGCCTTCCTCTTGCAGGAACTGCTGACACACTCCAGCCACATGAGGTCTAGCATTGTCTTGCATTAGGAGGAACCCAAGGCCAACCGCACAAGCATATGGTCTCACAAGGGGTCTGAGGATCTCATCTCGGTGCCTAATGGCAGTCAGGCTACCTCTGGCGAGCACATGGAGGGCTGTGCGGCCCCCCAAAGAAATGCCACCCCACACCATGACTGACCCACCGCCAAACCGGTCATGCTGGAGGATGTTGCAGGCAGCAGAACGTTCTCCACGGCGTCTCCAGACTCTGTCACATCTGTCACGTGCTCAGTGTGAACCTGCTTTCATCTGTGAAGAGCACAGGGCGCCAGTGGCGAATTTGCCAATCTTGGTGTTCTCTGGCAAATGCCAAACGTCCTGCACGGTGTTGGGCTGTAAGCACAACCCCCTCCTGTGGACGTCGGGCCCTCATACCACCCTCATGGAGTCTGTTTCTGACCGTTTGAGCAGACACATGCACATTTGTGGCCTGCTGGAGGTCATTTTGCAGGGCTCTGGCAGTGCTCCTCCTGCTCCTCCTTGCACAAAGGAGGAGGTAGCGGTCCTGCTGCTGGGTTGTTGCCCTCCTACGGCCTCCTCCACGTCTCCTGATGTACTGGCCTGTCTCCTGGTAGCGCCTCCATGCTCTGGACACTACGCTGACAGACACAGCAAACCTTCTTGCCACAGCTCACATTGATGTGCCATCCTGGATGAGCTGCACTACCTGAGCCACTTGTGTGGGTTGTAGACTCTGTCTCATGCTACCACTAGAGGGAAAGCACCGCCAGCATTCAAAAGTGACCAAAACATCAGCCAGGAAGCATAGGAACTGAGAAGTGGTCTGTGGTCACCACCTGCTGAACCACTCCTTTATTGGGGGTTTCTTGCTTATTGCTTATAATTTACACCTGTTGTCTATTCCATTTGCACAACCGCATGTGAAATTTATTGTCAATCAGTGTTGCTCCTAAGTGGACAGTTTGATTTCACAGAAGTGTGATTGACTTGGAGTTACATTGTGTTGTTTAAGTGTTCCCTTTATTTTTTGAGCAGTGTATATTTGATAAGAATGTATTTCTTCTAATTATGTGACTTTAATTAAAGGTTAGATTTTTGTGAATATTTTGAATGAAAGACCAAGAGGATAAACGTTTTGCTCATATTTAGTGCCAATATTAGTGGAGGGCACTGAGTGTAATGTAGACCCCTCATCCAGTCAATGGGGATTTCCACCAACCTACATAATGGATGGATCATGTCCACCAAGCTACATAATGGTTGGATCATTTCCACCAACCTACATAATGGTTGGATCATTTCCACCAACCTACATAATGGATGGATCATGTCCACCAAGCTACATAATGGTTGGATCATTTCCACCAACTTACATAATGGTTGGATCATTTCCACCAACCTACATAATGGTTGGATCATTTCCACCAACTTACATAATGGTTGGATCATTTCCAAACTAAATGGTGACTCAGCCAGTTGATGAGTATTTCTATATTACACTACAATTTCAAAATGTTCAACAAAAATGTACTGGATTGGTTGAAAAGTGATAAGGAACTTACATACTATGCACTATTTAGACATAGTGGAAGATACACTGAATATATACTGAGATGGACCAAGATTTGTGTTGCTTTTGCACATATTTCATCATTGGTTTTGATAGAGTCTGTTGATTGGTCGGTGGTTGGGTTCATTTGTTTTACAATATGTTCAAATCAAATCAAGCTTTATTTATACATTTTACATTTGACATTTTAGTCATTTAGCAGACGCTCTTATCCAGAGCGACTTACAGTAGACAGCACATTTCAGACATGGATGCAACGCAATGCGCTTCACAGGAAAAAAAGTAATAAAAACGAATAAAAACTACACTAAATATTTACACCACAACAAACATAAGAGGATAAACACTCAAGAATAGCAATAAAAACTGAAAGACTAATGAGCATTCTAAGGAAATGACATTGATTAAAATAGTAAGAATAGGACGTAATATCCAACCAAAAATATAAGCTTGTTTTATTCCATTCTTTGTAAACAATATAATTGTACCAAAAAATGGTCAGTTGGTTGGATAAATAATAATTATGATTAATGTTACATGAAATGTAAATATGACGAAATATCAAAACAAAATGTACAGCCCTTTGTTAATATGTATTGGCAAGAATTCACTTCATGGTGAGGCATGGAATAATAAAACATGTAATCGTTGAAAAAATACGTCTTTAAATAAATGTTAAAAAAAAAACGTAGATTGGATGTCAGGGCAGTCTTCTTTTCAATGTCATTTTGCTAGGTGGGAGGAGCCCAATGTCAAAACACAGTTATAACGTGTCCAAATCAATAACCAACATGAAGAGGCAGTTTGTGATATATTGAAAACCTAAACATAAAATGTACTATCAACACAAACACAATAGTAATCATATTACTTGTATTTTTTTTAAACAACCACCTTATAAAACTGCACAACCACCAAAAACACTGTTGTAACAATAAATCACTGATGGGGGGAAATCAGGTTGTACGTGCTGTTGAAACTAACACAACTAAACAAACACATGGAAACGGGAGATATATTTCACCTCATTGGTTAGAGGACAACCTGCAGAAGACAGTCAGCTACATTTTGGAGTGATGCATTTAAATGTAGGGGTCCCCAAAACGAAGAGAAACGCAACACGTTTTTGTCATCACTCATACGAATATCACGTTGAAATCAATTGCGCGAGAGGAGGGAGATGAGGTTGCACGTCCCGTTAAAACTAACAGCTCAAACACCACATGGAATCTGGGAATAATGTGTACATCACTGGTTAGAGGACAATTTGTAGAGAACAGCTAGCTACATTTTGAAGAGTTGCATTTTGATTCAAGTGGGTCGCCAACGTGGTAAGTGTAACACACCACTTGTTGTGTCACATCAATAGGACTCTTTCAATTCAGAGCCTGGATTTTCCCCCTGAGGCTAATATCCATATCATGCTGGAATCAATAGAACAGGGGGCAAACGTGTGGCTCAGTTGGTAGAGCATGGTGTTTGCAACGCCAGGGTTGTGATTCCCACAGGGGACCAGTACGGGAAAAAAAAATTATGAAATGTATGCATTCACTACTGTAAGTCGCTCTGGATAAGAGCGTCTGCTAAATGACTAAAATGTTTTCAAAAATGTAAACGTTTAGGGTTCTACATTGTGACATCATTAAAATACTCCTACTACAATGTTAAAACATTCTACATTGTGACATTATCGTATTGATGTCATGAAACAACTCCTTCATATATGTATTTTCTCTGATGTTTAATCAGAGATCTTTTACCAGCGTATCTCTTCCCACATCGATCACAGCTATGAGGTGTCTCTCCTATGTGTGTTCTCTGGTGTGATATCAGGATGTTTGGCTGAGTAAAACTCTTCCCACATCGATTACAGCTACAAGGGTTCTCTCGTGTGTCCGCTGGTGTATAGTCAGTCTGCTAGATGTAACACATCGCTTCCCACATTGATCACAGCTATAAAAGATTTCTCTCCTGTGTGTGTTCTCTGATGTACCTTCAGCAAGCTTGAGTGATTAAAACTCTTCCTACATTGATTACAGCTATAAAGTTTCTCCCCAGTGTGAATTGTCTGGTGTAATTGTAATGTATATAATTTTGAAAAGGTCTTCCCACAGTCAGAGCAACTAAAAGATTTCTCCCCTGTGTGTGTTGTCTGGTGTGTTTTCAGGCCGCTTCGAACATTAAAACCTTTCCCACATTGATCACAGCTATAAGGTTTCTCTCCTGTGTGTGTTCTCTGGTGTATAGTCAGACGGCTAGATGTAACAAATCTCTTCTCACATTGATCACAGCTATAAGGCTTCTCTCCAGTGTGTGTTCTCTGATGTACCTTCAGACAGCTTGAGTGAGTAAATCTCTTCCCACATTGATCACAGCTATAAGGCTTCTCTCCTGTATGGATTCTCTCATGTCTTTTTAGGTCTGCTGAAGAGGTGAATCTCTTCCCACAATCAGAGCAATGAGCTGTATCGCCTGTGTGAATTCTCTGGTGTACTTTTAGTGAATCTAATCTTGAGTAACTCTTCCCACAGTCAGAGCAGTAATGAGATTTCTTCCCTGTGGGTTTCCGCTGGTGTTTCTTGTGGTGTTCTGATGTAGAAAGACTCTTGTCTGCCTCGTCAGCTTCATGATGTTGTTGAGGCTCCCCAGAGGATCCACGATTGTCCCGTCTCTCTCCTGTGTGAACAACAAAGTCAGACAGATGGTTAAAGGCCCATAACAGCAGAAACCCACTGTTTATTTTAGCTGAAAGGTGATCCCCATGATGTTGTACAACAATTTACATCTGTAATGAATATTTAAATGCTTTTATAAACTTATTTGACAATTGTCTTAATATGACAGTCAGTGATCAACAACAGTCATATTTTGTCTTATTTTTTTCACTTGAGTAGTAACATTGATGACTCTAGGCTAGAATATAGTCCCCTTTCTGTGCTGAAATTGCCGCACGAGGGCGAAGCACATGCAATATGTTGCAGAAACTCCTCCCAACAGTGGTGTTGTAAAAATCAGTCTTCTCACGGGAAAAAAAAACGTTTGTTGCGTCCAAACAGTTTGGGCTCCAACACTAATATGATCACCTACATTGTTTTGCTTTAGGAGGCCCAGAAACCTGACAAGACTGGTCTGAAGGTAGTTCGGTACCAGTCTAATAAATGAATGGAAGTCTACAGCATATAGAAATTGTTTGGTGCCTAAAAAAGAAAGTGGTTTAATATGTGTTAAATAAAATAGTTTCGTTTTTAGGTTATTCATTGTTAAGCCTACATGTTTAAACTTTCAGTCTGGTAGATACCATTAGTGTTATGATACAGCACACTGGCTGGCTCGTGTGTTGGTCTGTGTGTGGATCTGGGAAGAGGGGTGTGTCTGTGGCAATCCACTGACGTTAGGCGTACAGAACGTTGGCAGTGCTTTCTGGGACTTGTAGTGCAGCACATCACGAGCGGTATGGAAGCAGGCCAAACTGAATTGACAACCCAAATAACTGCGCGGGTCATATAGAAATGTGTCACGGACCGGATTGGGCCGGTGGTCCTTGTGTTTGACACGTGATCTTGATAGTCTGTTTCCCCAGTCATCTGCAATAATAATTCACAGACAGTGATGATGTCATCTGTAATAATTATTCAGACAGTGATGATGTCATCTGTAATAATAATTCACAGACAGTGATGATGTCATGTGTAATAATAATTCACAGACAGTGATGATGTCATCTGTAATAATTATTCAGACAGTGATGTCGTCATCTGTAATAATAATTCACAGACAGTGATGATGTCATCTGTAATAATAATTCACAGACAGTGATGACGTCATCTCACAGGGACTTACAGTTTGTTGCCATCTTGCTGCAAGTCTCTTTCAGGACATGAACCTCTCCCTGGGAGAACTGTAAACTGTTCTTAAGGTCTTGGACCTCTCTGGTCAGATCGTCCCTTCTGTTGTTAGTTCAATCCACCAGTATTTGGACAAGGCTCTTGAAGCTATTTTCCTGTTGCTGTAACGATTGCTTGTGGACATATTTATATTGATGTAAAAGATCACGTACCTGTCACAGTTAAACACTGTTCTCTCCATTACTCCAACCTTTAACTTTGGGCGGCATGATGGAGGCAACGTAGGCTAACGCTGGTACTCCATGCAATTCCAGCCAGCACAGCTCGTAAAGCCAATCGCAAAAAAACAGTAGAAATTGAAATATCTACAAGCACATGATTAACTGAGAGCAAACGCGTCATGCGATTCAAATTTAACAGGCTAGTAAACCAAAATGTTTTAAAGGAAAAACTTTCTGGAAAAGTTTCAAAAGTTTCCAAACATCTAACGCCCGTCCAACAGACTGTCGACCAATCGAGTTCACGTTGTCACGCTGCGTCACGTGCTTGCTAAGCTCATAGTCACGAAACCCCTTCTAAAAACCAGTCAAGAAACCTGCCTATTTTCCTCGAAAGTACATAATGTCCCGATTTCAAAGCTATACTATATTACAGAGAAGGTAATTATCTCACATCCATTAAAATATCTTGTGCTTCTTGTTCACGTAGTCTAATTCGTGAAAATTGTATTTAGAATGGTGCTGCATTGGAAAGCGGACGTTTTATGGGCTCCTGACCAATTTGGTATTTTGTGAGGTTTTTTATGCTGATCATAACTTGTTTTGTACATAATGCTTCCGCCATTGTTTCCTATGACCGGAAAGAGCTTCTGGATATCAGAACACTTTTCACTGACCTTGACTTGGACGAGGACTTTTACTTCAATAAGTCAGAGGAGAAAGACATATTGATTGTCCGGGACCAGGCCCAAATCCCTGATACTCGAAGAAGGTTCTATAGAGCCCCGCGCAGGGGGCACCCTGATGAGCCTAGAGTGAATAAATCTCCTCTACCCTCAGTTCTATTGGCAAATGTGCAATCACTGGAGAATACACTGGACAAGGTCTGTTTGAGACTCTCCTATCAACGGAACATTAAGAACTGCAATATACTAATATAATATAGCTGCTTCTCAGAGTCATGGCTGAACAAGGACAATATACATCTAGCTGGTTTTTCTATGCATCGACAGGATTGAACGGCAGAGTCTGGTAAGATCAGGGGGGACTAGAGGGGAAAACTAGATCAGAACAGCAGAGTCTGGTAAGATCAGGGGGGACTAGAGGGAAAAACTAGATCAGAACAGCAGAGTCTGGTAAGATCAGGGGGACTAGAGGGAAAAACTAGATCAGAACCACAGAGTCTGGTAAGATCAGGGGGGACTAGAGGGAAAAACTAGATCAGAACAGCAGAATCTGGTAAGATCAGGGGGGACTAGAGGGAAAAACTAGATCAGAACAGCAGAATCTGGTAAGATCAGGGGGGACTAGAGGGAAAAACTAGATCAGAACAGCAGAGTCTGGTAAGATCAGGGGGGACTAGAGGGAAAAACTAGATCAGAACAGCAGAGTCTGGTAAGATCAGGGGGGACTAGAAGGAAAAACTAGATCAGAACAGCAGAATCTGGTAAGATCAGGGGGGACTAGAGGGAAAAACTAGATCAGAACAGCAGAATCTGGTAAGATCAGGGGGGACTAGAGGGGAAAACCTAGATCAGAACAGCAGAGTCTGGTAAGATCAGGGGGGACTAGAGGGAAAAACTAGATCAGAACAGCAGAATCTGGTAAGATCAGGGGGGACTAGAGGGGAAAACGAGATCAGAACAGCAGAATCTGGTAAGATCAGGGGGGACTAGAGGGAAAAACTAGATCAGAACAGCAGAATCTGGTAAGATCAGGGGGGACTAGAGGGAAAAACTAGATCAGAACAGCAGAATCTGGTAAGATCAGGGGGACTAGAGGGAAAACTAGATCACTTTTAGTCCACACACAGAGACACATACAAAGCTCTCCCTCACCCTCCATCTGGTAAATATCAACATTCCTCTATCCTACTGATTCCTGCTACAAGCAAACCCTGAAACAGGAAGTACCAGCTCAATAAGGAAGTGGTCCGATGAAGCGGATGCTCAGCTACAGGACTGTTTCACTAAAACAGACTGGAATATGTTCAGGGATTCATCCGGTGGCATTGAGGAGTTTACCACATCAGTCAACGGCTTCATTAATAAGGGCATGGATGACGTCGTCGCCACAGTGACTGTACGTACATAATAATATATTTGCGACAGTTTGACTAAAACAATCTGACCGAACAAACGACTAAATAGGGTCAGCCATAATAGCTATTGATTCTTGAAGAATATAACTTAGAAATGACTCAAATGTTTCAGCTGTTTTGAACCCCATCAGAAACCAAAACATAAGCTTGTATAACACCATCAGAAACAAAAACATAAACTTGTGTAAACAAACACTGTAGAGCATCAAAATCTGGTGAAAACTAGCATTTTGACCTTATGGATGGCCAGTCCTTGTATTCATAGTGTAGTGAATTCAGGGGGAAGCCCTGAGCTGAACTCAAACCTGGGTCCAGTGACTGTCCAGCCAACACCTTATAACTGTTACGCCAAGATGTCTGAACTTCTTGACGAGGTCTCTAGGTTTTGGGTTAAGGTTGATACAATAGCTTTCTCTATGAATGTGAGAGTGGTTATATTTCTCCAGCCCCCATCCCTCAGCTGTTTACCAAACCAAGTCTCTGGGGAGCCATTTTGTTTCTGTTTAAATCCTAGTTTGTCCCTTTAAAAAAGCCACATCAATCAACCAACCAATCTGCAGTTCAAACAATAACAAAGCTGTAATTCCACCACTGTTTTGGTAATAAGATGATGGATGGGGCTGGAGAAATGTAACTACTCTCAAATTCATAGACAGACCTATGGATACAAGGACTGACCATCCATGATATCAACATTATAGTTTTAACCATGTTGAGGCTATACAGTGTTGATTTACATTGTTTCTGAACATTGGAGTAAAACAAGCTTATTTGAGGTTCTGATGGGGTACAACAGTTGAACTAAGCTCATGAGGCATGTGTTATATTCTTCAAGAATCAATGGCTATAAATAAATAGTCTGACTATGGATGTAGCAACTGCAGATTTTCCCTTTAACACATATCAGTTCAACAACTGCAGATTTCCCCTTTAACACATATCAGTTCAACAACTGCAGATTTTCCCTTTAACACACATCAGTTCAACAACTGCAGATTTCCCCTTTAACACACATCAGTTCAACAACTGCAGATTTCCCCTTTAACACACATCAGTTCAACAACTGCAGAGTTTGTGCCTCTGTATTTAAGACAGTACTTACTAGTGTTAATCAGGGAACGGTTTCCCAAAACCATCTTACGGCTGAGTTCATCATTAGAACCATTGGACGCCTTAAGATGCGTTTGGGAAACCGGGCCCAGATATCCAGTTTCCTCCTCTTCTTCCTCCTCCTTTTTCGATGTGACAGTCATCTCCCCCTCCTCCTCTTTCACTCCAAAAACGTTCTCTTCCTCCTCTTCTTTTACAGTAACATCCTCTTCTTTCACTCTAAACGCGTCTTCCTCTTCTTTCACTGTAACGTCTTTCTCTTCTTCTTTCACGGTAAAAGCCTCACCCTCTACTTGTTTTTGTATTGTGACATCCTCCTCTTCCTCCTCCTCTTTAACGAGAGTTTCTTTCTCCGTCCAGCAGGCCTGCTCTTCTTTAGCAGGAGGAGAGTAGCTTAGTGAGCTCATGGTCGGGAATGTTAGCTAGCTAGGCTAATGCTAACTTAACCAGCCCGCTAGCTGACTAATAACAACGTAAAATTTATAAATAAATGGGATAACAAACAAGACGAAAGAAGTGGGTTTAAAACACAGAGGCTGATATACACGAAAGCGTCTAAAGAGCTTTATTGGATCGGCTATTTTGTCTAGCAAGCTACCGAGGTTTCTTACTAACTGTTGCTGCTGTTGAAAGAAGCGTTCCGTCCACTAGATTATACGTCACACTAACAGCATTGCCTTAAATTCCCATACCGCCATCTGCTGGCTGGAGTGGGTAACACAGTTGAGTAAAATGTATATTTTATTTTCAGACAACAAGTTAACGGTTCGGGGGCATTCGTTTTTACCCACCAATGTAACAACACAGTGTGGTTAAAGACTTAGTAACGGAGTTGTAGTCACGATCTGGATACCTATAAGTACAAACAGCTATGTTTTTGCGTTATTACCTATTTATTAACTTGTTTCCGGCTATCTTCTAAACTACTGATAATGCAATATTTCGCAACGTCATATTGATCTACTCTGTTCTACCAAGTTCGTATGCTTCATACTCTATCTTTATATCTTGACAGTAAAATAAGCAAGGAGATAGACCAGAAACTTTTCAACTTTCTGTGGAGAAACCGTGACCCATTACATTAGGGCAACTGTTGTAATGAACACTTATGAGAATGGTGGCCTGAATTTTCTGGACTTTACTACCTTAAATAATACTAATAATATCAATTGGATAAAACAATTCCTAAGACCCACTTCTATGGAATTTTATTCCTCATCATGTCTTCTCTACTTTTGGTGGCCTTAACTTCATGTTGGTTTGTAGTTATAATATTGATAAAGTTCCAGTGGCCTTAACTTCATGTTGGTTTGTAATTATAATATTGATAAAGTTCCAGTGGCCATAACTTCATGTTGGTTTGTAATTATAATATTGACAAAGTTCCAGTGAAACTTTCTGCTTTTCATCGGCAGGTTTTCTTGTCATGGTCCTTCATTTATAAGCATCATTTTTCTCCACACAGATTATATATGGAATAATCGGGACATATTGTATGAAAATACTTCTTTGTTTTCATAATATTGGTTCCGAAATAATATCCTATTGGTGAGCCAACTGGTAAATAATATCCTATTGGTGAGCCAACTGGTAAATAATATCCTATTGGTGAGCCAACTGGTAAATAATATCCTATTGGTGAGCCAACTGGTAAATAATATCCTATTGGTGAGCCAACTGGTAAATAATATCCTATTGGTGAGCCAACTGGTAAATAATATCCTATTGGTGAGCCAACTGGTAAATAATATCCTATTGGTGAGCCAACTGGTAAATAATATCCTATTGGTGAGCCAACTGGTAAATAATATCCTATTGGTGAGCCAACTGGTAAATGCAGAGGGCCTTTTACTCAGTTATAAGGAATTCTTATCGCTTTACAAGGTCCCTGTAACACCTAAAGATGTTGCCATTGTTTTAGCTGCCATTCCCTCAGGTGTTGTTTTAGTATTCAGGAACATGTCAAGACCTGACCCTTAGAGCCTACCTTCCATTGACCGTGTTGACTCATCAGTAGGATAGATTTGTTTCTCTTTTGGTCCATTCAACAACAGAGCGACACAAACCTTGTTTCAGCAGGATGCTGTATCTATACCTTATGTCATTCCTTGTTGGAACGGATTTATTGATAACATCTGTTGGAAAAAAGTTTGGATGTTGCCACACACATACCTTCTTGTTAACAAAATTAAGGGAGTTTCCTTTAAAATTATTCATAAATATTATCCTGAAAACCACTATATGAAGAAGTAGGAAAACAAACTCAAATTGTACCTTTTGTAATGACCACCCAGAAACAGCGTTGCATCTTTTTTGGCATTGTATTCATGTAAGGAATCTGTGGCAAGACATCAGTAAACTTTTAATTGAACACATTTATGAAGATCTTACACTATTGTGGAGAGATGTACTGCTTGGATTCTTTATTTAGCTAGCTAACCTGCAGTTGCTAGCTAATTTGTCATAGGATATAAACAAGGTCCTCTACTCCGAAATTAATCCACACATAAAACGATCAAACCAAATCCTTTCTATTCATCTCACCTCCTTCCAGGCTTCTTTTTCTTTTTTTGGACTTTTTATGGCAATTTGGAAACTAACTTTCATAATGAAATGCATTACCACGACCGATCTCAGCTCATCTTTCAATCACCCACATGAGTATATGTTCCTAAAAACCAATGAGGAGGTGGGAGCGGCAGGACTTGCAGCGGGTTCTGCATCACAAATAGAATCAACTTCTATTTTAGCGCTTGGCAACGCAGACGCTCGTTGGCGCACGCGAGCAGTGTGGGTGCAATGATTGAATAACATGCATGTGTACATTTATTTTGCAACGCTCGCACATGCGATGTGTCAGGTTTGGGCATGGTGTTAGGGTTAACAGTGTGGAAAAGTTTGGGGTTATTTAAGGTAAGGTTTAGGCATTAGGGGTATCAGTGTGATTAAAGTAAGGGTTAGGCATTAGGGTTAGCAGTGTGGTTAAAGTTAGGTTTCAAATCAGATTTTATTACTGTGGTACTAACCTTTGCCTCTTAATAAGGGGAAAGTAATCTAAAAGTAACAAAGTAATCAGATTGTGTAACTCAGTTTGGGGAATCCAACAGTTACGTTACTGATGGCACTTTCAGACAGGAACTAGTAACTAACAGATTACATTTAGAAAGTAACCTACCCAACCCTGGATACAGTATATAGGTCTCTCCATGGGTGGGAGATGGACATTTAAGATGATCAACACTCTCTTTATATTACTGACTTGTTGACTGATTGATCCATTCATCCTTCCATCCCTCCTCAGCCTTCCTCTCCTCTGAGGACCCAGTGAGGGTGGAGCTCAGTCTGAGAGCCGTTGAGGGACTGGTTAGGAAGAACACTTCTACAGCCAGAGAGGTGAGAGGTCACACATGGTTTAGATAGTAAATATTTATGTCCCCTTAGTGGTTCATCACATCAGCAAAAGGGAATATGTTCCATCATCCATGTTTATTTACATTAGTGCAAATTGTCCACTGATATTGGTGTAATTTCTCACCCCTTTTGGCTGTATGTAAGTTAATTTCCCCTCAGGCACACATTTGTTCTTTGTTAGTATGAATGTAATTTGTCTAGACTGAACAAAAATATAAACGCAACAATTTCAAAGATTTTACTGAGTTAAAGTTCATATAAGGAATCAGTCAATTGAAATAAATAAATTGGACCCTAATCTATGGACTTCACATGACTGGGAACACAGATATGCATCTGTTGATCATGCTGTTTAATCAGCTTCTTGATATGCCACACCTGTCAGGTGGATGGATTATCTTGACAAAGGATAAAATGCTCACTAACATGGATGTAAACAAATTTGTGCACAAAATGTGAGGGAAATAAGGTTTTTGTGCTTATGGAACATTTCTGGGATCTTTTATTTCAGCTCATGAAATATGGGACCAACACTTTACATGTTACGTTTATAATTTTCTTCAGTGTAGAATGTACTTTCCCCACTCATTCACCCCGTCTCTTTACATTTCTTATGCATATTTGGTGGCCTGATTGCGTCCAGACTGTCAAATTCCGAACACAATGCCCATCCCGGCAAATCTAAATCTAATGCGAGCACATTGTGACTTTTGTGAATCCAGACCAGCTTGATCGGATGACGGAAGTCACATTTAGGTGCCAGGTGTAACTGAGGCCGTAGATGCTCCATATCCATTACTTTGAGTGTTTTATATAATATGACTAAATGTGTTTCTGTGCTGCAGGGACAGTCAAGAAATGGAACAGCAAGGCCACAGAACATGACATAAGCAGAGCTGTGGGAGACCACCTCAAGCCCCTGGTAGAGCCGGGGGTGGTGTTTACCACCCCACCACGCCTTCAGCAGGCTGGAAAAGTGGGATTGATCTGTTTGATCCATTTGTTTGTTCCAGTTTTCAGTAGTTGAATCCTTTGACATATTTCTTTATTTAAAAAAAAAAAGAATTTTCAACAAAAAAATGTACTGGATTGGTTGAAAAGAGATACTAAACTTACATACAATGTACTATTTTGACAGTGGAAGATATACTGAATTTAATCTGTTTTTCATACTAGAATGGACCAAGATACGTGTTGCTTTTGCACATATTTGTTCATTGGTTTTGCAAGAGTCTGTTGATTGGTCGGTCATTGGGTTCGTTTGTTTTACAATATGTTCAAATCAAATCAAGCTTTATTTATACAGCACATTTCAGACATGGACGAATAAAAGCAATAATAATAAAAACAGAAATATTTACTACAAAACAATCATAAGGGTAAAAAAAACTAAAGAATAACAATAAAAACTGAAAGACTAATGAGCATTCTAAGGAAAAGCTTGTTTTATTCCATTCTTTGTAAACAATATAATTTGAACCCAAAAATTGTCAGTTGGTTGCATAAATAATTAAGATTACTAAATGTTACATGAAATGCAAATATGATGAAATATCAAAACAGAATGTTAATATGTATTGGCAATAATTCACTTAATTAATGGTGAGGAATGGAATTATTAAACATTTATATTTTTTCAGGCTGAATGTTTGAAATATAAATAATATTTATATTATATGAATAAAATATAGTAGGTGATTTGAGTCATACTTCTTCAGTGGAAAGAAGTCAACTACAACCTGAATGTTGTAAAGAAATACTGGAGTGATGATGGATTGTTCATAGACCCATTTCTTTTTAATAATAATAATAATAATACTGCGTCCATGTGTATAGGCTGCAAGTACGTTGAATTAAGTTGTTTTCAAGTCGTTGAAACAAGGACCTGAAAAATACATATTTTCAACTTTCAACCAAAACCGAACGATGTTTGGACCTCGGGCATAGTCTTCTTGTCTTTTCAATGTGATTTTGCTAGGTGGGATAGCCCAATGTCAAAACAGTTTTAACATGTCCTAATCAATAACCAATATGCAGAAACAGTTTGTGATATATTGACAACCTAGAAAATAAAGGAAAGCAGCACACTCTAAGAGCTCAGATGCAAAAATGTAATAACCAACGTTTCGACAGCTAAGCTGTCTTCATCAGGGTATCATCACAAACACTGCGAGATGAGTCATTTATATAGTGTCAGGAGACACACAAGTGTTTGTAATCATGGCCAAGTGTGGCCTAATATCATTGGTTAACTCAAATATTTAAAAAAATGGTCGAAACGTTGGTTATTAAATTTTTGCATCTGAGCTCTTAGAGTGTGCGGCTTTTCCTTTATTTTCTAGTGTTCTACTCCGCTAGCCAGCACCTCGCCTTTATAGGTGTGCGTTTCTTTCTTTTTTCTATATTGAAAACCTAAACATAAAATGTACTATCTACACAAACACAATAGTAATCATATTACTTAAAAAAAAATGTAAACGAGCACCAAAAACACTGTTTTAAAACCTGTTTGGGATAGGGGGCAGTATTGAGAATTTTGGAAAAAATATGTGCCCATTTTTAACTGCCTCCTACACCAACTCAGAAGCTAGAATATGCATATTATTGTTCAGGTTTGGATAGAAAACACTCTGAATTTTCTAAAACTGTTTGAATGGTGTCTGTGAGTATAACAGAACTCCTATGGCAGGCAAAAACCTGACAAGGTTTCAAGCAGGAAGTACCCTGTCTGACAAGGAGTCGTGCGTCTTGCATCTGTTTATTGAAAAGTAAGGATCTTAGCTGTAACGTGACAATTCCCAGGGCTCCGATAGGCTCTCAGAGCCCGGGAAATAACTGAAGGTTAACGAGGCAGCCTCAGGCTGAAACACATTATCGGCTTTGGCAAGTGGCGGATCAGAGGACCTTTGAATGAGGCGCGTGCACGATTCGCTCCTGAGGAGAAATTTTATTCGGCTGTTTAGGCTCAATGCATATTCCCGGTCGGAATATTATCACTTATCTACGAGATAAATGGCATAAAAATTGGTTTTAAACAGCGGTTGACATGCTTCGAAGTACGGTAATGGAATATTTAGACATTTTTTGTCACGCCAATGCGCCATGCGCGACACCGTGATGAAGCATTCTGATAGTGTCTAGAACTCACGAACAAAACGTCGCTGTTTGGATATAACGATGGATTATTTGGGACCAAACCTACATTTGTTATTGAAGTAGAAGTCCTGGCAGTGTATTCTGATGAAGAACAAGCAAGGTAAGAACATTTTTCTTATAGGAAATGTGATTTTGGTGGAGGCTGACCTGGGTGGGTGTCTAAATAGCTAGCCCTGTGATGCCGGGCTATGTACTTAGATTATTGCAAAATGTGCTTCATCCGAAAAGCTATTTTAAAATCGGACATATCGAGTGCATAGAGTAATGTATCTATAATTCTTAAAATAATTGTTATGCTTTTTGTGAACGTTTATCGTGAGTAATTTAGCAAACTGTTAGTAAATTCCCCGGAAGTTTGCGGGGTTATGCTTTTTCTGAACGTCACATGCTAATGTAAAAAGCTGTTTTTTGATATAAATATGAACTTGATTGAACAGACATGCATGTATTGTATAACACAATGTCCTAGGTGTGTCATCTGATGAAGATCATAAAAGGTTAGTGCTGCATTTAGCTGTGGTTTGGGTTTATGTGACATGATATGCTAGCTTGAAAAATGGGTGTCTGATTATTTCTGGCTGGGCACTCTGCTGACATAATCTAATGTTTTGCTTTCGTTGTAAAGCCTTTTTGAAATCGGACAGTGGGGTTAGATTAACGAGATTCTTGTCTTTAAATAGCTGTAAAATAGTCATATGTTTGAGAAATGTAAGTAATAGTATTTCTAACGATTCAAAAATCGCGCCACTGGATTTCAGTGGCTGTTACGTAGGTGGACATGCGCCAACTGGCAATAAACCATTGATAATGATTAGGGGGGAAATCAGGTTATACGTGCTGTTGAAACTAACACAACAACAAAAAACACAAGGAGATGGGAGATATATTTTACCTCACTGGTTAGACGACAACCTGCAGAAGACAGTCAGCTACATTTTGGAGTGATGCATTTAAATGTAGGGGTCACTAAAACGAAGAGAAACGCAACACTTATTTGTCATCACTCATATCGATATGAAATCAATTGCGCGAAAGGGGGAGATGAGATTGCACGTACGGTTAGAACAGTTAAAAAAACACATGGAGTCTGGGAATAACGTGTACATCACTGGTTAGAGGACAATTAGTAGAAAACAGCCAGCTAAAGTTTGAAGTGATGCATTTTGATTTAAGTGGGTTGCCAACATAAGTGTAACGCAACACTTTATTTGTCAATCACTTTTTGTTAATGACATAAATAGTACTTTTTGTTAATTCAGAGCCTGGATTTTTCCCCTGATGAGGCTAATATCACGCTGAAATCAATAGAAAAGGGGGAAAACGTTTAGGGTTCTACATTGTGACATTATTAATTAACATACTCATACTACAATGTTAAACATTCTACATTGTGACATTATTAATTAACATACTCATACTACAATGTTAAACATTCTACATTGTGACATTATTTCATTGATAAACTCCTTCATGTATGAATTTTCTGATGTTTAATCAGAGATCTTTTATCAGAGTATCTCTTGTCACATTGATCACAGCTATGACACTTCTCTCCTGTGTGTGTTCTATGGTGTGATTTTAAACATCCTGATGAAACAAAACTCTTTCCACAGTCAGAGCAGTGATAAGGTTTCTCTCCTGTGTGTGTTCTTGTGTGTATAGTACAACAGCTAGATGTAACAAAACTCTTCCCACATTGATCACAGCTATAAGGCTTCTCTCCTGTGTGTGTTCTCTGGTGTCTTTTCAGGCTACCAGATGTAACAAAACTCTTCCCACAATGATTACAGCTATAAGGCTTCTCTCCTGTGTGTGTTGTCTGGTGTACTTTTAAATGTCCTGTCGAAACAAAACTCTTTCCGCAGTCAGAGCAGTGGTAAGGTTTCTCTCCTGTGTGTGTTCTCTGGTGTATATTACGACTATTAGATGTAACAAATCTCTTCCCACATTGATCACAGCTATAAGGTTTCTCTCCTGTATGGATTCTCTGATGTACTATCAGGCCGCCTGAGTGACTAAAACTCTTCCCACATTGATCACACCTATAAGGTTTATCTCCTGTGTGTGTTCTCTGGTGTAATTTTAAATGTCCTGACAAACCAAAACACTTCCCACAGTCAGCACAGCTATAAGGTTTCTCTCCTGTATGGATTCTCTGATGTATTTTAAGGGTTGCTAGAGATGTGCATCTCTTCCCACAATGAGAGCAGCTGTGAGATTTCTCACCAGTGTGTATTCTCAAGTGTGATATCAGTGTGTTTGAGTGAGCAAAGCTCTTCCCACATTGATGACAGCTATAAGGCTTCTCTCCTGTGTGTGTTCTCTGGTGTGATTGTAAATATCCTGAGACAGCAAAACTCTTTCCACAGTCAGAGCAATGGTAAGGCTTCTCTCCTGTGTGTTTTCTCTGGTGTATAGTCAGCTGGCTAGATGTAGTGAAACTCTTCCCACATTGATAACAGCTATTCGTTTTTTCTCCAGTGTGAATTCTCTGGTGTACCTTTAGTGAATCTAATCTTGAGTAACTCTTCCCACAGTCAGAGCAGTGGTGAGGTTTCTTCCCCCTGGGTCTCTGCTGGTGTTTGAGACATTCTGATGTGGAGAGACTCTTCTCTGCCTCGTCAGCTTCATGATGTTGTTGAGGCTCCCCAGAGGATCCACAATAGTCACGTCTCTCTCCTGTGTGAACAACAAAGTCAGACAGATGGTTAAGTAGAAATCTACAGTAGAAATCTACAGTTGATTTTGAGCTAAAAGGTGATGCCCATGATGTTGTATAACAACTTACATCTGTAATGAATGTTTAAATGGTTTTATAAACTTATTTGAAAATAGTATTAATAAAACAGTCAAGTGAGCAACAACATCCATGTTCTGTCTTGTTTTTTTATATATTAGTAGTAAAGTGGATGGTTCTACGCTATAAATAAGTTATTAAAGTTGCTGAAACCCCAAGCAGTGTGCCAGACAACTCTTGGTCACCAATATAGACCCCTTTCTTGTGATTACAAAAATTGCAGCATTAAAGATCTGTGTCGCTATTCACTAATTCACTCTCATTGGGGGAAAACTCAGGGGAGTTCTCATAGGCTGACAGCAAAAATAGCCTCCATTTACAGGTTGCTTATGAGTCCATTTCACACTACTTTTGAATTACAATTGTAAGGCGCATTTGAAAGTATAATGTTTGTGTCGTCGTCGCAAATCAATTGTTTTATACTTAAAAAGCACTTGCTCTTTGGCTAGCTTTGCTACCAGCCTATGTCAATGAGCGTTAGCATTCAAGCTAACAACCACTGCATCCAAAATTAGGTATTTTGCCACCATCACAACTTCGAAAACGGCACTCGCACATCTGAGCTGATCTTTTTGTTGCAGGTGCCTGGTATCAATGGAATAACATGGGAGAAAAGAGGAAACATTAGAAAGATACTGAGCAGCTCATGTTATAGACAGAAGCATGCTACATGGCAGACCAATCCAAACTCATCTCTCGGCATGTCCAGCCCATCAATTATCTCAGCCAATCGTGGCTAGAGGGAAGGTTCCTGACTTTTTCCGTGGCTAAACCAACTAAATTGTAACAATTTTATTGGGATTTACAGATGGCATACAAGTTTGTTATTAAGGCAGATGAAAGTTTACATGTTCCAGAAGGCATTTCTGGGAAAAAAATGGTTTCGTTCAAATGCCTCTCCTGTGAAGTGGTGATGTGCGACACACACACAGTTTTCTGTAACAGATCACATATTATCTTAGGGACTGTTCAAGCAATAATCAAAACAACAATTGTGAAATCATGAGAACCCTAAAAAGCACTTTTATTTAGAAGTAATGACCTGGTAAATCTAGACTGTTGAACGGTCCCAGATGGTGAACAGTTTATTTAGTAATAACCTGGTAAATCTAGACTGTTGAATGGTCCCAGATGGTGACCAGTTTATTTAGTAATAACCTGGTAAATCTAGACTGTTGAATGGTCCCAGATGGTGAACAGTTTATTTAGTAATAACCTGGTAAATCTAGACTGTTGAATGGTCCCAGATGGTGAACAGTTTATTTAGTAATAACCTGGTAAATCTAGACTGTTGAATGGTCCCAGATGGTGAACAGTTTATTTAGTAATAACATGGTAAATCTAGGCTGTTGAATGGTTCCAGATGGTGAACAGTTTATTTAGTAATAAACTGGTAAATCTAGACTGTTGAATGGTCCCAGATGGTGAACAGTTTATTTAGTAATAACCTGGTAAATCTAGACTGTTGAATGGTCCCAGATGGTGAACAGTTTATTTAGTAATAACCTGGTAAATCTAGACTGTTGAATGGTCCCAGATGGTGAACAGTTTATTTAGTAATAACCTGGTAAATCTAGACTGTTGAATGGTCCCAGATGGTGAACAGTTTATTTAGTAATAACCTGGTAAATCTAGACTGTTGAATGGTCCCAGATGGTGAATATCAGTTGTTTTTCCCCCACGGTGGCCGTTGTACTTGTTTATGAAGTGACTCAGAGTCATCAGGTTGCCATGGGCTACATGGGGTGTTTTGGTTTCACTCTGGGTTGAGTAGACAAACAGAGAGGGGACAAAGACGCTCCTATTTCAGTGGCTGATAATACAGGGGGCGATCCAGGATTAGTCCATTTTAGTTTTAAACTAATACTATACTGTATATGAGTCTTTCTATTAATAAAGAGGACAATGTGGGACATTGGGATCACATTTCTAAATGACTGGAAACTAAAACACATTTCATGCAGTTCCACATGTGAACTTACAGGGACAGAAGACTTTATACACCGAGTGTACAAAACATTAGGAACACCTGCTCTTTCCATGACAGTCTGACCAGGTGAATCCAGGTGAAAGATGATGATCCTTATTGATGTCACTTGTTAAATCCACTTCAATCAGTGTAGATGAAGGGGAGGAGACAGGTTAACCCCCTCGAGTTGATGTGGTCACCCCCACTGTAATCTAATTAGCATAATACAAACCAATGCCATAAAAATGTGTCTGTTTAAGATGCGGTGAAAGGTGGTAGGGATACATCATTGTTTGTCAGACCATGAGACATTCCGAAAATCGGTCTTCTCACAAAAACATCTGAACAGTTTTTGGCAACACAATAATATGATCCCTCTGTGGAAAGGTAAGTCCCTCACAAACAAGTACATGTGTACACACAGAGGCCTGACAAGACTGGTCTGAATGTCGTCCGGTACCAGTTTAATAAATGAATGTTAGTCTACAGTATATCATTTGGTGGCAAAAAAAAGGGGTATAACATGTGTTAATTAAAATCATTTCCTGATCTTTCTTATATCTCTCAGAGACTTCAAAACAAACTTCCTTTTAGATTCGTACTATCTGTTATTCCATGTATGGATCTGTTATTCCATGTATGGATCTGTTATTCCATGTATGGATCTGTTATTCCATGTATTGATCTGTTATTCCATGTATTGATCTGTTATTCCATGTATGGATCTGTTATTCCATGTATGGATCTGTTATTCCATGTATGGATCTGTTATTCCTTGTATGGATATGTTATTCCTTGTATGGATATGTTATTCCATGTATGGATCTGTTATTCCATGTATGGATCTGTTATTCCATGTATGGATCTTTTATTCAATGCATTTCTATGGGATAATAGCAGTGAGGCAAAATTCAATGTTTCATAAAATATTTTTTTTTATACCGGTATATATTTTGAAACCTAAAAGGGGTCCTAAAATTCTAAATAGCTAAATGATCCACCTTAAAACAATTCCATATGTTAGCTTAGTAGAACCCCCAATGCTGCTGGGTTTTCACGATCAACAGTTTCCCGGGGTGTATCAAGAATGGTCCACCCCCCAAAGGACATCCAGCAAACTTGACACAGCTGTGGGAAGCATTGGATTCAACATGGGCCAAACCCCCTGTGGTACGCTTTCGACACCTTGTAGAGTCCATGTACCGACGAATTGAGGCTGTTCAACTCAATATTAGGAGGGTGTTCCTAATGTTTAACATAGGCCTAGGACCCATCATTTCACCTAACAATAACAATGACCTACTGTAGGACCTATAACTTCACCTAATAATAACAATGATCTACTGAGGACCCAATAATACTTTGTGAATAATCCCACTAGCTACTCTGTAATGAGTTGTCATTCTAAATGTCCTGAATAAAGGAAAATAGCTCTGTGTGTTGTACAATAGCCTATCCATCAAGGAACAGGTCTCTACACATTATGTGGAAACTATCTCCGTGTCCAAACTGACACACAGCAACACATAAAACCTTATCACATTATCTTGATGCTTTCTGTTAGATCTAATCAGACCATACTGTAAATCAATCAGACTAGAACCTACTGTAAATCAATCAGACTAGACTCTACTGTAAATTAATCAAACTCTGCTGTAAATCAATCAGACTAGACTCTACTGTAAATCAATCAAACTCTGCTGTAAATCAATCAGACTAGAACCTACTGTAAATCTTATGAACATACATTTGTTAGGGATATTGAATCCAATGTGGAGAACAGTATTGTTCCCTGATAGATATTCTAGACATTGCTTCTGAACAACGTTTTCCCCGCACTTTGGCTGTTGCCTCGCATGCAGTTTGTCATTTGCAGTGGTGTAAAGTACTTAAGTAAAAATACTTTAAAGTACTACTAAAGTTGGTTTTTGGGGTTATCTGTACTTTACTATTTATAATTTTTTTACAACTTTTACTCCACTACATTCCCAAAGAAAATAATGTACTTTTTACTCCTGACACCCTAAAGTACTTGTTACATTTTGACAGGAAAATGGTCCAATTCACACACCTATCAAGATAACATCCATGGTCATCTCTACTGCCTCTGATCTGGCAGACTCACTAAACATAAAATGCTTAATTTGTAAATTATGTCTGAGTGTTGGGAGTGTGCCCCTGGCTATCCGTCAATAAAACAAAAATATTAAATTGTGCCGTCGGGATTGCTTGATATAAAGAATTTGAAATTATTTTTACTTTTGATACGTAAGTATGTTTTACCAAATCTAATTACTTTTGATACTTAAGTATTTTAAAACCAAAATACTTTGACTTCAACTCAATAACTATTTTACTGGGTGACTTTCAGTTTTACTTGAGTCATTTTCTATTAAGGTATCTTTACTTTTACTCAATTATGATAATTGAGTACTTCTTCCACCACTGGTCATTTGTCAATTTATATCAACCATTGGATTTTTCAAACTGAAATAATTTAGGATTTCTGTGCACATGAAAACTGTTTTTCCCAGCGTAATGTAAGGAGACACTAAATGTTACGTAGTTTGAGTCCATTTCAGAGATATGAATACCAAAAAACTGTCCGAAAGCAAGATCCAGTATTTAAGTTGAAGTTCAATGCCGAGGCCTAATTTAACTCTTAAGCGCTTAATACATCATATGACAAGCGTAACATTATGACTATAACTACTGTTCCCTGAAGGAGGGAAACGAAGCACAACATACTACTAAATCTGCGCCTGGCTGGCTGTCCAGCCTTCCACCGGTGATAAGTGTGAGGCTCAGATTCATTCCTTCAATTTAATACCACTCTTCATTGAGCTCAGAAACGGGTGGTGCGAGGCCAAACAGGTGTTGTTCCTCGTTTCCCTCCTTCAGGGAACAGTAGTTAAAGTCATGACATTACGTTCCGTTTCAGTCGGTCAACATCGGTACAACATACTATGGGGGAATAGAATCCCATCCCAAGCCAACCCCAACGGACACTAAATGAAACGGCCCCACAAGATGTGGCAGTCGGGGTATTGCGCACATGGTGCGCTGCCTAGTGATGTTCCCCTTTCCCGGCTGTAAGCACAGCTAAGTAATAAAACCTCACACAAATGGGTGGTGATGCCCAACTCACCGCAGCACAAATATCTCCTACAGTCAAACCTTTAAATATTGCCCAAGACGCTGCCAGACCCCTGGTGGAGTGTGCGTGTACACCTCTAGTTAACCTTTGCCCCTTGCTGCTATATGCCAGTGGGAGAGACGCTGCAAAAAGCTGGTCACATAACCGGATATCGCGGGTTCGAAAAGCTCGGATCGGATACAGGGCATGTGACCTCTGTTGCGCTTCAGAAGCCCCCCCCAACGACGTCTTGCTTCCAGACAAGCTAAACCTTCTCTGCCCGCTTTGAGGATAACACAGAGCAACCGACGCGGCCCGCTACCAAGGACTGTGGGCTCTCCTTCTCCGTGGCCGATGTAAGACATTTAAGCGTGTTAACCCTTGCAAGGCTCCCGGCCCACTAGGCATCCCTAGCCGCGTCCTCAGAGCATGTGCAGACCAGCTCTCTCCCTATGCCAGTCTGCTGTCCCCACATGCTTCAAGATGTCCACCATTGTTCCTGTACCCAAGTAAGCAAAGGTAACTGAACTAAATGAATCCCGCCCCGTAGCACTCAGTTCTGTCATCATGAAGTGCTTTGAGAGGCTAGTTAAGGATCATATCACCTCCACCTTACCTGTCACCCGAGACCCACTTCAATTTGCTTACCGCCCCAATAGATCCACAGATGAAGAAATCGCTATCACACTGCCCTATTCCATCTAGACAAAAGGAATACATATGTAAGAATAACGTTCTTTGACTATAGCTCAGCATTCACTACCATAGTACCCTCCAAGCTCATCATTAAGCTCGAGGCCCTGGGTCTGAAACCCGCCCTGTGAAACTGGGTCCTGGACTTCCTGACGGGCCGCCCCCAGGTGGTGAAGGTAGGAAACAACACCACTTCGCTGATCCTCAACACAGAAGCCCCTCAGAGCTGCGTACTCAGTCCCCTCCTGTACTCCTTGTTCACCCATGACTGCGTGACCAAGCACGCCTCCAACTTAACCATCAAGTTTGCAGCTTGGCACGGCAACTGCACAGTCCGCAACCGCAGGGCTCTCCAGAGGGTGGTGCGGTCTGCCCAACGCATCACCGGGGGCAAACTACCTGCCCTCCAGGACACCTACAGCACCCGATGTCACGGGAAGGCCAAAAAGATCATCAAGGACAACAACCACCCGAGCCACTGCCTGTTCACCCTGCTACCATCCAGAAGGCGAGGTCAGTACAGGTGCATCAAAGCTGGGACCGAGAGACTGAAAAATAGCTTCTCAAGGCCATCAGACTGTTAAATAGCCATCACTAACACAGAGAAGCGGCTGTCTACATACAGACTAGAAATCAATGGCCACTTTAATAAATGGATCACTAGTCACTTTAATAATGTCACTTTAATAATGTTTACATATCTCGCATTACTCATATATTTATATACTGTATTCTATCCTATTCTACTGCATCTTATTCTTTGCCTCTCTGACATTGCTCGTCCATATAATTTTATATTCTTAATTCCACTCCTTTACTAGTGTCACGCTTGTGTGTAGGAACGGACCAAGGCGCAGCATGAGTATCGTTTCACATCTTTTATTTGAATGTGAAACTTTGCAAGACAAAACAATAAACTATAGACAAACCGTGACGACAGAGGTGCAACATGCACTAATTCCAAAATAATCTCCCACAAACACAGGTGGGAAAAACAACTACTTAAATATGATCCCCAATTAGAGACGATGACCAGCTGCCTCTAATTGGGGATCATCCAAAAAACCCAACATAGAAAAACAGAAACTAGAACCAAACAACATAGAACTAAATAAACCCCCCCTGTCACGCCCTGACCTACTCTACCATAGAAAATAAGAGCTCTCTATGGTCAGGACGTGACAACTAGATGTGTGTATTGGGTATATGTTGTGTAATTGTTAGATATTACTTTTAGATATTACTGCACTGTTGGAGCTAGAAGCACAAGCATTTCGCTACACCCGCAATAACATCTACTAAACATGTGTATGTGACCAATACAATTTTTGATTTGATTTAACCATGACTTTCATGGGCAAAGGCCGCATTTGGACGAAAATGTGACCTTAAGAGATGCCCGAGGCGAACTGAGTGCAGGAAGGGTGTATGGATAACACGTGGAGGCAAGGAGATTTTATAGGAGAGGATCTTCAGATCCACAGACTCCAGGGAGGTTCAAAAGGCGGCCTCACACAGAGCATTCTACACCAAATCCCAAGTTGGGCTGGGCAATATGGCCAAAATATCATAGAACCGTAGAAAACAAAAAGATGGTATTTGATGTTTTTGAATAATACAAATTCTAAATGTTCTTTATGATTAGTATTGTGACCCTGGGGTGACAACACATACATTCTAAATGTTCTTTATGATTAGTATTGTGACCCTGGGGTGGCCACACAAACATTCTAAATGTTCTTTATGATTAGTATTGTGACCCTGGGGTGACAACACATACATTCTAAATGTTCTTTATGATTAGTATTGTGACTCTGGGGTGACAACACATACATTCTAAATTCTAAATGTTCTTTATGATTAGAATTGTGACCCTGGGGTGGCAACACATACATTCTAAATTCTAAATGTTCTTTATGATTAGTATTGTGACCCTGGGGTGACAACACATACATTCTAAATTCTAAATGTTCTTTATGATTAGAATTGTGACCCTGGGTTGACAACACATACATTCTAAATGTTCTTTATGATTAGTATTGTGACCCTGGGGTGACAACACATACATTCTAAATTCTAAATGTTCTTTATGATTAGTATTGTGACCCTGGGGTGGCCACACACACATTCTAAATGTTCTTTATGATTAGTATTGTGACCCTGGGGTGACAACACACACATTCTAAATTCTAAATGTTCTTTATGATTAGTATTGTGACCCTGGGGTGACAACACACACATTCTAAATTCTAAATGTTCTTTATGTTTAGTATCGTGACCCTGGGGTGACAACACATACATTCTAAATTCTAAATGTTCTTTATGATTAGTATTGTGACCCTGGGGTGACAACACATACATTCTAAATTCGAAATGTTCTTTATGAGTAGTGTGTGACCCTGGGGTAGCAACACATACATTCTAAATGTTCTTTATGAGTAGTGTGTGACCCTGAGGTGACAACACATACATTCTAAATGGTCTTTACGAGTAGTATTGTGACCCTGGGGTGACAACACATACATTCTAAGTGATTTCAATGGGTCTTTCTCCATTCTAATTGTTTTATACTGTTCAACTCCAACCTAAAATAATATTCTGCATTATCATCAACTTCTGCATTTCCTGGTGGTGATCCTAACTGACCTAAGACAGGGACTTTTTACTAGGATTAAATGTCAGGAATTGTGAAAAACTGAGTTTAAATGTATTTGGCTAATGTGTATGTAAAGGGTAGGAACCAAAGTGTTGATAAGTGTTTCCTAAAGCACCGTTTAATCTTTGGCTACATATTTTCTCTTAGCTACTTCATGTAGCTAACATATTCTTGCTTCGCGTATTGCTCTTTGATTTAGAAGATACTGTTGCACAAACAACATGCTAATTTAGGTATACACCATTACTGGTATTATCAGGCTGTATAGCTAAATCAAATCAAAGTTTATTTGTTAAATGCGCCGAATACAAACAGGTGTAGAGCTTACCGTGAAATGCTTACTTACAGCAATTAACCAACAATGCAGTTAAGAAAATATAGTAAAAAAAATATTTACAAAATAAACTAAAGTAAAAAATGAAATACACAGAAAAAATTCATAAAAACAATGAAAAATATTTGCTCTGACAGTACATTTATTAGCTCTGGGATGCTGGCCTTTTAGGCTGAGTTCCTCTGTCCAGTGTCTGTGTTCTTTTGCCAATCTTAATCTTTTATTTTTATTGGCCAGTCTGAGATATGGCTTTTTCTTTGCAACTCTGGCTAGATGGCCAGCATCCCGGAGTCGCCTTTTCACTGTTGACTTTGAGACTGGTGTTTTGTGGGTACTATTTAATGAAACTGCCAATTGAGGACTTGTGAGGCAAACCACACACAAAGTGAAAAACATGTTTAATTTACAATTAGAGGATTTAGAACACCCACAGTCCTCTACACCAGATTGTGCTCCTGATGCCAAGTCCCATAGCAGTCTCTTTTTGGTGTGAAGCAGAGGGTAACAGCACAAGTAGTGCAGGTGATGGGAGATTTCTTGTGGCACAGAATACAACGACGCCTCCCTGCTGTGCTCTTTTTGCCCCGAGGCACATTCAGGTCTGCAGTGATGTGTTTTGGCAGGTGAACAACTCTGGTGACAGGAGTAGAGGGGACAGATGTAGAGCGGACAGAAGGTGCTGCTGTGGACTTTGTGCCATAGTCGGCAAGCTCCTGGATGAGCAGCTCTCTGAAGGCTAGCTGTGTCATGGGGGTCTGTCCAGAGCTCTTAGCCATTTCCTTATGAAGGAGGAATGCATTCACCACAGCGATGTCAATGAAGTGATAGAACAATGTCCTGTACCATTTCCTTGTCTTGTGGAGAACATTGTTGTAGCCTATCAGAGCGTCTGACAGGTCCACACCTCCCATGCTCTTGTTGTAATCCTTTACAGCAGGAGGAATGGGGACATTTTTCTTGGTCCATGCCCCATTAGCGTCCTTCACACGCCTGACGACGTGATCGCCACTGTACGATTTGTGGATACTGGAGCACATGGCCACCTGTCTGGTATCCATCCACTTTACAAAGAGCAGGTCATCTTTACGAATCCATCGCATGGTACCCCTATCAGCCCTCTTAGGCATGTAATTTACTTTTGTTTTGGGAAAACCTACTCTGTTGGGACAAATGGTGCCACAAGACCATACATTCAGCTTCTTCAGGTCTGTAAACAGGGTAGGGCTTGTGTAAAAGTTGTCCACAAACAGTTTGTAGCCCGTCCCAAGCAATGGAAAATCCAATAATTCCATAACGGAATCATAACTAAGTCCCTTACCAGTGGCTGAGATGGATTTACCCTCATAAACAAAAAAATTCCAAGTGTAGGCACACACAGAATCGGCCAAAACAAACAGTTTGTAAGCCCATTTTGTCGGCGTGTTACACATATATTGTTTGAGGCCAATTCTAGCCTTTGAGGCTACCATCCTCTCATCTATGGACAGGTTCTGGTTGGGCTGAAAATGGGTCTTGCAGGCCTCTACCATGCTGGGGTAGAGAGGTTTGATTTTGCAGAGCCTATCAAAGCTTGATGTGCCTCTCTTCTTGTCATTGTCCTCATCAACTTGTGGGTCACTGATATGAAGCGCCCGCGAGATAGTTAGAAACTTGTTACAAGACATGACAGTGGTGGGGAAAGGCAGTTGGTAGAGTGTTGACGATCTCCAGTAGTCCTTCAGGTTTTTCAACTTCACAAGCTCCATGTAAATGACCAGTGAGATGTAACAGTATAGGTCTTGGATGGAAATGGGCTTCCATGCCTCTTTCTTGCCTGCTTGTTTCTGAGCCCCATACTTGTTGGTGTTAGACACCAGCGAATCCAGAACTGACAAGGAGAAAAACATCTGGAAAAGATGAAGGGGGCTGTACTTTGCAGTCATGTCCAGCTGAGGTCCTGGCTGCCTTTTAGGTTGAAATGATGGTGGAAGTGGCTCCACGTCATCCTCTAGCACAGTGTGCCAGCGGTCCTCTGCCTCGCTGGTAGTTACCGCTGGTTCACTGGCCCTCCTCCGCTTCTGGGCTGACCTCATCACACCTCTAGATGGCCAGGCCGGGGTGGGTGTGGAGCCAGAGACAGCAGCAGCAGGGGTCATACTGGAGGAACCAGTTCCTACGTTTGAATGAGTTGGGGATGGAGGACTGTGGTCTCTTTGGAGTGGCACCCAGAGGTCATCAGAGTCAGAGTCTCTACCACTATTGAGGATTAAAACACATTCAGTTAGATCTCAAGTTTACTGTTATTTTATTGAACCTTTATTTTAGTAGAGGTGAGCCCTGCATCAATACATTACGTGTGAGCTCTGCATCAATACATTACGGGTGAGCCCTGCATCAATACATCAAATACACATATCTATAAACATATATATTATATAGAGTATAAGGAACACAATCACTATAATGAAATATGTGGATCAATATGTCAGTGAAAAAGCCACAACATGTCATAGCCAACTAAACATACAATGTATTAGCATAGCCTATGTGTATACCTCAACAAGGTTGAACAAGGTACACCTGTTAATTGAAATGCATTCCGGGTGACTACCTCATGAAGCTGGTTGAGAGAATGCCAAGAGTGTGCAAAGCTCTCATCAAGGCAAAGGGTGGCTACTTTGAAGAATCTCAAATATGAAATCTATTTTGTTTAGCACTTTTTGTTTGGTTACTACATACTTCCATACGTGTTATTTCATCATTTTGATGTCTTCACAATTTTTCTACAATGTAGAAAATAGTACAAATACAGAAAAACCCTGGAATGAGTAGGTGTGTCCAAACTTTTGACTGGTACTCTGTGTGTATAGATATATATAAATCAAATGAAAATATCTGAAATGAATATGCGACCATTTAAACAACTGCATTAGCATGATAAGCAAAAACCTATTTTACTTACTGATCTAAAAGTGGATCCTTTCCTTCCAAAAACATTTCTTCTGCGCTGGAATCAAAACTGTGGTCACTCACAGATTCGTCATCCATTCCATCTGTGTCACTCTCCCGGTCAATTTCTGCAATAATATCATCAAAATGTGTATACTTGGATTTCCATTTAGTTTTTCCACTCTTAGTAGCCATGTTTAACTTTTTCAACTTTGAGAAAAGTTTGAAGAAGAGAACGAACCGCTGGGTAAGGTAAACTACCGTGCGTCCTGTTTCCTTTCACCAGAGAATGAACTCTGTTGCGCACAGCTCTAGCATGATGGCTGTTTGTCCTACAAACGGCGTTCACATACTGCTGGAAAGCCCAGCTCATTGGCTGTCTAGCTAGGTTTCAAAATGATAGGTTGGTCATTGGACCAAGACACTGTCAATCAAGTGAACACTGCTCGTGTCATTGGTGCGTAATGATGGCTGACCTTCATGAGATAATTGATGTGTTGTGTAGCCAATACGTAGAATGATGAAACAAGTTTGGTTGCCTTCTTGAGTGTCTGAGGATTGCACAGGAAGCTAACTTGACCGGGTTAAACAACGTTTTGCTGATTAGATTTCATAAATTGTTTTGTTGCAAGTTCAAAGAGTTGGAATTCATACAAAATGCTGTATACAACATGGAACGGTTAGGACATACCGTGAATTCCAACTATAAGCCGCAACTTTTTTTGACGCGGCTAATATATGGATTTTTCCCGCTTTACATTTTTTTTTCTCCAAAAAAACACATTCTGTGACGTGTCCAGTTTTTTGGCGGCATGAAGCTTTCATTAGACCAATGAAATTGCCAAACGGGTTACAGTCAAACAACTTTTTTGTTTACTGTTAATCGAGCGCTCTCAAACTTCCCATCATTCTGATTACGGTAGTCATTTTGTCACCCTCATCATGGCAAAGACACGGAGAAATGCATATGATGCAGCTTTCAAGTTGAAGGCGATTGATCTGGCTGTTGGAAAAGGAAATAGAGCTGCTGCACGGGAGCTTGGTCTTAATGAGTCGATGATAAGACGTTGGAAACAGCAGCGTGAGGAATTGACTCAGTGCAAAAAGACAACTAAAGCTTACTGCTAATTTTTTATTTTTTGTTACAAGCCGTGTTTCGTTAAAGCCTATTTATTTTTGTTACAAGCCGTGTTTCGTTAAAGCCTATTTATTTTTGTTACAAGCCGTGTTTCGTTAAAGCCTATTTATTTTTGTTACAAGCCGTGTTTCGTTAAAGCCTATTTATTTTTGTTACAAGCCGTGTTTCGTTAAAGCCTGTGTAAAGTTCATTTGTTTCAATGTACCGGTAGGCACCTGCGGCTTAGACATGTGCGGCTTATTTATGTTAAAAAAAACGTTTTAATTCAGTGGGTGCGGCTTATATTCAGGTGCGCTTAATAGTCCGGATATTACGGTAAAAATGGATTTTATCAAACAAAACAAGTCAGAGCAAGATTAATGAATGTAAGTACATTATTTACCGTCAGAGCAGCAACTGTCCAGATTTCGAGACACTGATCCTGTAGAAGTAAAAAATGCCACATCAATCAACCAACCAATCTGCAGTTCAAACAATAACAAAACTGTCATTCCACCACTGTTTTGGCAATAAGATGGATGGGGCTGGAGAAATGTAACTACTCTCAAATTCATAGACAACCTATGGATGCAAGGACTGACCATCCATGATATCAACATTATAGTTTTAACCATGTTGAGGCTATACAGTGTTGGTTTACATTTATATTGTTTCTAAACATTGGACAAAACAAATGTTTATTTGGGGTTCTGAAGGGGTACGACAGTTTAACTAAGCTCATGAGACGTGTTATAGACATGTGTTATATTTAAGCAATAAGGTACGAGGGGGTGTGGTATATTGCCAATATACCACGGCTAAGGGCTATTCTTAGGCACGACGCATCGCGAACAAAGCCCTTAGCCGTGGTATAGTGGCCATTTACTACAAACACCCGAGGTGCCTTATTGCTATTATAAACTGGTTACCAACATAATTAGACCAGTAAAAATAAATGTTTTGCCATACCCGTATGGTATACAGTCTGATATGCCATGGCTATCAGCATTCAGGGCTGGAACCACACAGTTTATAATCTTCAAGAATCAATGGTTATATAGAAATCATTTAAAAGTCAAAATATGGATGTAGCAACAGCTGATTTCCCCTTTAACACCAAACATCAGTTCAACAACTGCAGAGTTTGTGCCTCTGTATTTAAGACAGTACTTACTAGTGTTAATCAGGGAACGGTTTCTCAAAACCATCTTACGGCTAAGTTCACCGTTTAAAAAAGCCACATCAATCAACCAACCAACCTGCAGTTCAAACAACAACAAAGCTGTAATTCCACCACTGTTTAGGTAATAAGATGATGGATGGGGCTGGAGAAATGTAACTACTCTCAAATTCATAGACAGACCTATGGATACAAGGACTGACCATCCATGATATCAACATTACAGTTTTAACCATGTTGAGGCTATACAGTGTTGATTTACATTGTTTCTAAACATTGGAGTAAAAAAAGCTTATTTGGGGTTCTGATGGGGTACAACAGTTGAACTAAGCTCATGAGGCATGTGTTATATTCTTCAAGAATCAATGGCTATAAATAAATAGTCTGACTATGGATGTAGCAACTGCAGATTTCCCCTTTAACACATATCAGTTCAACAACTGCAGATTTTCCCTTTAACACCACACATCAGTTCAACAACTGCAGAGTTTGTGCCTCTGTATTTAAGACAGTACTTACTAGTGTTAATCTGGGAACGGTTTCTCAAAACCATCTTACGGCTAAGTTCATCATTAGAACCATTGGACGCCTTAAGATGCGTTTGGGAAACCGGGCTCAGATATCCAGTTTCCTCCTCCTCCTCCTTTTTCGATGTAACAATCATCTCCCCCTCCTCCTCTTTCATTCCAAAAACAGTATCTTCCTCTTTCACTCTGAACGCGTCTTCTTCTTTCACTGAAATGTCTTTCTCTTCTTCTTCCACGATAACAGCCTCAACCTCTACTTGTTTTTGTATAGTGACATCCTCTTCTTCCTTCTCCTCTTTTACGGCAATGTTCAGCCACAGACCCTCTTTCTCCGTCCAGCAGACCTCTTCTTTAGCAGGAGGAGAGTAGCTTAGTGAGCTCATGGTCGGAGATGTTAGCTAGCTAGGCTAATGCTAACTTAACCAGCCTGCTAGCTGAATAATAACAACAACACCGTAAATATGAAATTAAAACGGATAACTAACTAGACGACAGAAGTGGGTTTAAAACACAGTGGATAATATACACGAAAGCGTCTAATTTGTTCGGCTATTTTATCTAGCAAGCTACCGAGATGTCTTACTAACTGTTGCTGTTGTTGAAAGAAGCGTTCCGTCCACTACATTACACGTCACACTAGCAGCGTTACCTTAAACCTTCACACATCTGCTGACTGGAGTGGGTAACGCAGTTGAGTAAAATGTATATTTTATTTTCAGTTAAAGGGTAGGAAGCATGAGTTTTTACTCACCAGTGTAACAACACAGTGTGGTTAAAGACTTAGTAACGGAGTTGTAGTCACGATCTGGTTACCTATAAGTACAAACAGTTATGTTTTTGCGTTATTACCTATTTATTAACTTATTTCCGTCTATCTTCTAAACTACCCACAAAGCAATATTTCGCAACGTCATATTATTTTATTTCTTTTTAATTTCACCTTTATTTAACCAGGTAGGCCAGTTGAGAACAAGTTCTCATTTACAACTGCGACCTGGCCAAGATAAAGCAAAGCATTGCGACAAAAACAACAACACAGAGGTACACATGGGATAAACAAACCTACAGTCAATAACACAATAGAAAAATCTATGTACAGTGTGTGCAAATGTAGTAAGATTAGGGAGGTAAGGCAATAAATAGGCAATAGAGGCAAAATAATTACAATTTAGCATAAACACTGGAGTGATAGATGTGCAGATGATGATATGCATGTAGAGACACGGGTGCAAAAGAGCCAAAAAATAAATAACAATATGGGATGAGGTAGTTGGGTGGGCTATTTACAGATGGGCTGTGTACAGGTGCAGTGATTGGTAAGCTGCTCTGACAACTGATGCTTACAGTTAGAGAGGGAGATATAAGTCTCCAGCTTCAGTGATTTTTGCAATTCGTTCCAGTCATTGGCAGCAGAGAACTGGAAGGAAAGGCGGCATTTGGGGATGACCAGTGAAATATACCTGCTGGAGCGCGTGCTGCTATGGTGACCAGTGAGATATACCTGCTGGAGCGCGTGCTACAGGTGGGTGTTGCTATGGTGACCAGTGAGCTGAGATAAGGCGGGGCTTTACCTAGTATAGACTTATAGATAACCTGGAGCCAGTGGGTTTGGTAACGAATATGTAGTGAGGGCCAGCCAACGAGAGCATACAGGTCGCAGTGGTGGGTAGTATATGGGGCTTTGGTGACAAAACGAATGGCACTGTGATAGACTACATCCACTTTGCTGAGTAGAGTGTTGGAGGCTATTTTGTAAATGACATCGTTCGAAGTCAAGGATCGGTAGGATAGTCAGTTTTACGAGGGTATGTTTGGCAGCACGAGTGAAGGAGGCTTTGTTGCGAAATAGGAAGCCGATTCTAGATTTAATTTTGGATTGGAGATGCTTAATGTGAGTCTGGAAGGAGAGTTGACAGTCTAACCAGACACCTAGGTATTTGTAGTTGTCCACATATTCTAAGTCAGAACCGTCCAGAGTAGTGATGCTAGTCGGGCAGGCGGGTGTGGGCAGCAATCGGTTGAAGAGCAAGCATTTAGTTTTACGAGCATTTAAAAGCAGTTGGAGGCCACGGATGGAGTGTTGTATGGCATTGAAGCTCGTTTGGAGGTTTGTTAACACAGTGTCCAAAGAAGGGTCAGATGTATACAGAACGGTGTCATCTGCGTAGAGGTGGGATCAGAGAATCACCAGCAGCAAGAGCGACATTATTGATATATACAGAGAAAAGAGTCGGCCCGAGAATTGAACCCTGTGGCACCCCCATAGAGACTGCCAGAGGTCCGGACAACAGGCCCTCCGATTTGACACACTTAACTCTATCTGAGAAGTAGTTGGTGAAACAGGGGAGGCAGTCATTTGAGAAACCAAAGCTATTGAGTCTGCCGATAAGAATGCAGTGATTGACAGAGTCGAAAGCCTTGGCCAGGTATATGAAGACGGCTGCACAGTACTGTCTTTTATCGATGGCTCTTATGATATCGTTTAGGACCTTGAGCATGGCTGAGCTGCACCCATGACCAGCTCTGAAACCAGATTGCATAGTGGAGAAGGTACAGTGGGATTCGACATGGTCGGTGATCTGTTTGTTAACTTGGCTTTTGAAGATTTTAGAAAGGCAGGGCAGGATGGATATAGGTCTATAACAGTTTGGGTCTAGAGTGTCTCCCCCTTTGAAGAGGGGGATGACCGCTGCAGCTTTCCAATCTTTGGGGATCTCAGACAATACAAAAAAGAGGTTGAACAAGCTAGTAATAGGGGTTGCAACCATTTCGGCTGATAATTTTAGAAAGAGAGGGTCCAGATTGTCTAGCCCAGCTGATTTGTAGGGATCCAGATTTTGCAGCTCTTTCAGAACATCAGCTGTCTGGATTTGGGTGAAGGAGAAGCGGGAGGGGGCTTGCGCAAGTTGCTGCAGGGGGTGCAGAGCTGTTGGCCGGGGTAGGGTAGCCAGGTGGAAAGCATTGCCAGCCATAGAAAAATGCTAATTGAATTCTCAATTATCGTAGATTTATCGGTGGTGACAGCCTCAGTGCAGTGGGCAGCTGGGAGGAGGTGCTTTTATTCTCCATGGACTTTAGAGTGTCCCAGAACCTATTGGAGTTTATGCTACAGGATGCAAATGTCTGTTTGAAAAAGCTAGCCTTAGCTTTCCTAACTGACTGTGTCTATTGGTTCCTGACTTCTCTGAAAACATGCAAATCGCGGGGGCTATTCGATGCTAATGTAGTACTCCACAGGATGTTTTTGTGCTGGTCGAGGGCAGTCAGGTCTGGGGTGAACCATCTGTTCTTAGTTCTACATGTTTTGAATGGGGCATACTTATTTAAGATGGTGAGGAAAGCACTTTTAAAGAGCAACCAGGCATCCTCTACTGACAGGATGAGGTCAATATCCTTCCAGGATACGCAGGAATATTGATCTACTCTGTACTACCAAGTTCGTATGCTTCATGTTGGCTTGCAATTACAGTTGAAGTCTATAGTTTTGGCAAGTCGGTTAGGACATCTACTTTGTGCATGACACTTGTAATTTTTCCAAACACTTGTTTAAAGACAGATTATTTCACTTATAATTCACTGTATCACAATTCCAGTGGGTCAGAAGTTTACATACACTAAGTTGACTGTACCTTTAAACAGCTTGGAAAATTCCAGAAAATGATGTCATGGCTTTAAAAGCTTCTGATAGGTTAATTGACATAATTTGAGTCAATTGGAGGTGTGCTTGTGGATGTATTTCAAGGCCTACCTTCAAACTCAGTGCCTCTTTGCTTGACATCATGGGAAAATCAAAAGAAATCAGCCAAGAAAAAATTGTAAACCTCCACAAGTCTGATTCATCCTTGGGAGCAATTTCCAAATGCCTGAAGTTCATGTTCATCTGTACAAACAATAGTACGCAAGTGTAAACATCATGGGACCACGCAGCCGTCATACCGCTCAGGAAGGAGATGTGTTCTGTCTCCTAGAGATGAATGTACTTTGGTGCAAAAAGTGCAAATCAATCCAAGAACAACAGCAAAGGACCGTATGAAGATGCTGGAGGAAACAGGTACAAAAGTATCTATATCCACAGTAAAACGAGTCCTATATCGTCATAACCTGAAAGGCTACTCAGCAAGGAAGAAGCCACTGCTCCAAAACCGCCATAAAAAAGCCAGACTACATTTTGCAACTGCACATGGGGACAAAGATCGTACTTTTTGGAGAAATGTCCTCTGGTCTGATGAAACAAAAATAGAACAGTTTGGCCATAATGACCACCCTTATGTTTGGAGGAAAAAGGGGGAGGCTTGCAAGCCGAAGAACACCATCCCAACCGTGAAGCATGGGGGTGGCAGCATCATGTTGTGGGGGTGCTTTGCTGCAGGAGGGACTGGTGCACTTCACAAAATAGATGGCATCATGAGGTAGGAAGATTATGTGGATATATTGAAGCAACATCTCAAGACATCAGTAAGGAAGTTAAAGCTTGGTCACAAGTGGGTCTTCCAAATGGACAATGACCCCAAGCATACTTCCAAAGTTGTGGCAAAATGGCCTAAAGACAACAAAGTCAAGGTATTGGATTGGCCATCACAAAGCCCTGACCTCAATCCCATAGGAAATTTGTGGGCAGAACTGAAAAAGCATGTGCGAGCAAGGAGGTCTACAAACCTGACTCAGTTACACCAGCTCTGTCAGGAGGAATGGGCCAAAATTCACCCAACTTATTGTGGGAAGCTTGTGGAAGGCTACCCGAAATGTTTGACCCAAGTTAAACTATTTAAAGGCAATGCTACCAAATACTAATTGATTGTATGTAAACTTCTGACCCACTGGGAATGTGATGAAAGAAATAAAAGCTGAAATAAATCATTCTCTCTACTATTATTCTAACATTTCACATTCTTAAAATAAAGTGGTGATCCTAACTGACCTAAGACAGGGAATTTTTACTACGATTAAATGTCAGGAATTGTGAAAAACGGAGTTTAAATGTATTTGGCTAAGGTGTATGTAAACTTCCAACTACATCTGTATAATATTGAGAAAGTTCCAGTGAAACTCTCTGCTTTATATCAGCAGGTTTTCTTTTCGTGCTCCTTCATTTATAAGCATCATTTTTCTCCACACATATATTATATATGGAATAATCGGGACATATTATATAAAAATACTTCTTGGTTTTTAGAATATTGTTTCCTAAATAATATCCTATTGGTGAGCCAACTGGTAAATAATATCCTATTGGTGAGCCAACTGGTAAATAATATCCTATTGGTGAGCCAACTGGTAAATAATATCCTATTGGTGAGCCAACTGGTAAATAATATCCTATTGGTGAGCCAACTGGTAAATGCAGAGGGTCTTTTACTCAGTTATAAGGAATTCTTATCACTTTACAAAGTCCCTGTAACACCTAAAAATGTTGCCATTGTTTTAGCTGCCATTCACTCAGGTGTTGTTTTATTATTCAGGAACGTGTCAAGACCTGACCCTCAGAACATACCTACGATTACCCCTGTTGACTCATCAGTAGGAAAGATTTGTTTTTCTTTTAGTCCATTCAACAACAATAGATCTATACATGCCTTGTTTCAACAGGATGTTGTGTCTATTCCTTATGTCATGTTGGTCGATTCAACAACAATAGAGCTATACGAGTCGTGTTTCAACAGGATGTTGTGTCTATGCCTTGTCATGTCTTATTGGAATGGTTTTATTTATTGATAATCTCTGATTTATGGATAATCTCTGTTGTAAAAAAGTTTGGATGTTGCTATACACATATCTACTTAGTAACAAAATGAAGGAAGTTTCTTTTAAAATTATTCATAAATATTATCCTGCCAACCACTTTATGAAGTTTAAAAAAAACATAAATTCAAATTGTACCTTTTGTAATGACCACCCAGAAACAGTGTTGCATCTTTTTTTGCCTTGTATTCATGTAAGGAATCTGTGGGAAGACATCAGTAGATTTATAATTGAACACATTTATGACGGTTGTACACTATTGTAGAGAGACGTACTGCTTGAATTCTTTACTTACGATAGAAATAAGTAGAACATTTTATGTAATTAATTAAATTTTTATTTTGGCCAAATGTCATATTGACAAACGTAAATTTACAAACAAAACACCACATTTTATTACCTTACAAAAAGAAATTGAACTATATTTTAAGACAATTAAATACTCTGCCAACAAAAAAAGCTGTTAGAATTATAACTGTGTGTGTGTTCCTTAAAAGGTCCTTGTGGTATGTGATATTATACCCCCTAGCCCCTCCCCCCAGCCCCGCCCCTGTTAGAATTATAACTGTGTGTTTGTCCCTTAAAAGGATCTGACCCTTTTTTTTCAATTTTCGCCTAAAATTAATGTAGGAGAATATAACACATTAGATCTGGTAAAAGATAATACAAAAAAATATATAATAATAATATTATTACGTTTTTTTAAATATTATTTTTGTACCATCGTCTTTGAAAGGCAAGAGAAAGGCCATAATGCATTATTCCAGCCCACGCGCAATTTAGATTTTGGTCACTAGATGGCAGCAGTGTATGTGCAAAGTTTTAGACTGATCCAATGAACCATTGCATATCTGTTCAAAATGTTGCATCAAGACTGCCCAAATGTGCCTAATTGGTTTATTAATAAATTTTGAAATTCATAATTGTGCACTCTCCTCAAACAATGGCATGGTATTCTTTCACTGTAATAGCTACTGTAAATTTGACAGTGCAGTTAGATTAACAATAATTTAAGCTTTCTGCCCATATCAGATATGTCTATGTCCTGGGATTTTTGTTGATGTTGTTACTTGCAGTACAACCTCATGCGCGGGATCCGATCCCGTAAGGTCCTTATGTAATGTGATATTGTAACCCATAACCCCGCCCCCAGCCCCGCCCCTAGCCCAAATGTCCTTTGTATATTCATTATATATACTTGTGTTCCCCATGTACTTTTTGAATTGATTTGTTGTTAAGAATTTATAAAATATATATTTTATGTATAAATACAATTAATCATAGTGGGCAGAACAAGCGAGGAAGTGGGCAGAGCAAAGCGCTAGCAAGAGATCCTATTGATGTGTTTTAGAATTTATTTTGCATATTTTCGTTAAGGAACAAACGAAGAGGGCACAACAAAAGCTATTGCCAACACTGTTTTGTCTATTATTTGTCCTATGTAATATTATTCAGTACTGACAGAAGTGTTATTGCATTTGTTCAACAAGTAATTTTGCAGAAGTGGTTTAATTGTTGTATTGGTAAACATAGTATTTTGCATGCACACGCTACCACAGCATTTTCCATAGTGGCCTTTATTAAGGTGTTTTATTGTGCTGCCACGGGCGAGCTTCTAGAGTTATCCCAGAGTCATCCCAGAGTCATCCCAGAGTCATTCTAGAGTCATCCCAGAGTCATCCCAGAGTCATCCTAGAGTCATCCTAGAGTCATTCTAGAGTCATCCCAGAGTCATCCCAGAGTCATCCTAGAGTCATTCTAGAGTCATTCCAGAGTCATTCTAGAGTCATCCCAGAGTCATCCTAGAGTCATTCTAGAGTCATTCCAGAGTCATCCTAGAGTCATTCTAGAGTCATCCTAGAGTCATTCTAGAGTCATCCCAGAGTCATTCTAGAGTCATCCCAGAGTCATCCCAGAGTCATTCTAGAGTCATCCCAGAGTCATCCCAGAGTCATCCCAGAGTCATTCTACAGTCATCCCAGAGTCATTCTAGAGTCATCCCAGAGTCATCCCAGAGTCATTCTCGAGTCATCCCAGAGTCATTCTAGAGTCATTCTAGAGTCATCCCAGAGTCATTCTAGAGTCATCCCAGAGTCATTCTAGAATCATCCCAGTCATCCCAGACAGTTCTTGGAGTCATTTATGACCCTGTGGCGCCAGGGCAGATCTGATAAGGTCTCAGCCTGGCAGATTCTCACACAAAGCTGGAGAGTGTGTGTGCCATAAATCTTGACCCTTTGTCAATCCAAGTAATTTGTTTCTCTCTCTCTCCAAGAGGTGAATGTTTAAGTTTATGTTTATATTGATACTATAGCCCTTTATAGATATTTTATAAGTGTAATGACATTAGCCATTTATAAAATGTACATGTATTTATATTTTATAGTTATAACCCTTAACTAATACTGTTTACATGTGTTCACATCTATGTATTATAGAACTACAACAAAATGATTCCAAGTCATTCAGATGACCAAAATCATATCAACATCTTCAAATGGAAACAGCTGTGTCTGTGTGTGTGTGGTGACTATCAAGAGTACCGTGATGGGCCTCAACATCATGTTCTAACCGGACAGCACTATAAAGGACAGAACCAAACCAATCATTTATAAATATATAGCGGGTGAGGGCATTCCCAGCCGACCGCTCAGACGGGTGAGGGCATTCCCAGCCAACCGCTCAGACGGGTGAGGGCATTCCCAGCCGACCGCTCAGACGGGTGAGGGCATTCCCAGCCGACCGCTCAGATGGGTGAGGGCATTCCCAGCCGACCGCTCAGACGGGCGAGGGCATTCCCAGCCGACCGCTCAGACGGGTGAGGGCATTCCCAGCCGACCGCTCAGACGGGCGAGGGCATTCACAGCCGACCGCTCAGACGGGCGCGGGCATTCACAGCCGACCGCTCAGATGGGTGAGGGCATTCCCAGCCGACCGCTCAGACGGGCGCGGGCATTCACAGCCGACCGCTCAGACGGGAGAGGGCATTCCCAGCCGACCGCTCAGATGGGAGAGGGCATTCCCAGCCGACCGCTCAGATGGGCGAGGGCATTCCCAGCCGACCGCTCAGACGGGCGAGGGCATTCACAGCCGACCGCTCAGACGGGTGAGGGCATTCCCAGCCAACCGTTTTTACGTGGTCCTTCTAGCCGGATATAGTGACCAACAGTTTTTTACATGGTCTGTAATTTCTCAGGATTTAGCGAACAATAGTTTTTACAGGTAGGCTTCCCAGCTGGCACCAGGGATAGGGCAGAACTCAGTTGAGTGAAGGAACGATAAGCGTCTAGTTGCGTCAAGTGGGCCAAATTGCCAACAGCCTGGCAGATGTTGGGGAAATGTTATACTTGAGATTAATATTTTAGATGGGAAGGGATGGGAGACGTTTTCATGTCCCCAGAAACATATTTTGTCCAGAATTCTGCTCGGTAGGTGTCCCAGTCCATACCAATTGAGAAATCTCCTTGGCGGTTATTGAAATCTTGAAGAAGTCGCAGAGAGATGATGCGTCACTGTTCCAGCTGTTTTTCTTCACTCCGGCGTCGATATTTCAGACTTAGTTTTGACTAAATTGAGTTTTATAACATTGACTGTGTGTTCACAGAATTTGGTCAGACACTCCTATCCTTAAGGAGACCCCTGCCAGACACTCCTATCCTTAAGGAGCCCCCTGCCAGACACTCCTATCCTTAGAGAGCCCCCTGTCAGACACTCCTATCCTTAAGGAGCCCCCTGTCAGACACTCCTATCCTTAGAGAGACCCCTGTCAGACACTCCTATCCTTAGAGAGCCCCCTGTCAGACACTCCTATCCTTAGGGAGACCCCTGTCAGACACTCCTATCCTTAGGGAGCCCCCTGTCAGACACTCCTATCCTTAGAGAGCCCCCTGTCAGACACTCCTATCCTTAAGGACCCCCTGCCAGACACTCCTATCCTTAGGGAGACCCCTGCCAGACACGCCTATCCTTAGGGAGCCCCCTGCCAGACACTCCTGTCCTTAGGGAGCCTCCTGTCAGACACTGACCCACTTCCTCTCCTTAGAAAGCCCCCTGTCAGACACTCCTATCCTTAGGGAGCCCCTGTCAGACACTCCTATCCTTAGGGAGCCTCCTGTCAGACACTGACCCACTACTATCCTTAGAAAGCCCCCTACCAGACAGTACTATCCTTAAGGAGCCCCCTGCCAGACACGCCTATCCTTAGGGAGCCCCCTGTCAGACACTCCTATCCTTAGGGAGACCCCTGCCAGACACTCCTATCTTTAGGGAGCCCCCTGCCAGACACTCCTATCCTTAGGGAGCCTCCTGTCAGACACTGACCCACTACTATCCTTAGAGAGCCCCCTGTCAGACACGCCTATACTTAGGGAGCCCCCTGTCAGACACTCCTATCCTTAGGGAGACCCCTGTCAGACACTCCTATCCTTAGGGAGCCCCCGCCAGACACTCCTATCCTTAGGGAGACCCCTGCCAGACACTCCTATCTTTAGGGAGCCCCCTACCAGACACTACTATCCTTAGGGAGACCCCTGCCAGACACTCCTATCTTTAGGGAGCCCCCTACCAGACACTCCTATCCTTAGGGAGCCTCCTGTCAGACACTGACCCACTCCTATCCTTAGGGAGCCCCCTGTCAGACACTCCTATCCTTAGGGAGCCCCTGTCAGACACTGACCCACTCCTATCCTTAGGGAGACCCCTGTCAGACACTCCTATCCTTAGGAAGACCCCTGTCAGACACTCCTATCCTTAGGGAGCCCCCGCCAGACACTTCTATCCTTAGGGAGCCCCCTGTCAGACACTGACCCACTCCAATCCTTAGGGAGACCCCTGCCAGACACTCCTATCCTTAGGGAGACCCCTGCCAGACACTCCTATCCTTAAGGAGCCCCCTGCCAAACACTCCTATCCTTAGAGAGCCCCCTGCCAGACACTCCTATCCTTAGAGAGCCCCCTGTCAGACACTCCTATCCTTAGGAAGACCCCTGTCAGACACTCCTGTCCTTAGGGAGACCCCTGTTAGACACTCCTATCCTTAGGGAGCCCCCTGCCAGACACTCCTATCCTTAGGGATACCCCTGCCAGACACTCCTATCCTTAAGGAGCCCCCTGCCAAACACTCCTATCCTTAGAGAGCCCCCTGCCAGACACTACTATCCTTAGAGAGCCCCCTGTCAGACACTCCTATGCTTAGGAAGACCCCTGTCAGACACTCCTATCCTTAGGGAGACCCCTGTCAGACACTCCTATCCTTAGGGAGCCCCCTGCCAGACACTCCTATCCTTAGGGAGCCCCCTGCCAGACACTGACCCACTACTATCCTTAGAGAGCCCCCTGTCAGACACTCCTATACTTAGGAAGACCCCTGTCAGACACTCCTATCCTTAGGGAGCCTCCTGTCAGACACTGACCCACTCCTATCCTTAGGGAAACCCCTGTCAGACACTCCTATCCTTAGGGAGCCCCCTGTCAGACACTGACCCACTACTATCCTTAGAGAGCCCCCTGTCAGACACTCCTATCCTTAGGAAGACCCCTGTCAGACACTCCTATCCTTAGGGAGACCCCTGTCAGACACTCCTATCCTTAGGGAGCCCCCTGCCAGACACTTCTATCCTTAGGGAGCCCCCTGTCAGACACTGACCCACTCCAATCCTTAGGGAGACTCCTGCCAGACACTCCTATCCTTAGGGAGACCCCTGCCAGACACTCCTATCTTTAAGGAGCCCCCTGCCAAACACTCCTATCCTTAGAGAGCCCCCTGCCAGACACTCCTATCCTTAGAGAGCCCCCTGCCAGACACTCCTATCCTTAGGGAGACCCCTGCCAGACACTCCTATCCTTAAGGAGCCCCCTGCCAAACACTCCTATCCTTAGAGAGCCCCCTCCCAGACACTCCTATCCTTAGAGAGCCCCCTGTCAGACACTCCTATGCTTAGGAAGACCCCTGTCAGACACTCCTATCCTTAGGGAGACCCCTGTCAGACACTCCTATCCTTAGGGAGCCCCCTGCCAGACACTCCTATCCTTAGGGAGCCCCCTGCCAGACGCTGACCCACTCCTATCCTTAGGGAAACCCCTGTCAGACACTCCTATCCTTAGGGAGCCCCCTGTCAGACACTCCTATCCTTAATGACCACTCCTATCCTCAGGGAGCCCCCTGACAGACACTCCTATCCTTAGGGAGCCCCCTGTCAGACACTGACCCACTACTATCCTAAGAGAGCCCCCTGTCAGACACTGACCCACTACTATCCTTAGAGAGCCCCCTGTCAGACACTCCTATCCTTAGGGAGACCTCTGTCAGACACTCCTATCCTTAGGGAGCCCCCGCCAGACACTCATATCCTTAGGAAGCCCCCTGTCAGACACTGACCCACTCCTATCCTTAGGGAGACCCCTGCCAGACACTCCTATCCTTAGGGAGACCCCTGCCAGACACTTCTATCCTTAGAGAGCCCCCTGCCAGACACTGACCCACTCCTATCCTTAGGGAGCCCCCTGTCAGACACTCCTATCCTTAGGGAGCCCCCTGTCAGACACTGACCCACTCCTATCCTTAGGGAAACCCCTGTCAGACACTCCTATCCTTAGGGAGCCCCTGTCAGACACTCCTATCCTCAGGGAGCCCCCTGTCAGACACTCCTATCCTTAGGGAGCCCCCTGTCAGACACTGACCCACTACTATCCTAAGAGAGCCCCCTGTCAGACACTGACCCACTACTATCCTTAGAGAGCCCCCTGTCAGACACTCCTATCCTTAGGGAGACCCCTGTCAGACACTCCTATCCTTAGGGAGCCCCCGCCAGACACTCATATCCTTAGGAAGCCCCCTGTCAGACACTGACCCACTCCTATCCTTAGGGAGACCCCTGCCAGACACTCCTATCCTTCAGGAGCCCCCTGCCAGACACTCCTATCCTTAGAGAGCCCCCTGTCAGACACTCCTATACTTAGAGAGCCCCCTGTCAGACACTCCTATCCTTAGGAAGACCCCTGTCAGACACTCCTATCCTTAGGGAGACCCCTGTCAGACACTCCTATCCTTAGGGAGCCCCCTGCCAGACACTCCTATCCTTAGGGAGACCCCTGTCAGACACTCCTATCCTTAGAGAGCCCCCTGTCAGACACTCCTATCCTTAGGAAGACACCTGTCAGACACTCCTATCCTTAGGGAGACCCCTGTCAGACACTCCTATCCTTAGGAAGACACCTGTCAGACACTCCTATCCTTAGGGAGACCCCTGTCAGACACTCCTATCCTTAGGGAGACCCCTGTCAGACACTCCTATCCTTAGGGAGCCCCCTGCCAGACACTCCTATCCTTAGGGAGCCCCTGTCAGACACTCCTATCCTTAGGGAGACCCCTGTCAGACACTACTATCCTTAGGGAGCCTCCTGTCAGACACTGACCCACTCCTATCCTTAGGGAGACCCGTGCCAAACACTCCTATCCTTAAGGAGCCCCCTGTCAGACACTCCTATCCTTAGGGAGACCCCTGTCAGACACTCCTATCCTTAGGGAGACCCCTGTCAGACACTCCTATCCTTAGGGAGCCCCCTGTCAGACACTCCTATCCTTAGAGAGCCCCCTGTCAGACACTGACCCACTACTATCCTTAGGGAGACCCCTGCCAGACACTCCTATCCTTAGGGAGCCTCCTGTCAGACACTGACCCACTCCTATCTTTAGGGAGACCCCTGCCAGACACTCCTATCCTTAGGGAGACCCCTGCCAGACACTCCTATCCTTAGGGAGGCTCCTGTCAGACACTGACCCACTCCTATCCTTAGGGAGACCCCTGTCAGACACTCCTATCCTTAGAGAGACCCCTGTCAGACACTCCTATCCTTAGGGAGCCCCCTGTCAGACACTCCTATCCTTAGGGAGCCCCCTGTCAGACACTCCTATCCTTAGGGAGACCCCTGCCAGACACGCCTATCCTTAATGACCACTCCCATCCTTAGGGAGACCCCTGCCAGACACTCCTATCCTTAGGGAGGCTCCTGTCAGACACTGACCCACTACTATCCTTAGGGAGCCCCCTGCCAGACACTCCTATCCTTAGGGAGCCCCTTGTCAGACACTCCTATCCTTAATGACCACTCCCATCCTTAGGGAGACCCCTGCCAGACACTCCTATCCTTAGAGAGCCCCCTGCCAGACACTCCTATCCTTAGAGAGCCCCCTGTCAGACACTCCTATCCTTAGGGAGACCCCTGCCAGACACTCCTATCCTTAGGGAGCCCCCTGCCAGACACGCCTATCCTTAGAGAGCCCCCTGCCAGACACTCCTATCCTTAGAGAGCCCCCTGTCAGACACTCCTATCCTTAGAGAGACCCCTGTCAGACACTCCTATCCTTAGGAAGACACCTGTCAGACACTCCTATCCTTAGGGAGACCCCTGTCAGACACTCCTGTCCTTAGGAAGACACCTGTCAGACACTCCTATCCTTAGGGAGACCCCTGTCAGACACTCCTATCCTTAGAGAGCCCCCTGTCAGACACTCCTATCCTTAGGGAGACCCCTGTCAGACACTCCTATCCTTAGGGAGACCCCTGCCAGATACTCCTATCCTTAGGGAGCCCCCTGTCAGACACTGACCCACTACTATCCTTAGAGAGCCCCCTGGCAGACACTCCTATCCTTAGGGAGCCCCCTGCCAGACACTCCTATCCTTAGGGAGCCCCTGTCAGACACTCCTATCCTTAGGGAGACCCCTGTCAGACACTACTATCCTTAGGGAGCCTCCTGTCAGACACTGACCCACTCCTATCCTTAGGGAGACCCGTGCCAAACACTCCTATCCTTAAGGAGCCCCCTGTCAGACACTCCTATCCTTAGGGAGCCTCCTGTCAGACACTGACCCACTCCTATCCTTAGGGAGACCCCTGCCAGACACTCCTATCCTTAGGGAGACCCCTGTCAGACACTCCTATCCTTAGGGAGCACCCTGTCAGACACTCCTATCCTTAGAGAGCCCCCTGTCAGACACTGACCCACTACTATCCTTAGGGAGACCCCTGCCAGACACTCCTATCCTTAGGGAGCCTCGTGTCAGACACTGACCCACTCCTATCATTAGGGAGACCCCTGCCAGACACTCCTATCCTTAGGGAGACCCCTGCCAGACACTCCTATCCTTAGGGAGCCTCCTGTCAGACACGGACCCACTCCTATCCTTAGGGAGACCCCTGTCAGACACTCCTATCCTTAGAGAGACCCCTGTCAGACACTGACCCACTACTATCCTTAGGGAGACCCCTGCCAGACACTCCTATCCTTAGGGAGCCCCTGTCAGACACTCCTATCCTTAATGACCACTCCTATCCTTAGGGAGACCCCTGCTAGACACTCCTATCCTTAGAGAGCCCCCTGTCAGACACTCCTATCCTTAGGGAGACCCCTGCCAGACACTCCTATCCTTAGGGAGCCCCCTGCCAGACACGCCTATCCTTAGAGAGCCCCCTGTCAGACACTCCTATCCTTAGAGAGACCCCTGTCAGACACTCCTATCCTTAGGGAGACCCCTGCCAGACACTCCTATCCTTAGAGAGACCCCTGTCAGACACTCCTATCCTTAGGGAGACCCCTGTCAGACACTCCTATCCTTAAGGAGACCCCTGCCAGACACTCCTATCCTTAGAGAGCCCCCTGTCAGACACTCCTATCCTTAGGGAGACCCCTGCCAGACACTCCTATCCTTAGGGAGCCCCCTGCCAGACACTCCTATTCTTAGAGAGCCCCCTGTCAGACACTACTATCCTTAGAGAGCTCCCTGTCAGACACTCCTATCCTTAGGGAGACCCCTGCCAGACACTCCTATCCTTAGAGAGCCCCCTGTCAGACACTGACCCACTACTATCCTTAGAGAGCCCCCTGTCAGACACTGACCCACTACTATCCTTAGAGAGCCCCCTGGGATGTATTTATATGTCAACTTACCCATGTTTTTCAGCAACAGTTGTCGACAACCATCCACCTCCCCACCACCACCACCATCTATAACAGTGGTTCTTAATCTGGGTTCGATCGAACCCCAGGGGTTCGGTGAGTCAGTCTCGGGGGTTCGGCGGAGGTCAAGACACACACCCGACTCATATGATTCGTGATGACACGCCCCGCTTGGCCATCATTGGCTGCAGGTGATCACGCAACATCGCTTGGCCTGTCTGTGCTGCAGGGAATTTGGCGCGCTCAGTAGTCGAATTGTGACTGTCGTGATGGTACGTCGTGTGATTTCTTTCTTAATATTTTAATCCCTTCATACTAACTATGTCGAGCAAAAAAAGAAAGTGGTCGGACGAATATGTACAATATGGATTCACATGTATAACGGAACGTGATGAGAGTCAGCGTCCTAACTGCATGATTTGCAATGCCAAGTTGAGCAATTCTAGTCTAGCACCGGCAAAACTAAGAGAACACTTCCTTAAGCTGCATGGAGATGGACAATACAAGAACACAACGCTCGCTGAATTCAAGGTGAAGAGAGCCATTTTTCTAATTAAGAAGGGTTCGGTGAATGCGCATATGAAACTGGTGGGGGTCAGTACCTCCAACAAGGTTAAGAACCACTGATCTATAATAACCTTAAGGCCCGTCATTTGGAACGCCTTTCCCCCAGCAGGGCGGTTTCGATGTCATCTGCACAGCAAAGTGCTACTTGTCATCAGCATCTGACTTCGAGGAGCATTCCTCGCAGACAAGGCCATACCCTAAACTATTTAACTAAATTACATATTGCATTCTGTCTCTGTTATTTAAACAGTTAAGCCAGTACTGAATTTAACTCAAGCTTTGTTTATTTGAATCGGCTGTGTAATGAAGTAAAAAAACTAAATATGCACCCCTTGGGGTCTTCAGATCCGAGTTTTGGAAACGCTGACCTAAAGAATAAGGTAACATGGCAATAGTGTGGTTTCAGGGATGTTTTTCTCATTGTGTAAAGCAGCCTTTCTTAAAGTATGGGTCGGACATGTTAATGGTTGGTCGCAACGTGTCATTGTAAATTCATAATTATTTAATTGTTTACTGGAATTGATTTGGCCAAATGCATCGGCACTCTATGCTTAGCAGCGCTCTCTGCTCAGTTTGGCAGCTTCGCGAGAGGGAGATGCCCGTGTTCTTCGCGGTTAACCTGATCTTTTTTTCTGCAGTTTTCTTGAAGATCACTTCTCGACCCACACGCTGCAGCGCGGTCGTTCAGCAGCAGATGATGCGCCGTCAGCCACTGACTTGTCATTCCCACTCGCCGCTGTATCAAATGGTGTCAAGCTCTGACTGAGCTCAATCATCACGAAACGCACATACAGCGATGCGTTTCTCTCTCTTGGTTTCACACAAACTTTGAGAAATAACGAGGAGCGCCCACAATGCGTTTTGTGCGGGGAAGTGCATAGTAACGAGTCTCGCAACACGAACAAATGAATATAATGACACGTCCTGACCGAACATCCAGAGCATGACGGTGAACCCAGGGAGTTAGTTCAGAACAGGGCAGAATGCTTCAGGAAACAGTTCTTCAACAGTGGAAGAGTTAGTCAGCTAGCAAGGCATTGTTGTCATTTTATAACAGGTGATGATAAGCAGAAATAAGGCAGTACTATCTCTCATAGTAGTAGATGTGAGTTTCTCTTTTAAACAATCCCCTGGCCTTGTACACAGCTAATAGCTAACGTTAGCTAAAGCAAGCTAGCTAGCTACTGATAGTGCCACCGTAAGTAACAGTAAATACAGATGAAGATGAAAAAGGATCAGAACGACTGTACAGAACTACTGTACATAGATTGGAAACACCTGTGTGGTTTGATCAATTTATTCCAGTTCAGAATAATACAAATAGTTATTGTACTTTAACAGAAACAGTTCCTACTTAGACTTTTATTCAACAATACTTTCTACAGTAAGATGCACAGTAGGCCTGACCATGTTTCATCTGTACTGTTACTTAGGGTTGCACTATCAAAAACTGAGCCTGTGTGTGTTCTGTTATACATCTGTGTGATGTGATCAATCCGTTTATTCCAGTTCACAATGAAAATGATTTATTGTATTTTAACAGCAACAGTTTTTTTATGGGGAAAAATAAACATGAATAGGCTTTATATGTGTATTTAATGTCAATGTTATTTGTTTTTGTTTATATTGCATTTGTTTTAGGCATAAGGGCAATGAAATCAACCAATATTTACACAAAGTTGCATATTTTAATAAGCTTGGGTCCCAGGAAAACACCACATTTTTTATTTGGGTTCCAGGCTGAAAAAGGTTTAAGAACCCCTGGTGTAAAGGGTGGGCACAGTCAGACAGGATGGACTTCCCACTGTCCAGACCAACTGGTACAAACACTTATTTAACCTTACGGCCATTGCCCATTACAGGGAAGAGGAGGAGGTAGGCTAGTCTGAACTGGAACTGTTAGCATTGTCCTTGGATGTCATGACATGGGGATGATGATGGTAATGTGAGGTTGATAGTGGTGAAGACTTTGCTGATGATGATTTTGGTCAGCATATTTATGTTTTGTCACCATCTAAACAAATAATAGTCCGCTTGGACTGGCCGACCAAAAGGTCAAACGAGCTGCCCCTGGACCAAGGTAAGGTTTCCGTCTCCCTGGGAATTCAACACTAGGTCCATGAACTGATTTCTCACATAAATGCATACATTCATTCAGGTTACAGACCATGCAACTAGGCTTAGCACCCCTAGACAAAGCGAGTGCAACAACATCCGTGGGTTAGTTACTGGGTTGGTAACACTTGATGAAGTTCTGGATCCATACGTGCTAAGAGACGAGATAGAACTGGGATCGGAACCGGAACCAAAAGCTCCACCCTCTCCAAGTTACAGGCAAGTCTAGAGGCCAAATGACCGACATTGTAAATATGTGGAAATCATAGACCTGGAACTAAAATGTCTTTACACAATGAGAGCAGTGGAAAGGCTTCTCTCCTAAATGTTTTATTTCATGTAATTTCAGGTGCTTAACTGGTTAAAACTCTTTCCACATTGAGAACATTAGTAAGGCTTTTCTCCCGTGTGTGTCCTCTCATGTTTTTTCTGGTTCCCTAACCCCCTAAAACTCTTTCCACAGTGGGAGCATTGGTAGGGCTTCTCTCCTGTGTGTATTCTCTTGTGCTCTTTTAGGCTCTCTAACACAGTAAAACTCTTTCCACATTGGGAACATTGGAAAGGCTTTTCTCCTGAGTGTGTCCTCTCATGAACTTTTAGGTTACCTATCTGGGTAAAACCCTTTCCACACTGGGAACATTGGAAAGGCTTCTCTCCTGTGTGTGTTCTCTCATGTTGCTTTAAGGTCCCTAACCACCTAAAACTCCTTCCACAGTGGGAACAGGGGTATGGCTTATCTCCAGAGTGTATTCTCTCATGTTTCTTCAGGTTCCCTAAATGGGTAAAATTCTTTCCACACAGGGAGCAGTGGAAAGGCTTTTCTCCTGTGTGTTTCGTCTTATGCTCTTTAAGGTTTCGTGACGTGGTAAAAGCCTTTCCACACTGAGAACAATGGTGGGGTTTCTCCCCTGTATGTGTCCTTTCATGTTCCTTCAGGTTCTCTAACTGAGTAAAATTCTTTCCACAATAGGAACATTGGTAAGGCTTCACTCCAGAGTGTATTCTCTCATGCTTTTTCAGATTCCCTAACCGGTTAAAACTCTTTCCACACTGGGAGCAGTGGTGGGGCTTCTTTCCCGTGTGTATTATTGTATGTTCTTTCAGGTTCCCTAACCGGTTAAAACCCTTTCCACACTGGGAGCATTGGAAGGGCTTTTCTCCTGCGTGTGTCCTCTCATGCTTTTTTAAATCCTGTGAACATAAATATCCTTTTTCACACTGAAAGCATTGAAAAGGCTTTTCTTCTTTGTGTGTCCTCTCATGCTGTTTTAGGTTCTGTAACTTGGAAAAATGCTTTCCACACTGGGAGCAGTGGTGTCGTCTGGCTGGATTGGGCATCTCTGGGTCTGGTTCCCCTGATGGACTCTTCCCGTTGTGAGAGTGTGGTCTTTCTCCTGTCAAAGACAACAGATTATTTAGTTAAATACTAAACAGAGACCTGAATGAAAGCTCCACATGATAAAACTATCTTCCTATGAGGTTTAATCCAGACTAGATCCCCCCCAATGAAGGGTAATTTAGAAAGAGATATTTATAATAATAATTGTAATTTATAATCTTATTTTATCTGAATATTTAATCTTTATATTAATCTAATCTATAATCTTCCTGAACATCATCTGGAATCGAGTGAATCATTTAATTGGATTCCTTTAGTTGGATTCATTTTCATATTATCACACCGATCTCGACAAACCATTTCTGTATGGACCTGGCTTTGTGCACTGGGGGGCATGTTCATGCTGAAACAGGAAAGGGCCTTCCCATAACTGTTGTCACAAAGATGGAAGCACAGAATCGTCGAAATAAGATAAGGGGCCTAGCCTGAACCATGAAAAACAGCCCGAGACCATTATTCCTCCTCCACCAAACTTTACCGTTGGCACTATGCATTGGGGCAGGTAACGTTCTCCTGAAATCCGCCAAACCCAGATTCTTCCGTCGGACTTCCAGATGGTGTAGCGTGATTCATCACTCCAGAGAACGCGTTTCCACTACCCCAGAGTCCAATGGTGATGAGCTTTACACCACTCCAGCCAACGCTTGGCATTGAGCATAGTGATCTTAGGCTTGTGTGTGGCTGCTCAGCCATGGAAACCCATTTCATGAAGCTTCCGGAGGCAGTTTGGAACTCGGTAGTGAGTGTTGCAACCAAGGACAGACGATTTTTACACGCTAAGCGCATCAGCACTTGGCGGTCCCGTTCTGTGTGCTTGCGTGGCCTACCACTTTGCGGCTAAGCCGTTGTCGATCCTAAATGTTTCCACATCACAATAACAACATTTACAGTTGACCCAGGTAGCTCTAGCAGGGCAGAAATTCTACAAGCTGACTTGTTGGAAAGGTGGCATCCTATGACTGAGTCACGTTGAAAGTCACTGAGCTCTTCAGTAAGGCCATTCTACTACCAATGGTTGTCTATGGAGATTGCATGGCTGTGTGCTTGATTTTGTACACCTGTCAGCAACGGGTGTAGCTGAAATAGCCGAATCCACTCATTTGAAGGGGTGTCCACATACTTTTGCATATATAGTGTAATTTCAATGCACTTTTGTGATTCAAGAGAAGAGCCTTCAACTATAAGGTGTTTTCTTTTAGCTCTCCTAGCTTTGCAGTTGAGGAACTGAAGCCCAATTGTCGTTTTTTGTTTGGAACACAGCCCTGCTTCCCCACCAACACACAATTACTGTTGTTGTTTACACAATCTAAAAAACATTCCATTATAAATCGGAATCTGGGTCAGGTGGGCGTCATTTGAATGCTTATTATATTGCCAAAATGGATAAGCTATAAACTACAATTTTACAGTGTTAGGCTTTCACAAGGCACTTCAGACAAACAGATTGTCATTTTTCTTCACAATACAACAAACATAGGCTCATTCTGTTCAGGACAACCCAGGGTATGTTTACGGACATATTCAATCTCTCCCTATTCCAGCCTGCTGTCCCCACATGCTTCAAGATGGCCACCATTGTTCCTGTACCCAAGAAAGCCAAGATAACTGAACTAAATGACTCCCGCCCCGTAGCACTCACTTCTGTCATCATGAAGTGCTTCGAGAGACTAGTCAAGGAGCATTTCACCTCCACCCTACCTGACACCCTAGACCCACTTCAATTTGCTTACCGGGTCCATAGACGATGCAATCGCCATCACACTGCCCTATTCCATCTAGACCAGAGGAATACCGCAATGGCATTCAACACCATAGTACCCTCCAAACTCATCATTAAGCTTGAGTCCCTGGGTCTTGACCCTGTCCTGTGCAACTGGGTCCTGGACTTCCTGACGGGACGCCCCCAGGTGATGAAGGTAGGAAACAACATCTCCACTCCGCTGATCCTCAACACTGGGGCCCCACAAGGGTGCGTTCTCAGCCCCCTCCTGTACTCCCTGTTCACCCACGACTGCATGGCCAACTCAATCATCAAGTTTGCAGACGACACAACAGTGGTAGGCTTGATTACCAACAATGACGAGACTGCCTACAGGGAGGAAGTGAGGGCCCTCAGAGTGTGGTGTCAGGAAAATAACCTCTCACTCAATGTCAGCAAAACAAAAGAGATGATTGTGGACTTCAGGAAACAGCAGAGGGAGCACCCCTCTATCCACATCGACGGGACAGTAGTGGAAAGGTGGAAAGTTTTAAGATCCTCTGTGTTCAAATCACCGACAAACTGAAATGGTCCACGCACACAGACAGTGTGGTGAAGGCTGAACCTCAGGAGGCTGAAGAAATTTGGCTTGTCATCTAAAACACTCACAAACTTTTACAGATGCACAATCGAGAGCATCCTGTCGGGCTATATCACCGCCTGGTACGGCAACTGCACCGCCCACAACCGCAGGGCTCTCCAGAGGGTGGTGCGGTCTGCACAACGCATCACCGGGGGAAAACTACCTGCCCTCCAGGACACCTACACCACCCGATGTCACAGGAAGGCCAAAAAGATCATCAAGGACAACAACCACCCGAGCCACTGCCTGTTCTCCCCGCTTCCATTCAGAAGGCGAGGTCAGTACAGGTGCATCAAAGCTGGGACCAAGAGACAGAAGCTATTTTTCAATCTCAAGGCCATCAGACTGTTAAACAGCCATCACTAGCACAGTGAGGTGGCTGCCTACAAACTTGATATCATTGGCCACTTTAATAAATGGAACACTAGTCACTTTAATAATTGCACTTTAAGAATGTTTAAATATCTCGCATTACTTATCTCTTATGTATATACTGTATACTGAATCCTACACTACCTATTGCATCTTAGCCACTCTGTCACTGCTCATCCATATAATTTATATTTATATATTCTCATCCCATTCCTTTACTAGATTGTGTGTATTAGGTTTTGTTGTGGAATTGTTAGATATTAGGTTTTGTTGTGGAATTGTTAGATATTACCTGTTAGATACTGCTGCACTGTCGGATCTAGAAGCATAAGCATTTCGCTACACTCACAATAACATCTGCATGTGACCAATAACATCTGCTAACCATGTGTATGTCACCAATAACATCTGCTAACCATGTGTATGTAACTTTACTTTTGATGCAAATCAAAGATTTAAAAAATAGGCCAGATGTTTTTAGAATAATTCGTATTTTTAGCTTGATGTTGACAATCCATGAAAAAAGTTATTGCAGATCAGAGATTTAAATGCATCTTTTTTGTCTTGATGTGTTTCAGTAAAATCAACACTTAGATGCAAATCAAAGGTTGTAAAAGTAGGCAAGGCTTGTTTTGAATAATTTAATATAATGTTAACATTTTAATGTTGGATATAAAAACAACTGTACTTCGGTTACTTACTGGTGTTAATCAGATCTCCTGTCTCCTCCTCTTCTTCTTCTTCCAATGTGACAGTTATCTCTCCCTCCACTCCAAAAACTGCATCCTCCTCCTCCTCTTTTTTTACATCACAGATATAAAAACCTTTGGTAACATCTCCCTCCTCTTTCACTCTGATCTCTCCTTTGTCTTCATTCACTGAAACGTCTTTCTCTTCTTCTTTCACGGTAACAGCCTCACCCTCTACTTCTATTTTAACAGTCTCTTCTTCTTTCACTGTAACAGCCTCACCCTCTACTTGTTTTTGTATTGTAACAGCCTCCTCTTCCTTCTCCTCTTTCACCAGAGCTTCTTTCTCCGTCCACCAGACCTCTTCTTTAGTATGGGGACAGTATCTTAGTGAGCTCATGGTCGAGGACGTTAGCTAGCTAATTAGCTAGTTAGCATTAGCGATTAGACTAGTGATAGGCTAATTTAACCAGCCAGCTAGCTAACAACGTACATATGAAATTAAATTGGGTAACTGGTAGACGTGTGTTTAAAACACAATGGCTAATATACACCGAAACATTATAAAGACCTTGAACATTTCGGCGAGGTGGCTAACTGTTGTTGTTGTTGAAGTGTCCCGTCCACTAGATTATACGTCACGCCAGTAGCATCGCGAGAAATACGAACATCGCTAACTGCCGACTAGAGTGGGAACGCAGTTAAGGAAAATATTTTATTTTCAGACAAAAAGTTTATTATAGAAGTCAATATTATATGGAAACGTACAAAGAGAAGCATGTTTTCATCCATTGGTGCAGATTTTTATTGAGTGAGAATTTAAATGCAATACTACTGCACATCTGCATTTAAGATAATTTCATATTAATTCACCTAAACATATATTACAATTAACAACTATGTCTATACTGCTCCTACATGGTGTAACAATACATCATGTAGATGTATATAATGAACAGACTAGGTCTATACTGCTCCTACATGGTGAAACAATACATCATGTAGATGTATATAATGAACAGACTAGGTCTATACTGATCCTACATGGTGTAACAATACATCATGTAGATGTATATAATGAACAGACTAGGTCTATACTACATCATGTAGATGTACACTACCAGTCAAACGTTTGGATGCACCTAATCATTCAAGGATTTTTCTTTCTTTTTACTATTTTATACATTGTATAAAAATAGTGAAAACATCAAAACTATAAAATAACACATATGGAATCATGTAGTAACCAAAAAAAGTGTTAAACAAATCAAAATATATTTTCTTGAAAGATTCTTCAAAGTAGCCACCCTTCACCTTGATGACAGATTTATTTTTAACACACTGCTATGACACCTCATCAACCTGAAAGGGCTGGGGCTAAACCTTTACATTTCCCATCTGCAGTCATCAATCCTCTCTCAACCAAACCAGCATGGAACCCTAGAGATGTGTTATTGACTGTGAGTATGGACCAGCATGGAACCCTAGAGATGTGTTATTGACTGAGTATGGACCAGCATGGGACCCTAGAGATGTGTTATTGACTGAGTACGGACCAGCATGGAACCCTAGAGATGTGTTATTGACTGTGTGTATCACATGAATGTGGTGTGTTGTGGCCAAGGTACACTATATATTAAAAAAAGTATGTGGACACCCCTTCAAATGAGTGGATTCTGCTATTTTCAGCCAGACCCGCTGTTGACAGGTGTATAAAATCAAGCACACAGCCTTGCAATCTCCATAGACAAACATTGGCCCTTTCTGAAGAGCTCAGTGACTTTCAATGTGGCACCGTCATAGGATGCCACCTTTCCATCAAGTCAGTTTGTCAAATTTCTGCCCCGGTCAACCGTAAGTGCTGTTATTGTGAAGTGGAAACTTCTTGTATCAACAACGGCTCAGCCGCAAAGTAGTAGGAGAGTACTGAAGCACGTAGCGCGTAAAAATCGTCTGCAACGTCAACACAAGAACTGTTCTTCGGGAGTTTCATGAAATGGGTTTCCTTGGACGAGTAGCCGCACACAAGCCTAAAATCACCATGCGCAATGCCAAGCATCGGCTGGAGTGGTGTAAAGCTCGCCTCCATTGGACTCTGGAGCAGTGGAAACACATTCTCTGGAGTGATGAATCATGCTTCAACATCTGGCAGACCGACGGATGAGTCTGGGTTTGGCGGATGCCAGGAAAACGCTACCTGTCCCAAAGCATAGAGCCAAAGTTTGGTGGAGGAGGAATAATGGTCTGGGGCTGTTTTTCATGGTTCGGGCTGGGCCCCTTAGTTCCAGTGAAGGGAAATCTTAACGCTACAGCATGCAATGACATTCTAGATGATTCTATGCTTCCACCTTTGTAGCAACAGTTTGGGGAAGGCCCTTTCCTGTTTCAGCATGACAATGCTTGGTGCACAAAGCGAGGTCCATACAGAAATGGTTTGTCGAGATCGGTGTGGGAAAACTTGACTGGCCTGCACAGAGCCCTGACCTCAACCCCATTGAACACCGTTGGGATGGATTGGAACGCCGACTGCGAGCCAGGCCTAATCGACCAACATCAGCGTCTGACCTCACTAATGCTCTTGTGGCTGAATGGAAGCAAGTCCCTGCAGCAATGTTCAAACATCTAGTGGAAAGCATTCCCAGAAGAGTGGAGGCTGTTATAGCAGCAAAAGGGGGGTACCAACTCCATATTAATGCCCATGATTTTGGAATAAGATCTTTGACAACAGGTGTCCACATACTTTTGGTCATGTAGTGTAACTCTTTAGTATTGTTATCACCTCTGATTAAGAGTTCTACATAATATTCTGCTAGAAACCTTAACAAGTGTTGATTCATATTGTATATATACAGTCGTGGCCAAAAGTTTTGAGAATGACACAAATATTAATTTCCACAAAGTTTGCTGCTTCAGTGTCTTTAGATATTTTTGTCAGATGTTACTCTGGAATACTGAAGTATAATTACAAGCATTTCATAAGTGTCAAAGGCTTTTATTGACAATTACATGAAGTTGATGCAGAGTCAATATTTGCAGTGTTGACCCTTCTTTTTCATATATGCAAATTGCCATCATACAAACCGAAGCAGCTGACTTTGTGAAAATTAATATTTGTGTCATTCTCAAAACCTTTGGCCAGGACTGTAGATTTGGAACTTTGTTGAAGTGTATTTCATTTACTGCCCATGTAGATATGCCTTGTTTGACACTGTTTCAGTTTCCTTTCAATAACCTAGGAAAGCCATCCTTGCATCTACAATCATCTATCCACCAATGAAGCCAAACCTGTTTTAATAAAAGATCAAAGGCTACCCAGACATACCCATTGGGTTACCACCCACCCAGCCTACCCAGACTTAGAGATATTTTTAATTGACCATGTCTCGGGATGAAAAAAAACAAGAGTAGGCCTATTTGGTTTCATATAAATAATGTCAGTCAGGTTTCATATAAACAATATAATTTATATTTGTGAGTCAGGTTTCAAATAAAGAATATGATTTCACAACACACATTTCCGATCAAAAACATAAGTCAGAGCACAGCCTCTCTATTCTCTCATGTGATTTCAGGTCTTCTGACTGGGAAAACGTTTTTCCACAATAAGAGCAGCGGAAAGGCTTCTCTCCTGAATGTGTTCCTTCATGTGATTTCAGGTGCTCCAACTGGTTGAAACGCTTTTCACATTGGGAGCAGTGGTAAGGCATCTCTCCTCTGTGTGTCCACTCATGCGAATTCAGACTCCCTAACCAGGTAAAACTCTTTCCACATTGGGAGCAATGGTAAGGCTTCTCTCCAGAGTGTATTCTATTATGTATTTTCAGGTTCCCTACCTGGGTGAAACTCTTCTCACACTGAGAACATTGGTAAGGCTTTTCTCCTGTGTGTGTCCTCGCATGACTTTTTAGGTCCCCTGATCTTGAAAATCTCTTTTCACATTGGGAGCAGTGGTAAGGCTTTTCTCCTGTGTGTGTCCTCTCATGCTCTTTTAAGTGCCCTAACCGGGTAAAACTTTTTCCACACTTGGAACATTGGAATGGCTTTTCTCCAGAGTGTAGTTTCTCATGCCTTTTCAGGTTGACTAACACAGTAAAACTCTTTCCACACTGGGAACATTGGAAAGGCTTTTCTCCTGTGTGTGTTCTCTCATGCTGTTTTAGGTACCCTAACCAGGTAAAACTCTTTCCACAGTGGGAACAGTGATGCGGTCTTGCTGGTTTGGGCGTCTCTGGTTCTGGTTCCCCTGAAGGACTCTTCCCGCTGTCAGAGTGAGAGTCTGGTCTCTCTCCTGCCAAAGACAAGGTATGTAGTTAAACAGAGACCTGAATGATACCTCCACATGGTAAAACTGTCTTCCTATTAGGGTTGATTTCCCAGAATTCCCAGGCTTTTCAGAAATCCTGGTTTGGTGGATTTTGGATTTCCTGCTTATTCGCTAATGATTCTGGGCATCTTGGAAAACCAGGAAAATAATAAATATAGCTGCAAGCAGCATTGTAACAGGATGCTGTCTTATGAGCGGGCTGAAAGAGACCGTTGCATGGAAGCATTAAACATCCTCCCTTGTGGACTCCTAACAATTCAAAACAATTAAATGGGTCAAGGTTCAAGTTGATTAAGAGAAGAGAAGTGGAGTTATTAGGGTTTAATAGAAAACACTTTTTATGTTTTACAAAGATGCATTTTACTACTACCACCACCACTACTACCACTGCTAATACTACTACTACCAGTACTACTGCTACAACCACTACCTCTGATACTACTACCTCTACCTCGACTACTACTACAACCGCTACTACTACCACAACTACTACTACTGCTGCTACTACTACCACCGCTAATATTACTACTACTGCTGCTGCTCCTACTACTACTACTACTGCTACTACTAATACTACCACCGCTACTCTTACTACCACCGCTCCTACCGTTACTGCTGCTACTATTACTACCACCACTACTACTACCATTACTACTGCTACAACTACTACTACTACTATTGCTACTACTACTACTACCACTATTGCTACTACTACTACTATTGCTGCTACTACTACCACTACTACTACCGCTACTACTACTACTGCTACTACTACTACTACTACTACTACTACTACTACTACCACTGCTACTACTACTACCACTGCTACTACCACTACTACTACTACTACCACTGCTACTACCACTACTACTACTACTACTGCAGCTACTACTACCACTACTTCCGCTACTGCTACTACCATTACTGCTGCTACTACTACACCTACTGCTACCACTACTACTACCACCACTACTACTACTGCAGCTGCTACCACTGCTACTACTGCTACCGCTACCACTGCTACCACTACCACTATCGCTACTACTGCTACCACTACCAGTACTACTTCTACCGCTACCAGTACAACTGCTACCCCTACCAGTACTACTACTACCCCTAGCAGTACTACTACTACCCCTAGCAGTACTACTACTACTACTACTACTACTACTACTGCTACTACTACTAATACTACTGCTACCACTACCGTTACTGCTACTACTACCGCTACTACTACCACCACCACTACTATTATATCTACTACTGCTACTACCAATACTGCTACTACTACTACCACCACCACTACTACTACTATTATATCTACTGCTACTACTACTATATCTACTACTGCTCAAATAAAATGTTATTTGTCACATGTGCTAAATACAACACGTGTAGACCTTACAGTGAAATGCTTACTTACAAGCCCTTAGCCAACAATGCAGTTAAGATAATATATTTTAAAAAGTAAGAGATTAGAATAACAAATAAAGAGCAGCAGTAAATAATAATAGCAGGGCTATACACAGAAGGGTGCTGGTACAGAGTCAATGTGGAGGCTATATACAGGGGGTACAGGTACAGAGTCAATGTGGAGGCTATATACAGGGGGTACAGGTACAGAGTCAAGGTGGAGGCTATATACAGGGGGAACCGGTACAGAGTCAATGTGGAGGCTATATACAGGAGGTACCGGTACAGAGTCAAGGTGGAGGCTATATACAGGAGATACCGGTACAGAGTCAAGGTGGAGGCTATATACAGGGGGTACCGGTACAGAGTCAATGTGGAGGCTATATACAGGGGGGTACCGTTACAGAGTCAATGTGGAGGCTATATACAGGAGGTACCGGTACAGAGTCAAGGTGGAGGCTATATACAGGGGGTACCGGTACAGAGTCAATGTGGAGGCTATATACAGGGGGGTACCGTTACAGAGTCAAGGTGGAGGCTATATACAGGGGGTACCGGTACAGAGTCAATGTGGAGACTATATACAGGAGGTACCGGTACAGAGTCAAGGTGGAGGCTATATACAGGAGGTACCGGTACAGAGTCAATGTGGAGGCTATATACAGGGGGAACTGGTACAGAGTCAATGTGGAGGCTATATACATGGGGTACCGGTACAGAGTCAATGTGGAGGCTATATACAGGGGGTACCGGTACAGAGTCAATGTGGAGGCTATATACAGGGGGTACCGGTACAGAGTCAATGTGGAGGCTATATACAGGGGTACCGGTACAGAGTCAATGTGGAGACTGTATACAGGGGGTACCGGTACAGAGTCAATGTGGAGGCTATATACATGGGGTACCGGTACAGAGTCAATGTGGAGGCTATATACAGGGGGTACCGGTACCGAGTCAATGTGGAGGCTATATACAGGGGGTACTGGTACAGAGTCAATGTGGAGACTATATACAGGGGGTACTGGTACAGAGTCAATGTGGAGACTATATACAGGGGGTACTGGTACAGAGTCAATGTGGAGGCTATATACAGGGGGTACCGGTACAGAGTCAATGTGGAGGCTATATACAGGGGGTACCAGTACAGAGTCAATGTGGAGGCTATATACAGGGGGTACTGGTACAGAGTCAATGTGGAGGCTATATACAGGGGGTACCAGTACAGTCAATGTGCAGGGGGCACCGGCGTCGAGGTAATTATGTACACGTAAGTAGAGTTATTAAAGTGGCCATGCATAGATAATAACAGACAGTTGCAGCAGCGTATGGGGGAGGGGGGGGGCAGTGTAAATAGTCTCGGTAGCCATTTGAATAGCTGTCTTATGGTTTGGGGGTAGAAGCTGGCTGTCCGGTACCGCTTGCCGTGCAGTACCACTATGACTAGGGTGGCTGTAGTCTATGACAATTTTTTGGGCCTTCCTCTTACACTGCCTGGTATAGAGGTCCTGGATGACAGGAAGTGTGGCCCCGGTGATGTACTGGGCCGTACGCACTACCCTCTGTAGTGCCTTGCGGTCGGAGGCTGAGCAGTTGCCATACCAGGCAGTGATACAACCCATCAGGATGCTCTCGATGGTGCAGCTGTAATACCTTTTGAGGATCTGAGGACCCATGCCAAATCTTTTCAGTCTCCTGAGGGGGAATAGGTTTTGTCGTGCCCTCTTCACGACTGTCTTGGTGTGCTTGGACCATGTTAGTTTGTTGGTGATGTGGACGCCAAAGAACTTGAAGCTCTCAACCTGCTCCACTACAGCCCCGTCGATGAGAATGGTGGCGTGCTCGGTCCTCCTTTTCCAGTAGTCCACAATAATCTCCTTTGTCTTGATCACGTTGAGAGAGAGGTCGTTGTCCTTGCACCACACGGTCAGGTCACTGACCTCCTCCCTATATGCTGTCTCATCGTTGATCAGGCCTACCCCTGTTGTCATCAGCAAACTTAATGATGGTGCACTAATACTACCACTACTACTACTGCTGCTGCTACTACCACTACTACTACTAGTACTACTGCTACTACCACTACTACTACTACTAGTACTACTGCTAGTACTACTGCTACTACCACTACTACTACTAGTACTACTGCTACTACCACTGCTACCACTACTACTACTACTGCTACTACCACTACTACTACTAGTACTACTGCTACTACCACTACTACTACTACTAGTACTACTGCTACTACCACTACTACCACTGCTGCTACTACCACTACTACTGCTACCACTACTACTACTATTACAGACATATATGATTAACAGACTACTACCACTACTACTGCTACCACTACTACTACTACCACTACTACTACTAGTACTACTACTACCACTACTACCACTACTATTACAGACATATATGATTAACAGACTACTACCACTACCGCCACCAAAAATAAACGTCCTCTCACTGTCAACTGCGTTCATTTTCAGCAAATATTTGTATGAACATAACAAATCACGCACAGAAAGAGCAGTATGGCTGGTGGCATTGTCATGCTGGAGGGTCATGCCAGGATGAGCCTGCAGGAAGGGTACCACATGAGGGAGGAGGATGTCTTCCCTGTAATGCACAGCGTTGAGATTGCCTGCAATGACAACAAGCACAGTCCGATGATGCTGTGACACACCGCCCCAGACCATGACGGACCCTCCACCTCCAAATCGATCCTGCTCCAGAGTACAGGCCTCGGTGTAACACTCATTCGTCGATAAACGCGAATCCAACCATCACCCCTGGTGAGACAAAACCGCAACTCCTTAGTGAAGAGCACTTTTTGCCAGTCCTGTCTGGTCCAGCGACGGTGGGTTTGTGCCCATAGGCGACGTTGTTGCCAGTGATGTCTGGGGTGAGGACCTTCCTTACAAAAGGCCTACAAGCCCTCAGTCCAGCCTCTCTCAGCCTATTGCGGACATTCTGAGCACTGATGGAGGGATTGTGCATTCCTGGTGTAACTCGGGCAGTTGTTGTTGCCATCCTGTACCTGTCCCGCAGGTGTGATGTTCAGATGTACCGATCCTGTGCAGGTGTTGTTACACGTGGTCTGCCACTGCGAGGATGATCAGCTGTCCGTCCTGTCTCCCTGTAGCGCTGTCTTAGGCGTCTCACAGTACAGACATTGCAATTTATTGCCCAGGCCACATCTGCAGTCCTCATGCCTCCTTGCAGCATGCCTAAGGCACGTTCACGCAGATGAGCAGGGACACTGGGCATCTTTCTTTTGGTGTTTTTCAGAGTCAGTAGAAAGGCCTCTTTAGTGTCCTACGTTTTCATAACTGTGACCTTAATTGCCTACCGTCTGTAAGCTGTTAGTGTCTTAACGACCGTTCCACAGGTGCATGTTCATTAATTGTTTATGGTTCATTGAACAAACATGGGAAATAGTGTTTAAACCCTTTACAATGAAGATCTGTGAAGTTATTTGGATTTTTACGGATTATCTTTGAAAGACAGGGTCCTGAAAAAGGGGCGTTTCTTTTTTTGCTGAGTTTACTACTACTAGAGACAGACATGATTAACAGACTATTACTGAGCAAAGCTCTATAATAATAGATAATGTCATGTTTACAGGCTGAGCAGAGCTCTATAATAATAGATAATGTCATGTTTATAGGCTGAGCAGAGCTCTATAATAATAGATAATGTCATGTTTATAGGCTGAGCAGAGCTCTATAATAATAGATAATGTCATGTTTATAGGCTGAGCAGAGCTCTATAATAATAGATAATGTCATGTTTATAGGCTGAGCAGAGCTCTATAATAATAGATAATGTCATGTTTATAGGCTGAACAGAGCTCTATATTAATAGATAATGTCATGTTTATAGGCTGAGCAGAGCTCTATAATAATAGATAATGTCATGTTTATAGGCTGAGCAGAGCTCTATAATAATAGATAATGTCATGTTTATAGGCTGAACAGAGCTCTATTATAGATAGATAATGTCATGTTTACAGGCTGATCAGAGCTCTATAATAATAGATAATGTCATGTTTACAGGCTGATCAGAGCTCTATAATAATAGATAATGTCATGTTTACAGGCTGATCAGAGCTCTATAATAATAGATAATGTCATGTTTACAGGCTGATCAGAGCTCTATAATAATAGATAATGTCATGTTTACAGGCTGAACAGAGCTCTATAATAATAGATAATGTCATGTTTACAGGCTGAACAGAGCTCTATAATAGATCATTAGGACTACAGTATTTAAATCCATGTCATTAATTTTAATGCATTTGATCCATCGTTAACCTTTTGTTGGTGGCCCGCTCTTTAATTGTATACAAACCTTACATTGTAGCTTTAACAATTCCTACAGTAAAGAACAACATATTCAAGTATAAAACGTCAATTGAACGCCCTTTGAAAACCACACATTAGTTCAACAAATGCTGAGTTCTGCCCGTTTGAGATAGTCCTACTCACTGGCGTTAATCAGCCCTCCCGTCTCCTTCTCCTCTTTCGATGTGCCATTTATCTCTCCCTCGTTAATTCCTCCAAAAACAGCATCCTCCTCTTCTTTTACTGTAACATCCTCCTCTTTCACTCTGATCGTGTCTTCCTCTTCTTTCACTGTAACAGCCTCACCCTCTACCTTTACTGTGACATCCTCTTCTTCCTTCTCCTCTTTCACAACAATGTTCAGCCACATGCCTTCTTTCTCCGTCCAGCAGACCTCCTCTCCTTTTGCAGGAGCAGAGTAGCTTAGTGAACTCATGGTCGGAGATGTTAGCTAGCTAACGTAACTAGTTCGCATGAGCGATTAGCCTAATTTAACCAGCCAGCTGACTAACAACGTAAATATGAAATTAAATGGGGCAACTAGATACGACAGAAGTGTATTCAAAGCAGAGTGGTTGATGCACCGAAAGTGTCTAAAGAGCTTGACTGTTTCGGGTATTTTGGCTAGCAAGATAACGAGGTGGATAACTAGCTGTTGTTATCGAGGAAGTGTTCCGTCCACTAGATTACGCGTCACACTGAAAGCATCGCCTGAAAGACACATCGCCAACTGCTGACTGGAGTGGTTAACGCAGTTGAGAAAAATATGTATTTTTATATTTGCATGTTGTATTTAAACGCAACATGCAAAAAAACAGTTCATATAAGGAAATCTGTCAATTGAAATAAATTCATTAGGCCCAAATCTATGGATTTCACATGACTGAGCAGGGGCTCATCCATGGGTGGACCTGGGATAGTGGATCTGGCATAGGCCCACCCACTTGCTCACTAACAGGGATGCAGGGATGTAAACAAATTTGTGCACAACAAATCAAATCAAATTGTATTTGTCAGAATACAACAGGTGTAGTAGACCTTACAGTGAAATGCTGAATACAACAGGTGTAGACCTTACAGTGAAATGCTGAATACAACAGGTGTAGACCTCACAGTGAAATGCTTACTTACAAGCCCTTAACCAACAATGCAGTTTTAAGAAAATACAAAAGAAAAGTAAGAGATAGAAGTAACAAATAATTAAAGAGCAGCAGGAAAACAACAATTGCGAGGCGATATCCAGGGGGTATAGAGTCAATGTGTGGGGGCACCGGTGTCGAAGTAATTGAGGTAATATTTACATGTAGGCAGAGTTATCAAAGTGACTATGCATAGATAATAACAGAGTAGCAGCAGCGTAGAAGAGGGGGGCAATGCAAATAGTCTGGGTAGCCATTCGATTAGATGTTCAGGAGTCTTATGGATTGGGGGTAAAAGCTGTTTGGAAGTCTATTGTTCCTAGACTTGGCGCTCCGGTACCGCTTGCCGTGCGGTAGCAGAGAGGACAGTCTTTGACTAGGGTGGCTGGAGTCTTTTTTTAGGGCTTTCCTCTGACACCGCCTGGTATAGAGGTCTTAGATGGCAGGAAGCTTGACCCTGGTGATGTACTGGGCCGTGCACACTACTCTGCAGTGCCCTGCGGTCGGAGGCCGAGCAGTTGCCATACCAGGCAGTGATGCAACCCGTCAGGATGCTCTCGATGGTGCAGCTGTAAAACCTTTTGAGGATCTGAGGACCCATGCCAAATATTTTCTCTCAAACATTGAGACATTTGAGAGAAATAAGCTCTTTTTGCACATGGAAAATTTCAGGGATCTTATATTTCAGCTCATGAAACTTGGGACCAACATTTTACATGTTGCGTTTATATTTTTGTTCAATGTATAAAACATAATGTAGATGTCAATAATGAACAGACTAGGTCGATACCGCTCCTACACAGTCTAACAATACATCATTGTTAGATGTATATAATGAACAGACTAGGTCTATACTGCTACTACAGTTTGTTGTTAAAAAGTGGGATTAAAGTGAATTTGTAAAAAATAGAATATTAGAAAAAGAAAAAGCGATTACAGCTGTGAGTCTTTCTGGGTGAGTCTCACAACTGGATTGTACAACATGTGCCCATTATTCTTTAAAAAAAATCTTCAAGCTCTGTCAAATTGGTTATTGATCATTTCATGACAACTATTTTCAGGTCTTGCCATAGATTTTCAAGCAGGTTTAAGTCAAAACTGTAACTCGGCCTCTCAGGAACATTCACTGTCTTCTTGGTAAGCAACTCCAACATATATTTGGCCTTGTGTTTTAGGTTATTATCCTGCTGAAAGGTGAATTCATCTCCCAGTATCTGGTGGAAAGCAGACTGAACCAGGTTTTCCTTTAGGATTTTGCCTGTGCTTAGCTCTACTCCGTTTATTTTTTATCCTGAAAAACTCCCCAGTCCATAACGATTACAAGCTTACCCATAACCTGCTGCAGCCACCACTATGCTTGAAAATATGGAGAGTGGTACTCAGTAATGTGTTGCATTGGATTTGCCCCAAACATAATACTTTGTATTCAGAAAAAAAAGTAAATTGCTTTGCCACATTTTTTGCAGTATTACTTTTGTTCCTTGTTGCAAACAGGATGCATGTTTTGGAATATTCTGTACAGTCTTCCTTATTTGTGACTCGTTTCTGGAAACTAGGCGTATGTCAAGCATCAATACTTCAGAGGAGAGCCATTTGAACGTGAACTTAAAAACAAAATATCAAAATGTGTTTTTTTGGGCATAAATGCCATCTGGTACATGTGAACTTTCATGTGCCTTAATAACAAACGTGTATGCCATCTGTAAATACGAATAAAATTGTTAAATTGTGAACCTAGTTGGTTTAGCCACAGAAAAAGACAAGCAAACCTTCCTGCTAGCCATGATTGGCTGAGATAATGAGTGGCATGGTTGTAGTAGAACTGCATAAGTGTTGCTCTCCACTTTCTGGAGGACCGAGTTTTGAAATCAGTGAAATTAGAGTATGATAGCTAAGGAGATGGAGAAAATTCTGCCGTTTGTTGCAAATATGCAGACGGAGTCGAAAAGAGAACACACAGAAGGCTGTTGTATAAAACACCTGTTTCCGGATTACATCTTCAAACTAAGGACAACCATGGCATCCATGACAGAGAGGGAGAAGCGTCCATCCATGTATACAGGTAAGAGAGTCTAGCTAGCTACATTTTCAGATATTACATGTTTCTAATTTTGTCAGTCGTTTTCAAGTTAAAGTGTACTGTTAGCTAACAAGCTAACGCTAGCTGGCTGGCTAGCTAGCTAACGTTACGTGTATGATCTGTGTAGTAATATTATTCGTATCTCAGATCTGGCACTCCATATTAAATTTACGAACACACCCGTAGTATAAGCCAGCCTTTAGTCTTGAAATCTTTGGTTGTTTAGTACATAGCCTCACATGTGAATCCTTAAAGAGATGGGTGGGGCTAAAGGCTTAAGAGGGTGTGAACGATGCTGAATGGGTGCAGACCAATAAGAGCTCTCCAGTAGGTGTACCAAAACATTCAAGGGCCATTTTCTCAAAAGTGAGGTTACAAGTTTATCAACTTTCAAAGCAGAATTACTTTCCCATTGTTCCTCAAATGCAGTGTATTATATACCATTTTCTAGCTCTGAGTCTCTACTTTTATCTAATGTAAAAAAAAACCATAAGACCGAATCGAGCCTTTCGGTCACATTTTCACTCTGTCAGTTAGGTTAGTATTGCAGAGTAACTACAATGTTGATCCGTCGTCAGTTTACGCCTATCCCAGCCATTAAACTCTAACTGTTTTAAAGTCTCCAGTGGCCCAGTGGCGATTTTAGCATGTAAATCTTGGTGGGGCAAATATAAAGAAAATGTGGGATGCATGGTAGCAAAGCCACTACACAACACTAAGCAAAACAGTTAATTCAGCCTCATTTACTGCCTTTAAAAAAAACATAGCTGATATGGCTGACTTGCTTAAACAAATGTGGTTTCTACTGACAAGTGAGATGTTCAAACTATGGCATAAGGTGACTACAAGCGGATAAGAGGCAATCTGTAATTTCGATTAAGACATTCATGAGCGAGCTAGGACAGACTTTGTCAATATAACTATTTGTTCAGCACTTTTGAAATGTACAGTGACAGAATTCAGAACATGGGCCATTCTTACAGTATTCTCCCTGTAGACCAAGTCAGAACTGTATGATAAGGGGGCATATGAGCAGACAATGAAAGCTCTTACAATATTCAATGATTACATTTCTCTAAAACAGGCTATAGGCTACATGTGCACCACCAAGTCAGAACAGTAGGTGAAATTAAGAGGGGAAAATAGACCAAATTATTAGGGTGAGGCACATGGGCTACTAACAGCTTACTACACAACATACAGTTAGTATTACTTTCTTAGCTACAGTTTCCATATCTCCCAGGCATACTAAATCATTTATGCAGCAGCATACAATACATTTTTGGACTCACCACTCATTGTTGAATTTGCGACTTGTTGTGTAATGTTTATGTCCAATGGCCACCAATACATTTAATCTATAATTTGTCTTCATTATTTATCTTCATATGACAAGGATTAAAAAGAATTTGCCAGTAGATTGTCGACATGATTCATGATGATGACTGCTCGCTAAGATTTTGAAGGTATGATGTGAATATACTGTAGATATAACGTAATTTGATGTCATTTTATCTGTGGCCAATGACCTTGAGCCTTCTTGGATGGGCACGTCTAATGTAACTCTATGGCAGCAACCAAGGGGCTTGAATTTTCCATGTCTATCCTTAGACTTGGCGGTGACGTAGTGTCCCCATGAGTGACAGAAAACTGAGCCAATCACGGCACAACGCTACATATTTTCTGCTGGCTTGCCCCACCACCACAGAAAGCACTGAGCTAGGTTGAAACACCTGCAATTTAGAGTTAACTTACTCAAGAAAACAAAAAATGAGATCATATTAACTCAATGAGATATATATATATATATATATATACACACACACAGTCGTGGCCAAAAGTTTTGAGAATGACACAAATATTAATTTTCACAAAGTTTGCTACCTCAGTTTGTATGATGGCATATACCCCAGAATGTTATGAAGAGTGATCAAATGAATTGCAATTAATTGCAACGTCCCTCTTTGCCATGCAAATGAACTGAATCCCCCAAAACATTTCCACTGCATTTCAGCCCTGCCACAAAAGGACCAGCTGACATCATATCAGTGATTATTTTGTTAACACAGCTGTGAGTGTTGACGCGGACAAGGCTGGAGATCACCCTGTCATGCTGATTGAGTTTGAATAACAGACTGGAAGCTTCAAAAGGAGGGTGGTGCTTGGAATCATCATTCTTCCTCTGTCAACCATGGTTACCTGCAAGGAAACACATGCCGTCATCATTGCTTTGCACAAAAAGGGCTTCACAGGCAAGGATATTGCTGCCAGTAAGATTGCACCTAAATCAACCATTTACCGGATCATCAACAACTTCAAGGAGAGCGGTTCAATTGTTGTGAAGAAGGCTTCAGGGCGCCCAAGAAAGTCCAGCAAGCGCCAGGACTGTCTCCTAAAGTTGATTCAGCTGCGGGATCGGGGCACCACCAGTACAGAGCTTGCTCAGGAATGGCAGCAGGCAGGTGTGAGTGCATCTGCACGCACAGTGAGGCAAAGACTTTTAGAGGATGGCCTGGTGTCAAGAAGGGCAGCAAAGAAGCCACTTCTCTCCAGGAAAAACATCAGGGACAGACTAATATTCTGCAAAAGGTACAGGGATTGGACTGCTGAGGACTGGGGTAAAGTCATTTTCTCTGATGAATCCCCTTTTCCGATTGTTTGGGGCATCTGGAAAAAGCTTGTCCAGAAAAGACAAGGTGAGCGCTACCATCAGTCCTGTGTCATGCCAACAGTAAACCATCCTGAGACTATTCATGTGTGGGGTTGCTTCTCAGCCAAGGGAGTGGGCTCACTCACAATTTTGCCTAAGAACACAGCCATGAATAAAGAATGGAACCAACACATCCTCAGAGAGCAACTTCTCCCAGCCATACAGGAACAGTTGGGTGACAAACAATGCCTTTTCCTGCATGATGGAGCACCTTGCCATAAGGCAAAAGTGATAACTAAGTGGCTCGGGGAACAAAACATCGATATTTTGGGTCCATAGCCAGGAAACTCCCCAGACCTTAATCCCATTGAGAACTTGTGGTCAATCCTCAAGAGGCGGGTGGACAAACAAAAACCCACAAATTCTGACAAACTCCAAGCACTGATTATGCAAGAATGGGCTGTCATCAGTCAGGATGTGGCCCAGAAGTTAATTGACAGCATGCCAGGGCGGATTGCAGAGGTCTTGAAAAAGAAGGGTCAACACTGCAAATATTGACTCTTTGCATCAACTTCATGTAATTGTCAATAAAAGCCTTTGACACTTATGAAATGCTTGTAATTATACTTCAGTATTCCATAGTAACATCTGACAAAAATATCTAAAGACACTGAAGCAGCAAACTTTGTGGAAATTAATGTGTCATTCTGAAAACTTTTGGCCACGACTGTATATATATATATTTTTATTTTTATTTTTTTTATTTTTTTTACATTGTTTGCAAACTGATATGTGACACGTATTAATGCAAAAATAACATGCAAAACAGGCATGCCCCCCAACTTTTTTGTTATTTAAAGGCAAGCCCCTCCTGCCCTGAATGATGGGTTGCCACTGCATTGGCAACCCATCATGTAAATGAGAGCTTGTTTTCAACTGGCCTACCTGTTTAAATAAAGGTGAAATAAAATACATAAAATAAAATTGGCCTCATGGTGAAATCCCTGAGCGGTTTCCTTCCTCCCCGGCAACCGAATTAGGAAGCATACCTGTATTTTTGTAGTGACTGGGTGTATTGATACACCATCCAAAGTGTAATTAACTTCACCATGCTCAAAGGGATATTAAATGTCTGCTTTTTTTATTTTTACCCATCTACCCTTCTTTGCGATGCATTGGAAAACCTCCCAGATCTTTGTGGTTGAATCTGTTTGACTGAGGGACCTTACAGATAATTGTATGTGTGGGGTACAGAGATGAGGCAGTCATTCAAAAATCATGATAAACACTATTATTGCACACAGAGTCCATGCAACTTATGTGACTTGTCGATGGCTGTGGCACATTTCTACTCCTGAACTTATTTAGGCTTGCCATAATAAAGGGATTGAATACTTGAGTCAAGACTTTAACTTTTAATTTTTAAATCAATTTGTAAAAAAAAAAAAAAAAAAACATTATTCCACTTTGACATTATGTGATATTGTGTGCCAGAGACACACACAAAAAAGTACATTTAAACCATTTTAAATTCAGGCTGTAACACAACAAAATGTGGAAAAAGTCAAGTGGTGTGAATACTTTCTGAAGGCAATGTACATCGCCTGTGAAAAGAGGCTAGTTGCTGTTCACCCAAAACAACACTTTCAGATGGGAATGTCCGTTCTGTTTGTCGATGGCTGTGGTACAGTCCTGTTTCAGATGGGAATGTCCGTTCTGTTTGTCGATGGCTGTGGTACAGTCCTGTTTCAGATGGGAATGTCCGTTCTGTTTGTCGATGGCTGTGGTACAGTCCTGTTTCAGATGGGAATGTCCGTTCTGTTTGTCGATGGCTGTGGTACAGTCCTGTTTCAGATGGGAATGTCCGTTCTGTTTGTCGATGGCTGTGGTACAGTATACTGTTACAGATGGGAATGTCCGTTCTGTTTGTCGATGGCTGTGGTACAGTATACTGTTACAGATGGGAATGTCCGTTCTGTTTGTCGATGGCTGTGGTACAGTCCTGTTTCAGATGGGAATGTCCGTTCTGTTTGTCGATGGCTGTGGTACAGTCCTGTTTCAGATGGGAATGTCCGTTCTGTTTGCCGATGGCTGTGGTACAGTATACTGTTTCAGATGGGAATGTCCGTTCTGTTTGTCGATGGCTGTGGTACAGTCCTGTTACAGATGGGAATGTCCGTTCTGTTTGCCGATGGCTGTGGTACAGTATACTGTTTCAGATGGGAATGTCCGTTCTGTTTGTCGATGGCTGTGGTACAGTCCTGTTACAGATGAGAATGTCCGTTCTGTTTGCCGATGGCTGTGGTACAGTCCTGTTTCAGATGGGAATGTCCGTTCTGTTTGTCGATGGCTGTGGTACAGTCCTGTTACAGATGGGAATGTCCGTTCTGTTTGTCGATGGCTGTGGTACAGTCCTGTTTCAGATGGGAATGTCCGTTCTGTTTGTCGACGGCTGTGGTACAGTCCTGTTTCAGATGGGAATGTCCGTTCTGTTTGTCGATGGCTGTGGTACAGTCCTGTTTCAGATGGGAATGTCCGTTCTGTTTGTCGATGGCTGTGGTACAGTCCTGTTTCAGATGGGAATGTCCGTTCTGTTTGTCGATGGCTGTGGTACAGTACTGTTTCAGATGGGAATGTCCGTTCTGTTTGTCGACGGCTGTGGTACAGTCCTGTTTCAGATGGGAATGTCCGTTCTGTTTGTCGATGGCTGTGGTACAGTCCTGTTTCAGATGGGAATGTCCGTTCTGTTTGTCGATGGCTGTGGTACAGTCCTGTTTCAGATGGGAATGTCCGTTCTGTTTGTCGACGGCTGTGGTACAGTCCTGTTTCAGATGGGAATGTCCGTTCTGTTTGTCGATGGCTGTGGTACAGTCCTGTTTCAGATGGGAATGTCCGTTCTGTTTGTCGATGGCTGTGGTACAGTCCTGTTTCAGATGGGAATGTCCGTTCTGTTTGTCGATGGCTGTGGTACAGTCCTGTTTCAGGATGGGAATGTCCGTTCTGTTTGTCGATGGCTGTGGTACAGTATACTGTTACAGATGGGAATGTCCGTTCTGTTTGTTGACGGCTGTGGTACAGTATGTATATGTATGTATTATTTGTAGCGTTGTACAGCTAAAGCCCGAGTCATCTTGAGACACAACTCACATTTAAACATCTGGCTGTGTCATTATGACTTTGGAGAATTATGACACATTGAACTTATTTCATTTTGAACAATTATAGGTTTCAAAGCATCAACATGGAGAAGAAAATAGGGAGAGAATAAAAGACAGATTGGATCCTGAAAAATTGACCGCAATAACTGGTGAGTAGGTTTTTGTTTGTTCATCGATGGCAAATTAGTATTTAACTGTGTGCGGGTATCATGATATTGTTTATAAAAATAATATGAATTATGAAACAGTAGTGGAAAAGTACCCAATTGTTATACTGGAGTAAAAGTAAAGATACTTTAAGAGAAAATGACTCAAGCAAAAGTCACCCAGTAAAATTCTACTTGAGTAAAAGTATTTGGTTTTAAAATATACTTAAGTGTCAACAGTAAATGTAATCGCTAAAATATTCTTAAGTATCAAAAGTTAAAGTATAAATCATTTCAAATTCCTTATATTAAGCAAACCAGACGGCACGATTGTATTGTTTCTTAAATTTACACTCAGACAGCATTTACAAACGAAGCATGTGTTTAGTGAGTCCACCAGATCAGAGGTGGTAGAGATGACCAAGGATGTTCTCTTGATAAGTGTGTGAATTACAATATTTTCCTGTCCTGCTAAGCATTCAAAATGTTACGAGTACTTTTGGGTGTCAGGGAACATGTATGGAGTAAAAAGTACATTATTTTCTTTAGGAATGTAGTGAAGTAAAAGTACAAATACAACTTAAGTAGTACTTCAAGGATTTTTACTTAAGTACTGTACACCATGGCTTATAAATGACTCATGGCAGAAAGAATGGTGAATATTATTCCAGTCACTGACATGGCTTAAAAAGGGATACTGCGAGATTGAGATTTGTTATTTTTCTACTTACCTAGAGTCACACAAACTCACAGTAAGCATTTTTATGTCTCTGCCAAAAATATAAAAAATGTCTCCCGGTACAGTAGCCAGCTCCTCTCAGAAGCAGAGAGACCTTCTAAGACCCAAAATGTCTCCCTTCTAACTACTGTAAAGCTTGGTGGTCTTTTATAGTCATCAATATTTTAGAAGTTGTTCATTTTACTGATAATCATAAGGAGATTCTATCCACTTCCTCATTCTCTGTCTCGTTGTCGCATAGAGATCGCAACATTGTATCAGTCTCATTATGGCGTCTGTCAGTGTACAGGCAGTGCCATTGTATCTGTGTCACTGTTGTGAGCAGAGTGTGGGAGCCGTATGTGTGCTCCCTGATGCACTTTGAGTCCATGTGATGTGAAGAATTTGTTTACACAATATGAACAGTGGTAAGAAATCTCCCTTGTGTGTTAACTCATGGTCTTTCCCTAACTGGGTAAATATCTTTCCACACTGAAAGGTTTCTCTCTGGTGTGGATTCTTTCATGCAATTTCAGTTGCCTTAACCAGGCACATATCATTCCACAGTGGGAGCAGTTCCAAAAGGCTTCTCCCTAGTGTGTATTTTCTCATGCTGCTTCAGTTTCCCTAACTTCTTAAAACTCCTTTCACAACGGGAACCCTGGAAACGCTTCATTACAGAGTGTGTTAGCTCATGATATTTCAGGGTCCCTGATGAGGTAAAACTCTTTTCACAGTGGGAACATTGGTAGGGCTTCTCTCCTGAGTGTATTCTCTCGTGTTGTTTCATGTTACTTGACTCTGAGAAACTCTTTCCACACTGGGAGCAATGATAAGGTTTTTCTCCTGTGTGTCCTCTTATGCTTTTTCAGGTCCCCTGATGAGGTAAATCTTTTCCCACAGTGGGAGCAGTGGTAGGGTTTTTCTCCTGTGTGTATTCTCTTATGTTTTTTCATGTCCCCTAGCTGGGTAAACATTTTTCCACACTGGGCGCATTGATAGGGCTTGTCTCCTGAGTGTATTCTCTCATGTTTTTTCAGGTTACATGACATGGTGAAATTCTTTCCACACTGGGAGCAATGGTAAGGTTTTTCTCCTGTGTGTGTTCTTTTATGGTATTTTAAGTGTGCAGCTTGGGTAAAACTCTTTCCACATTGGGAGCATTGGTAGGGCTTCTCTCCTGAGTGTGTTCTCTCATGCCGTCTCAGGTGGTTTAATCGGCTAAATCTCTTCCCACAGTCTGAGCACTGGTAAGGTGGTACTCCAGAGTGAATTATTTTATGTTTTTTCAGATAATCCAATGAGGAAAAACTAGACATTTCTCCTGAGTGTGTCCTCTCATGTTTTTTCAGGTTGCCTAACTCAGTAAAACACTTTCCACACATGGAGCAGTGGAAAGACTTTTTCCCTGTGTGTGTTCTCTCATGTCGTTTCAGGGACCCTAATCGGGTAAAACTCTTTGCACACTGAGAACAGTGATAAGGTGTCTCGCCTGAGTGTATTCTCTTATGTATTTTCAGGTATTCGGAAGAGGAAAATCTCTTTCTACATTTAGTGCATTGGTTAAGCTTCTCTCCTATGTGTATTCTCTCATGTGTTCTCAAATTCCCTAACTGGGAGCAACTCTTCCCACACTGAGAGCAGTGGTAAGGCTTCTCTCCTGTGTGTGTTCTCTTATGGTCTTTAAGGTACCCTAACCGGGTAAAACACATTCCACACTGGCAGCATTGGAAAGGATTTTCTCCTGTGTGTGTTCTCTCATGCCTTTTCAGGTTCCATAACCTGGTATATTTCTTTCCACACTGAGAACAGTGGTGTTGTCTCGCTGGTTTGGACAGCTCTGGCTCTGGTTCGCCTGAAGGAGTCTTGCTGCTGTCAGAGTAAGAGTCTGGTCTCTCTCCTGCCAAAGACAAAAATAGGAGACTATTTAGTTTAACACTAATGTATCTGTGTTTGGCACTCAGCATTTAGGAGATAGATTGGGAATAAGGCCCTGGACTAGTGTCCTGTTTAGGGGGTGTACTGGTACATCAAGCTGCCTCACTACAGAAACAGGAGAAAAGCTAGTGTCCTGTCTAGGGGGTGTACTGTACATCAAGCTGCCTCACTACAGAAAAAATAAAACGGACTAGGTCTATGCTGATCCTACATGGTGTAACAATACATCATGTAGATGTATATAATGAACAGACTAGGTCTATACTGCTCCTACATGGTGTAACAATACATCATGTAGATGTATATAATGAACAGACTAGGTCTATACTGCTCCTACACGGTGTAACAATACATCATGTAGATGTATATAATGAACAGACTAGGTCTATACTGCTCCTACACGGTGTAACAATACATCATGTAGATGTATATAATGAACAGACTAGGTCTATACTGCTCCTACACGGTGTAACAATACATCATGTAGATGTATATAATGAACAGACTAGGTCTATACTGCTCCTACACGGTGTAACAATACATCATGTAGATGTATATAATGAACAGACTAGGTCTATACTGCTCCTACACGGTGTAACAATACATCATGTAGATGTATATAATGAACAGACTAGGTCTATACTGCTCCTACATGGTGTAACAATACATCATGTAGATGTATATAATGAACAGACTAGGTCTATACTGCTCCTACATGGTGTAACAATACATCATGTAGATATATATAATGAACAGACTAGGTCTATACTGCTCCTACATGGTGTAACAATACATCATGTAGATGTATATAATGAACATCTACTAGTGCCGTTCCACATTTTAATTATATTCACACAAAATACGTTGCATTTATCAAATCTTTTTACAATCAGCACCTGTGTTTGTTTCTATGACATGGTGGAACTACGGGGCGTTCATGTACTCCTTGGAAGTGGGGAACTGGTTCAAGTGCTTTTTAAGTCGGACCAATTCTTCAACTAATATGATTTTAGCTAGCTTGATAAGCTAACATTGCTAATAATAAAGTTACCTATCTTATTTAAAGTAACTGTCCACTGTTTCCAGATTTCTACAAAATATGACTTATATACATAATTCATTGGACAGTGACCATTTTTGTTGTTATTTTGGTTCTGTACTCTAGCACTTTGAGTTTGAAAGGATACAATGACAACGAGGGTGAAGTGCAGACTGTCAGCTTTAATTTGAGGGTATTTTCATACATATCGGATGAACCGTTTAGAAATGACAGCACCTTTTGTACATAGCCCCCCCCATTTTCGGGCATCAAAAAACATTGAACAGTTTAACATAATGTAGAATGAAGTAATCATTGTAAATATTTGGTCGCATATCCTTTGCATGCAATGACTGCTTGAAGTCTGCGATGCATCGACATCACCAGACGCTGGGTATCTTCCCTGGTGATGCTCTGCCAGGCCTGTACTGCAGCCATCTTCAGTTCCTGCTTGTTTCAGGGACTTATTGCCTTCAGTCTCCTCTTCAGCATGTTAAATGCATGTTCAATTGGATTCAGATCCGGTGATTTGACTCGGCCAGTCAAGGATTTTCCACTTTTTGGCCATCAAAAACCTTTTCGTTGCTCTAGCAGTATGTTTAGGGTCATTGTCTTGTTGCATGATGAAGTTCCGTCCAATGAGTTTGGAGGCATTTGATTTTATCTGAGCAGATAAAATATTTCTCTAGACTTCAGAATTCATTGTTCTACTTCCGTCTGCAGTCACATCATCGATGAAGACAAGTGAGCCTGTTCCACTGTCAGCCATACAGGCCCAAGCCATAACACCTCCTCCACCATGTTCCACTGGCAGCCATACAGGCCCCAAGCCATAACACCCCCTCCACCATGTTTCACAGATGAGCTGGTATACTTTGGATCATGGGCATGTCTTTTTTTTCTCCACGCTTTCCTCTTTCCATCACTCTTGTACATGTTAATCTTTGTCTCATCTGTCCACAATACTTTTTTCCCCAAAACTTTTGGGGCTCTTTTAGGTGCTTTTTAGCAAACTGTAATCTCGCCTTTCTGTTCTTCAGGCTTATCAGTGGTTTGCATCTTGTAGTGTACCCTCTGTAATCCTGCTGGTGTAGTCTTCTACGTAAGGTAGACTTTGACACATCTACACCTGCATCTAGGAGAGTATTTTTGATCTGTTGGGCTGTTGTCAGGGGGATTTTCTTCACCATGGAGAGTATTCTCCGGTCATCCACTACAGTGGTCTTCCTCAGTCTACCGGGTCTTTTGACATAATTGAGTTCACGGTTGTTTTTTTCTTGTTAATGATGAACCAAACTGTTGACTTGGGCGTGCCCAGTGTTTTTGCAATGTTCCTGATTGATTGATTGATTTTCATTTCTGAGCCTTATGACGGCCAGCTTCATTTGCATCGAACACTGCTGTCTTCCTCATGTTGTCACACCCCAACAACAACCTCCAAAGGCAATAGCAAAGTCTAGAATCGCTGGAGGCTCCCCGGTTTCGGAGCCTCCAGCGACGCTCCCCGGTTTCGGAGCCTCCAGCGACGCTCCCCGGTTTCGGAGCCTCCAGTGACGCTCCCCGGTTTCGGAGCCTCCAGCGACGCTCCCCGGTCCGGAGCCTCCAGCGACGCTCCCCGAGACGGCCCGGAGTCTTCAGTGGCGGTCGGCAGTTCAGAGCCTCTGGCGATGATCCACGGTCTGGTTCCTCCGGCGACACAGAAGCGGGGGGATCAGCGGGCGGTGTGGGGGCTACGCCCCGAACCAGAGCCGCCGCCAAGTATAGATGCCCACCCGGACCCTCCCCTATAGGTTCAGGTTTGCGGCCGGGAGTACGCACCTTGGGGGGGGGGGGGGGGGGGGGGGGGGGTACTGTTACGCCCTGACCTGAGAGAGACTGTTTATTTCTCTAGGTTGAGAGGTCAGGGTGTGGGGTGGGCATTCTATGGTTTATATTTCTTTGTGTTGAGCCGAGTATGGTTCCTAATCAGAGGCAGCTGTCTATCGTTGTCTCTGATTAGGAATCATACTTAGGCAGCCCTTTTTTCCACCTTTAGTTGTGGGGTCTTGTTTTTGTGTTGTGCCTGTGAGCACACCATTACTTCACGTTTCGTTTGCTTCTGTATTTGTTTTGGAGAGTTTCATTTATTAAAACTGTTGTGGAACTCTACGCACGCTGTGCCTTGGTCTACTCATTTTGACAATCGTGACAACAGGTTTGAGTGCCTTATTGCATTTAGAAAACATTTTAAAAAGATTAACTACATGTTTTCATTAAAAACATTTTAATGAGTAGGAGAGATCACGGGCAATTGTACTTTTTTGGTGTTTTACTCAATTTCTCAGAAACACTTGAACAAATTCATTGTTTTATATAACAAACGCACATCTGTCTCATAATCATTCATACCATTTATAGGTCTGTGCATAAAATGGTCAGATCACAATATTGACTTGAATCCGAGAAGTCTGGACTTTACATTTGCCCCCCCCGTGCCAGGGCCAATTGTAACAGTCGCTGGGGGTCAAATGTAACACCAAAAAATTGTACTAAATAAATTTACTTAACTTCAAAACCATTCATGTTTATGAATTATCATAGACGTATGTAATGATTTTGCTAGAAATATAAGTATTTTTATGTACGTAACCAATATTTGCAGTAACAGCCCTGTTTTTGCATTGCCATTCAGTTCCTCTCAAAACATCTGTCTGATGGCCATCATGGTGCCCATATCTCTTTAGAACTTGTTTGGCTTCTACAGGACCCCAAGGCTGGTTAAAGTGAGTATATGATCATTCATGTATAATTTATACTATCCTAAAGTTAAATCACTAATTGTTTTCATAATTTGGCTGCTTGGCTTAGGGCAATGTTAACACTGCGTTGGGGGCAATTGTAACAAGGTGTTAACCAACCCGGCTGTCATGACAACACCTCGTGTGCCTAGCAAGAGACAACAATAGCGGAACATGTCAATCATGCTAGTTTGAATTCTTGGACATTAATGTTCAGGACTGTATAAGGAAAATAAAGCCGGCGGGGGGATAAACGACTTTCACCCCTAAAAAACAAACATTTTAAAACTTTCAAGCAGGGAGCGAATCTAAATGGACATGTACTGGATAAGTTTCATCAGTCTGTCTGATATATGTATTCAGACCCCTTCACTTTTTTGTTACGTAACAGCTTTATTCTAAAATGGATTAAATTGTGGTTTTTTTCCCCTCATCAATCTACACACAATACCCCATAATGACATCACAATATCCCATAATGACATCACAATACCCATAATGACATCACAATACCCATAATGACATCACAATACCCATAATGACATCACAATACCCAATAATGACAAAGCAAAAACAGGTTTTTAGACATTTTTGCACAAAGAAACTGAAATATTACATTTACATGAGTATTCAGACCCTTTACAGTACTTTGTTGAAGCACCTTTGGCAGCGATTACAGCCTCTGGTCTTCTTGGGAATGACCCTACAAGCTTGGCACACCTGTATTTGGGGTGTTTCTCCCATTCTTCTCTGCAGATCCTCTCAAGCTCTGTCAGGTTGGATGGGGAGCGTCACTGCATGATGCTTCACCGTAGTGATGCTGCCACCACCATGCTTCACCGTAGGGATGGTGCCAGGTTTCCTCCAGACGTGACACTTGGCATTCAGGCCAAAGAGTTCAATCTTGGTTTCATCAGACCAGAGAATCTTGATTCTCATGGTCTGAGAATCATTCAGTGCCTTTTGGCAAACTCCAAGCGGGCTGTCATGTGCCACTTTAACTAAAGAGTGGCTTCCGTCTGGCCACTCTACCATAAAGGCCTTATTGGTGGAGTGCTGCAGAGATGGTTGTCCTTCTGGAAGGTTCTCCCATCTCCAAAGAGGAACTCTGGATTTCTGTCAGAGTGAACGTCGGGTTCTTGGTCACCTCCCTGACCAAGGCCCTTCTCCCCTGATTCACAGTTTGGCCGGGAAGCCAGCTCTAGGAAGAGTCTTGGTGGTTCCAAACTTCTTCCATTTAAGAATGATGGAGACCACTGTGTTCTTGGGGTGCAGACATTTTTTGGTACCCTTTTCCAGATCTGTGCCTCGACACAATCCTGTCTCTGAGCTCTACGGACAATTCCTTCGACCTCATGGCTTGGTTTTTTACTCTGACATGCACTGTCAACTATGGGACCTTATATAGACAGGTGTGTGCCTTTCCAAATCAGGTCCATTCAATTGAATTTACCACAGGTGGACTCCAATCAAGTTGTAGAAACATCTCAAGGATGATCAATGGAAACAGGATGCACCTGAGCTCAATTGAGTCTCACAGCAAAGAGTCTGAATACTTATATAAATAAGGTATGTGTTTTTTATTTTTAATACATTTGCAAACATTTCTAAAAACCTGTTTTCATTTAGTCATTATGGGGTATTGCGTGTAGATTGATGAGAATTTTTATTTATTTAATTCATTTTAGAATATGGCTGTAATGTAACAAAATGTAGAAATAGTCAAGGGGTCTGAATACTTCCCGAATGCACTGTAACAGTATATTGACCTAAGAGTACTTCCCGAATGCACTGTAACAGTATATTGACCTAAGAGTACTTCCCGGATGCACTGTAACAGTATATTGACCTAAGAGTACTTCCTGAATGCACTGTAACAGTATATTGACCTAAGAGTACTTCCCGAATGCACTGTAACAGTATATTGACCTAAGAGTACTTCCCAAATGCACTGTACAGTATATTGACCTAAGAGTACTTCCCAAATGCACTGTAACAGTATATTGACCTAAGAGTACTTCCCAAATGCACTGTAACAGTATATTGACCTAAGAGTACTTCCCAAATGCACTGTACAGTATATTGACCTAAGAGTACTTCCTGAATGCACTGTAACAGTTTATTAACCTAAGAGTTATGAAAGTTGGTAGAATTGTCTTCATAATGATTCCACAGCTGTAAGTATTCACTCTGGGGTGAATTTGTAATTAAATGTTATATATATATAATGTTTCTTTCACTTTGAAAATGGGGAGCCGATTGTGTAGGTAAGTAGGGACAAATATCAAATGTAATCTCTTTTTTTGTTTTAATTTTAGGGCAGCAAAATGCAGACTTTCATTAGTCACTGTAGCAAGGTTTATACAAATGCCCTCTGTTGGAAACCATATACTTGACTAGATCTATGGGGTTGTCCTGTCTAGACACATTTTTTACAGGAATGGGGAAGGATTGTTGATATGGATTTAATTAATTGCGTATGCATAGGTAATATAATGGGAAGCCTTTTATTCCATTAACGTTTGGTTGGCTGACCACCATTCTTTGTACCTTTAAACAGTTCCTACAATACAGAACAACATAGTCAAGTGTAGAATGCTCTTTTAAAAACCAGACATTAGTTCAACAACGGCAGAATTTGTGGCCCTGTTTTTAAGATGGTACTCACCGGTGGTAATCAGATTTCCAGTCTTCTCTAATTCTCCCTCTTCCTCATCCAATGTGACAGTAATCTCCCCCTCCTCCTCTTTCACTCCAAACACTGCATCCTGCTCTTTCTCCTCCTTCAACCTGAACGATTCTTCTTCTTTCACTGTAACGTCTTTCTCTTCTTCTTTCACTGTAACAGCCTCATCCTCTACTTCTTGTTTAACTGTGACAGCTTCTTCTTCCTTCTCTTCTTTCGCGAGAGATTCTTTCTCTGTCCAGCAGACCTCCTCTTCTTTAGCAGGGAGGGAGTAGTTTAGTGAACTCATGGTCGGGGATGTTAGTTAGCTGGTTAGCATTAATGATTAGCCGAGTGCTACTTCTGATTTAACCAGTCAGCTAGCTGACTACTAGCAACGTAAAATGAAATTAAATGCGGCAACCAGCTATTCGACAGACTTGTGTTTCAAACACATTGGCTAATATACACCGACAGTGGCTAAAGAATTTTACTGTTTCGGCTGTTAGCTAACAAGCTACGGAGGTGGATGACTTGCTGTTGTTGTTGTTGTTGAAGAAGCGTCCACTAGATTATACGTCATGCTGGTAGCTTCACCTGAAATACACACATCGCCATCTGCTGACTGGAGTGGATAAAGCAGTTCAGAGAATGGAAAATGTTTATTTTTATTAAATAGTATTATTATATTGCGACATACAAAGAGAAGTACGATGGCGTATGCCGCCACTCCAATAAAACAAATATATAATGACGAGATAAGATCACGTTATTAGGAAATAATTCAATAACTTGTTATAATGAAATAATCCATGATCTCGTTATTATAAGAAAGATCATGTTACAACAAGAAATTGTCATTATTACGAGATAGATCATGTTATAACAAGAAATATGTCATTATTACGAGAAAGATCATGTTATAAAATCTTCCCCTAACCCAGACGATGCTGGGCCAATTGTGCACCACCTCATGGGTCTCCCGGTCTCGGCCAGCTGCGACATAGCCCGGGATCGAACCCGGATCTGTAGTGATGCCTCTAGCACTGATCCTACAGGCCCTAGTTTTGTCGCACCTGAACTACTGTTCAGTCGTGTGGTCAGGTGGCACAAAGAGGGACTTAGGAAAATTGCAATTGGCTCAGAACAGGGCAGCACGGCTGGCCCTTAAATGTACACAGAGAGCTAACATTAATAATATGCATGTTAATCTCTCCTGGCTCAAAGTGGAGGAGAGATTGACTTCATCACTACTTTTATTTATGAAAGGTATTGACATGTTGAATGCACCGAGCTGTCTGTCTAAACTACTGGCACACAGCTCAGACACCCATACATACCCCACAAGACATGCCACCAGAGGTCTCTTCACAGTCCCCAAGTCCAGAACAGACTATGGGAGGTGCACAGTACTACATAGAGCCATGACTACATGGAACTCTATTCCACATCAGGTAACTGATGCAGGCAGTAAAATTAGATTTTAAAAACTGATTAAAAAACACCTTATGGAACAGCGGGGACTGTGAAGCAACACAAACATTGGCACACACACACACACACACACACACACACACACACACACACACACACGATAACATACACACCATACATACACACACACACACACACACACACACACACACACACGATAACATACACACACACACACACACACACACACGATAACATACACACCATACATACACATGGATTTAGTACTGTAGATATGTGGTAGTGGTGGAGTAGGGGCCTGAGGGCACACAATGTGTTACGAAATCTGTGAATGTATTGTAACGTTTCTAAAATTGTATTAATCTGCCTTAATTAATTTTGCTGGACCCCAGGAAGAGTAGCTTTGGCTAATGGGGATCCATAATAAATACATCCATAATAAATACATATACACAGTTAGGGTTAGGGGAAGGGTTAGCTAAAGGGGTTAGGGGAAGGGTTAGCTAAAGGGGTTAGGGGAAGGGTTAGCTAAAGGGGTTAAGGGAAGGGTTAGCTAAAGGGGTTAGCTAAAGGGGTTAGGGGAAGGGTTAGCTAAAGGGGTTAGGGGAAGGGTTAGCTAAAGGGGTTAGGGGAAGGGTTAGCTAAAGGGGTTAGGGGAAGGGTTAGCTAAAGGGGTTAGGGGAAGGGTTAGCTAAAGGGGTTAGCTAAAGGGGTTAGGGTAGCGAAGGGTTAGCTTAAAGGGGTTAGGGGAAGGGTTAGCTAAAGGGGTTAGGGGAAGGGTTAGCTAAAGGGGTTAGGGGAAGGGTTAGCTAAAGGGGTTAGGGGAAGGGTTAGCTAAAGGGGTTAGGGGAAGGGTTAGCTAAAGGGGTTAGGGGAAGGGTTAGCTAAAGGGGTTAAGGGAAGGGTTAGCTAAAGGGGTTAAGGGAAGGGTTAGCTAAAGGGGTTAGGGGAAGGGTTAGCTAAAGGGGTTAGGGGAAGGGTTAGCTAAAGGGGTTAGGGGAAGGGTTAGCTAAAGGGGTTAGGGGAAGGGTTAGCTAAAGGGGTTAGGGGAAGGGTTAGCTAAAGGGGTTAGGGGAAGGGTTAGCTAAAGGGGTTAGGGGAAGGGTTAGCTAAAGGGGTTAGGGGAAGGGTTAGCTAAAGGGGTTAGGGGAAGGGTTAGCTAAAGGGGTTAGGGGAAGGGTTAGCTAAAGGGGTTAGGGGAAGGGTTAGCTAAAGGGGTTAGGGGAAGGGTTAGCTAAAGGGGTTAGGGGAAGGGTTAGCTAAAGGGGTTAGGGAAGGGTTAGCTAAAGGGGTTAGGGGAAGGGTTAGCTAAAGGGGTTAGGGGAAGGGTTAGCTAAAGGGGTTAGGGGAAGGGTTAGCTAAAGGGGTTAGGGAAGGGTTAGCTAAAGGGGTTAGGGGAAGGGTTAGCTAAAGGGGTTAGGGGAAGGGTTAGCTAAAGGGGTTAGGGGAAGGGTTAGCTAAAGGGGTTAGGGGAAGGGTTAGCTAAAGGGGTTAGGGTTAAGGGAAGGGTTAGCTAAAGGGGTTAGGGGAAGGGTTAGCTAAAGGGGTTAGGGAAGGTTAGCTTAAAGGGGTTAGGGTTAACGGGAAGGGTTAGCTAAAGGGGTTAGGGGAAGGGTTAGCTAAAGGGTTAGGGGAAGGGTTAGCTAAAGGGGTTAGGGGAGGGTTAGCTAAAGGGGTTAGGGGAAAGGTTTAGCTAAAGGGGTTAGGGAAGGGTTAGCTAAAGGGGTTAGGGGAAGGGTTAGCTAAAGGGGTTAGGGGAAGGGTTAGCTAAAGGGGTTAGGGGAGGGTTAGCTAAGGGGTTAGGGGAAGGGTTAGCTAAAGGGGTTAGGGGAGGGTTAGCTAAAGGGGTTAGGGGAAGGGTTAGCTAAAGGGGTTAGGGGAAGGGTTAGCTAAACGGGTTAGGGGAAGGGTTAGCTAAAGGGGTTAAGGGAAGGGTTAGCTAAAGGGGTTAGCTAAAGGGGTTAGCTAAACCCTTCCCTTAACCCTAACCCATTTAGTGTCCTCTCATGCTGGTTAAGGTTTCCCAACTGTGTAAAACTATTTTAACACAGGGAGCATTGGTAGGTCTTTTGTCCTCTGTGTGTCCTCTCATGCTTTTTCAGGCTCCCTAACCACATAAAACTCTTGTCACAACAAGAACAGTGGTAAGGCTTCTCTCCTGTGTTTATTCTCTCATGCATTTTCAGGGACCATAACATAGTAAATGTCTTTCCACTCTGAGAGCAGTGGAAGATCTTCCTCCTTTCTGTGTGTATTCTCGTGCTTTTTCTGGTTTCCTAAATGGGGTAAAAGTCTTCCCACATTGGGAGCAGTGGTAAGGGGTCTCTCCAATGTGCGTTCTCTCGTGTATTTTCAGGTCATATAACCGACAAACTCATTCCACAGTGGGAACGCTGTTCTGGTCTCACTGGTTTGGATGTCTCTGGCTGTGGTTCCTAAGTCTGGTCTCTCTCCTGACAAAGACAGAGTATTTAGTTATCAAGAATCCACATGATAAAACTATATTTTTATGAGGTTTAATCAGAATCAGATCCCTTTTTCCGTCAGCATGCTAGTCTAGCCATTGCTTTTTCATTAGCATGCTAGGCTAGCTAATGCTAAAGCAACACATTGGATTCCACAACCTTTCCGGTAAGCTACCCCAATGCTAGGCATCACATTTTCATTGAATACAATGTGCTGCTTTAGCATTAGATAGCCTAGAATGCTGACAGAAAAGGCAGTATAATTTAAAACTGGCAGTATTTCAATTTTCTCGATAGCATGCTAGTAGATACCAATAGACTTCCAGTCATTCCGCTAATGGTAGTTAGCATTGGCTTGAGAATCTACCTTTAACTTCCTTCATACTGGACAAAAAAATGGTATCCACAAGTTCATCTGACTCTGGGGAAGTACATAAAGGGCCTCATTGTCAAAATCCCCAGGTATCCCTTTAAGTCAAAACTGTAACTCGACTACTCAGGAACATTCACTGGCTTCTTGGTAAGCAACTCCAGTGAAGATTTGGCCTTGACTTGTGTTGTATGTTATTACTCTTGCTGTATATGACAAAACTGAAATGCTGAATTGTTTCAATGAGCATTTTGTATCATCTGGTAGGCTGTTTGATTCAGTGTCCTCTGTCTCTGTACAACCCTGTGTGGATGAACCAGTGAGAGCTGGTCAAACTTTTAGCTTTTTGCCATTCTCAGTGCAGGTCCTGCTCTTTTGAAAAGAGAAAGCCTGCAGGTCCTGATCTTTTGGATCCCTGCTTTTTAAATCTGGCAGCTGATTTCATAGCTGAACCACTTACATATCTGTTCAATCTAACCCTGGAATGTAATGAAATTCCAAAGATCTGGAAATCAGCATTTGTCCTAACACTTTTAAAAGGGGGAGATCCAACTCTTTTAAATAATTAGAGGCCAATCTCAAAGCTGCCACCCCTGGTGAAAATACTTGAAACCCTTGTGAGTGTACAGCTAAAATAGTTTTTATTTACTAACTCTATTTTATCAATGTACCAATCAGGCTTCAGGAAGAAGCATAGCACAATTAAAGCAGCCATGAAGGTTTTAAATGATATCACTGAAGCGCTTGACAAAAAACAGCACTGTGTCTCACTTTTTATTGATCTCTCTAAGGCTTTGGATACAGTTGATCATGTTATACTAAGGCAGAGATTGTCGAGTGTAGGTTTTTCAGAGCATGCAGTTGCATGGTTTGCTAACTATCTGTCTGATAGAACTCAGTGCACTCAATTTGATGGGCTTATGTCTGTTAAATTGTCTGTCTTTAATGGTGTGCCCCAAGGCTCTGTACTTGGTCCTCTCTTATTCACTATTTATATAAATGATTTAGACAAAAATGTCCAAAATGCACAACTTCATTTTTATGCTGATGATACTGTTATTTACTGTTGTGCTTCATTTCTTACAAAAGCTTTCCAGAACTTGCAAACTGCTTTTTATACTGTTCAACATACCTTGTGTCAATTGAAGCTTATCCTCAATACTGACAAAACTAAACTAATGGTGTTTTCTAAAGCAAGAAATAGACCTCTGAACCTTTCACCTATTACTACCTGTCAGGGCAAGGAGATTGAGGTTACAACCTCATATAAATATCTTGTAATTTTAATTGATGACGGCCTCTCTTTTAAATTGCATATTCAACAACTTACAAAAAAATTGAAGCTGAAATTGGGATTTTATTTTAGGAATAAGGCTTGTTTTCTTTTGAAGCCAGAATGAGGCTAGTATCAGCTACATTTATGCCTTTACTAGACTATGGGGATATTTTATATATGAATGCTTCCGCTCAGTGTTTGAGATCGATTGACACTCTTTACCATGGCACTTTGAGATTTATTTTAAACTGCAAAACCCAATGCTGATGTTCCTAGCTCCAACAGTAATGCTGATTGCCGGTTAGAACAGTGACTAAGGTTTAAAAACTTCTTAAGGCTAGATGTCAGTATTTTGATGTCTGGATGAAAAGCGGGCCCAAAGTAAACTGCCTGTTACTCAGGCCCAGAAGCTAGGACTTGAATAGAAAACACTCTAAAGTTTCTAAAACTGTTAAAATATTGTCTGTGAATTTACATTTTAGTCATTTAGCAGACGCTCTTATCCAGAGCAACTTACAGTAGTGAATACATACATTTCATGCATTTTTTTTTTGTACTGGCCCCCTGTGGGAATCGAACCCACAACCCTGTCGTTGCACACACCATGCTGGCGTTGCAAACACCATGCTCTACCAACTGAGCCACAGGGAAGACCGGCTGAATATAACAGAACTGATTTGGCAGGCGAACCCATGAGGACAAACCATCGAGGGGAAAAGAAATTGAGGTCATAGGATTTTCCAATGGTTTTCTATGGGATGCCCTAATTATTAGGAACCTGGTTGCAGTTCCTATGGCTTCCACTAGATGTCAACAGTCTTGGAAATTGGTCGATGTTTTTCTTTTGAGGAATGAAGAAGTAGTGCTGTTCTTTGTACGTGTCACTCTGAATGTCCCCCATCTTTTGTTGCGCGTGAACAGGAGCACGCCCCGTGTTATTTTTCTTCGGTATTGGAAACAGATTATCCCGTCTTAAATTTTATTGATTATTTACATTTTAGGATACCTGAGGTTGGATTAGGAACATTGTTTGAAATGTTTGGACCAAGGTAACTTATTAGATACTTTGTAGTCATGTTGGGCGAGTTGGAACCGGTGTATTTCTGAATCAAACGACCAGACTATTAAAGCCACTCTGTTAGATGTGACCAGACTATTAAAGCCACTCTGTTAGATGTGACCAGACTATTAAAGCCACTCTGTTAGATGTGACCAGACTATTAAAGCCACTCTGTTAGATGTGACCAGACTATTAAAGCCACTCTGTTAGATGTGACCAGACTATTAAAGCCACTCTGTTAGATGTGACCAGACTATTAAAGCCACTCTGTTAGATGTGACCAGACTATTAAAGCCACTCTGTTAGATGTGACCAGACTATTAAAGCCACTCTGTTAGATGTGACCAGACTATTAAAGCCACCCTGTTAGATATAAATCATCAGAGGACCAGCGATTGGAGCAAATGCATCATGTTGAAATGGCACTCAATATTGTGTAGTCTTTGAGGAATGACACACACACAGGAAACACAGAGCCAGAGTTAGAAAATGACAATTTATTAACAGTGTGTATACATTGAAACTGATTCCATATTCAGCTCATGTTTTGAAATAAAACATTTGTATTTGAGTCCTGCTTTGTACTAATTTGATTTCATGTGACAAACAAAAACAGTCTGAAGCTTAGTTTCCACCTGATTGGTTTGGTAGAAGACAAAAAACGCTGCGCACGTTTGGGGCGTGGGACGTCCTCTACAATAATATGCCTGCTCTAAATTATTTTGACCAGCAGGTGCCAATAGTGTACACTGTGTTGATCAAAGCGTTGAGTAATGTGCCTATTTTTGACACGATTGGCTGGAAAACCGAAACGCTTCGCTTCCCAGTCACTACTCCCCTGTATGTATTTCATGGCTTTTCAGCAAGCCTCTCTGGGTAAAACCCTTCCCACACTGGGAGCATTGGAAAGGCTTCTCCCGTGTGTGTGTTATATTATGTTCTTTCAGGTGCCCTAACTGGATAAATTAGAATAATTTTCACACTGGGGGCAGTGATAAGGCTTCTTCCGTGTATGTGTTGTGTTCTTTCATGACCTTTCAGGCTCCCTATCTGGGTAAAACCTTTTCCACACTGAGAGCATTGGAAAGGCTTCTCCCCTGTGTGTGTTCTATCATGCTTTTTCAGGCTCCCCATCTGGGTAAAACCCTTTCCACACTGAGCGCATTGGAAAGGCTTTTCTACAGAGTGTGTTCTCTCATGTGATTTCAGGGTACCTGATTGGGCAAACGCCTTTCCACACTGAGAGCATTGGAAAGGCTTCTCTACAGAGTGTGTTCTCTCATGTGATTTCAAGGTACCTGATTGGGTAAAACTCTTACCACAATGGGAGCAGAGGTAGGGCTTCTCTCCAGTGTGTATTCTTTTATGTTTTTCCAGTTGCCCTAACTGTGTAAAACTCTTTTCACACTGGGAACAGTGGAAAGGCTTCTCTACTGAGTGTATTCTCTCGTGTTTTTTCAGGTTACTTGACATGGAGAATCTCTTTCCACACTGGGAGCAGTGGAAAGGCTTTTCACCTGGGTGCCTCCTCGCATGTGATTTCAGATACCCTAAATGGGTAAAACTCTTTCCACACTGAGAGCATTGGAAAGGTTTTTCTCCTGTGTGTATTCTCTTATGATCTTTCAGATGCGATGACTGCAAAAATCTCTTTCCACACTGAGAGCAGTGATGTTGTTTTGCTGGTGTGGGCGTCTCTGGGTCTGGTTCCCCTGAAGGACTCTTCTCGCTGTCAGAGTGAGAGTCTGGTCTCTCTCCTGTCAAAGACAATAGTATTTTGTTAAACAGAGAGACCTGAATAAAATCTCCACATTTTTAAACTGTCTCCCTATGAGCTTTAATCCAGTCTAGATCCCTTATTATAAAATGGGTAGTTTGGATCATGGATGCTGATTGGTTGGTAGCTGTTAGTTATTCACAATAATCCACTGGTAATACTTGTTAAGTTCCATTTTAATTATCCCTAAACATCCGCTGTCCCACAGCCCAGCAAGGCCATTTATAAACTAATCTCAACTGTCCCACAGCCCTGCCAGGCCATTTATAAACTAATCTCCACTGTCCCACAGCCCTGCCAGGCAATTCATAAAATAATCTCCACCGGAAAAAAAGCATATCAGCATACGGACATCATTAACCCATGGCTACTAGCCTAACATTTGGTTTGGAACAGAGGGACATCATTAACCCATGGCTACTAGCCTAACATTTGGTTTGTAACAGAAGAACATCATTAACCCATGGCTACTAGCCTAACATTTGGTTAGGAACAGAGGGACATCATAACCCATGGCTACTAGCCTAACATTTGGTTAGGAACAGAGGGACATCATTAACCCATGGCTACTAGCCTAACATTTGGTTAGGAACAGAGGGACATCATTAACCCATGGCTACTAGCCTAACATTTGGTTTGGAACAGAGGGACATCATTAACCCATGGCTACTAGCCTAACATTTGGTTTGGAACAGAGGGACATCATTAACCCATGGCTACTAGCCTAACATTTGGTTTGGAACAGAGGGACATCATTAACCCATGGCTACTAGCCTAACATTTGGTTAGGAACAGAGGGACATCATTAACCCATGGCTACTAGCCTAACATTTGGTTTGGAACAGAGGGACATCATTAACCCATGGCTACTAGCCTAACATTTGGTTTGGAACAGAGGGACATCATTAACATATGGCTACTAGCCTAACATTTGGTTTGTAACAGAAGAACATCATTAACCCATGGCTACTAGCCTAACATTTGGTTTGGAACAGAGGGACATCATTAACATATGGCTACTAGCCTAACATTTGGTTTGGAACAGCGGGACATCATTAACATATGGCTACTAGCCTAACATTTGGTTTGGAACAGAGGGACATCATTAACCCATGGCTACTAGCCTAACATTTGGTTTGGAACAGAGGGACATCATTAACCCATGGCTACTAGCCTAACATTTGGTTTGGAACAGAGGGACATCATTAACATATGGCTACTAGCCTAACATTTGGTTTGGAACAGAGGGACATCATTAACCCATGGCTACTAGCCTAACATTTGGTTTGTAACAGAAGAACATCATTAACATATGGCTACTAGCCTAACATTTGGTTTGGAACAGAGGGACATCATTAACCCATGGCTACTAGCCTAACATTTGGTTTGGAACAGAGGGACATCATTAACATATGGCTACTAGCCTAACATTTGGTTTGTAACAGAAGAACATCATTAACCCATGGCTACTAGCCTAACATTTGGTTTGGAACAGAGGGACATAATTAACATATGGCTACTAGCCTAACATTTGGTTTGGAACAGCGGGACATCCTTAACCCATGGCTACTAGCCTAACATTTGGTTTGGAACAGAGGGACATCATTAACATATGGCTACTAGCCTAACATTTGGTTTGGAACAGAGGGACATCATTAACCCATGGCTACTAGCCTAACATTTGGTTTGGAACAGAGGGACATCATTAACCCATGGCTACTAGCCTAACATTTGGTTTGGAACAGAGGGACATCATTAACCCATGGCTACTAGCCTAACATTTGGTTTGGAACAGAGGGACATCATTAACCCATGGCTACTAGCCTAACATTTGGTTTGGAACAGAGGGACATCATTAACCCATGGCTACTAGCCTAACATTTGGTTTGGAACAGAGGGACATCATTAACATATGGCTACTAGCCTAACATTTGGTTTGTAACAGAAGAACATCATTAACCCATGGCTACTAGCCTAACATTTGGTTTGGAACAGAGGGACATCATTAACATATGGCTACTAGCCTAACATTTGGTTTGGAACAGCGGGACATCATTAACATATGGCTACTAGCCTAACATTTGGTTTGGAACAGAGGGACATCATTAACCCATGGCTACTAGCCTAACATTTGGTTTGGAACAGAGGGACATCATTAACCCATGGCTACTAGCCTAACATTTGGTTTGGAACAGAGGGACATCATTAACATATGGCTACTAGCCTAACATTTGGTTTGGAACAGAGGGACATCATTAACCCATGGCTACTAGCCTAACATTTGGTTTGTAACAGAAGAACATCATTAACATATGGCTACTAGCCTAACATTTGGTTTGGAACAGAGGGACATCATTAACCCATGGCTACTAGCCTAACATTTGGTTTGGAACAGAGGGACATCATTAACATATGGCTACTAGCCTAACATTTGGTTTGTAACAGAAGAACATCATTAACCCATGGCTACTAGCCTAACATTTGGTTTGGAACAGAGGGACATAATTAACATATGGCTACTAGCCTAACATTTGGTTTGGAACAGCGGGACATCCTTAACCCATGGCTACTAGCCTAACATTTGGTTTGGAACAGAGGGACATCATTAACATATGGCTACTAGCCTAACATTTGGTTTGGAACAGAGGGACATCATTAACCCATGGCTACTAGCCTAACATTTGGTTTGGAACAGAGGGACATCATTAACATATGGCTACTAGCCTAACATTTGGTTTGGAACAGAGGGACATCATTAACATATGGCTACTAGCCTAACATTTGGTTTGGAACAGAGGGACATCATTAACCCATGGCTACTAGCCTAACATTTGGTTTGGAACAGAGGGACATCATTAACCCATGGCTACTAGCCTAACATTTGGTTTGGAACAGAGGGGAGTTGTATAAACCTTGCTATCTGCCTCTCCGACCTCCTGCAACTTTATAATATAATAATCATTATTTCATGAAAGCAATAAGGAAGTCAAACCCAAGTTATTATGAATAACACACCATTGTTTCCCTCCACTTTGTATCATGCCAGAACAAATCAAATCAAATTTGAATTGGTCACATACACATGGTTAGCAGATGTTAATGCGAGTGTAGCGAAATGCTTGCAGTACCTAGTTGTGTTTTCACTTCAGGATAATCCGCAGGTTCTCATGCCTTGTTGATTCAATAACCTGTGGGGCCGGTGTCTATATAACCTGTAATAACCTGTGGGGCCGGTGTCTATAGAACCTGTAATAACCTGTGGGGCCGGTGTCTATAGAACCTGTAATAACCTGTGGGGCCGGTGTCTATAGAACCTGTAATAACCTGTGGGGCCGGTGTCTATAGAACCTGTAATAACCTGTGGGGCCGGTGTCTATATAACCTGTAATAACCTGTGGGGCCGGTGTCTATATAACCTGTAATAACCTGTGGGGCCGGTGTCTATATAACCTGTAATAACCTGTGGGGCCGGTGTCTATAGAACCTGTAATAACCTGTGGGGCCGGTGTCTATATAACCTGTAATAACCTGTGGGGCCGGTGTCTATAGAACCTGTAATAACCTGTGGGGCCGGTGTCTATATAACCTGTAATAACCTGTGGGGCCGGTGTCTATAGAACCTGTAATAACCTGTGGGGCCGGTGTCTATAGAACCTGTAATAACCTGTGGGGCCGGTGTCTATAGAACCTGTAATAACCTGTGGGGCCGGTGTCTATAGAACCTGTAATAACCTGTGGGGCCGGTGTCTATAGAACCTGTAATAACCTGTGGGGCCGGTGTCTATAGAACCTGTAATAACCTGTGGGGCCGGTGTCTATAGAACCTGTAATAACCTGTGGGGCCGGTGTCTATAGAACCTGTAATAACCTGTGGGGCCGGTGTCTATAGAACCTGTAATAACCTGTGGGGCCGGTGTCTATATAACCTGTAATAACCTGTGGGGCCGGTGTCTATATAACCTGTAATAACCTGTGGGGCCTGTGTCTATAGAACACTTAATCCAAATGATCCTTCCATGTCTTCATGTCGAAATCAGACATGAGTTGGTGGTAATAACAGGATATATGATGTGGTATCATAGACATTTCAATCAGATCAGTCTGTCTTACCTTATAGTTAAATATGAAGGAGCTAACAACACCATAGATATTTCAATCAGATCAGTCTGTCTTACCTTATAGTTAAATATGAAGGAGCTAATAACACCATAGACATTTCAATCAGATCAGTCTGTCTTACCTTATAGTTAAATATGAAGGAGCTAACAACACCATAGATATTTCAATCAGATCAGTCTGTCTTACCTTATAGTTAAATATGAAGGAGCTAATAACACCATAGATATTTCAATCAGATCAGTCTGTCTTACCTTATAGCTAAAATATGAAGGATGTAAAGACACCATTTTGATTTTAAAAACAAATGACAGAGATTCAAAATCACATTTTGCTCTCATGGGATGTTGAGTATAGAGACTAAACAAAGCACTACACAACAATATAATGGGAAGTATTTCATCCAGTAATGTTTTTTTTGTGCTCGCCCACTCGTGTAGCTTTAAAGGTTGGCTTTGGGCACAAAAAAAACTGTCCAACTCCGCCTCTTTCTCAATGTTCTAACAGAAATGCCTTTGGTGGGTCATCGTTGTATCATTCTGGTCATGCGCGCCGCGACCGACGGAGCTAGTTCGTAAACTAAAAGGCTTTACAGACAATACGCAGAGGGCCGACGGAGCTTAGCGCAGTGTGGCGATGTCGTTTTTCGTTACAAAAGGGGCGGCTCCTTGTAATACGCTCCTTCATTCAAAGCAGTTTTTTTTTCTACCTGGAAATTGATACGCAACGTACCGTTCCACTGCGAAGATTGAGGGGCAGTATTGAGAGAGTTTTGCAACGGAAGATCCGCCCGTGTCTACGTCACATTTTTTCCGGTATCCCTTCTGGTATAAACACAGATGGACGTTCTGCTACTTTGCTTCTACTACGTGCCAGTGGTGGGAAAAGTACCCAATTGTCAAACTTGAGTAAAAGTAAAGATAACTTAATACAAAATTACTCAAGAAAAAGTGAACGTCGCCCAGTAAAATACTACTTGAGTAAAATAATTGTTTTAAATATACTTAAGTATCAAAAGTAAATGTAATTTCAAAAATAAAAGTATAAATCATTTCACATTCCTAATATTTAGCAAACCGGACAACACGATTTTAATTTTGTATTTTTTTATTTACGGATAGCCAGGGGTAAAATTGCAAACGAAGCATTTGTGTTTAGTGAGTCCGCCAGATAAGAGGCAGTAGGGATGACCAGGGATGTTCTCTTCATGTGCTTGAATTGGAAAATGTTCCTGCTGCTAAGCATTCATCATGTAAGGAGTACTTTTGGGGAAAAAGTATGCAGTGAAAAGTACATTATTTTGGATGTCAGGGAAAATGTATGCCGTAAAAAGTACATCGTTTTCTTTAGGAATTCGGTAGAGTAAAAGTTGTCAAAAAATCAATAGTAAAGTAAGGTACAGGTAGCCACAAAAACGACTTAAGTAGTACTTGAAAGTATTTTTACTTAAGTACTTTTGGAGGAGCGTCTGTGTGCGCTGGTGAGACAATACGAGAACCTTTACAACCCTTTGATGCGGACGTATTCAGACAAGCAAAAGACAACAGCTGGAGGGAGATATGACATTTGAACACCCATACTGATATCAAAGAAACATGGAGAAAGGTGATGTTTGCAATCCGAAAAGGGTAAAGGAGACGAGGAATAGTGGTGTGTGTGTCCCACTGACTGTCAGGCTTCGGGTTCACGTGAAACATCGTCAGACAGACACCAATATGCCAGATACGGTATGTAGTCATCATGCAGCCGGGTCTTTTTGTACAGTCACTGTGATCTGATGTTTAGCTAACCTACACGAAACTAAAATATAAACACAACACGTAATGTTCTATTGAAGAATGTTGTGATGTTCTATTGAAGAATATTGTGACGTTCTATTGAAGAATTAACTGATGTTCTATTGAAGAATGTTGTTAGTGAGTATTTTTCCTTTGCCAAGATCATCCATCCACCTGACAGGTGTGGCATATCAAGAAGCTGATTAAACAGCATGATCATTACACAGGTGCACCTTGTTCTGGGAACAATAAAAGGCCCCTCAACACAATGCTACAGATGTCAAATTTCTGGGGGGAGGGTGCAATTGGCATGCTAACTGCAGGAATGTCCACCAGAGCTTTTGCCAGATAATTGAATGTCCATTTCTCTACCATAAGCTACCTTCAACATTGTTTTAGAGAATTTGGCAGTATGCATGGGCAGGCATAAGCTACAGACAACAATTGCATTTTTTCAATGGCAATTTGAATGCACAGAGATACACTGATGAGATCCTGAGGCCCACTGTCGTGCCATTCATCGGCCGCCATCACCTCATGTTTCAGTATGATAATGCACGGTCCCATGTCGCAAATATCGGTAATTCCTGAAAGCTGAAAATGTCCCAGTTCCTCCATGGCCTGCATACTCACCAGACATGTCACTCATTGAACATGTTTGGGATGCTCTGGATCGACGTGCACAACAGTGTGTTCTAGTTCCCACCAATATCCAGAAACTTCACACAGGCAATGAAGAGGAGTGGGACAACATTCCACAATCAACAGCCTGATCAACTCTATGTGAAGGAGATGTGTCACGCTGCATGAGGCAAATGGTGCTCACACCAGATACTGACTGGTTTTCTGACCCACACCCCTACCTTTTATTTAAGGTATCTGTGACCAACAGATGCATATCTGTATTCCCAGTCATGTGACATCCATACATTAGGGCCTAATGAATTTATTTCAATTGACTGATTTCCTAATATGAAATGTAACTCAGTAAAATCTTTGAAATTGTTGTGTGTTGCGTTTATTTTTGTTCATCACGTGAAATCAGCTCTTTTCTGGATGGGAGAAATTGTGAGTGTGAAATATTCAGTGCCTGTGTTATCATAGGATTATGCTTGTAGGTGCTGGAGGGTGGGATTTTGAGGGCCCATCCACAAGTGGTTCATCGCCCCTTGATTCATCACCTCTCCGGCCCCTCTCCCCAACGTCCCTTCTCACCAACACCCAGCCCACATCCAGGTGTACCCGTGCCCTCTGCAACTCCATCAACCTCCACCACATCTCCCAGGACCCAGCTCCTCCCATGGCAAGAAGAGGAACACAGCGGAGGATCCTTTGGACACGAACATTGATGACAAAAAGTTCTGTTTTTATTCATATCAATAAATGATCATATTATATGGAAACGTAGAAAGACACGCATATGTTAATCAGTGCAGATATTTGGGCTCCCGAGTGGCGCAGCGGGTCTAAGGCACTGCATCTCAGTGCAAGAGGCGCCACTACAGTCCCTGGTTCGAATCCAGGCTGTATCACATCCGGCCGTGATTGGGAGTCCCATAGGGCGGCGCACAATTGGCCCAGTGTCGTCCGGGTTTGGCAAGGGGTAGGCCGCCATTGTAAATAAGAATTTGTTCTTAACTAACTTGCCTAGGTAAATAAAATCAAAAATGTTTAATGATTGAGAATGCAAAAAAACTTACTGCACATCTGCATTTAGGAAATCAGTCAAACAAACAGATAATATCACAATAAGCAGCTAGGTCCAAACTGCTCCTACATGGTGTAACAGTACTGAGTAGGTCCAAACTGCTCCTACACGGTGTAACAGTGCTGAGTAGGTCCAAACTGCTCCTACACGGTGTAACAGTACTGAGTAGGTCCAAACTGCTTCTACACGGTGTAACAGTACTGAGTAGGTCCAAACTGCTCCTACACGGTGTAACAGTACTGAGTAGGTCCAAACTGCTCCTACACAGTGTAACAGTACTGAGTAGGTCCAAACTGCTCCTACACGGTGTAACAGTACTGAGTAGGTCCAAACTGCTCCTACACGGTGTAACAGTACTGAGTAGGTCCAAACTGCTCCTACACGGTGTAACAGTACTGAGTAGGTCCAAACTGCTCCTACACGGTGTAACAGTGCTGAGTAGGTCCAAACTGCTCCTACACGGTGTAACAGTACTGAGTAGGTCCAAACTGCTCCTACACGGTGTAACAGTACTGAGTAGGTCCAAACTGCTCCTACACGGTGTAACAGTACTGAGTAGGTCCAAACTGCTCCTACATGGTGTAACAGTACTGAGTAGGTCCAAACTGCTCCTACACGGTGTAACAGTACTGAGCTGCGTTCAGTACAAACAAAAGCAGTGGAACGATCAATTAACATAAATAGGTGCTGTACTGAGCAACCAGTTGAAAAATCATTGGGTTCAAAATGTACTGCTGCCCTTAATGCGTCACTCATTGCTTCAAGCCACACCCACCAACCGGAGCGAACCAACAATTCCTCAAAGTCTGTTCAATACCTTTTTCTAAAGAGCTAATTGACCGAAGTTGGGGGGGGGGGGGGGGCACAGGACCGAGTTTGGGAAACCCTGCTCTAAGTGATTGGTATTCTGACTGACATGTTGTGTTATCTACCTTCCAGCCATCCATTCACCCACTCAGAAGACCTCTAGTGATGTTCTGACTGACATGTTGTGTTGTGTTATCTACCTTCCAGCCATCCATTCACCCACTCAGAAGACCTCTAGTGATGTTCTGACTGACATGTTGTGTTGTCTACCTTCCAGCCATCCATTCACCCACTCAGAAGAGACCTCTAGTGATGTTCTGTCTGACATGTTGTGTTATCTACCTTCCAGCCATCCATTCACCCACTCAGAAGACCTCTAGTGATGTTCTGACTGACATGTTGTAAACCAAACAACTAAATGTCCTGAGGTTTTAAGGTTAGAATCAAGAAATACACACAATATTCATCCATTTTATAATTTACATTTTATAATATCCAAATCATATCATGAACATGTAAGGTTTCTTACATGTATCCAATATATCAGTGTAGAATCAAAATAAAATACATTTTAAAATTGTCTCAAAACTAAAACAGGCCTATTCTAATGTGGCATAAAACAACAGTCAAACAAGTCAGAACACTCCCTGTCTATGCTATGATGTGATTTCAGGTCTTCTGTCTGGGAAAATGTATTTTTTATTTAACAACCTGATATTCATTACGCAATGGGAACATGGGTACACACATCTCCAGAGTGTTTTCTCTTCTTATGTTTGCGCAGACTTCCTAAATGGAAAAAATCTTTTCCACACAGGGAGCAATGGTAAGGTATCTCTCCTGTGTGTGTTCTCTCATGTGATTTTAGGTCATGTGATCGTGAAAATCTCTTTCTGCAATGGGCACAGGGGTAAGGCTTTTCTCCTGTGTGTGTCCTCTCATGTGATTTTAGGTCCTGTGACCGTGAGAATCTCTTTCCACAATGGGCACAGGGGTAAGGCTTTTCTCCTGTGTGTATTCTATTATGTTTGTTCAGGCTCCCTGACTGCGCAAAACTCTTTTCACACTGGGAGCAGTGGTATGGTTTCTCCCCTGTGTGTGTCCTCTCGTGTGATTTTAGATCCTGTGATCCTGAAAATCTCTTTGGACAATAGGCACAGGGATAAGGCTTTTCTCCTGTGTGTATTCTATTATGTTTGTTCAGGCTCCCTAACTGGGTAAAACTCTTTTCACATTGGGAGCAGTGGTATGGTTTCTCCCCTGTGTGTGTCCTCTCATGTGATTTTAGTTGCTGTGATCGTGAAAATCTCTTTCCACACTGGGAACATTGGAAAGACTTTTCTCCTGAGTGTTTCCTTTCATGCTCTTTCAGGCTTCCTAACTGGGTGAAACTCTTTCCACACAAGGAGCAATGGTATGGTTTCTCCCCTGTGTGTGTCCTCTCATGCTCCTTCAGCTTATCTAACGACCTAAAATTATTTCCACAATGGGAACAACAGTAAGGCTTTTCTCCTGTGTGTATTCTATTATGTTTGTTCAGGCTCCATAACTGGGTAAAACTCTTTCCACACTGGGAGCAGAGAAAAGGTTTCTCCCTTGTGTGTGTCCTCTGATGTATTTTTAGGTACCGTGACAACTTAAAACTCTTATTACACTGGGAGCAGTCGAGTCGTCTCACTGGTTTGGGAGTCTCTGGGTCTGGTTCCCCTGAAGCACTCTTACTGCTGTCAGAGTGAGAGTCTGGTCTCTCTCCTGCCAAAGACAGAGTATTTAGTTAAACAGAGAGACCTGAATGAAACCTCCACATGATAAAACTCTCTTCCTATGAGGTTTAATCTAGACTCATTATAAACCGTACATTTGGATCCTTGATGCCGATTGGTTAATTGCCGTTAGTTATTCACAATACTGCCCGGGTAATGGCTGTTAACAGTTCCATTTGAATTATTCCTACACATCCACTGTCCCACAGCCCTGCCAGGAAATTCCTCAACTAATCTCCACTGGAAAAAAAACATCTAGACATTATTACCCCATGCTTCTAGTCAAATATTTGGTTTGTAACAGAAGGGACTTGTTCAAACCCTTTGCTATCCGCCTCTCTGACCTCTGCATTTTGTTTGTACAGAAAATATGTATAGAACTTATTGTGGGGATTTATTATTCAATAGAAATGTATGAAAATATGTATTTATGCAAATGTAATCTCCCTTTACTTGCTATAATGACAGATAGTGGCCAATTGTTGGGTTGTTACTAGAACGGTACATAAGGGGTTAAGATGGGGCTAGAATGGTACATAAGGGATTAAGATGGGGCTAGAACGGTACATAAGGGGTTAAGGTTAGATGGGGCTAGAATGGTACATAAGGGGGTTAAGGTTAGATGGGGCTAGAATGGTACATTAGGGGTTAAGGTTAGATGGGGCTAGAATGGTACATAAGGGGGTTAAGTTAAGATGGGGCTAGAATGGTACATAAGGGGGTTAAGATGGGGCTAGAATGGTACATAAGGGGTTAAGGTTAGATGGGGCTAGAATGGTACATAAGGGGGTTAAGGTTAGATGGGGCTAGAATGGTACATTAGGGGTTAAGGTTAGATGGGGCTAGAACGGTACATAAGGGGGTTAAGGTTAGATGGGGCTAGAATGGTACATTAGGGGTTAAGGTTAGATGGGGCTAGAATGGTACATAAGGGGTTAAGTTAATTATCATGTAAACACCTTATTCTGCGTTCCAGCTGTGCATGTGCTAGCACCAGCCGAGCCAGCCTTTAGCACGAGTGAAGTGAGTCCTGAAACAACTAAATGTTTGCGTCTCAGAAGTCGTTTTCACATAACGTTACACAGTATATGTCTGAACTCAGAATCAAATATGCTTCACAAAAATACCATAATAGCTGTGGCAGAAGATATATATTGAAAAGGCGATATTTCTGCATTTATCAGTGCCATCAGGTAAACTGAGTTCAGATGTGTCCATGTAAACAAGATTATTACAGCCATTTTTGTTTCAGAAAGGTATTTTGTCTAGGGATACAAATTTCGATTAATTTTGATGTCGGCTAACCCACCCTCATTAAGCGGTCAACAAACTGTTACATTTTTTTCCCCAAACAGTAAAATGATGTGACAACAAGAAAATACTATCAGAGATCTGTATATTATGACAAGATTCTCAAGTCTCCGCTCTAACAATGGGAGTTGTCCCAATGGCGTGAAGGCAGGCGACCAGTTCTGGTCCAAAATAAGCCGATATATGCCCAATGCATTTCTTTTGACAAGAGTGAAACCTCTCGCTTCACTTCTTCCTCTCTGATGCTATTGAGATGGAAAATGTTATGTTTGTGCTTTTCTAATAACCAATGTCTGTGTTCATGTAAGTGACTGATTGAACGAATCCTCACTATCAGTATCTGCAATTTGGCAATACGCCCAGACCCTTGTTTTGAGAACGAAAGGGATATCTCAGTTTCAAGGTCTCAGCTTGGAGAGAAGAAGCCTCGTGAGGTATTGGTCTGTCACATGCATGAACCAAACGTTAATGATGAATTAACTGTGAATGACGAATAAGCTAAATCATGCAAATATAACTTGTCTGTGTTAGCAGTATATAAGAGATCTAACAGGACTGCCCCGGAGGAGCTCCCTGCAGACCGGTACTTTATGCATTTCAGTTTGACTGTGACCTTTCCAGCTTGCTGTTAATAAACAATGATTCATTTCAGGTTGACTGTGACCTCTCCATCTTGCTGTTAATAAATAATGATTCATTTCAGGTTGACTGTGACCTCTCCAGCTTGCTGTTAATAAACAATGATTCATTTCAATCATCATCATGTAGTAACCCCCAAAAAATTGTTAAATCAAAATATATTTTATATTTGAGATTCTTCAAATAGCCACCCTTTGCCTTGACAACTTTGCACACTCTTGGCATTCTCTCAACCAGCTTCATGAGGTAGTCACCTGGAATGCATGGTTACTACATGATTCCATATATGTTATTTCATAGTTTTGATGTTTTCACTATTATTCTACAATGTAGAAAATAGTAAAAATAAAGAAAAACCCTTGAATGAGTAGGTGTTCTAAAACTTTGACCGGTAGTGTATATATGACGATGTCTTAACAATGGAGGGCCGTTTGATTCATCCACCGTCTTAACGATGGAGGGTCATTTGATTCATCCACCGTCTTAACGATGGAGGGTCATTTGATTCATCCACCGTCTTAACGATGGAGGGTCATTTGATTCAACCACCACCTTCTTAATGATGGAGGGTCATTTGATTCAACCACCACCTTCTTAATGATGGAGGGTCATTTGATTCATCCACCAACTTAAGGATGGAGGGTCATTTGATTCAACCACCACCTTCTTAATGATGGAGGGTCATTTGATTCATCCACCGTCTTAACGATGGAAGTGCCTGAGACAATGGGCCTCAGGGTCTTGTCATGGTATCTCTGTGCATTCAAATTGCTATCGATAAAATGCAATTCCTTGACATCAGCAAACCGCTCGCCCACAAACGACGCCATAAACGCTACGCTGTCTGCCCGATACAGTTGAAACTGGAATTTATCAGTGTAGAGCACACTTCTCCAGCGTGCCAGACGCCAATGAAGGTGAGCATTATTCCACTGGAGTCGGTTACGATGCCGAACCGCAGTCAGGTCAAGACCCTGGTGAGGATGATGAGCATGCAGATGAGCTTCCCTGAGACGCTTTCTGACAGTTTGTGCAGAAATTCTTTGGTTGTGCACAGTTTCCCACAGTTTCATCAGCTTTCCGGGTGGCTGGTCTCATACGATCCCACAGGTGAAGAAGCTGGACGTGGAGGTCCTGGGCTGGCATGGTTACACGTAGTCCGCGGGTGTGAGGCCGGTTGGAAGTACTGCCATATTCTCTAAAGCAAAGTTGGAGGCGGCTTATGGTAGAGAAATTAACATTCAATTTTCTGGCAACAGCTCTGGTGGATATTCCTGCAGTCAACAAGCCAGTTGCACGCTCACTCAAAACTCAAAACTTGAGTGTTGTGTGACAAAACTGCACACTTTAGAATGGTCTGTTATTTTCCCCAGCACAAGGTGCGCTTGTGTAATGATCAGGCTGTTTAACAAATGACACACTTGTCAGGTGGATGGATTATCTTGGGAAAGGAGAAATGCTCACTAACAGGGATGTAAACAAATTTGTGCACAACATTATAGAGAAATAACATTTCTGGGATCTTTTATATTAGTTCATGAAACATGGGACCAACACTTTACATGTTGCGTTTATACACTGCTCAAAAAAATAAAGGGAACACTTAAACAACACAATGTAACTCCAAGTCAATCACACTTCTGTGAAATCAAACTGTCCACTTAGGAAGCAACACTGATTGACAATAAATTTCACATGCTGTTGTGCAAATGGAATAGACAACAGGTGGAAATTATAGGCAATTAGCAAGACACCCCCAATAAAGGAGTGGTTCTGCAGTTGGGGACCACAGACCACTTCTCAGTTCCTATGCTTCCTGGCTGATGTTTTGGTCACTTTTGAATGCTGGCGGTGCTTTCACTCTAGTGGTAGCATGAGACGGAGTCTACAACCCACACAAGTGGCTCAGGTAGTGCAGCTCATCCAGGATGGCACATCAATGCCAGCTGTGGCAAGAAGGTTTGCTGTGTCTGTCAGCGTAGTGTCCAGAGCATGGAGGCGCTCCCAGGAGACAGGCCAGTACATCAGGAGACGTGGAGGAGGCCGTAGGAGGGCAACAACCCAGCAGCTGGACCGCTACCTCCGCCTTTGTGCAAGGAGGAGCAGGAGAAGCACTGCCAGAGCCCTGCAAAATGACCTCCAGCAGGCCACAAATGTGCATGTGTCTGCTCAAACGGTCAGAAACAGACTCCATGAGGGTGGTATGAGGGCCCGACGTCCACAGGTGGGGGTTGTGCTTACAGCCCAACACCGTGCAGGACGTTTGGCATTTGCCAGAGAACACCAAGATTGGCACATTCGCCACCGGCGCCCTGTGCTCTTCACAGATGAAAGCAGGTTCACACTGAGCACGAGACAGACGTGACAGAGTCTGGAGACGCCGTGGAGAACGTTCTGCTGCCTGCAACATCCTCCAGCATGACCGGTTTGGCGGTGGGTCAGTCTTGGTGTGGGGTGGCATTTCTTTGGGGGGCCGCACAGCCCTCCATGTGCTCGCCAGAGGTAGCCTGACTGCCATTAGGTACCGAGATGAGATCCTCAGACCCCTTGTGAGACCATATGCTGGTGCCGTTGGCCCTGGGTTCCTCCTAATGCAAGACAATGCTAGACCTCATGTGGCTGGAGTGTGTCAGTAGTTCCTGCAAGTGGAAGGCATTGATGCTATGGACTGGCCTGCCCGTTCCCCAGACCTGAATCCAATTGAGCACATCTGGGACATCATGCCTCGCTCCATCCACCAACGCCACGTTGCACCACAGATTGTCCAGGAGTTGGCGGATGCTTTAGTCCAGGCCTGGGAGGAGATCCCTCAGGAGACCATCCGCCACCTCATCAGGAGCATGCCCAGGCGTTGTAGGGAGGTCATACAGGCACGTGGAGGCCACACACACTACTGAGCCTCATTTTGACTTGTTTTAAGGACATTACATCAAAGTTGGATCAGCCTGTAGTGTGGTTTTCCACTTTAATTTTGAGTGTGACTCCAAATCCAGACCTCCATGGGTTGATAAATTGGATTTCCATTGATTATTTTTGTGTGATTTTGTTGTCAGCACATTCAACTATGTAAAGAAAAAAGTATTTAATAAGATTATTTCTTTCATTCAGATCTAGTATGTGTTGTTTATGTGTTCCCTTTATTTTTTTGAGCAGTATATTTTGTTCAGTCTTTGATAAGATGCACAAATCAACATTTCTGAAAAATCAGTAACGGAATTTCTGCAATTGAATTGCCTACAATGGGAAATCATAGTATTCACAAACCACAGTTGGGTTCACAAGTTTGGACAGTAGAGTAGAGTACAGTACAGTAGAGTACAGTACAGTAGAGTAGAGTACAGCACAGTACAGTAGAGTACAGCACAGTAGAGTACAGTAGAGTACAGTAGAGTAGAGTACAGTAGAGTAGAGTACAGCACAGTACAGTAGAGTACAGTAGAGTACAGCACAGTAGAGTACAGTAGAGTAGAGTACAGCACAGTACAGTAGAGTACAGTACAGTAGAGTAGAGTACAGTACAGTAGAGTGCAGTAGAGTACAGTACAGTAGAGTACAGTACAGTAGAGTACAGTACAGTAGAGTGCAGTAGAGCACAGTACAGTAGAGTACAGTACAGTAGAGTACAGTACAGTAGAGCACAGTACAGTAGAGCAGAGTACAGTAGAGTACAGTAGAGTACAGTACAGTAGAGTAGAGTACAGTAGAGCACAGTACAGAAGAGTACAGTAGAGTACAGTAGAGTGCAGTAGAGCACAGTACAGTAGAGCAGAGTACAGTAGAGTACAGTAGAGTACAGTACAGTAGAGCAGAGTACAGTAGAGTACAGTACAGAAAAGTGGAGTATAGCTCAGTATAGTAGAGTTGAGTAGAGTTCATTACACACTAGAGTTGAACACACTATAATGTGTGTTATTGTACCGTACTGAGCTCTATTGTACTAAACTCTGTTTTCCATCATCGCTGGCCGTCGGCTAATCAGCCAGTTACACTCATTTTCAGCCCACTATTTTACCCACTTCATATTACTAGGTATACTTTTCATCTAACAGTTTTAACTGGCTAGTCTGTCGAGCCCTCTCCTGCTAGAATGAACAATATGCATATTCTAGCCATCTATTGAGAGGAGAGGCACCTCACAAAGTGAATGTCGACAGGGAATCGTAGTCTGTACCCCTCCCGGTACAATCTGTGTGCTCTGTAGACAGAGGAGGGAGAGAGCTTCAACGTCCCATGTCATAGAAGTGGTAATGATGATTTGAAATCCAGTAGGGAATCAACTAAATGTATATAAAATGTATTAATTTGCCCAAGTTGATCACAAGACATGAACAGAATGCATCAGTGATTCGTATTTCCTGTAACTTTCTGAAGAGGCAACGTGTGTGTGTGGTCCGCACGTCTACCACTTTGTATAGCCGTTAGCGATGATGCTAACGTTAATGAAAACAGTCTTCTGGTAGAATGTCTGTGTGTGTGTGGTCCGCACGTCTACCACTTTGTATAGCCGTTAGCGATGATGCTAACGTCTTCTGGTAGATGGAAAGGCTTTCCCAAAAACCTTCTTAATTAAATGTTTACTCCAAAAGTAGCCTCTGCTTACACGGCAGAATGGTATCATGATTATTGTCATCAATCCAGTGGGTATTTGTTTCACTAACTCTACCATCACATGTGAGCTACAAAAACACAGCTAAATGAATAGCCTCTTGCCAGGTGCATTAATTAAAGGGTAACTACAGCCCAAAATGTTATTTAAAACATTTTCCCAGACATAAAATATATATTTTTTTTTTGTAAAAGGGTGATTTTGAAAGCGAAAATGGCCAATTTCTCAGTCTGAGTATCACAGAAACTCAAAACGTTGAATGAATAACATGGAATGGATGAAATGTATCAAAATAACTATTCAAAAGATGAAAAACATACAAAATCATATTTGTAAACATAAAATTTGGCAGAAAATGGGAATTTAAAACATCAACTTGTGTTACAAAAGGTTATGAAAAGAAACAGTGTTACTGTTTCACAGAAATTGTCATTTTTCCATAATTTCCAACATTGGGAATGTTGGTGCTTTTAGACTGAGCTAACATATGGAATTGTTTTAAGATGGTTATGCCGTTGATCATTTAGCAATTTGATTTATAATTATAGGGCCCCTTTAGGTATCCCCCCAAAATATTTAAACATTATTTGATTAAATATTGAATTTGGCCTTTATTACTATAGCCCATAGAAACGCATTGAATAACACATTCATAAATGGCAAAAAAAAGACGGTCAAAATGTTTATTAATAAGGAATAAGGTTTTGAAGTGTCTGTCCTAGATCTAGCAGAACACAAAACTACCTCCATACATCCATTCATTTGTATGGGTTACCTTCAGATGAAGGTTTAATATCTATATATTTGTATGGGTTTAATATCTATATATTTGTATGGGTTACCTTCAGATGAAGGTAACCCATGTCCTCTTCATCATTTGAAATCACACATGAGAAGATTTTCGCTTTTTTTTGTGATGTCAAGCATAGACACTGAGCAAAGCACTACAGAAAGAGATATACAGATGTTAACAAATGTTGTGAAAAATATAACGGGAAGCATTTGATCCACAAACGTTTTGTTGGCCGCCCCCCCACTCTTTGTAGCTTTCACAATTCCTACAGTACAGGACTATTAGTGTAGAACTTCAGTAGAATGCCCCTTTAAAACCACACAGTAGTTCAACAACTGCAGAGTTTGTACCCCTGTTTTTAAGATATTACTCACTGTTGTTAATCAGATCTCCTGTCTCCTCCTCCTCTTCTTCTTCTTCCAATGTGACAGTAATCTCCCCCACTTCCTTCATTCCAAAAATATCTGCCTCTTCTTTCACTGTGACAGTCATCTCCCCCAATCCAAATACTGCATCCTCCTCTTTCTCCTCTTCTTTTACTGTAACATCCTCCTCCTCTTTCACTCTGAACGCTTCTTCACCTTCTGTCAATTTAACGTCTTTCTCTTCTTCTTTCACTGTAACAGCCTCACCCTCTGCTTCTTTTTTTACTGTGACATCCTCTTCTTCCTTCTCCTCTTTCACGACAACGTTCAGCCCCAGAGCTTCTTTCTCCGTCCAGCAGATCCCCTCTTCAGAAGGGGAGTCGTTCAGTGAGCTCATGGTTGGGATGTTAGCTAGATAACTAGTTAGCATTAGTGACTAGACTAGCACTACTGCTAATTTACTCAGCCAGCTAGCTGACTAACAACAACGTAAATATTAAATTGGGTAACTAACTAGTAGATACGACTAGTGTGTTTAAAACACTGTGGCTAATATACACCGAAAGCATTTAAAGAGCTGCAATGTTTTCGGCTATGTTGGCTAAAAGCTACCGAGGTGGATAACTCGCCGTTGTTGTTGAAGCGTCCCGTCCATTAGATTATACGTCACACCGGCAGCATTGCCTGAAACAGGCACATCGCCATCTGCTGGGTGGGAGGGTAACAGTCAAGGGAAATGTTTATTTTATTTTTAGACAAAAAGTAGGTTTTCATTTATTTCATGATTGTTACGGATACAGGTATCCTGTGTGTGTGTGTGTGTGTATCCTGTATGTGTGTTTCTTGTCTCTCCTTCTCCCCTCACAGGTGACAATCATCACTCCCCAATCAGTCATCAATCAGTCCCCAATCAGAAGACACCTGTTCCTTTTCCCTCAACCTATCACAGTCCCTTTCCCTTGGTTTAAAAACCCAGTCAGTTGTTTTCTCCCCAGCTCATTCTCACTCTGAGATCAATCTTTGTGTTCATTCTCGCAATCGCTCCCTCGCTGTGTGTCCCTCTCTCTGTATTGATCTCTTTTGTTTTTGCAACTGCATGTCACATTTGTCCGGTAATCCTGTGAGTATTGTTTTGTTGTTTGTTTGTTTGGTGGGAAAAGGGGGTACCAAGACAAGTCGCCCATGGGCATACATTACCCGTAGGAATACTGTGTCTAAGTACCCTAGTTAGAACTGGGCGGACCACCCTCTGTATTTTTGGTTAGTTAGCTAGCTGTTGTGGAAATAGGCTAGTCTAGCTTAGGGGTGTTTTGGATTATTGTTTCTTTGCTTGGGTCCAGCTCAGCCCCTTTTCTCACACCCCATTACCGTGTGTTTATAAATAAACCATTAGAGTTTGATGGTAGATTGTAGTTGTCTGTGGTTATTGGTTCTCACTGTTTCTTATCACTATTATAATTTGCATGATTTATGTTACGGTCTCGTTGCCATCCCCCCTAGACTGCAGGGCCAAAGGGATTCGTAACAATGATATAATATCATTATATTGTTACGTACAAAGAGAAGCATGTGTTGATTAGTGAATATCTTTAATGAGTGAGAATTTAAAACACCCTACCATACATCTGCCTTTAGGACATCAATGAAACAAACAGATAATATCCCAATAAGGTAGCTAGGTCCAAATGGTATAACAGTACTGAGTAGGTCCGAACTGCTCCTACATGGTGTAACAGTACTGAGTAGGTCCATACTGCTCCTACACGGTGTAACAGTACTGAGTAGGTCCAAACTGCTCCTACACGGTGTAACACTACTGAGTAGGTCCAAACTGCTCCTACACGGTGTAACAGTACTGAGTAGGTCCAAACTGCTCCTACACGGTGTAACAGTACTGAGTAGGTTCAAACTGCTCCTAGACGGTGTAACAGTACTGAGTAGGTCCAAACTGCTCCTAGACGGTGTAACAGTACTGAGTAGGTCCAAACTGCTCCTACACGGTGTAATAGTACATCATGTATGTGTGTATATAATGAACAGACTAGGTCTATACTGCTCCTACATGGTGTAACAATACATCATGTAGATGTATATAATGAACAGACTAGGTCTATACTGCTCCTACATGGTGTAACAATACATCATGTAGGTGTATATAATGAACAGACTAGGTCTATACTGCTGCAACATGGTGTAACAATACATCATGTAGATGTATATAATGAACAGACTAGGTCTATACTGCTGCAACATGGTGTAACAATGCATCATGTAGACGCCAGGACAGCGGAGTCAATCACCACCTTCCGGAGACACCTGAAACCCCACCTCTTTAAGGAATACCTGGGATAGGATTAAGTAATTATTCTGAGGTCAGGACATTGTGATGGCCACTCCAGTACCTTGACTTTGTTGTCCTAAAGCCATTTTGCCCCAACTTTGGAAGTATGCTTGGGGTCATTGTCCATTTGTGGAAGACCCATTTGCAATCAAGCTTTAACTTCCTTACTGACGTCTTGAGATGTTGCTTCAATATATCCACGTAATTTTCCATCCTCATGATGCCATCTATTTTGTGAAGTGCACCAGTCCCTCCTGCAGCAAAGCACCCCACAACATGATACTGCCACCCCCGTGCTTCATGGTTGGGATGGTGTTCTTTGGCTTGCAAGACGAAGAACAGAGTAAAATGTTGATATAGGACTCAATATAGGACTCGTTTTACTGTGGATATAGATACTTTTGCACCTGTTTCCTCCAGCATCTTCACAAGGTCCTTTGCTGTTGTTCTGGGGTTGATTTGCACTTTTCGCAACAAAGTACATTCATCTCTAGGAGACAAAACGCGTCTCCTTCCTGCGCGGAATGACGGCTGCATGGTCCCATGGTGTTTATACTTGGATACTATTGTTTGTACAGATGAACGTGGTACCTTTGGGTGTTTGGAAATTGCTCCCAAGGATGAACCAGACTTGTGGAGGTCTACAATTTTTTTCTGAGGTCTTGGCTGATTTCTTTTGATTTTCCCATGATGTCAAGCAAAGAGGCACTGAGTTTGAAGGTAGGCCTTGAAATACATCGACAGGTACACCTCCAATTGACTCAAATTATGTCAGTTAGCCTATCAGAAGCTTCTAAAGCCATGACATCATTTTCTGGCAATTTCCAAGCTGTTTAAATGCACAGGCAACTTAGTGTATGTAAACTTCTGACCCACTGGAATTGTGATACAGTGAATTATAAGTGAAATAATCTGTCTGTAAACAATTGTTGGAAAAATTACTTGTGTCATGCACAAAGTAGATGTCCTAACCGACTTGACAAAACTATAGTTTGTTAAAACAAGAAATTTGTGGAGTGGTTGAAAAACAAGTTTTAATGACTCCAACCTAAGTGTATGTAAACTTCCGACTTCAGCTGTAGATTCAACCCATTTAAAATAAGCAGATATGCTTTTCAAACATGCCAGAAGGCATCTAAAATGACGTAGTTAGACGCTCTGGTTGGGCACTATCAACTACTATCTGTGATGAACTGGTACGCTCTTTTCTTAAAATCACAAGCAGATTCCTTTACACACTTTAATTAATACTTTGCCATCCTCTAGGAATACATATTGTTGTATAGGTTTTCACCCAAATAAATAAATTTCAATTCAATTCAAAGCTGAGTGATGGCAAGGCATACACCTTTGGTCCAGTATACATTTATGAATGTATCTGCGACATACAGTATGTCGTATAATATTACCTAGGTCTACCTTTATAAATATTTAGTCCAGTGTACCTGTAACATATCATATTACCTAGGTCTACCTTTATAAACGTTTAGTCCAGTGTAGCTGTAACATGTCAGATAATATTACCTAGGTCAAGCTTCAGATCTGGAGGAAACCCTGGCACCATCCCTACGGGGAAGCATGGTGGTGGCAGCATCATGCTGTGGGGTGTTTTTCAGCAGCAGGGACTGGGAGACTAGTCAGGATCGAGGCAAAGATGAACGGCGCAAAGTACAGAGAGATCCTTGATGAAAACCTGCTCCAGAGAGCTCAGGACCTCAGACTGCGCTACACCAGCAATAACATCTGCTAAACACGTGTATGTGACCAATTACATTTGATTTGATTTGAAAGTACTGAGTAAAGGGTCTGAATACTTATGTACATGTAATAAATTAGCAAACATTTCCAAAAACCTGTTTTTGCTATGTCATTATGATATGGAGTGTAGATTAATGAGGAGGAGAAAAATAATTAATACATTTTTGAATAAGGCTGTAACCTAACAAAATGTGGAAAAAGTCAAAGGGTCTGAATACTTTCCGAAGGCCCTGTATTTAACATTATTAATATGACCAGTGATTCCATGTCTATGTATATAGATAGGGCAGCAGCCTCTAAGGTGCAGGGTTGAGTAACCGGGTGGTTGCCGGCTAGTAAATGTATGTATATAACATGTCTCCGATCCATTGGCCTAAATAGCGCCCTATCAAATAAATATGTGCTTTGATATATGACACTACATACCAAAAACAGGACAGGTCAAAGTAAAATGGACAATATGGAATGAAGGCTTCCTGCTGTATGATAGTTTCACTCCGTGGACAAAATTGTCATGATAATCAGTGTTTTCAAGTTTGTATTCGTACATTTTGGACGAGCTGATCCTAGCGAGGTAGAAGGAAATACTTCTGTATTTCCCGCTACGTTTTTTTGTTGTTGTTGTTGTTGCAAATAGGCACAAGATAACTACTTATGAACTTGGGGAATGGATCTTCAGAGCTTAAATAACCCCCAAAACCATCTTAAGCTTTTGTCAGGATCTGAGGGGTATAATATGAAGCAAGCTAGATCTACTCAGGCTTACTGTATAAAGCTAGCCAGCTTCAGTTAGCTTCACATTCTAGCTCAGGCTATATCCGTATTATGAAGGTGGATATTGATAGTGCACCAGCTGCTTACTCAAGCCTGTCACGCCCTGATCTGTTAAACCTGTCTGTGTGCTTGTCTCCACCCCCTCCAAGTGTCGCCCATCTTCCCAATTATCCCCTGTGTATTTATACCTGTGTTGCCAGTTTGTCTTGTTCGTTCAAGCTTACCAGCGGTTTTCCTGTCCTCTGTGCCTTTCCTCATCCTCCTGGTTTTTGATCCTGTACCCGCCCGCCTGACCTCTCTGCCTGACCTCTCTGCCTGACCTCTCTGCCAGACCCTGAGCCTGCCTGCTGTCCTGTACCTTTGCTCCACCTCTGGATTACTGAACTCTGCCTGTCCCTGACCCTGCCTGCCGTCCTGTACATTTGCCTTACCCTGGATTATTGACCCCTGCCTGCCTTGACCTGTCTTTGCCTGCCCCTGTTGTTACAATAAACATTGTTACGTTGACAGTCTGCATCTGGGTCTTACCTTGATTCCTGATAAAGCCTGTTGTAGCTTATAAGTGATAGTGCACCCACTGCTTATTCAAGCCTGTTCTAGCTAGGCTTGTAAGTGTTTATGTCGCACATGGCTAGTGGAACACCGACAGACAATGCCGAACCATCAATCCATGGAGGAGTCCCCCTTATGAAAAAATATTGCAGTAAGAGTACATTATAATTGCAGTATGCAGCACATAGTGCATCCAAAATAACACAGTGGACTGCAACTACTGCAGTTTCCAAACTGCAACCTTTGTTTGTCAGGGCAGTACCACATATTAATTTGTGCTGAAATCCAAATGAAGGAAAAGTTAACTTGCAAACTCAGCAGGCTGCTGTGAAGTAGGCATCTTTATTTTATTACATTGTTACTTGCCATTAATGTGATCTTTGGTGTGCTTATCAATGCACAAGCACATTTTTCACCACTCCTATCGATAAAATAGTTATTTATTCATACTAAAGTTTTACTGTGTGTGAAAACATGTAATGTGATCAGTATTTGAATATTTAAAAAATAAACAATTTGATCTATAAAATATTTAAATCAGTCTTCCTCAAATTAAATGGGACAAGGACGCAATCTTTTCGAGAGGGAGGAAAACCGATTTTCATTGGTCCTCAACTCGCAGCTCAGACACTTGATTCAGGATAAGTGGAGTTAGTCCTGAGGTAGCCTGCCCCAGACCAGGTAAGTTCTGAAGGATTCCTTACAATAGAAATCTACCTGGTTTAAAGGTGAGACACATTCGTGTGGCTTGTTATCTCGAGTTGAACTCAGAGTTAACCACTAAGTTACCTCACTAACTCCTCAAACCTAATTCATAGTATAGGTTTCAGGAGTAAAAACTCCAATATAACTGCATGTTTTACAGAATAATAAGAATTATTTTTTTAATCGATTGAGATATAGCTTATATGAAGACTAGCTACTTCTGAAGCACATTCTGTGCCCTATAAACTAGTTTATTAGAAATACAAAAAAATATTGAGACAAATAAGCAATTTGTGTAATATTAGGTTTAAACATGATGTAAAAGCACTATTTTCCTATTGAGATGCATGGAACATTGTACACGGTCTCTTTAAGAACGTTTGTGACGACCACATGCAAGAGAAATCATTCACTGCTATGATCTCCTGAAGAAGTTATCCCGTTTCCAATCTTTCTGTGCCCCCAAATGTTTGAATGTACTAATACAGTTAACAGGTTGTTATCTACCTGGCTAGCTAGATAATGAGGAAACAAACATGACTAAACAACATGTAAAAGAAAATTGTTAACAGCCCGCAAGTAGTTTTAGAACAGCAAGCGACATGGTTTATGAACGGAAAATGCGCCCCCCAATACGTGACAGGAAGAAAACAAATCCTGTTTGGTTTAGAAATGAGCAGTTTTCGCTGTAGTAATGGTGCAAGCATGACGCTAATGAATCTGTACTCAGTAAACAAGAGTACAGCGAAGCCTTATCATTACAAAAAGTATTTATCTGGGTGATATTTTTTTCTAGGCGCACTGGTGCTCCCGTATTAAAATTCCAGGTCGCACAGGAAAATATTAAGGAGCATGTGCGACTGAAACGGTGGGGGTGGGGGTGATAGTTATTGTCTCTTCTAGGGTGGTGGAACGCCAGGACATGGCCTGTTTTCCTCTACGTAGACTTACACCTGAGGGGTATACAACAACAGCAGGATCAATGAGTTAGCCAGCTATCTTTTATTTTGTTGAAAAGAGACGCTTGAAATGGGCATGGTCAGAAAAACGCATATCTAAGTTGATATTTTTGAATGAACCAGAAAATCCATAGTTATTTCTGGTTCTTTATAAAAGTTAGATGGCTACCTTATTGATCCTGCCTTGCAGTACACCCCTCTCAATATTAATATGTACATTATGGATAAATACTGTTGGAATAAGAATTGTACATTTTTCTCAGTCTGTACATTTGTTTATTTTTCACATACATATACAATGCAAACACAAGAGGAAATATATCACATTTAAATAGCACTTGATTAACACACAGAGAATATACACAAAGCCAGAGTTCTAAAAAGTTATAATTTAATTAAAAAGCATTACAACTGACCTACTCTATATTGAAACAGACATACTCACTCCATGTTCAATTCATGTTAAAAACATTGAGTTAACTTTGTACAATTTGATTTCATGTGGCATAAACAAATATACAGTCAGTCAAAAATATGAGACAAGTGTGTGCACTGTATGTGTTAAATACATCAGTTAATTAATGAGTTATGTTAAATCTCTCGTTCCACACTGAGAACAGTGGTAAGGTACTTCCACTGTCTGTGACCTCATGGTCTTTCAGGTTCCCTAATTAGGTAAATATCTTTCCAATATATATTTCTCTTCAATGTGGATTCTTTCAAGGCTTCCCTGCGGAGTGTGTAAGCTCATGTTTTTTCAGGTATCTTGACTGTGTGAAACTCTTTTCACACTGGGAACAGGGGTGAGGCTTCTCTTTTATGTGCGTCCACTCATGTCTTTTCAGGCCCAGTAACTGAATAAATGTCTTTCCACACAAGGAGCAGTGTAAGGGCTTTTCTTCTGTGTGAATTCTCTCATGTGTTTTCAGGTGCCCCAACCGGGTAAAACTCTTTCCACACTGGGAACAGGGGTGAGGCTTCTCTTTTATGTGTGTCCACTCATGTGTTTTCAGGCCCCATAACTGGATAAAACTCTTTCCACACAGGGAGCAGTGGAAATGCTTCTCTCCTTTGTGTAATATCTTATGTTTTGACAGGCCCCCTAACTGAGTAAAACTCTTTCCACACAGGGAGCAGTGGAAGGGCTTTTCTCCTGTGTGAATTCTCTCATGTGTTTTCAGGTGCCCCAACCGGGTAAAACTCTTTCCACAATGTGGGCAGTGGTAGGGCTTTTCTCCTGTGTGAATTCTTTCATGTGTTTTCAGGTGCCTCAACCGGGAAAAACACTTTCCACAAAAGGAACAGTTGAAGGGCTTTTCTCCTGTGTGCATTCTCTCATGTTCCTTCAGGCCCCCTAACTGGGTAAAACTCTTTCCACAATCGGAGCAGCAGAAAGGCTTCTCTCCTCTGTGCCTTCTCTCATCCATTTTCAGCTGCCATAACCGGGCAAAACTCTTTCCGCACTGGGAGCAGTGGAAAGGCTTTTCTCCTGTGTGTATCATCTCATGTCTTTTCAGGCAAAATAACATGGCAAAACTCTTTCCACACTGAGAGCAGTGGAAAGGCTTTTCTCCTGTGTGTATCATCTCATGCCTTTTCAGGGACCCTAACCGGGAAAAACTCTTTCCACACTGGGAGCAGTGGTGTTGCCCTGCTGGGTTGGACGTCTCTGGCTCCTCTGAGTCTAGTCTTTCACCTGCCAAAGAAAAATTGTGTTTATTTAAAAGAGAGACCTGAATGAAACAACTCTTCCTATGAGGTTGAATCCTAATCACATCCCTCAATAACCTGAGGCCAGTTTTCAAAAAATTCATAATTTAAAAAAAGTCTTATAGCAGAGCACTATAATCATAGATATTGAGGCCTACTGTATTTAAATCAATGTCATAAGCTGCATTTGATCCACTGGTAATACTGTTTTGTTGATGACCCACTCTTTGACGGTAAACACATCTTCCATTGTAGCTTTAAAGGGATACTGTGAGATTCTGGCAATGTGTTAGCACAATGACTGGAAGTCTACAGGTATGCTAGCTAGCATTGGCTAGTGAAACTACCTCTAACTTATTGTTTTGAATTGTTTAAAAAAATAATAATTTAACCTTTATTTATACAGGTTTTTCCTCATTGAGATAACATCTCTTTTTCAAGAGACACCCGGTCCAATAGCAGCAAGGGGAACAAAGTTTCAGACAAAACAACTTACATACACTAACACAACATTAAACAAAACTATAGGCACACATACAGTACAACAATTACATATTATGTAAAAAAACACAAATGTCTTGACTAAAAAAACAGCGGTCCTAAAGACAGTTATCCTCTTCTATGATATTGACATCGATCAAGTGTTTAAACTCCACCAACGAGACTAGATCATCAAATGTTAAAATGTTCAGGAGAGAATTCCAGGACCACGGAGCTGAGCAACAAACTATTTCTCCCATGACCTGTCCTAATTCTTGGTACTGTTAAAAGCAAATGAGAATGGGACCGTAATTGATATTTAATTACCAGCCTGATTTAAAAAAGAACAGCGTTAAAATGACATTTTACCCCGTATGGCCTTATAAATAAGTGTATACCAGTGTTAAAGTCTACGCAGGGTCAATGACGACCAGTTAACAGCGCTGTAGAGATCACAATGATGTGTTAGACGTTTTTGATTTGTAATGAACCTGAGGGCCACATGATACACTGAATCAAGTGCTCTCAGGGTAGTGGTTGAGGTCTGCATATATATAACATCGCTAAAATCTAAAACCGGCAGTAATGTACATCGTACCAACTCCTTCCTGGCCTCCAGGGAAAAACAAGCCTTATGCCGGTAATAAAAACCTATTCTCAGCTTGAGCTTCCTTATCAAGTTCTCCACATGAACAGAACATTTTGGGGCGGCAGGTAGCCTAGTGGTTAGAGCGTTGGGCCAGTAACTGAAAGGTTGCTAGATCGAATCCCCAAGCTGACAAGGTAAAAATCTGTCGTTCTGCCCGTGTACAAGGCAGTTAACCCACACACCCAAATATTTGTACACTTTGAGTAGGTTGAGCCACTGACGTGGTCTTCCTGTCTGGGTTGGCGCCCCCCCCTTGGGTTGTGCCGTGGCGGACATCCTTGTGGGCTATACTCGGCCTTGTCTTCGGACGGTAAGTTGGTGGTTGTAGATATCCCTCTAGTGGTGTGGGGGCTGTGCTTTGGCAAAGTGGGTGGGGTTATATCCTGCCTGTTTGGCCCTGTCCGGGGGTATCATCGGATGGGGCCACAGTGTCTTCTGATCCCTCCTGTCTCAGCCTCCAGTATTTATGCTGCGGTAGTTTATGTGTCGGGGGGCTAGGGTCAGTCTGTTACATCTGGAGTATTCTCTTGTCTTATCCAGTGTCCTGTGTGAATGTAAATATGCTCTCTCTAATTCTCTCTTTCTTTCTTTCTTTCTCTCGGAGGACCTGAGCCCTAGGACTACCTGGCATGATGACTCCTTGCTGTCCCCAGTCCACCTGGCCATGCTGCTGCTCCAGTTTCAACTGTTCTGCCTGCGGCTACGGAACCCTGACCTGTTCACCGGACGTGCTTGTTGCACCCTCGACAATTACTATGATTATTATTATTTGACCATGCTGGTCATTTACGAACATTTTAACATCTTGACCATGTTCTGTTATAATATCCACCCGGCACAGCCAGAAGAGGACTGGCCACCCCTCATAGTCTGGTTCCTCTCTAGGTTTCTTCCTAGGTTTTTGGCCTTTCTCAGGAGTTTTTCCTAGGGAGTTTTTCCCAGCCACCGTGCTTCTTTCACATGCATTGCTTGCTGTTTGGGGTTTTAGGCTGGGTTTCTGTACAGCACTTTGAGATTTCAGCTGATGTACGAAGGGCTATATAAATAAATTTGATTTGATTTGATTTGATTTGACTTGCTCTATAGTTTGTCCATCCAATGTAGCGATGACATGATTAGTAACATGCCTGGCATTTGAAAATACCATGGATTTTGTTTTACCCGAATTCAGAACCAGCTTTAAAATCATACAGATTCTGTTGTATGGTGTTAAACGCTCTTTGGGCATTTTCAAAAGCTAAAGATAAACTACTACCACTTGAATAAAGTGCATAAAAATGAAGATCCGCTGTTTCAATAAGATCCCCAATGTTGTTGATATACAAAATTAACAGTAGCCCAAAATAGAACCTTGCGGAACACCTGAGCACAACTCTATGGACTCAGACTTACAACCATCCGCCATTACACACTGTAGGATTTGATAGGTAATTTATTAACCAATCTAGAGCATATCTAGAGTAATTCCATATCATTTTAACCTTTGCACTAGCACAGCACGGTCCACGGTGTCAAATGCCTTCGACAAATCAATAAAGACAGACACACAATGTAACTTCTTGTCAAGAGCACAATGGATGACGTTTAAAACCTTCAATGTTACTGAAACAATGCTGTGGCCAGACCTAAAACCTGATTGCAATCTATTTAAGATGTTGTTTTCTTGGAGGTAGGCCTTCAGCTACCTACTAACTAAGGACTCCAGTACCTTTGACAGTACAGACAATTTTGATATGAGTCGATAGTTGTCAAGTAGCGAAGGATCTCCACCTTTCAGGAGAAGCAGCACAAAAGCATAACTTGGGGATTTCCTTAACATCAAGTGTGAGGTTAAAAATACATGTTAAGGGGGAGGAGAGCTAGGAACTGCACTGTTGAAGCTAGAAACACAAGCATTTCACTACACTCGAAACATCTGCTAAATATGTGTCTGCAACCAATAACATTTGATTTGATGAACCCTGATTTTATCTTCCATCTTTGTATCCATTTCACTCTTTTCAAAGAGGGGACCCAAAGTTCCTCCACTCATGCCTCCTAAAATAATTGTTCAGCAGGATGCAAAGTAAGACAAATGAGGACTAATGTCTGTATGATTTGTTAAATCTTTCAGGAAATCCAGAAGCTGTGTGGAGTATTCCCAACAGGCCAAGGACTGGGTATAGCAGAGTGTCTGAACAGAAGACATTCAACTTTAGAACCCCGTGGGTCCAGCAGGCTGATCAAGGACCCCGTGGGTCCAGCAGGCTGATCAAGGACCCCGTGGGTCCAGCAGGCTGATCTAGGACCCCGTGGGTCCAGCAGGCTGATCTAGGACACCGTGGGCCCAGCAGGCTGATCTAGGACCCCGTGGGTCCAGCAGGCTGATCTAGGACCCCGTTGGTCCAGCAGGCTGATCTAGGACCCCGTTGGTCCAGCAGGCTGTCTAGAACCCCGTTGGGGTTCTAAGTTGACCCACCAGACCTACCTCCCAACATCGCCCCGGGGGACACCAGACCTACCTCCCAACATCACCCCGGGGGACACCAGACCTACCTCCCAACATCGCCCCGGGGGACACCAGACCTACCACCCAACATCGCCCCGGGGGACACCAGACCTACCTCCCAACATCACCCCGGGGGACACCAGACCTACCACCCAACATCGCCCCGGGGGACACCAGACCTACCTCCCAACATCACCCCGGGGGACACCAGACCTACCACCCAACATCGCCCCGGGGGACACCAGACCTACCTACCTACCAAACTTTAAACCTAACTTTGCAACTACCTTTAGCTAGACAAATAACGGTGGTGTGATGTTGTGGAACGCCATCAAAAACATGTCATGCAATCATTGGTGTTTCAATCATTGGTGGTCCAATCATTGGTGGTTGTGTGCGGTGTGAATGATATGTAGACCACCTGGAACAGCACAATTCTCGACCTCAGGGGTGTATTCATACCGAAACACATGGCCATAGAAATCAGAATGAATAGAAGAACCTCTAACCCTGGTAAACTCATGGGTACACTTGCAATGGCTGCCTGGTGTTGTCATCAAATCAAAGTGTATTTGTCACATGCTTCATAAACAACAGGTGTAGATTAACAGTGAAATGCTTCCTTTCAGGCCCTTCCCAACAATGAGAAGAGAAAGAAAATAGAGAAGTAAAACACGTAATAATAAACACACAACGAGTAACGATAACATGGCTGTAAACACAGAGTACCAGTACTGAGTTGATGTGTAGGGGTACTAGGTAATAACATGGCTGTATACACAGAGTACCAGTACTGAGTTGATGTGTAGGGGTACTAGGTAATAACATGGCTGTATACACAGAGTACCAGTACTGAGTTGATGTGTAGGGGTACTAGGTAATAACATGGCTGTATACACAGAGTACCAGTACTGAGTTGATGTGTAGGGTACTAGGTAATAACATGGCTGTAAACACAGAGTACCAGTACTGAGTTGATGTGTAGGGGTACTAGGTAATAACATGGCTGTATACACAGGGGTAACAGTACTGAGTTGATGTGTAGGGTACTAGGTAATAACATGGCTGTATACACAGAGTACCAGTACTGAGTTGATGTGTAGGGGTACTAGGTAATAACATGGCTGTAAACACAGAGTACCAGTACTGAGTTGATGTGTAGGGGTACTAGGTAATAACATGGCTGTATACACAGGGGTAACAGTACTGAGTTGATGTGTAGGGTACTAGGTAATAACATGGCTGTATACACAGAGTACCAGTACTGAGTTGATGTGTAGGGTACTAGGTAATAACATGGCTGTAAACACAGGGGTAACAGTACTGAGTTGATGTGTAGGGGTACTAGGTAATAACATGGCTGTATACAGAGTACCAGTACTGAGTTGATGTGTAGGGGTACTAGGTAATAACATGGCTGTATACACAGAGTACCAGTACTGAGTTGATGTGTAGGGTACTAGGTAATAACATGGCTGTATACACAGAGTACCAGTACTGAGTTGATGTGTAGGGTACTAGGTAATAACATGGCTGTATACACAGAGTACCAGTACTGAGTTGATGTGTAGGGGTACTAGGTAATAACATGGCTGTATACACAGAGTACCAGTACTGAGTTGATGTGTAGGGTACTAGGTAATAACATGGCTGTATACACAGAGTACCAGTACTGAGTTGATGTGTAGGGATACTAGGTAATAACATGGCTGTAAACACAGGGGTAACAGTACTGAGTTGATGTGTAGGGGTACTAGGTAATAACATGGCTGTAAACACAGGGGTAACAGTACTGAGTTGATGTGTAGGGGTACTAGGTAATAACATGGCTGTATACACAGGGGTAACAGTACTGAGTTGATGTGTAGGGATACTAGGTAATAACATGGCTGTAAACACAGGGGTAACAGTACTGAGTTGATGTGTAGGGGTACTAGGTAATAACATGGCTGTAAACACAGGGGTAACAGTACTGAGTTGATGTGTAGGGGTACTATGTAATAACATGGCTGTAAACACAGGGGTAACAGTACTGAGTTGATGTGTAGGGGTACTAGGTAATAACATGGCTGTATACACAGAGTACCAGTACTGAGTTGATGTGTAGGGGTACTAGGTAATAACATGGCTGTAAACACAGGGGTAACAGTACTGAGTTGATGTGTAGGGATACTAGGTAATAACATGGCTGTAAACACAGTACCAGTACTGAGTTGATGTGTAGGGGTACTAGGTAATAACATGGCTGTAAACACAGAGTACCAGTACTGAGTTAATGTGTAGGGTACTAGGTAATAACATGGCTGTATACACAGAGTACCAGTACTGAGTTGATGTGTAGGGTACTAGGTAATAACATGGCTGTAAACACAGGGGTAACAGTACTGAGTTGATGTGTAGGGGTACTAGGTAATAACATGGCTGTATACACAGAGTACCAGTACTGAGTTGATGTGTAGGGTACTAGGTAATAACATGGCTGTATACACAGAGTACCAGTACTGAGTTGATGTGTAGGGGTACTAGGTAATAACATGGCTGTATACACAGAGTACCAGTACTGAGTTGATGTGTAGGGGTACTAGGTAATAACATGGCTGTATACACAGAGTACCAGTACTGAGTTGATGTGTAGGGTACTAGGTAATAACATGGCTGTAAACACAGGGGTAACAGTACTGAGTTGATGTGTAGGGGTACTAGGTAATAACATGGCTGTATACACAGAGTACCAGTACTGAGTTGATGTGTAGGGTACTAGGTAATAACATGGCTGTATACACAGAGTACCAGTACTGAGTTGATGTGTAGGGGTACTAGGTAATAACATGGCTGTATACACAGAGTACCAGTACTGAGTTGATGTGTAGGGGTACTAGGTAATAACATGGCTGTAAACACAGAGTACCAGTACCGAGTTGATGTGTAGGGTACTAGGTAATAACATGGCTGTAAACACAGAGTACCAGTACTGAGTTGATGTGTAGGGGTACTAGGTAATAACATGGCTGTAAACACAGGGGTAACAGTAGTGAGTTGATGTGTAGGGGTACTATGTAATAACATGGCTGTAAACACAGGGGTAACAGTACTGAGTTGATGTGTAGGGGTACTAGGTAATAACATGGCTGTATACAGAGTACCAGTACTGAGTTGATGCGTAGGGGTACTAGGTAATGGAGGTAGAGATGTACATATAACTAGGAATAAAGTGACAGATAATAAACAATAGCAGCAGTGTGTGTGATGTGAGTCAAAGTTAATGCAGATAGTCCAGGTAGCCATCTGGTTAATTATTTAGCAGTCTTATGGCTGTTCAGGGTCCTGTTGGTTCCAGACTTCACACATCGGTACCTCTTGCCGTACGTGATACAATCATTTCCATGGTAACGTAGAATGTTCATTCAAATGATGCTAACGGATGTGGCTCTTGCAATGGAATGTATTTTTTGTAATGTCAGTTGAGTTGATTCAACAAATCACAGCACAGACTGATGGGAACACTTCCTGTTTTTACTTCCTGCTTTGCTCCAATGGGAACAGTCGCAATGACCGACAGTCCTCCCATTATGACATCATCGTCTTGAATGGGAACACCCGTTCTGTTAAATGAGGGGATTTGATTCATCTGGCGCCCAGTGAGGCTTGTTTTACAACCTGGTGAAGTTCTGGAACCGGGCTGCCTCCCAGGTCTGAGCCAGCACATGGAGTAATGAGGAGGATTCTGTGGGAAGATCTCAATTGCATACTCCTCACGTCGCCTCTGCTCATCTCCTTCTCAAAACACACATTGGATGAGAGACAGAGGTCCTCTGGATTTCTCATCCAATGGGTTTTGAGAAGGAGAGAGGACACAAAGACTATGCAATTGGGATCTTCCCTGCGTTTTACATAAACCCCACAGTTCTCAAACATTGTACCTAGAGATCTACTGTCCTGTAGGTTCTCAATCCAACCCTAATCAAGCCCAGCTGTTGGAGTCAAAATCTACAAGACGGTTGCTCTCTAATTCTACTAACGTGCCACGTTATTTGCGCAAACCTACCATGTTAATTATCCTAACCTGCTACGAAGGTCACTTATGCTAGTCAAAACCGGCAGACGTGCCCTAAGAACAGTCTTGGTTTCCACTAATGCGCCACAGCGCTCTAGGCAGAGACCCCGTTTATAGCTCAGTGGCAGAGACACTGCAAATTGAACTCGGTGAGATACTCCTAAATTGATAGTGCAGTTTGTTTAGTCAATTTTACAGCAGCTAGCTACTTCACATGCAAGGAACAGAGCGCAGGCTTTTTTTGCGCCTTTCTCAAATCATCAATAACCTCTAGTCGCATCATGCAGCCCATACATCTTCTGATTTCTAAGACTTTCTAAGGTTTGTGTCATTCACAAATAGTTGAGAAATGACTGGAAATCTAGCATCTATGACCTGTTTCAAATGATCACCTTTACACTCAACATAGTCACTTCATATGCACACTCTCGCTCCGGAATGGGAAAAATATCCTTTCTATTCAGCCAAGTTAAATTATATCCTTCTTATTATAAAATAGTAACAGGAAACAGAAGTTTGGGCACCGCTGACCTAGAATCACTTGGAGTAAGGTTACCGATGTCACTAATACATGAAACAGACATTAGAATTCCCATTTTAAAGTTTCCTGATTTTAAAAATCAGTATTCCTGTTAATAATTAAAAAATGTAATTGATTCTTATCCACATGTGGTATAGACATTGTTACCTTCCCACAAGACAAACTGAAAATGTCTCTCACAAACAAGGGAACTAACAAAGAAACTCACTGGGACAACCAAAACCAGAGGTGGGGTTGTAGAAGGGGTTCTGAAAGACATCCATGAAAGTTGACATTCAACTAGAAAATGTGCCATAAACAATTCCCACCATGGATGCCCACTGAGGAGAGCCAAACGAAAAGACAAGCCCCCACCAACTTAAGATAGGGAGTAAACAGAAAGCAGAGCTATACGAAACAGGGAAGACGGATAAAAGGCTTGGTTTCAGAACTTAAACTGGGAGAGCCAACAAAAGTCATTACTCTCTCAACATCTCTCATGCCAACTGATGAACAGGCCAGCAGGTCTTAAGTATCACCTGGACCAGCACTGCTGAAACACCTTCTGACTAGCGAGATGACAAGCCAGTACGGGTGAAACACCTTCTGACTAATGAGATGACAAGCCAGTACGGGTGAAACACCTTCTGACTAGCGAGATGACAAGCCAATACGGGTGAAACACCTTCTGACTAATGAGATGACAAGCCAGTACGGGTGAAACACCTTCTGACTAATGAGATGACAAGCCAGTACGGGTGAAACACCTTCTGACTAATGAGATGACAAGCCAGTACGGGTGAAACACCTTCTGACTAGCGAGATGACAAGCCAATACGGGTGAAACACCTTCTGACTAATGAGATGACAAGCCAGTACGGGTGAAACACCTTCTGACTAGCGAGATGACAAGCCAGTACGGCTGAAACACCTTCTGACTAATGAGATGACAAGCCAGTACGGGTGAAACGCCTTCTGACTAATGAGATGACACGCCAGCACTGTTGAAACTAGAGGTCGACCGATTACTCGGAATGGCCGATTAATTAGGTTGATTTCAAGTGTTCATAACAATCGGTAATCAGTATTTTTGGACACCAATTTGCCATATTTTTTTTTTTTACACCTTTATTTAACTAGGGAAAATGTGTCACTTCTCTTGCAAACAGAGTCAGGGTATATGCAGCAGTTTGGGCCGGCTGGCTCGTTGCGAACTGTGTTTAGACTATTTCTTCCTAACAAAGACAGCCAACTTCGCCAAACGGGGGATGATTTAACAAAAGTGCATTTGCGAAAAAAGCACAATCGTTGCACGACTGTACCTAACCATAAACATCAATGCCTTTCTTAAAATCAATACACAGAAGTATATATTTTTAAACCTGCATATTTAGCTAAAAGAAATCCAGGTTACCAGGTGAAATTGTGTGACTTCTCTTGCGTTCATTGCACGCAGAGTCAGGGTATATGCAACAGTTTGGGCTGCCTGGCTCGTTGCGAACTAATTTCCCTGAATTTTACGTAATTATGACATAACATTGAAGGTTGTGCAATGTAACAGGAATATTTAGACTTAGGGATGCCACCCGTTAGATAAAATACGGAACGGTTCCGTATTTCACTGAAAGAAAAAAAGTTTTGTTTTCGAGATGATAGTTTCCGGATTTTACCATATTAATGACCTAAGGCTCGTATATCTGTGTGTTTATTATATTATAATTAAGTCTATGATTTGATAGAGCAGTCTGACTGAGCGGTGGTAGGCAGCAGCAGGCTCGTAAGCATTCATTCAAACACCTGACTAGCGAGATGACAAGCCAGTACGGGTGGAACGCCTTCTGACTAACGAGATGCCACCAATCAGTGCACAATTACTTTAGCAAAAAGCAGTTTGTGAGTAGTTTCAAAACGAATGAGCTGCTATACAACAGTGAATACACTGACCACAGAACTGTAACAGAAGCAGATTGTAGTCTAATCCACACACCACTGTTCTTACTTGAATCTGAATCTCCCTCTTCTTCTCCTCTCACAGTCCCACTCAGACCCGGTGTTTTCCTGCAGTCGACCAGCCGCACAGACACCCTCTTCAGACCCCACAGTAAGGCAGCAGTGGGAGAGGCACGACCTGGGGACCCTGGGAGAGGGAAAGACATGTCCTGGAACCCACAAAAATAAACAATCAATTTAGGGTGGGAAACACTCTCCTACCTTGATTCCTCTCCTTCTCTGGACTATAAATGCATTGAAGGAGAAAGTCCATGAGGAACCTCAGATCAGAAACTCTCCTACCTTGATTCCTTGGTTCCTCATTCTCTGGACCTCCTGCTATAAATGCATTAGAGGAGAAAGTCCAATCAGAATCACCTGTATTTGCCAAAAACATTCACATATATCAGTATTTCAGTATTCTCCTCCAATGCATTAATAGAAGGAGGTCCAGGAACCAAGGAAGGACTGTTGAGAACCAGAAACACTTTGTGACTGGGATGTACTCACACCACACCCCCTCTGCTCTGGGGTGTGGCTCTCTGGAGCCGACTCCGCTTTCAGCCTGTTGCTAGGAAACCAATCCTTGTCTTTCACGTCCCATTCTTTGTTGCAGTGAATAGAATCGTCATCACCACCAAACTGTCTGGGATTCACGGGTACCACATTAGATACCACAGTAGATACGTCCTGTACCTTTCTGATGTCCTCCTTCACTGTAGAGCCCTGGGAGGGACAGAAAACTGCATATTGCCTCGTTTTTGGATCTGTAAAAGGGAAGAGTTTGACTACCGGTAAAAACAAAGGTTATAGCTTGCTCTCTCTCATCATGATTCCAAACATTTCACTTATCATCCTAGGACCTTCAGTTGGAGAGCAATAGACGAGCAAACTCTGAATACAAACTAAACCAAAAACATAAACCCACACCCGGGTTCAACTGCATAGCGTGTCCCGTTAAGACAATACTCACTGGTGTTAATCGGATCTTCAGTCTCCTCCTCTTTCACTACAAAAGGTTCTTCTTCTTTCAATGTGATATCCTCCTCTATCTCATTTTTGATTCTGAAAGCTTCTACCTCCCCTTCTTCCACTATGACAACCTCTATCCCCTCTTCCTCTTTCACTGTGACAGCCTCTATCCCCTCCTCCTCTTCCTCCTTTTTAATTCGACAAGCTTCTTCCATTCCTATCACTGTAATATCCTCCTCCTCTTCTTCTTTAACGACAATGTTCATCCCCAGAGCTGCTTTCTCCGTCCAGCAGACCTCTTCACTAGCAGGAGGAGAGTAGCTTAGTGAGCTCATTGTCAGGGATGTTAGCTAGCTAGCTTTCATTAGCGACTAGCCTAGTGCTAGGCTCGGTAACACATTTGCAAATTTAACACGCAAATTACGTTTAAATGGACCAGTAGATACGTTAACAGAACTGTGTTTAAATCACTGGGATGGATTTGCGTAGCTACACAAACATGGTGTACAGAGCTTCAATGTTTCTGCTTCTTGTCGGTTAGCAAGATACCGAGGTGGATGAACCGTGTCGTTCCAGAAGCGTCCAAAGCAGTCGGTCGTCACTAGTTACCACAGCCACAAAGTCATAAACCCCACCCATTTCTACAATTTATCTTCTTCAAATTTGATTTCAACCTTAACCCTAAACACATTGCTAACCTTATGCCGAAATCTAAATTAACACCAAAAATCAAATGTTTGATGTCATTAATTTTTCGATATAGCCAATTTTGACTTTGTGGCTGTGGTAACTAGTGGAAACCAGTGTGTCCACTACATCGTACGTCACGCGAGAAGCATCACCTGAAAAACTCACTTCGCCATCTGCTGACTGGAGTGGGTAACACAGTTTATAAAAAGATTCACTACATCGTTTTTTTCTGGCAAACATTATCATTACAAATAACTCCAAATAAGTAAATGTGTCTTCCTCTTTTTGAACCTGTTGTACTGTATATGTTGAGGGTTTCCTTCATGTGTTCATCTCCCAGGTGCTTGTAAGGACACAGATGACAGACAGACAGGTAGGATCCAGTTAGGGTGGTTTAATGCTGATTCACATGGAACAGCTCAGTGATGGGCTAAGGTGGTTTAATGCTGATTCACATGGAACAGCACAGTGATGGGCTAAGGTGGTTTAATGCTGATTCACACAGAGCAGGAACAGCACAGTGATGGGCTAAGGTGGTTTAATGCTGATTCACACAGAGCAGGAACAGCTCAGTGATGGGCTAAGGTGGTTTAATGCTGATTCACACAGAGCAGGAACAGCACAGTGATGGGCTAAGGCACTAATGGCTTGACAATTGTTTTAACCAAGAGTATGTATGGTTCTGAAAGTAAAATGGGACTTCACTAGTTTGGAAGATACAGCCTGACAACATGGCTGTGACGTCACCAATGAAAGATCAACGAGATGCTGCCACACAGCAGTAGAAGCAGCAGTAATCAACTGTTTTGGGCAAATGTGAAAACAAACCCCCTAACGGTCCCACTCATAGAGGTTGTATGTGGACACCTGCTTGTCCAACATCTCATTCCAAAATCAATGGCATTAATATGGAATTGCTGCTGTAACAACCTCCACCCTTCTGGGAAGACTTTCCACTAGATGTTGGAACATTGCTGGGGGGGTGGGGGCTTGCTTCTATTCAGCCACAAGAGCTTTAGTGAGGTCGGCCACTGATGTTGGGCGATTAGGCCTGGCTCACAGCAGGCGTTCCAATTCATCCCAAATGTGTTCGATGGGGTTGAGGGCAGGGCTCTGTGCAGGTCAGTCAAGTTTTTCCACACCGATCTCGACAAACCATTTCTCTATGGACCTCGCTTTGTGCACAGGGACATTGTCATGCTGAAACAGGAAAGGGCATTCCCCAAACTGTTGCTACAAAATTGAAATCACAAAATCATCTAGAATGTCATTGTATGCTGTAGCGTTAAGATTTCCCTTCACTGGAACTAAGGGGCCCAGCCCGAACCATAAAAAACAGCCCCAGACCATTATTCCTCCTCCACCAAACTTTACAGTTGGCATTATGCCTTCGAGCAGGTAGCATTCTCCTGGCATCTGCCAAACCCAGATTTGTTCATTGTGCTGCCAGATGGTGAAGCGTGATTCATCACTCCAGAGAATGCGTTTCCACTGCTCTGTAGTCCAAAGGAGGCGAGCTTTCCATCATTCCAGCCGACGCTTGGCATTGCGCATGGGATCTTAGGCTTGGCTGCGGCTGCTCGACCATTGAAACCCATTTTACAAAGCTCTCAGACAAATAGTTATTGTGCTGACGTTGCTTCTAGAGGCAGTTTGGAACTCAGTAGTGAGTGTTGCAGCCGAGGACAGAGGATTTTTACGCACTTGGCGGTCCTGTTCTGTGAGATTTTGCCACTTCACAATAACAGCACTTACAGTTGACCGGGGCAGCTCTAGCAGGGCAGACATTTTACGAACTGACTTGTTGGAAAGGTGGTATCCAATGACGTTGAAAGTCACTGAGCTTTTCAGTAAGGCCATTCTACTGTCATTGCTTGTCTATGGAGATGGTTATATAACTGTCAGCAGCGGGTGTGGCTGAAATAGCCGAATCGACTAATTTGAAGGGGCGTCAACATACTTTTGTTGAGAGAGGACTAATGACTTTTAAATGGTATTTAAAGGGCTAGACCCAACCCTTTCAGGTTGATGAGGTGAAAAAATCAAAATCCACTCATTTGAAGGGGCGTTCACATACTTTTGTATATCTACTGAACTTATAGGTTGTTTACTCTGTATAACTAATGTGTATTTTAAAATATATATATATATATATATATATATTTAACCTTTAAGAACAGATTCTTATTTACAATGAAGGCCTACCCCGGCAAAACCCGGACGATGCTGGGCCAATTGTGCGTCCGCCCTATTGGACTCCCAATCACGGCCGGATGTAATACAGCCTGGATTCAAAACCAGGTACTGTAGTGACCCCTCTTGCACTGAAATGCAGTGCCTCAGACTACTGTGCCACTCGAGAGCCCAGGGTAATGCTGGCTTCCCTTCTCTATGAATAAGGAGGTAATGTTTTCTACGTAGCAGGGATTCCCCTTAAGAGTGCACAGTTGATCCCCATCTCCACTGCTGTAGCAGTCGGCTACATAAAATAACGATATAAAATAATCGCAAATCTTTTAGGTGGAAAAGTTCACATTTCCTGACTCAAAACCAATAGTACTTTGGACAAAAAAATAACTCAGTCTGCCACACGCTTTCAATAAAACAACGAATTTGTCCACACTTCGCGGATTTCTGAATCATGAATTAGCTGGCGAAGTAGCAGAGCTAGGCCTGCATCCAACAACGTCGCGAGTCACGTTTTTGCAGCTGTTTCAGTACAGAACTACAGGGAGAGAGAGGGAGAGAGGCTAAACTCCACTGGACTAGTTTCATAGTACTGAATTACTTTAGCATTTCTTGATTTTTAAGAGTTGATTGACATCAAAATCCATCTGTATAAGATAGAAAAATCGGTCTTCTCATAGAAAACATCTTTAGCGAACGGTTAGGCCTACACACTAATATGACCACTCTATGGAAGGATGAGACTCTCACAAACACGATGGTGTTCCCCGTCTTGCTCTACCGAAGATGATACCACCAATGTGCCAACTTCGGTCTCTAGAGTCTGAAGGTAACCAGGAAACGGTTTCAAAAACAAATGGAATTATGGTTTATTTTTGGACTGTTTGTTCAGCCATTTTATGAATGTGTTATTCAATGTGTTTCTATGATCATGACAAGATTCAACAACTGAGACATAAGCTGAACAAGTTCCACAGACATGTGACTAACAGAAATGGAATAATGTGTCCCTGAACAAAGGGGGGGTCAAAATCAAAAGTAACAGTCAGTATCTGGTGTGACCACCAGCTGCAATAAGTACTGCAGTGCATCTCCTCCTCATGGACTGCACCAGATTTGCCAGTTCTTGCTGTGAGATGTTACCCCACTCTTCCACCAAGGCACCTGGAAGTTCCCGGGCATTTCTGGGGGGGATGGTCCTAGCCCTCACCCTCCGATCCAACAGGTCCCAGACATGCTCAATGGGATTGAGATCCGGGCTCTTCACTGGCCATGCGGGAAATCAAGCACAGAACGAGCAGTATGGCTGGTGGCATTGTCATGAGGGTCATGTCAGGATGAGACTGCAGGAAGAGTACCACATGAGGGAGGAGGATGTCTTCCCTGTAACGCACAGCGTTGGGATTGCCTGCAATTACAACAAGCTCAGTCCGATGACGCTGTGACAAACCGCCCCAGACCATGACAGATCCTCCACCTCCAAATCAATCCCGCTCCAGAGTACAGGCCTCGGTGTAACACTCATTCCTTCGACGATAAACGCGAATCCGACCATCACCCCTGGTGAGACAAAACCGTGACTCATCAGTGAAGAGCACTTTTTGCCAGTCCTGTCTGGTCCAGCGACAATGGGTTTGTACCCATAGGCGACGTTGTTGCTGGTGATGTCTGGTGAGGACCTGCCTTACAACAGGCCTACAAGCCCTCAGTCCAGCCTCTCTCAGCCTATTGCGGATAGTCGGAGCACTGATGGGGGGATTGTGCCTTCCTTGTGTAACTCGGGCACTTGTTGTTTCCATCCTATACCTGTCCCGCAGGTGTGATGTTCGGATGTACCGATCCTGTGCAGGTGTTGTTACACGTGGTCTGCCACTGCGAGGACGATCAGCTGTCCATCCTGTCTCCCTGTAGCGCTGTCTTAGGCGTCTCACAGTACGGACATTGCAATGTATTGCCCTCCTTGCAGCATTCCTAAGGCACATTCACCCAGATGATCAGGGACCTTGGGCATCTTTATTTTGGTGTTTTCAGAGTCCGTAGAAAGGCCTCTTTTGTGTCCTAAGTTTTCATAACTGTGACCTTAATTGCCTTGTAATTGTAAGCTGTTAGTGTCTTAACGACTGTTCCACAGGTGCATGTTCATTAATTGTTTATGGTTCAATGAACAAGCATTGGAAACAATGTTTAAACCCTTTACAATGAAGATCTGTGAAGTTATTTGGATTTTTATGAATTATCTTTGAAAGACAGGGTCCTGAAAAAGGGACATTTCTTTTTTTGCTGAGTTTACATGATGTATTGTTACACCATGTAGGAGCAGTTTGGACCTACTCAGTTCTGTTACACCGTGTAAGGAGCAGTTTGGACCTACTCAGTACTGTTACACCGTGTAGGAGCAGTTTGGACCTACTCAGTACTGTTACACCGTGTAGGAGCAGTTTGGACCTACTCAGTACTGTTACACCGTGTAGGAGCAGTTTGGACCTACTCAGTACTGTTACACCGTGTAGGAGCAGTTTGGACCTACTCAGTACTGTTACACCGTGTAGGAGCAGTTTGGACCCACTCAGTACTGTTACACCATGTAGGAGCAGTTTGGACCTACTCAGTACTGTTACACCATGTAGGAACAGTTTGGACCTACTCAGTACTGTTACACCGTGTAGGAGCAGTTTGGACCTACTCAGTACTGTTACACCGTGTAGGAGCAGTTTGGACCTACTCAGTACTGTTACACCATGTAGGAGCAGTTTGGACCTACTCAGTACTGTTACACCATGTAGGAGCAGTTTGGACCTACTCAGTACTGTTACACCGTGTAGGAGCAGTTTGGACCTACTCAGTACTGTTACACCGTGTAGGAGCAGTTTGGACCTACTCAGTACTGTTACACCGTGTAGGAGCAGTTTGGACCTACTCAGTACTGTTACACCGTGTAGGAGCAGTTTGGACCTACTCAGTACTGTTACACCGTGTAGGAGCAGTTTGGACCTACTCAGTACTGTTACACCGTGTAGGAGCAGTTTGGACCTACTCAGTACTGTTACACCGTGTAGGAGCAGTTTGGACCTACTCAGTACTGTTACACCGTGTAGGAGCAGTTTGGACCTACTCAGCACTGTTACACCGTGTAGGAGCAGTTTGGACCTACTCAGTACTGTTACACCATGTAGGAGCAGTTTGGACCTACTCAGTACTGTTACACTGTGTAGGAGCAGTTTGGACCTACTCAGTACTGTTACACCGTGTAGGAGCAGTTTGGACCTACTCAGTACTGTTACACTGTGTAGAGGCAGTTTGGACCTACACAGTACTGTTACACTGTGTAGGAGCAGTTTGGACCTACTCAGTACTGTTACACTGTGTAGAGGCAGTTTGGACCTACTCAGTACTGTTACACCATGTAGGAGCAGTTTGGACCTACTCAGTACTGTTACACTGTGTAGGAGCAGTTTGGCCCTAGCTACCTTATTGGGATATTATCTGTTTGTTTGATTGATTTCCTAAATGCAGATGTACAGTAGTATGTTAGGGTGTTTTAAATTCTCACTCATTAAATATATTCACTAATCAACACATGCTTCTCTATTATATAATGAAATAAATGAAAAATCTACTTTTTGTCTCAAAATAAAATAAACATTTCCCGTTACCCTCCTCGCCCAGCAGATGGCGACGTGCCTTTTTCAGGCAATGCTGCCAGTGTGACGTATAATCTAATGGACGGGACGCTTCAACAACAACGGCGAGTTATCCACCTTGGTAGCTTCTAGCCAACATAGCCGAAAACATTCAAGCTCTTTAAACGCTTTCGGTGTATATTAGCCACAGTGTTTTAAACACACTTGTCGTATCTCCTTGCTAGTTACCCAATTTAATATTTACGTTGTTGTTAGCTAACTGGCTGAGTAAATTAGCAGTAGTGCTAGTCTAGTCACTAATGCTAACTAGCTATCTAGCTAACATCCCGACCATGAGCTCACTAAACGACTCCCCTTCTGAAGAGGGGATCTGCTGGACGGAGAAAGAAGCTCTGGGGCTCAACATTGTCGTGAAAGAGGAGAAGGAAGAGGAGGATGTCACAGTAAAACAAGAAGCAGAGATTGAGGCTGTTACAGTGAAAGAAGAAGAGAAAGACGTTTCATTGAAAGAAGAGGAAGACGCGTTCAGAGTGAAAGAGGAGGAGGTTACAGTAAAAGAGGAGGAAGAGAAAGAGGAGGTGACTGTCACAGTGAAAGAAGAGGAAGACATTTTTGGAATGAAGGAAGTGGGGGAGATCACTGTCACATTGGAAGAAGAGGAGGAGGAGACAGGAGATCTGATTAACAACAGTGAGTAATATCTTAAACAGGGGTACAAACTCTGTAATTGTTGAACCGATGTGTGGTTTTAAAGGGGCATTATACTTAAGTTCTGCACTTTAATAGTAGAGACGGGGGCGGCCAACAAAACGTTAACATTTGTAAACATCTGAATATTTCTTTCTGTAGTGCTTTGCTTGGCATCACATAAAAGCAAAAATCAACTCATGTGTGACTTCAAATGATGAAGAGGACAGACTCAAGACAAGGAAGGATCATTTTGATCTGGATGAAATGTATAAAAAAAATCATTACCACAGGTTTTTTTAAATCCTTAATAGTATTTTGACGCACTCGTGCATCAATCTTACAGAAACCATTGATTTCAAAGCTTAGCAACACATACAACTCTATGCACAAGGACTAGTTTTAGTCCCCTATTGACCCCTGAAAGACCCATCTTTTGGGTTGGTAGCATGTGGAAAGAGGCTGTCCAAAACCTATATGTTGGGTTGGTAGTAGAGGTCGACCGATTAATCGTAATGGCCGATTTCAAGTTTTCATAACAATCGGTAATTGGCATTTTTGGACACCGATTGTGGCCAATTTTTTTTTATTACATTTTGTTACCTTTATTTAACTAGGCAAGTCAGTTAAGAACACATTCTTATTTTCAATGACGGCCTAGGAACGGTGGGTTAACTGCCTTGTTCAGGGGCAGAATGACAGATTTTTACCTTGTCAGCTCGGGGATTCGATCTTTCAACCTTCCGGTTACTAGTCCAAAGCTCTAACCACCTGCCTTACATTGCACTCCACGAGGAGCCTGCGTGGCAGGCTGACTACCTGTTACGCGAGTGCAGCAAGAAGCCAAGGTTAGTTGCTAGCTAGCATTACATTTATAAAAAACAATCAATCTTAACAATCACTAGTTAACTACACATGGTTGATGATATTACTAGTTTATCTAGCGTGTCCTGCGTTGCATATAATGGATGCGGTGCCTGTTCATTTCTCATCGAATCACAGCCTACTTCGCCAAACGGGTGATGATTTAACAAGCGCATTCGCGAAAAAAGCACTGTCGTTGCACCAATGTACCTAACCATAAACATCAATGCCTTTCTTTAAAATCAATACACAAGTATATATTTTTAAACATGCATATTTAGTTAATATTGCCTGCTAACATGAATTTCTTTTAACTAGGGAAATTGTGTCACTTCTCTTGTGTTTCGTGCAAGCAGTCAGGGTATATGCAGCAGTTTGGGCCACCTGCCTCGTTGCGAACTGTGTGAAGTCCATTTATTCCTAACAAAGACCGTAATTAATTTGCCAGAATTGTACATAATTATGACATAACATTGAAGGTTGTGCAATGTAACAGCAATATTTAGACTTAGGGATGCCACCCGTTAGATAAAATACGGAACGGTTCCGTATTTCACTGAAAGAATAAACGTTTTGTTTTCGAAATGATAGTTTCCGGATTTGACCATATTAATGACCTAAGGCTCGTATTTCTGTGTGTTATTATGTTAAAATTAAGTTTATGATTTGATAGAGCAGTCTGACTGAGAGGTGGTAGGCAGCAGCAGGCTCGTAAGCCTTCATTCAAACAGCACTTTTGTGCATTTGCCAGCAGCTCTTCGCTGTGCTTCAAGCATTGAGCTGTTTATGACTTCAAGCCTATCAACTCCTGAGATTAGTCTGATGTAACTTATGTGAAATGGCTAGCTAGTTAGCTGGGTGCGCGCTAATAGCTTTTCAATCGGTGACGTCACTCGCTCTGAGACCTTGAAGTAGTTGTTCCCCTTGCTCTGCAAGGGCCGCGGCTTTTGTGGAGCGATGGGTAACAATGCTTCGAGGGTGGCTGTTGTCGATGTGTTCCTGGTTCAAGCAGGAAGGTAGGGGCGAGGAGAGGGACAGAAGCTATACTGTTACACTGGCAATGCTAAAGTGCCTATAAGAACATCCAATAGTCAAAGGTATATGAAATACAAATGGTATAGAGAGAAATAGTCCTATAATTCCTATAACTACAACCTAAAACTTCTTACCTGGGAATATTGAAGACTCATGTTAAAAGGAACCACCAGCTTTCATATATTCTCATGTTCTGAGCAAGGAACTTAAACGTTAGCTTTTTTACATGGCACATATTGCACTTTTACTTTCTTCTCCAACACTTTGTTTTTGCATTATTTAAACCAAATTGAACATGTTTCATTATTTATTTGAGGCAAAATTGATTTTATTGATGTATATATTAAGTTAAAATAAGTGTTCATTCAGTATTGTTGTGATTGTCATTATTACAAATAAATAAATCAATAAATACAAATCTGCTGATTAATCGGTATCGGCTTTTTTTTGGTTCTCCAATAATCGGTATCGGCTTTTTTTTGGTTCTCCAATAATCGGTATCGGCGTTGAAAAATCATAATCGGTCGACCTCTAGTTGGTAGAATGTGGAAAGAGGCTGTCCAAAACCCATCTGTTGGGTTGGTAACATGTGGAAAGAGGCTGTCCAAAACACATCTGTTGGGTTGGTAGCATGTGGAAAGAGGCTGTCCAAAACCCATCTGTTGGGTTGGTAGCATGTGGAAAGAGGCTGTTGAGAGCAGTCCATTTTATGGACATAGACCTCACAGGTGGGGGTTATTGCTATATGACAATAATAAAAAGCTTGAAGTCAGTCATGACAAATAAAGGGATATTCTGTTTCCATTCAATGTTATACACAATAAGCAGTTATATATTAATTCTATATACTTTAAATACATTCTATTCAACATTCTATTCAATAACAACAACCAAAGATCTACTAATAAATGTTCTTTCTGATATGAAAATGGCTCTAGCCAGTTGTTAGTTCTATTTCTGAGTTTAAGAGACAATCACACTGGTTGTTCATTCTATAGTTTCTAGCCAATCACACTGGTTGTTCATTCTATAGTTTCTAGCCAATCACACTGGTTGTTCATTCTATAGTTTCTAGCCAATCACACTGGTTGTTCATTCTATAGTTTCTAGCCAATCACACTGGTTGTTCATTCTATAGTTTCTAGCCAATCACACTGGTTGTTCATTCTATAGTTTCTAGCCAATCACACAGGTTGTTCATTCTATAGTTTCTAGCCAATCACACTGGTTGTTCATTCTAAACAGAAATGGTTGCTATGCAGGCTGACGAACATTCTTCTCCCTTGCTAGCTAGCCAACTAAAGCTAATAGTCACATCAACCTCTGCAGCTGGAATGAAACTAAACAAACTAGATGTATTGTTTTAGACTGTTTTTGTATTGATATTTCTTTGTATAAGATAATAATATATTCCTAATAGTGCTGATGCTTGATTTCACCAGGCTGGTTTAAAAAAGTTTGTCTCATCTGGTCATGTTCATTCCCTATGGCAGGGCAGAGTCCCTATGGCAGGGCAGAGATCTCGCAGTTATTTTGTTGTTGAATGGTAAAGAAAGCAATGTATCCTGGTAAACACAGACTGGTCCCAGATGATAATGATGGTAAACACAGACCGGTCCCAGTTGATAATGATGGTAAACACAGACCGATCCCAGTTGATAATGATGCTAAACACAGACCGGTCCCAGTTGATAATGATGGTAAACACAGACCGGTCCCAATTGGTAATGATGGTAAACACAGACCAGTCCCAGTTGATATTGTAGGAGCGACAGTTAGCCTAGTGGTTAGAGTGTTGGGCCAGTAACCGAAAGGTTGCTAGATCGAATCCCCGAGCTGACAAGGTAAAAATCCTTCTGCTCCTGAGCAAGGTGGTTAACCCACTGTTCCTAGGCCGTCATTGTAAATCAGAATTTGTTCTTAACTGACTTTAAAAAAAAGATTAAATAAAAAAATATATATTGATAGTAAACAGACCGGTCCCAGTTGATATTGATGGTAAAACAGGTTGTAATTGATATTGATGGTAAAACAGGTTGTAATTGATGGTAAAACAGGTTGTAATTGATGGTAAAACAGGTTGTAATTGATGTTGATGGTAAAACAGGTTGTAATTGATATTGATGGTAAAACATGTTGTAATTGATATTGATGGTAAAACAGGTTGTAATTGATATTGATGGTAAAACAGGTTGTAATTGATATTGATGGTAAAACAGGTCCCAGTTGTTATTGATAGTGAAACAGGTTCCAATTTATATTGATGGTAAGAAGGGGCTAGATTGGTACATAAGGGGCTAGGGTGGTTAAGTTAAGATGGGGCAAGAATGGTACATAACGGGCTAAGTTAACCTGTTGAGGACAGACGTTCCGCTAGCGGAACCCCTAGCCAACAGCCAATGGCATCGCACGGCGCGAAATACAAAACCAACTAAAATACCACAATTCAATTTTCTCAAACAATCAACTATTTTACACCATTTTAAAGATAAGACTCTCGTTAATCTAACCACATTGTCTGATTTCAAAAAGGCTTTACAGCGAAAGCAAAACATTAGATTATGTTAGGAGAGTACCCTGCCAAAAATAATCACACAGCCATTTTCCAAGCAAGCATATATGTCACATAAACCCAAACCACAGCTAAATGCAGCACTAACCTTTGATGATCTTCATCAGATGACACTCCTAGGACATTATGTTATACAATACATACATTTTGTTCAATGAAGTTCATATTTATATCAAAAAACAGCTTTTTACATTAGCATGTGATGTTCAGAACTAGCATACCCCCCGCAAACTTCCGGTGAATTTACTAAATTACTCATGATAAACGTTCACAAAATACATAAATAATTTTAAGAATTATAGATACAGAACTCCTTTATGCAATCGCGGTGTCAGATTTTAAAATAGCTTTTCGGCGAAAGGACATTTTGCAATATTCTGAGTATATAGCTCGGCCCTCACGGCTAACTATTTTGACACCCACCAAGTTTGGGACAACCTAAACTCAGAATTACTATTAGAAAAATTGGATTACCTTTGCTGTTCTTCGTCAGAATGCACTCCCAGGACTTCTACTTCAACAACAAATGTTGTTTTGGTTCCAAATAATCCATAGTTATATTCAAATAGCTCCGTTTTGTTCTTGCATTCAGGTCACTATCCAAAAAAATTCAAAATATTCCATTACCGTACTTAGAAGCATGTCAAACGCTGTTTAAAATCAATTTTTATGCTATTTTTCTCATAAAATAGCGATAATATTCCAACCGGGCAACGTTGTATTCATTCAAAGGCTGAAAGAAAAAAATGGAGTAGTCTCGTGACCGCGCATCTCCAGTGTCACTGTCCCCAGGCAGGCCACTTACACATTCTCCTGCTGTTCTTCGCCCAGAGACAGCAGACACCCCATTCCACTTTCTGGCGGCTTTAGAGAGCCAATGGAAGCCTTAGAAAATGTCACGTTACAGCACAGATGCTGTATTTTCGATAAAGATGCAACAGAAGGACAACAAATTGTCAGACAGGGCACTTCCTGTATGGAATCTTCTCAGGTTTTGGCCTGCCATATGAGTTCTGTTATACTCACAGACACCATTCAAACAGTTTTAGAAACTTTAGAGTGTTTTCTATCCAAATCTACTAATTATATGCATATTCTAGTTTCTGGACAGGAGTAGTAACCAGATTAAATCGGGTACGTTTTTTATCCGGCCGTGAAAATACTGCCACCTATCCCAAAGAAGTTAAGATGGGGCAAGAATGGTACATAAGGGGTTAAGATGGGGCTAGAACGGTACATAAGGGGTTAAGATGGGGCTAGAATGGTACATAAGGGGTTAAGATGGGGCTAGAATGGTACATAAGGGGTTAAGATGGGGCTAGAATGGTACATAAGGGGTTAAGATGGGGCTAGAACGGTACATAAGGGGTTAAGATGGGGCTAGAATGGTACATAAGGGGTTAAGATGGGGCTAGAATGGTACATAAGGGGTTAAGATGGGGTTAGAATGGTACATAACCCCTTATGTACCATTCTAGTAGCAAACCAACAATTAGCCACTAGGTGTCATTATAGTAATTAAAGAGATTACACATAAATATATAAACATGTTCCATACATTGCTGTTTAATAATGAGCCACCAAAATAAGTTCTATACATATTTTCTTTTACATACAAAATGTGTAACAATTGCCGAGGTTGGAGAGGCAAATAGCACGATTTGTACAAATCCCCTTTTTTGTAAACCAAATGCTAGGCTATAAGCATGGGGTAATAATGTCTAAATGAGTCTTTGTAGTGGACATTAGTTGATGAATTGCCTGGCTGGGCTGTGGGACAGTGGAGAATAGTTGATGAATTGCCTGGCAGGGCTGTGGGACAGTGGAGATTAGTTTATAAATGGCCTGGCAGGGCTGTGGGACAGTGGAGAATAGTTTATAAATGGCCTGGCAGGGCTGTGGGACAGTGGAGATTAGTTTATAAATGGCCTGGCTGGGCTGTGGGACAGTGGGGATTAGTTTATAAATGGCCTGGCTGGGCTGTGGGACAGTGGAGATTAGTTTATTAATGGCCTGGCAGGGCTGTGGGACAGTGGAGATTAATTTATAAATGGCCTGGCTGGGCTGTGGGACAGTGGGGATTAGTTTATAAATGGCCTGGCTGGGCTGTGGGACAGTGGAGATTAGTTTATAAATGGCCTGGCAGGGCTGTGGGACAGTGGAGAATAGTTGATGAATTGCCTGGCAGGGCTGTGGGACAGTGGATGTGTAGGAATAATTCAAATGGAACTGCTAACAGGCATTACCCGGGATTAACGTGAATAACTAACCGCTATCAACCAATCAGCATTCAGGATCCAAATGTTGTTTCATAATGAGGGCACTAGTCTGGATTAAACCTCATAGGAAAACAGTTTTATTATGGAGGTTTCATTCAGGTCTCTCTGTTTAACTAAATACTTTGTTTGTCTTTGGCAGGAGAGAGACCAGACTCTCAATCTGACAGCAGAAAGAGTCCTTCAGGGGAACCAGACACTGAGACGCCCAAGCCAGCGATGCGCCACCACTGCTTCCAGTGTAATATGAGTTTTAAGTGGTTATGGAAGCTGAAAGAGCATGAAAGGAAACACACAGGAGAAAAGCCCTTCCAATGCTCCCAGTGTGGAAATAGATTCTCACGAGCACATGACCTAAAATCACATGAGAGGACACACACAGGGGAAAAACCACACAATTGTTCCCAGTGTGGAAAGCTTTTTTCCCATTTAGGGAACCTGAACAAACATAAGAGAATACACTCTGGAGAGAAGCCTTACCCCTGTTCCCATTGTGGAAAGAATTTTAGGTCTTCAGATAACCTGAAAGCGCATGAAAGGACACACACAGGGGAGAAACCTTACCATTGCTCTCTTTGTGGAAAGGATTTTACCAAGTTAAGGAACCTAAAAGAGCATGAGAGGAAACACACAGGAGAAAAGCCTTACGAATGCTCCCAGTGTGGAAAGAGTTTTTCCCATATAGGGAACCTGAACAAACATAAAAGAATACACTCTGGAGAGAAGCCTTACCCCTGTTCCCATTGTGGAAAGAATTTTAGGTCTTCAGATAACCTGAAAGCGCATGAAAGGACACACACAGGGGAGAAACCTTACCATTGTGCCCTGTGTGGAAAGGATTTTACCAAGTTAGGGAACCTAAAAGAGCATGAGAGGAAACACACAGGAGAAAAGCCTTACCACTGCTCCCAGTGTGGAGAGAGATTTTCAAGATCACCAAACCTTAAAACACACGAGAGGACACACGCAGGAGAAAAGCCTTACCACTGCTCCAATTGTGGAAAGAGATTTGCAACATCATCCGACCTAAAAAAGCACCAGAGGACACACACAAGGGAGAAATCTTACCATTGCTCTCAATGTGGAAATAGTTTTTTACGATCACATGACCTAAAATCGCACGAGCTGACACACACAGGAGAAAAACCACATAGTTGCTCCCAGTGTGGAAAGTGTTTTTTGTATTTAGGTAACCTGAACAAACATAAGAAAATACACACTGGAGAGAAGCCTTACCCCTGTTCCAATTGTGGGAAATTCTTTAGGTCGTTAGATAACATGAAGGAGCATGAGAGGACACACACAGGGGAGAAGCTTTACCATTGTGCCCTGTGTGGAAAGAGATATTCACGATCGCATGACCTAAAATTACATAAAAGGAAACACGCAGGAGAAGAAAACATGCAATTACATACACAGGGGATAAACCACACAATTGGTCCCAGTGGGGAATTTTTTTTACGCAGTTAGAGAACCTCTTCCCATTGTGGAACTATATTTTCCCGATCACATTACCTAAATTCACATAATCAAACCAAGCTATATTTATACATTTTATACATTTCAGTAATGGAATGCAACACAATGGGCTTCACAGGAAAAAAACAATGAAAACAAAAACTGAAATATTTACTAGACAACAAACATAAGAGGATAAAAAACAAAAGATTGACTGGTCTTGGTCAGTACCCGTGCTGCAACATTCTGTATGTTTTGCAGTTGACCAATGGCTTTCTTGGGTAGATCAGACAGGAGAGCATTACAGTAGTCAAGTCTGCTTGTAATAAAAGCATGGATGAATCTCTCTGTATCAGCCTAAGAAAGAAACGGCCGCACCTTGGCAATGTTCCTCAGGTGGTAAAAAGCTATGTTTGTCACATTCCTAATGTGTGATTCGAAATTGCTGCAGCATTCTATATGACGATTGTTTAAGTCTCCATGTATATCGCAATAGGTCAGTGATTTATAGTCTCTAAATATCCACTATTTCTAATGAGTTCATAATATTTGTGATCTTCGTAACGGCATGGGGATGATAGTTTGTAGAGTGATTTCCTTTACGGTCAATTGAGGTACTTAACACTGTGTTATAGTGTCCCACCATAATGATTGGATCGTTTGTTGCCTGTAAGTTCAATAAATTGGTATAAATATTTTTGAAGAAGTATGGATCATCCTGATTTGGACCATATAGATTAATGAGCCAAATCTCTTTTTTCATCCACTTTTATATTCAAAAGGATCCACCTTGCTTGCGAATCATCCCTGACTGTTTGTAGGTTTGGATCGACATTTTTGATAATATCATCACACCTTTTGAGTTCCTTTGTCCATGACAGAACATTTTTTCACCACCCCGTTTCTTTTGCCACGCAACTTCATCTCAGGATGTAGATTGAGTTTCCTGTAAATAGTATATGTTATATTCCTTTTCTTTCAGCCATGTAAAGACTGATCTTTTCCTATAATCTCTTAAGCCGTTACAGTTATAACTGGCTATACTTATTGTAGCCCTTACTGTAACTATATACTATTCTCAGTCTAAATGGACCATAATTAGTGCTTGTAAAGTTACCGCCGTAAGAGGTATTATGACGATCAAAAATAGAGATTTCAAATGTCTGATGTTTAGAATTCAAGAAACAGTTTCGAGCAACATTTGTTTGGTTTTGTTTGCCTGTGCCACAGATGTTAGAAAATTGAGTCAAGATATTATGTGTGTAGTAGATCTGTGTAGGTTGATGTGTATGATACTGGATGTGATTTAGTGAGAGTGTGTACGATGTCTGGATTAGAGTAAGACTATAATGTGTGATGTCTAAATAAAGAATAACCCAGCCCGTTTGCATGGTTGAGTGTCTGTGTGTGTAACATGGAGTGTAGCCTTAATATTCAGGATGATGATTGTAATCCGTATCGTATCAACATCATAGTTACATTAAACTTCATTTTCATAGAAAAACACATCCCAGCATTTCCACAGTAATTGACGTTTCACATGATTATGAAAGAGACCTTGCATTACTATAGAGACGGCTTCACTACAATACCAATGTACCCCGTACATTGTTATTATTCCCCAACGTTTCTGTTCTGATATCTTCTCATTGCTTGTTGTAAACATGTAGACAAAGACACAAGATAGACAAACAAAAATCATATTGAATTACAGAAAAGTTCTCGACAATAGAGAGAGAGAGTGAGAGAAGAAAAGAGAGGAGAGAGAAATAGAGAGGGAGAGAAGAGAAGAGAAGCTACTGGGGAATCCTCCACAAGCTACTGGGGAATCCTCCACAAGCTACTGGGGAATCCTTCACAAGCTACTGGGGAATCCTTCACAAGCTACTGGGGAATCCAACACAAGCTACTGGGGAATCATCCACAAGCTACTGGGGAATCCTCCACAAGCTACTGAGGAATCATACACAAGCTACCGGGGAATCTTTCACAAGCTACTGGGGAATCATCCACAAGCTACTGGGGAATCATCCACAAGCTACTGGGGAATCCTCCACAAGCTACTGGGGAATCCTCCACAAGCTACTGGGTATTCATCCACAATCCAAGAGTGTGCAAAGGGTGGCTACTTTGAAGAATCTCAAATATAAAATATATTTTGATTTGTTTAACACTTTTTTGGTTACTAAACTCAGCAAAAAAAAGAAACGTCCCTTTTTCAGGACCCTGTCTTTCAAAGATAATTTGTAAAAATCCAAATAACTTCACAGATCTTCATTGTAAAGGGTTTAAACACTGTTTCCCATGCTTGTTCAATGAACCACAAACAATTAATGAACATGCACCTGTGGAGCGGTCGTTAAGACACTAACAGCTTACAGACGGTAGGCAATTAAGGTCACAGTTAAGAAAACTTAGGACACTTAAGAGGCCTTTCTACTGACACTGAAAAACACCAAAAGAAAGATGCCCAGGGTCCCTGCTCATCTGCGTGAACGTGCCTTAGGCATGCTGCAAGGAGGCATGAGGACTGCAGATGTGGCCAGGGCAATAAATTGTAATGTCCGTACTGTGAGACGCCTAAGACAACGCTACAGGGAGACAGGACGGACAGCTGATCGTCCTCGTAGTGGCTGGCCACATGTAACAACACCTGCACAGGATCGGTACATCCGAACATCACACGTGCGGGACAGGTACAGGATGGCAACAACAACTGTATTATTTCACTTATTAGATGTGATGCATTACTATTTACAGTAGATGTAGGCCTAAGTATGAACGGACTGTAATGCACTAATAGGTTTATATTGTATTAACATAGATTGAGCAACATATAATAGACATGACTAACTGGAGGGTTGCTGGCTAGTAGGAGTGTAGGCTGAGTAGACTCGTGACACACACACACAATGCCTGGTTGTGGGGCCGCTCATGGACAGGTGTATGTGAGGAACTGATAGAGGGGAGAATGGCTGTGGCACAAGAACAGGCACTGTCCTTGGGTGTCTGACTCTCGGGTACACACATGAAGATAAGCTAGAAGACAACTATGCTTGGCAACAAAGATGCGTCTAGAGGCTGGGACCAGCCTGCACGCCAACGATAGGATGAGTAAGTTTAAACCACGCTCATCCTCCCTTTGACAGGCCAGCAGTGAGCGGGAACTATCTCTGTCAGAGTATTTAATGAAGAACTTATGATGTCATTTTCAGTTCTCTGTTTGCCCTGCGAGGTGTTACAGTGAACCCGTATATACGAAGATTGCATTTACCATTTATTCTGCTTGACTAATTCTATTAATAAACAGCTGAAAATATATTCAGTAGCCTAGTGTTACATTTTGTTCTGATACCAGAATTGAATTGACGCAGCCCTAACAGCTTTTATTTCTTTCATCACATTCCCAGTGGGTCAGAAGTTTACATACACTCAATTAGTATTTGCTAGCATTGCCTTTAAATTGTTTAACTTGGGTCAAACGTTTTGGGTAGCCTTCCACAAGCTTCCCACAATAAATTGGGTGAATTTTGGCCCGTTCCTCCTGACAGAGCTGGTGTAACTGAGTCAGGTTTGTAGGCCTCCTTGCTAGCACACGCTTTTTCAGTTCTGCCCACAAATTTTCAGTAGGATTGAGGTCAGGACTTTGTGATGGCCACTCCAATACCTTGACTTTGTTGTCCTTAAGCCATTTTGCCACAACTTTGGAAGTATGCTTGGGATCATTGTCCATTTGGAAGACTCATTTGCGACCAAGCTTTAACTTCCTTACTGATGTCTTGAGATGTTGCTTCAATATATCCACATAATTTTCCATCCTCATGATGCCATCTATTTTGTGAAGTGCACCAGTCCCTCCAGCAGCAAAGCACCCCCACGACATGATTCTGCCACCCCCGTGCTTCATGGTTGGGATGGTGTTCTTCGGCTTGCAAGCCTCCCCCTTTTTCCTCCAAACATAACAATGGTCATTATGGCCAAACAGTTATATTTTTGTTTCATCAGACCAGAGGACATTTCTCCAAAAAGCACGGTCTTTGTCCCCATGTGCAGTTGCAAACCGTAGTCTGGCTTTTTTATGGTGGTTTTGGAGCAGTGGCTTCTTCCTTGCTGAGCGGCCTTTTAGGTTATGTCGATATAGGGGACTCGTGTTACTGTGGATATAGATACTTTTGTACCTGTTTCCTCCAGCATCTTCACAAGGTCCTTTGCTGTTGTTCTGGGATTGATTTGCACTTTTCGCACCAAAGTGCGTTCATCTCTAGGAGACAGAATGTGTCTCCTTCCTGAGCAGTATGACGGCTGCATGGTCCCATGGTGTTTATACTTGCGTACTATTATTTGTACAGATGAACGTGGTACCTTCAGTCGTTTGGAAATTGCTCCCAAGGATGAACCAGACTTGTGGAGGTCTACAATAATTTTTCTGAGATCTTGGCTGATTTCCTTTGATTTTCCCATGATGTCAAGCAAATAGGCACTGAGTTTGAAGGTAGGCCTCAAATACATTCACAGGTACACCTCCAATTGACTCAAATGTTGTCAATTAGCCTTTCAGAAGCTTCTAAAGCCATGACATCATTTTCTGGAATTTTCCGAGCTCTTTAAAGGCACAGTCAACTTAGTGTATGTAAACTTCTGACCCACTGGAATTGTGATACAGTGAATTATAAGTGAAGTAATCTCTCTGTAAACAATTGTTTGAAAAATTACTTGTGTCATGCACAAAGTAGATGTCCTAACTGACTTGCCAAAACTATAGTTTGTTAACAAGAAATGTGTGGAGTGGTTGAAAAACAAGTTTTAATGACTCCAACATAAGTGTATGTAAACTTCCGACTTCAACTGTATATATTTTTATATTACACATTAGTTATACAAAGTAAGCAACCTACAAGTACAGTAGATATACAAAAGTATGTGGACGCCCCTTCAAATTAGTGGATTTGGATTTTTTCACCTCATCAACCTGAAAGGGTTGGGTCTAGCCCTTTAAATGCCCTTTAAAAGTCATTAGTCCTCTCTCAACAAAAGTATGTGGACGCCCCTTCAAATTTGTGGATTCGGCTATTTCAGCCACACTCGTTGCTGACAGTTTTATAAAATCGAGTACACAGCTATGCAATCTCCATAGACAAACAATGGCAGTAGAATGGCCTTACTGAAGAGTTCAGTGACTTTCAACGTCATAGGATGTCACCTTTCAGTTCGTAAAATGTCGACTGTAAGTGCTGTTATTGTGAAGTGGAAACATCTAGGAGCAACAACAGTGCTGAAGTGCATAACGCGTAAAAATACTCTGTCCTCGGTTGCAACACTCACTACTGAGTTCCAAACTGCCTCTAGAAGCAACGTCAGCACAATAACTGTTTGTCTGGGAGCTTTGTGAAATGGGTTTCCATGGTCGAGCAGCCGCAGCCAAGCCTAAGATCACTATGCGCAATGCCAAGCGTCGGCTGGATTGGTGGAAAGCTCGCCTCCTTTGGACTCCAGAGCGGTGGAGACTCATTCTCTGGAGTGATGAATCACGCTTCACCATCTGGGAGTACGATGGGAAAATCTTGGTTTGGCGGATACCAGGAGAATGCTACCTGCTCGAAGGCATAATGCCAACTGTAAAGTTAGGTGGAGGAGGAATAATGGTCTGGGGCTGTTTTTCATGGTTCGGGCTGGGCCCCTTAGTTCCAGGGAAGGGAAATCTTAACGCTACAGCATACAATGACATTCTAGATGATTTTGTGATTTCAGTTTTGTGGCAACAGCCCTTTCTGGTTTCAGCATGACAATTCCCTATGCACAAAGCGAGGTCCATACAGAAATGGTTTGTCAAAATCAGTGTGGAAGAACTTGACTGGCCTGCACAGAGCCCTGCTCTCAACCCCTACTGCAAAGGCAGGCCTAATCGCCCAACATCAGTGGCCGACCTCACTAAAGCTCTTGTGGCTGAGTAGAAGCGTCCATTTCTATAATTTACTTCCGCTACTTGAGTCATCTACAAAAATCTCTCTCTCCATGCCACTTTCCACACAGACCTAGCCCCACCCCCGTCACTCAAGTAGCACATTTGTTGTTCCTCGACCACGAGACGCTTGAGTTCAGTCTGCCTGGTCAATGCAGCACATGCAACAACATTGATGACAACGATGCTGTTTCCACTTTGCTTCTTAATACAAATCCACTAGCGTTCTATAATTACACTATTACTTTGTGTTACATCTGCAAACAGCTAGTTTGTCTTGTCTTGGCAAGTAGTCAGTAAATCGTGTTAGCTGCTATTCGCTAGTTAGCCAGCTAGCTAATGAATGTACTGAGTCAGAGTAAACGTAGCTAGCTATACAGCTTGATACCAGTGACGGTGTAGACCTAAATCATCATGTTTGTGCAACAGTAGCTTCTAAATCAAAGAAGAATAGGCAACGATTAATATGTTAGCTACATGAAGTAGCTAAGAGAAAACATTTAATGTAGATTATAGGGTCCCCTAGAAAACACTGACCAACACTTAGGTTCCTACCCTGTCACAAAAGCTCCTCCCTGGCATGTTCATTCATTGTCATGACAAACAGAATTGTATTCAAAGTGCAGAATTGGAATAATCATTATTTTACCATCACTGTATTGCCCACTATTGTATTCTAAATATAATCATTCTATTTCCATAATTCCAACAGTTCACCCAAGTGTTTTGATCTAAATAGCAAGTTAAATCGCAATTGCAACATTTAGTTAAAAATAAGTCCTAGATTGTTTGCCAGCAATGTGCAGCCCTACATGGCATGATCTCAAATGAGTGTAGGAAATGCAGAAATTGATGTTCTAATTGAACAGTATAAAACTATCAGAATGGATAAAGACCCATTTGAAATCACTTAGAATGTATGTGTTGTCACCCCAGGGTCACACACCACTCATAAAGAACATTTAGAATGTATGTGTTGTCACCTCAGGGTCACACACTACTCATAAAGAACATTTAGAATGTATGTGTTGTCACCCCAGGGTCACACACTAATCATAAAGAACATTTAGAATGTATGTGTTGTCACCCCAGGGTCACAATCCTAATCATAAAGAACATTTAAAATGTATGTGTTGTCACCTCAGGGTCACACACTACTCATAAAGACCATTTAGAATGTATGTGTTGTCACCCCAGGGTCACAATACTAATCATAAAGAACATTTAGAATGTATGTGTTGTCACCCCAGGGTCACAATACTACTCATAAAGAACATTTAGAATGTAGAATGTATGTGTTGTCACCCCAGGGTCACAATACTACTCATAAAGAACATTTAGAATGTAGAATGTATGTGTTGTCACCCCAGGGTCACAATACTACTCATAAAGAACATTTAGAATGTAGAATGTATGTGTTATCACCCCAGGGTCACGCACTACTCATAAAGAACATTTAGAATGTATGTGTTGTCACCCCAGGGTCACACACTACTCATAAAGAACATGTAGAATGCATGTGTTGTCACCCCAGGGTCACACACTACTCATAAAGAACATTTAGAATGTATGTGTTGTCACCCCAGGGTCACACACTACTCATAAAGAACATTTAGAATGTATGTGTTGTCACCCCAGGGTCACAATACTAATCATAAAGAACATTTAGAATTTGTATTATTCAAAAACATAAAATACCGTCATACGTCAAAAATTCTAAAAAATACAGTGATATGATATTTTAGCCATATTGCCCAACCCTACTGTAGAGCACCTATACTGTGGCTTCGGAAAGTATTCAAACCCCTTCACTTTTTCCACATTTTGTTACGTTACAGCCTTATTCTAAAATGGATTTAATCATTTTTTCCCCCTCAGCAATCTACACACAATACCCCATAATGACCGCAAAAACAGGTATTTAGACATTGTTGCAAATGTATACAAAATAAAAGTACTGATACATTTACATAAGTATTAATGTAAAATTAATTCATGGGAAATTAATAAAATAAGTCATGTAAACATATCACTAATTACCATGAAATCTAGTGCCTGAATTTGGGCACTGTAGTCTTGATGTTTTAAAGCCACACTGTAAGATGTTTACCATCAGTGGGCCACCAAAACATTATTAACAATGTATCAAATGCAGCCAATGTCATTGATTGAAATACTGTAGTCCTCATTATCTATTGTTATAGAGCTCTGCTCAGCCTAAAAACAGCAAGATTAGAGTTGGAGCTCTACAACATCACTTGTTTTTTAAATCTTTTTTTTTTAATGATGAAATGTTTGAAACTAGCCTCAGGTTATTGAGGGAACTGATTAGGATTCAACCTCATAGCAAGAAAGTTGTACCATGTGGAGTTTTTGTTGAGGTCTCTCTTTAAATAAATACAATTTTCTTTGGCAGGACAAAAGACCAGATTCGGAGAAACCAAAGCCAGAAACGTCCAAACCACCAAGAAGACTCCACTGCTCCCAGTGTGGAATGAGTTTTAACCATTTAAGTAGCCTGAATATACATGAGATGACACACACAGGAGAGAAGCCATACCACTGCTCCCAGTGTGGAAAGAGTTTTAACCGTTGGGGAGCCTGAAAAGAAATGAGAGGACACACACAGGAGAGGAGCCTTACCACTGCTCTCAGTGTGGAAAGAGTTTTACCCGGTTAGAATCCCAAAAAGAACATGAGAGAATACATACCGGAGAAAAGCCGTACCACTGCTCGCAGTGTGGAAAGAGTTTTACCAGGTTATCTAACCTGAAAAGTCATGAGAGGACACACACAGGGGTGAAACCTCATCACTGCTCTCAGTGTGGAAATAGTTTTAACCGGTTAGGGGCCCTGAACAGACATGAGAGGAGACACACAGCATAGAAGCCTTACCACTGCTCCTAGTGTGGATAGAGTTTTACCCAGTTAGAGAACATGAAAACACATGAGAGGACACACATAGGACATGAGCTTCATTACTGCTCCCAGTGTGGAAAGAGTTTTGCCTTGATAGGAAACCTGAAAGCTCATGAGCAAGTCGTGAGAATCTGACAAAACATGCATTGTGTGCGCCTCTTACATTTTTGATTGAGAATGTTTTTTGTTTATTCCATAGGCAAGCAGCAAACATCATTGTCTCAATGAAGAGTTCATCATTAGACTTCCCTGGGGTATTTACAAGCCTCCCACTGGGCAAAAACTGGTTAAATAAACGTTGTTTCCACATTTCAACAACAACAACAAAAATCCATGTGATGACGTTAGCTCAATGTGGAGAACTGAATTTCCAAAAAGCCATCAACATAAGATCTTTTTTTCATCTACTTTGCAAACAAAATCCTATGATGGGTGACGGTTTTTGTTGTTTTCATGTTGAATTCACTTTAGTTGACAACTCAAACAAATGTAAATAGAAACTAGATGTTCGACTGACGTCTGTGCCCAGTGGGCTGGTTTGAATTAGCAGCAGGTGTTGGATCAATATCCACCTTCATGATATGGATGAAGCCTGATATGGAATGTCTGAGTAGTTCTATCTGATGTCATAATACACCCCTCTGATAATCAAGTGATATTTGGAATGTCTGAGTAGTTCTATATGATGTCATAACCCTAACCCTAACCCTAACCCCTAACCCTAACCCCTAACCCTAACCCTAACCCTAACCATACCTAGTCATACCTTCAGGCTCTGATCAGGCCCTACACCCAAACAAGGGCACTGCGTTCATCCACCTCTGGCCTGCTGGCCCCCCTACCTCTGAGGAAGCACGGTTCCCGCTCAGCCCAGTCAAAACTGTTCGCTGCTCTGGCACCCCAATGGTGGAACAAGCTCCCTCACGACGCCAGGACAGCGGAGTCAATCACCACCTTCCGGAGACACCTGAAACCCCACCTCTTTAAGGAATACCTGGGATAGGATAAAGTAATCCTTCTAACCCCCCCCCCCCTTAAAAGATTTAGATGCACTATTGTAAAGTGGTTGTTCCACTGGATATCATAAGGTGAATGCACCAATTTGTAAGTCGCTCTGGATAAGAGCGTCTGCTAAATGACTTAAATGTAAATGTAAAATGTAATAATACATCCCTCTGATAATCAAGTGATATTTGGAATGTCTGAGTAGTTCTATCTGATGTCATAATACACCCCTCTGATAATCAAGTGATATTTACGTGTGATGCATTGGCTCCATTGCTTACATTTAAGTTGGTGACCCACTGATGATTTATGTTTATTTTTTCATAATTTTTTTGGGGGGGTGGTAGATCAGCTTTAATATTGCAGATAGATTGAAGCTTCCATCACTGTAATTGTCTGCATCATTTCCAATCCCCCAAATATTTTAATATGTACAGTACCAGTCATTCCAGGGTTTTTCTTTATTTTAATTTTAATTTTTTCTACATTGTAGAATAATAGTGAAGACTTCAAAACTATGAAATAACACACATGGAATCATGTAGTAACCAAAGAAGTGTTCAACAAATCAAAATATATTTGAGATTCTTCAAAGTAGCCATCCTTTGCCTTGATTGACAGCTTTGCACACTTTTGGCATTCTCTCAACCAGCTTCATGAGCTAGTCACCTGGAATGCATTTCAAATAACAGGTGTGCATTGTTAAAAGTTAATTTGTGGAATTTCTTTCCTTCTTAATGCATTTGAGCCAATCAGTTGTGTTGTGACAAGGTAGGGGTGGTATACAGAAGATAGCCCTATTTGGTAAAAGACTAAGTCCATATTATGGCAAGAACAGCTCAAATTAGCAAAGAGAAATGACAGTCCATCATTACTTTAAGACATAAAGGTCAGTCAATCTGGGAAATGTCAAGAACTTTGAAAGTTTCAAGTGTAGTTGCAAAAACCATCAAGCGCTATGATGATACTTTTTTGGTTACTTTATGATTCCATATGTGTTATCTCATAGTTTTGATGTCTTCACTATTATTCTACAATATAAAAAATAAAGAAAAACCCTTGACGTTTATTCAGTTGGGTGAAGATGACTGCTGCTTCTACTGCTGTGTGGCAGCATCTCGTTAATCTTTCATTAGTGAAGTCACAGCCACGTTGTTATGCTGTATTGTCCAAACTAGTGAAGTCACAGCCACGTTGTCAGGCTGTATTGTCCAAACTAGTGAAGTCACAGCCACGTTGTTATGCAGTATTACTTTCAGAACCACACACAGAACCACCATTTTACTTTCAGAACCACACACAAGCCATTAGTACAGCACTGTGCTGGTCCTGCTCTGTGTGAATCAGCATTAAACCACCTTAGCCCATCACTGTGCTGTTCATGCTCTCTGTGAATCAGCATTAAACCACCTTAGCCCATCACTGTGCTGTTCCATGTGAATCAGCATTAAACTACCTTAGCCCATCACTGTGCTGTTCCTGCTCTGTAGGAATCAGCATTAAACCACCTTAGCCCATCACTGTGCTGTTCCTGCTCTGTGTGAATCAGCATTAAACCACCTTAGCCCATCACTGTGCTGTTCCTGCTCTGTGTGAATCAGCATTAAACCACCTCAACTGGATCCTACCTGTCTGTCATCTGTGTCCTTTTTAAAAAATCTTTATTTAACTAGGCAAGTCAGTTAAGAACAAATTCTTATTTTCAATGACGGCCTAGGAACAGTGGGTTAACTGCCTTGTTCAGGGGCAGAACAACAGATTTGTACCTTGTCAGCTCAGGGACTTGAACTTGCAACCTTTCGATTACTGGGAGATGAACACATGAAGGAAACCCTCAACATATACAGTCCAACAGATTCAAAAAGAGGAAGACACATTTCCATATTTGGAGTTATTTGTAATGATAATGTTTGCCAGAAAAAAACGATGTAGTGATTTTTTTTTATAATTTGCGTTACCCACTCCAGTCAGCAGATGGCGAAGTGAGTTTTTCAGGTGATGCTTCTCGCGTGACGTACAATGTAGTGGACACACGGGTTTCCACTAGTTACCACAGCCACAATGTAATGGCTCTATCGAAAAATTAATGAAATCAAACATTTGATTTTTGGTGTTAATTTAGATTTCGGCATAAGGTTAGCAATGTGGTTAGGGTTAAGGTTGAAATCAAATTTTAAGAAGATAAATTGTAGAAATGTTTGGGGTTTATGACTTTGTGGTTGTGGTAACTAGTGACGACCGACTGCTTTGGACGCTTCTTCAACAAAACCACTCAACCACCTCCGTAGCTTTCTAACCAACATGAAATAGAAACATTGAAGCTCTGTACACCATGTTTGTGTAGCTACACGAATATCAGTGATTTAAACACCGTTCTGTTAACATATCTACTAGTTCAATTAAACGTGATTTGCTTGCTAAATTTGCAAATGTGTTACCGAGCCTAGCACTAGGCTAGTCGCTAATGAAAGCTAGCTAGCTAACATCCCTGACAATGAGCTCACAAAGCTACTCTCCTCCTGCTAGTGAAGAGGTCTGCTGGACGGAGAAAGCAGCTCTGGGGATGAACATTGTCGTAAAAGAAGAAGAGGAGGAGGATATTACAGTGATAGGAATGGAAGAAGCTTGTCGAATGAAAAAGGAGGAAGAGGAGGCTATCACGTTGAAAGGAGGGGAAATACCGTTTGTTGTGAAAGAGGAAGAGGGAATACAGGCTGTCACAGTGGAAGAGGTAGAAGCTTTCAGAATAAAAAAGGAGATGGCTTCCTCTATCACATTGAAAGAAGAGCCTTTTGGAGGGAAGGAGGAGTCCATAACATTGAAAGAAGAACCTTTTGGGGTGAAAGAAGAGGAGGAGACAGAAGATCCGATTAACACTGGTGAGTATTGTCTTAAAAAAAACAGGGGGACAACTATGCAGTTGTTGGTTTTAAATTGTAAAAAAATATATATACATGTGTCGGTAGACTGAAAAGAGCATAACCAGTAGAAAACATTGACTTAAAGCATCAACTCCAATTTCATCCTGCCATTATAACATTCAATACACCCCACATACATGTCTGGGGTGCAGTCTTCAATAAGCTTTCAAAAACAAACCTATTTTTATTATTTTTTTATTTTGATCACAGCGTATTAAGACATGTTTTTGTTTTTTGTTGTTGTTGTTATTATTGGGCTTATTCTAATGACCTCATAAAAAAATAGTACTTTTTTAAAAGCTTATTTACTTATTTTCCTTTAGTTTGTATTTAGAGTTCGCTTGTCTATTGCTCTCAGAGGGAAGATCCTAGGATGAGTGATATGTCTGAAATCATGATGGTAGAGAGCAAGCTACACCCTTTGTTTTTACCGGTAGTCAAACTCTTCCCTTTACAGATCCAAAAACGAGGCAATATGCAGTTTTCTGTCCCTCCCAGGGCTCTACAGTGAAGGAGGACATCAGAAAGGTACAGGACGTATCTACTGTGGTATCTAATGTGGTACCCGTGAATCCCAGACAGTTTGGTGGTGATGACGATTCTATTCACTGCAACAAAGAATGGGACGTGAAAGACAAGGATTGGTTTCCTAGCAACAGGCTGAAAGCGGAGTCGGCTCCAGAGAGCCACACCCCAGAGCAGAGGGGGTGTGGTGTGAGTACATCCCAGTCACAAAGTGTTTCTGGTTCTCAACAGTCCTTCCTTGGTTCCTCGACCTCCTCCTATTAATGCATTGGAGGAGAATATTGATATATTGAAATACTGATATGTGAATGTTTTTTGGCAAATACAGGTGATTCTGATTGGACTTTCTCCTCTAATGCATTTATAGCAGGAGGTCCAGAGAATGAGGAACCAAGGAATCAAGGTAGGAGAGTTTCTGATCTGAGGTTCCTCATGGACTTTCTCCTTCAATGCATTTATAGTCCAGAGAAGGAGAGGAATCAAGGTAGGAGAGTGTTTCCCACCCTAAATTGATTGTTTATTTTTGTGGGTTCCAGGACATGTCTTTCCCTCTCCCAGGGTCCCCAGGTCGTGCCTCTCCCACTGCTGCCTTACTGTGGGGTCTGAAGAGGGTGTCTGTGCGGCTGGTCGACTGCAGGAAAACACCGGGTCTGAGTGGGACTGTGAGAGGAAAAGAAGAGGGAGATTCAGATTCAAGTAAGAACAGTGGTGTGTGGATTAGACTACAATCTGCTTCTGTTACAGTTCTGTGGTCAGTGTATTCACTGTTGTATAGCAGCTCATTAGTTTTGAAACCACTCACAAACTTATTTTTGCAAAAGTAATTGTGCACTGATTGGTGGCATCTCGTTAGTCAGAAGGCATTTCACCCGTGCTGGCTTGTCATCTCGTTAGTCAGAAGGCATTTCACCCGTGCTGGCTTGTCATCTCATTAGTCAGAAGGTGTTTCACCCGTACTGGCTTGTCATCTCATTAGTCAGAAGGTGTTTCACCCGTACTGGCTTGTCATCTCATTAGTCAGAAGGCGTTTCACCCGTACTGGCTTGTCATCTCATTAGTCAGAAGGTGTTTCACCCGTGATGGTCCAGGTGATACTTAAGACCTGCTGGCCTGTGCTGGTCCAGGTGATACTTAAGACCTGCTGGCCTGTGCTGGTCCAGGTGATACTTAAGACCTGCTGGCCTGTGCTGGTACAGGTGATACTTAAGACCTGCTGGCCTGTGCTGGTCCAGGTGATACTTAAGACCTGCTGGCCTGTGCTGGTCCAGGTGATACTTAAGACCTGCTGGCCTGTGCTGGTACAGGTGATACTTAAGACCTGCTGGCCTGTGCTGGTCCAGGTGATACTTAAGACCTGCTGGCCTGTGCTGGTCCAGGTGATACTTAAGACCTGCTGGCCTGTGCTGGTCCAGGTGATACTTAAGACCTGCTGGCCTGTTCATCAGTTGGCATGAGAGATGTTGAGAGAGTAATGACTTTTGTTGGCTCTCCCTGTTTAAGTTCTGAAACCAAGCCTTTTATCCGGTGTCTTCCCTGTTTCGTATAGATCTGCTTTCTGTTTACTCCCTATCTTAAGTTGGTGGGGGCTTGTCTTTTTGTTTGGCTCTCCTCAGTGGGCATACATGGTGGGAATTGTTTATGGCACATTTTCTAGTTTCATGTCAACTTTCATGCATTCAGAAAATATACTCTGGAGTTGCTTACCAAGACGACATTGTATCTTCCTGAGTGGCCTAGTTACAGTTTTGACTTAAATCGGATTGAAAATCTGTGGTAAGACTTTAAAATGGCTGTCTAGCAATGATCACCAACCAACTTGACAGACGGACCCTGAAAGACTCATAGCTGTAATCGCTGCCAAAGGTGATTCATGTAATGACTCAGGGGTAGGAAAAATTATGTAAATGAGATATTTCTGTATTTCATTATCAATCAATATGCAAAAATGTCAAAAAACATGTTTTCACTTTGTCATTATGGGGTATTGTGGGGCATTATGGGGTATCGTGTGTAGATGAATTAGAATGTTTTATTTAATCAATTTTGTATTCAGGCTGTAACACAACAAAATGTGGAATAAGTCAAGGTGTATGAATACTCTCTGAAGGCACTGTACATACCCAGCGTCAGATGAACTCGTGGATATAATTTGTATGTCTCTGCCGTGCAGTATGAAGAAAGTTAGAGGCAGTTTCACTAGCCAATGCTAACTAGCATCCGCTAGCATACCTGTAGACTTCCAGCCATTGCGCTAACACGTTGCCAGAATCTCGCAGTGTCCCTTTAAAGCTACAATGTAAGATGTGTTTACCATCAAAGAGTGGGTCACCAACAAAACAGTATTACCAGTGGATCAAATGCAGCTTATGACATTGATTTAAATACAGTAGTCCTCAATATCTATGATTATAGTGCTCTGCTATAAGACTTTTTTAAAATTATGAATTGTTTGAAAACTGGCCACAGGTTATTGAGGGATGTGATTAGGATTCAACCTTATAGGAAGACAGTTGTATCATATGGAGGTTTCATTCAGGTCTCTCTTTTAAATACACATTCTATTTTTCTTTGGCAGGTGAAAGACCAGACTCAGAGGGGCCAGAGATGTCCAAACCAGGAAGACAACACCACTGCTCCCAGTGTGGAAAGAGTTTTACCCGGTTAGGGTCCTTGAAAAGGCATGAAGGAATACACGCAGGAGAGGAGACTTACCACTGCTCCCAGTGTGGAAAGAGTTTTACCAGGTTATTTAGCCTGAAAAGACATGAGATGATACACACAGGAGAAAAGCCTTTCCACTGCTCCCAGTGTGGAAAGAGTTTTACCCGGTTATGGCACCTGCAAATGGATGAGAGAAGGCACAGAGGAGAGAAGCCTTTCTGCTGCTCCGATTGTGGAAAGAGTTTTACCCAATTAGGGAGCCTGAAAGAACATGAGAGAATGCACACAGGAGAAAAGCCCTTCAACTGTTCACTTTGTGGAAAGCGTTTTACCCATTTAGGGAGCCTGAAAGGACATGAGAGCATGCATAGAGGAGAAAAGCCCTTCCACTGCTCACATTGTGGAAAGAGTTTTACCCGGTTGGGGCACCTGAAAACACACGAGAGAATTCACACAGGAGAAAAGCCCTTCCACTGCTCCCTGTGTGGAAAGAGTTTTACTCAGTTAGGGGGCCTGACAAAACATAAGATATTACACAAAGGAGAGAAGCATTTCCACTGCTCCCTGTGTGGAAAGAGTTTTATCCAGTTATGGGGCCTGAAAACACATGAGTGGACGCACATAAAAGAGAAGCCTCACCCCTGTTCCCAGTGTGGAAAGAGTTTCACACAGTCAAGATACCTGAAAAAACATGAGCTGACACACTCCGCAGAGAAGCCTTGAAAGAATCCACATTGCAGAGAAATATATCTTGGAAAGATATTTATCCAGTTAGGGAACCTGAAAGACCACGAGGTAACAGACACAGGGGAAATGCCTTACCACTGCTCCCAGTGTGGAAAGAGATATTTAACATAAATACATCAGTTAATTAATGAGTTAACACATACAGTGCTCCAACACTTGTCTCATATTTTTGACTGACTGTTTATTTGTGTATGCCACATGAAATAAAATTGTACAAAGTGAACTCAATGTTTTTTAACATGAATTGAGTATATCTGTTTCAATATAGAGTATGTCAGTTGTAATGCTTTTTAATTAAATTATTATTTTTTTGAACTCTGGCTTTGTGTATATTCTCTGTGTGTTAATCAAGTGCTATTTAAATGTGATATATTTCCTCTTGTGTTTGCATTGTATATGTATGTGAAAAATAAATAAATGTACAATTCTATTCCAACAGTATTTATCCATAATATTTTCCTGTGAGACCTGGAATTTTAATACGGGAGCACCAGTGCGCCTAGAAAAAAATATCACCCAGATAAATACTTTTTGTAATGATAAGGCTTCGCTGTACTGTTGTTTACTGAGTACAGATTCATTAGCGTCATGCTTGCACCATTACTACAGCGAAAACTGCTCATTTCTAAACCAAACAGGATTTTTTTCCTTCCTGTCACGTATTGGGGGGCGCATTTTCCATTCATAAACCATGTCGCTTGCTGTTCTAAAACTACTTGCGGGCTGTTAACCATTTTCTTTTACATGTTGTTTAGTCATGTTTGTTTCCTCATCTTGCTAGCCAGGTAGATAACAACCTGTTAACTGTATTAGTACATTCAAACATTTGGGGGCACAGAAAGATTGGAAACGGGATAACTTCTTCAGGAGATCATAGCAGTGAATGATTTCTCTTGCATGTGGTCGTCACAAACGTTCTTAAAGAGACCGTGTACAATGTTCCATGCATCTCAATAGGAAAATAGTGCTTTTACATCATGTTTAAACCTAATATTACACAAATTGCTTATTTGTCTCAATATTTTTTGTATTTCTAATAAACTAGTTTCTAGGGCACAGCATGTGCTTCAGAAGTAGCTAGACTTCATATAAGCTATATCTCAATCGATTAAAAAAATAATTCTTATTATTCTGTAAAACATGCAATTATATTGGAGTTTTTACTCCTGAAACCTATACTATGAATTAGGTTTGAGGAGTTAGCGAGGTAACTTAGTGGTTAACTCTGAGTTCAACTCGAGATAACAAGCCACACGAATGTGGCTCACCTTTAAACCAGGTAGATTTCTATTGTAAGGAATCCTTCAGAACTTACCTGGTCTGGGGCAGGCTACCTCTGGACTAACTCCACTTATGCTGAATCAAATGTCTGAGCTGCGAGTTGAGGACCAATGAAAATCGGTTTTCCTCCCTCTCGAAAAGATTGCGTCCTTGTCCCATTTAATTTGAGGAAGACTGATATAAATATTTAATAAATCTAATTTTTGTGTTAATTTTTTACATTTTAAATTACTGATCACATTACATGCTTTCACACACAGTAAAACTTTAGTATGAATAAATAACTATTTTATCGATAGGAGTGGTGGAAAAGGTGCTTGTGCATTGATAAGCACACCAAAGATCACATTAATGACAAGTAACAATGTAATAAAATAAAGATGCCTACTTCACAGCAGCCTGCTGAGTTTGCAAGTTAACTTTTCCTTCATTTGGATTTCAGCACAAATTAATATGTGGTACTGCCCTGACAAACAAAGGTTGCAGTTTGGAAACTGCAGTAATTGGCAGTCCACTGTGTTATTTTGGATGCATTATTTGCTGCATACTGCAATTATAATGTACTCTTACTGCAATATTTTTTCATAAGGGGGACTCCTCCATGGATTGATGGTTCGGCATTGTCTGTCGGTGTTCCACTAGCCATGTGCGACATAAACACTTACAAGCAAATCAAAATCAAATCAAATTTATTTATATAGCCCTTCGTATATCAGCTGAAATCTCAAAGTGCTGTACAGAAACCCAGCCTAAAACCCCAAACAGCAAGCAATGCATGTGAAAGAAGCACGGTGGCTAGGAAAAACTCCCTAGGAAAAACTCCCTATAAAGGCCAAAAACCTAGGAAGAAACCTAGAGAGGAACCAGGCTATGAGGGGTGGCCAGTCTTCTTCTGGCTGTGCCGGGTGGATATTATAACAGAACATGGTCAAGATGTTAAAATGTTCATAAATGACCAGCATGGTCAAATAATAATAATCATTGTACAGCCTTCCCTGTAGCTCAGTTGGTAGAGCATGGTGTTTGCAACACCAGGGTTGTGGGTTCGATTCCCACGGGGGGCCAGCACAAAAAAATAAAATAAATGTATGAAATTGTATGAAATGTATGCATTCACTACTGTAAGTTGCTCTGGATAAGAGCGTCTGCTAAATGACTAAAATGTAAATGTAAATGTAGTTGTCGAGGGTGCAACAAGCACGTCCGGTGAACATGTCAGGGTTCCGTAGCCGCAGGCAGAACAGTTGAAACTGGAACAGCAGCATGGCCAGGTGGACTGGGGACAGCAAGGAGTCATCATGCCAGGTAGTCCCGAGGCATGGTCCTAGGGCTCAGGTCCTCCGAGAGAAAGAAAGAGAGAATTAGAGAGAGCATATTTAAATTCACACAGGACACCGGATAAGACAAGAGAATACTCCAGATGTAACAGACTGACCCTAGCCCCCTGGCACATAAACTACTGCAGCATAAATACTGGAGGCTGAGACAGGAGGGATCAGAAGACATTGTGGCCCCATCCGATGATACCCCCGGACAGGGCCAAACAGGCAGGATATAACCCCACCCACTTTGCCAAAGCGCAGCCCCCACACCACTAGAGGGATGACTACAACCACCAACTTACCGTCCGAAGACAAGGCCGAGTATAGCCCACAAAAATCTCTGCCATGGCACAACCCAAGGGGGGGCGCCAACCCAGACAGGAAGACCACGTCAGTGACTCAACCCACTCAAGTGACGCACCCCTCCCATGGACAGCATGGAAGAACACCAGTAAGTCAGTGACTCAGCCCCTGTTAGAGGCAGGGAACCGGCAAGGCAGATACAGCAAGGGCGGTTCGTTGCTCCAGCCTTTCTGTTCACCTTCACACTCCTGGGCCAGACTATACTTAATCATAGGACCTACTGAAGAGATAAGTCTTCAGTAAAGACTTAAAGGTTGAGACTGAGTCTGCGTCTCTCACATGGGTAGGCAGACCATTCCATAAAAATGGACCTCTATAGGAGAAAGCCCTACCTCCAGCTGTTTGCTTAGAAATTCTAGGGACAATTAGGAGGCCTGCGTCTTGTGACCGTAGCGTATGTGTAGGTATGTACGGAAATCGGAAAGATAGGTAGGAGCAAGCCCATGTAATGCTTTGTAGGTTAGCAGTAAAACCTTGAAATCAGCCCTTGCCTTAACAGGAAGCCAGTGTAGGGAGGCTAGCACTGGAGTAATATGATCACATTTTTGGTTCTAGTCAGGATTCTAGCAGCCGTATTTAGCACTAACTGAAGTTTGTTTAGTGCTTTATCCGGGTAGCCGGAAAGTAGAGCATTGCAGTAGTCCAGCCTAGAAGTAACAAAAGCATAGATTAATTTTTCTGCGTCATTTTTGGACAGAAAGTTTCTGATTTTTGCAATATTACGTAGATGGAAAAAAGCTGTCCTTGAAACAGTCTTGATATGTTCTTCAAAAGAGAGATCAGGGTCCAGAGTAACACCGAGGTCGTTCACAGTTTTATTTGAGACGACTGTACAACCATCCAGATTAATTGTCAGATTGAACAGAAGATCTCTTTGTTTCTTGGGACCTAGAACAAGCATCTCTGTTTTGTCCGAGTTTAAAAGTAGAACGTTTGCAGCCATCCACTTCCTTATGTCTGAAACACAGGCTTCTAGCGAGGGCAATTTTGGGGCTTCACCATGTTTCATTGAAATGTACAGCTGTGTGTCGTCCGCATAGCAGTGAAATTTAACATTATGTTTTCGAATGACATCCCCAAGAGGTAAAATATATAGTGAAAACAATAGTGGTCCTAAAACGGAACCTTGAGGAACACCGAAATTTACAATTGATTTGTCAGAGGACAAACCATTCACAGAGACAAACTGATATCTTTCCGACAGATAAGATCTAAACCAGGCCAGAACTTGTCCATGTAGACCAATTTGGGTTTCCAATCTCTCCAAAAGAATGTGGTGATCGATGGTATCAAAAGCGGCACTAAGATCTAGGAGCACGAGGACAGATGCAGAGCCTCGATCTGACGTCATTAAAAGGTAATTTACCACCTTCACAAGTGCAGTCTCAGTGCTATGATGGGGTCTAAAACCAGACTGAAGCGTTTCGTATACATTGTTTGTCTTCAGGAAGGCAGTCAGTTGCTGTGCAACAGCTTTTTCTAAAATTTTTGAGAGGAATGGAAGATTCGATATAGGCCGATAGTTTTTTATAATTTCTGGGTCAAGATTCGGCTTTTTCAAGAGAGGCTTTATTACTGCCACTTTTAGTGAGCTTGGTACACATCCGGTGGATAGAGAGCCGTTTATTATGTTCAACATAGGAGGGCCAAGCACAGGAAGCAGCTCTTTCAGTAGTTTAGTTGGAATAGGGTCCAGTATGCAGCTTGAGGGTTTGGAGGCCATGATTATTTTCATCATTGTGTCAAGAGATATAGTACAGTACTAAAACACTTTAATATCTCCCTTGAGCCAAGGTCCTGGCAGAGTTGTGCAGACTCAGGACAATGGAGCTTTGGAGGAATACCCATATTTAAAGAGGAGTCCGTAATTTGCTTTCTAATGATCATGATCTTTTCCTCAAAGAAGTTCATAAATTTATTACTGCTGAAGTGAAAGCCATCCTCCATTTGCGAATGCTGCTTTTTAGTTAGCTTTGCGACAGTATCAAAAATAAATTTCGGATTGTTCTTATTTTCCTCAATTAAGTTGGAAAAATAGGATGATCGAGCAGCAGTGAGGGCTCTTCGATACTGCACGGTACTGTCTTTCCAAGCTAGTCGGAAGACTTCCAGTTTGGTGTGGCGCCATTTCCGTTCCAATTTTCTGGAAGCTTGCTGTATACCAGGGAGCTAGTTTCTTATGACAGATGTTTTTAATTTTTAGGGGTGCAACTGCATCTAGGGTATTGCGCAAGGTTAAATTGAGTTCCTCGGTTAGGTGGTTAACTGATTTTTGTCCTCTGACGTCCTTGGGTAGGCAGAGGGAGTCTGGAAGGGCATCAAGGAATCTTTGGGTTGTCTGAGAATTTATAGCACGACTTTTAATGCTCCTTGGTTGGGGTCTGAGCAGATTATTTGTTGCAATTGTAAACGCAATAAAATGGTGGTCCGATAATCCAGGATTATGAGGAAAAACATTAAGATCCACAACATTTATTCCACGGGACAAAACTAGGTCCAGAGTATGACTGTGGCAGTGAGTAGGCCCAGAGACATGTTGGACAAAACCCACTGAGTCGATGATGGCTCCAAAAGCCTTTTGGAGTGGGTCTGTGGACTTTTCCATGTGAATGTTAAAGTCACCAAAAATTAGAATATTATCTGCTATGACTACAAGATCCGATAGGAATTCAGGGAACTCAGTGAGGAACACTGCATACGGCCCAGGAGGCCTGTAAACAGTGGCTATAAAAAGTGAGTGAGTAGGCTGCATAGATTTCATGACTAGAAGCTCAAAAGACAAAAACGTCATTGTTTTTTTTTGTTGTAAATTTAAATTTGCTATCGTAGATATTAGCAACACCTCCGCCTTTACCGGATGCACGGGGGGTATGGTCACTAGTGTAACCAGGGGGTGAGGCCTCATTTAACACAGTAAATTCATCAGGCTTAAGCCATGTTTCAGTCAGGTCAATCACATCCAGATTATGATCAGTGATTAGTTCATTGACTATAACTGCCTTGGAAGTGAGGGATCTAACATTAAGTAACCCAATTTTGAGATGTGAAGTATCACAATCTCTTTCAATAATGGCAGGAATGGAGGAGGTCTTTATACTAGTGAGATTACTAAAGCGAACACCGCCATTTTTAATTTTGCCCAACCTAGATCGAGGCACAGACACGGTCTCAATGGGGAAAGCTGAGCAGACTACACTGACTGTGCTAATGGCAGACTCCACTAAGCTGGCAGGCTGGCTAACAGTCTGCTGCCTGGCCTGCACCCTATTTCATTGTGGAGCTAGAGGAGTTAGAGCCCTGTCTATGTTCGTAGATAAGATGAGAGCACCCCTCCAGCTAGGATGGAGTCCGTCACTCCTCAACAGGCCAGGCTTGGTCCTGTTTGTGGGTGAGTCCCAGAAAGAGGGCCAATTATCTACAAATTCTATCTTTTGGGAGGGGCAGAACACAGTTTTCAACCAGCGATTGAGTTGTGAGACTCTGCTGTAGAGCTCATCACTCCCCCTAACTGGGAGGGGGCCAGAGACAATTAATCGATGCCGACACATCTTTCTAGCTGATTTACACGCTGAAGCTATGTTGCGCTTGGTGACTTCTGACTGTTTCATCCTAACATCGTTGGTGCCGACGTGGATAACAATATCTCTATACTCTCTACACTCGCCAGTTTTAGCTTTAGCCAGCACCGTCTTTAGATTAGCCTTAACGTCGGTAGCCCTGCCCCCTGGTAAACAGTGTATGATCGCTGGATGATTCAAGCCTAGCTAGAACAGGCTTGAATAAGCAGCGGGTGCACTATCACTTATAAGCTACAACAGGCTTTATCAGGAATCAAGGTAAGACCCAGATGCAGACTGTCGACGTAACAATGTTTATTGTAACAACAGGGGCAGGCAAAGACAGGTCAAGGCAGGCAGGGGTCAATAATCCAGGGTAAGGCAAATGTACAGGATGGCAGGCAGGCTCAGGGACAGGCAGAGTTCAGTAATCCAGAGGTGGAGCAAAGGTACAGGACAGCAGGCAGGCTCATGGTCAGGCGGGCGGGTACAGGGTCAGGACAGGCAAAGGTCAAAAACCAAGAGGATGAGAAAGAGAGGCTGGAAATTGATAGGAGGTGACCGGAAAAATGCTGGTAAGCTTGAACGAACAAGACAAACTGGCAACAAACAGACAGAGAACACAGGTATAAATACACAGGGGATAAATGGGAAGATGGGTGATATCTGGAGGGGGGTGGAGACAAGCACAAGGACAGGTGAAACAGATCAGGACATGACAGGCTTGAGTAAGTAAGCAGCGAGTGCACTATCACTTACAAGCTACAACAGGCTTGAGTAAGCAGCTGGTGCACTATCAATATCCACCTTCATAATACGGATATAGCCTGAGCTAGAATGTGAAGCTAACTGAAGCTGGCTAGCTTTATACAGTAAGCCTGAGTAGATCTAGCTTGCTTCATAGTATACCCCTCAGATCCTGACAAAAGCTTAAGATGGTTTTGGGGGTTATTTAAGCTCTGAAGATCCATTCCCCAAGTTCATAAGTAGTTATCTTGTGCCTATTTGCAACAACAACAACAACAACAACAACATAGCGGGAAATACAGAAGTATTTCCTTCTACCTCGCTAGGATCCGCTCGTCCAAAATGTACGAATACAAACTTGAAAACACTGATTATCATGACAATTTTGTCCACGGAGTGAAACTACCGAACAGTAGGTAGCCTTCATTCCATATTGTCCATTTTACTTTGACGTGTCCTGTTTTTGGTATGTAGTGTCATATATCAAAGCACATATTTATTTGATAGGGCGCCATTTAGGCCAATGGATCGGAGACATGTTATATACATACATTTACTAGCCGGCAACCACCCGGTTACTCAACCCTGCACCTTAGAGGCTGCTGCCCTATCTATATACATAGACATGGAATCACTGGTCATATTAATAATGTTAAATACAGGGCCTTCGGAAAGTATTCAGACCCTTTGACTTTTTCCACATTTTGTTAGGTTACAGCCTTTTTCAAAAATGTATTAAGTTGTTTTTCCCCCTCATCAATCTACACTCCATACCATAATGACAAAGCAAAAGCAGGATTTTAGTAATTTTAGCGAATTTATAAAAAATAAAAAACATATCACATTTACATAAGTATTCAGACCCTTTACTCAGTACTTTCAAATCAAATCAAATTTAATTGGTCACATACACGTGTTTATCAGATGTTATTGCTGGTGTAGCGCAGACTGAGGCCCTGAGCGCTCTGGAGCAGGTTTTCATGAAGGATCTCTCTGTACTTTGCTCCGTTCAGCTTTGCCTCGATCCTGACTAGTCTCCCAGTCCCTGCTGCTGAAAAACACCCCCACAGCATGATGCTGCCACCACCATGCTTCCCCGTAGGGATGGTGCCAGGTTTCCTCCAGATGTGACGCTTGACCTAGGTAATATTTTACGACATGTTACAGTTACACTGGACTAAACGTTTATAAAGGTAGACCTAGGTAATATGATATGTTACAGGTACACTGGACTAAATATTTATAAAGGTAGACCTAGGTAATATAAATGTACACTGGACCCAACATTTATGCCTTGCCATGACTCAGCTTTGAATTTAATTAAAATTATTTGGGTGAAAACCTAATACAACAATATGTAATATATTCCCAGTGGATGGCAAAGTATTAATTAAAGTGTGTAAAGGAAACTGCTTGTGATTTGAAGAAAAGAGGGTACCAGTTCATCACAGATAGTAGTTGATAGCGCCCAACCAGAGCTTCTAACTACATCGTTTTAGATGCCTTCTGGCATGTTTGGAAAGCATATTTGCTTATTTTAAATGGGTCGAATGTATGTATTATTTGGTTTGGTTGAATAGTGAATATTTTTTACCTCAGCTGCATTACCCACTCCAGTCAGCAGATGGCAACGTGTGTATTTTATGTCGGGGGATGCTGTGTGACGTATAAACCAGTGGACGGACGGTACGCTTTTTTGTTCAAAACAAGCCTGGTAAGGGTGAACTTGGGCAACTTCCTAAACATTGTCGAATTCGAGAAACGTTCTGTGTATATTAGACACAGTTTTTTTTAACACACGCGCATGTCTACGTGTTAACCTGTTTTATTCCACATAGTTAGCTAGCTATCTTAGCTAATGCTAAACAGCTAATGCTATCTAGCTAGCTAACATCCCCGACCATGAGCTCACTAAGCTACTCCCCCACCTTCTAAAGAAGAGGAGGCCTGTTGGACGGAGAAAGAAGCTCCCGTGAAAGAGAAGGAAGAGGAAGCTGTTACGTTGTTTGTCGGGTAGGTGGCTTGCTAAGTTAGCATTAGCAACTAACCTAAGGTTAATTCTATCTACCTAGCTAACATCCCCGACCATGACCTCACTAAGCTACTCCCTCACTTCTAAAGAAGAAGAGGTCAGCTGGCCGGATAAAGAAGCTCTGGGGTTGAACATTATCGTAAAAGAAGAAGAAGAAGAGGAGGATTTTACAGTGAAAGGACAGGAAGGTGAAGAAGAAGATGCAGTGTTTGGAGTGAAGAAGGAGGCTGTCACAGTGAAAGAAGAGGAGGAAGATTTCAAAATAATAAAGGAGGAAGAGGAGGCTATTACATTGAAAGAAGAAGTTATAGTGAAAGGAGAGGAAGAACCTTTTAGAGTGGATGAGGAAGAGGAGGATATCTCAATAAAAGAGGAAGATGTCTTGGGAGTGGAGGAGGAGATTGAGACTGAAGATCTGATTGACACAAGTAAGTACGATCTTAAAAACAGGGGCACAAGCTCTGTCTGCAGTTATTGAACCAAAGTGTAGTTTTAAAGGGGCATGCATTTTACTGAGGTACTACACATACCATGATATCAAACTCAACCTTTTATATTTTTCAGTGATGAAGACATGGATGTCTCACGGGTGGGGTTGTGTATGCAAAATGGGTCAACTTTGAGCACCTCGATCTCCTGAATATTTTGGCATTCAGGTCAAAAAAATAACTTCCTGACCTCTTCTACCATGGGGGACAAACGGTTGGAAGGTTCCATTCAAATCTAAAGGGGTGCACTTAAAAAATCACTTCAGTCATATGGAACGACCCTGTTGTTTAATCTATTAAACTGTTTGCTGTACTCACTTGGCTATTCATTTGGGGGCACAGCGGTCTAAGGCACTGCATCTCAGTGGTAGAGGTGTCACTACAGATACCATGGTTCGATTCCAGGCTGTATCACAACTGGCCGTGATTGGGGGTCCTAATAGGGTGGCGCACAATTGGCCCAGCGTCGTTCGGGTTTGGTCAGGGTAGGTCGTCATTGTAAATAAGAATTTGTTCTTAACTGTTCTTAACTGACTTGCCTAGTTAAATAAAAGTTAAATAAATAGTAATACATTCTTTAGGGTTAGTATCCTGATTCTCATCCCGTCAAACCGTCCTTCTCTCATTTACAGTATTACTGGCATAGTACGCAAGGGGGTGCCAAAAAACGCAAAAAATACCATTGAATGTCTTCTACCAGAATGCTAACAAATTTAGCACAAGTAATAGCGAATTTCCATGGAGGCTGCTAGCTAAATATGCTAACGAGTGCAAACAGAAATAAACAAATTGCAAAGACAAGTGTAACCGATGTGAAATGCCTAGCTAGTTAGCGGGGTGCGCGCTAATAGCATTTCAATCAGTGACGTCACTCGCTCTGAGACCTTGAAGTAGTTGTTCCCCTTGCTCTGCAAGGGCCGTGGCTTTTGTGGAGCGATGGGTAACGATGCTTCGAGGGTGTCTGTTGTCGATGTGTGTAGAGGGTCCCTGGTTCGAGCCCAGGTAGGGGCGAGGAGAGGGACGGAAGCGATACTGTTACACAGGCAATCTAGCTCATGAAGTTATACTTTATATAGATAGGAGCTACAGAATTTTTTTTTTTTCCGGTGAGTTTGGACATTTACAAGTGAACGTGAACGAGATGCATTGTCCAAATGAACAATGTTTTGATGCATGCTTGTCTGAAGGAAGAACATTACTGGCTCTGAAGCAGCATGTGTACACACAGTGTCTGTGTGGAGTCTGGAGTTGCTAGGGCAACGGGCCCGCCTGCTCTGAGAAGATGGGGGAGGAGCAGACGGGCTTAGAACGGAGAGGAGGGGAAAAATGCAAGGAAATCAAAAGATACTAGTGGCAGCTATACAGATAACTCATTCAAATGGCTTTGACTTCTCAAACACGGCAGAAAGCTTACACAATATGATGCCCCATCACCTTATTAATTAAGTAACGTACTTAGATAACTAGCAAGTTAAACTTAGGGGTTTTGCGTTAACGCAGAATTCTTCATTTTCCACACAGAAAAATAGAAAGCATAAGAATTATTATCTTGCTGCTTTTTGTGAACACAGATCTAAAATGCTTGTTATTGTCATTTTGGCATCAGACACATTTGGTGCTTCAGTTGCACTTCTCCACTCAGAACACCAGTTCCTGAATTCTCATCTATCAGCAGACGGCTGACTGATGTGGAGTGACTTTTCTCAGGTAAAATGCCAGATTAACTTCAAGAAAAACATTAGGAAATGTAGCTGGCTACATTCTCTCTATGCTAAACATTAGAAATATGATGGCCATGTATCGTTTTGCTAAAACTACCTTGCTTTTTCATTGTAAGCTCATTTACTTGTGTGGCTGCCAGCCAAATAGTACGGACTGTTGTCATCTGATGGAAATTAAGCTATTTTCCGCCAAATGTGTTGCACTATAGTTGCACGTCCCTGATCATTCTATATATAAAACGGGACCCCTGTCAATACACAGCTGGACACACCAGTCCCAGGTTTCTCCCTTGGTATTTACAAACAAACACCTGACTGGCTCAACTGTTCTGAGGAACTACGCTAAGCTTCATAATGTAAAAAAATGTGACAGGTGACATGAGGTACGCGATCTGCTTTATCTCCTAACACATTGCGCAAGTTGACTGCAGGTATTTACTTAAAAAGTAGCTACAAATATTAAAATGTATAGAAAAACATCAAATAAATAGTTTAAAGTATTGATGGTACTGTAGAGATTGTTAAAGATGCAAAGAGTGGAGGCCACCAACAAAATGGGTTTGATACATGCGTCTTTTGACTTTTAAATGAATGATATATGGCCTATATATAGAGTCCTGGATAGAGTCTTGTCCATCAGTCGCTGTGGATGGAGTGGAACATTAAATATAGAGTCCTGGACAGAGTCTGCTACATCAGTAGATGTAGATGGAACATTAAATATAGAGTCCTGGACAGAGTCTTGACCATCAGTCGCTGTGGATGGAGTGGAACATTACATATAGCGTCCTGGATAGAGTCTTGTCAATCATTCGCTTCAGGTTAGGAGCGTTGGGCTAGTAACCGAAAGGTTGCTGGTTTGAATCCCCGAGCCAACTAGGTGAAAAATATGTCAATGTGCCCTTGAGCAAGGTACTTACCCCTAATTGATCTGGATAAGAGTGTCTTCTAAATGACAAATCATGTAACAATTTCAATATAATAATGTTTTCGGTTCACAATAATTTCATTTCTAAGTACTAAAACATGGATTGTGGTCCTAGAACAGAGATCACAAGGTCAAAGGTCAATCAGCTAAAAAACCTGCCTCTATGAAAGTAAGGTTCTAGAGTGTTATTATTATTTGTATTATATTGGCCACCAAGTAAAAAATAAATAAATGAAAACTGGCCTCAGGTTATTACCAGTCTGGATTAAACCTCATAGGAAGACAGTTTTATCATGTGATTTCATTCAGGTCTCTGTTTAACTAAATACTCATTATTTTATTGAGGGATCTAGTCTAGATTAAACCTTATAGGAAGACCGTTTTACCATGTGGAGGTCTTATTCAGGTCTCTGTTTAGTATTTAGCTAAATACTCTGTTTGTCTTTGGCAGGAGAGAGACCAGGTTCCAACTCTGACAGCGGGAAGAGTTCTTCAGTGGCACCAGACTCAGAGACGCCCAAACCAGCAAGACAACATCACTGCTCCCACTGTGGAAAGAGTTTTTGGTGGTTAGGGCACCTTAGACACCATAAGAGAACACACACAGGGGAGAAGCCCTACCAATGCTCCCAGTGTGGAAAGAGATTTACCATGTTAGGGAACCTGAAACAGCATGAGAGGACACACACTGCAGAAAGGCCTTTCAAATGTTCCAAGTGTGGAAAGAGTTTTACATGGTTAAGGTACCTGAATAAGCATGAGGAAATACACCTAGTAGGGAGGAAGACCTGCCAATGCTCTCAGTGTGGAAAGAGATTTACTACGTTAGGGTACCTGAAAACACACAAGAGAATACACTCCGGAGAGAAGCCTTACCAATGCTCCCAATGTGGAATGACTTATAACCAGTTAGGGAACCTGAAATCACATGAGAGAATACACACTGGAGAAAAGCCCTTCCAGTGCTCCCAGTGTGGAAAGAGATTTACTGGTTCAAAGAACCTGAAATTGCATGTGAGAATACATCAAGATAAACATACAAATACACAGGAGGGGAAGGAGGAGGAGGAGAAGACATACCACTGCTCTCATTGCGGAAAGACATTTTCCCGGTCAGAGGACCTTAAATCACATGAGAGAATAGAGAGGCTGTGTTCCGACTTGTGTTTTTGACTTAGAATGTCTTTTTTCTTCAAGCCACATGAAATCATATTGTACACTGAGTACACCAAACATTATGATCACCTTCCTAATATTGAGTTGCACCCCCCCCCCCCCGCTCCACCCCCCCATTTTGCCCTCAGAACAGCCTCCATTCATCGGGGCATGGACTACAAGATGTTGAAAGCCTTCTACAGGGATGCTGGCCTATGTTGACTCCAATGCTTCCCATAGTTGTGTCAAGTTGGCTGGATATCCTTTGGGTAGTGGACCATTATTTGATACACATGGGATACTGTTGAGCTTGAAAAACCCAGCCTGGCACCTACTACTATACCCAGTTCAAAGGCAATTCAATATTTTGTCTTGCCCATTCACCCTCTGAATGGCACACACACACAAACCAGGTTTAAAATGTTTTCGTTAACCTGTCTCCTCCATTTAATCTAAACTGATTGAAGTGGATTTAACAAGTGAGCTCAATAAGGGATCAAAGCTTTCACCTGGATTCACCTGGTCAGTCTATGTCATGGAAAGAGCAGGTGTTCTTAATGTTTTGTATTCTCAGTGTATATATGCATGCCCAAAAAATTGTCCTATTTTTATTTTACCTCAAATCAGAATGTTTTTTGTTTTAATTATTACCTTTGATCTGATACAGGTATAAACCTGCTCGTTATATGATTTGGATATGTAATGTAAAGTATTCAATAGATTAGTATAACTTGCATTTGTTGATTCTATAGTTGAATTTAGTTGTTTTCTTTCATTGAGTAAATTTGTGGATGTGAAATGTGTAAATGTAATGGTCGCCACGCTGCTTGCTTAGCGAGTAGCGCACCACTTCGTCCCGATTTGGCTCACACCGAGGATCAAACCCAGGACTTCTCTGCTTTGATAGCACACGTGACCACCCTCCTGAATCATCTTACCAGTCGACGCCACCGCAAAGATAGCAATTCCTTGGCTCAAGAGGGGACCAGTTCAGGCTGAGGAGTGAGTTTTTACACATTTGCTCTATATAAGAGTGTGCAAAGCTGTCATCAAGGTGAAGGGTGGCTACTTTGAAGAATCTCAAATATAAAATATATTTGGATTTGTTTAGCACATTTTTGGTTAATACATGATTCCATATGTGTGATTTCATAGATTTGAAAAATCCTGTAAAGAAAAACCTTGGAATGAGTAGGTGTGTCCAAACTTTTGACTGGTAGTGTACATGATGTATTGTTACACCATGTAGGAGCAGTATAGACCTAGTCTGTTCATTATATATATCTAAACTCAGCAAAAAAAGAAACGTCCCTTTTTAAGGACCCAGTCTTTAAAAGATAATTCGTAAAAATCCAAATAACTTCACAGATCTTCATTGTAAAGGGTTTAAACACTGTTTCCCATGCTTGTACAATAAACCATAAACAAACAATTAATGAACATGCACCTGTGGAACGGTCGTTAAGACACTAACAGCTTACAGACGGTAGACAATTAAGGTCACAGTTATGAAAACTTAGGACACTAAATAGGCCTTTCTTCTGACTCTGAAAAAACCAAAAGAAAGATGCCCAGGGTCCCTGCTCATCTGCGTGAACATGCCTTAGTTAGGCATGCTGCAAGGAGGCATGAGGACTGCAGATGTGGCCAGGGCAATAAATTGCAATGTCCGTACTGTGAGACGCCTAAGACAGCGCTACAGGGAGACAGGATGGACAGCTGATCATCCTCGCAGTGGCAGACCATGTGTAACAACACCTGCACAAGATCGGTACATCCAAACATTACACGTGCGGGACAGGTACAGGATGGCAACAACAACTGCCCGAGTTACACCAGGAACTTACAATCCCTCCATCAGTGCTCAGACTGTCCGCAATAGGCTGAGAGAGGTTGGACTGAGGGCTTGTAGGCCTGTTGTAAGGCAGGTCCTCACCAGATATCACCGGCAACAACGTCGCCTATGAGCACAAACCCACCGTCGCTGGACCAGACAGGACTGGCAAAAAGTGCTCTTCACTGACAAGTCGCGGTTTTGTCTCACCAGGGGTGATGGTCGGATTCGCGTTTATCGTCGAAGGAATGAGTGTTACACCGAGGCCTGTACTCTGGAGCGGGATCAATTTGGAGGTGGAGGGTCCGTCATGGTCTGGGGCGGTGTGTCACAGCATCATCGGACTGAGCTTGTTGTCATTGCAGGCAATCGCAACGCTGTGCGTTACAGGGAAGACATCCTCCTCCCTCATGTGGTACCCTTCCTGCAGGCTCATCCTGACATGACCCTCCAGCATGACAATGCCACCAGCCATACTACTCATTCTGTGCGTGATTTCCTGCAAGACAGGAATGTTAGTGTTCTGCCATGGCCAGCGAAGAGCCCGGATCTCAATCCCATTGAGCAGGTCTGGGACCTGTTGCATCGGAGGGTGAGGGCTAGGGCCATTCCCACCAGAAATGTCCAGGAACTTCCAGGTGCCTTGGTGCAAATGTGGGGTAGCATCTCACAGCAAGAACTGGCAAATCTGGTGCAGTCCATGAGGAGGAGATGCACTCCAGTACGTAATGCAGCTGGTGGCCACACCAGATACTGACTGCTACTTTTGATTTTGACCCCCCCTTTGTTCAGGGACACATTATTCCATTTCTGTTCAGTTTATGTCTCAGTTGTTGAATCTTGTTATGTTTATACAAATATTTACACATGTTAAGTTTGCTGAAAATAAATGCAGTTGACAGTGAGAGGACATTTATTTATTTTTTTGCTGAGTTTATATGGACAGTGCCCTGCTCTCCTAACACTGCAATGATATTAAACTATTTGGACAGTGGCGTGAAAAAGTATTTGCCTTATAATAATAAACCCTCACATAATGCTGCCCAAAAACAATGAAAACTTCTCTCACCCAGTGGCATATGGACTATTTATGTGAGTGTTGGTGTTGCCACATGAAGCAGTGTCCACTTTGCATAAGGCAACATGGACAGATACGGCTCTCCCTGTGTAGAGCACATGCCCCTTTACCCTTCTAGTCTCTAAAGTGCCCTTTTGGGTGGTGGTATAATTTCTATAAATGTTTTGTTCAACATTTGTGCTGAACCCACTTCCCGCAAGTCGTTGTTAAATTTACCTAAATTATTTTGTATTTTCCTTCAACTTTCTGAAGAGGAAATGCCACGGAAATGCCCATCATGAGTGTGTGCGTTTTTCTACCACTATGTGTAGCTGTTAGCGATGATGCTGTTGACAACCATGATGAGTGCGCTTGTCTACCACTATGTGTAGCTGTTAGCGATGATGCTAATGACAACCATGATGAGTGCGCTTGTCTACCACTATGTGTAGCTGTTAGCGATGATGCTAATGACAACCATCATCATCAATATTATGGGCACCTCCCCTTGCGAGAATAACGGCACTAAGCCATTTTCTTTGAATTATAATAAATGTTTCATGAGATTGTAGATGGATCTTAGACCATGCCTCCATACAGACGTCACCCAGATCCTTGATATCCGTCGGTCTGCGCCTATGGACTGCCCTCTTCAATTCAAACCACAGGTTCTCAATGGGGTTCGTTCCGGAGACTGAGATGGCCATTGCAAAATGTTGGTTTGTAGTCAATTAACCATTTCTATCTATATGGATTTTGATGTGTGCTTGGAGCGGCAGGCAGCCTAGCGGTTAGAGCGTTGCTAGATCGAATCCCAGAGCTGACAAGATAAAAATCAGTCGTTCTGCCCCTGAACAAGGCAGTTAACCCACTGTTCCTAAGCCGTCATTATAAATAAGAATTTGTTCTTAACTGACTTGCCTAGTTAAATAAAATAAAAATGGTCTATCTGGATGATCCATATGAAGCCAAGTTTCAGCCTCCTGTCAGAGGAAACCAGATTTTGGCCAAACATTTCCTGGTACTTGGTAGAATTCATGATGCTGTTGACCGTAACAAAGGCCTTAGGACCAGTGGAAGCGGAACAGCCCCGTAACATCAAATATCCCCTACCATATTTTACAGTAGATATGAGGTTCTTTACTGCTCGTTCATCTATCTTTCGATGCAAACCTACCGCTAGTCTGTCTAGCCAAAGACCTCCATCTTTGTTTCATATCACCATATTACCTTTTTCCAATCCAAGGGCCAAACCCAACGCTGTTTAGCTCCAGGTGTTTACATGTGTTGGTTACTCTCACTAAAGGCTGTTTTTTTCTGGCAACTCCTCAAGAGCCTACTGGCATGTAGGTGGCATCTAATTGGAGATTCAGAGACCCCAAGATGACCAAGTTCTGGAATTCTAATTCTAATGGGAGATTCAGAGACTTGGTGACCCCAAGATGACCAAATTCTGGAATTCTAATTCTAATTGGAGATTGAGACTTGGTGACCCCAAGATGACCAAGTTCTGTAATTCTAATTGGAGATTCAGAGACTTGGTGACCCCAAGATGACCAAGTTCTGGAATTCTAATTGTAATTGGAGATTGAGACTTGGTGACCACAAGATGACCAAGTTCTGGAATTCTAATTCTAATTGGAGATTGAAACTTGGTGACCACAAGATGACCAAGTTCTGGAATTCTAATTCTAATTGGAGATTGATACTTGGTGACCCCAAGATGACCAAGTTCTGGTATTCTAATTCTAATTGGAGATTGAGACTTGGTGACCCCAAAATGACCAAGTTCTGGAATTCTAATTCTAATGGGAGATTCAGAGACTTTGTGACCCCAAGATGACCAAATTCTGGAATTCTAATTCTAATGGGAGATTCAGAGACTTGGTGACCCCGAGATGACCAAGTTCTGGAATTCTTCAACTGTGGCCCTTCCTGAACCATACTCCTCAGTGTGTGTGGAGATAAGATACACTTGTGTCCTCTACCAGGCAAGTTTACCACTGTTCCAGTGGTTTTAAACTTCTTCATTATTGCCCTAGCTATTGTTTTTTGCACATTGCCTGATTTATGAAGGTCAACAAACGTTTGTCTCTTTTCGTTTGAGCTATTTGCCCTTCCCCATGCACTCACTACTGTAAGTGGCTCTGGATAAAAGCATCTGCTAAATGACTCACTACTGTAGAGGCTCTGGATAAGAGTCTGCTAAACTACTCACGTCAATGTGATGGCAGATGAATTTTTACATGTGTTACATAACTTTTATACCCCAGTGACACAGGAAGACATGAACTATAAAAAAAAAAAAGTTTCATGTTGTGGTGGAAATTCAACACCAGGGACGCCTGAAGTCAATTTTAAACGAATCACTCTTTATTATCACGGCCCGGAGAGGTTCACAAACTCAATCCAAGCTTGATGAAAAGGGCGTTCCCTTTCAGTCCTTATATACTGCTACACAATCAAGTCATATCAGCATGATTTACATTATTCATTATTAACGTTGGTTCCTGCATGTGACTTACTGATACCTCATGAGGCTGATATACTCCTTTTGTCCCACAGAACAATGTTCTGGGCCGTACTGCTAAATTTCTTATGGTTTACTCCCATCAACAGTCAGTCACTCGCATGAACCAAACCAAGACATGTAATTACAGAGCAGCATTAATCTAAACAATCTGATACACAGAGAGAAAAATGTCCCATCACAATGTTAATGTAGATTTCATTTTTTATTTTATTTAATAAACAAGAATCTTTATGGGTGCCAATAAATGAAAGCTAAAGTTTTTTTTTTTTTAAACAAAATATTTTTCTCTGAGCAATTATATATGTATAAAACACAATTTCCCCCCAAAAATGTCAGCATACAATATTCAGCTCAGTACTTGTATTGTTGATCTTAAACACATCTTTATCAAGGGTGTTAATAATTTTGGAGGTGGTTATTCCGGGGACTTAAATGGTCTTAACAACGTTAGGTCTTCTCCCCTCCTGTGTGTGTTCTGTCAAACTCTTTCCACATTGGGAGCATTGGAAAGGCTTCTCTCGTGTGTGTGTCATTTCATGCTTTTTCAGTATCCCTAAATAGGTAAAACTCTTTTCACACAGGGAGCAGTGGAAAGGCTTCTCTCCTGTGTGTATCCTCGCATGCATTTTCAGGTTGCCTAACTTGTTATAACTCTTTTTACACTGAGAACATTGGAAAGGCTTATCTCCGGTGTGTGTTCTCTCATGCTCTTTCAGATGTGATGACTGGACAAATCTCTGGCCACACTGAGAGCATTGAAAAGGCCTCTCTACAGAATGTGTTCTTTCATGCACTTTTAGATACCCTAAGTGTCCAAAACCCATTCCACACTGGGAGCAATGATAAGGCTTCTCCCCTGTGTGCGTTCTCTTATGTTCTTTCAGGTGCTTTAACCTGAAAAATATCTTTCCACACTGTGAGCAGTGGTGTCGCCTCACTGGTTTGGACGTCTCTGGATCTGGTTCTCCTGAAGGACTCTTTCCTCTGTCAGAGTGACAGTCTGATATCGCTCCTGTCAAAGAAAAAACGGAGTATTTGGTTAAACAGCGAGACCTGAATAAAATCTCCTCATGATTAAACTGTCTTCCTATGAGGTTTAATCCAGACTAGATCCTTCAACAAAATCAATAGTTTGGATCCTGGGGGCTGATTGGTTGACAGGTGTTAGTTATTTACGATAATAAATAACAGTTCCATTTGAATTATCCATGTACATCCACTGTCCCACAGCTCAGCCAGGTAATGCATCAACTGTATCTCCATTGTCCCACAGCCCAGCCAGTAGGGTTGCAAAGGGTCGGAAACTTTCCGGAAATTTTCCATGGGTAGTTAAGCCTGGGAGTTTTGCTTAAATTCATCAAAAAAGTTAGCTTATAACAGTGAACCTTTTTTGTGGGATACACATAAGGCAATTCTAGGTCTTGTGGCATATTTTGGTTAAACTATCCCCAATTCAATGGAATTGCAACCCTCTGCATGCACAGCATTCTTCCATCACATGTACAGCTGATTCTCAAGATCTTGCACACTAATGAGATGCTATTGAACCAACACTACTACACTGTCTGAGCCCAGGACTACATGCTTTCTGGTAAGTATTGATTACAATACTGGGTGGGGTGAATATATTGTATATGACATACATTATTTTTTGTTAATTAGTAAATAGTAGCCTACAGCAAAGTGTGTTTAAATAATTTATAACTTGTTAATTTCTGCTAGTTAGTTTTTGCTACCATGTGGGTTTTAGCTTGCTTGAGCTAACTGAGGAGTGTTAACTCACCTGTTTCCATACATGTTTCATTTTAAAACTTATCTTACAAAGGAGTTGTTTAATCTAACTGCTTAACTATTTATCTGTACATGGAATTGTATATATATATATATATATTATTTTTTTACTCTTTTTTCTAATCTATACAGGAAAATGTCACGGGCACCATCTGATGTGTGCAGACAATTCACTGCAGCTAATGTAGAAGGAAAAGCCGTGTACATTTGCAAATACTGCGCCAAATCATATGTGAAGAATGCAACAACGATGCAAAATCATCTGGCCAAGTGCATAAAGTTCCCTCAGCGCTCACAACAAGCAACCTCTGACAAAAGTCCCTCTACTTCTATTCGAGGTGAAAATGATTAATCAGACACCTTATCGGTAGCAACAGCTCATGGTCCTCCTGGAATCAGACGTTTTTTGACTCAATGTAGGAATGTAGTCAGAGAAATGCCGATGAATGTCTTGCTCAAGCTGTGTATGCAACTGGTTCTCTGATGCACACAGGCAATGTGTATTGGAAGAGATTTCTGAATGTTCTTCACCCAGCATACACCCCTCCAACCAGCCATGCTTTTTCTACTCATTTACTGGATGCAGAGTTCAAGTGAAGGTCAAGCAAATCATAGAGAAAGCAGACTGTATTGCAATCATCTCTGATGGGTGGTTGAATGTTTGTGGGCAAGTAATAATTAACTACATCATCTCCACCACGCAACCAGTATTCTACAAGAGCACAGACACAAGGGACAACAGACACACCGGTCTCTACATTGCAGATGAGCTGAAGGCAGTCATTGACCACAGAAGGTGTTTGCACTGGTGACAGACAATGCTGTGAACACAAAGGCTGCTTGGTCTAAAGTGGAGGAGTCCTACCCTCACATCACACCCATTGACTGTGCTACTCATGCATTGAATCTGCTCCTCAAAGACATCATGGCACTGAAAACAATGGATACACTCTACAAGAGAGCCAATGAAATGGTTAGGTATGTGAAGGGTCATCAAGTTATAGCAGCAATCTACCTCAACAAGCAAAGTGGGAAGAATAAGAGCACCACATTGAAGCTGTCCAGCAACACCCATTGGGTTGGTGTTGTCATCATGTTTGACAGTCTCCTGGAGGGGAAGGAGTCTCTCCAAGAAATGGCCATATCACAGTCTGCCGATATGGACAGCCCCATCAAGAGGATCCTCCTGGATTATGTATTTTGGGAGAGTGGTAAGCAGCCTGAAACTCCTGAAACCTATAGCAGTAGCCATTGCACAGATTGAGGGAGACAATGCCATCCTGTCTGATGTTCAGACTGCTTGCTGATGTAAGACAAGAAATCCGTACTGTCCTGCCCACTTCACTGTTGCTCCAAGCAGAGGAAACTGCAGTTCTGAAATACATTAAAAAACGTGAAGACTTCTGCCTGAAGCCCATACACGCCGCAGCGTACATGTTGGACCCCAAGTATGCTGGCAAGAGCATCCTGTCTGGTGCAGAGATCAACAAGGCCTATGGTGTCATCACTACCGTGTCTCGCCACCTTGACCTGGGAGAGGGCAAGGTTCTGGGCAGTCTGGCGAAGTACACTTCCAAGCAAGGGCTTTGGGATGGAGATGCAATATGGCAGTCGTGCCAACATATCTCATCAGCCACCTGGTGGAAGGGACTTTGTGGATCTGAGACTCTTTCCCCTGTTGCCTCCATCATCCTCCAAAACCCACCAACATCAGCCGCCTCAGAGCGCAACTGGTCCTTGTTTGGGAACACACACCAAAGCGCGCAACAGGCCGACCAATACAAGGGTTGAAAAATTGGTGGCCATCCGGGCAAATTTGAGGCTTTTTGAGCCTGACAACGACTCATCCTCAACAAGGTTGGAAAGTGACAGGGAGAAGACACGGAAGCCTGAGAGGAAGACAACCAAAGCTTTAGTTTGTAGACTATCATTTTACAGATGATTGTTGAAAACGTTTTTGGGAGATGCGATGGATCATTGGGGATCGTTCAATATTCCCTTTCTTTTGTTGTTCAGTGAAATCATCCCATGTGAAGAGTCAACTCATTTAATTAAAGTTCAATTCGTAACTAAGTTGTTTTTAAAATTTATTTTGGAAGGATTTAATCAGTTGCAATTATGTCTACTTATGATAAGGTTTATGTTTCTGTCTCCATATGATATGGTAACTATATCAAATGCAAAAAGACATTACATTTAAATGGTATTAATATTAATTCCCATGTATTCCCACGGAAAGTTTTCCCCTCTGAATTTTCCCCAAAATGTGCAACCCTACCAGCCAGGTAATGCATCAATTTGTATCTCCACTGTCCCACAGCTCAGCCAGGTAATGCATCAACTGTATCTCCACTGGAAGAAAAAAATAGACATTCTTATCCCATGCAAGATAATAACCATTTTACTCAAACCTGTAAATGATCATGAATAACACAGTGTTTAGGGCTGTTTCCCAGCACTCCGCTTCGCAACATGCCTAAGAACAGCCCTTAGTGTTACTCACGATAATCCACAGGTTGTCGTGCCTTGTTGCTTCAATTAAATAACTGGTGGCCAGTTCCTTTTACAACATTTCATCCAGATCAAAATAATCCTCGTCTTGATTCGGTTGTCTTCATCATTTGCAAATCAGACATGAGTTGGTGGTAATAACAGGTTATATGATGTGGTATCATAGATATTTTAAATCTTACCTTATATTAAAACAATGAAGAACCTAATGACCCCATTGAGATTATAAAAACACTAATGATTGTAGCGCTTCAAAACAAGTTTTAAAAAATATATAATTTACTCATGGGTTGTCGAGTATAGAGTAAAGACAGAGCAAAGCACTACAGAAAGAGATTTGGAACAATGTAATGTAATTTAATCCATTAACGTTTTGTTGGTTGACCCCATTCTTTTTGTAGCTTTAACAATTCCTAAAGTACAGAGCAACACATTCAAGTGTAGAACGCTCTTTTAAAAACCAGACATTAGTTCAACAACTGCAGAATTGTTTTTAAGATGGTACTCACTGGTGTTAATCAGATTTCCAGTCTTCTCTTCCTTCACTCCAAAAACGTCTTCCTCATCCAATGTGACAGTGATCTCCCCCTCCACTCCAACATCTGCATCCTGCTCTTTCGCTTCCTCCTGTTTCACTCGGAAAGCTTCTTCCTCTTCTTTCACTGTAACAGCCTCACCCGCTACTTCTTTTTTGACGGTGACAGCCTCCTCTTCCATCTCCTCTTTCACCGTCCAGCAGACCTCTTCTTCAGCAGGGGGAGAGTAGCTTAGTGAGCTCATGGTCGGGGATGTTAGCTAGCTAGTTAGCATTAATGACAAGTCAAGTGCTACTGCTAATTTAACCAGCCAGCTAGCTGACTACTAGCAACGTAAAATTAAATGCGACAATTAGCTAGCTATACGACACAAGTGTGTTTAAAACAGTGGCTAATACACACCGAAAGTGTCTGTGCTTGAACGTTTTAGTTATATTGGCTAGCAAGCTACCGTGGTTGATAACAAGATCAGCGTCCCGTCAGCAACACAAAAAAGTACTTCCGGGTCACGGAATTTTGGAAGATTTTCTAAATAAATGTCCTTCACGTAATAGTGGAAAGGTGTCAATGACCTGTATTTATTAATTATATATGATACGTAATTGTCTTAACATTAACAATTATTTATATTTGCAACATTTGTAACATTTGCATTAAATATGGGTTTTAAACCATGTTCCAAGGTCAAATAAATGGCCACACATAAATGGCCATATTTCGTACTGTCTTTATAAAGCAAAACATATTGCGGGTGCCGCAGCAAAAGTATTGTAGAGAATACTCAGTAGGGTTTGTAGAATATATATACTGTATATTCCTCAATGTTAATGAGGGATAGACACCACTTCCCTCCCTCCACTACACCACCCAAACCCCAACTAGCCTCTCTAACCCTCTAAAGCCCTAGACACCACTTTCTTCCCTCCACTACACCACCCAAACCCCAACTAGCCTCTCTAACCCTCTAAAGCCCTAGACACCACTTCCCTCCCTCCACTACACCACCCAAACCCCGTCCAGTCTCTTCCTATCTACATGACAGTTCACAAAATATCACCACACACGCCACCGTTTTCCTCCACTAAACTCTCATCCCCACAGACCTGTTTCCTGTCTCCCTATCATCCACAACGTGGCGTTCAGACCCGTATAACCAAACCATATCTACTGCGTTCAGACCCGTATAACCAAACCATATCTACTGCGTTCAGACCCGTATAACCAAACCATATCTACTGCGTTCAGACCCGTATAACCAAACCATATCTACTGCGTTCAGACCCGTATAACCAAACCATATCTACTGCGTTCAGACCCGTATAACCAAACCATATCTACTGCGTTCAGACCCGTATAACCAAACCATATCTACTGCGTTCAGACCCGTATAACCAAACCATATCTACTGCGTTCAGACCCGTATAACCAAACCATATCTACTGCGTTCAGACCCGTATAACAAAACCATATCTACTGCGTTCAGACCCGTATAACCAAACCATATCTACTGCGTTCAGACCCGTATAACCAAACCATATCTACTGCGTTCAGACCCGTATAACCAAACCATATCTACTTCGTTCAGACCCGTATAACCAAACCATATCTACTGCGTTCAGACCCGTATAACCAAACCATATCTACTGCGTTCAGACCCGTATAACCAAACCATATCTACTGCGTTCAGACCCGTATAACCAAACCATATCTACTGCGTTCAGACCCGTATAACCAAACCATATCTACTGCGTTCAGACCTGTATAACAAAACCATATCTACTGCGGTCAGACCTGTATAACAAAACCATATCTACTGCGTTCAGACCCGTATAACCAAACCATATCTACTGCGTTCAGACCCGTATAACCAAACCATATCTACTGCGTTCAGACCCGTATAACCAAACCATATCTACTGCGTTCAGACCCGTATAACAAAACCATATCTACTGCGTTCAGACCCGTATAACCAAACCATATCTAATGCGTTCAGACCTGTATAACAAAACCATATCTACTGTGTTCAGACCTGTATAACCAAACCATATCTACTGCGTTCAGACCCGTATAACCAAACCATATCTACTGCGTTCAGACCCGTATAACCAAACCATATCTACTGCGTTCAGACCCGTATGACCAAACCGTATCTACTCTAAACATCTTCCTCTCTCCTATATCCCATACTCCCCACCTCTTGCTTAACTGACCAGTGCACGCAATAGTTTAAAGTTGAGCCACCTTTGTGTTAATGGTTACTGCGACTTCAACTCAGAGTTGACCAGAGTGAGCTTCCAAACTCCTCTGTGTTCCATCATCCCTCTGTAGTGTTCCAGGAGGTTCCAAACCCCTCTGTAGTGTTCCAGGAGCTTCTAAACTCCCCTATGTGCTCCATCACCACTCTGTAGTGTTCCAGGAGATTCTAAACACCTCCATGTGCTCCATCACCCCTCTGTAGTGTTCCATCACCCCTCTGTAGTGTTCCAGGAGATTCCAAACTCCTCTGTGTTCCATCACCCCTCTGTAGTGCTCCATCACCCCTCTGTAGTGCTCCAGGAACTTCTAAACTCCTCTGTGTTCCATCACCCCTCTGTAGTGTTCCAGGAGGTTCCAAACTCCTCTATGTGCTCCATCACTCCTCTATGTGTTCCATCACCCATCTGTAGTGCTCCAGGAATGACACACAAAGCACAGGAGGCTGCTGATGGGAGGACGGCTCATAATAATGTCTGGAACGGAGCAAATGGAACGGCATCAAACACCTGGAAACCATGGAAACCATGTGTTGGATGTATTTGATACCATTCCACCGATTCCACTCCAGTCATTACTATAAGCCCCTCCTCCTCAATTAAGGTGCCACCAACCTCCTATGACATACACACTGATACACATGTACAGACACAGCCAGAGTTTAAAAAAGGACCATTTAATCACAGAGCGTATACATTAAACCTGTCACACTCTATATTCAGTCCATGTGTTGAAATAAAATAAAAACATGCACATTGAATTTTGAGTCTTGGAGTTTAATCAAATTACTATTGGCATTGACCCTCCTATTTTAGTCATATTACTCTACACTGACTCTCTTCCACAGGCTGGATGTACTCTACCCACACACTGGACTCTACCCACACACTGGACTCTACCCATACACTGGACTCTACCCACACACTGGACTCTACCCACACACTGGACTCTACCCACACACTGGACTCTACCCACACACTGGACTCTACCCACACACTGGACTCTACCCACACACTGGACTCTACCCATACACTGGACTATAACCACACACTGGACTCTAAACCACACACTGGACTCTACCCACACACTGGACTCTACCCACACACTGGACTCTACCCACACACTGGACTCTACCCACACACTGGACTCTACCCACACACTGGACTATAACCACACACTGGACTCTACCCACACACTGGACTCTACCCATACACTGGACTCTACCCACACACTGGACTCTACCCACACACTGGACTCTACCCACACACTGGACTCTACCCACACACTGGACTCTACCCACACACTGGACTCTACCCACACACTGGACTCTACCCACACACTGGACTATAACCACACACTGGACTCTACCCACACACTGGACTCTACCCACACATTGGACTCTAAACCACACACTGGACTCTACCCACACACTGGACTCTACCCACACACTGGACTCTACCCACACACTGGACTCTAACCATACACTGGACTCTACCCACACACTGGACTATAACCACACACTGGACTCTACCCACACACTGGACTCTACCCACACATTGGACTCTAAACCACACACTGGACTCTACCCACACACTGGACTCTAAACCACACACTGGACTCTACCCACACACTGGACTCTACCCACACACTGGACTCTAAACCACACACTGGACTCTACCCACACACTGGACTCTACCCACACACTGGACTATAACCACACACTGGACTCTACCCATACACTGGACTCTACCCATACACTGGACTATACCCACACACTGGACTCTACCCACACACTGGACTCTACCCACACACTGGACTCTACCCACACACTGGACTCTACCCACACACTGGACTCTACCCACACACTGGACTCTACCCACACACTGGACTCTAAACCACACACTGGACTCTAAACCACACACTGGACTCTAAACCACACACTGGACTCTAAACCACACACTGGACTCTACCCACACACTGGACTCTAAACCACTCACTGGACTCTACCCACACACTGGACTCTACCCACACACTGGACTCTACCCACACACTGGACTCTACCCACACACTGGACTCTACCCACACACTGGACTCTACCCACACACTGGACTCTAAACCACACACTGGACTCTAAACCACACAATGGACTCTAAACCACACACTGGACTCTAACCACACACTGGACTCTACCCACACTGGACTCTACCCACACACTGGACTATAACCACACACTGGACTCTACCCACACACTGGACTCTAAACCACACACTGGACTCTAAACCACACACTGGACTCTAAACCACACACTGGACTCTAAACCACACACTGGACTATAAACCACACACTGGACTATAAACCACACACTGGACTATAAACCACACACTGGACTCTACCCACACACTGGACTATAACCACACACTGGACTCTACCCACACACTGGACTATAACCACACACTGGACTCTACCCATACACTGGACTCTAAACCACACACTGAACTCTAAACCACACACTGGACTCTACCCATACACTGGACTATAACCACACACTGGACTCTAAACCACACACTGGACTCTACCCACACACTGGACTATAACCACACACTGGACTATAACCACACACTGGACTATAACCACACACTGGACTCTACCCACACACTGGACTATAACAACACACTGGACTCTACCCACACACTGGACTCTACCCACACACTGGACTCTACCCACACACTGGACTCCACCCACACACTGGACTCCACCCACACACTGGACTCTAAACCACACACTGGACTCTAAACCACACACTGGACTCTAAACCACACACTGGACTCTAAACCACACACTGGACTCTAAACCACACACTGGACTCTAAACCACACACTGGACTCTACCCACACACTGGACTATAACCACACACTGGACTATAACCACACACTGGACTATAACCACACACTGGACTCTAAACCACACACTGGACTCTACCCACACACTGGACTCTACCCACACACTGGACTCTAACCACACACTGGACTATAACCACACACTGGACTCTAAACCACACACTGGACTATAACCACACACTGGACTATAACCACACACTGGACTATAACCACACACTGGACTCTACCCATACACTGGACTCTAAACCACACACTGGACTCTACCCATACACTGGACTATAACCACACACTGGACTCTACCCATACACTGGACTCTAAACCACACACTGGACTCTAAACCACACACTGGACTATAACCACACACTGGACTCTAAACCACACACTGGACTCTAAACCACACACTGGACTCTAAACCACACACTGGACTCTACCCACACACTGGACTCTAACCACACACTGGACTCTAACCACACACTGGACTCTACCCACACACTGGACTCTAACCACACACTGGAATCTAACCACACACTGGACTCTAACCACACACTGGACTCTACCCACACACTGGACTCTACCCACACACTGGACTCTAACCACACACTGGAATCTAACCACACACTGGACTCTAACCACACACTGGACTCTACCCACACACTGGACTCTACCCACACACTGGACTATAACCACACACTGGACTATAACCACACACTGGACACTACCCATACACTGGACTATAACCACACACTGGACTCTAAACCACACACTGGACTCTAAACCACACACTGGACTCTAAACCACACACTGGACTCTAAACCACACACTGGACTATAACCACACACTGGACTCTACCCATACACTGGACTATAACCACACACTGGACTCTAAACCACACACTGGACTCTACCCACACACTGGACTCTAACCACACACTGGACTATACCCACACACTGGACTATAACCACACACTGGACTCTACCCATACACTGGACTCTAAACCACACACTGGACTCTACCCATACACTGGACTATAACCACACACTGGACTCTACCCATACACTGGACTCTAAACCACACACTGGACTCTAAACCACACACTGGACTATAACCACACACTGGACTCTAAACCACACACTGGACTCTAAACCACACACTGGACTCTAAACCACACACTGGACTCTACCCACACACTGGACTCTAAACCACACACTGGACTCTAACCACACACTGGACTCTAACCACACACTGGACTCTAACCACACACTGGACTCTAACCACACACTGGACTCTAACCACACACTGGAATAGAACCACACACTGGACTATAACCACACACTGGACTCTACCCACATACTGGACTCTAACCACACACTGGAATCTAACCACACACTGGACTATAACCACACACTGGACTCTACCCACACACTGGACTATAACCACACACTGGACTATAACCACACACTGGACTCTACCCACACACTGGCATCTAACCACACACTGGACTCTAACCACACACTGGACTCTAAACCACACACTGGACTCTAACCACACACTGGACTCTAAACCACACACTGGACTCTACCCACACACTGGACTCTAAACCACACACTGGACTCTAACCACACACTGGACTTTAACCACACACTGGACTATAACCACACACTGGACTCTAAACCACACACTGGACTCTACCCATACACTGGACTCTAACCACACACTGGACTCTACCCATACACTGGACTATAACCACACACTGGACTATAACCACACACTGGACTATAACCACACACTGGACTCTAAACCACACACTGGACTCTACCCATACACTGGACTCTAACCACACACTGGACTCTACCCATACACTGGACTATAACCACACACTGGACTATAACCACACACTGGACTCTACCCATACACTGGACTATAACCACACACTGGACTATAACCACACACTGGACTCTACCCACACACTGGACTCTAAACCACACACTGGAATCTAACCACACACTGGACTCTAAACCACACACTGGACTCTACCCATACACTGGACTATAACCACACACTGGACTCTAAACCACACACTGGACTCTAAACCACACACTGGACTCTACCCATACACTGGACTATAACCACACACTGGACTATAACCACACACTGGACTATAACCACACACTGGACTCTACCCACACACTGGACTATAACCACACACTGGACTCTACCCATACACTGGACTATAACCACACACTGGACTCTACCCATACACTGGACTCTAACCACACACTGGACTCTAACCACACACTGGACTCTAAACCACACACTGGACTATAACCACACACTGGACTCTACCCACACACTGGACTCTACCCATACACTGGACTCTAACCACACACTGGACTCTACCCACACACTGGACTATAACCACACACTGGACTCTACCCACACACTGGACTCTACCCATACACTGGACTATAACCACACACTGGACTCTACCCACACACTGGACTCTAACCACACACTGGACTCTAACCACACACTGGACTCTACCCACACACTGGACTCTAACCACACACTGGAATCTAACCACACACTGGACTCTAACCACACACTGGACTCTACCCACACACTGGACTCTACCCACACACTGGACTCTAACCACACACTGGAATCTAACCACACACTGGACTATAACCACACACTGGACTATAACCACACACTGGACACTACCCATACACTGGACTATAACCACACACTGGACTCTAAACCACACACTGGACTCTAAACCACACACTGGACTCTAAACCACACACTGGACTCTAAACCACACACTGGACTCTAAACCACACACTGGACTATAACCACACACTGGACTCTACCCATACACTGGACTATAACCACACACTGGACTCTAAACCACACACTGGACTCTACCCACACACTGGACTCTAACCACACACTGGACTATACCCACACACTGGACTATAACCACACACTGGACTCTACCCATACACTGGACTCTAAACCACACACTGGACTCTACCCATACACTGGACTATAACCACACACTGGACTCTACCCATACACTGGACTCTAAACCACACACTGGACTCTAAACCACACACTGGACTCTAAACCACACACTGGACTCTAAACCACACACTGGACTCTAAACCACACACTGGACTCTAAACCACACACTGGACTCTACCCACACACTGGACTCTAAACCACACACTGGACTCTAACCACACACTGGACTCTAACCACACACTGGACTCTAACCACACACTGGACTCTAACCACACACTGGACTCTAACCACACACTGGAATAGAACCACACACTGGACTATAACCACACACTGGACTCTACCCACACACTGGACTCTAACCACACACTGGAATCTAACCACACACTGGACTATAACCACACACTGGACTCTACCCACACACTGGACTATAACCACACACTGGACTATAACCACACACTGGACTCTACCCACACACTGGACTCTAACCACACACTGGACTCTAACCACACACTGGACTCTAAACCACACACTGGACTCTAACCACACACTGGACTCTAAACCACACACTGGACTCTACCCACACACTGGACTCTAAACCACACACTGGACTCTAACCACACACTGGACTTTAACCACACACTGGACTATAACCACACACTGGACTCTAAACCACACACTGGACTCTACCCATACACTGGACTCTAACCACACACTGGACTCTACCCATACACTGGACTATAACCACACACTGGACTATAACCACACACTGGACTCTAAACCACACACTGGACTCTACCCATACACTGGACTCTAACCACACACTGGACTCTACCCATACACTGGACTATAACCACACACTGGACTATAACCACACACTGGACTCTACCCATACACTGGACTATAACCACACACTGGACTATAACCACACACTGGACTCTACCCACACACTGGACTCTAAACCACACACTGGAATCTAACCACACACTGGACTCTAAACCACACACTGGACTCTACCCATACACTGGACTATAACCACACACTGGACTCTAAACCACACACTGGACTCTAAACCACACACTGGACTCTAAACCACACACTGGACTCTAAACCACACACTGGACTATAACCACACACTGGACTATAACCACACACTGGACTCTACCCACACACTGGACTATAACCACACACTGGACTCTACCCATACACTGGACTATAACCACACACTGGACTCTACCCATACACTGGACTCTAACCACACACTGGACTCTAACCACACACTGGACTCTAAACCACACACTGGACTATAACCACACACTGGACTCTACCCACACACTGGACTCTACCCATACACTGGACTCTAACCACACACTGGACTCTACCCACACACTGGACTATAACCACACACTGGACTCTACCCACACACTGGACTCTACCCATACACTGGACTATAACCACACACTGGACTATAACCACACACTGGACTCTAAACCACACACTGGACTCTACCCACACACTGGACTCTACCCACACACTGGACTCTAACCACACACTGGACTCTACCCACACACTGGACTATAACCACACACTCACACATACAGTGAGGAAAAAAAGTATATGATCACCTGCTGATTTTGTACGTTTGCCCGCTTACAAAGAAATTATTACAATTTTAATAGCAGGTTTATTTGAACAGTGAGAGACAGAATAACAACAACAAAATCCAGAAAAACACATGTCAAAAATGTTATAAAATGATTTGCATTTTAATGAGGGAAATAAGTATTTGACCCCTCTGCAAAACATGACTTATTACTTGGTGGCAAAACCCTTGTTGGCAATCACAGAGATCAGACGTTTCTTGTAGTTGGCTATCAGGTTTCCACACATCTCAGGAGGGATTTTGTCCCACTCCTCTTTGCAGATCCTCTCCAAGTCATTAAGGTTTTCGAGGCTGATGTTTGGCAACTCGAACCTTCAGCTCCCTCCACAGATTTTCCATGGGATTAAGGTCTGGAGACTGGCTAGGCCACTCCAGGACCTTAATGTGCTTCTTCTTGAGCCACTTCTTTGTTGCCTTGGCCGTGTGTTTGGGGTCATTGTCATGCTGGAATACCCATCCACGACCCATTTTCAATGCCCTGGCTGAGGGAAGGAGGTTCTCACCCAAGATTTGACGCTACATGGCCCCGTCCATCGTCCCTTTGATGTGGTGAAGTTGTCCTGTCCCCTTAGCAGAAAAACACCCCCAAAGCATAATGTTTCCACCTCCATGTTTGACGGTGGGGATGGTGTTCTTGGAGTCATAGGCAGCATTCCTCCTCCTCCAAACACGGCGAGTTGAGTTGATGTCAAAGAGCTCCATTTTGGTCTCATCTGACCACAACACTTTCACCAGTTGTCCTCTGAGTCATTCAGATGTTCATTGGCAAACTTCAGACGGGCATGTATATGTGCTTTCTTGAGCAGGGGGACCTTGCAGGCGCTGCAGAATTTCAGCCCTTCACGGCGTAGTGTGTTACCAATTGTTTTCTTGGTGACTATGGTCCCAGCTGCCTTGAGATCATTGACAAGATCCTCCCGTGTAGTTCTGGGCTGATTCCTCACCATTCTCATGATCATTGCAACTCCACGAGGTGAGATCTTGCATGGAGCCCCAGGCCGAGGGATATTGACAGTTCTTTTGTGTTTCTTCCATTTGCGAATAATCGCACCAACTGTTGTCACCTTCTCACCAAGCTGCTTGGCGATGGTCTTGTAGCCCATTCCAGCCTTGTGTAGGTCTACAATCTTGTCCCTGACATCCTTGGAGAGCTCCTTGGTCTTGGCCATGGTGGAGAGTTTGGAATCTGATTGATTGATTGCTTCTGTGGACAGGTGTCTTTTTTTACAGGTAACAAGCTGCGGTTAGGAGCACTCCCTTTAAGAGTGTGCTCCTAATCTCAGCTCGTTACCTGTATAAAAGACACCTGGGAGCCAGAAATCTTTCTGATTGAGAGGGGGTCAAATACTTATTTCCCTCATTAAAATGCAAATCAATTTATAACATTTCTGACATGCATTTTTCTGGATATTTTTGTTGTTATTCTGTCTCTCACTGTTCAAATAAACCTACCATTAAAATTATAGACTGATCCTTTCTTTGTCAGTGGGCAAACGTACAAAATCTGCAGGGGATCAAATACTTTTTTCCCCCACTGTACTGCACTGACGCTCCAACACACATGGACACAAACAAAACACGTGTATATTGATGCCACACACACACATTCCTTCACACTCTTCACATATGCTGCTGCTACTCTGTTTATCTATCTATCCATAGTAACTTTACCTCTACCTATATGTACATATTACCACAATTACCTCAACTTCCTTGTACCCCTGCATATTGACTCAGTACTGGTACTCTTGTATATAGCCTTGTTATTTTGTGTTATTATTTTTCCTTAAGTTTATTTAGCAACATTTTCTTACTTTTTAAAAACTGTGCATTGTTGGTTAAGGGCTGGTAAGTCAGTATTTCATGGGAAGATATACTACACCTGTAGAACGTGACAAATAAAATGTGATTTTATAACATTTCTCTCAGGTGTGGATTCTTTCATGCACTTTTAGTTGCCTTAACCAGGTAAATTTAAATCCGCAGTGGGAGCAATGGTAAAGCTTCTCTCCAGAGTGTATTCTCTTATGAATTTTCAGGGTCCCTAAACGAGTAAAACTCTTGCAACACTGGAAGCATTGGAATGGTTTTTCTCCAGTGTGCGACATCTCATGCCTTTTCAGGTTCCCTAACTGGCTAAAACTCTTTTCACACTGCGAGCATTGGAAAGGCTTCTTTCCTGTGTGTGTCCTCTCATGTGTTTTCAGGTGACCTAAGTGGGTAAAGCTTTTCCCACACTGACAGCATTGGAAAGGTTTTTCTCCAGTGTGTGTCCTCTCATGAATGTTCAGGTTCCCTACCTGGCTAAAACTCTTTACACACTGGAAGCATTGGAATGGTTTCTCTCCTGTGTGTATTCTCTTATGATCTTTCAGATGTGATGATTTGATAAACCTCTTTCCACACTGAGAGCATTGGTAAGCCCTCTCTAAAGAATGTGCTCTCTCGTGTGATTTCAGGTTCCCTAGCTGAGTAAATCTTTTTCCACACTGGGAACATTGGTTGGGCCTCTTTTTTGAGTGTGTTCTTTCATGCTTTATCAGGTCTCCTGATGAGAAAAATACATTTTCACACTGGGAACAGTTGTAAGGCTTCTCTCTAGTGTGTGTTCGCTCGTGTGACTTCAGGTTACCTAACCGGTTAAATGTCTTTCCACATTGAGTGCATTTGTGAGGCTCCTCTCCAGAGTGTATTCTCTCATGTATTTTCTGTCTCCTTAACTGGGTAGATTTCTTTCCACACTGGGAATATTGGAACGGCTTTTCTCCTGTGTGTATTCTTTCATGTTCTTTCAGGTAATATACCCACTTAAAACTCTTTCCACAGTGGGAACACTGGTGTGGTCTCACTGGTTTTGGGGTCTCCTGGTCTGGTGCCCCTGAAGGACTCTTCCCGTTGTCAGAGGGAGAGTCTGGTCTCTCTCCTGCCAAAGACAAACAGAGTCTCTCGTTAAACAGAGAACAGGATTGCTGCGAAATATTTTGAGAAATACGACCCTAAATGAAACCTCCACATGATAAAACTGGCCATCTCTCTGGTTTAATCCAGACTAGATCACTCAATAACCTGATGTTAGTTTTTTAGATTGTTTAAAGGTCCAATGCAGCTGTTTTATCTCAATATCAAATCATTTCTGGGTAACAGTGAAGTACCTTACTGTGATTGTTTTAAATTAAAATGTAAAAAAAAAGAAACAAAAATTAGCTTCTTAGCAAAAGAGCAATTTCTCAAACAAGAATTTGGGAGTGGTCTGAGCGGGGAGGGGAAAACGGAAAACTAGCTGTTATTGGCAGAGAGGTTTAGAACTCTTTCTTATTGGTCTATTAACTCATTTGTTTTTATTGAACTTTTATTCATAAAAGGGTGGGTCACCATTAAGACCAGGGGTCATCTCATTTACAAGGGAGCCCTGTTGAACATGAACACAATTTAATACAACAATGTAAGATAATAATATTAATACAATGCACACAACAAGATGAGTCAAAGCTAACACAACAAGATGAATCAAAGCCAACACAACAAGATGAATCAAAGCCAACACAACAAGATGAGTCAAAGCTAACAACAAGATGAATCAAAGCCAACACAACAAGATGAATCAAAGCAAACACAACAAGATGAATCAAAGCCAACACAACAAGATGAATCAAAGCTAACACAACAAGATGAATCAAAGCCAACACAACAAGATGAATCAAAGCTAACACAACAAGATGAATCAAAGCCAACACAACAAGATGAATCAAAGCCAACACAACAAGATGAATCAAAGCTAACAGAACAAGGTGAATCAAAGCTAACAGAACAAGGTGAATCAAAGCTAACAGAATAAGATGAATCAAAACTAACACAACAAAATGAATCAAAGCTAACACAACAAGATGAATCAAAGCTAACAACTCTCACATATCACCTCCCTTCAACTCAATCTAAACTGTCCAATGGAGACCAACAAGATGAATCAAAACAAACAAAACTCACATATTACATCCCTGATGTCACCAGGGAGGCTGAAACTCAAGCCCACTAAAACAGGCTGAAATTTCAGGCAGTCTTTTCAAACAGCTCTTACACACATGGCATTATCATCCTTTTCACCATTTCGCAATATTATTCTCACCTCCGTGTGGAAATAAAGATAAAAACACAGACAAATCATGTTTCTGACTGCACTGGTCCTAAATAAAAATGATCCTTCGTTGTCTTGATTCCCCTTTATCATTTTGAAAAGAAAGTGAAAGCCAAGATTTCACCCAAATGTCCTGAAATCAGACATGAGTTGGTGGGTATAACAGGTTATATGATGTGGTATCATAGATATTTCAATCAGATCAGTCTGTCTTACCTTATAGCTAAAATATGAAGGAGCTAACAACACCATTGAGATTTCAATCAGATCAGTCTGTCTTACCTTATAACTAAAAAAACTAAGGACGTAAAGACACCATTGAGATTTGAAAAACGAATCATGTTTTATCACATCATGTAGAGCTCAAATCATGTAATTATTATTTTTTTGCTCTCTCCAGTATTTAGACTGGTTAAAGCACTACAGACAGAGATATTCAGAGACATCGGTTCAACAACAGCAGAGTTTGTGCCCCTGTTTAAGATAGAACTCACTGGTGTTAATCAGATCTCCAGTCTCTTCCTCTTCTTCTAATGCGACAGTAATCTCTCCTTCCTCAACACCAAAAACATCTTCCTCTTCTTTCACTGTGACAGTCACCTCCCCCTCCTCTTTCACTCCAAAGACACATTGAGAGCAGTGATATGGCTTCTCCCCTGTGTACGTTTTCTTATGTCTTTTCAGACTCCCTAACTGGGTAAAACTCTTCCCGCAGTGGGAGCAGTGGTGAGGCTTCTCTCCAGAGTGTATTCTCTTATGTATCTTTAGGTTCCCTAACTGGGTAAAACTCTTCCCGCAGTGGGAGCAGTGGTGAGGCTTCTCTCCAGAGTGTATTCTCTTATGTATCTTTAGGTTCCCTAACTTGGTAAAACTCTTCCTGAGGTGGGAACAGGGGTTTCGTCTTGCTGGTTTGGACGTCTCTGGCTCTGTTTCCTCTGAGTCTGGTCTCTCTCCTGCCAAAGACAAACAGAGTATTTAGTTTAGGCAGAGGCTACAAATACAGAGTTTTCACCGCCGCTCCGCCCTGCTGAAAATGTACTTGTTAAAACTAAGGATCCAAATCACGTTCTGCCCATGTTATAAATAACACACATTAATGTTTCTCTCTTTACCCTCTTCTGAACTCTCAACCAATTTGATCAATATGATGATCGGCAGGTAGCATGGTGGTTAGAGCATTGAGCCAGTAACCGAAAGGTTGCTAGATCGAATCCCCGAGCTGACAAGGTAAAAATCTGTCGTTCTGCCCATGAACAAGGCAGTTAACCAACTGTTCCTAGGCCATCAATGTAAATAAAAATGTGTTCTTAACTGACTTGCCTAGTTAAATAAAGGTTAAATATTTTTTTTTAATTATGTTTCTACCTGATACTGTATTTTCTGAACAGCTGAAATAAAAACCATCGTGCGATTTGAACAAACATTCCAAAAAAATATATATATTTTGGAAGCTACAACCTAATCTGTCTGTTGTAACGGATATTTTCTTTTGAATAACATATCAAGACTGTTTCAAGGACAGCTTTTTTCCATCTACGTAACATTGCAAAAATCAGAAACTTTCTGTCCAAAAATTATGCAGAAAAATGTATCCATGCTTTTGTTACTTCTAGGTTGGACTACTGCAATGCTCTACTTTCCGGCTACCCGGATGAAGCACTAAATAAACTTCATTTAGTGCTAAATACGGCTGCTAGAATCCTGACTAGAACCAAAAAAATTGATCATATTACTCCAGTGCTAGCCTCCCTACACTGGCTTCCTGTTAAGGCAAGGGCTGATTTCAAGATTTTACTGCTAACCTACAAAACATTACATGGGCTTGCTCCTGCCTATCTTTCCGATTTGGTGCTGCCGTACATACCTACACGTACGCTACGGTCACAAGACGCAGGCCTCCTAATTGTCCCTAGAATTTCTAAGCAAACAGCTGGAGGCAGGGCTTTCTCCTATAGAGCTCAATTTTTATGGAATGGTCTGCCTACCCATGTGAGAGATGCAGACTCGGTCTCAACCTTTAAGTCTTTACTGAAGACTCATCTCTTCAGTAGGTCCTATGATTGAGTGTAGTCTGGCCCAGGAGTGTGAAGGTGAACGGAAAGGCTCTGGAGCAACGAACCGCCCTTGCTGTCTGTGCCTGGCCGGTTCCCCTCTCTCTACTGGGATTCTCTGCCTCTAACCCTATTACAGGGGCTGAGTCACTGGCTTATTGGTGTTCTTCCATGCCGTCCCTAGGAGGGGTGCGTCACTTGAGTGGGTTGAGTCACTGACGTGGTCTTCCTGTCTGGGTTGGCGCCTGTCTTTCTCTCTCTTGGGTTGTGCCGTGGCGGAGATCTTTGTGGGCTATACTCGGCCTTGTCTCAGGATGGTAAGTTGGTGTTTGAAGATATCCCTCTAGTGGTGTGGGGGCTGTGTTTTGGCAAAGTATTTATGCTGCAGTAGTTTATGTGTCGGGGGGCTAGGGTCAGTCTGTTATATCTGGAGTATTTCTCCTGTCTTATCCGGTGTCCTGTGTGAATTTAAGTATGCTCTAATTCTCTCTTTCTCTCTTTCTTTCTCTCTCTCTGAGGACCTGAGCCCTAGGACCATGCCTCAGGACTACCTGGCATGATGACTCCTTGCTGTCCCCAGTCCACCTGGCCGTGCTGCTGCTCCAGTTTCAACTCTTCTGCCTGCGGCTATGGAACCCTGACCTGTTCACCGGACGTGCTACCTGTCCCAGACCTGCTGTTTTCAACTCTCTAGAGACAGCAGGAGCGGTAGAGATACTCTCAATGATCGGCTATAAAAAGCCAACTGACATTTACTCGAGGTGCTGACTTGTTGCACCCTCGACAACTACTGTGATTATTATTATTTGACCATGCTGGTCATTTATGAACATTTGAACATCTTGGCCATGTTCTGTTATAATCTCCACCCGGCACAGCCAGAAGAGGACTGGCCACCCCTCATAGCCTGGTTCCTCTCTAGGTTTCTTCCTAGGTTTTGGCCTTTCTAGGGAGTTTTTCCTAGCCACCGTGCTTCTACACCTGCATTGCTTGCTGTTTGGGGTTTTAGGCTGGGTTTCTGTACAGCACTTTGAGATATCAGCTGATGTAAGAAGGGATATATAAATACATTTGATTTGATGTTGACGTAGCACAAGCAAGACGCTGTGTACATAATGCATTGGGTCAAAAAATAATCTGCATGTTGTGTGATGATGTAATCTTTATAGTTATGCTGCCATTTAGCCAGGAGTCTAGCTGCCATTTAGCCAGGAGTCTAGCTGCCCTTTAGCCAGGAGTCTAGCTAGCAGTTAGCCAGGAGTCTAGCTAGCAGTTAGCCAGAGGAGTCTAGCTGCCATTTAGCCAGGAGTCTAGCTGCCATTTAGCCAGGAGTCTAGCTGCCATTTAGCCAGGAGTCTAGCTGCCATTTAGCCAGGAGTCTAGCTGCCATTTAGCCAGGAGTCTACCTCCTGTTTGCAATGATGATGAAAAAATAACATTAACCTCTACGGGATCAGTATCCTCCCCCTCTGGACGGTTGAACTAACGTAGGCTAATGTGATTAGCATGAGGTTCTAAGTAACAAGAACATTTCCCAGGACATAGACATATCTGATATTGGCAGAAAGCTTAAATTATTGTTAATCTAACTGCACTGTCCAATTTACAGTAACTATTACAGTGAAAGAGTACCATGCTATTGTTTGAGGAGAATGCAAAGTTATGAACTTGAAAATGCATTAAATCTCTATTAACTGCCTGTCTAGGACACGCTTGTTTGATACGCTGTACAGGCTACATATAGCTTGTTTGATACGCTGTACAGGCTTGCCTACATAGCTGCATGTAACTTCCCTTCACTAGCACGAGAAAACAGGCCAACATGAAGAGAGACGACTAGCAGGTAGCTTGGCGGGTAGAAGTGTTGGGCCAGTATCCGAAAAGTTGCTTGATTGAAAATCCTCGAGCTGACAAGGTAAAAATCTGTCACTCTGCCCTAGTTAACCCACTGTTCCCCAGGCACCGATGTCAATTAAGGCACCCCCCAAATCGGAGGGCCTGTTGTCCGGACCTCTGGCAGTCTCTATGGGGGTGCCACAGGGTTCAATTCTTGGGCCGACTCTCTTCTCTGTATACATCAATGATGTCGCTCTTGCTGCTGGTGAGTCTCTGATCCACCTCTACGCAGACGACACCATTCTGTATACATCTGGCCCTTCTTTGGACATTGTGTTAACAAACCTCCAAACAAGCTTCAATGCCATACAACACTCCTTCCGTGGCCTCCAACTGCTCTTAAACGCTAGTAAAACGAAATGTATGCTCTTCAAACTATCGCTGCCAGCACCCGCCCGCCCGTCCAGCATCACTACTCTGGACAGTTCTGACTTAGAATATGTGGACAACTATAAATACATAGGTGTCTGGCTAGACTGTAAACTCTCCTTCCAGACTCGCATCAAAATCCAAAGTTAAATCTAGAATTGGCTTCCTATTTCGCAACAAAGCATCCTTCACTCATGCTGCCAAACATACCCTTGTAAACCTGACCATCCTACCGATCCTCGACTTTGGCGATGTCATTTACAAAATAGCCTCCAATACCCTACTCAATAAATTGGATGCAGTCTATCACAGTGCCATCCGTTTTGTCACCAAAGCCCCATATACTACCCACCACTGCAACCTGTACGCTCTCGTTGGCTGGACCTCGCTTCATACCTGTCGCCAAACCCACTGGCTCCAGGTCATCTACAAGACCCTGCTAGGTAAAGTCCCCCCTTATCTCAGCTCGCTGGTCACCATAGCAGCACCCACCTACAGCAAGCGTTCCAGCAGGTATATCTATCTGGTCACCCCCAAAGCCAATTCCTCCTTCGGCCGCCTCTCCTTCCAGTTCTCTGCTGCCAATGACTGGAACGAACTACAAAAATCTCTGAAAGTGGAAACACTTATCTCCCTCACTAGCTTTAAGCACCAGCTGTCAGAGCAGCTCACAGATTACTGCACCTGTACATAGCCCATCTATAATTTAGCCCAAACAACTACCTCTTCCCCTACTGTATTTATTTATTTATTTGCACCTTTGCACCCCATTATTTCTATTTCTACTTGCACTTTCTTCCACTGTAAATCTACCAAATCTACCATTCCAGTGTTTTACTTGCTATATTGTATTTACTTCGCCACCATGGCCTTTTTTTGCCTTTACCTCCCTTATCTCACCTCATTTGCTCACTTTGTATATAGACTTATTTTTCTACTGTATTATTGACTGTATGTTTGTTTTACTCCATGTGTAACTCTGTGTTGTTATATGTGTCGAACTGCTTTGCTTTATCTTGGCCAGGTCGCAATTGTAAATGAAAACATGTTCTCAACTTGCCTACCTGGTTAAATAAAGGTGAAATAAAAAATAAAAAAACCGCGGAAGACACATTGCAGTTGAATGCATTCAGTTGTACAACTGACTAGGTCTCCCCCGTTCCCTTAGTGGAACTTGTCCCATAAGAAAAGCTTGTTTTTGATTTCCGATGCAAAACCCTTTTGCTACAGTGTGCACTAATGAATATCACCCTGAACGAAACCTCCACATGATAAAATAGTCTTCCTATGAGGTTTAATCCAGATCAGTTCTCTTAATAACCTGACACCAAGAGAAGCTGTACAACAGCTGGAAACCAAGTCTAGTGTAGAAAAGTCTGAAAAGTAAATCTAATATAATAGGATACATTTGATCCATTGTGACGTTTTGTTGGTGACAAAATGGCACAAAACAACATATTGAAATACATAGCTTCAGGAAAATGACCCTTTAACACCACATAGTTCAACAACTGCAGACTTTGTGCTGTTTTTAAAATACTACTTACTAGTATTAACCAGATCTCCTGTCTTCTCTTCTTCTAATGTGACAGTATTATCTGCCTCCTCCTTCACTACAAAAACGTCTTCTTTTTCTTTCACCGTGACATCCTCCTGTTTCACTCTGAGTGCTTCTTCCTCTTTCACTGTAACGTCTTCCTCCTCTTTCACTGTAACAGCCTCAACCTCTACCTCTTTTTTAACTGTGACAGCCTCTTCTTCATTCTCCTCTTTCACGAGAGATTCTTTCTCCGTCCAGCAGACCTCTTCTGTAGCAGGAGGAGAGTAGCTTCGTGAACTCATGGTCGAAGACCTTAGCTAGCTAGTTAGCATTAGCGACTAGCTTAGTGTTATTTATCCAGCTAGCTAATAACGTAAATGGAGTAACTAGTAAATACACAAACAGTGTGTTTAAAACACAGGTTAATATACACAAAAATGGCATAAAGAGCTTCGATGTTTCGTTTTTAATTTTGGCTACCGAGGTGACTAAATTGTTGCTGAAGAAACGTCCCGTCCACTAGATTATACGTCACGCACGAGGAATCACCTGAATCCCTCACATCGCCATCTGCTGACTGGAGTGGGTAACGCAGTTGAACAAAACATTCTGGCAAAACAATGTAAACAAGTAATTGGTAAATAACCAGTTTTCTGTTACTTCTTACAGATCATTTCCTCCACGCAGATGTAGAAGCTGAATATGAATATGTACATTATGATAAACCCTGTTATAATAAACCCTGTTATAGTAAACCCTGTTATAATAAACCCTGTTATAATAAACCCTGTTATAGTAAACCCTGTTATAATAAACCCTGTTATAATAAACCCTGTTATAGTAAACCCTGTTATAGTAAACCCTGTTATAATAAACCATGTTATAATAAACCTTGTTATAGTAAACCCTGTTATAAATAAATCCTGTTATAATAAACCCTGTTATTAATAAACCCTTTTATAAAAGGTAATGCGTTAAAACATCCTCTGTTTTTTGTTATTTTTCACCTCCAGAGTTTTTATCTAGATGAGAGCATACTATTACTTTACAGGGGCAATCTGCAGTTCAAACAATAACAAGGCGTACCCCACCTCTGTTTTGGTAAAAAGCTGGCATTAAACAGGCTTATATGTTGGGTTCTGATGGGGTACGACAGCTGAACTAAGCTCATTAGGCATAACGAGTCAAAGGGTAATATATCATTCATTTAAAAGTTTGAAGTTGGATGTAGCAAATTTCCCCTTTAAAGTCACACTGTTAGATGTGAACATACTATTGCCTTAAAGTCACTCTGTAAGATACAAATAATCAGTGAGCCACCAATGCAGAAAATAACAGATAGCACTTGATTATCTGTAGTGCTCGAGGAATGACACACACACACACACACACACACACACACACACACACACACACACAAAGCCAGAGTTGGAAAATGCTAATTTCTTTACAGAGAGTATGTATCACAGCCTTAAGTGTCCATGTTTGCGCCGCAATTGCTTTTTGAGTGGTGCGACCGGTAAAGACGCTTGAGGGAGGACGGTCACGTGTGTTTTGCGAAGCGGGTCCCATGTTTCCAGCCAGGTATGAGCCGGGGTAGTCACTAAAGCTACAAGCTTCACGTGCCAAGATCTAAGTGCATGTGCTTGGTTGGAGTTGAATTTTTGGAGCAACAGACCAACAACCTTTTGGTAATGACGCTGTAACACACCGGTCAACGCATTTCTAGACTCACTAGAGGGCGACAGCAGAGATTTCCATGTTGTTGTCTTCACCTTTTGAGGAAAAGAAGAATCACTTGAACCATCATTTTTTATATTTAACCTTTATTTAACTAGGCAAGTCAGTGAAGAACAAATTCTTATTTACAACAACTGCCTACACCGACCAAACCCGGACGACGCTGGGCCATTTGTGTGCAGCCCTAAGGGATTCCCAATCACGGCCGGTTGTGATACAGACTGGAATCGAACCATGGTCTGTAGTGACGCCTCTAGCACTGAGATGCAGTGACTTAGACCACTGTGATACAGCCTGGAATGGAACCAGGGACTGTAGTGAAGCCTCTAGCACTGAGATGCAGTGCCTTAGACCGCTGTGATACAGCCTGGAATCGAACCAGGGTGTCTGTAGTGACGCCTCTAGCACTGAGATGCAGTGCCTTAGACTGCTGTGATACAGCCTGGAATCGAACCAGGGTGTCTGTACTGACACCTCTAGCACTGATGCAGTGCCTTAGACCACTGTGATACAGCCTGGAATCGAACCAGGGTGTCTGTACTGACACCTCTAGCACTGAGATGAAGTGCCTTAGACCGCTGTAATACAGCCTGGAATCGAACCAGGGTCTGTAGTGTCTTAGACCACTGTGATACAGCCTGGAATAGAACCAGGATGTCTGTAGTGACGCCTCTAGCACTGAGATGCAGTGCCTTATTCTACTGCGCCACTCAGAAGCCCATCATTCCCCACTGGAAGCTAATTTGAAAGAAAACCAACTGCATATTTAAATAATAGTTATTTGTAATGAATGGCTTGTTTTGTTCTTACCTCGTTTTGTGCCAGTAGGCTGTGGGTTATTCTGACAGCAGCTAGTTGACAGCAAGCAAGCTAGTCTTTTAGCTTCCAAAATCTCCCCCATGTGAAATAATAAGTTATATACATAATTAGCCACGGTAAAATATTATTCTACTCCCCAGTGTAACCTAAAACATGATGTCAAGTTGATATGCTGCTTCAATGTATTCACACTCATATCAACTTAAAGATGCACTATGCAGAAATCGCTCCACCATTTCCTGGCTCCTAAATTCTAGCAGTTCACCTAATTTCAGTTTGTGACAAAACAAGCAGTCATTGTGTAGAGAATCATTGTACCATCTAAACCACTGAAATATATTTTACACAACCCAATATTGTTCAGCTGTTTTGAAGCTGGTGTACAAAACCTAAAGTAAAAGAAACAAAAACTAAACTTCAGAACAGGGAAGCATAGAAATTGCACACATGGAACAGATCTACAGCTTCTTGGACTTTCTTTCAATGAGACTAACAGATCTATAACTCATATTTCTATGTGAATGTGTGTCAGGTTTGCCCAAAAAGTTACATATTGTAGGTTTAAAATAGAGTGTCATTATATCACCGAGAAAAGGCAAGGAATTAACAATGTGGCAAAGTGGCAGGTCTCAATTTTCAGGGAGCACAAAAAGTACATAAAACTGAGTAAATAAATATGACTTCACACTAGGAGCATTGCTAACGTTTCTCTATGGTGTGGATTCTTTCATGTTCTTTCAATTGCCTTAATGAGGTAAAACTCTTTACGCACAGGGAGCATTGGTAAGGCTTCTCTCCTGTGTGTATTCTCTCATGCATTTTCAGGTTCCCTAACTTGGTAAAACTCTTTCCACACTGAGAACAGTGATGAGGCTTCTCACCTGTGTGTATTCTCTTATGCATTTTTAGACTCCCTAACTCTGTAAAACTCTTTCCACACAGGGAGCAGTGGAAAGGCTTATCTCCTGTGTGTGTCCGCTCATGTTTTTTCAGGTTGCTTAACTCGGTAAAACTCTTTCCACAAAGGGAGCAGTGGAAAGGCTTCTCCCCTGTGTGTATTCTCTTATGTATTTTCAGGCTCCCTAACTCGGTAAAAGTCTTTCCACACTGAGAGCAGTGATGAGGCTTCTCGCCTGTGTGTGTCCGCTCATGCCTTTTCATGTTGCCTAACTCTGTAAAACTCTTTCCGCACAGTGAGCAGTGGAAAGGCTTCTCTCCTGTGTGTGTTCTCTCATGTGATTTCAGGTACCCTAACTTGGTAAAACTCATTCCACACTGAGAGCATTCGTAAGGCTTCTCTCCTGTGTGTATTCTCTCATGTATTTTTAGGTTCCCTAACTGGGTAAAACTCTTCCCACACTGGGAGCAGTGATGAGGCTTTGCTCCAGTGTGCGTTCTCTCATGTCTTTTCAGGTTCCCTAACTTGGTAAAACTCTTCCTGCAGTGGGAGCAGTCGTGTCGTTTTGCTGGTTTGGACGTCTCTGGCTCTGGTTCCTCTGAGTCTGATCTTTCTCCTGCCAAAGACAAACAGAGGGTTTATTTAAACAGAGAGACCTGAATAAACACTAATTGAAAACACTATTGAACTTCACTGTTGTTATGCAAATCATTTGTGGCATAAGCAAACATTTCTGGTCAAACAGTCTTATAAAACATCTACCAGAATTAGTTTGAAACGGTATTAGAAATAGGCCTGCATCAAAACAGTCTTCAAAAATATCTACCAGAAATAAACAGATGTAGAAGGGATCTTAGAAACAGTCTGAAAATGGATGGGAAACAGTCTGAAAATGGATTAGAAACAGTCTGAAAGGGGATTGGAAACAGCCTGAAAGGGGATGGGAAACAGCCTGAAAAGGTATTGGAAACAGCCTGATTGGAAACAGCCTGATTGGAAACAGCCTGAAAAGGTATTGGAAACAGGCTGCATCAAAACAATCATGTTGAAGTAACTATTATACTTAGTTTCAGATGCTTTATTTTCCTTCTGTACGTTTAAAGAGATTCTCCTTCACTTTTGAATACTTTTTTCTTAAAGTAGTGTTCACAAGCCAAAAGTTGTCCATGAAAATCACGCACTGTCACATGTAGATTTGTGCACCACGATATTACTCTCTTTTTGCTCTGCTGTGGGTGCATGATGAGCCTCTTGCAAGCCATCACTCATATGGTGGGGGGCTGAAGCTCATTTGTTGAACTTGAATTGCTAGGGGGCTGGCCCACGTGGGGGGAAATGTAGGGAGAATGGCGCAGCACAACTGTCACTTTTAAACTAGGAATTTTCGTGGCTAATTGAGGTAAGATATTGATTCTTCTCATAGATTATGCATGTATGAACTACACAGACACATCCGGCTCAAAGAGGAAGGTTTACAAAACGCTTAGTAGTCACCAAAGTTCCGGAGCATGTCTTTAAGAAAGTGGTGGCAGTGCCTTGTCATTTTGTCACTAAAAACAAACATATCATTAAAATATTTTGAGGAGGGTGGATAATATAAGTTCACATAAGTAACAAGTAAAAAGTAGACCAAACAATAACATAGTGTTTTAACTGATATTCAATTGTGTTTATGAATTATTTAGTGATTAAAAGTTATCATTCTGTTACTGCCCAAAAAATCAAGCCTTTTATTTCCATTTACTGTAACCAGCCCTCTCACCCACTGAGCACCGACGGACACCAGACATCCATGGACGTTGAAATACAGTATAGCAGAGCACACTTGAGTACCTGTTTAATTTATTGTATTTTACTTCACTGTACTTTACTGAACTGCACTATACTGAACTCTACTGAGCTCTACTCTACTCTACTGAGCTCTACTGTACTGAACTATACTGAACTCTACTGACCTCTACTCTACTGAACTCTACTGAACTCTACTGAGCTCTACTGAACTATACTGAGCTCTACTCTACTGAGCTCTACTCTACTGAGCTCTACTGAACTATACTGAGCTCTACTGAACTATACTGAGCTCTACTCTACTGAGCTCTACTCTACTGAGCTCTACTGAACTATACTGAGCTCTACTGAACTATACTGAGCTCTACTGAACTATACTGAGCTCTACTCTACTGAGCTCTACTCTACTGAGCTCTACTGAACTATACTGAGCTCTACTGAACTATACTGAGCTCTACTCTACTGAGCTCTACTCTACTGAACTATACTGAGCTCTACTCTACTGAACTCTACTGAGCTCTACTCTACTGAGCTCTACTGAACTATACTGAGCTCTACTGAACTATACTGAGCTCTACTCTACTGAGCTCTACTCTACTGAACTCTACTCTACTGAACTCTACTCTACTGAACTCTACTCTACTGAACTCTACTGAGCTCTACTCTACTGAACTCTACTGAGCTCTACTCTACTGAGCTCTACTCTACTGAGCTCTACTCTACTGAACTCTACTCTACTGAACTCTACTCTACTGAACTCTACTGAGCTCTACTCTACTGAGCTCTACTCTACTGAGCTCTACTCTAATGAGCTCTACTCTACTGAACTCTACTCTACTGAACTCTACTCTACTGAGCTCTACTCTACTGAGCTCTACTGAACTCTACTGAGCTCTACTGAACTCTACTGAGCTCTACTCTACTGAGCTCTACTGAACTCTACTCTACTGAGCTCTACTCTACTGAACTCTACTCTACTGAGCTCTACTCTACTGAGCTCTACTCTACTGAGCTCTACTCTACTGAGCTCTACTCTACTGAACTCTACTCTACTGAACTCTACTCTACTGAACTCTACTCTACTGAACTCTACTCTACTGAGCTCTACTCTACTGAACTCTACTCTACTGAGCTCTACTCTACTGAACTCTACTGAACTATACTGAGCTCTACTCTACTGAACTCTACTGAACTATACTGAGCTCTACTCTACTGAACTCTACTCTACTGAACTCTACTCTACTGAACTCTACTCTACTGAGCTCTACTCTACTGAACTCTACTGAGCTCTACTCTACTGAACTCTACTCTACTGAGCTCTACTCTACTGAGCTCTACTCTACTGAGCTCTACTCTACTGAACTCTACTCTACTGAGCTCTACTCTACTGAACTCTACTGAGCTCTACTCTACTGAGCTCTACTCTACTGAGCTCTACTCTACTGAACTCTACTCTACTGAGCTCTACTCTACTGAACTCTACTCTACTGAACTCTACTGAGCTCTACTCTACTGAACTCTACTGAGCTCTACTCTACTGAGCTCTACTCTACTGAGCTCTACTCTACTGAGCTCTACTCTACTGAACTCTACTCTACTGAACTCTACTCTACTGAACTCTACTCTACTGAGCTCTACTGAAGAGTAGAAGCAGAAGATGTGGTTGTTCTAGCTATCTGTAAGAGGCTCCAAGAGAATCTGGAAACGCAGCCACTATCTGTAAGAGGCTCCAAGAGAATCTGGAAACGCAGCCACTATCTGTAAGAGGCTCCAAGAGAATCTGGAAACGCAGCCACTATCTGTAAGAGGCTCCAAGAGAATCTGGAAACGCAGCCACTTCGTTCATGTAAAAGTCCAAAAAAAGCATGTACCAAAGGCAGATTGCCCCTTGAACATTTTTACAGTACTGAACAACATATTCAAGTGTAGGATTTCAGTTGAATAACTCTTCAAAACGACACATTAGTTGAACAACTGCAGTGTTTGTGCCCCTGTTTTAAAGACGGTTCTCACTGTAGCTGCTTTTAGCAATGCTGGTGTATTTACACTAGTGTTGCTCGCAATTGCGTTGCACAAAAAAACTGGACAGTCAGAAGCCAGAAGTGAAATAAAATGACATTTTAACTTACTGAGTTGGTGAGCTGGACGATTGGTCTTTCAAACGAGAAGAATTTGAGACAAAATAGCTAACTCCAAACGTATTATTAAAACAGACTTTCCAAACGTTCCAGACCCACTTTCTCTCTGCTTTCAAAATAAAAGTTATTACTTTTTTGTGCACATATGGCACAAGTGCAGGACTTTTATTTTGATAAAAGCAGATATACTCACTGGTGATCATCAGATCTTGTTCAGTCTCCTCCTCCTCTCTTTCCTCATCCTCTTTCACTCTAGAAGGCTCTTCCTCTTTTTTCAATATAATATCCTCCTCCTCTTCTTCCTTTTTGATCCTGAAAGCTTCTACCTCCTCTTCTTCTTTCACTCCAAACGGTTCTTTCAATGTGATATCCTCCTCTTCCTCCTTTTTAATTCTGAAAGCATCCATCTCCTCCTCTTCCACAATAACAGTCTCTATCCACTCTTCCTCTTTCACTCCAAACGTTTCTTTCTCCTCTTTCACTGTAACATCCTCCTCGTCTTCTTCCTCTTTTATCATTTTGAAAGCCCCTTCCTCTCCTATCACTGTAATATCCCCCTCTTCCTCTTTTACGACAATGTTCAGCCCCAGAGCTTCTTTCTCCGTCCAACAGACCTCCTCTTCTTTAGCAGAGGAGTAGCTTACTGAGCTCATTTTCGGGGACGTTAGCTAGCTAGCTAGCTATTAGCATTAGCGACTAGCTTAGTGCTAGTTTGACTATCAATTTCAACAAATTGTCAAATACGTTTAAGTTAACTAACGTTACTAGACACGTAAACAGAATTGTGTTTAAAACACAGAGTAATATATCCAAAATGGGCTAAAGCGCTTCAGTGTTTCGCTTTTCTGTTGGCTAGCAAGATACCGAAGTGGTTAAATAAGCAGCTTTGTTGTTGAAGTCCCGTCCACTAGATTATGCGTCACACAAGTAGCATTCACCTGAATCTCACAACGTCATCTGCTGATTGGAGTGGGTAACGCAGTTTAGAAAAATATTCACTGCATTGTTTATTCTGGCCAACAATGTCATAAAAAAACATTTTCTCCTTTGCCAAGATAATCCATCCACCTGACAGGTCAAATACAGTGAAAACAGAGAAATCAAGTACAGAGAGACAGATTTCTCTGTTTTCACAGTATTTGATTTTGCTTTCTGTCTTATTTTGTCTCTATAAAGTGTGCTGTGACTTTGTTAAATGCACTTTAAATAAATTGTGATTTGATCTAGATGGGGAAAAGAACAAACATATTTTTTGAACAATTACTATTCTAGCATTAATTCATAATGTACATACAGTGAGGGAAAAAAGTATTTGATCCCCTGCTGATTTTGTACGTTTGCCCACTGACAAAGAAATTATCAGTCTATAATTTTAATGGTAGGTTTATTTGAACAGTGAGAAACAGAATAAGAACAAAAAAATCCAGAAAAACGCATGTCTAAAATGTTATAAATTGATTTGCATTTTAATGACAAATAAAAATGTAAAAAACAAATAATTACAGAGCAGCAGTAAAATAACAGTAGCAAGGCTATATACAGGGGGTACTGGTACAGAGTCAATGTTAGTCAAGGTAATTGAGGTAATATGTACATGTAGGTAGAGTTAAAGTGACTATGCATAGACAATAAACAGAGAGTAGCAGCAGCGTAAAGGGGACGACGACAATGCAAATAGTCTGGGTAGCCATTTGATTAGCTGTTCAGGAGTCTTACGGCTTGCGGGTAGAATCTGTTAAGAAGCCTTTTGGACAAAGACTTAGCGCTGCGGTATTGCTTGCCGTGCGGTAACAGAGAGAACAGTCCATGACTAGGGTGGCTGGAGTCTTTGACAATTTTTAGGGCCTTCCTCTGACACCGCCTGGTATAGAGGTCCTAAATGGCAGGAAGCTTGACCCCAGTGATGTACTGGGCTGTACGCACTACCCTCTGTAGTGCCTTGCGGTCGGAGGCCGAGCAGTTGCCATACCGGGCAGTGATGCAACCAGTCAGGATGCTCTCGATGGTGCAGCTGTAGAACTTTTTAAGGATCTGGGGACCCATGCCAAATCTTTTCAGTCTCCTGAGGGGGAATAGGTTTTGTCGTGCACTCTTCACGACTGCCTTGGTGTGTTTGGACCATGATAGTTTGCTGGTTATGTGGACACCAAGGAACTCTTACCTGCTCCACTACAGCCCCATCGATGAGAATGGGGGCGTGATCGGTCCTCTTTTTCCTGTAGTCCACAATCATCTCCTTTGTCTTGATCACGTTGAGAGAGAGGTTGTTATCCTGGCACCACATGGCCAGGTCTCTGACCTCCTCCCCATAGGCTGTCTCATCGTTGTCGGTGATCAGGCCTACCACTGTTGTGTCGTCAGCACACTTAATGATGGTCTTGGATTCGTGCCTGGCCATGCAGTCATGAGTGAACAGGGAGTACAGGAGGGGACTGAGCACGCATCCCTGAGGGGCCCCCGTGTTGAGGATCAGTGTGGCGGATGTGTTGTTACCTACCCTTACCACCTGGGGGGCGGCCCGTCAGGAAGTCCAGGATCCAGTTGCAGAGGGAGGTGTTTAGTCCCAGGGTCCTTAGCTTAGTGATGAGCTTTGAGGGCACTATGGTGTTGAAAGCTCAGCTGTAGTCAATGAACAGCATTCTCACATAGGTGTTCGTTTTGTCCGGGTGGGGAAGGGCAGTGTGGAGAAGAATTGAGATTGCATCATCTGTGGATCTGTTGAAGTAAATGAAGTAAAAGTAGGAAAAATAAAGTAAAGTACAGATACTTAAGTAGTACCTTAAAGTATTTTTTCTAAAGTACTTTACAGAACTGGTATTAGCATGTGTGTGTGTTCCATTAAGTGTAGTTTTATCTGTTTTTTAAATCCGATTTTACTGCTTTACTTTGAGTTACATGACGTGGAATAGAGTTCCGTGTAGTCATGGCTCTATGTAGTACTGTGCGCCTCCCATAGTCTGTTCTGGACTTGGGCACTGTGAAGAGACTTCTGACAGCATGTCTTGTGGGGTATGAACAGTATGGGTGTCCGAGCTGTGTGCTAGTCGCTCAAACATACAGCTCTGTGCTTTCAGCTTGTCAACACCTCTCACAAATACAAGCAGTGATACATCTCTCCTCTACTTTGAGCCAGGAGAGATTGACATCCATGTTGTTGACGTTAGCTCTCCACATACATAAGGGCCAGCTGTGCTGCTCTGTTCTGAGCCAACTGTAATTTGCCCATGTACCTTTTTGTGGCACTTGGCCATATGACTGGGCAGTAGTAGTAGTAGTATGTCCAGGTGCAACAAGACTAGGGCCTGTAGGACATGATAGCAATGCCAAGAAAACAGAGCAGCGCTTTATTATTGAGAGACCTCTTCCCATCTTAGCTACTATTGCAACAATATGTTGACTATTGATATGACAGTTTACAACCCAGGGTTACACCAAGCAGTTTAGTCTCCTCAACTCAGTCAATTTCCACATTATTCATTACAAGATAGTTGAGGTTTTTGGGCTTAGTGAATGATTTATCAAGTGATTTCAATTGCTGTAGTAGCTGTCGTGTAGAATGTTGAGTCATCGGCAGACAGACACACAGGCTTTACTCAGTGCCAGTGGCAGGTCATTAGTAAAAATTGAAAAATGTAAGGGGCCTAGACAACTGCCCTGTGGAATTCCGAATTCTACCTGGATTATGTTGGAGAGGCTTCCATTAAAGAATACCCTCTGTTCTCTGTTAGGCAGGTAACTTTCATTTCTTGCTACCCACTCCGAAACTAACTGCAGCTCCTTGTTAAGTGTTGCAGTCATTTCAGTCGCTGTGGTAGCTGACGTGTATAGTGTTGAGTCATCCGCATACATAGACACACTGCCTTTACTCAAAGTCAGCGGCATGTCGTTAGTAAAAATGTTAAAAAGTAAGGGGCCTTGACAGCTGCCCTTGTGAATTCCTGATTCTGCCTGGATTTTGTTGGAGAGGCTTCCATTAAAGAAAACCCTCTGTGTTCTGTTAGACAGGTAGCTCTTTATCCACAATATAGCAGGGGATGTCATAACATACGTTTTTCCAGCAGCAGATTATCATCGATAATATCAAAGGCTGTACTGAAGTCTAACTAAACAAGCTCCCACAATCTTCTTATTATCAATTTATTTCAAACTATCATCAGTCATTTGAGTAAGTGCTGTTGAGTGCCCTTCACATATAAGCATGCTAAAAGTCCATTGCAAATTTGTTTACTGTGAAATATCATTGTATCTGGTCAACAACAAAAAAATCCTAAAGTTTTCTAAGGGTTTGTAACAGGCGTTTGCTAATCTTGGGTAGCAGAATTACTTTTGCTTCTCTCCAGGCCCGGGGGAAAACATTTTCCTATTATTGAAAAAATGGCAAATAGGAGTGGCAATATAGTCTATTATAATCCTCAGTACTATTCCATCCAAGTTGTCAGACCCAGGTGGCTTGTCATTCTTTAAAAAAAATATATTTTACCCCCTTTTTCGTGGTATCCAATTGGTAGTAGTTACTGTCTTGTCTCATCGCTGCAAGTCCCGTACGGACTCGGGAGAGGCAAAGGTCGAGAGTCATGTGTCCTCTGAAACACAACCCAACCAAGCCGCACTGCTTCTTGACACAGCGCACATCCAACCCGGATGCCAGCCGCACCAATGTGTCAGAGGAAACACCGTACACCTAGCGACCTGGTCAGCATGCACTGCATCCGGCCCACCACAGGAGTCGCTAGTGCACAATGAGACAAGGATATCCCTGCTGGCCAAACCCTCCCTAACCCAGACGACGCTGGGACTATTGTGCGTCGCCCCATGGGCCTCCCGGTCGCAGCCGGCTGCGACAGAGCCTGGGCTCGAACCCAGAATCTCTGGTGGCACAGCTAGCACTGCGATGCAGTGCCTTCGACTACTGTGCCACCCGCGGAAGGCCACGGCTTGTCATTCTTGATAGACAACAATTATTTTTTTCACATCTTCCACATTCACTTTGCGGAATTGTACATTACAATGCTTTTCTTTCATAATGTGGTCAGTTACACATGAATGTGTAGGTTTAAAATTAGTTGTTGGCATGTCATGCCTAAATTTGCTAATCTTGCCAATGAAAAATGATTAAAGTAGTTGGCAATATCAGTGGGTTTTATGATTAATGAGCCATCTTGATTCAATGAAGCATGTAGCAGAGTTTGCTTTTTTGCCCAAATTTAATTTACTAATATCCTTTATGACCTTTATCGGTCCCACTTTAACCAATCTGGTTAAAGTGGAATCGCGTGGCGCGAAATACAATACCTTCAAAATGCTATAACTTCAATTTCTCAAACATATGACTATTTTACACCATTTTAAAGACAAGACTCTCGTTAATCTAACCACATTGTCCGATTTCAAAAAGGCTTTACAGCGAAAGCAAAACATTAGCTTACGTCAGGAGAGTACCCTGCCATTTTCAAAGCAAGCATATATGTCACAAAAACCAAAACCCCAGCTAAATGCAGCACTAACCTTTGATGATCTTCATCAGATGACACTCCTAGGACATTATGTTATACAATACATGCATGTTTTGTTCAATCACGTTCATATTTATATCAAAAAACTGCTTTTTACATTAGCATGTGATGTTCAGAACTAGCATACCCACTGCAAACTTCCGGTGAGTTTACTAAATTACTCATGATAAACGTTCACAAAATACATAACAATTATTTTAAGAATTATAGATACAGAACTCCTTTATGCAATCACGGTGTCAGATTTTAAAATAGCTTTTCGGCGAAAGCACATTTTGCAATATTCTGAGTATATAGCCCGGCCATCACGGCTAGCTATTTTGACACCCACCAAGTTTGGGACAACCTAAACTCAGAATTACTATTAGAAAAATTGGATTACCTTTGCTGTTCTTTGTCAGAATGCACTCCCAGGACTTCTACTTCAACAACAAATGCTGTTTTGGTTCCAAATAATCCATAGTTATATTCAAATAGCTCCGTTTTGTTCGTGCGTTCAGGTCACTATCCGAAGGGTGACGCGCGAGCGTATTTCGTGACAAATAATTTCAAAATATTCCATTACCGTACTTCGAAGCATGTTAAACGCTGTTTAAAATCAATTTTTATGCTATTTTTTTCGTAAAATAGCGATAATATTCCAACCGGGCGACGTTGTATTCATTCAAAGGCTGAAAGAAAAAAATTGAGAATTCTCGTGAACGCGCCTCTCAGTCTCACTGTCCCCAGGCTGACCACTCACAAATTCTCCTGCTGTTCTTCGCTCAGAGACAGCAGACACCCCATTCCACTTTCTGGCGCCTTCTGAGAGCCAATGGAAGCCTTAGAAAATGTCACGTTACAGCACAGATGCTGTATTTTCGATAGAGATGCAACAGAAGGACAACAAATTGTCAGACAGGGCACTTCCTGTATGGAATCTTCTCAGGTTTTGGCCTGCCATATGAGTTATGTTATACTCACAGACACCATTCAAACAGTTTTAGAAACTTTAGAGAGTGTTTTCTATCCAAATCTACTAATTATATGCATATTCTCGTTTCTGGGCAAGAGTAGTAACCAGTTTAAATCGGGTACGTTTTTTTATCCGGCCGTGCAAATACTGCCCCCCTAGCCCCAACAGGTTCATGCAGCTTATAAAGGCATCATAAAGCCTTCATAAGCACTACATAAATGTGTCACAAAGCATCTAACCTAAGGAAACACTTACCTTGATGAAAGCCCCCCAACATAAGGAAACTCTGACCTTGATGAAAGCCCCCAACTGAAGGAAACTCTGTCCTTGATGAAAGTCCCCAACTGAAGGAAACACTGACCTTGATGAAAGTCCCCAACATAAGGAAACTCTGACCTTGATGAAAGCCCCCAACTGAAGGAAACTCTTACCTTGATGAAAGTCCCCAACTGAAGGAAACTCTGACCTTGATGAAAGTCCCCAACATAAGGAAACTCTGACCTTGATGAAAGTCCCCAACTGAAGGAAACTCTTACCTTGATGAAAGTCCCCAACTGAAGGAAACACTGACCTTGATGAAAGCCCCCAACATAAGGAAACTCTGTCCTTGATGAAAGCCCCCAACATAAGGAAACTCTGACCTTGATGAAAGTCCCCAACTGAAGGAAACTCTGTCCTTGATGAAAGTCCCCAACATAAGGTAATTGACAGTAAACCAGGTTACATGTTCCTCAAGTACACAAACACAACAATATAACAAGCCATACCGTTCGGTACTGGGCCCAGTCAGGTCTTAGACACATTCGCCCCCCGCTGCTGAAATGATCAGCCACAACATGTTGTCACCATTGTAACAGTTTGTAATCGAGCCCTAGTCTCCAGCATGGGAATAGAAGAGGAATGCATGGTGCTGTAATCTCAGGTAGGACTACTGCAAATCATCTGGGCTCTGATACAAGCACACACACACACACACACACACACACACACACACACACACACGCAAGCTTTGCATGGTGCTGTAATCTCAGGTAGGACTACTGCAAATCATCTGGGCTCTGATACAAGCACACACACACACACACACGCAAGCTTTGCATGGTGCTGTAATCTCAGGTAGGACTACTGCAAATCATCTGGGCTCTGATACAAGCACACACACACACACACACACGCAAGCTTTGCATGGTGCTGTAATCTCAGGTAGGACTACTGCAAATCATCTGGGCTCTGATACAAGCACACACACACACACACACACACACACACACACACACACACACACACACACACACACGCAAGCTTTGCATGGTGCTGTAATCTCAGGTAGGACTACTGCAAATCATCTGGGCTCTGATACAAGCACACACACACACACACACACACACACACACACACGCAAGCTTTGCATGGTGCTGTAATCTCAGGTAGGACTACTGCAAATCATCTGGGCTCTGATACAAACACACACACACACACACACACACACGCAAGCTTTGCATGGTGCAGTAATCTCAGGTAGGACTACTGCAAATCATCTGGGCTCTGATACAAGCACACACACACACACACACACACGCAAGCTTTGCATGGTGCTGTAATCTCAGGTAGGACTACTGCAAATCATCTGGGCTCTGATACAAGCACACACACACACACACACACACACACGCAAGCTTTGCATGGTGCTGTAATCTCAGGTAGGACTACTGCAAATCATCTGGGCTCTGATACAAGCACACACACACGCACACGCAAGCTTTGCATGGTGCTGTAATCTCAGGTAGGACTACTGCAAATCATCTGGGCTCTGATACAAGCACACACACACACACACAAGCTTTGCAGGTCAATCAACTAATTTAAATACCTCTCACGCCCTACAGTAACCTGTGGATCACGAGAGAACCTTCACAAATCAGCAGAACGTTAATAACCTATTCCCGGAAAACACAGAACAGAAAAAAATTAATTTGGGAGAAAAAAAAGTCAAAACTTAGGCCAAAAATAAAAACATATATTTTTTTATGTGCATGTCTGCACTTTAGCGTGTGTGTTATCCAGCAGCACAGCATTTTGGGTAAAGTTGAGGTCAGATCCAATATTAGCTTGGCACCCAAGAGGGAAAGAGGTTGTGTCATCCTGCAGCACAGCATTTTGGGTAAAGTTGAGGTCAGATCCAATATTAGCTTTATGCACCCAGTAATATAATATAATGGGGGAAGTAATATAATACAGTGGGGGGAAAAAGTATTTGATCCCCTGCTGATTTTGTACATTTGCCCACTTACAAAGAAATGATCAGTCTATAATTTTAATGGTAGGTTTATTTGAACAGTGAGAGACAGAATAACAACAAAAATATCCAGAAAAACGCATGTCAAAAATGTTATAAAATGATTTGCATCCTCCTTCTCAACCATACCATGTTTAAATTCCTCATCAAACCACAAGGTTTGGACAGATTTTACAGTCGTTTTCTTAATGGGCGCGTGCTTATTAGTAACTGGGATATGAAACGTCATAAATGTGTCAAGGGCAGCGTCTGGTTGCTCCTCATTACACACCACAGACCAACAAATATTATTTACATCTTCAACATAGGAATCACTACAAAACCTCTTGTATTACCTCTTATACACTATGTTAGGCCCAGCCTCTAGTTTTCCTACATATGGCTCCTATATTGTGATCACTACATCCGATGGATATGGATACTGCTTTAAAGTAGATTTCTGCAGCATTAGTAAAGATGTGATCAATACATGTGGATGATTTCATTACTGTGCTGTTTGTAAATACCCTGTTAGGTTGACTGATAACCTGAACCAGGATGCAGGCACTAGTTACAGTTGGAAGCGTTTTCTTGAGTGAACAGCTTGATGAAAACTAGTAAATATTTAGTCACCCAGAAAATATACCTCTGTTGACATCGCATACATTACCAAGCATTTCACACGTTATCCAGATACTGACTGTTAGCACTTGGTGGTCTATAGCAACTTCCCACAAGAATGGGCTTGAGGTGAGGCAGGTGAACCTGTAGCCATAGTACTTCCACAGCATTTGACATCCGATCCTCTCTGAGCTTAACAGTAATATGACTGAGTATAAACATTGAAATTTCTGTCTCTTCTATAGAGGTCGTAACCATGTATTGCTACCATTGATTCATCAAAGCTATTCTCTAAGTGAGTTTCAGAGATAGTATATGAATGTTATCTGTTACTAGTGACTTACTGATTTCATGACCCTTGTTTCTAAGGCTACACGTGTTAACGTGGACTATTTGTAGCACTTTTCTCAGATTCGAATTGTTACAAGCATTTCACTACACCCACAATAACATCTGCTAAACACGTGTATGTGACAAATAAAATTGGATTTGGGAAGTAGACATGCTCATGTTATTAATGTTAGTGCAGGGTGATATGCACACAGTGGACTTCTTACGAGGGCAAACCATCTCAGTGTTAATAGTATAATTCTGGTTTATAGGCACATGATTGCTGCATACAATAGCTGTTGAATTGACAGAGACACTCAGGGGAGTTAGAGGAACATAAATTGCATAAGGGAATAGACTCTGATTTATTATAAACAATATGATTTAATGTGGCATAACCAAAACCACAAATTCTCAGTCAAAAACATAAGTCAGAACATAGCCTCTCTATTCTCTCATGTGACTTCTGGTCCTCTGACTGGGAAAATGTCTTTCCACAATGAGAGCAGTGGTATGTCTTTCCTCCAGAGTGTCTTCTTTTATGCATTTTCAGGCTCCCTAACTGAGTAAAACTATTTCCACAGTGGGATCAGTGGTAGGGCTTTTCTCATGTGTGTGTCCTCTTATGTCTTTTCAGGCTCCGTAACTGAGTAAAACTCTTTCCACAGTGGGAGCAGTGGAAAGACTTTTCCTCTGTGTGTGTCATCTCATGTGATTTTAGGTACTGTGATCGTAAAAATCTCTTGTCACACTTAGAGCATTGGTAGGGCTTTTCTCCTGTGTGTATTCCTTCATGCCTATTCAGGTTTCCTATCTGGGTAAAACTATGATCACACTGGGAACATTGGAAAGGCTTCTCTCCTGTGTGTATTGTCTTGTGTGTTTTCAGGCTCCCTAACTGAGTAAATCTCTTTCCACACTGAGAGCAGTGGTAGGTCTTCCTCCCTTCTTTGTGTATTCCTTCATGCCTTTTCAGGCTCCCTATCTGGGTAAAACTCTTATCACACTGGGAACATTGGAAAGGCTTCTCTCCTGTGTGTGCCATCTCATGACGTTTTAGGTTCCCTAACGTAGAAAAACTGTTTCCACATTGAGAGCAGTGGTGTGGTCCTGCTGGTTTGGGCGTCTCTGGGTCTGGTTCCCCTAAAGGACTCTTCTCGCTGTCAGAGTCTGGTCTCTCTCCTGCCAAAGACAGAGTATTTGGTTAAACAGAGAGACCTGAATGAAACCTCCATTAAATAAAACTGTCTTCCTATTAGGTTTAATCTGGACTAGATCCCTCACTAACCTCAGGCCAGTCTTTGCAACATTTCATAAAATTCAGTCATGTTATAGGCTGCATTTTATTTCCTTGATATTGTTTTGCTGGTGGCCCATTTCACAGTGCCTATAGAAAATCTACACCCCTTCGAATTTCTTTTTCCAAATTGTCTTGCGCAAGAAAGTGGGATTGAAACAGATGTAATTGCAATTTGTTTTGTCATTGATCTACACAGATATCTACACATAATGTCAAAGTGAAAAGAACATCTAGAAATAGTTGTTGCATAAGTATTCAGTCCCTTTGTTTAGAAGTACAATGTAGCTTAACAAATCACATAATAAGTTACATGGACTCTTTGTGAAATAATAGGGGTTGACATGATTGTTGAATGACTAACCCTTCCTCTGTATGGTCCCTCAGTCAAGTATTACATTTCAAGCACAGATTCAACTACAAAGACCAGGGAACTTTTCAAAAGCCTCAAAGAAGCACGGTGATTAGTCGATGGGCAACAATAACAAATCAGACATTGAATATATACTTAAGCACGGTCAAGTTAATAATGATGCTGTGGATGATGTATTAAACCCCCCAGACATATCAAAGATGCAGTCGTCCTTCTGAACTGAGCTGCAGGACAGGAAGGAAACTGCTTAGGGATGTCACCATGAGGCCATTAGTCAGGTGGTCTCAATTAAATAGAGTAGGCTATATGCATGGGTGTAGAAGCACGGGGCAGATATCTTCACAAGGAAATTTGCATCTATAGGGATGTCACCATGAGGCCACTGGGGATTTTAAAACAGCTCTGGAGTTCAATGGCTGTGATGGGAGAAGACTGAGGATGGATCAACAAAATTGTAGTGATTTAAATGACAGAGTGAAAATAAGAACACAAATATACAGAATACAAATATTCCAAAACATCCATCTTGTATGCAACATGTTTATTTGGCCTAAATACAAAGTCTTATGTTTGGGTAAAATCCAACAGCACATCACTGAGTACCTGCCTCATTATTTTTCAAGCATGGTGGTGGCTGCATCATGCTATGTGTATGTCTGACACCTGGCAAAGACTAGGGAGTTTTTCTGGATTTTTCAGGATGAAAATAAATGGGGATGGAGCTAAGCACAGACAAAATCCTAGAGGAAAACCTGCTTCAGTCTGCTTTACACCAGAGACAGGGAGAGGAATTCACCTTTCAGCAGGACAATATCCTACAACACTAAAGCCCAAATCTTCCCTGGAGTTGCTAACCAAGAAGACAGTGAATGTTCCATAGTTACAGTTTTGACTTAAATCTGCTAGACAATCTCAACAGTATTACAGGGCTACATCCTCTTTGACCTTTTTAAGATGTTGCTGATTGAAAATTAAATAAATAAAAACATTCTAATATCACAATAGGATTTTATTCTCCACCCCCCTGAGTTAATACTTGGTAGATGCACCTTTGGCGGCCATTACAGCTGTGAATCATTTGGAATAAGATTCTACCAACTTCTCACAACTCTTAGGGCAACATACACTGAGTGTACAAAACATTAAGAACACCTTCCTAATATTGAGTTGCACCCACTTTTGCCCTCAGAACAGCTTCAATTAGTCGGGGCATGGGACTCTACAAGGTGTCAAAAGTGTTCCACAGGGATGCTGGCCCATGTTGACGCCAATGTTTCCCACAGTTGTGTCAAGTTGGCTGGATGTCCTTTGGGTGATGGACCATTCTTGATACACACTGGAAACTGCTGAGAGTGAAAAACCCAGCAGCGTTGCAGTTCTTGACACAAACCGGTGTGCCTGGCACCTACTTATTTTAAAAAGTATTTGTTCCCATATTCCTAGCACGCAATGACTACATTAAGCTTGTGGCTCTACAAACTTGTTGGATGCATTTGCTGTTTGTTTTGGTTGTGTTTCAGATTATTTTGTATCCAAAATAATTCAGATTATACTTTATATCCAGAATCTCACAAACCCACTAGTCTGTCAGCAGCGGTGTCTAGTTGCCTACTTGTATAGCCACCTGCTGTTGGTCTGCAGTACATCTCAGTGGCCCTCGAACTGTCCCGGGACAGGGCGAGAGCATGGAGTGGTGAATGTACTGCTAAACGGGTGGGTATAATTTGTGGAACGTCACAACAGGAATCTGTTCCAAAATCTTCGTAAAGTACAAGGTTGCCAACAAACAACGCATACAAATTAGCATGAATAATTCACCTAGCTAACTAGCTAACTGACTAGCTGCCGAATAGGTATCAACTCACCATGTAGCTTATCCTTAATGTTTGTCCCCAGGCTACCAGAGTGAGGACAGACATTTTTCGGGAATAAACTCCTTAACCAGTATCCTATTCTGCCACTATACAACTTTGTATGAGCTGTTTGTTGGCAACCTTGTTATTTACAACGTTTTTGGAACAGATTCCTGTTGGAATGTACCACAAATTATACCCACCCCTGCAAAAACTAACGTAGCAGGCGTAAAAGAAACGCAACGTGCTGCTAACAAGACAAATCCCGGGGGGGCGCAGTCAAACATAACTTACAAACAACTGTTCATGATTCCACTCATTGGCCAAGAGGCAGACGCGATAAGAACTCCGATCAAGAATATAAACGTTCTGAGCTCTGATCAACACTGGGAACGCAATAAGTGGGTAAACGCCAGTTAACAAAATAAAAATGTGTTGAAACAGTGCTTACAGTCCGCTACATCCCTGGTTTTAATGTCTGAATTCCATGGTGATAAAACACACATTAGTTCAACAAGTGTTGAGTTTTTGCCCTGTTTTTAAACCAGTACTCACTGATGTTAATCAGGTCTTCTGTCTCCTCTTCCTCCACCCCCAATACGTCTTCCTCCTCCTCTTTTATTGAGATAGCCTCCTCTTCCTCTTTCACTGCAAAAGGTTCTTCCTCTTTCAATATGAAAGCCTCCTCTTCCTCCTGTTTTATTCTGAAAGCTTCTTCCTCTTCTTTCACTGTAATATTCTCCTCTTCTTTTACGACAATGTTCAGACCCAGAGCTTCTTTCTCCGACCAGCAGCCCTCTTCTTCTTTAGCTGGAGGAGAGTAGCTTAGTGAGCTCATGGTCGGGAATGTTAGCATTAGCGACAAGCCTAGTGCTTGGCTCAGTATCAAACTTAACACGTTTTTTGCAAAGTTAACAAGCAAATTACTTTTAAGTAAATCAGTAGATACGTAAACATAATTGTGTTTAAAACACCTAGATTAATATACGAAAAAATTGCCAAAGAAACGTCAATATTTCGGTTTTATGTTGGCTAGCGAGGTGGTTGAATCAATAGCCTTGTTGCTGTTGAAGAAGCGTCCCGTCCACTAGATTATACGTCACGCAAGAGGCCTCAACTGAAAGACTTAAGTCGCCATCTGCTGACTGGAGTGAGTAACGAAGATTAGACAAATATTCACTACGTTGTTTATTCTGTCGTGAGTCATTGCAAAACAACCAGATCTCATGTTCTCTTACTTCTTACCAGTACTTTTCTATATGCAATGACATCATTTTAAATTGTATTTGTAATGTAATATTATCTTATGTTGTCTATAACAGTTGTGTAAACTGTCATGCATTTATTTGTTTTATGTGTATCTCAGGATGAGTTGCTGCTGCAATAGCTAATGGGGATCCTAATAAAGTTAACACACTTAGACCTGAGGCATACAGAAGAAAGCAGGGTCAATGAGTTAGCCAGCTTACTTGCCTAAATATTCTGAGGGGAAAAAAATTAAAATACAAGCTTGAAATTGACTCAACCAAAAACGTTTTGTAATGAACCAGAAAATCAGTAGTTATTTGGGGTTCTTTATCAAAGTTAGCCGTCTTATTGATACTCCTCTGAAAAAGCCACATTATGTAAGATAAAATATGCAAATAGCACATGATTAACACATACGCACAAACACACACACACACACTGCCAGAGTTTGATACATTCACCTCAATGTGTATTTACACAGGGAAGCTAAATTACAGAATGGCACCTTTTATTTAAAGAAAGTTTTCATCTGTTTTACCGTTTAAAATAAAATGAGGGCATTCTATGGATCTAGTCCATGTGAAGTCATGAGGACAAATTAATTTATGATGTATTCATGTCTGGTACCATACTCCTCTCAGTCACTGACCACATCAAGCTTTTGAGTCTAAAAAAAACGTGTTGGATGTATTTGCAGTTTGTTTTGGTTGTGTTTTGGATTATATTTTGCCCAATAGGCCTTAAAAATGGTGAATAACATATTGGAGTCACTTTTATTGTAATTTTATTGTGAGAATAGATTATGTTTCTGAACACTTCTATACTGAACAAAAATATAAACGCAACATGCAACAATTGTACTGAGTTAAAGTTCAAATAAGGAAATCAGTCAATGCAAATAAATTAATTAGGACCTAATCTATAGATTTCACATAACTGGGCAGGGGCACAGCCATGGGTGGGCCTGGGAGGGCATAGGCCCACCCACTTGGGAGCCAGGCCCAGCCAATCAGAATGAGTTTTTCCCCACAAAAGGGCTTCATTACTGACAGAAATACTCCTCAGTTTCATCAACTGTCCGGGTGGCTGGTCTCAGACAATCCCGCAGGTGAAGAAGCTGGATGTGGAGGTCCGTTTGGACGTACTGCCAAATTATTTAAAACGAGAAATGGTAGAGAAATTAACATTAAATTCTCTGGCAACAGCTCCAGTGGAGATTCCTGCAGTCAGCATGCCAATTGCACACTCCCTCAAAATTTGAGACATGTGGCATTGTGTTGTGTGACAAAACTGCACATTTTAGAGTGGCCTTTTATTGTCCCCAGCACAAGCTGCTTGTCACGCTCTGACCTATGAGAGCTGTTTTTTCTCTGGTTAGTTAGGTCAGGGTGTGATATGGGTGGGCAGTCTGTTTTTTGTTTCTATGTTTTGTTCTTGTTTTTCTATTTCTAGGTTGAGTTTTGGATGATCTCCAATTAGAGGCAGCTGGTTCGTGTTGTCTCTAATTGGAGATCATATTTAAGTTGGGGTTCGTCTATGGGGTTTTGTGGGTAGTTGTTTTCTGTTTTGTGAGTATCACCTGACGGAACTGTTGGCTGTTGTTTTGTTTAAGTGTTATCATTAAAGTTAAGTATGAGCACTCTACACGCCGTGCCTTGGTCCCCTTTATATGACCCCTGTTACACTGCTGATCATCCTTGAGATTTTTCTACAACTTGGTTGGAGTCCACCTGTGGTAAATTCAATTGATTGGACATGATTTGGAAAAGCACACACCTGTCTATATAAGGTCCCACAGTTGACAGTGCATGTCAGAGCAAAAACCAAGCCATGAGGTCGAGGGAATTGTCCATAGAGCCCAGAGACAGGATTATGTAGAGGCACAGATCTGGGGAAGGTACAAAAACCTTTCTGCAGCATTGAAAGTCCCCAAGAACACAGTGGCTTCCATCCCTCTTAAATGGAAGAAGTTTGGAACCACCAAGTCTTCCTAGAGCTGGCTGCCCGGCCAAACTGAGCAATGGGGGAGAAGGGCCTTGGTCAGGGAGGTGGCCAAGAACCTGATGGTCACTCTGACAGAGCTCCAGAGTTCCTCTGTGGAGATGGGAGAACCTTCCAGAAGGACAACCACCTCTGCAGCACTCCAATAATCAGGCCTTTATGGTAGTGGCCAGACGGAAGCCAATCCTCAGTAAAAGGCACATGACAGCCCACTTGCAGATTGCCAAAAGGCTCCAAAAGGACTCTCAGAACATGAGAAACAAGATTCTCTGGTTCTGATGAAACCAAGATTGAACTCTGTGGCCTGAATGCCAAGTGTCACGTCTGGAGAAAACCAGGCACCGCTCATCACCTGGCCAATACGATCCCTACAGTGAAGCATGGTGGTGGCAGCATCATGCCGAGGGGATGTTTTCAGCGGCAGGGACTGGGAGACTAGTCAGGATCGAGGGAAAGATGAACGGAGCAAAGTACAGAGAGATGCTTGATGAAAACCTGCTCCAGAGCACTCAGGACCTCAGACTAAGGCGAAGGTTCACCATCCAACAGGACAACGACCCTAAGCACACAGCCAAGACAATGCAGGAGTGGCTTCAGGAGAAGTCTGAATGTCCTTGAATGGCCCAGCCAGAGCCTGGGCTTGAACCCAATCAAACGTCTCTGGAGAGACCTGAAAATAGCTGTGCAGCGATGCTCCCCATCCAACCTGACAAAGCTTGAGAGGATCTGCAGAGAACAATGGGAGAAACTCCCCAAATACAGGTGTGCCAAGCTTGTAGCGTCATACCCAAGAAGACTCGAGGCTGTAATCGCTGCCAAAGGGGCTTCAACAAAGTGCTGAGTAAAGGGTCTGAATACTTATGTAAATGTCATATTTCAGTTTTGTTGTGTATATATACACATTTGCAACAATTTCTAAAAACCTCTTTTTGCTTTGTCATTATGGGTTATTCTGTGTAGATTGATGAGGGGGAAAAACTATTTAATCCATTTTAGAGTAAGGCTGTGGGCCTCGAGTGTTGCAGCAATCTATGGGACTGCATCACAGTGCTTGAGGCGTCACTACAGACCCGGGTTCGTTCCCGGGCTGTGTCACAACTGGCCGTGACAGGGAGTAACGTAGGGCGGGGCACAATTGGCTCATCGTCGTCCGGGTTAGGGGAGGGTTTGGCCGGGGGTGCTTTACTTGGCTCATCCCGCTCTAGCGACTCCTTGTGGCGGGCCGGGCTCCTGCAGGCTGACTACGGTTGTCAGTTGAACAGTGTTTCCTCCGACACATTGGTGCAGCTGGCTTCCGGTTTAAGCGGGCGGGTGTTAAGGAGCGCGGTTTGGTGGGTGATGTGGGTGACTCGACCTTTGCCTCTCTCGAGCCCATTTGGGAGTTGCAGCGATGAAACAAGATAGTAATTGGATATCACGAAATTGGGGAGAAAAAGTGGGTAAAATAAACAATTTAAAAAATGAATAAGGCTATAACAAATGTGGGAAAAGTGAAGGAGTCTGAATACATTCTGAATGCAGATGCAGGTACAGCAACAGAATAATACGGGGTGGAGAGAGACATCAGACAAGACACAGAGAGAAGAATAGGGGATGGAGAGAGACACCAGACAAGACAGAGACAGCAACAGAAGAATTAGATATGACGGAGAGAGACACCAGAACAGGTCATAACAGAAGGAGACAGTAACAAACGAGAGCCTGAGACAGCAACAGACAAGACAGAGAAAGTGACAGAAGAGGGTAGATGGAGAGAGACAGAAACAGACAAGACAGAGACAGCAACAGAAGAGGGTAGATGGAGAGAGACAGAAACAGACAAGACAGAGACAGCAACAGAAGAAGGTAGATGGATAGAGACAGAAACAGACAAGACAGAGACAGCAACAGAAGAGGGTAGATGGAGAGAGACAGAAACAGACAAGACAGAGACAGCAACAGAAGAGGGTAGATGGAGAGACAGAAACAGAAGAAGGTAGATGGATAGAGACAGAAACAGACAACACAGAGACAGCAACAGAAGAGGGTAGATGGAGAGACAGAAACAGACAACACAGAGACAGCAACAGAAGAAGGTAGATGGAGAGAGACAGAAACAGACAAGACAGAGTCAGCAACAGAAAAGGGTAGATGGATAGAGACAGAAACAGACAACACAGAGACAGCAACAGAAGAAGGTAGATGGATAGAGACAGAAACAGACAACACAGAGACAGCAACAGAAGAGGGTAGACTAGAGAGACAGAAACAGACGATCCCACCATGTTGAGGGAACAAATAGAGACATTAAGCTTAGAATCAAGAAATGTAATATTCAAATTAGGTAGTCAAATTCAATTAGCAATATCCAAATCATGTAGTCAAATTCAATTAACAAGATTCAAATAATGTAATCAAATTAGCAATATTCAAATCACGTAATCAAATTAAATTAGCAATATTCAAATCATGTAATCAAATTAAATTAGCAATATTCAAATTATATAGTCAAATTCAATTAGCAATATTCAAATCACGTAATCAAATGAAATTAGCAATATGCAAATGAGGTATCCAATCAAATGTAATCAAATTCATTTCCCAATATCCAAATCATTTACAAAATACAATTCAATCAATCAATCACATTTATTTATAAAGCCCTTTTTACGTCAGCCGATGTCACAAAGTGTTATACAGAATCCCAGCCTAAATCCCCAAACAGCAAGCAACGCAGATGTTCCTAGCACGGTGGCTAGGAAAAACTCCCTAGAAAGAGGTTAAGGTAAGACTCAAAGGATAAATTTGATTAATCTATATAATAAGTTTATAGACTCGCATCCTGTCCAGGGGAAGTACTTGTACATCCAGCTGCCTCACACTACAGAAACAGGAGATAGGCTTCTGCTCCTATGAGCCGTTCTGGGTCAGACAAGCCAGGGCATTACTGAGGATAATAGCGGACGATATTGCCACTCCTATTTGTCTTGTCTTCAATTTAAGCCTACTAGAAAGTGTGTTCTCTGAGGCCTGGAGGGAAGCAAACGTTATTACCCTACCTAAGAATATTAAAGCCCCCTGAAATAGCCAACCAATCAGCCTGTTACCAACCCTTAGTAAAATTTTGGAAAAAATTGTTGTTTGACCAGATACAATGCTATTTTACAGTAAACAAATAGACAACAGACTTTCTGCATGTTTATAGGGAAGGACATTCAACAAGCACAGCATTTACACAAATGACTGATGATTGGCTGAGAGAAATTGATGATAAAAAGATTGGGGTGGTGTCATGGCTATCAGTGTAGCAGGAAGGGTCAGAGTCAAGGGCAGGAGACGGAGGTCCAAAACACAGATGTTTATTCACACCGTATGGAAAAATGGGCAGCCGCAATACCGGGTGCGCCTAAACACCCGTCAGGAGCACAGCTCCAAAACAATAAAGTGAAGGGGGCGCAACCCGGCAATAATAAATAGACAGCTCCACCAAAACGCTGAACTAACAGGCAGCGTAAATACGAACAGCCCTTCGTAAAGACACAGAACAATCCCGCACGAAACCCTGAACAAAAAGGACAAACTAAATACCCCCACACTAATTACAAACAAGGAACAGGTGCAGACCTAGACAGACAAAACCAAACATCACAGAAACATGGATCGGTGGCAGCTAGTAGGCCGGCGACGACGACCGCCGAGCGCCGCCCGACCTGGGAGGGGCGCCACCTTCTGTGGATACTGTGACAGGGGGGCTGTTTTGTTAGACTTCAGTACGGATTTTGACATTATCGATCATAGTCTGTTGCTGGAAAAACATTTTTATGGCTTTGAGTAAAGTCAGTGTCTATGTATGCGGATGACTCAACACTATACATGTCAGCTACTACAGCAACACTTAAAGAGCTGCAGTTAGTTTCAGAATGGGTGGCAAAGAACAAGTTAGTCCTTGTAACGGCTGTCGAAGAGATGAGACCAAGGCGCAGCGGGTACCTGAATACTCATACTTTAATATTATTATTTAAAGTGAGTAACGGGAAAAAACAAGAAACAGAACGACAGCTAACAGATTTGCAGGCTAAACAAACAGCAGTGCAAATACAACTACCCACAAAAACCCAAACCAAACACACCTATATATAGGACTCTCAATCAGAGGCAACTAGAAACACCTGCCTCCAATTGAGAGTCCAACACCCAAACCTAAACATAGAAAAATTAAACTAGACAGAACGTAGAAATACATACAACTCACAAACCCTCTGTCACGTCCTGACCAACTAATACAATTACTCCCTCTGCTGGTCAGGACGTGACAGTCCTAAATATTTCAAAAACTAAAAGCATTTTATTTGGGACAAATCATTCACTAATCCATAAACCTCAACTAAACCTTGTAATGAATAATGTTGAAATTGAGCAGGTTGAGGTGACTAAACACCAATGCACAAGACATGACACCAGAGGTCTCTTCACAGTCCCCAAGTCCAGAACAGACTATGGGAGGTGCACAGTACTACATAGAGCCATGACTACATGGAACTCCATTCCACATCAGGTAACTGATGCAGTCAGTAAAATTAGATTAAAAAACAGATAAAAAAAACACCTTATGAAACAGCAGGGACTGTGAAGCAACACAAACATAGACACATGCATACAAACACACAATAACATACACTATACACACGTACACATGGATTTTGTGTTATAGATATGTGGTAGTGGAGTAGGGGCCTGAGGGCACACACTTAATGTTATGAAATCTGTTATGAATGTATTGTAATGTTTTAAACATATATAACTGCCTTAATTTTGCTGGACCCCAGGAAGAGTAGTGGGGATCCATAATAAATACAAAGGCTTGTGCAAGGCTACTGTGACGGAGAAGTCCGTCACTGGCAGCATTTGGTACACTAACACACACACACACTCACACACACACACACACACACACACACACACACACACACACACACACACACACACACACACACACACACACACACACACACACACACACACACAGCGCGCCTCCCTGCTCCGTTATCAGCTACATTAATAATGTGGGTCGACACACCAGTTAACGTCTCTATCTTAGTACATACATTTCACACTTACCTCCCGTCGGTAACCGGTTATGGTATAAAGAGTATACAGATAAGCATTCATGTTTAATTGAAGCAACGTTTATTATACAAATCGATGTTAGGGATGAGCACGTTGTTTGTTCTGTTCTGTTCCTCTCTCCATCTCTGTAGCTTCCTGTAATGCTGGATAAGGACCCGTGCTAAGGGAATCGGGCTGACTTTGTAGTGCCTGTCCCGAATGGCTCATTAATGTAAATGGGCATATTAAAATACACCATGTCAGTAGTGTTATGATTTTGTGAATGTTATATTGGGATATTGTTTCATAATAAATGTGTTGCAATGTATAAACTTTAGTGTGTTTGGTTGAATGGAAAATGTAGGTTTGAATAGGTAATTGCTTACTTAATTAGTGTTAATTCTTCTGATGGGAGGGGCTACCCCTACAAAAGGAGCCTCTCTTTCAGTTCATTGAAGAGGCATTTTGGATTGCGCTGTGGATGGGGCAGCATTGTTTTATGCTGTCCCCATCAGGTATACTTTTAATGGCAGTACTGTTACTTTTCTTCCGGAATCACTATGTAAATAAGCACAGAAGAACTTTTGCATCTCTGCCATCTTTTTTTTATTTTGATAGAGGTTAGGTTTTCCAGTTTAGCCTTCTGGCCTACTCTATGTGACAGCTACTTACTTACATAATTATGTACATTTGCAATATGAAAAGCATATGATGAACAACAGAGGGTTTATACTTGTATCCAATCAATCAAAGATCAACAAAACCCAATAGACATCTGATATTAGACATGATCATGTCTCTAAATGAAACAACAACAGGAACCTTATTCTGGTTTCATATATATACAATTTGATTTCATGAGGATGAAACAAAAACACAAATTATCAGTCAAAAACACAAGTCAGAACACAGCCTCTCTATTCTCTCATGTGATTTCAGGTCCTCTGACTCGGAAAATGTCTTTCCACAATGAGAGCAGTGGTATGTCTTCTCCTCCTGTGTATGTATTCTTTCATGCTTATTCAGCTGCCTTAACCAGTTAAATCTCTTTCCACACTGGGAGCAGTGGTAGGGCTTATCCTCACGTGTGTGTGTCCTGTCATGCCTATTCAAGGCTTCTAACTGGGAAAAACTCATTCCACACAGAGAACATTGGTAGAGCTTTTCCTTTTTTTGTGTGTGTATTCGCTCATGCGTTTTCAGGGTCCCTAACCACCTAAAACTCTTTCCACAATGGGAACAGGGGTAAGACTTCTCTTGTGTGTGTGCTTTTTCATGCAGTTTCAGAATCCCTAACAACCTAAAACTCTTTCCACAGTGGGAACAGTGGTAAGGCCTCTCTCCTGTGTGTGTCCTCTCGTGCATTTTCAGGCCCACTAACCATGTAAATGTCTTTCCACATTTGGAGCAGTGGTAAGGCTTCTCTCCAGAGTGTATTCGCTTATGACTTTTCAGGCTCCCTAACTGACTAAAACTCTTTCCACACTGGGAACAGTGGTAAGGCTTTTCTCCTGTGTGTGTTCTCTTATGACCTTTCAGGCTCCCTAACTGACTAAAACTCTTTCCACACTGGAAACAGTGGTAAGGCTTTTCTCCTGTGTGTGTTCTCTCATGTAATTTTAGGTGTTGTGATCGGTTAAAACTTTTTCCACACTGGGAGCAGTGGTGTCGTCTCGCTGGTTTGGACGTCTCTGGGTCGTGTTCCCCTGAATGACTCTCCCCGCTGTCAGAGTGAGAGTCTGGTCGCTCTCCTGCTAAAGACAAAGTATTTAGTTAAATACTAAACAGAGACCTGAATGAAACCTCCATGTGATAAAACTATCTTCCTATGTGGTTTAATGGGTGATAGGTAGCCTAGTGGTTAAGATCAAGTTAAAAACTATTGAATCAATGTTAGAATAAGGCAGTAACATAAAACAACATTTTGAAAAAGTCAAGGAGTCTGAATACTTTACGAATGCACTGTATATCTGGCCTTGTGTATTGGGTTATTGTCCTGCTGAAAGGTGAATTTGTTTCCCAGTTTTCCTCCAGGATTTTGCCTGTACTTAGAGCTATTCTGTTTCTTTTTATACTTAGTCCTTGCAGGTGACAAGCATACCCATAACATGATGCAGCCACCACCTTGAACATATGAAGAGTGGTACTCATTGATGTGTTGTGTTGGATTTGCCCCAAACATAAAGTTAACTTCTTTCTTTACTTTAGTTCCTTATTGCAAACAGGATGCATGTTTTGGAATATTTTGATTCTTTACAGGCTTCCCTTTCACTCTGTCATTTAGGTTAGTATTGTGGAGTGACTACAAATTTTTTTCTCCCACCCTCGGTTACATTGCTTGGCGTAACGCCATCTTTCTGACTGTGCCTTGTCCGTTCTCATATTGACAAATCTATACGCATATAAACAGAACCAAGCAAGACATTATTTCACTCCAAAAGACAATTTATTTTCATATGTGATAGCAAATGGCTGCTTCATTCAATCCTGAATTCTTATTTATATCCAACCCCTGTGTCTGTGGGGAGCGTCTGTAAACCCTACAGAGAGAGGAGCTTCCTCTCTTTCCTTCCTTCACTCCTGAATTCTTATTTTTATCCAACCCCTGTCTGTCTGTGGGCCGGTTTCAGTAATTGTTATTTTCTTTTGACCCGCCTACACTCACTAACAGAATATCCCTTGGGAGCTGAACAGTAATGACCAAATCATGATCTGTTGAATAGTTTATACTATGTCCCTATCAAACAGCGACTGGACAAACATTATTAGGTTTTACATGTATTTATTTGTATTTCACCATAATTGGTTTCATTTTGTCCATTATCCTCCTTTTCTAGTCCAGTAGAATAGATTTGATATTTAGATTATGTGCCATTAGAACAGAGGGAGCCCTGTGGACGGGCCATTAGAATAGAGGGAGCCCTGTGGACGGGCCATTAGAACAGAGGGAGCCCTGTGGATGGGCCATTAGAATAGAGGGAGCCCTGTGGATGGGCCATTAGAATAGAGGGAGCCCTGTGGATGGGCCATTAGAATAGAGGGAGCCCTGTGGATGGGCCATTAGAATAGAGGGAGCCCTGTGGATGGGCCATTAGAACAGAGGGAGCCCTGTGGATGGGCCATTAGAACAGAGGGAGCCCTGTGGATGGGCCATTAGAATAGAGGGAGCCCTGTGGACGGGCCATTAGAACAGAGGGAGCCCTGTGGACGGGCCATTAGAATAGAGGGAGCCCTGTGGACGGGCCATTAGAACAGAGGGAGCCCTGTGGATGGGCCATTAGAATAGAGGGAGCCCTGTGGACGGGCCATTAGAACAGAGGGAGCCCTGTGGATGGGCCATTAGAATACAGGGAGCCCTGTGGACGGGCCATTAGAACAGAGGGAGCCCTGTGGACGGGCCATTAGAATAGAGGGAGCCCTGTGGATGGGCCCATTAGAATAGAGGGAGCCCTGTGGATGGGCCATTAGAACAGAGGGAGCCCTGTGGATGGGCCATTAGAACAGAGGGAGCCCTGTGGATGGGCCATTAGAACAGAGGGAGCCCTGTGGAGGGGCCATTAGAATAGAGGGAGCCCTGTGGACGGGCCATTAGAACAGAGGGAGCCCTGTGGACGGGCCATTAGAATAGAGGGAGCCCTGTGGACGGGCCATTAGAACAGAGGGAGCCCTGTGGATGGGCCATTAGAATAGAGGGAGCCCTGTGGACGGGCCATTAGAACAGAGGGAGCCCTGTGGATGGGCCATTAGAATACAGGGAGCCCTGTGGACGGGCCATTAGAACAGAGGGAGCCCTGTGGACGGGCCATTAGAATAGAGGGAGCCCTGTGGATGGGCCCATTAGAATAGAGGGAGCCCTGTGGATGGGCCATTAGAACAGAGGGAGCCCTGTGGATGGGCCATTAGAATAGAGGGAGCCCTGTGGATGGGCCATTAGAACAGAGGGAGCCCTGTGGATGGGCCATTAGAACAGAGGGAGCCCTGTGGATGGGCCATTAGAACAGAGGGAGCCCTGTGGATGGGCCATTAGAATAGAGGGAGCCCTGTGGATGGGCCATTAGAACAGAGGGAGCCCTGTGGATGGGCAATTAGAATACAGGGAGCCCTGTGGATGGGCCATTAGAATAGAGGGAGCCCTGTGGATGGGCCATTAGAACAGAGGGAGCCCTGTGGACGGGCCATTAGAACAGAGGGAGCCCTGTGGATGGGCCATTAGAATAGAGGGAGCCCTGTGGACGGGGCCATTAGAATACAGGGAGCCCTGTGGACGGGCCATTAGAACAGAGGGAGCCCTGTGGATGGGCCATTAGAATAGAGGGAGCCCTGTGGATGGGCCATTAGAATAGAGGGAGCCCTGTGGATGGGCCATTAGAACAGAGGGAGCCCTGTGGACGGGCCATTAGAACAGAGGGAGCCCTGTGGATGGGCCATTAGAATAGAGGGAGCCCTGTGGACGGGCCATTAGAACAGAGGGAGCCCTGTGGACGGGCCATTAGAATAGAGGGAGCCCTGTGGACGGGCCATTAGAATAGAGGGAGCCCTGTGGACGGGCCATTAGAATAGAGGGAGCCCTGTGGACGGGCCATTAGAATACAGGGAGCCCTGTGGACGGGCCATTAGAATACAGGGAGCCCTGTGGACGGGCCATTAGAACAGAGGGAGCCCTGTGGACGGGGCCATTAGAACAGAGGGAGCCCTGTGGACGGGGCCATTAGAACAGAGGGAGCCCTGTGGATGTGCCATTAGAACAGAGGGAGCCCTGTGGACGGGCCATTAGAATAGAGGGAGCCCTGTGGATGGGCCATTAGAATACAGGGAGCCCTGTGGATGGGCCATTAGAATAGAGGGAGCCCTGTGGATGGGCCATTAGAACAGAGGGAGCCCTGTGGATGGGCCATTAGAATAGAGGGAGCCCTGTGGACGGGCCATTAGAACAGAGGGAGCCCTGTGGACGGGCCATTAGAATAGAGGGAGCCCTGTGGACGGGCCATTAGAATAGAGGGAGCCCTGTGGACGGGCCATTAGAATAGAGGGAGCCCTGTGGACGGGCCATTAGAATACAGGGAGCCCTGTGGACGGGCCATTAGAATACAGGGAGCCCTGTGGACGGGCCATTAGAACAGAGGGAGCCCTGTGGACGGGGCCATTAGAACAGAGGGAGCCCTGTGGACGGGGCCATTAGAACAGAGGGAGCCCTGTGGATGTGCCATTAGAACAGAGGGAGCCCTGTGGACGGGCCATTAGAATAGAGGGAGCCCTGTGGATGGGCCATTAGAATACAGGGAGCCCTGTGGATGGGCCATTAGAATAGAGGGAGCCCTGTGGATGGGCCATTAGAACAGAGGGAGCCCTGTGGACGGGCCATTAGAACAGAGGGAGCCCTGTGGATGGGCCATTAGAATAGAGGGAGCCCTGTGGACGGGCCATTAGAATACAGGGAGCCCTGTGGATGGGCCATTAGAATAGAGGGAGCCCTGTGGATGGGCCATTAGAATAGAGGGAGCCCTGTGGATGGGCCATTAGAACAGAGGGAGCCCTGTGGACGGGCCATTAGAACAGAGGGAGCCCTGTGGATGGGCCATTAGAATACAGGGAGCCCTGTGGATGGGCCATTAGAATAGAGGGAGCCCTGTGGACGGGCCATTAGAACAGAGGGAGCCCTGTGGATGGGCCATTAGAATAGAGGGAGCCCTGTGGATGGGCCATTAGAACAGAGGGAGCCCTGTGGATGGGCAATTAGAATACAGGGAGCCCTGTGGATGGGCCATTAGAATAGAGGGAGCCCTGTGGACGGGCCATTAGAACAGAGGGAGCCCTGTGGACGGGCCATTAGAACAGAGGGAGCCCTGTGGATGGGCCATTAGAATAGAGGGAGCCCTGTGGACGGGCCATTAGAATACAGGGAGCCCTGTGGATGGGCCATTAGAATACAGGGAGCCCTGTGGATGGGCCATTAGAATAGAGGGAGCCCTGTGGATGGGCCATTAGAACAGAGGGAGCCCTGTGGACGGGCCATTAGAACAGAGGGAGCCCTGTGGATGGGCCATTAGAATAGAGGGAGCCCTGTGGACGGGCCATTAGAATACAGGGAGCACTGTGGATGGGCCATTAGAATAGAGGGAGCCCTGTGGATGGGCCATTAGAATAGAGAGAGCCCTGTGGATGGGCCATTAGAACAGAGGGAGCCCTGTGGACGGGCCATTAGAACAGAGGGAGCCCTGTGGATGGGCCATTAGAATAGAGGGAGCCCTGTGGACGGGCCATTAGAACAGAGGGAGCCCTGTGGACGGGCCATTAGAATAGAGGGAGCCCTGTGGACGGGCCATTAGAATAGAGGGAGCCCTGTGGACGGGCCATTAGAATAGAGGGAGCCCTGTGGACGGGCCATTAGAATAGAGGGAGCCCTGTGGACGGGCCATTAGAATACAGGGAGCCCTGTGGACGGGCCATTAGAATACAGGGAGCCCTGTGGACGGGCCATTAGAATACAGGGAGCCATGTGGACGGGGCCATTAGAACAGAGGGAGCCCTGTGGACGGGGCCATTAGAACAGAGGGAGCCCTGTGGACGGGGCCATTAGAACAGAGGGAGCCCTGTGGACGGGCCATTAGAATAGAGGGAGCCCTGTGGATGGGCCATTAGAATACAGGGAGCCCTGTGGACGGGCCATTAGAATAGAGGGAGCCCTGTGGACGGGCCATTAGAATAGAGGGAGCCCTGTGGATGGGCCATTAGAATAGAGGGAGCCCTGTGGATGGGCCATTAGAATACGAGGAGCCCTGTGGATGGGCCATTAGAATAGAGGGAGCCCTGTGGACGGGCCATTAGAATAGAGGGAGCCCTGTGGACGGGCCATTAGAATAGAGGGAGCCCTGTGGACGGGCCCATTAGAACAGAGGGAGCCCTGTGGACGGGCCATTAGAATACAGGGAGCCCTGTGGACGGGCCATTAGAATACAGGGAGCCCTGTGGATGGGCCATTAGAATAGAGGGAGCCCTGTGGATGGGCCATTAGAACAGAGGGAGCCCTGTGGATGGGCCATTAGAATAGAGGGAGCCCTGTGGACGGGCCATTAGAATACAGGGAGCCCTGTGGACGGGCCATTAGAATAGAGGGAGTCCTGTGGACGGGCCATTAGAATAGAGGGAGCCCTGTGGACGGGCCATTAGAATAGAGGGAGCCCTGTGGATGGGCCATTAGAATACAGGGAGCCCTGTGGATGGGCCATTAGAATACAGGGAGCCCTGTGGACGGGCCATTAGAATAGAGGGATCCCTGTGGATGGGCAATTAGAACAGAGGGAGCCCTGTGGATGGGCCATTAGAATACAGGGAGCCCTGTGGACGGGGCCATTAGAACAGAGGGAGCCCTGTGGACGGGCCATTAGAATAGAGGGAGCCCTGTGGATGGGCCATTAGAATAGAGGGAGCCCTGTGGACGGGCCCATTAGAATAGAGGGAGCCCTGTGGATGGGCCATTAGAATAGAGGGAGCCCTGTGGATGGGCCATTAGAATAGAGGGAGCCCTGTGGATGGGCCATTAGAATACGAGGAGCCCTGTGGATGGGCCATTAGAATACGAGGAGCCCTGTGGATGGGCCATTAGAATAGAGGGAGCCCTGTGGATGGGCCATTAGAATACGAGGAGCCCTGTGGATGGGCCATTAGAATACGAGGAGCCCTGTGGATGGGCCATTAGAATACGAGGAGCCCTGTGGATGGGCCATTAGAATACAGGGAGCCCTGTAGATGGGCCATTAGAATACGAGGCGCCCTGTGGATGGGCCATTAGAATACCGGGAGCCCTGTGGATGGGCCATTAGAATACAGGGAGCCCTGTGGATGGGCCATTAGAATACCGGGAGCCCTGTGGATGGGCCATTAGAATACCGGGAGCCCTGTGGATGGTCTATTAGAATAGAGGGAGAACTGTGGATGGGCCATTTGTTCTTGTCATGTCACAGCCCTGCAGCTGGATGCAGAACAGTTGGAGTCTATGAGAAAGAGATTGTTGTAAAGTACAATATAAATCACTAGTATTCCTTTTTTGGTGGGAGGGGAAGGTTTATATCAGCTGAAACCTGGGGAGGGCTCTTGGGAAATGTAGTTTATTTAATTTTAACATATTCTATGCTTATATTGACTACATCTATTTACTTTAAAATGGGATCGTGCTACACAGTAATACCTACTATTACACATGTACTATATAGTAATACCTTCTATTACACATGTACTATATAGTAATACCTTCTATTACACGTGTACTATATAGTAATACCTACTATTACGCATGTACTATATAGTAAAACCTACTATTACGCGTGTACTATATATTAATGCCTACTATTACACGTGTGCTATATAGTACTATCTACTATTACACGTGTACTATATAGTAATATCTACTATTACACGTGTATGCTGATATTGACTATATAGTACTACTTATGAGATCAGGTTTTCAGAATATTGCCAATATTTAAAAAACACTTGTGTTCATCATAATAATAAATATACATTGTATGTGGACACCCATTCAAATGAGTGGATTCAGCTTTTTTAGCCACACCCATTGCTGACAGGTGTATAAAATCGAGCACACAGCCATGCATTCTCCATAGACAAACATTGGCAGTAGAATGGCTTTACTGAAGAGCTCAGTGACTTTCAACGTGGAACCGTCATAGGATGCCAACTTTCCAACAAGTCAGTTCGTCAAATTTCTGCCTCTGAAAGCAACATCAGCACAAGAACTGTTAGTCGGAAGCTTCATGAAATGGGTTTTCATGGCCGAGCAGCCGCAGACAAGCCTAAAATCAACATGCGCAATGCCGTCGGCTGGAGTGGTGTAAAGCTCGCCACCATTGGATTCTGGAGCAGTGGAAATGCGTTCTCTGGAGGGATGAACCACGCTTCACCATCTGGCAGTCCAACGGACACATCTGGGTTTGGCAGATGCCAGGCAACGCTACCTGCCCCAAAGCATAGTGCCAACTGTAAGGTTTGATGAAGAAGGCATAATGGTCTGTTTTTCATGGTTCGGGCCCCTTGAAGGGAAATTGTATTTATACATTTTTTTACCCCCTTTTTCTCCCGTATTTAGTGATTTTCCAATTGGTAGTTACAGTCTTGTCCCATCGCTGCAACTCCCGTACGGACTCAGGAGAGGCGAAGGTCGAGAGTCATGCGTCCTCCGAAAACATGACCCTGCCAAGCCACACTGCTTCTTGACACACTGCTCGCTTAATCCAGAAGCCAGCCACACCAATGTGTCAGAGGAAACGCCGCACAACTGGCGATGGCATCAGCGTGCATGTGCCCTGCCCGCCACAAGGAGTCGCTAGAGCGCGATGGGACAAGAACAACCCGGCTGGCTAAACCCTCCCCTAACCCGGACGACGCTGGGCCAATTGTGCGCCGCCTCATGGGTACCCCTGTCGTGGCCGGCTGCGACACAGCCTGGGATCGAACCTGGGTCTGTAGTGACTGTGATGCAGTGCCTTAGACGCTACAACATACAATATCATTCTTGACAATTCTGTGCTTCCAACTTCGTGGCAACAGTTTGATGAAGGCTCTTTCCTTGTTTCAGAATGACAAAGCCCCCCGTGAACAAAGCGAGGTCCAGGCTGAAAGAGACAGCAGCATGGAAGTATTATACATCCTCCCTTGTGGACATGTAACAATCAAAACACTTCAAGTTTTCAAGTTGATAGAGAGAAGTGGAGTTATTACAGTTTAATTGAAGACAATTATTTTTAACAAAGATGACATTTTATTTAATCTTTAGAGATATTGTTTATTTTAGAGGCCAACCGATTAATCGGAATGGCCGATTAATTAGGGCCGATTTCAAGTTTTCATAACAATCGGAAATCGGTATTTTTGGACGCCCCCGATTTGGCTGATTTTTTTTATTTTTTATTTTTTTTAGACCTTCATTTAACTAGGCAAGTCAGTTAACAACACATTCTTATTTTCAATGACGGCCTAGGAACGGTGGGTTATCTGCCTTGTTCAGGGGCAGAACGACAGATTTTTACCTTGTCAGCTCAGGGATTCAATCTTGCAACCTTACGGTTAACTAGTCCAACGCTCTAACCACCTGCTTTACATTGCACTCCACGAGGAGCCTGCCTGTTACGCGAATGCAGTAAGAAGCCAAGGTAAGTTGCTAGCTAGCATTAAACTTATCTTATAAAAAACAATCAATCAATCATGATCACTTGTTAACTACACATGGTTGATGATATTACTAGTTTATCTAGCCTGTCCTGCGTTGCATATAATCGCTTAGGTACACGTTGCTCCAACTATAAACATCAATGTCTTTCTTAAAATCAATACACAAGTATATATTTTTAAACCTGCATATTTAGTTAATATTGCCTGCTAACATGAATTTATTTTAACTAGGGAAAATGTGTCACTTCTCTTGCAAACAGAGTCAGGGTATATGCAGCAGTTTGGGCCGCCTGGCTCGTTGCGAACTGTGAAGACTATTTCTTCCTAACAAAGACAGCCGACTTCGCCAAACGGGGGATGATTTTACAAAAGCGCATTTGCGAAAAAAGCACAATCGTTGCACGACTATACCTAACCATAAACATCAATGCCTTTCTTAAAATCAATACACAGAAGTATATATTTTTAAACCTGCATATTTAGCTAAAAGAAATCCAGGTTAGCAGGCAATATTAACCAGGTAAAATTGTGTCATTTTGCGTTCATTGCACGCAGTCAGGGTATATGCAACAGTTTGGGCCGCCTGGCTCGTTGCGAACTAATTTGCCAGAATTTTACGTAATTATGACATAATATTGAAGGTTGTGCAATGTAACAGGAATAACGTTTTGTTTTCGAGATGATAGTTTCCGGATTCAACCATATTAATGCCCTAAGGCTCGTGTTTCTGTGTGTTATTATGTTATAATTAAGTCTATGATTTGATATAGCAGTCTGACTGAGCGATGGTAGGCAGCAGCAGGCTCGTAAGCATTAATTCGAACAGCCCTTCGCAATGCATTGCGCTGTTTATGACTTCAAGCCTGTCAACTCCCAAGATGACGCTGGTGTAACCGATGTGAAATGGCTAGCTAGTTAGCCGGGTGCGCGCTAATAGCGTTTCAAACGTCACTCGCTCTGAGACTTGGGGTAGTTGTTTCCCTTGCTCTACATGGGTAACGCTGCTTCGAGGGTGGCTGTTGTCGATGTGTTCCTGGTTTGAGCCCAGGTAGGAGCGAGGAGAGGGACGGAAGCTATACTGTTACACTGGCAATACTAAAGTGCCTATAAGAACATCCAATAGTCAAAGGTATATGAAATACAAATCGAAAAGAGAAATAGTCCTATAATTCCTATAATAACTACAACCTAAAACATCTTACCTGGGAATATTGAAGACTCATGTTAAAAGGAACCACCAGCTTTCATATGTTCTCATGTTCTGAGCAAGGAACTTAAACGTTAGCTTTTTTACATGGCACATATTGCACTTTTACTTTCTTCTCCAACACTTTGTTTTTGCATTATTTAAACCAAATTGAACATGTTTCATTATTTATTTGAGGCTAAATTGATTTTATTGATGTATTATATTAAGTTAAAATAAGTGTTCATTCAGTATTGTTGTAATTGTCATTATAAAATTAAAAAAATGGGCTGATTAATCGGAATCGGCTTTTTTGGTCCTCCAATAATCGGTATCGGCGTTGAAAAAGCATAATCGGTCGACCTCTAGTTTATTTGTTGTTTATCTTTACTCAAACGTACTAGAGACAGACATGATTTGAGTTAATGGACTTTGAGTTTGGCGTCGATCAGATGTTTGGTTTATGAGAAGATATGGCGGAGGTCATAGGTTCATGAGGCAAATACGTTCACTATGATGAGAAACACTTGTACCGAGGTTCTAGGTTGTACATCAAACAGGGTGGCGGGCTGAACCTTCTACTTTGAATGCTTCTTACAGTGCCACCTATGGGCCAATCTGTGACTTTTTGGTGTCTGAGTAGTAGTGTTGACATACAGTACTTCAATATTGTTGAAGTATACTTTTTCCAAACAATCAGGCATTGAGATATTTGCAACAAGTGCAAAAGAATAATAAAGAAAAATATTTAGTTTGTTTTATTTCACCTTTATTTTAGTGGGGAGTCCCATTGAGATACAGATCTATTACAAGGGAGCCCTGCTTCACTGCTACTTATCACCACTAACAGTAGAGCTTCACATCTAATCTATTACAAGGGAGCCCTGCTTCACTGCTACTTACCACCACTAACAGCAGAGCTTCAAATCTAATCTATTACAAGGGAGCACTGCTTCACTGCTACTTATCACCACTAACAGTAGAGCTTCAAATCTAATCTATTACAAGGGAGCCCTGCTTCACTGCTACTTATCACCACTAACAGCAGAGCTTCAAATCTAATCTATTACAAGGGAGCCCTGCTTCACTGCTACTTATCACCACTAACAGTAGAGCTTTAAATCTATTCTTGTTTCATGGTTTTGTCATGGTTAGAGGCTGAGCAGAGCTCTATAATAATAGACAATGTCATGTTTGTAGGCTGAGCAGAGCTCTATAATAATAGGTAATGTCATGTTTTAGGCTGAGCAGAGCTCTATAATAATAGATAATGTCATGGTTACAGGCTGAGCAGAGCTCTATAATAATAGATAATGTCATGTCTTTAGGCTGAGCAGAGCTCTATAATAATAGATAATGTCCTGTCTTTAGGCTGAGCAGAGCTCTATAATAATAGATCATGTCAAGATAATTTCCTGGCTTTAGGCTGAGCAGAGCACTATAATAATAGATAATGTCATGTTTACAGGTCTTTTTGCTGATGCTGTGTTTGACTTTGAATGTGAGTTTGCGTGAACTCAGGCTGGCTGGGCTGGCTGGTCTGGCCCATCTTGGTAGGGGGGCCGACCCATCTCGGTAGGGGGGCCGGCCCATCTCGGTAGGGGGGCCGGCCCATCTCGGTAGGGGGGCCAACCCATCTCGGTAGGGGGGCCAGCCCATCTCGGTAGGGGGGCCAGCCCATCTCGGTAGGGGGGCCAGCCCATCTTAGTAGGGGGGCCAGCCCATCTTGGTAGGGGGCCGGCTATTGCCCACTGATCAGCCAAAGGCTCATTATGGATTCAGTAACCCAATACATCATCAAACTGTACTGATCTCTATCAGAGATTCAGTAACCCAATACATCATCAAACTGTACTGATCTCTATCAGAGATTCAGTAACGGTCACGTCCTGACCATAGTAAGATGTCATTTTCTATGGTAGAGTAGGTCAGGGCGTGACAGGGGGTGTTTTTCTATGTTTTGTATTTCTATGTTCATGTTCTAGTTTTGTATTTCTATGTTGGTTTTGTTTGGGATGATCTCCAATTAGAGGCAGCTGGTCCTCGTTGTCTCTAATTGGAGATCAGTTTTACAGCCCGGAACCTCCAGCGTCCCGGAACCTCCAGCGGCGGCCTGCAGCCCGGAACCTCCAGCGGCGGCCTGCAGCCCAGAACCTCCGGCGATGATCCACGGTCCAGTGGCACAGAAGCAGAGGGATCAGCGGGCGGAGCGGGGGTTACGCCCCGAGCCAGAGCCGTCTCCTTTGTTGGAGGATCCGCGGGATAATAAAGTTGTGTACTGCACCAGAGCCGCCATAGACAGTAGTTACCCACCCTACCCTCCCTTTTTTTTTTTTTTTTTTTGGGGGGGGGGGGGGGGGAGTTTGTTGTTGTTTTGTTTAGGTGCGGTCGGAGTCCGCACCTTTGGTGGGGGGGTACTGTCACGTCCTGACCATAGTAAGATGTTATTTTCTATGGTAGAGTAGGTCAGGGCGTGACAGGGGGTGTTTTTCTATGTTTTGTATTTCTATGTTCTAGTTTTGTATTTTTATGTTGGTTTTGTTTGGGATGATCTCCAATTAGAGGCAGCTGGTCCTCGTTGTCTCTAATTGGAGATCATACTTCAGTAGGGTTTTTTTCCACCTGGGTTTGTGGGAGATTATTTTTGAGTAGTGTATGTTTCACCTCTGCTTCACGGTTTGTTGTTTTGTTACTTCAGTTCATTGTTTATGTATCGTATAGTTTCACAGTGAAAATAAAATGTGGAACGACACACACGCTGCACTTTGGTCGGCTTCTCCTTTCGACAACCGTGACATTAACCCAATACATCATCAGACTGTACTGATCTCTATCAGAGATTCAGTAACCCAATACATCATCAAACTGTACTGATCTCTATCAGACGTGGATAAGTGTAGTTCTAAGGTATTGTATATGTATTTCTATGTTGAAAAGGATTCAAAGGGAAAATGGCATATGGCATATGATACGCCTTTTAAGTATCTAAATATGTGGGATATGGACCAACAACTGGGATATCTAACAACACTATAGGTAGGTGTTGAAACAGGTGGGATATCTAACAACACTATAGGTAGGCGTTATAACAGGTGGGATATCTAACAACACTATAGGTAGGCGTTATAACAGGTGGGATATCTAACAACACTATAGGTAGGCGTTATAACAGGTGGGATATCTAACAACACTATAGGTAGGCGTTATAACAGGTGGGATATCTAACAACACTATAGGTAGGTGTTATAACAGGTGGGATATCTAACAACACTATAGGTAGGCGTTATAACAGGTGGGATATCTAACAACACTATAGGTAGGCGTTATAACAGGTGGGATATCTAACAACACTAAAGGTAGGCGTTATAACAGGTGGGATATCTAACAACACTATAGGTAGGTGTTATAACAGGTGGGATATCTAACAACACTATAGGTAGGTGTTATAACAGGTAGTATATCTAACACTATAGGTAGGTGTTATAACAGGTGGGATATGGTAATGAGAGGCCCTTAGCTTCATCTGGAAGTAATAGGAGACAGACATTATGAGTCAGCAAACTATTGACCACATCACTAAAGCCCATTCATGTCTCCATGTTGTTAAGGTAATGGTTCTCTAAGTGTTTACCACATCACTAAAGCCCTTTCATGTCTCCATGTTGTTAAGGTAATGGTTCTCTAAGTGTTGACCACATCACTAAAGCCCATTCATGTCTCCATGTTGTTAAGGTAATGGTTCTCTAAGTGTTTACCACATCACTAAAGCCCATTCATGTCTCCATGTTGTTAAGGTAATGGTTCTCTAAGTGTTTACCACATCACTAAAGCCCATTCATGTCTCCATGTTGGTAAGGTAATGGTTCTCTAAGTGTTGACCACATCACTAAAGCCCATTCATGTCTCCATGTTGGTAAGGTAATGGGTATCTAAGTGTTGACCACATCACTAAAGCCCATTCATGTCTCCATGTTGGTAAGGTAATGGGTATCTAAGTGTTTACCACATCACTAAAGCCCATTCATCTCTCCATGTTGGTAAGGTAATGGTTCTCTAAGTGTTGACCACATCACTAAAGCCCATTCATGTCTCCATGTTGTTAAGGTAATGGTTCTCTAAGTGTTTACCACATCACTAAAGCCCATTCATGTCTCCATGTTGTTAAGGTAATGGTTCTCTAAGTGTTTACCACATCACTAAAGCCCATTCATGTCTCCATGTTGGTAATGTAATGGTTTTCTAAGTGTTGACCACATCACTAAAGCCCATTCATGTCTCCATGTTGGTAAGGTAATGGGTATCTAAGTGTTTACCACATCACTAAAGCCCATTCATGTCTCCATGTTGTTTTTCTCAAATTTGAGCTTTTTTGTCATTTTGGTATTGACAAGGTTAAGTGTCATAAAGGGGGTGTTTGAGAAAAGACCCTCATTCTGAACGCATATAAGTGACACATTTTAAATAACTTGTGCTCATCTAAGGACTACTCCACTAGATGATGCATCATGGGGGGAATAAAACTTAATACAAACAAATATTGGAGTTTTTACAGCAACTTGAACAAGTGTTACGGTAATGAGAAATATGTCCACAGATACTTTTCATGAGAATCACCTCATGATTGAGAAAGCTAATTTCAACTGTCCAGTGTTGCACATAATTTTTATTTATATAATAAAATGTTTAACAAATCACTTAATTTCAATAGCTCATTCACAATGTGACCGAGAAACCTAAAACCAATTTAGGATTGTTCACAGGGTAGGTTTTCCCATAGGATTGTTCAACCTATGGTTTTCCCATAAAGTACTTACACGTTTATATATAAATATTAGTCACTTTTAAATTTCAATAGCTGGTTTTCAAACATGTGACCTAGCAATCTTCAAGGACTGAAGAGTTTGTGTCCCAGTTTTTAAGACCGTACTTACTGGTTTTACTCAGATCTCCCGTCTCCTCTTCCTCTCCTTCCTCTTCTTTCAACATGAAAGTAATCTGCCCCTCTTCCTCTCCTTCCTCCCCCTCTTCTTTCAACGTGAAAGTAATCTGCCCCTCTTCCTCCCCCTCTTCTTTCAACGTGACAGTAATCTCCCCCTCCTCCTTCACTCCGAAAACTCCTTCTTCCTCTTGTTTAACAGTAACATCCTCCTCCTCTTTCACTTCAAAAGCTTCTTTCTCTTCTGTCACTGTAACTTCTTTCTCTTCTTCTTTTACTGTAACAACCTCATCCTCTACTTCTTGTTTAACTGTGACAGCCTCTTCTTCTTTAGCAGGAGTGGAGTAGCTTAGTGAACTCATGGTCGGGGATCTTAGCTAGCTGGCTACTTAGCATTAGCGATTAGCCTAGTGCAAAACTAATTTGGCAAGCCAGCTACCTGATAAACAACGTAAATAATACATTAAATGGACCAACAAGTAGACAAAACAGAAGTATGTTTAAAACACAGTGACTAATGTACATCAAAACAGCCTAAAAACATTTAATGTTTTCGGCTACGGAGGTGGCCGACTATCTGTTGTTCCTGTTGAAGAAGTGTCCCGTCTACTACATTAGACGTCACACTGGCAGTATCGCCTGAAATATGCACATCGCCATCTGCTGATTGGAGTGGGTAACGCAGTTGATCATTATTTCTTTTGGGGGGGCAAACATTTCTTTAATCGAAGTGTAATATTATATGTAAACGTACAATGAGAAGCGTGTGTTGATGGATTAGTGCAGATTTTTTAAAAGAGAGAATTTAAATACTGTACTACACAACAGTAGTAGGCCTGATTATCAACAATGACGAGACATCTACAGCAGGGGTGGGCAACCCCGGTCCTCAGGGGCCTGATTGATGTAACACTTTTTCTCCATCCCTATCAAACACAGCTGATTAATCAAACTGTATTCTAAACTGAAGATCCTGATTAGGTGATTATTGGAGTCAGGTGTGTTAGCTGGGGATGGGGTAAAACTGTGACACCAATCAGGCGCCAGAGGACTGGAATTGCCCACCCCCCGGCCTACAGGTGAGGGCCCTAGCGATTGGTGCCAGGAAAATAATCTCTCCCTCAACGTCACCAAAATGAAAGAGCTGATCGAAAGCGCTGACCCCATCCACATCAACGGGACTGCAGTGGAGAAGGTGAAAAGCTTCAAGTTCCTTTGCGTACACATCACTGATAATCTGAAATGGTCCAGACAGTGTGGTGAAGAAAGTGCAACCCTCCAGGACACCTAAAGTACCCGATGTCACAGGAAGCGCTGCCTGTTCACCCCGCTATCACCCAGAAGGTGAGGTCAGTACAGGTGCATCAAAGCTGGGACAGAGAGACTGAAAAACAGCTTATATCTCAAGGCCATCAGACTGTTAAATATCCATCACTAGCTGACTACCACCCGGTTACTCAACCCTGCACCTTAGAGGCTGCTGCCCTATCTATATACATAGACATGGAATCACTGGTTACTTTAATAATGGGAAACTAGTCACTTTAATAATGTTTACATACTGTTGTACTCACTTCATATGTATATACTGTATTGTACTATATTTTAGTGAATGCCACTCCGACATTGCTCATCCTAATATTTATATATTTCTTAATTCCACTCTCACTTTTAGATTTGTGTGTGTGTGTGTGTGTATTGTTGTGAATCGTTAGATACTACTGCGCTGTTGGATATAGGAACACAATCATATCGCTACATCCGCAATAACATCTGCTAAATATGTGTATGTGGCCAATACAATTAGATTTTATTTTACAGCACATCCGCATGAGCATTTAAGCCCTAGTTCATGCAGCGCTCTATCGCCGCACCAAACAAAAAAATGTCACTTTCTCTTAGGAAAGATTAACGACAGAGTGGCCTGTCGACTCAAACTGAATTATTCCACTGTTCTGTCGTTCGCTACATACTTCAGTCTGAGACTGACGTCATTGAAGTCGATTGTGGTGACGTCAAAATGAGGGGTGTTACACAAAACAAAGTAATCAACGATTGGCTCATCCCCAACCAATCAGAGTAGCAACTCCAATGACGATTTTTCAAACCACTGCTCTGACCCAACCCATCGGTTTCTGTGACCAATCAGAACAGTTATTGTTTCTGTTCTAGAAGTTGTCGTGGAGGTACACTGACCCAGACTAATTGCGGAGAACAAACTCATGTATGTGGCTTAGCGTTTGGCCGGAGCAAGGAGATTGGTTAGCCGTCTGAAACAATAGAGTGCGCCTTGTTGTACTTTTGACGATTGTTCGGCAGCTTCTGCTGCTCTTTCGGCGTGGTGCAGGTGTAGTACGACTCTGTTTCATGAAGCGTGCTAGAGCAGTTCTTCCATTGTCGGGAGAAATGATAATGCATATTAATATATGTTAATTACATCCAAATAAAAGTTTATTTTCTACCACACCCACAACGGAAGCATAATCATGGCCACGGATTCGCAGATGGAGGATTTCTGTGAGAGGTCGTCATTATACCTAATTTCGACCCTAGACCAACGAGGGAGTCTGCTGCAGTGTTGAGAGCGGTTGTATGAATCCAATCGTTACGTCAAGCAAAGATCTTAACCCTGCCAAGCTGCTCTTAATTGTTCCCTTAGATGAATTGTGGAACGGTCTTATTCAGTTAGTACTTTAGTACCTTAGTCACATGCGATATCTCAGACAACACTGGCCTGATTTTGACTAAACTTGGTGAATGATATGTCTTGCCATAGAGATCTGGCATTTACCAAATTACACTGATTGGCCAGATGGTGGCACTGAAAATGTAAGCTTTTGAAAGGTCACGACCTTTCCACCCGTTTGACCTAAAGTCATCAGTGCATTGGTTCCTTGTGAGAAAAGGGACCAATTTGCCTCAGTGACCCATGGTCGTCACTAGTTACCACAGTCACAAAGTCAGAAGGCCCGCCTCCTCGACCAATCAGATGACCGGCTTCATAAGTGCCATGGGATCTTTAGTGACCACAGACTTGGGACATCTGTTTTAAAGTCCCATCTTCTTCCATTTTGTTGAGGAACATTCCATTGTTAGTTAGTAATTCAACATTAAAATTAAATTAGTTGTAAAAATGTATTTTATACATTTCAATGACCAGTCTAAGCAATTACTGCCTTCTTGTAAATTCAGCCTCACATTTCCTTTGTTTGTCTGTCTTTCCTCTTGGTGACATTCATATGTCTTTGTGCCAACAACTTGAAATGGAACCCCATTTAAATAGGATCCTTTTCCTCTCCCAACTGTTGTTTTCCTGTTAAAGGCTGGACATCTGGTGAAGGTTAACAACATGATATATTACTATTAGAATGAAAGGCTTGTATGGAAACTAACAACGTTTCTCTATCCAGTAGAATAACTCCTCTGTGCTTGGAATGGAATCCCTGATGCCAGCTAGCGAACTCATTTTAGATGAGGCTATTAACAGTTAGCTACTAGGCATCTGAAACAAGAGCATACTACTTACCCTTTTGACCAAAATAATGGTCCTTTCTCAATGTTATGAATGTTAGTGACATTGCCAATTCTTGTTCCCGAATGTCATCAATCTACACACAATACCCCATAATGACAAAGCAAAAACTGGTTGTTTGAAATGTTATCAAATTTACAAAATTAAAATACATATGACATTTACATAAATATTCAGAAGCACCTTGGGCAGCAATTACAGACTCGGGTTTTCTTGGGTATGACGCTACAAGCTTGGCACAACAGTATTTGTGAAGTTTCTCCCATTTTTCTCTGCAGATCCTCTCAAGCTCTGTCAGGTTGGATGGGGAGCATCGCTGCACAGCTATTTTCAGGTCTCCAGAGATGTTCGATCAAGTTCAAGTCCGGGCTCTGGTTGGGCCACTCAATGACATTCAGAGACTTGTCCCGAAGCCACTCCTGCGTTGTCTTGGCTGTGTGCTTAGGGTCATTGTCCTGTTGGAAGGTGAACCTTCGCTCCAGTCTGAGGTCCTGAGTGCTCTGGAGCAGGTTTTCATCAAGAATCTCTGTACTTTTCTCTGTTCATCTTTGCCTCGATCCTGACAATTCTCACAGTCCCTGCCACTGAAAAACATCCCCACAGCATGATGCTGCCGCCACCATGCTTCACTGTAGGGATGGTGCCAGGTTTCCTCCAGACTTGGCATTCAGGCCAAAGAGTTAAATCTTGGTTTCATCAGACCAGAGAATGTTGTTTTTCATGGTCTGAGAATCCTTTAGGTGCCTTTTGGCAAAACTCCAGTGGCTGTCATGTGCCTTTTACTAAGGAGTGGCTTCTGTCTGTTCACTCTATTATAAAAGCCTGACTGGTGGAATGCTGCAGAGATGGTTGTCCTTCTGGAAGGTTCTCTCCCTTGATTGCTCAGTTCGGCCAGGTCTAGGAAGAGTCTTGGTGGTTCCAAATTTCTTCAATTTAAGAATGATGGAGGCAACTGTGTTCAATGTTGCAGACATTTTTTGGTAGCCTTCTCCAGATCTGTGCCTCAACACGATCCTGTCTCGGAGCGCTACGGACAATTCCTCCGACCTCATTGCTTGGTTTTTGCTCTGACACGCACTGTCAACTGTACGACCTTATATAGACAGGGGTGTCTTTCCAAATCATGACCAATTCATAGAAACAGGATGCACCTGAGATCAATTTCAAGTCTGAAAGCAAAGGGTCTGAATACTTATGTAAATAAGGTATGTCTTTTTTATTTTTAATACATTTGCAAACATTTCTAAACCTGTTTTCGCTTTGTCATTATGGGTTATTGTTTGTATATTGAGGATTTTATTTAATCCATTTTAGAATAAGGCTGTAATGTAACAAAATGCGGAAAAAGTCAAGGGGTCTGTATACTTTCCGAATGTCTTTTAAACAAATGTTTTCCCGCAAATCGGAATACACTCCCTTATCTGATTGGTCAAGTAGGCGGGCCTTCTGACTTTGACTGTGGTAACTTTTGAATTTTGTGAAAAACACTTAAAACGCTACTCTTCTGGCACTGAATGATCGATCTGCACCAAACTTGATATGTGGCATCTATGGCCAAAGGTCTCTAAACACCCCTGTGGACTGTCACATAAAGGCATATAAATCAGTCAGGGATATTCGTATTGTAACAACATTTGCAGACACTGTCAAGACTCAATATATTAAAGAACATTCATATCAACCACACGGTGGTGCTATAATGGGCACATGTTTATATCTCTTTATCTGTTTGACTCAGAGTGCTGAAATTTGGCACACATGCTCAAAGATATGAGTCTAGTATCTGACACCACTGGCCCAACTTTGACGAAACTTGGGTGAATGATGAGTCTTTCCATAGATCCGGTATTTGCTAAATTACACTGATTGGCCAAAGGGGGCGCTGCATCATTCGTGGGGGTCAACATGTTTACTGTTATTTTTCTATTCAGTTCAAATCGCCATAAATTCAGCATCCGAACAGTGCGTAAGGCAATTTCATATTAATTCAAGTAGACTTAACAGATAATATTAAAATGAACAGACTAGGTCTTTACTCCTCCTGCATGGTGTAACAATACATAGATGTATATAATGAACGTCCACTAGTGGCTAACACACTTCAAAGATATGAATATTTTAATCCAGAAAAGTATGTTGCATTAATCAAATCCGTGTTCTCTCATGGTGGAATAATGGGACTTTTAAAACAACTGGGAAAGTCGGAGCGCTATACACACATGTACACATGGATTTTGTGTTCTAGATATGTGGTAGTAGAGTAGAGGCCTGAGGGCACACACTTAATATGTTGTGAAATCTGTTATGAATGTATTGTAATGTTTTAAAAATGTAGAACTGCCTTAATTTCGCAGGACCCCAGGAAGAGTAGCAGGGATCCATAATGAATACAAATACAAAGGATTGTGAAAGGCTACTTACTTATATAATTATGTACATTTTGCAATATGAAAAGCATATGATGAACAACAGAGGGTTTATACTTGTATCCAATCAATCAAAGCTCAACAAAACCCAATAGACATCTGATATTAGACATGATCATGTCTCTAAATGAAACAACAACAGGAACCTTATTCTGGTTTCATATATCCAATTTGATTTCATGAGGATTAAACAAAAACACAAATTATAGGTCAAAAACACAAGTCAGAACACAACCTCTCTATTTTCTCATGTGATTTCAGGTCCTCTAACTGGGAAAATGCCTTTCCACAATGAGAGCAGTGGTATGTCTTCTCCTCCTGTGTATGTATTCTTTCATGCTTATTCAGGTGCCTTAACCAATTAAATCTCTTTCCACACTGGGAGCAGTGGTAGGTCTTATCCCCTCCTGTGTGTGTCCTGTCATGCATAATCAGGGCTTCTAACTGGGTAAACCGCTTTCCACACAAGGAACATTGATAGAGCTTTTTTTGTGTGTGCATTCGCTCATGCGATTTCAGAGTCCCTAACCACCTAATACTTTTTCCACAATGGGAACAGGAGTAAGGCTTCTCTCCAGAGTGTATTTGCTTATGACTTTTCAGGTAATCTAACCGAGTAAAACACTTTCCACACTGGGAACAGTGGTAAGGCTTTTCTCCTGTGTGTGTTCTCTTGTGTGATTTCAGTTGCTGTGATCGGATAAAACTTTTTCCACACTGGGAGCAGTGGTGAGGTCTCGCTGATTTGGACGTCTCTGGGTCTGGTTCCCCTGAATGACTCTCCCCGCTGTCAGAGTGAGAGTCTGGTCGCTCTCCTGCTAAAGAAAAACAAATGATTTAGTTAAATACTAAACAGAGCCCTGAATGAAACCTCCATGTGATAAACTATCTTCCTATGTGGTTTAATGGGCTGTCTGTGCGCCGGGTTCAGTTATTGTTATTTTCTTTTGACCCGCCTAGACGCACTAAGAATATCCCAGGCAAATCATGATCTGTTGAATTGTTTATAGTATGTCCCTATCAAACAGCGACTGGACAAACATTAGGTTTTACATTTATTTATTTGTATTTCACCATAATTGGTTTTGTTCGGTCGATTATCCTCCTTTTCTAGTCCAATAGAATTTATTTGATATTTAGATTATGTGGCATTAGAACAGAGGGAGCCCTGTGGACGGGCCATTAGAATAGAGGGAGCCCTGTGGACGGGCCATTAGAACAGAGGGAGCCCTGTGGACGGGCCATTAGAACAGAGGGAGCCCTGTGGACGGGCCATTAGAACAGAGGGAGCCCTGTGGACGGGCCATTAGAACAGAGGGAGCCCTGTGGACGGGCCATTAGAATACAGGGAGCCCTGTGGACGGGCCATTAGAATACAGGGAGCCCTGTGGACGGGCCATTAGAATACAGGGAGCCCTGTGGACGGGCCATTAGAATACAGGGAGCCCTGTGGACGGGCCATTAGAATACAGGGAGCCCTGTGGACGGGCCATTAGAATACAGGGAGCCCTGTGGACGGGCCATTAGAATACAGGGAGCCCTGTGGACGGGCCATTAGAATACAGGGAGCCCTGTGGACGGGCCATTAGAATACAGGGAGCCCTGTGGACGGGCCATTAGAATACAGGGAGCCCTGTGGACGGGCCATTAGAATACAGGGAGCCCTGTGGACGGGCCATTAGAATACAGGGAGCCTTGTGGATGGGCCATTAGAACAGAAGGAGGAGGTTTATATCAGCTGCGACTTGAGGAGGGCCCTTGGGAAATGTAGTTTATTATTATTTATTTTTTTACATATTCTATGCTGATATTGACTACATCTATTTACTTTAAAATGGGATTGTACTACATAGTAATACCTACTATTACACGTGTACTATAGTAATACCTACTATTACACATGTACTATATAGTAATACCTACTATTACACGTGCACTATATAGTAATGCCTACTATTACGCGTGTACTATATAGTAATGCCTACTATTACACGTGTGCTATATAGTAATGCCTACTATTACGCGTGTACTATATAGTAATGCCTACTATTACACGTGTGCTATATAGTAATGCCTACTATTACACATGTGCTATATAGTAACCTATTACACGTGTACTATATATTAATACCTACTATTACACGTGTATGCTGATACTGACTATATAGTACTACTTACTATTACATTCTGACCGGGTTTTCTGGAAAACCAGGGAATTTATGGAAAGTTACCAGATTTATGCAATCCTACTTCCTATGAGTTTTAAGCCAGACTAGATCCCTCCATAACCTGAGTTCAGAACATTTGAGGTGTAGTTTTTTAGAATATTTCCAATATTTAAAAAACACTTGTGTTCATCATAATAATAAATATACACTATATATACAGCAGTATGTGGACACCCATTCAAATGAGTGGATTCAGCTATGTCAGCAACACCCGTTGCTGGCAGGTGTATAAAATCGAGCACACAGCCATGCAATCTCCATAGAGAAACATTGGCAGTAGAATGGCCTTACTGAAGAGCTCAGTGACTTTCAACGTGGAATCGTCATAGGATGCCAACTTTCCAACAAGTCAGTTCGTCAAATTTCTGCCCTGCTAGAGCTTCCTGGGTCAACTGTAAGTGCTGTTATTGTGAAGTGGAAACGTCTAGGAGCAACAACGGCTCAGCCACAAAGTGGTAGGCCACACAAGCTCACAGAACGAGACCACCGAGTGCTGAAGCACGTAGCATGTAAAAATAGTCTGTCCTCGGCTGCAACACTCACTACCGAGTTCCAAACTGCCTCTGAAAGCAACATCAGCACAAGAACTGTTAGTCGGAAGCTTCATGAAATGGGTTTCCATGGCTGAGCAGCCGCAGACAAGCCTAAAATCAACATGCGCAATGCCGTCGGCTGGAGTGGTGTAAAGCTCGCCACCATTGGATTCTGGAGCAGTGGAAATGCGTTCTCTGGAGGGATGAATCACGCTTCACCATTTGGCAGTCCAACGGACAAATCTGGGTTTGGCAGATGCCAGGAGAACGCTACCTGCCCCAAAGCATAGTGCCAACTAAGGTTTGATGAAGGAGGCATAATGGTCTGTTTAAATTGTATTTATAATTTTTTTTACCCCCTTTTTCTCCCGTATTTAGTGATTTCCAATTGGTAGTTACAGTCTTGTCCCATCGCTGCAACTCCCGTACGGACTCAGGAGAGGCGAAGGTCTAGAGTCATGCGTCCTCCGAAAACATGACCCTGCCAAGCCACACTGCTTCTTGACACACTGCTTGCTTAACCCGGAAGCCAGCAGCACCAATGTGTCAGAGGAAACACCGTACAACTGGCGACGGCATCAGCGTGCATGCGCCCTGCCCCATGTAACGATCAAAACACTTCAAGTTTTCAAGTTGATAGAGAGAAGTGGAGTTATTACAGTTTAATTGAAGACAATTATTTTTATTTTTAACAAAGATGGAATTTTATTTAATCTTGATTTTTTTATTCGTTGTTTATCTTTACTCAAACGTACGAGACACAGACATGATTTGAGTTAATGGTTAATGGACTTTGAGTTTGGCGTCGATCAGATGTTTGGTTTATGAGAAGATATGGCGGAAGTCATAGGTTCATGAGGCAAATACGTTCACTATGATGAGAAACACTTGTACCAAGGTTCTAGGTTGTACATCAAACAGGGTGGCGGGCTGAACCTTCTACTTTGAATGCTTCTTACAGTGCCACCTATGGGCCAATCTGTGACTTTTTGGTGTCTGAGTAGTAGTGTTGACATACAGTACTTCAATATTGTTGAAGAATAATTTTTTCAAACAATCGGGCATTGAGATATTTGCAACAAGTACAAAAGAATAATAAAGAAAAATATTGAGTTTGTTTTATTTCACCTTTATTTTAGTGGGGAGTCCCATTGAGATACAGATCTATTACACTGGAGCCCTGCTTCACTGCCACTTATCACCACTAACAGTAGAGCTTAACATCTATTTTTGTTTCATGGTTATGTCATGGTTAGAGGCTGAGCAGAGCTCTATAATAATAGATAATGTCATGTTTATAGGCTGAGCAGAGCTCTATAATAATAGATAATGTCATGTTTATTGCCTGAGCAGGGTTCTATAATAATATACCTTACGAAAATATAAACAACGCGTAAAGTGTTGGCCCCATGTTTCATGAGCTGAAATAAAAGATCGCAGAAGTTTTCTATACTCACAAAAAGCTTATTTCTGCATCTTTCTCTGGAGCGCACGGGGCAAGAGGAGTGGCTCGCTCATTACAGCAGCAGGCCCCGGTGAAACAGGGGCAGGGCACACACACTTTCACTACAGGAATCATGAGGATAATGCACTTTACTGTTTGACCAAATCATTGTTTTAGCCAAACGAAAAACGTTTTGAGTGAGGTGTCAATGTAGAAAGTTTTCTTTCTACGTTTAGTCACCCTTTCCATTGCATTCGGTCCATGATCTTGGCTGTCTAACTGACGACAGAGTCAAACGTAGGTCTCTTTTCTGATGCTGCGGTTGACTTTGAATGTGAGTTTGTGTGAACTTAGCTCAGCCTATCAGAAAACCGAGCTGGCTCATCTTGGTAGGGGGACCTCAGCTCAGCCTATCAGAAAACCGAGCTGGGCCATCTAGGTAGGTGGGCTGGCCCATCTTGTTAAGGGGGCTGGCCCATCTTGGTAGGGGGGTAGGCTATTGCCCACTGATCAGCCAAAGGCTCATTATAGATTAGTATAACAGAGAAAATAGCTGTCACTTGACAAAAAAATATATATTTTCCACCATAATTGCTCTTGGATCACTAAGATTCAGATCTGTATTTATCTATTTCATAATAATTATGTTATTTTTATGTACACATTTGGATAAAGAACAAAATGCACAATCAATCATATTAAGACAACATTACGTAGTATCCGTTTTAATGAGACTAATATTTCATAAATATTGGTGCATTACGGTACCATCTTGGTAGGGGGGCCGGCTGTTACCCACTGATCAGAGATTCAGTAACCCAATACTTCATCAAACTGTACTGATCTCTATCAGAGATTCAGTAACCCAATACATCATCAGACTGTACTGATCTCTATCAGAGATTCAGTAACCCATTACACACTAGACAAAATGGCGCCAGAAGAAATGGCAGCAGTTTTACGGGCGCCCAACCAATTGTGCTATGTGTTTTTTTTTGCTATATTTGTAAATTATTTTGTACATAATGTTTCTACCACTGTATCTTACAGCAAAAAAGAGCTTCTGGATATCAGGACAGCGATCACTCACCTCGGATTAGACAAAGATTTTTTCAGCAACAAGCAAGACTCACACGATATTCTCCAAACACCCGGCAGGGTCGACCTGCCAGTTATTCGCAAGAGGAAGCGACGCGGGTACAGAGGACGAAGAGCCGGATGCCTGGTCAGGACCCGCAGAAGGTGTGTAGGAAAGCTGCCGTTACCGTCAATATTACTGGCCAACATGCAATCATTGGACAATAAACTAGACGAGGTACGATTATGAATATCCTACCAACGGGACATCAAAAACTGTAATATCCCATGTTTCACGGAATCGTGGCTGAATGACGACATGGATATTCAGCTGGCGGGATATACACTGCACCGGCAAGAAAGAACAGCACACTCCGGTAAGACGAGGGGGGGGGGGGGGGGGGCGGTCTATGCATATTTGTAAACAACAGCTGGTGCACGGAATCTAAGGAAGTCTCTAGATTTTGCTCGCCTGAAGTAGAGTATATTGTGATAAATTGCAGGCCACACTACTTGCCTAGAGAGTTCTCAGCTATACTTTTTGTGAATGTTTATTTACCACCACAGACAGATGCTGGCACTAAGACCACACTCAGTCAGCTGTATAAGGAAATAAGCAAACAGGAAACCACTCACCCAGAGGCGGCGCTCCTAGTGGCCGGAGAATTTAAAGCAGGGAAACTTAAATCAGTTCTGCCAAATCTCTATCAACATGTTAAAATGTGCAACCAGAGGGGAAGAAAAAAATTTCTAGATCACCTGTACTCCACACACAGTGACGCTTAAAGCTCTCACTCGCCCTCCATTTGGTAAATCCGACCACATCTCTATCCTCCTGATTCCTGCTTACAAGCTAAAATTAAAGCAGGAAGCACCAGCGACTCGGTCTATAAAGTGGTCAGATGAAGCAGATGCTAAACTACAGGACTGTTTTGCCATCACAGACTGGAACATGTTCCAGGATTCTTCCGATGACATTGAGGAATACACCACATCAGTCACTGGCTTTATCAATAAGTGCATCGAGGGCGTCGTCCCCACCGTGACTGTACGTACATACCCAAACCAGAAACCATGGATTACAGGCAACATTCGCACTGAGTTAAAGGGTAGAGCTGCCGCTTTCAAGGTGCGGGACTCTAACCCGGAAGATTACAAGAAATCCCACTATGCCCTGCGACGAACCATCAAACAGGCAAAGCATCAATACAGGGCTAAGATTGAATCATACTACACCGGCTCCGACGCTCGTCTTATGTGGCAGGGCTTGCAAACTATTACAGACTACAAAGGGAAGCACAGCCGCGAGCTGCCCAGTGACACGAGCCTACCAGACGAGCTAAATCCCTTCTATGCTCGCTTCGAGGCAAGCAACACTGAGGCATGCATGAGAGCATCAGCTGTTCTGGACGACTGTGTGATCACGCTCTCCGTAGCCGAAATGAGTAAGACCTTTAAACAGGTCAACATACACAAGGCTTCGGGGCCAGAAGGATTACCAGGACGTGTGCAACGGGCAGGTGTCTACACTGACATTTTCAACATGTCTCTGACCGAGTCTGTAATACCAACATGTTTCAAGCAGACCACCATAGTCCCTGTGCCCAAGAACACAAAGGCAACCTGCCTAAATGACAACAGACCAGTAGCACTCACGTCCGTAGCCATGAAGTGCTTTGAAAGGCTGGTAATGGCTCACAACACCATTATCCCAGAAATCCTAGACCCACTCCAATTTGCATACCGCCCAAACAGATCCACAGATGATGCAATCTTTATTGCACTCCACACTGCCCTTTCCCACCTGGACAAAAGGAACACCTATGTGAGAATGCTATTCATTGACTACAGCTCAGCTTTCAATACCATAGTACCCTCAAAGCTCATCACTAAGCTAAGGACCCTGGGACTAAACACCTCCCTCTGCAACTGGATCCTGGACTGCCTGACGGGCCGACCCAGGTGGTGAGGGTAGGTAGCAACACATCTGCCACGCTGATCCTCAACACTGGAGCTCCCCAGGGTTGCGTGCTCAGTCCCCTCCTACAGGACAACTTCACCGCATCAAAGGGATGATGGACGGGGCCATGTACCGTCAAATCTTGGGTGAGAACCTCCTTCCCTCAGCCAGGGCATTGAAAATGGGTTGTGGATGGGTATTCTAGCATGACAATGACCCAAAACACACAGCCAAGGCAACAAAGGAGTGGCTCAAGAAGAAGCACATTCAGGTCCTGGAGTGGCCTAGCCAGTCTCCAGACCTTAATTCCATAGAAAATCTGTGGAGGGAGCTGAAGGTTCGAGTTGCCAAACGTCAGCCTCGAAACCTTAATGACTTGGAGAAGATCTGCAAAGAGGAGTGGGACAAAATCCCTCCTGAGATGTGTGCAAACCTGGTGTCAGACGTTTCTTGTAGTTGGCCCTCTGTGATTGCCAACAAGGGATTTGCCACCAAGCACTAAGTCATGTTTTGCAGAGGGGTCAAATACTTATTTCCCTCGTTAAAATGCAAATCAATTTATATCATTTTTGACATGTGTTTTTCTGGATTTTTTTTTGTTGTTATTCTGTCTCTCACTGTTCAAATAAACCTACCATTAACATTATAGACTGATAATTTCTTTGTCAGTGGGCAAATGAACAAAATCAGCTGGGGATCAAATAGTTTTTTCCCCCCACTGTAGGGTTTTTACACCCATATTTATTGACCACCCCTACTTAGTCAGATAACTGATGGTTTACAAAATAATCTATACATTAGGTGAAAGCAGTGGTCCTAGTAAATAATTAAAGTTACCAGCACAGCACACCCATTGACGATACATTAGAATTAGCTTATTATCATTACCAAAATGAAGGTTCTCATTACCGAAACAGGCCTAAAAGTGATGCGGTAAAGAGAAATGTGTGTTTTAGTAATGAGAGGCCCTTAGCTTCATCTGGAAGTAATAGGAGACAGACATTATGAGACAGCAAACTATTGACCACATCACTAAAGCTCATTCATGTCTCCATGTTGGTAAGGTAATGGTTCTCTAAGTGTTGACCACATCACTAAAGCCCATTCATGTCTCCATGTTGGTACGCTAATGGTTCTCTAAGTGTTGACCACATCACTAAAGCCCATTCATGTCTCCATATTGGTAAGGTAATGGTTCTCTAAGTGTTGACCACATCACTAAAGCCCATGCATGTCTCCGTGTTGGTAAGGTAATGGGTCTCTAAGTTTCTCAAATTTGAGCTTTTTTGTCATTTTGGTATTGACAAGGTTAAGTGTCATAAAGGGGGTGTTTGAGAAAAGACCCTCATTCTGAACGCATACATTTGAAAAATGTTAAATAACTTGTGCTCATCTAATAAATACTCCACTAGATGATGCATCATGGGGGGAATAAAACTTTATACAAACAAATATTGGAGTTTTTACAGCAACTTGAACAAGTGTTACCAGTAATGAGAAATATGTCCACAGACACTTTATGAGAATCACCTCTTTCACCACATGATTTAGAAACCTAATTTCAACTGTCCAGTGTTGCACACTATTTTTATTTATATAATAAAATGTTTAACAAATCACTTAGTTTCAATAGCTCATTCACAATGTGACCGATAAACCTAAACCCAACTCAGGATCGTTCACAGGGTAGGTTTTCCCATAGGATTGTTCACCCTATGGTTTTCCAATAAAGCACTTACACGTTTTTAAATAAATATTACAAACTTTAACATTTCAATAGCTGGTTCTCAAACATGTCACCTAGCAATATTCAAGGACTGAAGAGTTTGTGCCTCAGTTTAAGACCGTACTTACTGGTGTTACTCAGATCTCCCGTCTCCTCTTCCTCTCCTTCCTCCTCTTTCAACGTGAAAGTAATCTGCCTCTCCTCTTTCACTTCGAAAGCTTCTTTCACTGTAACTTCTTTCTCTTCTTCTTTCACTGTAAAAGCCTCATCCTCTACTTCTTGTTTAACTGTGACGGCCTCTTCTTCTTTCTCCGTCCAGCAGACCTCTTCTTTAGCAGGAGTGGAGTAGTTTAGTGAACTCATGGTCGGGGATGTTAGCTAGCTAGCTACTTAGCATTAGCGATTAGCCTAGTGCAAAACTAATTTGGCAAGCCAGCTACCTGACAAACAACGTAAATAATACATTAAATGGACCAACAAGTAGACAAAACAGAAGTATGTTTAAAACACAGTGACTAATGTACATCAAAACAGCCTGAAAACATTGAATGTTTTCGGCTACGGAGATGGCCGACAAACCTGTTGTTCCTGTTGAAGAAGTGTCCCGTCCACTACATTAGACGTCACACTGGCAGTATCGCCTGAAATATGCACATCGCCATCTGCTGATTGGAGTGGGTAACGCAGTTGATCATAATTTTTTGGGGGGGCATAATCGAAGTGTAATATTATATGTAAACGTACAAAGTGAAGCGTGTGTTGATGGATTAGTGCAGATTTTTTTTAATGAGAGAATTTAAATACTATACGACCCAACAGTAGTAGACCTGATTATCAACTATGACGAGACATCTACAGCAGGGGTGGGAAACCACAGTCCCCGGGGGCCTGATTGGTGTCACACTTTTTCTCCATCCCTAGCAAACACAGCTGATTAATCAAACTGTATTCTAAACTGAAGATCCTGATTAGGTGATTATTGGAGTCAGGTGTGTTAGCTGGGGATGGGGCAAAACTGTGACATCAATCAGACACCCGAGGACTGGAATTGCCCCCCAGGCCTACAGGGAGGATGTGAGGGCCCTAGCGGATTGGTGCCAGGAAAATAATCTCTCCCTCAACGTCAACAAAACGAAAGAGTTGAACGTGGACTTCAGGAGACGGCAGAGGGAGCTCAACCCTATCCACATTGACCGGACCGCAGTGGAGAAGGTGAAAAGCTTCAAGTTCCTTGGCGTACACATCACTGATAATCTGAAATGGTCCAGACAGTGTGGTGAAGAAAGCGCAACCCTCCAGGACACCTAAAGTACCTGGTGTCACAGGAAGCCCAAAAAGATCATCAAGGACATCAACCACCCAAGCTACTGCCTGTTCATTTACATTTACATTTTAGTCATTTAGCAGACGCTCTTATCCAGAGCGACTTACATTTCATTTTCATTTCATACATTTTTTTTTCTCCGTACTGGCCACCCGTGTTCACCCCGCAATCATCCAGAAGGCGAGGTCAGTACAGGTGCATCAAAGTTGGGACAGAAAGACTGAAAAACAGCTTCTATCTCAAGGCCATCAGACTGTTAAATAGCCATCACTAGCTGACTACCACCCAGTTACTCAACCCTGCACCTTAGAGGCTGCTGCCCTATGTACATAGACATGGAATCACTGGTCACTTAAAAAAAATGGGAAACTAGTCACTTTAATAATGTTTACATACTGTTGTACTCACTTCATATGTATATACTGTATTGTACTATATTTTAGTGAATGCCACTCCGACATTGCTCATCCTAATATTTATATATTTCTTAATTCCACTCTTTCACTTTTAGATTTGTGTGTGTGTATTGTTGTGAATCGTTAGATACTACTGCGCTGTTGGACGGGCCATTAGAATACAGGGAGCCCTGTGGACGGGCCATTAGAATACAGGGAGCCCTGTGGACGGGCCATTAGAATACAGGGAGCCCTGTGGACGGGCCATTAGAATACAGGGAGCCCTGTGGACGGGCCATTAGAATACAGGGAGCCCTGTGGACGGGCCATTACAATACAGGGAGCCCTGTGGACGGGCCATTACAATACAGGGAGCCCTGTGGACGGGCCATTACAATACAGGGAGCCCTGTGGACGGGCCATTACAATACAGGGAGCCCTGTGGATGGGCCATTAGAATAGAATATATTTTTTTACATATGCTATGCTGATATTGACTATATTTACTTTAAAATGGGATTGTACTATACAGTAATACCTACTATTACACGTGTGCTAATGTAACAGGGTTGGTTATGCTTCCACTTGCCTCTAAAGCAATGTGTACTTAATGTTCAAGCATTCGCATTGGTTGGTTCAACTGATGACAATAAGGTGTGTTGTGATTGGCCCCGCTTGCAGATAGGGGGAGATCGCGAACGTCAGGTCTTCCTAGTATGAAAATGTGATGCAAGGGCTTTTGCCATCGACAGCCATCGGTATCATTAAGCCCTGCACAACTACCGTGCTGTTTCTCATTTAACAACAGGAATAAATGATGCTCAACTGGGACCACTGGCTGATGTGATTTATTAGGAGAAAACACAACGCAAGGAGAGTACGATATACATCTGTTACACTGGTGCCGTGACTCGTCTTCTTGTCTTCGCCGGACGTCACGTGGAGGGATCCGAGACCCGGCTTCAAGAAGTACTGCGGTTGCTGATGCACGCCAGAGGCCTAGGTTTCGCAGTCTGCACAAGTGGAATTCTCAGGGAGCTCCTGGTAGCATGAGTGAGTGAGGGGAAATATAATGTACTGGTTATTACTTGTATGTGGTGATGCTATGATTATTTAGTGATGTAATTGTGCTGTTATGCTAGTAACCTTCTGAAGCCAATTAACGTGATGGCAACGCCATTTTCTACCACACGGTGGCGACAAATATTTATGATGGCGTTTCTTGTTACTTTTCTGTGTTGATTCTTGGTCTTGTTAGACATCTACTACTGAACGTTTGTTTTGAGTGGATTATGTTCATTTTGATTTGATAGAATTGTTCATATTGATTGTGATTTTTTGTCTAAATATTTATATAAAAAAAAGAACAATTTTATTTTTATTTTATTTTAAAAATGGAAGGTTTTGGGAGAGGTAGGGGAATTTTCATGTTTAACCCTTCACCGCCAGTGGGTAGGGGGGCAGCTATTTCTCCAGTTACTTCCACACCTCTGGCCAGGCCAACTGCACAGGCAAGTGTGCGCTTTCCACATGATTTAGAGCTACCTCAACTCAGTGCATTCGAGCCAGTTTCACCTAGTCCTAGGAAGGAGGATGTCTCTATGGATTTCCTGGCAGACATTGTTAAGCAGATAGGTCACTCCATAGGTGAAAATATTGCCTCTTGTTTGGAATCAAAGGCTATGGGAGATGGGGTAGGACAGAAGGTCGATTATGTTGGTGGTACCATGGCTGGGGCCAGCTCTAGTCTAAATATAGTGGTGAAAAATGATGTCAGGGAACCAGTGTGTTTCAGGGGGGATGGTTCAGAGAAATGCACAGTGCATGAGTGGGAGGAGACCCTGTTGGCGTACATGCAGAGGAAGGGCTATGATGGGCAGGAGAGGTCAGATGAAGTTTTGGGTAAACTGTCAGGGCGGGCACGTAACGTGGTAAGAGTGAGCCTTCGCAGTAACCCAGTTGACTTAAGCCAGGGCCCTAGACCAGTTTTTGACATTCTGAAGCGTCACTTTAGCGACACAGTCAACTCCGACATGCCCCTAGCTGATGTTTATTCTACGTTGCCAATGGAAGGGGAGACTCCATTTGACTACTGGATCAGACTGAACAGGGCCATAGAGGTGGCAGAGGACTGTTTGAAGAGGCAGAACAAGGAGCTAGACAATCCATCACGTGTTCTGACTGTCATGTTCATCAAGCACTGTCCGAACCCAGAGCTGTCATTGATATTCATGTGCAAGCCATTGCATGAGTGGACGGTTGCGGAGGTCCATGGCAGGCTGGAGGAGTACCAGAGGAAGTGCAAGGCTCCACATCCCCTGCGGCTGGCCCCACTGGTCACCACACTGACGCAGGAAGTAAGTAGGCCAGGGTCAGCTGTTGCAAACTGTCCGGACCCCTTGCAGCAGCCCACAACTGGCTCATCCGAGGCATTGGATCGGGTGATTGGCATGCTTGAACGGGTCTTGGAGCAGAGGCCACAGCAACCTGTAGGCGGCTATGATAACCGTTTCCAGGGGAGGCCCAGGAGAAGGGTGAACCCGTCTTTGCAATGCAAAGTGTGTGGTGATGCGAATCACAGCACAATGGATCATTGTTATTCTAACCACCTATGCTTCCTCTGTTATGCAGCTGGGCACTCACGTCAAGAATGCCCTCGCACTTCATCGGTAACTCCCGTCGCTCCATCAAACAGCGACACGACACAGCGGCAGGAAAACTAGCTGGCCCGCACGGGATGGGGGGAAGTGCTGGGCCTTGTGAGGTGCCCCAATCAGTTAGTGGTGTAGATCTAGAGTCAGTATATTCAAATGTTTGTGATGAAGTCAAGTCGAACGAAAAAGTTGTTATGCAAAATACACAGAGAGTGCTCCACAACGATGAACTCTTCTATACTAGTGTGTTACTGGGGGATGTTATAGAGGTGAGCGCTATGATTGACAGCGGTTCTATGGCATGCACATTGAGCTCAACAGTGGTGCCACGCCTTGAGAAAGCAGGTGTGCTCAAGAGTGGCTCCCTCAGTCCAACTGAAGTGGTGTTGGTTGGCTGCGGGGGGTTGAAGACCAAGCCTGTAGGTGTGTGTGAATTGAATCTGTCTGTGTATGGCAGCAGTGTCTCTGTCCCTGTTCTAGTAGTGGATGGCCAACGTGATGAGCTTATCCTGGGCAGCAACGTGATTAAACACCTCATCAGGGAGCTGAAGACGACTGGTGACTTCTGGGAGAAGATGTCATCATCTGAACACAATGGAGATGACAAACTGTTCCGTCTGCTGGCTAATGTAGAGAGATGGAAAGGGACTGAAGTGCCAGAAAGAGTGGGCACAGTAAGGCTGAAGCGGGCGGTCACATTGGAGCCTATGCAGGAACATTTAGTCTGGGGCCGGCTGTGTACGCCTCAAAATGTATCCGCAGGCAGTGCTGTCGTTATTGAGCCTACGAGGGCACGCTCAAGGCCAAAAAACATTCTCGTGGGGAGAACAGTAGCGACATTGTGGAGCGATGGCTGGGTCCCTGTCAAAGTTATCAACCCCTCACCAAAGCCAGTAACGGTGAGACGGAATGCCAAGATAGCGGATGTTTTTCCTTGCATGGCATTAGAGGACTTTGACACTGACTATATGGATGGGCCCACTGTCAAACCGGTCCCCCTGGTGCAGCAGGTACACAAAATGGATGACAATCCAGACTTTGACAATGGTAGTGGAGATAGCTTGACCGTTGACAGTACCGTCAACCCGCACAGAGTGACAAGTGAGGTGTTGCACGAGTTAGGGTTAGGTGACATTGACATTGAGTCCACTCAGTTGTCGCAACAGTGTAAGGCCAGGCTAGTTCAGCTTATAGCCCGCTACGAGTCTATCTTCTCCCGGCACAAACTAGATTGCGGGAAGGCTACGGGATATGTCCATCGCATCAGACTCAGTGACACTAAGCCTTTTAGGCTACCTTACCGTAGGCTCTCCCCTAACCATTATGACAAGCTCAGGCAGGCCTTGGATGAGATGGAAGAGCGAGAGATAATCAGGAAATCCAGCAGTGAGTATGCCTCCCCACTCGTCCTTGTCTGGAAGAAGTCTGGTGATCTGAGACTGTGTACAGACTTCCGATGGCTCAATGCTCGCACCGTAAAGGATGCCCACCCTCTACCTCACCAAGCTGATGCTCTGGCGGCCCTGGGTGGCAATGCTTTCTTCTCTACAATGGATTTGACCTCCGGCTACTACAATGTGGAGATGCATGAAGACGACAAGAAGTTTACAGCCTTCACTTCTCCTTTTGGGTTATATGAATATAACCGTCTTCCACAAGGACTATGCAACAGCCCAGCTACATTCATGAGGATGATGTTGAGCATTTTTGGGGATCAAAATTTTTCTAGCCTCCTATGCTACCTGGACGATGTGCTGGTTTTTGCCCCGACTGAAGAACTTGGATTGCAACGCTTGGAGTCAGTTTTTGAGCGTCTCAAAGCCCATAATCTGAAATTGTCTCCAAAGAAATGCCATTTCATGAAGAGGTCAGTGCGGTTCTTGGGGCATGTCATCAGTGAAGGAGGTGTGGCCACAGACCCAGAAAAAGTGACGGCTATTACAGGGATGACAGAGAAGGATCTCATGGAGGATAACACGGACGTGCCTTCCCAGGGGAAGATTCGGTCCTTTCTCGGAATGATAGTCTATTACCAGCAGTTCATTGAGGGGTGCTCCACCATCGCTAAGCCGCTGCATGGGCTGACAACGGGGACGAAGGCACCACGCCACGGGAAAGGCAAGAGGAAAAGAGGAATACATAGGAAACTCACAGCAGCAGACTGGACTGGTGAGTGCAAACAGGCCTTTAGTCAGTTGAAACAAGCTCTCCTCGATCAGGTCATGCTAGCCCACCCTGATTTTAGTAGACCTTTCTTGCTGTCTGTAGACGCATCTAGTAATGGATTAGGTGCTGTCCTTTCCCAGGTGCCAGAGGATGGGTCTGCAGCCAGACCGGTAGCATTCGCTAGCAAATCACTTACTTATGCACAGTCAAAGTATCCTGCCCATAGGTTAGAGTTTTTTGCTTTACGGTGGGCTGTCTGTGAGAAATTTAGTCATTGGCTAAGGGGCAAGCCTTTTACTGTATGGACAGACAACAACCCATTAACGTACATCCTGTCCAAGCCCAAATTGGACGCCTGTGAACAGAGATGGGTTGCTAAACTTGCCCCATTCGAGTTTGACATCAAGTACATTCCCGGTCCCAAAAATGTCATTGCTGATGCACTCAGTAGACAGCCGTTTGTGCAGCCGAGTGCTCTCCACCGCATCACAAGGGTTCCATACAAGGCCTTGCTGGAAGAAGCTGCGGGAGTACGTGCTGAGAAGGTGCAAGATGTGCTCCGCTGGTCGACCCACCCATTCGACCTCGAAAGCTGCTCACCGTCAATTGAGGCAGATGCCTGTGAAATTGTCATGGACTGCCAAACCTCCTCTTATCCTTCTCCTGGTTCTCTGTCAAAGGAAGCGGTGTCAGCAGTCCTGAGGTCGCAAGGGGAGGCTGGTCTACAGAACTGTGCGCTGCTACTGCCTCAGCTCACTCAGTCACTGGTGCCGTCTGAGATGTCAGATGTGAGAGTGCTATCCCGTGACGACCTGATATCAAAGCAGCGCCAGGATGACGCTCTCGCCAGAGTTGTCTTCTACGTGGACAGGGGCCGTAGACCTTCTAGGAGGGAACGTGGCCATGAACCACTCGAGGCTCTGCGGATTCTGAAGACCTGGGAGAAGCTCACTCTGAAAATGGGTGTACTGTATCGCGTTACCAAAAGTTTGCTGTCAAAGAAGAAGACGTACCAGTATGTAGTACCCACCTCAATGAGGGCGACAGTTTTGAAGGGTGTCCATGATGAAGCCGGTCATCAGGGGCAACAGCGGACGTTGTACTTGACGAGACAGAGGTTCTTCTGGCATGGTCTGGAGTCGGATGTCAGAGAGTATGTCAAGACCTGCAAGAGGTGTGTGTTCAGTAAGGCCCCCGAGCCAGAGGCCAGAGCTCCACTGGAGAACATCATCACGACTGAGCCCCTCGAGTTGGTGTGCGTGGACTTCTGGTCTGCTGAAGACTCCAACAACAAGTCCTTGGATGTCCTGGTCGTCACTGACCATTTTACTAAGATGGCCCATGCCTTCTTGTGTCCGAACCAATCAGCTAAAGCAGTGGCCCTTCAGCTATGGAACAACATCTTCTGTGTGTATGGTTTTCCTCGTCGTATCCACTCTGACCAAGGGGCCAACTTTGAAAGTAAATTGATTGCTGAGTTGTTGAGTGCTGCAGGAGTCCAGAAGTCGCACACAACTCCCTACCATCCAATGGGGAACGGGGGAGTCGAAAGGTTCAATAGAACGCTGGGAAACATGATCAGGGCTTTACCTACAAGAGCGAAGCACAGGTGGCCCCAGAAGCTGAAGTCATTGACCTTTGCCTACAACTGTACGGTCCATGAAACCACGGGCTACGCCCCTTTCCAGTTGATGTTTGGGAGAACCCCACGTCTGCCTGTCGACATGATGTTTGGTACGGTGCTGCAAGACTCAGAGGTTGTAGACTATGACGAGTACATAAAGTCCCTGACGAGAGACCTGAGGGAGGCCATGGAGACGGTACAGGTGTCGGCAACCAAACAGCTGAAGAGGCATGCGGGCCTCTACAACAGGAAGATCAGGGGGGCTCCAGTGGAGGTCGGTGATCGGGTGCTGCTGGCGAATAAGGGTGAACGTGGAAAGAGGAAGCTGGCGGATCGTTGGGAGAACAACCTCTATATTGTTACGGAGAAGAATAGGGACATCCACATCTTCAAGATACAGAACATGTCGACTGGCCAGGAGAAAACGGTCCACCGTAATCTGATAATGCCTGTAAACTTCTTGCCTCTACCTGACACTGCCTTGGAGACACCTAATATGGGAGACCGTGAGGATCCGAGTGAGGAGATGGAGGACTCATCCGTGAACGATATACCAGAAATGGACATTGGTGAGAGGACTAGTGTGTGGGTATCAGAACAGACCTCGGGGGAAGGACAGCCGGAGCACTCTGAAAAAGAAACCCCAGATGTGCTGGAAGATGGGCCACTGGCGAGGGACCCTCAGAACTCACCACATTCTGAGGGTGCCACTGGTGGCACAAGCGTGTCAGAGCTAACCTTTGGGGAAGAAATGTCTGAACCCTCTGAAGAAAAAAGGCATTCTGAAGATGCCGCTGGTAGCACAAGCTCCAGCAACAGTCACGGAACCCTTGACCTTGACTATCCACCGACTGTGGAAAGTGACCCACCAGTGGTGGTTGTAGGTGAACAGGTTAAACGTATTAACTCTGTTAGGCCTGTCAGGTCAGCGGCTGGTCGGGTTAAGAAACGCCCAGTGAGACTCATAGAGACTATGCAGACACAGAGGGTTTTTCATACAGAATTCATTAGAATACCTGTGTGGGTGTAGGATTAGAATCCAAGTCTGTAGTCCATTTTTTTTTTTTTTTTTTCCCTTTTTTTTTCTCATTCAAGAGACCCCATGGGGGTCATGGGTCAGAGGTCAAGTAGACCAAGGTTTTTCTGTGAGGTTCTCATTGTCACTGAGTGTACTGAACATGTAACAGGCATGTTTTCCTACGGGGTCTTTGAATTCCCCTAATTCTCTTTGGAGAATAGTCTTTGCACTGGAATATTTGGTGACATATGTATTGCAAGGTATTGCGTACCTCATTTTGTTTCTTTATAGTGTGCAAGTGTAATTCAGCAGGGGAGAATGTAACAGGGTTGGTTATGCTTCCACTTGCCTCTAAAGCAATGTGTACTTAATGTTCAAGCATTCGCATTGGTTGGTTCAACTGATGACAATAAGGTGTGTTGTGATTGGCCCCGCTTGCAGATAGGGGGAGATAGCGAACGTCAGGTCTTCCTAGTATGAAAATGTGATGCAAGGGCTTTTGCCATCGACAGCCATCGGTATCATTAAGCCCTGCACAACTACCGTGCTGTTTCTCATTTAACAACAGGAATAAATGATGCTCAACTGGGACCACTGGCTGATGTGATTTATTTGGAGAAAACACAACGCAAGGAGAGTACGATATACATCTGTTACACTATATCGTAATACCTACTATTACACATGTACTATATAGTAATACCTACTATTACACATACTATATAGTAATACCTACTATTACACATGTACGTTATAGTAATACCTACAATACGTCTGTTTAGACCCAGTCAAAAAAACTAAAACAGAACTGGAGTTCACTCTATCCTTACTAACTCGTCAACATCAAAACAGTTTCTCTGCCGAGAAGCAGAGAAACTGATCAATAATTAAATCTGAGTTAAATTCATTACTCAGACTGAGAGCAGAATTTCTAATTCATAGTGTTGGAATGGGCTAAACTTTGAACATTGAGATATTAAATGAATGATAGGAAATGAAAGAGACTGGGTTATGTTAGAAGTTAATGGTTCTCAGAAGAAAGAAGGCAGCTTTGGAATGTGTTTGATGGAGGAGAGGGGAGTGATGTGTTGATACAGGGAAGACAGATGGATATCTGTGGATTAGGTGAAGGAGGGGTTGAGATCAGGAGGAGAGGAGAGTGATGTGTTGATACAGGGAAGACAGATGGATATCTGTGGATTAGGTGAAGGAGGGGTTGAGATCAGGAGGGGAGTGATGTGTTGATACAGGGAAGACAGATGGATATCTGTGGATTAAGTGAAGGAGGGGTTGAGATCAGGAGGAGAGGAGAGTGATGTGTTGATACAGGGAAGACAGATGGATATCTGTGGATTAGGTGAAGGAGGGGTTGAGATCAGGAGGTGAGTGATGTGTTGATACAGGGAAGACAGATGGATATCTGTGGATTAGGTGAAGGAGGGGTTGAGATCAGGAGGAGAGGAGAGTGATGTGTTGATACAGGGAAGACAGATGGATATCTGTGGATTAGGTGAAGGAGGGGTTGAGATCAGGAGGTGAGTGATGTGTTGATACAGGGAAGACAGATGGATATCTGTGGATTAGGTGAAGGAGGGGTTGAGATCAGGAGGAGAGGAGAGTGATGTGTTGATACAGGGAAGACAGATGGATATCTGTGGATTAGGTGAAGGAGGGGTTGAGATCAGGAGGTGAGTGATGTGTTGATACAGGGAAGACAGATGGATATCTGTGGATTAGGTGAAGGAGGGGTTGAGATCAGGAGGAGAGGAGAGTGATGTGTTGATACAGGGAAGACAGATGGATATCTGTGGATTAGGTGAAGGAGGGGTTGAGATCAGGAGGTGAGTGATGTGTTGATACAGGGAAGACAGATGGATATCTGTGGATTAGGTGAAGGAGGGGTTGAGGTCAGGAGGTGAGGAGAGTGATGTGTTGATACAGGGAAGACAGATGGATATCTGTGGATTAGGTGAAGGAGGGGTTGAGATCAGGAGGTGAGTGATGTGTTGATACAGGGAAGACAGATGGATATCTGTGGATTAGGTGAAGGAGGGGTTGAGATCAGGAGGAGAGTGATGTGTTGATACAGGGAAGACAGATGGATATCTGTGGATTAGGTGAAGGAGGGGTTGAGATCAGGAGGAGAGGAGAGTGATGTGTTGATACAGGGAAGACAGATGGATATCTGTGGATTAGGTGAAGGAGGGGTTGAGATCAGGAGGAGAGGAGAGTGATGTGTTGATACAGGGAAGACAGATGGATATCTGTGGATTAGGTGAAGGAGGGGTTGAGATCAGGAGGTGAGTGATGTGTTGATCCAGGGAAGACAGATGGATATCTGTGGATTAGGTGAAGGAGGGGTTGAGATCAGGAGGTGAGGAGAGTGATGTGTTGATACAGGGAAGACAGATGGATATCTGTGGATCAGGTGAAGGAGGGGTTGAGGTCAGGAGGAGAGGAGAGTGATGTGTTGATACAGGGAAGACAGATGGATATCTGTGGATTAGGTGAAGGAGGGGTTGAGGTCAGGAGGTGAGGAGAGTGATGTGTTGATACAGGGAAGACAGATGGACATCTGTGGATCAGGTGAAGGAGGGGTTGAGGTCAGGAGGAGAGGAGAGTGATGTGTTGATACAGGGAAGACAGATGGATATATGTGGATTAGGTGAAGGAGGGGTTGAGATCAGGAGGTGAGGGGTGAGGTCAGTTCCCCTTAAGGGAGTAATCAGGGTTGGTATCTGGTTACCTTCTTTCCTGTGGAGCCATAAACTGTAAGAAAGAGTGTATGAAGTAGGATTCATATAAACTGTGAGGAGTGTATGAAGTAGAATTCATATAAACTGTAAGGAGGAGTGTATGAAGTAGGATTCATATAAACTGTGAGGAGGAGTGTATGAAGTAGGATTCATATAAACTGTAAGGAGGAGGAGTGTATGAAGTAGGATTCATATAAACTGTGAGGAGTGTATGAAGTAGGATTCATATTAACTGTGAGGAGAAGTGTATGAAGTAGGATTCATATAAACTTTAAGGAGGAGTGTATGAAGTAGGATGCATATAAACTGTGAGGAGTGTATGAAGTAGGATTCATATAAACTGTGAGGAGTGTATGAAGTAGGATTCATATAAACTGTAAGGAGGAGTGTATGAAGTAGGATGCATATAAACTGTGAGGAGTGTATGAAGTAGAATTCATATAAACTGTAAGGAGGAGTGTATGAAGTAGGATTCATATAAACTGTGAGGAGGAGTGTATGAAGTAGGATTCATATAAACTGTAAGGAGGAGGAGTGTATGAAGTAGGATTCATATAAACTGTGAGGAGTGTATGAAGTAGGATTCATATTAACTGTGAGGAGAAGTGTATGAAGTAGGATTCATATAAACTTTAAGGAGGAGTGTATGAAGTAGGATGCATATAAACTGTGAGGAGTGTATGAAGTAGGATTCATATAAACTGTGAGGAGTGTATGAAGTAGGATTCATATAAACTGTAAGGAGGAGTGTATGAAGTAGGATGCATATAAACTGTGAGGAGTGTATGAAGTAGGATTCATATAAACTGTGAGGAGGAGAAGTGTATGAAGTAGGATTCATATAAACTGTGAGGAGTGTATGAAGTAGGATTCATATAAACTGTGAGGAGAAGTGTATGAAGTAGGATTCATATAAACTTTAAGGAGGAGTGTATGAAGTAGGATGCATATAAACTGTGAGGATGAGTGTATGAAGTAGGATTCATATAAACTGTGAGGAGTGTATGAAGTAGGATTCATATAAACTGTAAGGAGGAGTGTATGAAGTAGGATTCATATAAACTGTGAGGAGTGTATGAAGTAGGATTTCATATAAACTGCGAGGAGGAGGAGAAGTGTATGAAGTAGGATTCATATAAACTGTGAGGAGAAGTGTATGAAGTAGGATTCATATAAACTGTGAGGAGTGTATGAAGTAGGATTTATATAAACTGAGGAGGAGTGTATGAAGTAGGATTCATATAAAATGTAAGGAGTGTATCAAGTAGGATTCATATAAACTGTGATGTCTGAAATGTTTGGGGGTCTGAATACAGCTGTACAGAACCTTTGGGAAGAATAAACTTGGTTAAAGCTTCTCTAGTGTCCGTGGGTTATTTACTCTGGAAAATAAGAACCTAACACTAGAGTCAGACAGATGGATTATCTGGATGGTAATCAACCCAGCTTCCTGACGATCAGATCCCACCCAGAACTGTGAATTCTGGAGTCGGACCTGATCGGGTCTCGGGTATTCAGGTACAGATGGATCCGTGAAGAGCTTTAGTGTGTAAACAATAGAGGAAAAGGCCAAGCAAGAGGTTCCAAAATAAGGCCAATGTTTATTTTGGACCTAAACTTTTCACCTACCTTCCTGCCTTTCGGACAACAGAGACATATGCATCTCGTCATTATATACTAGTGTTGTCATGACACCAGAAGTTTGACTTAGATACCAGGTTTAGTATCACAATACTCAATTCCAAAACAACTCCACAAAAAAGTCCCAGAATGGCACTTGATCCAGACAGATAATCTCAGGTACTGCTCTGTTACATCGTTTGGAATCTTTGATATCATGGGGCTAGAGATGACAAACAATCCCTTACATTTAGGACTTATTTTACTGGAAACTTCTAAGAGAACAGCATCTCTTTCAGTCTTATGTTGTAAAATTTGAAATTGTGTTTTTTTCTCTCACATTGGATAAAAGTAGAGACTCAGAGCTACAAAATGGTATATCATACACTACTGTACAATAGAGCAACAATGGGAAAGTAATTCTGCTTTGAAAGTTGACCAACTTGTAACCCCACTTTTGAGAAAATGACCCTTGAATGTTTTGGTACCTACTGGAGAGCTCTTATTGGTCTGCACCCATTCAGCATCGTTCACACCCTCTTAAGCCTTAGCACCACCCATCTCTTTAAGGATTGACATGTGAGGCCATGTGCTAAACAGAGTGAGTAAGATTGCATAGTAAACAACCAAAGATTAAGACAAGTGGTAGACGTAGTAACCTACAATAAGGAAAACTCCAGATAAAAATACACTTCATCTTGCCCTTGGCCTATATCCTAATCTGACTTTGGTGCAGGTCATGTTCTTTACATTACTGTCTCTGATAAATGAACACTATATATCAAATAAAAATCAATGTTTGTCACATGCACAGGATACAGACGGTGTACACGGTGCACTGAAATGGTTACTTGCATCTTTGCATAGCAATATCAAAAACAGAAAGTGTCAAAAAAACAAAAACATACCAGTGATACTGGTGATAGAAGGTAGTAGTTATAAGTATTCAATCAGGGGTAAAGTGGCTGAGCAGCAGGATAAAAAGAAAATTGTAGCAGCAACGTATAGCCTGTGTGCTAGGAGAGAGTTATGTGAATAGAGGTACTGCAGATCGTCCGGATTACTGAGAACTCTTCCCCCAGTCCACACCACGCTTCTGTCCTGCCCTTGACTTTGGTGCAGGGCATGTGATGTCCATGGCCTCTTCGTTGCAGAACTCCCTGATCTTCTCAAAAAGATACGTTTGTCTAGCCGTGTCCAGTCCAGGTGGCGCTTGTACAGGCAGACCGTCTATGGGAGGAAGGATGTCAGCGTTGCGGAGCAGCTGAAATCTGGTCCCGACTGAGTCCGAATGCTCCTTGGCGACAACAACACCAGGCTCCAGAGCATCGAAGCTGTAAAACAGGAAAGGCATTAAAACCTTTCATAACATCAATTCACCTCCCAAGTTTAGATAATAACAATCATTTCATACAATGCCATGAAAATGATGTTCACCTGAAGTGCTGGTACTGCTTGATCTGTAGCAGTGGCCTGAAGAACGGAGTCAGGTGTTGTTGCCAGCCATAGCTTTCCACCAGCACCGTACCGTCCTCCAGTCCAACCAGCTGTGGGATGTTGACCCCTGTCACAGTGCTGTCCTTTACAACACCAGCAATCTCAGACAAAGTGTTCACTCTGGTCTTTCTGAAGCGCTGCTTGATGAGGCTGAAGAACCAGTCGGGGGCAAACTTGGTGTGGCCTGTGATCAGGAAGTGAAGGTCCAGACTGTGGTGGAGGTTGTGCATGGTCCGCCAGGCACAATACCAGAGCACAAACTTGTTCTTGTTTTGGCCACTGCCGTTATCACAATTCAGGTCCACACGTGTTTCCCCAACTCCGTAGTTGGTGAAGAAATGGTGCACGTAGTTGATGACTGCGCTGCTGCCTTTGCTGGATGACATGCCTTCATCAATCAAGTAGTTGACTTGTTGTGGTATTCCTTCACAGCAGACACCAAACAAGCCACACTTGCGAGGAGTTAAAAAGTAGATCGGACCTGGCTGCATAGGGTCAGAAGGATAGTCCACCTGCAAATAAAGCACATTAGACAAAAATAAATTGTCACATCCCTGTCACTCTATTTTTACACAGGTCAGTGAAAGATGCGTGTGCCTGCTTCCCATTTATAAAAAGGAGGAAATGTTGCTTACTTGTTGAGCAAAACCAAAGCTGTAATGCATCCTGATGTCTTTACTTGCTGGTTCAGTAGGGCCCCCCAGAGACAACTGTAGGTCTTGACAGGTGGTCTTGCAGTCAGCAACCATCTTCTGGTAGACAGACCGCTCACTCTGAACAAGCAGGAGATGCTCCTCTTGCTTCTTCAGCTTGGCTGACTTAACAGCTTCTGGCAGATTAGCAGATTCCAAGACCTGATAGTTGTTGTTCCTGTGGCACTGCCAGCACAGGTCTGTCCTGGACTTAGTGCTGGAGATGTGGGGCAGCAATTTTCTCCATAGATTCCTGAAGGAAGACAGCCTGACTGCACGTAGCTCTGGAAAATACACAAATAATGTGAGATCAATAAAAGTAGTGCCAATCATGTTGAAAGTAAATTAAATAATCTAAACGTGTTGTTTATGCTTTACATACCAAGTGTTGTCATTGATTCCTTGTAGAGATGCCACACCGCTGCTTTTGTCACATGAGATGGCAGCAACTTTCCACCAAAGTGTTTGTGTCCTTGGTGGCGTCCTGGTAATACTATTGCGTTATCCTCTGCGTAGTTGTTGATGAAGTTCACAACTCGCTGCAAGTCCTCATGCTTCAGGTGTAACCTGTGCTTGCTTGGGCCAGCTCTCTTTTTGATGGGAGGCATTAGACCATTCTCCTTGTATGACTGGTGGAGGAGAGTCAGGCGTGTTCTACTGATGCTGAAAGACAAATTCCAGATACAAATATTTTAGCATTATAAGATGAGGCCTCCCAGACACACTTCTCTAAATCGATGGGTCAAAGAGAGGCTATAACATCTAGCTACGTGGATTGGTCACTAGTGTCTAGACATGTACACCACCGTTTAAAAGATTGGGGTCACTTAGAAATATCTTTGTTTTTTTTAAAAGAAAAGCACTTTTGGTGTAAGGTTGTAAATGACTATTGTAGCTAGAAACGGCAGACTTTTTATGGAATATCTACATAGGCGTACAAAGGCCCATTAAAGAAAGAGGAGTGGGAGGCCCCAGTGCATAACTGAACAAGAGGACAAGTACATTAGTGTCTAGTTTGTGAAACAGATGCCTCACAAGTCCTCAACTGGCAGCTACATTAAATAGTACCTGCAAAACACCAGTCTTAACATCAACAGTGAAGAGGCGACTCAGGGATGCTGGCCTTCTAGGCAGTGTTCCTCTGTCTAGTGTCTGTGTTCTTTTGCCCATCTTAATCTTTTCTTTTATTGGCCAGTCTGAGATATGGCTTTTTCTTTCCAAGAATAGACTGACGAGTTTCAGAAGAAAGTCTTTGTTTCAGGCCATTTTGAGCCTGAAATCGAACCCACAAATGCTGATGCTCCAGATACTCAACTAGTCTAAAGAAGGCCAGTTTTATTGCTTCTTTAATCAGACCAACAGTTTTCAGCTGTGCTAACATAATTGCAAAAGGGTTTTCTAATGATCAATTAGCCTTTTTAAATGATAAACTTGGATTAGCTAACACAACGTGCCATTGGAACACAGGAGTGATGGTTGTTGACAATGGGCCTCTGATTCCATAAAAAAATCTGCCATTTCCAGCTACAATAGTCATTTACAATATTAACAATGTCTACACTATATTACTGATCAATTTTATGTTATTTTAAATGGACCAAAAAAAAAAGTGCTTTTCTTTCAAAAACAAGGACATTTCTAAGTGACCCCAAACTGTTGAACAGTAGTGTACACATGTTCATGAAATACAATAGATGGTCGTAATCACCCCCAGACACACCTGTCTAACTTGATGGGCCATGTAATCATCTGGCGAAGTGGAGTCTTTTGTTTAGACCATGTAGCTAGCTAACTAGCTATACAATGAATGAATCGAATAAACTAGCTAGCTAAACAATGAACCATAATAAAGCTAACCAACTAGGTTCAATGTTAGCTAGCTAAACAATGAACCATAATAAAGCTAACCAACTAGGTTCAATGTTAGCTAGTAACGTTAGCTAGCGAGCCAGCTAACGTAAGCTAGCTAGCTAACAGTATGCTTGAACTAGTTAGACAAAATTTGATGTAGCTAGACTTACCCGTATACACGGATGAATGCGTTACGGCAGACTGGAACCCCTTTAACTAAGTAAGAGGTCCTGTGTCGTTTCCGTTTTGTTTGTGCAGCTTGCTTGGCCCGTTGTGTCAAGTCACTCTGGTTCACACTGACCGTGTGCAATGCCATAAGAATCATCAGATCTTTCTCCTTCTCTGTCACGGTTGCCATGGTTGCCTTTAGTTTGAAGATGTAATCCGTAGACAGTTGTTTTATACAAAAGCCTTCTGTGTTCTCTTTTCGACTCCCTCCGCATTTGCAATCAAATGCCAGAATTTTCTCCATCTCCTTATAATCTGCTTCCCCTGGGCATTGCACTGATTTCAAAACTCTGTCGTCAACTTCTTCTGTGAAAAACACACTGTTGATCGACGTTTGTTTCCCATCACTGTCATCAGAAGACTCTACAACGTCTGGTTCAATGAAAATGTTTTTACCTAAGTCAGGGATTTCCTCATCATCTGATTCATTTTCAGAGTCCGAGAGAGTCAACATGGCAGGATCATCCTCCAGAAAGTAGTCTGTTACAACTTTTTCCCACTGATCTTTGTCGATAGCGCCTGCTAAATTCAGGGCAGCAATGTTGTTGAGACCAGTAGCAACACTTTTGCAGTTCTCCATGATATCTTAAAAAAAATAAAAGCGTTAATAAGAATTATCTACACATACTGAGCAGCTCATGTTATAGACAGAAGCATGCAACATGCCAGACCAATCCGAACTCATCTCTTGGCATGTCCAGTCCATCCATTATCTCATCCATTAAGTGCGACATACGCCTAGCTTCCTGAAACGGGTCACATGTTATTTTATTGTACTAAAAGAAAGCAATCCCTTCTAAAAGTGAACACTGTCTATTTAAGAAATGACTGATGTCATTCGCAAGGCAGAATGTGACTATGGAATCTAGTGGAAACCAGACAGGAGGCAAAAAGAAGTTGAAGAAGTGAAGGATTATAAGGCGGCGAGAGAGACAAACCTTTTTTTGGTAAGTCAGCTTTGAAATTAGCATATCTTGTGTTATGGTTTGCATGTTATCGCAAACAAAGTACTAGGGTAGTGAATTCAGCTGTCAGCTGGCAAGGAGAGTTAGCCTACAATTCAAAGTGTTCTAGCCTGTAGAGACATTGTTTTGCGAACAGTAATGAACAGTTTCAACATTTCTACATGCCGTGTTGCATTATTCAAGTGTGTAGCATGAGCGGGGGACTGGGGAGCTTAATGCAGGCCAGACGGCTCTAGCAATGAATGAGGAAGCGGAGCAGGGCTCTTTGCTCTTGGGGATATACTGATACAGACTTGATCCTCTCAATCACATGAGACACATCTGGCAGAAGTACCGAACGTAACAACATTTTTTAGAACAAACTTTTTTGTTGTTGAAAAAGTACAGAAGTTTCGGTATACCGTGCACCACTATTATATACAGACCTGTAAATGGGACACGGCACAGAAGGAGCGAAGGGAGACGAGACCAAAAAGACAACATGAGAACAAGCGGACAAAAATAACACTCATAAAAATAAAAAATATATTTTGAATTACTGAAATGAATTCGATATATATCGCACAGCCCTAGGTACAGAGTAAGTAGTCATTCAAAAAGCATGATAAACACCAGTATGCACACAGAGTGATTCTATTAAACTTATCTGACTTATTAAGCACATTCTTACTCCTGAACTTATTTAGGCTTGCCATAACAAAGGGGTTGAATACTTACTGACTCACAACATTTTCAGCTATTCATTTGTAAAAATGTCTGAAAATGTCATTTCAGTTTGACAATATGGGGTATTGTGTGTTGGCCAGTGACACAATCTCACTTGAATCAATTTTCAATTCACATCAAAATGTGGAAAAAGTCAAGGGGTGTGAATATTTTCTGAAGGCACTGTATTATCTCCAAGAATCAATGGCTATATATCATTCATTTAAAAGTAAAAAAAACTGCATGTACCAAACACAGTTTTCCCTTTTAACAACTCATACAGTACTGAACAACATATTTGAGTGTAGAACTTCAGTAGAATGCCCCTTAAAAACCACACAATAGTTCAACAACTGCATAGTTTATGCCCCTGTTTTAAAGACAATACCTACGGGTAATAATCAGATCTTCAGTCTCCTCCTCCATTCCTTCCTCCTCATCCTCTTTCACTCCCAAAACATCTTCATCCTTTTCTTTTTTTGAAATAGCCTCCTCTTCCTCCCCAAAAGGTTCTTCCACTTTTTTCATTATAATATCCTCTTCTTCTTTCAATGTGACAGCCTCTTCCTCCTTTTTAATTATGAAAGCTTCTACCTCTTCTTCTTTCACTCCAAAAGGTTCTCTCTCTTCTTTCACTATATCATCCTCTTCTTTCAATGTGAAAGCCTCATCTTCCTCCCTTTTCATTCTGAAAACGTCTTCCTCTGCTTTTATTGTAATATACTCTTCTTCTTCTTCTTCTTTTACGACAATGTTCAGCCCCAGAGTTTCTTTCTCCGTCCAGCTGACGACCTCTTCTTTGGCAGGGGGCGAGTAATTTAGTGAGCTCATGGTCGATGATGTTAGCTAACTAGCATTAACGACTAGCCTAAACTCAGTATCAATTTAACAAATTTGCTAGCAAATTAAGTTCAACTTAACTAGTTGATGTGTAAAATGAATTATGTTTGAACTAATATTAACTATACCCAAGATCGGTCTAAAGAGCTTCAAAGCTTCGGTTTTATGTTTGCGAGAACGCTACCGAGGCGGTTGAAACAGTAGCCTGTTGTTGGAGAAACATCCCGTCCCGTCCACTAAATTATACGTCACGCAAGAAGTATGACCTGAAAGACTCACATCGCCATCTGTTGACTGGAGTGGGTAACGCAGACTTGAAAAATATTAATTACATAGCTTATTCTGGCAAACAATGTAATAAGATGATTGTGTTTCTTGCTTTAACAGTGCAGTAAATATTTTTTATGCCCCCAGCTGATGGAATAGCCTTCAGGCCACCTTGAAGCTGGACTAGCTTGTCTCCATTGGACAGTTTAGATTGAGTTGAAGTAGAGGTGATATGTGACAGTTGTGTTAGCTTTGATTCATCTTGTTGTGTTAGCTTTGATTCATCTTGTTGTGTTTGCTTTGATTCACCTTGTTGTGTTAGCTTTGATTCATCTTGTTGTGTTAGCTTTGACTCATCTTGTTGTGTGCATTGTATTAATATTATTATCTTACATTGTTGTATTAAATTGTGTTCATGTTCAACAGGGCTCCCTTGTAAATGAGATGACCCTTGGTCTTAATGGTAACCCACCCTGTATAAAAGTTTTATCTCCTTCTCTTCATTCAAAGACTCAATCATCATTACTTTATGTTGTTTAAATTGTGTTCATGTTCAACACGAGGGCCCCTCAGGGGTGCATGCTTAGTCCTCTCCTGTACTCCCTGTTCACCCACAACCGCATGGTCGCGCACAACTCCAACACCATCATTAAGTTTGCAGATGACGCGACGGTGGTAAGTATGATCACCAATGACGATGAGACAGCCTATAGAGAGGTCAGAGACCTGGCAGTGTGGTGCCAGGACAACAGCCTCTCCCTCAACGTCAGCAAGACAAAGGAGCTGATCATGGACTACAGGAAACGGAGGGCAGAGCACGCCCCCATTCACATCAACAGGGCTGTAGAGGAGCTGTAGAGGTTGAGAGCTTCAAGATCCTCAGTGTCCACATCACTAAGGATCTATCATGGTCCACACACACCAACACAGTTGTGAAGAGGAGACGACAAATGTCTCTTCCCCACAGGAGGCTGAAAAGATTTGGACTGGGCCCTCAGATCCTTTATACATCTGCACCATTGAGAGCATCTTGACTGGCTGCATCACCGCTTGGCAACTGTTTGGCATTCCGACCTCAAGGCACTACAGAGGCCAGTGCTTACGGCCCAGTGGACCTCTATACCAGGCGGTGTTAGAAGAAGGCCCTAAAAATTGTCAGCCACCCAAGTCATAGACTGTTCTCTCTGCTACCGCACAGCAAACGGTATCGATGCACCATGTCTGGAACCAACAGGGCCGTGAACAGCTTCTACACCAAAGCCATAAGACCGCTAAATAGTTCATTAGTTACCCGGACTATCTGCATTGACCCTTTTCGCACAAACTTTTTTGACTCATTATATACGCTGCTGTTAGCTGGGAGAGTAGCTTAGTGAGTTTAAGGTCAGAGATGTTAGGTAACTAGTTAGCATTAGCGATTAGCCTAGTGCCATATTAACGAGCCAGCTAGCTAACAACAACAATGCTAATATTAAATGGGTTAACCAGTAACGTTATGTGACAAACACAGCGACTAATATACACAGGAACGGTCTAAAACGCTTCAATGTTTCGGTTTTATGTTGGCTAGCAAGCTAGCATGGGATTGAACCAGAAGCAGTGTTGTTATCGTTAAAGAAGCATCCCGTCTACTACGTTATACGTCACACTGGCAGCATCGAATGAAAGACGCACATCGCCATCTGCTGACTGGAGTAAGCAATGCAGCTGAGGAACCAAAAGTTTATTTTATTTTCAGACAAAAAGTGAATCACTTTCAATGATTGTTTTTCTTTTATTTCAATAATAATATGTTATAACATTACATGTTGTAGTCTGTAATCTTCCTGTATAGTATGTAGCCTGTAGTCTTTAGTATGTAGCCTGCGGTCTGTTGTTTCCTGTATCATCTGTAGTCTGTAGCCTGCCAGTAAAGTATGTAACCTGTAGTCTGCCAGAATAGTTTGTAGTCTTACAGTATAGTATGTAGTCTGCCAGTACAGTATGCAGTCTGTCAGTATAATATGTAGCTTGTAGTCTGCCAGTATAGTATGTAGCTTATAGTCTGCCGGTATAGTATGTAAACTGTATTCTGCCAGTATAGTATGTAGTCTGCAGGTATAGTATGTAGCCTGTAGTCTGCCAGTATAGTATGTAGTCTGCCAGCATAGTATGTCGTCTGTAGTCTGCCAGTATAGTATGTAGCCTGTAGTCTGCCAGTATAGTATGTAGTCTGCCAGTATAGTATGTCGTCTGTAGTCTGCCAGTATAGTATGTAGCCTGTAGTCTGCCAGTATAGTATGTAGTCTGCCAGTATAGTATGTTGTCTGTAGTCTGCCAATATAGTATGTAGCCTGTAGTCTGCCAGTATAGTATGTCGTCTGTAGTCTGCCAGTATAGTATGTAGCCTGTAGTCTGCCAGTATAGTATGTAGTCTGTAGTCTGCCAGTATAGTATGTAGCCTGTAGTCTGCCAGTATAGTATGTCGTCTGTAGTCTGCCAGTATAGTATGTAGCCTGTAGTCTGCCAGTATAGTATGTAGTCTGCCAGTATAGTATGTAGTCTGCCAGTGTAGTATGTTGTCTGTAGTCTGCCAGTATAGTATGTCGTCTGTAGTCTGCCAGTATAGTATGTCGTCTGTAGTCTGCCAGTATAGTATGTCGTCTGTAGTCTGCCAGTATAGTATGTAGCCTGTAGTCTTCCTGTACAGTATGGAGCTTGTTGTCTGCCAGTATGTATGTAGTCTTCCTGTATAGTATGGAGCTTGTTGTCTGCCAGTATGTATGTAGTCTTCCTGTTCAGTATCGAGCTTGTTGTCTGCCAGTATGTCTGTAGTCTTCCTGTATAGTATGGAGCTTGTTGTCAGCCAGTACGTATGTAGTCTTCCTGTATAGAATGGAGCTTGTTGTCAGCCAGTACGTATGTAGTCTTCCTGTATAGTATGGAGCTTGTTGTCTGCCAGTATGTCTGTAGTCTTTCTGTATAGTATGAAGCTTGTTGTCTGCCAGTATGTAATCTTCCTGTATAGTATGGAGCTTGTTGTCTACCAGTATATATGTAGTCTTCCTGTACAGTATGGAGCGTGTTGTCTGCCAGTATGTATGTAGTCTTCCTGTATAGTATGGAGCTTGTTGTCTGCCAGTATGTATGTAGTCTGAAGTTTGAGAGTAGAGCTGGACAGTTCTGGGTGAGTAGTCTGAAGGTGTTTTCCATAGAGAAGTATTGGTACATCATCTTTTTATATGTCCCATTAGGGTATCTGTGAGCGCCAGGGTAACTTGAGGCCTTCTCCATGTTGAAGTAGTCTGTGTTCTTCTTCTACTACTTCTACGAGTTGGTAAAACAAACAGAAAGGGTGCATACTGCCACCTAGAGGGGTGGTGTTGGAACAGGTATTAAAGTAAAGGTTGGTGATTTTACTTTAACCTGCAGTTATAGAACGTTTGCTCGCAAGTATCATTTTAATTGGCTGATTCCTCCCAATGACCCGGATGGAATCATGTCATCCTTCCTCAACCCATAGGACAGGGATCATCAACTAGATTCAGCCGCATGCCGATTTCTTTTCTTGAGCGGAGTGTCGGGGGGCCGGAACAGAAATACAAATAATTTGTAGACTGCAAATTACCGCCTTGCTTAAATTTTTATACGATCACGTGTCTCTCTATTATGCATGGGAATACTTGGGAACAGATTTCTTGAATTAAAATCACTTGGAGCTGGTGTTTTTAGTCTTTTATGTGTGTGTGTGTCCCCCCCCCACACAAAAAAAACTCTTCTGTTTTTGTTGCTCAGAAATCTTTGGGGGCCAAATAAAAGCAGGCTAAATTCGGCCCGCAGGCTGCTAGTTGGGGAACCCTGCCATAGGAAGTCCCACCCAGTTGATGACCTGGATGGAATCATGTGATACTTCCTTGACCAATAGGAAAGTCCCACCCAGTTGACTGCTTTATAATGGTGGAAACCCTCAATGTCCATGACAAAATGTGTTTCATCCGTCTAGAGTCCTACATCTCACTGTGTTTCTCATCTCTCCTCCCCCATTTAGACCAAATAGTCCTCTGTGTTTAGTTCACATAATATCATTTCAAAGTATGCAGGAAGGTGTCTGTAATAGAATACAACAAATGTAGACATTAATAAATACATTTCTATAGCTTCCTAAATAGTTTTTAGAATGGTGGTGGAGTACCAAAATGGAGGCGCAGTGGCTTCATTCAAAACAGCACTCCATTCCTCTCATCTAGTGTGTATATATATATAAATCATTGGTACCAACCCCCCCCCCCTAACACACATTTCTCAACTAACCCCCCCCCCCCCAAAGTGTTTCAGACACTTTGTTCTTACTCCCAGGTCTGGTGTTGGAGGTCGTTCCACCCTCTGTGTTCTACTACCCAGGTCTGGTGTTGGAGGTCATTCCGCGCTCTGTGTTCTACTACCCAGGTCTGGTATTGGAGATCACTCCACACTCTGTGTTCTACTACCCAGGTCTGGTGTTGGAGATCACTCCGCACTCTGTGTTCTACTACCCAGATCTGGTGTTGGACATTCCACTCTCTGTGGATCTACGGTGTGCATTTTCTGATGTTTAATCAGATCTCTTAAATCAGAGTATCTCTTCTCACATTGATCACAGCTATAAGGCTTCTCTCCAGTGTGAGTTCTCTGGTGTGATTTAAGGTTGGTTGACTGAGTAAAACTCTTCCCACACTGATCACAGCTATAGGGCTTCTGTCCTGTGTGAGTTCTCTGGTGTGATATCAGGTTATTTGACTGAGCAAAACTCTTCCCACATTGATAACAGCTATAAGGCTGCTCTCCTGTGTGAGTTCTCTGGTGTGATATCAGGTTATTTGACTGAGCAAAACTCTTCCCACAATGATAACAGCTATAAGGCTGCTCTCCTGTGTGTGTTCTCTGGTGTAGTAGTAGTCCCCTTGACGTGGTTAAGCTTATTCCACAGTCAGAGCAGTGGTAATGCTTCTCTCCAGTGTGTATTCTCTGGTGTGCAGTCAGGTTAGCTGAGGTAGCAAAACTCTTCCCACATTGATCACAGCCATAAGTTTTCTCTCCTGTATGAATTCTCAGGTGTGATTTCAATGAATGTGATCTGGAGAAAGTCATGCCACACTGTGAGCAGCGATAAGGTTTCTCTCCTGTATGGATTCTCTGGTGTATTTTAAGTTCTGATGAAGAGGTGCATGTCTTTCCACATTGATCACAGTTGAAAAGCTTCTCACCTGTGTGAATTCTCAAGTGTAATTTTAGTGAATCTGATCTTGAATAAGTCTTCCCACATTCAGAGCAGCAGATCGGTTTCTTCCCTGTAAGTGTCCGCTGGTGTTTATTGAGGTGTTCTGATGTGGAGAGGCTTTTCTCTGCTTCCTCAGCATCAGGATGTTGTTGAGGCTCCCCAGATGATCCACGATAGTCATATCTCTCTCCTGTGTGAACGACAAAGTCAGACGGTCAATGGAGTGAATGATTAAATTCTTTTACAAACTTTGACAATTGTCTTCTAAGTATTTTTTTGGTTCGTTTTTGGTCCACCAGTCACCGTGGCAGGCAGATTGGAAAAAAAACTACCATCCCAAATATTCTTTCGCTATGATTAGAAAATTATAAATAAAAATGAATAAGCATGCTTTGTCATTGTTGTAAAACAAGAAATGTAAGTATGAAGTAATGTGGTATGTTGATCAATGTAATTTCATTTTTGTGATATGAGTCTTTTAACCAATGTGTGTTAAAATAATTCCTTTAGATACAATAGTAATGATGAACAGTTGTACAACTGAACATCAAGAATCAACAAAGTGCCGGTCCTGACAGATAAAATGCTGATTGACACAGTTGACTTATTATTATAGTTCTACGCTGACATTTATTAGAAGGAGTACATGTGATCCTACGTTTATAGTTAGGAGCACACAAATATATATAGGAGTACAACTAAAGTATGAGTCTTTTAATGATACGTTTTTTGTTGTTGGGGTGATCCATTTTCAGTGAAGCACAATTTTCCCCTCAAATAGGTGTCATTACGATAGACCAAAATGTTCAGCTGTCCCTTTAAGGCATGGTCCGATACCGTGGTAACAGGGTACTGGGTGTGTCTTTAACTGATAGATGAGGATGGTGATCTCTGATGTATCTTCAGTAGCAGCAGACAGTGGGAGCAAACTAACTGACATTGAATGGTGATCTCTGTCTCTTCACTAGCAGCAGAGAGTGGGAGCAAACTAACTGACATTGAAAAACAACCTAGTGGGTAAACAAAACGATGAATGTCCCCCCCATTGTAAGATGTTATAAGTGTTTGTTTCTACATGGGCATCGTTGGTCTGAGGTTTTAGGCTGGGTATCTATAGAAGCACTTTGTGACACCTGCTGATGTAAAAAAAGGCTTCTTAAAATACATTTGATTGATGTCTTTAGAAAATGTTACTTAGTGTATTAAAGTAGTCAATACTTTGCTTGTGACTCTTTAAAGTTGTTGCATGCACTTGCAGTTTGTTTTGGTTGTGTTTCGGTTTTACGTTTTTTGCTTATAGGGACTGAATGGTAAATAATGTCGTCATTTTGGAGTCACTTTTTTATTGGAAGTAAAAATTGAAGCAGCACTGAACAGAAATCTAATCACAACATGTAAAGTGTTGGTCCGATGTTTCATGAGCTATAATAAGACGGCGGGAAATTTTCCATACACACAAAAAAAAGCTTATTTCTCTCAAATTGTATTACATCCCTGTTAGTGAGCATTCCTCCTTTGTCAAGATAATCCGTCCACCTGACAGGTGTGGCATATCAAGAAGCTTATTTAACAGCATGATCACTACATAGGTGCACCTTGTGCTGGGAACAATAAAAGGCCACTCTAAAATGCGCAGTTTTGCCACACAACACAATGCCACAGATGTCTCAAATTTTGAGGGAGCGTGCAATTGGCATGCTGATGGCAGGAATGTCCATCAGAGCTGTTACCAGAGAATTTAATGTTAATTTCTCTATAATAAGCCACCTTCAATGTTGTTTTAGAGAATTTGGCCTCACAACCTCAAACCACAGCTTTGGCGTCAGGTGGGCGAGTGGTTTGCTGATGTCAACGTTGTGAACAGAATGCCCCATGGTGGCGTTATGGTATGGGCAAGCATAAGCTATGGACAACTGACACAATTGCATTTTATCGATGGCAATTTAAATGCACAAAAATACCGTAATGAGATCATGGGGCCCATTGTTAGGCATTTTTTTAAAAGGTATCTGTGACCAACAGATGCATATCTGTATTCCCAGTCGTGAAATTCATAGATTAGGGCCTAATTCATTTACTTCAATTGACTGAAACTGTTGCATTTTGCATTTATATTTTTGCTTAGTATAAATAACGTTCACTTCGAGCTAGCTACTAACTGTTACATTCCCCAGCAAGAAAACCAAGTAATGCCGCTCAAACAGAAGGGGGAACAAACAAAGAGTCACAGACAACTACCAAAACGAAACAGGTGGGATTTTAGGAGGAGTTCTGAAAGACACTCATGGGGGTGTCCACTGAAAGTTGCCTAGCAACAACAACTGGGACCTAAAAGACAACCAAAATTTGCCCAAGAAGAGGTAAACAAAATAAAAACCCACACCAAACTTAGACAGGAAGCAAACCAAAATGGTGGAGCAAAACAAAAACAGGGAAGATCAGATGAAGGATGTTTTTTTAAAGAAATCAAATAGGTAGAGTCAACTAAAGGTGTTGACCCTTCACATCTCAAGACCACTAGAGCACTGGGCCAGCTACTATTAAATATCACCTGGGCCAGCTACTATTAAATATCACCTGGGCTAGCACAGATGAAACACCTTTCCACTAACGAGATGGATAAGCAAGCACAGGTGTATGTCATGACTGTCCTGTGAGGATCACAATGGGTCAGATCAGCTTGGCAATGGTTGACAATAACCAGACCTCCTCTCACCCGCAGAGGGGAGGAAGGAACTTGTGTGGGGGTTTTGACACCTCCACACCCTGTCATAAATTAAGGTTGAAGACAAAGGGGAGAGAGTCTTCTTCTAATGCACATAGGAATGTGTCTTTGTTTCACAGACCTTTCCCACCAAAACTCTAACACGGTCAAACGTGAATAATGGAACAATAATTCAAACATAAGTGGGGAGCAGCAAGCTACGCCATCTTGGATCATGATAAGTGGGGAGCAGCAAGCTATGCCATCTTGGATCATGATAAGTGGGGAGCTATGGAAAATGAATGTAATATTGCTTTTCATTTTGTGATGTCACTAAAAACTGTACGGACAAAATACTTTAACTTGGAAAGTATATCCCCTTTATCTGTTGTACATATAATATGACAAATGATGACAGTAGTTTTGTTAAGATAGGAATCTGATTTTAGGAGGTATTAGGAGGTATAAGATCATCTATCTCCTATAAACTGTGTATAAGTAAATAGCCACGCCCCAAGTGAGGTTGGAGATCGTGTCAGACTGACGGAACAATCCCCTTTTGACGAGAGTGCATCAAACGTATTGCCAACGAAATTAACATTAGACCAGGAAATGTGAGGCAGGAGCCACATGTTTGAAATGGTTTGGACTTTGAACCCCAACACGAGGTGTCGAAATAAACTCACCTTCCTTTAGACCAGAGAGACGGCAAGCTGCAGCTCTTGTCCATCGTGGTCCGAATCCTGAATAATCAACACGAGGTGTAGGCGAGAAGCTCATCTCCCAGACAATCTCTGAGACAGCTGATTAGCTGTCTTGAGTCAAATATCTAGAAAAGCCCATCTAAGTGAGACTATCCTACTACGTCGTCACGGCTGGCTAGCTATCTTCCAGAGTGAACAACAGTAGAAGACAGGAAAGGGGAGATCTCTTTCGGACAATCGGAGCCATACAGCTTGCCACTGAAAGGCCAACAACCTTCCTAAGGAGGGCTGGTTCCGACCGAACATTATTATTTAGTGAGCTAGTAAATAAATAATTAAACCAATTTGTTTAGTACTGAATCATGAGTAAGGCTGGGGTTTTCGCAGATCCAAGAAAGTTACGACTGTTCAGAATGATGATATGATAAGAGGTAATGATTAATAAGATGACTGTTTATCGATGTAATAGATACATACCTTTTATAGAGTTTAATTCAGGAGACGGTAACTCTTTAAACAACCTCTTCTGTGGTGTTCCAAATCCTAATGAGGTGATGAGTTACATGATTCATTTAAATCAGGTAACAATTAAACATAGTGGACTAAATAAATAACAGTCATCAGATTAATGAAAGTAAAGTCACGACATGTAACACATACAGACTAATGAGGTGACACCAATCGGTGTGCCCCACGTGCTAACGTCCAACCTCGAAATATAAATGACTAATGAGGTGACACCAATCGGTGTGCCCCACGTGCTAACGTCCAACCTCGAAATATAAATGACTAATGAGGTGACACAAATCTGTGTGCCCCACGTGCTAACGTCCAACTTCAAAATATAAATGTAAAAACAAAAGTCTGTAACACCAACCTACTCTTCAGATCCAATGAGGTTATCAGAAAAACAGTTGAATGGTAGCTAGCTAGCATAGTTAATGGTACTCTTATGCTTGAAACAACATTGGAACCAATTATCCACAGTTGCTAATAGTTAACCGGTAGCTACCTGATTAGCAAGCTAGCTAGCTTTATTGGTCCAGGGAGTAGGTTAGCTAGCCTCCAGCTTCGCCGGTAAAACCCCAGTATTACTGCTAAACTATTCATCCTTGATCATTCAAATCCGTTGCAGAAGAGGGAGTGGACAGTCCTCAGCCTTGCCATAGCTACCGTTAGCTGTGCTCCGTGGTGATTAGCGAAGCTACCCTGGGTGGGTATAGAATGAGTTTTCCCCACAAAAGGCCTTTATTACAGGCAGAAATACTCCGCAGTATCATCAGCTGTCCGGGTGGCAGGTGAAGAAGACAAATGTGGAGGTCCTGGGCTGGCGTAGTTCCACGTGGTCTGCGGTTGTGAGGTCGGTTGGACGTACTGCCAAATTCTCTAAAAACTATGTTGGAGGCGGCTTATGGTAGAGTGTTGTGTGACAAAACAGCAAATTTTTTAAGGTGGCCCCATTTGAATATATGTTTGTACCATCTCTAATTATGTCGGGCCAAGTTCAGACCAGAAGCTCATGTAACACGGGACCAACACGTCACACGTTGCATTTATATTATCGTTCACTGTACACGGTTATCAAAACGTCACTCCAGGGTAAGCCTACATGAAACACAGCCGCTTTATTTTAAGTGTTGCTAAAATCCCCTATGGGAAAAATGTATGGTGGAAAAAAGATTTCCCTGTCTGACCACTAGGTTTTACGGTTATTATGACTCGTACTGTGGTACTCTATAGTCTGATAATGAAGATGTACACAGGTGAAGACCAATGATGTAGATAAACCCTGGATGACTGATAGGGGGAGCTGTATTGAAGCCACCGCGCCTCCATCTTGGTATTCCTCCATCTTGGTATTCCTCCTCCATTGTAAAAAAGATTTACGAAGATATAGAAATGCATTTATTATGTCTACACCTCTACTAGTCGCTCTGGATAAGAGCGTCTGCTAAATGACTTAAATGTAAATGTACATTTATTATGTCTACACCTCTACTGTGGGACTCTGTTACTACATTTATTATGTCTACACCTCTACTGTGGGACTCTGTTACTACATTTATTATGTCTACACCTCTACTGTGGGACTCTGTTACTACATTTATTATGTCTACACCTCTGCTGTGGGACTCTGTTACTAGATTTATTATGTCTACACCTCTACTGTGGGGCTCTGGTTCTACTAAAGGCTATGGTCACAAGTCAGTCATAATGTGGCTAATAGGCTTTGCGCATGTGTCAAACACAAGGCCCGTGGGCCGAATAGGACACACAAGCGAGTATAAATGAGTCAACAGTTGATTAATCTACTTTATGAAATTACAGCCTGATGTGCTCGCATCTGTGAATTCAACGTCAATTGCGCTGCTTTTGTGTGTGCCGTTTTTACAGCGGTAAGCGGAGGGAAAGTGTCAGACATATGCTACAGTCCTGGGCTACTAAAATGTTGCAGTTAAGCTTGACAATGAATAACCAAAGAATATTACAATTGCAACAAAACTCTATGCAAAGGAGAAATATGTAGGCCCTCTATTACATCACCATTAGAGCTAGAATTAGAATTATTATAGTCTAGAATCAACTAGAATAGTCTAGAATCAATTTAGAGTGGCACCATACTGCAATGCTGCATTCAACTGCACTGGTGAAACATGCAGTGAATCTTTTTTTTTTTATAATTTTTTTTTCAGTTACAACAACCCGTAGCTATGTTTTTTTGTTATTTGGAATTATTAAATACTTTTTGATTAGTGTTGCTGGGCATATTATGCACATCTGCAAGCATTGCAGCAAAGGCTGGACAGATATTAGGATATTTATCTCTTTTGTTTTAATATGTTAAAATGCTATATACAGCATCCTATGTACATACATGGACATTACAAAAGGCCATATGTTTTCTAATAAATCAATGGCCAGTTTGGGCCAGTTATAGGCATGATTTTCTGTTATAATAAACATCATAGTCTATGACTGGCAAATTAGTTGTTTTATCAATATGGCCAGTCTGCTGATTGAGTTTGACACCGTTGCCTTAAAGCCACACTCTGTAAGATACAAATCTTCAGAGTGGGCCAACAATGCAAATGTAAACAATGGAACAAATGCATCACATCCAAATATCACTTGATTATCTGTAGTGCTGGAGGAATGACACATGCAGATAAACACACACAGTCAGAGTTTAAAAAAGGACCATTTAAACACATGGAATATGATCTACTCTATATTCAAACTGACATACTCCATATTCACTTAATGTTTTCTAATAAAAACATACAAATACAGTTTGAGTATACTTTGTACCATTTAATTTCATATGGTATAAACAAGTAAACACATTCTCAGTCAACAATATAAGACAATGGGAGCACTCAGTATGTTATCTGGTTCATTTTAACAAAATGTGATGTGAAATATCAATTTACCCACTAGGAGAAGAAATGAACTCAATGTGATGTGAAATATATCAATTTACAAACTAGGGTAAGACTTCTTCCCTCCTGCGTGGATTCTCACATGACTTTTAAGTGACCGTGATGAGGAATAGGTCTTCCCACAGTCTGAGCATTGGTAAGGCTTTTCTCCTGTGTGGATTCTCTCGTGCACTTTCAGGTGTGCTAACTGGGTAAAACTTTTTCCGCACTGGGAGCAGCGATGAGGCTTGTCTCCTGTGTGTGTCCTCTCATGTCTTTTCAGGTTCCCTAACTCTGTAAAACCCTTTCCACACTGGGAGCAGTGGAAAGGCTTTTCTCCTGAGTGTATTCTTTTATGTTTTTTCAGGTTCCCTAACCGTGTAAAACTCCTTTCACACTGGGAACAGTGGAAAGTCTTATCACCTGTGTGTTTCCTCTCATGTCTTTTCAAGCTTGCTAACAAGGAAAAACAATTTTCACACTGGGAGCATTGGAAAAGCATATCTCTTGTGTGGATCCTCTCATGTCTTTTCAGGCTTGCTAACAAGGAAAAACTCTTTCCACACAGAGAGCATTGATAAGGCTTCTCCCCTGTGTGCATTCTCTCATGTGCTTTCAGGTGCCCTAACTCGGAAAAACTCTTTCCACACTGGGAACATTGAAAAGGCTTCTCTCCTGTGTGCAATCTCCTATGCACTTTCAGGGACCCTAACCGGGTAAAACTCTTTCCACAGTGGGAACAGTGGTGCCGTCTTGCTGATTTGTACGTCTCTGGCTCTGGTTCCTCTGAGTCTGGTCTTTCTCCTGCCAAAGACAGAGTATTTATTTAAGTAGAGAGACCTGAATGAAACCTCCACGTGACAAAACTGACTTCCTATGAAGTTTAATCCAAATCAGGGCCAGTGTTCAAACATTTAATAATTTAAACAATTATTTGTTTTTATAAACAACTGTAGAGCTCCTTGTGGTTCAGTTGGTAGAACATGGTGCTTGCAATGCCACAGGTCCTGAGTTCGATTCCCATTGGGGCCACCCATATGTTATAATGTATGCGCGCATGACTAAGTTGCTTTAGATAAAAGTGTCATAGCAGATATTACACAGTATATTATCGCCAACTCTAATCTGGCGCTCATGGAATGTCATGTTTTTAGGCTGAGCAGAGCTCTATAATAACAGATATTGAGGACTACTGTATTTAAATCAATGTCATAGATTTGATCCATTGGTAATACTGTTTTGTTGGTGGCCCACTCTTTGATGGTAAACATCTTACACTGTGGCTTTAAAGGGATACTGCGAGATTCTGGTACCTCGCACATTGACTCAACTGTGTGGAAATCAGTTAATTGAAATGAATTCATTAGGCCCTAATATATGGATTTCTTATGACTGGGCAGGGGCGCAGCCATGGGTGGGCCTGGGAGGGCATAGGCCCACCCACTGGGGAGCCAGGAAACATAGGAACCAAGCTGGAGTTATCAGTGTAGTCCTGTTATCGCCTGGGAAAAAAACCTCTAGGCTTCTAACATAACTGTCAATTTACCAAGCTGCTTCCCAGTGATGCGAGCCTACCAGACGAGCTAAATGCCTTTTATGCTCGCTTTGAGGCAAGCAACACTGAAGCATGCATGAGAGCACCAGCTGTTCCGGACGACTGTGTGATCACGCTCTCCGACGCCGATGTGAGCAAGACTTTTAAATAGGTCAACATTCACATGGCCGCGAGGCCAGACAGATTATCAGGACGTGTACTCAGCGCATGCGTGGACCACCTGGCAAGGGTTTTACTGAAATGTTCAACATCTCCCTGACTGAGTCTGTAATACCTACATGTTTCAAGCAGACCACCATAGTCCCCGTTCCCAAGAAAGCGAAGGTAACCTGCCTAAATGACTACCGCTCAGTACCACTCACGTCTGTAGCCATGCTGATCCGCAACACAGGGGCCCCTCTAAAACAGAAAATTAACTAAATTCAATTCATATCAATCAACAAAGAGATTAGAATATGTTGAAGGCTAGCTGTATTGGGTGCAAATGACTGAACGGCTCATTTTTGTGTCTACGTCTGCAGGTATACAGACGAGGAGGCATACAAAGGTATGCCAATATGCAGATCACATTTACCATCCTCCTTCCTAACCTCTTCAATGAATATCCCATAGGCCTCTATATTATGGACAAGGTACAGTACAAATCAAATGTTTGGACACACCTACTCATTCAAGAGTTTTAAATTGTAACCATACTCTTCATTGTAGAATAATAGTGAAGTCATCAAAACTATGAAAAAACAAGTGTTAAACAAATAAAAATATATTTTAGATTCTTCAAAGTAGCCACCCTTTGCCTTGATGACAGCTTTGCACACTCTTGGCATTCTCTCAACCAGCTTCATGAGGTAGTCACCTGGAATGCATTTCAAATAACAGGTGTGCCTTGTTAAAAGTTAATCTGGGAAATTTCTTAATGCGTTTGAGCCAATCAGTTGTGTTGTGACAAGGTAGGGGTGGTATACAGAAGATAGCCCTATTTGCTAAAAGACCAAGTCCATATTATGGCAAGAACATCTCAAATAAGCAAAGAGAAACGACAGTCCATCATTACTTTAAGACATGAAGGTCAGTCAATCTGGAACATTTCAACAACTTAAAGGAAAAGAGAAAAATCAGAACAATTCTCAGTCAAAAACAACAGTCAGAACAAAGCCTCTGTATTCTCTCATGTGATTTCAGGTCCTCTAACACTACACATCCCATTCAAATAAGAAAAGCTTGATGATGAGTTGGTTATTTGAATCAGATGTGCATTGGGCACAAACCAAAACCCTGCACCCAGCAAACAAATCCACAAACACAATCCTTTATTATACATGCAGAAGGGAAAACACTGGAAAGTCAATACACAAGACACATTCAGTCTCTGGACACAATCCTTTATAATACATGCAGTAGGGAAAACACTGGAAAGTCAAGAAACATTCAGAGTCGCTGGGGACTGCTGTACCACCATGTATTGGACCTTCATCTGTCCTATGTCCTACTGTTCAGGAGCGTACATCTGTCCTATGTCCCACTGTTCAGCAGCCTACATCCTTACCTCCTGTGTGTATTCTCTCATGTCTTCTCATGTGACCTAACTGGCTAAAACTCTTTTCACACTGGGAGCAGTGGTAGGGCTTCTCTCCTGTGTGTATTCTCTCATGCTGTTTCAGTTTTCCTTTCTGATTAAAACTCTTTCCACACTGGGAGCAGTGATGAGGCTTCTCTCCTGTGTGTGTCCTCTCATGTCTTCTCAGGTCAGCTAACCAGGCAAAACTCTTTTCACATTGGGAGCAGTGGTAGGACTTCTCCCCTGTGTGTATTCTCGCATGCTTTTTCAGTTGTCCTTTCAGGTTAAAACTCTTTCCACACTGGGAGCATTGGAAAGGTGTATCTCGCTTCTCCCCTGTGTGTATTCTCTCATGTATTTTCAGGATCGCTAACAACGAAAAATTCTTCCCACACTGGGAGCATTGGAAAGGTTTATCTCGCTTCTCTCCTGTGTGTATTCTCTCATGCTCTTTCAGGTATTCTTTCCGGTTAAAACTCTTTCCACACTGGGAGCAGTGATGAGGCTTTTCCCCTGTGTGTATTCTCTCATGTATTTTTAGGCTCCCTAACTGAGTAAATCTCTTTCCACACTGGGAGCAGTGATGAAGCTTCTCTCCTGTGTGTGTCCTCTCATGTCTTTTCAGGCACCCTGATGAGGAAAAACTTTTTACACACTGGGAGCATTGGAAAGGTTTATCACCTGTGTGTGTCCTCTCATGTCTTCTCAGGTCCCCTAACTGGTTAAACCCTTTCCCACAGTGGGAGCAGTTGTGTCGTCTTGCTGGTTTGGACGTCTCTGGTTCCTCTGAGTCTGGTCTTTCTCCTGCCAAAGACAGAGTGTTTATTTAAATAGAGACCTGAATGAAACCTCCACAACTCTCTTGCTAGGAGGTTGAATCCAAATCAGATCCCTCAACCTGAGGCCAGTTTACAAAAAAAATCTAATTTAAAAAGAATCTTGGTGTAATTTGAAAAACAAAAGATGTAGAGTTCCAACTAGAATCTTGCTCTCATGGAATCTCATGTGTCAGGCTGAGCAGAGCTCTATAATAATAGATAATGTCATGTTTATAGGCTGAGCAGAGCTCTATAATAATAGATAATGTCATGTTACAGGCTGAGCAGAGCGCTATAATAATAGATAATGTCATGTTTTTAGGCTGAACAGAGCTCTATAATAATAGATAATGTCATGTTTTAAGGCTGAATAGAGCTCTACAATAATAGATAATGTCATGTTACAGGCTGAACAGAGCTCTATAATAATAGATAATGTCATGTTTTAAGGCTGAACAGAGTTCTGTAGTAATAGATAATGTCATGTCTTTAGGCTGAACAGAGCTCTATAATAATAATGTCATGTTACAGGCTGAGCAGAGCTCTATAATAATAGATCATGTCATGTTTTTAGGCTGAGCAGAGCTCTATAATAATAGATAATGTCATGTTACAGGCTGAGCAGAGGACTACAATAATAGATAATGTCATGTTTTTTGGCTGAGCAGAGCTCTATAATAATAGATATTGAGGACTGCAGTATTTCAATCAATGTCATAGGCTGCATTTGATCCATTGGTAATAATGTTTTGTTGGTGGCCCACTCTTTGATGGTAAACATCTTACACTGTGGCTTTAAAGGGATACTGCGAGATTCTGGTACCTCGTGTTAGCACATTGACTCACCTGTGTGGAAGCACCTGCTTTCAATATATACTGAACAAAAATATAAACGCAACATGTAACAATTTCAAATATTTTACAGATTTACAGTTCATAGAAGGAAATCAGTCAATTTAAATAAATTCATTAGGCCATAATCTATGGATTTCACATGACTGGGCAGGGGTGCAGCCATGGGTGGGCCTGGGAGGGCATAGGCCCACCCACTGGGGAGCCAGGCCCTGACAATCAGAATTAGTTTTTCCCCGGAGGTTACTCTACAACCAGTCGAGCTACCAAAAACAGCCCATTCAGCAACCCGCTCAGGTCAGCGATGCCCATTTGTCCCTCCTGGATAAATACGACGGCACCCCATTTTAAATGCCGTGGCTTCCTATTTCAGTGCTCCCTCTACTTTACGCACCGGATGGGAGCTCCCACCACCGAGATGTCCAAGGTTGCCACGGTTATTTCTCTGCTGACTGTGCGGGCGTTTGGAATGTGCCACGGCAGTCTGGGAGAGAGGAGAGGAGGAGCTAGATTCATATGGAGGGGTTCATGGCTCTGTTTTAAATGTATCTTCGATCCTCCACCGGAGGGCAGAGAGGGATTACATCCAACAAGGTTTCATCCGCACGTCCACTTCTCCTGCGTCGGCTGGTTTCTTCTTCATGGCCAAGAAGGATGGAGGGTTACGTCCATGCATTGATTACAGAGGACTCAATGAAATCACCACGAAGTATCGGTACCCTCTTCCGTTGGTGCTGGCAGCCATCTAACAGCTCCGCGGGGCCCGGTTCTTTACCAAACTGGACCTGCGGAGTTCTTACAATCTCATCCGCATCCAGGAGGGGGGATCAGTGGAAGACTGCGTTTAGCACAATGTCTGGCCACTACGAGTACTTGGTGATGCCATTTGGCTTAGCCAATGCTCCGTCAGTGTTCCAGGCATTCGTTAACGAGGTGTTCAGGGACATGCTCGGACACCAGGTGGTCGTGTATATCGATGACATTTTTACATTTACATTTTAGTCATTTAGCAGACGCTCTTATCCAGAGCGACTTACAGTAGTGAATGCATACATTTCATACATTTTTTTTTTTCTCGTACTGGCCCCCCGTGGGAATCGAACCCACAACCCTGGCGTTGCAAACACCATGCTCTACCAACTGAGCGACAGGGAGCTACAGGGATGACATCCTGGTCTACTCAGCTACCCTGGAGGATCACATCACTCACGTTCGGGCAGTCCTGCAACGCCTCCTGGCTAACCACCTGTTCGCCAAGGCTGAGAAGTGCCAACTTCATCAGAGGGCTGTCTCCTTCTTAGGCTACCAAATAAGCCCGCAGGGAGTGAGGATGGACGACAAGAAGGTAGATGCGGTCAGGTCATGGCCAGTCCCAACCACCATAAAGGGGTTACAATGGTTTTTGGGGTTTGCCAACTTCTGCCACCGTTTCATTAGGAACTTCAGCTCCATCGCCGCTCCTCTCACCTCTCTCCTCAAAGTTGGTTCCCGTAGGTTTGTGTGGAGCCCAGCAGCCAACGAGGCCTTCTGTCTACTCAAGGGACGTTTCACCTACACCCCATTGCTCAAACACCCAGATCCCACGATACCCTTTGTGGTGGTGGTGGACGTTTCAGAGGTAAGCGTGGGGGGTAGTTCTGTCTCAACGACAGGGTAATCCACAGAAATTACGTTTCAGAGGTGGGCGTGGGGGGTAGTTCTGTCTCAACAACAGGGTAATCCACAGAAATTACGTTTCAGAGGTGGGCGTGGGGGGTAGTTCTGTCTCAACAACAGGGTAATCCACAGAAATTACGTTTCAGAGGTGGGCGTGGGGGGTAGTTCTGTCTCAACAACAGGGTAATCCACAGAAATTACATTTCAGAGGTGGGCGTGGGGGGTAGTTCTGTCTCAACAACAGGGTAATCCACAGAAATTACATTTCAGAGGTGGGCGTGGGGGGTAGTTCTGTCTCAACAACAGGGTAATCCACAGAAATTACATTTCAGAGGTGGGCGTGGGGGGTAGTTCTGTCTCAACAACAGGGTAATCCACAGAAATTACATTTCAGAGGTGGGCGTGGGGGGTAGTTCTGTCTCAACAACAGGGTAATCCACAGAAATTACATTTCAGAGGTGGGCGTGGGGGGTAGTTCTGTCTCAACAACAGGGTAATCCACAGAAATTACATTTCAGAGGTGGACGTGGGGGGTAGTTCTGTCTCAACAACAGGGTAATCCACAGAAATTACATTTCAGAGGTGGGCGTGGGGGGTAGTTCTGTCTCAACAACAGGGTAATCCACAGAAATTGTACCCATGTGCATTTTACTCTAAGAAACTGTCCACTGCAGAGAGGAATTACGACGTCAGTGATTGTGAGCTCCTGGCGATGAAGTTGGCAATAGAGGAGTGGAGACACTGGCTGGAGGGCGCCAAGGAACCATTCGTCATCCTCACCGATTACCGACTTCTTTATTTCTATTGGAAGGATTTAATCATTTGCAATTATGTCTACTTATGATAAGGTAAAAGGTTTATGTTTCTGTCTCCATATGATAAATATATCCAATGCAAAAAACATTTACATTTAAATGGTATTAACATTAATTTCCAAATATTTCCGGTACTTCCCATATATTCCCACGGAAAGTTTCCACCTCTGAATATTCCCCAAAATGTGCAACATAAGGTGGGATACATGGCCGATATCTAAGTCTATTGCGCTGTTGATGTATTTAATTTATATTGAGCTCATTGTACAAATTTCACATATAAATATTTACTCAGGGTGATTGATTTTTTGTAAGAATTTGTATTTACCAAATACAAGCCGGGCATCCTTTTCCCTAAATTATTCAGTTGTGCGGTTTTCATTTCTCCCTACTGCTCCAGTAGAGAAACTAACTGGTCCAATAGAGTTTAAGTTTCAGCATACAGTAGCCCATGGTGGTAAGCAATTGTTACATCAGCGTGTGACCTCATCCCTCTAGCCAGAGCCCTTAGTGTCTGACTTCATCCCTCCAGCCAGCTAACACTACCCAGAGCCCTTAGACGTTAGCATCTGACATCATCCCTCTAGCCAGAGCCCTTAGACGTTAGTGTCTGACTTCATCCCTCCAGCCAGCTAATACTACCCAGAGCCCTTAGACGTTAGCATCTGACATCATCCCTCCAGCCAGCTAATACTACCCAGAGCCCTTAGACGTTAGCATCTGACATCATCCCTCTAGCCAGAGCCCTTAGACGTTAGTGCCTGACTTCATCCCTCCAGCCAGCTAATACTACCCAGAGCCCTTAGACGTTAGCATCTGACATCATCCCTCTAGCCAGAGCCCTTAGACGTTAGTGTCTGACTTCATCCCTCCAGCCAGCTAATACTACCCAGAGCCCTTAGACGTTAGCATCTGACATCATCCCTCTAGCCAGAGCCCTTAGACGTTAGTGTCTGACTTCATCCAACCAGCCAGCTAATACTACCCAGACCCCTAGACGGTACTACAATACTAAAATTCCCTGCATGGTCAATCCAACGGCTGATTGGCCGTGCAGCATTTACGCTACAGAAGTCAGAGCGTTCATACTTCTTGCGCTTCGCCAAGCAGCGCAGAGCTGTTGTGAAGGAAGTTGTCGAGGAAGTGAGTTTTTGTGTTAATCCAGGACCTCCCGCCCTCACCTACCGTCAACCAATCATGTCAATGTGGAGCTATATGGAGCCCTCCTCATTGGGTACGGAGCTCAGTTTGTCTTCTGGATGTTTTACGTGCCAGTGAGTTACTTGCACAAGGGATAATTAGTAATCAGGTAGGCCTATTTTATGACGTTTCCACCAGATCAGAGCAGGACATTTTTCCCTTTCATGATGAGTGGTTTTCCAAAGGGAGAGAGCTGAAAAGATTCCTTAAATAGGCTACGTTGAGGAACTGTTATCATTTTCAATGGATGTTAATAAAAACAGACCTTGTTAACTTGCTGTTTGAGGCGAAGAAAAAAAATGACTTTGAGAAGCTCCGCAGTTATGGTGAGTTAAGACAATCAGAAATAGTATCAGACCCCCAAAATGTGCACATTTATAGGCCTACATTTGCGCGCAGGCCAGGTAGCCTACAGGCCTACTTCTATGTGTAATCAGGCCAGGTAGCCTACAGGCCTACTTCTATGTGTAATCAGGCCAGGTAGCCTTACAGGCCTACTTCTATGTGTAATCAGGCCAGGTAGCCTACAGGCCTACTTCTATGTGTAATCAGGCCAGGTAGCCTACAGGCCTACTTCTATGTGTAATCAGGCCAGGTAGCCTTACAGGCCTACTTCTATGTGTAATCAGGCCAGGTAGCCTTACAGGCCTACTTCTATGTGTAATCAGGCCAGGTAGCCTACAGGCCTACTTCTATGTATAATCAGGCCAGGTATTTTACAGGCCTACTTCTATGTGTAATCAGGCGAGTGTCCTTACTCAAGATTCACAGGAGCGCTCCAAATAAAACTCGTAAATGCAATGAAATAAACCCTCACTTTTTTCTCACAAGTGTAGCCTAGATAGTGCTCTCTGCAAACAACGTGTCCATGACAATGGTAAGACTGTAATAGCATAGTGAATGCATTAACAGAAATTACCGTAACCAAACAAATATTGTATATTAGAAATTATGCTAATTAACGGTAAATGTACTACTGGTGACACTACTGTGACATCATTGTAATTCATTGTAATGAGAGGGATAATATTAATACTGTGCATGCAAGTATCTCTTGGCTAAGAGTTGAGGAGAGACTGACTGCATCACTTCTTCTTTTTATAAGAAACATTGTGTTGAAAATCCCAAATTGTTTTCATAGTCAACTTACACACAGCTCTGACACACACACTTTTCCCGCCAGACATGCCACCAGGGGTCTTTTCAAAGTCCCCGAATCCAGAACAAATTCAAGAAAGCGTACAGTATTATATAGAGCCCTTATTGCATGGAACTTCCTTCCATCTAATATTGTTCAAATAAACAGCAAACCTGGATTCAAAAAACAGATAAAGCAACACCTCACGGCACAACGCCTCTCCCCTATTGGACCTAGGTAGTCTGTGTGTATGCATTGATATGGAGACTACGTGTGCCTTTTTAAAAATGTATGTACAGTTGAGGTCAGAAGTTTACATACACTTATGTCGGAGTCATTAAAACTCATTTTTCAACCACTCCACACATTTCTTGTTAACAAACTATAGTTTTGGCAAGTCAGTTAGGACATCTACTTTGTGCATGACACAAGTAATTTTTCCAACAATTGTTTACAGACAGATTATTTCACTTATAATTCACTGTATCACAATTCCAGTGGGTCAGAAGTTTACATACACTAAGTTGACTGCGCCTTTAAACAGCTTGGAAAAATCCAGAAAATGTCGTCATGGCTTTAGAAGCTGTGATAGGCTAATTAACATAATTTGAGTCAATTGGAGGTGTACCTGTGGATGGATTTCAAGGCCTACCTTCAAACGCAGTGCCTCTTTTCTTGACATCATGGGAAAATCAAAAGAAATCAGCCAAGACCTCAGAAAACAAATTGTAGACCTCCACAAGTCTGGTTCATCCTTGGGAGCAATTTCCAAATGCCTGAAGGTACCACGTTCATCTGTACAAACAATAGTATACAAGTTTTAACACCATGGGACCACGCAGCCGTCATACCGCTCAGGAAGGAGACGCGTTCTGTCTCCTAGAGATGAACGTACTTTGGTGCGAAAAGTGCAAATCAATCCCAGAACAACAGCAAAGGACCTTGTGAAGATGCTGGAGGAAACAGATACAAAAGTATCTATATTTACAGTAAAACGAGTCCTATATCGACATAACCTGAAAGGCCGCTCAGCAAGGAAGAAGCCACTGCTCCAAATCCGCCATAAAAAAGCCAGACCACAGTTTGCAACTGCACATGGGGACAAAGATCATACTTTTTGGAGAAATGTCCTCTGGTCTGATGAAACAAAAATAGAACTGTTTGGCCATAATGACCATTGTTATGTTTGGAGGAAAAAGAGGGAGGCTTGCAAGCCGAAGAACACCATCCCAACCGTGAAGCACGGGTGTGGCAGCATCATGTTGTGAGGGTGCTTTGCTGCAGGAGGGACTGGTGCACTTCACAAAATAGATGGCAACATGAGGAAGGGAAATTATGTGGATATATTGAAGCAACATCTCAAGACTTCAGTCAAGAAGTTAAAGCTTGATTGCAAATGGGTCTTCCAAATGGACAATGACCCCCAAGCATACTTCCAAAGTTGTGGCAAAATGGCTTAAGGACAACAAAGTCAAGGTATTGGAGTGACCATCACAAAGCCCTGACCTCAAAACTATAAAACATTTCTGGGCAGAACTGAAAAAGCGTGTGCGAGCAAGGAGGCCTACAAACCTGACTCAGTTACACCAGCTCTGTCATTTAAAGGCAATGCTACCAAATACTAATTGAGTGTATGTAAACTTTTGTCCCACTGGGAATGTGATGAAAGAAATAAAAGCTGAAATAAATCATTCTCTCTACTATTATTCTGACATTTCACATTCTTAAAATAAAGTGGTGATCCTAACTGACCTAAGACAGGACATTTTTACTTGGATTAAATGTCAGGAATTGTGAAAAACTGAGTTTAAATGTATTTGGCTAAGGTGTATGTAAACTTCCGACTTCAACTGTACATGACGTAATGAAGCCATGTAAAATGTTGCGCTACACGTGCAACACAGCATTCCTAACCTAGCCCACAATGTCTGCTGTGTGGATTAGGCAGTCAACAAGTTGAGCAGTCATTTGAAAGAGTAAGAACATTTCAGCGAGACAACTCAAAGGCGAAATCCATTAAAGCCAAGATAATGGAATTCATTGCCCTTGACAAGCAACTGTTCTCTGCCGTGGTTTATGTTGGCTTTCGCCGACTGGTCGAGCACCGGTACACACTACCAAGTGCGCTATTTTTCAGATGTTGCCCTACCGGAGTTACACAGCAATAGCGTCACTGCTATTAGCTTCACCACATACATACTATGGAACGCCGTTTGTGTCTTTGAGTGTCAAAAAAGATACAGTAGCACTGTCAAAGCTGTACAAAAAAGTCTGCAAACACCGGACACTAACAATGTGTTTACAATAATAAAACATAATTTGTTCGATCGCAACTTCTGGGGTAGCTAGCTTTAGCTTGGTACCTCACTAGCAACAATACAACCAGCCTGAAAACAATGACCAGTATAAAACTGCAGTCATTTTCATTATTCTTAGCAATTATTTAGGAATCCTTGTGAGTAAGTATTAGCTAGGTTGCCACTTGTTGTTCGCCTATTGAAATTGAACTTTAGTTCATGAAAATAAATAACGTTAGCTAGCCAGCTACTTAACCCTGTTGCCCAAAGCTAACGTTATAAGCAGCCAGCTAACTTCATCTGGCTAGTGAGGTTCAACCGTACCGGGTTATATGTTGTGAAGCTAGCCACAATAAGGATTAGGCACAATAGTGGACTTTGCGGATTGCCTTCAAAATAAAAGTATGTCATTGACAGTGATGCAAATGAATACAAAAAGTAGAATTATGCCATACTTTAATTTTAAAGGCTAACCGCAAAGTCCACTATTGCGGCTAATCCTTATTGTGGCTAGCTTCACATAGATGGGTCCAACCACCATTAATCACATAAGAACTGTCTTATAAATGGGGGTTATTTTAGATGATGACACCTAGCTATATAGTTAGCAAGCTAACATTATAGCTACTGAAACAGATTGTCGTTTTGCTATGTTTTTGGGGATGAACATTGTTTGCATCCATGAGCTAGCTAGCTTTTTTTTATGACCAGCACTGTAGGTGCGCGAGACAACTTTACCAGGATCATAGCATACGTATCGATGAATCGTTGTGACATATGAAATACGAGTGATAGTGTAATCAATGTGTAATAACTATGTGACGTGCAGTCATATTCAGGTCCTGGTTGGTCAACAAGCTTATTTGACACGTCAAATAGTGTTATTTGATATGCAAAGACCCAAACGGCGTTCCATAGTATGAGAAATCCTGGTTGAGAATGAAACGACTGAACAAATGAACAACGAAACAGAAGTGAAAGAAATGGGTTTTGATGATGTTTTACTGGTAATGGGGACATACGTAAATGCCAACAAAATAACTTTTTGGTCAGTGTGGTGTGTGTATGTGTGTGTGTGTGTGTGTGTGTGTGTGTGCAACCTTTATTTAACTAGGCAAGTCAGTTAAGAACAAATTCTTATTCACAATGACCGCCTACCATGGCCAAACTCGGACGACGCTGGGCCAATTGTGCACCACCCTATGGGACTCCCAATCACGACCGGATGTGATACAGCCTGGATTCGAACCAGGGACTGTAGTGATGCCTCTTGCACTGAGATGCAGTGTCTTAGACCATCTGCACTGAGCTAAAGGCTAGAGCTGCCGCTTTCAATGAGCGGGACACTAATCCGGAAGCTTATGAGAAATCCTGCTATGTCCTCACACAAACCATCAAACAGGCAAAGCATCAATAAAAGACTAAGATTGAATCCTACTACACCAGCTCTGGTGCTCGTCGGATGTGGCAGGGCTTGCAAACTATTACAGACTACAAAGGGAAACCCAGCCGCGAGCTGCCCAATGACATGAGCCTACCAGACGAGCTAAATGCCTTTTATGCTCGCTTTGAGGAAAGCAACACTGAAGCATGCATGAGCGCACCAGCTGTTCCTGGATGACTGTGTGATCACGCTCTCCGTAGCCGATGTGAGCAAGACCTCTAAATAGGTCAACATTCACAAGGCTGCTGGGCCAGACGGATTACCACGAAGTGTACTCGGCGCATGCGCGGACAAACTGGCAAGTGTCTTCACCTCTCCCTGACAGAGTCTGTAATAGCTACATGTTTCAAGCAGACCACCATGGTCCCTGCGCCCAAGAAAGCGAAGGTAACCTGCCTAAATGTCAACCACTCCATAGCACTCACGTCGGTAACCATGAAGTGCTTTGAAAGGCTGGTCATGGCTCACATCAACAGCATCCTCCCGGATACCCAAGACCCACTCCAATTTGCATACCGGCCCAACAGATCCAGATTACGCAATCTCAATTGCATTCCACACTGCCCTTTCCCTCCTGGACAAAAGGAACACCTATGTGAGAATGCTGTTCATTGGCTACAGCTCAGCGTTCAACACCATAGTGCCCACAAAGCTCATCACTAAGCAAAGGACCATGTGACTAAACACTTCCCTCTGCAACTGGATCCTGGACTTCCTGATGGGCCGCCCCCACGTGGTGAGGGTAGGTAACAACACATCTGCTGCGCTGATCCTGAACAACACATCTGCCACGCTGATCCTCAACACGGGGGCCTCTCAGGGGTGTGTGCTTAGTCCCCTCCTGTACTCCCTGTTCACCCACGACTGCATGGCCAAGCACAACTCCAACACCATCATTAAGTTTGCTGACGACACAACAGTGGTAGGCCTGATCACCGACAACGATGAGACAGCCTATATGGAGGAGGTCAGAGACCTGGCTGTGTGGTCCCAGGACAACAACCTCTCCCTCAATGTGAGCAAGACAAAGGAGCTGATTGTGGACTACAGGAAAAGGAGGCCAGAACAGGCCCCCATTAACATCGACGGGGCTGTAGTGGAGCGGGTTGAGAGCTTCAAGTTCCTTGGTGTCCACATCACCAACAAACTAACATGGTCCAAACACACCAAGACAGTTGTGAAGAGGGCACGACAACACCTATTCCCCCTCAGGAAGCTGAAAAGATTTGGCATGGGTTCTCAGATTCTCAAAAGGTTCTACAGCTGCCCCATCGAGAGCATCCTGACTGGTTGCATCACTGCCTTTTATGGCAACTGCTCTGTATCCGACCGTAAGGCGCTACAGAAGGTAGTGTGTAGGGCCCAGTACATCACTGGCACCAAGCTTCCTGCCATCCAGGACCTATATACTAGGCGGTGTCAGAGGAAGGCCCAAAACATTGTCAAAGACTCCAGTCACCCAAGTCATAGACTGTTCTCTCTGCTACTGCACGGCAAGCGGCACCGAAGCGCCAGGTCTACGTCCAAAGAGCTTCTTGGCAGCTTCTACCCCAAGGCCATAAGACTGCTGAACAATTAATCAAACGGAAACCCAGACTATTTACATTGACACCCCCCTTTGTTTTTACACTGCTGGTGCTCACTGTTTGTCTATGCATAGTCACTTTGCCCCTACCCACATGTACAAATTGCCTGGACTGGCCTCTGCCCCTGCACATTGACTCGATGCCGGTGCCCCCTGTATATAGCCTTGTTATTGTTCTTTTTTACCCCGTTTTCTCCCCAATTTCCTGGTATCCAATTCGTAGTTACAGTGTTGTCTCATCGCTGCAACTCCCATACGGACTCGGGAGAGGCGAAGGTCGAGTGCCGTGCGTCCTCCTTGTGTTACTTTTAATTTTATTTTTTACTTTAGTTTATTTACTTCATTGTTTAAGGGCTTGTAAGTAAGCATTTCACGGTAAGGTCTACACCTTTTGGAATTGGCACGTGACAAATAATATTTGATTTGATTCCGTCTGCGTTGTTCGCTGCTAAAGCATAGGGGGGGCGGGGCAAAGTTTGGTGTAAGTTTGTGGTAGGCTATATACAATTAATTTAAAAGTAAAAAATGCATGTCCCTTTAACAAGTCATGTGTATAACTTCAGTAGAATGCTCATTTAAAACCACACACACATTAGTCCAATTTGTAAGTCGCTCTGGATAAGAGCGTCTGCTAAATGACGTAAATGTAAAAAACGTAAATGTAGTTTAACAAGGGCAGTTTGTGCCCCTGTTTTTAAGCCAATACTCACTGGTGTTAATCAGATCTTCTGTCTCCTCCTCCTCTCCTTCCTCCTTCTCTTTTATTGAGAGAGCCTCCTCCTCCTCTCTAAAAGGTTCTTCTTCTTCTTTTACTGTCACATTCTCCTCTTCTTCTTCTTTCAATGAGATAACCTCTTCCTCCTTTTTAATTCTTAAAGGTTCTACCTCTTCCTCCTTTTTGATTCTGAAATATTCTACCTCCTCTTCTTCCACTGTGACAGCCTCTATCCCCTCTTCCTCTTTCACTCTAAAAGTTTCTTTCTCTTCTTTAACTGTAACATCCTCCTCTTTCAATGTGAGCACCTCCTCTTCCCGTTTCACTGCAAAAGGTTCTTTCTCTTCTTTCAATATGATAGCCTCCTCTTTCTCCTGTTTAATTCTAAAAACGTCTTTATCTCCTTTCATTGTAATATACTCATGTTCTTCTTTCACGACAAAGTTCAGCCCCAGAGATTCTTTCTCTGTGCAACAGACCTCTTCTTCTTTAGCAGGGGTGGAGTATCTAAGTGTGCTCATGGTCCGGGGATGTTAGCTAGCGACTAGCCTAGTGCTAGGTTCAGAAATAACCTTAACACATTTGCAAATGTAACAAGTAAATTATGTTCATTTAACCAGTAGATACTTAACCAAATGTGTGTTTAAAACACTGAGATGAATATACACAAAAATAGCAAAAGATTCAATATTAAGTTTTATGTTGACTAGCGAGATGGTTGAATCAGTAACCGTGTTGTTATTGAAGTGTCCTTTCCCGTCCACTAGATTATACGTCACGCAAGAGGCATCAACTGAAAGACTTAAGTCGCCATCTGCTGACTGGAGTGAGTAACGAAGATAAGACAAATATTCACTACGTTGTTTATTCTGTCGTAAGTCATTGCAAAAAAACACATTTACCAAAAATGCATGTACCAATCACAGATTGCCCCTATAAAATTCCTACAGTACTGAACAACACATTAGTTCAACAAGTGAAATTCCTACAGTACTGAACAACACATTAGTTCAACAAGTGCAGAATTTGTGCCCCTGTTTTTATGACGCAACTCACTGGTGTTAATCTTCCTCTCCTCCTCCTCCTCCTCCTCTTTCACTCCAAAAGGTTCTTCCTCTTCTTTCACTATAACATCCTCCTCTTCTTTCAATGTGACAGCCTCCTCTTCCTCCTTTTCCATTCTGAAAGCTTCTATCTCCTCCTCTTTCATTCTGAAAGCTTCTATCTCCTCCTCTTCCTCCTTTTCCATTCTGAAAGCTTCTATCTCCTCCTCTTCCTCCTTTTTCATTCTGAAAGCTTCTATCTCCTCCTCTTCCTCCTTTTTCATTCTGAAAGCGTCCCCTCCTTTCAATATTCGGTAGCACTTCATTTGAACGTCTGTTTTAGTACACTGCAATTACATATGTAATTACACTGTAACAAATATTGTAATAAATTACAATAATTCCTAGTTACTCTGTAATAGTAACATCTAACTGGTGGTAATTGCTGTCTGTAATTACAGGGGTGTAACAATGAATGCTTGTTACCATGCTTATTACGAATGTTAAAGTTTCCGCTAGCATCCCAACGCACGTTGTAATCATCTGATCAATACATGGAGTTTTTGCCACCAAGGATTGTGACCCGTCTTCAACGGTCACATGAGACGGGAATGATGGAATGGCGATTTTCACAAAGCAATTGACAGACTCCCAACGGGGCCTTCAAAACAACACTTTATACAAAAGGGAACATTTCTACATTGTACTGTTTGGTGATTTTATTTGATGCTTTTTTTGATGTTACATTACAAGAGCAATTGGATTCTCAAAAAGCACAACGTGCACCACTTGGGGACCCGAGGACCGAGTTTGGGAAACGCTGGGCTGAAGATCAAATACCGATAGGGAGCCACTATGAGGTGCTCACGCGTTGGCAGTACCCGCGTTTAACCACTAGATGGCCTCCGTGCTCCACGGGAAAGTTTTCCCCTCAGCATGAGTCTCTCAGCAGCACTGCAATATGGGACTTTCAAAGTCAGTTGGCATGCAATGTTTTTCTTCGCTACGTAGTGACAATTCTCCATGCCAACACTGTTATTGGGACTCTTTGCCCTATATCATTACTGCTAGTGTATTTTCCCCTCCTTTGTAAAACCTTTGACTGTTCTACTATAGGCATACTAATATACATCTAATCACATTCTAGTGGTCACATCCCTCTCTTTAGCAGATAATATTGAAGCTAGAAATCCGCCAAGTAAACTTAGCAATACGCAGCTTTCATTTCTATGTGACCTTTATTTAACTAGTCAAGTCAGCTAAGAGCCAACTCTTATTCACAATCACGGCCGGTTGTGATACAGTCTGGAATCGAACCACGGTATGTAGTGACTCGAGAGTAGGGAACACGACGTGTTCGTCAACAACATACATGGTGGGAAATGTAGAGGGACGTGTAGAAATGGAACAAGTGTGCCCTTTTGACGGAAATATGGGAGGTGGCTCTTAGGGATTTTGGAGATCAGGTCATCGTTTAAGCGCGCTCTCCGCGAATACGGCGGGCCAGCTGGATGTCTTTGGGCATGATGGTTACCCTCTTGGCGTGGATGGCGCACAGGTTGGTGTCCTCGAACAGGCCGACCAGGTAGGCCTCGCTAGACTCCTGCAGGGCCATCACGACAGAACTCTGGAAGCGCAGGTCGGTCTTGGAGTCCTGGGCAATTTCTCTCACCAGGCGCTGCAAGGGCAGTTTGCGGATCAGCAGCTCAGTGGACTTCTGGTAACGACGGATCTCTCTCAAAGCCACGGTGCCGGGCATGTAACGGTGAGGCTTCTTCACGCTGCCGGTGGCCGGGGCGCTCTTGCGCGCAGCCTTGGTGGCGAGCTGCTTCCTGGGTGCTTTGCCACCGGTGGATTTGCGAGCGGTTTACTTGGTTCTGGCCATGGCGCTTCCTTCTTACACAGTCGAAGTATAGCCGCCAAATGCCTATGTGAAGTTTATAAAGCCAGCAGCTGCGTCTGCGGATTGGACGCCATCTCTGCACCACCCTGATTGGCCCGTTGCGGAGGCCCGGCCTCTCCGTGCCGCCCCAAAATGCAACCCCCAACTTTGCAATAAAAGGCTCTGAAGTCTGATGCCCAAATCCCAAAGGCAAAAAAACGGGTTCACAAAAGGTTCACATCATAAAATACTTTAAATTGTTAAATCATTTAACAGTGCGTTTGACAATGGGTCAATTACTTTAACCATCAAATAAATATTTTTAAACAAATTCATGAACAGTTTTGTTTAAAATTGTGAGCTAGTCATTCGTGCTCGCCAAAATGTAAGTCTTTGAAGCTTGGTTGAATAACGGAACTTAAAAGATGAAGTGTTACCTAATATTCGCCTGATATTAAAATGGGGTCGCTAGAGAATTTCCAAAATAAGGAGGAAAAAAAAATATATATATATTATATCTTATTTTTTTAAATCTCAAAATCAGTGTAATGTGGGTAACCTTAATCTAAATGAAATTGATTCAAATCTAAAAGATCCAACCAGAGGGCCCTTAGATCAAAGGGAAAAGGCCTGACCGGTGCACTTGAATCATTCCCACTGTGAATGACTAGGCCCACTACGCTATGAAACTACACACTATTGAATCATTCTCACTGTGAATGACTAGGCCCACTATGCTATGAAACTACACACTATTGAATCATTCCCACTGTGAATGACTAGGCCCACTACGCTATGAAACCACACACTATTGAATCATTCCCACTGTGAATGACTAGGCCCACTACGCTATGAAACCACACACTATTGAATCATTCCCACTGTGAATGACTAGGCCCACTACGCTATGAAACCACACACTATTGAATCATTCCCACTGTGAATGACTAGAAACTACACACTATTGAATCATTCTCACTGTGAATGACTATGTCTGCTACGCTATGAAACCACACACTACTGCAGAGACTTTGATATTACCGGCCGCAATTGATATGGTGAAAACAATGTGTGGGGAGGCACAGAAACTCACATCAATACTTTTATCAGAGAACACTGGTAAACAAATCATTTATGTTATTGTTAGCAATGAAGAGGAAACTGACTGAACGAGTCCAAAACTCCCCAGTTTACGCTCTCCAAATGGACGTTAGCTGTCAAGGCCGAGATGCCCATGCGTTTACTTTTTTGTTCCCTGTACATGTCGGGGGATTCTATTTGCGAGGACATATTGTTCTGTCTCACGATTCCCAAGCATGAAACGGGGAACAGGGGATGTTCAGTGTGCTGCGTGGCTATATTGATGAACAAAAAAAAGATTCCCCATAGGGATCGAATGGTGGACTTCTGCACAAATGGGGGCTTCATCTATGGAGGGACGGTGGGTAGGCCTCTGCACTCTAGTTATTTATGTTTCTCCCTCTGCCATATGGACGCATTGTATGATACACAGAGAGTAACTGGCAGGGAAAAGAGCTGAGCACAGAACTCTGAGATACACTGCAGCAGGTAACTTCCATTGTAAACTACATTAAACCACATCCACTGAGCACGTGCGCCTGTTCGCAAACTGTGTGGAGATACGGCCCAGAGTCGTCCGGGTTTGGCAGGTATAGGCCGCCATTGTAAATAAGAATTTGTTCTTAACCGACTTGCCTAGTTAAATAAAAAAACAAATCTAACATGCTTGTATTCCTAGCTCCAACAGTGATATCTAACATGTTTGTGTTCCTAGCTCCAACAGTGATATCTAACATGGTTGTGTTCCTAGCTCCATCAGTGATATGTTCCTAGCTCCAACAGTGATATCTAACATGCTTGTGTTCCTAGCTCCAACAGTGATATCTAACATGCTTTGTGTTCCTAGCTCCAACAGTGATATCTAACATGCTTTGTGTTCCTAGCTCCAACAGTGATATCTAACATGCTGTGTTCCTAGCTCCAACAGTGATATCTAACATGCTTTGTGTTCCTAGCTCCAACAGTGATATCTAACTTGTGCTGGTGTTCCTAGCTCCAACAGTGATATCTAACTTGTGCTGGTGTTCTTAGCTCCAACAGTGATATCTAACTTGTGCTGGTGTTCCTAGCTCCAACAGTGATATCTAACATGCTTTGTGTTCCTAGCTCCAACAGTGATATCTAACATGCTTTGTGTTCCTAGCTCCAACAGTGATATCTAACTTGCTTTGTGTTCCTAGCTCCAACAGTGATATCTAACATGCTTTGTGTTCCTAGCTCCATCAGTGATATCTAACATGCTGGTGTTCCTAGCTCCAACAGTGATATCTAACATGCTTTGTGTTCCTAGCTCCAACAGTGATATCTAACATGCTTTGTGTTCCTAGCTCCAACAGTGATATCTAACATGCTTTGTGTTCCTAGCTCCAACAGTGATATCTAACATGCTTTGTGTTCCTAGCTCCAACAGTGATATCTAACATGCTTTGTGTTCCTAGCTCCAACAGTGATATCTAACATGCTTTGTGTTCCTAGCTCCAACAGTGATATCTAACATGCTTTGTGTTCCTAGCTCCAACAGTGATATCTAACATGCTTTGTGTTCCTAGCTCCAACAGTGATATCTAACATGCTTTGTGTTCCTAGCTCCAACAGTGATATCTAACATGCTTTGTGTTCCTAGCTCCAACAGTGATATCTAACATGCTTTGTGTTCCTAGCTCCAACAGTGATATCTAACATGCTTTGTATTCCTAGCTCCAACAGTGATATCTAACATGTTTGTGTTCCTAGCTCCAACAGTGATATCTAACATGCTTTGTGTTCCTAGCTCCAACAGTGATATCTAACATGTTTGTGTTCCTAGCTCCAACAGTGATATCTAACATGCTTGTGTTCCTAGCTCCAACAGTGATATCTAACATGCTTTGTGTTCCTAGCTCCAACAGTGATATCTAACATGCTTTGTGTTCCTAGCTCCAACAGTGATATCTAACATGCTTTGTGTTCCTAGCTCCAACAGTGATATCTAACATGCTTTGTGTTCCTAGCTCCAACAGTGATATCTAACATGCTTTGTGTTCCTAGCTCCAACAGTGATATCTAACATGCTTTGTGTTCCTAGCTCCAACAGTGATATCTAACATGCTTTGTGTTCCTAGCTCCAACAGTGATATCTAACATGCTTTGTGTTCCTAGCTCCAACAGTGATATCTAACATGCTTTGTGTTCCTAGCTCCAACAGTGATATCTAACATGCTTTGTGTTCCTAGCTCCAACAGTGATATCTAACATGCTTTGTGTTCCTAGCTCCAACAGTGATATCTAACATGCTTTGTGTTCCTAGCTCCAACAGTGATATCTAACATGTTTGTGTTCCTAGCTCCAACAGTGATATCTAACATGCTTGTGTTCCTAGCTCCAACAGTGATATCTAACATGCTTTGTGTTCCTAGCTCCAACAGTGATATCTAACATGCTTTGTGTTCCTAGCTCCAACAGTGATATCTAACATGCTTTGTGTTCCTAGCTCCAACAGTGATATCTAACATGCTTTGTGTTCCTAGCTCCAACAGTGATATCTAACATGCTTTGTGTTCCTAGCTTCAACAGTGATATCTAACATGCTTTGTGTTCCTAGCTCCAACAGTGATATCTAACATGCTTTGTGTTCCTAGCTCCAACAGTGATATCTAACATGCTTTGTATTCCTAGCTCCAACAGTGATATCTAACATGTTTGTGTTCCTAGCTCCAACAGTGATATCTAACATGCTTTGTATTCCTAGCTCCAACAGTGATATCTAACATGTTTGTGTTCCTAGCTCCAACAGTGATATCTAACATGCTTTGTGTTCCTAGCTCCAACAGTGATATCTAACATGCTTTGTGTTCCTAGCTCCAACAGTGATATCTAACATGCTTTGTGTTCCTAGCTCCAACAGTGACATCTAACATGCTTTGTGTTCCTAGCTCCAACAGTGATATCTAACATGCTTTGTGTTCCTAGCTCCAACAGTGATATCTAACATGCTTTGTTCCTAGCTCCAACAGTGATATCTAACATGCTTTGTGTTCCTAGCTCCAACAGTGATATCTAACATGCTTTGTGTTCCTAGCTCCAACAGTGATATCTAACATGCTTTGTGTTCCTGAAAAGTCAGATCCACTCCATATATAATTAGGACCTGGCCTGGAGCAGCCAGGTTGATGTCCTGACCAGGGCCCCTGTAACCAAAGCAGACCAACTAGGCATCTACATCGGCTACGTATGATATCAAATCACATTTTATTGGTCCATACACATATTAAGCAGATGTTATTGGTCACATACACATTTTGGAGCAGATGTTATTGGTCACATACACATTTTGTAGCAGATGTTATTGTTCACATACACATTTAGCAGATGTTATTGTGGGTGTAGCGAAATGCTTGTGTTCCTAGCTCCAAACAGTAGTATCTAACAATTCACAAAAATATACACAAATCTAAAAGTAAAAAAAATGGAATTAAGAAATATATAAATATTAGGACGAGTAATGTCGGAGTGGCATTGTCTAAAATACAGTAGAATAAAATACAGAATATATACATATGAGATGAGTAAAGCAGTATGTAAACATCATTCAAGAGACCAGTGTAAGACCAGTTCTGAAGTATGCTGTCACTGCCTGTCACCCTAGCATACCATGGTCACATCCTGACCTCACTCAAACCCTGACCGTTCAAGCTGGAGAGTGTCCAGAAGAGAGCCCTGCAGCAGAATAATTCTAGGCCGGTCGTAACTGTACACCAGCTACCAGGAAGCCTTCATGTCAGAACAGGAGCTGATCTGCCTGACATTTGTTAAATCCCTGAAGAACTCCTAGTTTACAGACTGGCTCCCTCCAACCAGAGAACAAACTGAACCCTCTCTCTCTCCGTGACACCAAACAGGCCGCTATTAGACTCTCCTGTTCCCTACTTCACTAAAAACCGGATTGATTAAAATGGCACACACCACATAGCTACTACTACAGCTGCTACTACTAGAGACAGACATGATTAACAGACTACTACTACTACGGAACATAAGTGGTTGTATCCACATTTCATGCCCCATGGCGTCAATTAATCAATATTCAGACTATAGGCCTATAAAACAAAGTCTGTAATAGTAATAAAAAAACGTCACTGTCATATATTACCGTAAAATGTAGTCTGAAGATGGGGGAAATGTGGTGGAAGAACCTAGACCATTTGAAATTCAAGAAAGCCATTTTGTGTGACTACTACTGTATACACCACCTGGAAAAACACATACATTTCAAATGTAACTGAATATTACCATACGTTGTTCCACGTTTGAGATCAGTCCTCATTTAACAATGCTTAACTATGTATAAAAGCCATTGAAGCATACCTAAAGTAATGTATATGATATTATCTAGATCAGTAAAAATACTTTGCAAAATGTCATTCTAAATGTGACATTGTAGGTATGAGCCTCTTGACTTCTCAACCGCCTGGTAGAGCTCTGTAACTTGATTGGAAAAATATTATTGGGAGTTCTTATTTGACTTGGTAGTAAGAGGAATTTAAGGTTAAATAATTGTTTTAACATGTTTTTCAAGTAGAAACAGAGGGTAACATTTTTGTTGTTGTTGTTGAGTATACTTTCTACAATTTGATTTAATGTGGCATAAACAAAAACACATTTTCAGTCAAAAATATGAGATAAGGGCGGGAGCACTGTGTGTGTTCTCTCATGAAGACTAAGTGCATGTGACGTAAAATATGCCTTTCCACACTGGGAGCAGTGGTAAGGCATCTTCCCTGTGTGTGTTACCTCATGGTCTGTCAGGTGCCTAAACTGGGTAAATATCATTCCACACTGGGAGCAGCGGAAAAGCTTCCCCCCTGTATGGCATTTCTCATGCACTTTCAGGTTCCCTAAATTCTTAAAAGTCTTTTCACAATGAGAACAGTGGAAAAGCCTCTTTACTTCTGTGTGAGTTCTCTCATGTGATTCCAGGTTCCCTAACTGGATAAATCTCTTTCCGCACTGAGAGCAGTGATAAGGCTTCTCCCCTGTGTGTATTTTCGAATGTGCTTTCAGGCTCCCTGAATGGGTGAATCGCTTTCCACACAGGGAGCAGTGGTATGGCTTCTCTCCTGTATGTGTCCTCCCGTGCGTTTTCAGGTTCCCTAAATGGTTAAAACTCTTTCCACACTGGGAGCAGTGGTGTCGTCCTGCTGGTTTGGACGTCGCTGGGTCTGGATCCCCTGAAGGACTCTTACCACTGTCAGCGTGAGAGTCTGATCTCTCTCCTGTCAAATACAGTGTTTAGTTAGACAGACATGTATGAAGTCCACATGATGAAACTTCCTATTAAGTCTTTGTATGAGGTTTAATATAGATCCCTCAGAGCAGAGTGGCTGTAGAGTACTGTAGGCTAATAAAAATCCTATTGAACTTTACATGTTGTTGTGCTGTTATTTGACATCCTAATCTGATCTAGATTTATGATATCCTTATTTCATCTAGACATCCTTATTGAACAAAATGACATCCGAATCCAATCCGATCTACTTCTTAGGGGTTGTAAGGGAATTTATCCAAATCTGATCTAGATTTTTGACATCCTTATTTCATCTAGACATCCTTATTGAACAAAATGACATCCGAATCCAATCCAAATCTGATCTACTTCTTAGGGGTTGTAAGGGAATTTATCAAATCTGATCTAGCTCTATTAACATCCTTATTGATCTCCACATCCACATCTGATATGGGGTTAGCAGGGCATCAATGGAATGTGGATGTCATAGATTCAATTAGGTTGGTTTCAATTATTGACTTTGGAAGTAAATCCAAATTCAATATATGACATCAAAATTGGTAAATAAACAGACACAGAAAGTTTAAATAGAATATTGATTATTATTTTTTATATTATTTTGCTTTTAACTCAGCTAGGTGAACCGGACAAGTGTGCTCGCACATGCCGTTAGGGATAGGCCCCCTTTTTTCTCCACTCCCTGCCTGTATGACGTGCCCAAAGTAAACTGCCTGTAGCTCAGGTCCTGAAGCCAGGATATGCATATAATTGGTACCATTGGAAAGAAAACACTCTGAAGTTTGTAGAAATGTTAAAATAATGTAGGAGAATATAACACAATAGATCTGGTAGGAGAAAATCCAAAGAAAAAAAACTGATTTTTAATTTTTTTCTGGAAAGACCAGCCTCTTAGAAATGCAAGAGAAAGGTCGTATTGTAAAATAGCTTCCTGATGCAATTCCTATGGATTCCACAGGGTGTCAACAGTACATCCTGTACAAAAACAAACTCACTTCCTTGACAACAGCTCTGCACTGCTCCACAAAGCGCAAGAAGTATGAATGCCCTGACTTCTGAAGAGGCCGTATCAGCGTAAATGCTGTATGGTCAATGCAGACGTCAGATTAACCATGCAGCGCCCAGACGCACAATTCACCTCTCTCCCGCCAATTTGACAGAATTTATGATTGGCTTAACGCACCACCACTATTGACCTGTGGAGCTTCTCAACGTAATGTTTTCTTCACCTAAAACAGCAAGCAAACAAAGTCTGTTTTTACATCCATTGAGAATTACAATAGTTCCTCAATGTATATGAAAAATCTTTACAGCCCTCTCCCTTTTGATTAACCACTCAGCGTGAAAGGGAAACATGTAACGCTCTGATCCAGAGGAAACGTCATAAAATGGGCCTACCTACTTCTCATCAGTGCTTGACTTGGACTGAAATAGGTTCCGGCACTCATTTTTGGTGCTGGTACTGTTTATATTTAGGTGCAGGAGCACCACTATACTTCTTAGCTAATATTCTATTAGAGGAACATTTGAGGTGTCGCTACTCAGCTCCAGTGAGCTCTTGCCCAAGTCAAGCACTGCTTCTTATCCCTTGTGCAAATAGCCTACAGCTGTGTTTGTCTGTCCTGAGCTCACTGGTGCAGGGAAACTCTGAGGATCCAGAATATTTTATGCAATGTTACAAGTTTGCTAGCACAAGCTTCGGGCCAGACCATGTTAATAGTTGATACAATGTTTCAAGTTGGTTGCAGACAGGCCATGCATAGTCAATGTGATTTATAGGATATTTATTTTTATCAGGATATTTTCTACCTGCAGGCTGCAATGTTTTTATTTGTTGGCTTTATGTCGGCTATTTTTACATAGTTGGAAACAGAAGATACTTTTTAGGTTTTTATCATTTTCATTTAGATAGAATTTTGATTAAACACATGACAATGATTTTGAGATATGAAGTCGTTATTATAAATGAAATTAAAATGTTCCACGAAAATGTGCATATGAAAACCATAACTGGCACGCAGATCAGTAGAAATTGTAAGATAAATTGGCATTCCACATAAGTAAGGCAGAATGGTGTATATATATGGAAAAATACACGTAAAAAAATTAATCGATCAAGATTTGTATTAGTCGGGGACAGCCCTACTGGGAACAGATACTAGTGGGCAGATCTATTTGATTTGTTCAAACTAAACTACAGCACTTACTTTGATGAGTCAAATCTGATCCTTTCTTCTCTTCTCCTCCTCTCACAGTTCCACGCAGCCCCGTTGTTTTCCTGCAGTCCACCAGCAGCACAGACAACCTCTTCATACCCAGCAGTAAGGTGCTACCGGGAGAGGCATGACACGGGGACTCCGGGAGGGAGGAAGGGCTAACGTTGTCCTGGTAACCATGAAGAAGGGACACAGACACATATCATTATGGATGCTGATGTCACTGTTGTCATAAAGTGCTTTACAGAAACCCAGCCCAGACCCCGATAGAGCAAGCTGTATGCTAGACCAGACCAAGCTGTACCATCTGGTGTTCTGATCTGGAGAGACTCTTCTCTGCCTCGTCAGCATCAGGATGTTGTTGAGGCTTCCCAGAGGATCCACAATAGTCATGTCTCTCTCCTGTGTTAAAGAGAACATCAAACAGATGGTAAACGTATTACTTTTTATTGCAATCATAGATGGTAGGGAATTCGATTTGATAGGTCCTCAACTCGCAGCTCAGACACAACACTTGAGTCAGGATAAAGTGGGGTAAGCCTGCACCCTGATTGGTCCTCAACTAGCCTGCCCCAGAGCAAGTTAGAGATGAAGGATTTCTTGCCATAGAAATGTACATGGCTAAGAGGTAAGAGACCTTCAACATTTATCCTGAGTTGAATTCAGTGAGTTGAATTCAGAACTGACCAAAGTCAGCTCCCTAACTCCTCTATCCCACTACATAGTATACCCCTCAGAGTTAAACAGGCTGTTGGGTTCTGATGGGAAATTAAAGTTGAGCAGGTGTTCATAATGTTTTGTACACTCAGTATATTTTGGGTTCAGATGGGGTATGACCGTTGAACTAAGGTCGTTGGGCATTTAGGAGATATATTCTTCAAGAATCAATGGCTACAACTCTCTCTTATGTGTCATCAGTTTCTTGGACTTCTCCTCTGCTTTTAAACTGTTAAGATGTGAAGTTGTGGACTGGTTGCGAGTGACATTTTGGGTGTACAAAGCGCTCAGTGAATTTCATAAGTTCCCGTACCTTATTATGGCAGAAAGCCCCATCTGTCAGCTCTCTGTTTCCACTCTCTAAGTGGAGCTGACTTGAACTGGCAGGTTTCACACCCCACATTTACATAGGGAGTAACGTGTCACATTTTCTGGCCTATCCAGAAAAATGATAAATGTTCTCTTCCTCTGAGAGAGTGAGGCCAGCTTGGGAGACAGCTCCCAGTGTGGAAAGATGTTTACCCGCTGACTAAACTAAATTAATTTAATTTAGATGTAAATGAACAATAAAGTATGAATCATTTAAAAGTTAAAAAAATATATATACCAATCGCAGATTGCCCCTTTAACAATTCCTACAGTACTGAACAATATATCAGAGTGCAGAACTTCAGTAGAATGCCCCTTTAAAAGCACACATTAGCCTAGTTCAATAACTGCAGAGTTTTTTTAAGACAGTACTCACTGGTGTTAATCAGATCTTCTGTCTCCTCCTCTTTCACTCCCAGAACGTCTTCTACCTTCTCTTTTATTGAGATAGACTCCTCTTCCTCCCAAAAAGGTTCCTCTTTCACTCTAACAGCTGCCTCTTCCTCCTTTTTCATTCTGAAAGCTTCTACCTCCTCTTCCACTCCTAAAGTTTCATTCTCTTCTTTCACTATAACAGCCTCCTCTTCCTCCTTTTTAATTCTGAAAGCTTCTACCTCCTCTTTTTCCACTGTGACAGCCTCTACCCCCTCCACTCCAAAATGCTCCTCCTCTTCTTTCAATGTGATAGCCTCCCCTTCCTCCTTTTTAATTCTGAAAGCTTCTTCCTCTCCTTTCACTGTAATGTCATCCTCTTTTACGACAATGTTCAGCCCCAGAGCATCTTTCTGTTTCCAGCAGACCTCCTCTTCTTTCTCTGGGGAGAAGTAGCTGAGTGAGCTCATGGTCGGGGATATTAGTTAGCTAGCATTAGCTGGTTAGCATAAGCGACTAGCCTAGAGCCGGGCTCAGTATCAATCTTAACAGGGTTAACACATTTAACATGCAAATTATGTTAAAATTAAGCAGTTGATACGTTAACATGATTGTGTTTAAAACACCGAGACAAATATACACAAGAATGGTCTAAAGAGCTTCAAAATGTCGGTTTCATGTTGCCTAGCAAGCTATCGAGGTGGATGAATAAGCAGCCGTGTTGCCCTTCTTAGCATCCCGTCCACTAGATTATACGTCACGTAAGAATTGCTCACTTCGCCATCTGCTGTCTGAATTGGGTGACGCAAAGAGGATTCTGTCAATGTCATAACAAATCATTTCAATGTAAGGTTTTTCCACACTTCTTATATATACACACACCATCACCCTCTGCGGAATTGATAAAAACCGGAAACATTCGATTTTGATGGATATCATTATCTTCAATCATATTTCAGCTATTTAAGCTCATCGGTAGCGTGGCCGAGCGGTCTAAGGCGCTGGATTAAGGCTCCAGTCTCTTCGGAGGCGCGGGTTCGAATCCCGCCGCTGCCAGTTATTTTGGCTCTTGCTGTATCACAAACGGCCGTGATCGGAAGTCTCATAGGGCGGCTCACAAATTGGCCCATGTTTGCGGCCATTGTAAATAAGAATTGTTCTTAACTGACTTGCCTAGTTAAATACGGGGCTAAAATATATATATATATATATAGCATCAGAACCGACACCCATATTGTCCTCATTCTATCACAGCTGTTGATTCTCCAACTCTTTCTCCATCAGAACTGTTGCTTCACCAACCCTTTTCTCCATTTCGTCCGCACTACTCGCCTCCATTTCCTAAACTATGGATCCTCGTCATAGATTTATGTCTCGAAGGTGAATGTTGATCCAACACCTGCAGCTAATTCAAACCAGCTCACTGGGTACAGACGTCATTTCAACGTCGAGTTTTGATTTACATTTTGTTAAATTGTCAACTAATGTGAAATCAACATGAAATCAAGAAAACATTTCACCGTGTAATTGGATTGAAGTTGGGTGAAAATGCCTTATGTTAATAGTTTTTGCAAATCCAATCAGTTTTCCACGTTGATTTAACGTCTTCACATTTATTTGTATTCAAGTTTTTGTTGTTGAAATGACAAGAACCCATTTGTCAGCTGTGGAAGGCTTAAATACGCGTGACTGTTGCAAATGGACATCCTCGGAAAGTCGAATCCAAAGTCTTCAGCAATGCGTGGGCGAGTCAGTGCCACATTTTCATTTTTGCCGATATCAAGAAGTTATCCTGAAAAATCTAGGCTATGCGGCAAATAACGTAAAACATGTCGTCTTCCCTGACAAAAAAGATTGCAGTTTTGAAAGTGCAGTAAAAGTGCAGTAACTGCAGTCGACTGTGGTATTTTGGACGCAGTAATTACAGAATAGCTGCAGTGTACTACAATATTTATTTGATTGTACTAAATAAATGCGTTCTTTGGTTTCCATGACAATTAACTGTTTTCCTTCACTCATATTGATAAAGACAATTTTATTAAAAGGCATCTGTGCTGCATGTGTGAAGTGGCATCCTGTCATTTGCCCACAACATGTTTAGTTTGTATTTGCAAAACAATGATTTGAATGTTAGTATTTTTCAATAAAACATATCTGATAAATAAAAAAAATGTGTCTGTCATCTGCCTAGTCACTTTTACCCCTACCGACATGTACATATTACCTCTTCTACCTCGTACCCTTGCACATTGACTCGGTACGGGTACTTCTTGTATATAACCTCCTTATTGTTATTTTGTGTTACTATTTCCTTGTTTTCTTTTTAACTCCTCATTGTTGGGAAAGGGCTCATAAGTAAGCATTTCAGGGTAAAGTCTACACCTGTTGCATTCACTGTATGTGCGAAATATAATTTGATTGGATTTAAAATACAGTGCACATGTGGAAAATATTAATGTGAGCCAGTTTGCCACAGCAGGAAAATAATCCTAAAACAAAAGGAAATGTGAATTATTATGCTGATTATAATTAATGACATTTTTTTGTAGGGATTGATGCATTTTACGTTAGGGCAAATTAAGTCTAAAATGTTTAAGTGGAAATTACAAACTTTGGAAGCCTTTTTAAACTGTGAATAAACTACAAGTTTGAATTTACTGCTGCACAGGAAGAGTGATAAAACTAAGATCTACGCAATCTTTGCTAGAGGAAAAACTTTTTACACACTGGGAGCATTGGAAAGGTTTATCGCCTGTGTGTGTCCTCTCATGTCGTTTCAGGTCCCCTAACTGGTTAAAACCCTTTCCACAGTGGAAGCAGTGGCGTCCTCTTGCTGGTTTGGACGTCTCTGGTTCCTCTGAGTCTGGTCTTTCTCCTGCCAAAGACAGAGTGTTTATTTAAATAGAGATCTGAATGAAACCTCCACAACTCTCTTGCTAGGAGGTAGAATCTAAATCAGATCCCTCAACCTGAGGCCAGTTTACAAAAATGACTAATTTAAAAAGAACCTTGGTGTAATTTGAAAAACAAAAGATGTAGAGTTCCAACTAGAATCTTGCTCTCATGGAATGTCATGTTACAGGCTGAGCAGAGCTCTATAATAATAGATAATGTCATGTTACAGGCTGAGCAGAGCGCTATAATAATAGATAATGTCATGTTACAGGCTGAACAGAGCTCTATAATAATAGATAATGTCATGTTACAGGCTGAGCAGAGCTCTATAATAATAGATAATGTCATGTTTACAGGCTGAGCAGAGCTCTATAATAATAGATAATGTCATGTTACAGGCTGAGCAGAGCTCTATAATAATAGATAATGTCATGTTACAGGCTGAGCAGAGCTCTATAATAATAGATAATGTCATGTTACAGGCTGAGCAGAGCTCTATAATAATAGATAATGTCATGTTACAGGCTGAACAGAGCTCTATAATAATAGATAATGTCATGTTACAGGCTGAGCAGAGCTCTATAATAATAGATAATGTCATATTACAGGCTGAGCAGAGCTCTATAATAATAGATAATGTCATGTTTTTAGACTGAGCAGAGCTCTATAATAATAGATAATGTCATGTTACAGGCTGAGCAGAGCTCTATAATAATAGACAATGTCATGTTACAGGCTGAGCAGAGCTCTATAATAATAGATAATGTCATGTTTTTAGACTGAGCAGAGCTCTATAATAATAGATAATGTCATGTTACAGGCTGAGCAGAGCTCTATAATAATAGATAATGTCATGTTACAGGCTGAGCAGAGCTCTATAATAATAGATAATGTCATGTTTATAGGCTGAGCAGAGCTCTATAATAATAGATAATGTCATGTTTATAGGCTGAGCAGAGCTCTATAATAATAGATAATGTCATGTTTTTAGGCTGAACAGAGCTCTATATTAATAGATAATGTCATGTTACAGGCTGAGCAGAGCTCTATAATAATAGATAATGTCATGTTTTTAGGCTGAGCAGAGCTCTATAATAATAGATAATGTCATGTTTTTAGGCTGAGCAGAGCTCTATAATAATAGATAATGTCATGTTTTTAGGCTGAACAGAGCTCTATAATAATAGATAATGTCATGTTTTAAGGCTGAACAGAGTTCTGTAGTAATAGATAATGTCATGTCTTTAGGCTGAACAGAGCTCTATAATAATAATGTCATGTTACAGGCTGAGCAGAGCTCTATAATAATAGATAATGTCATGTTTTTAGGCTGAGCAGAGCTCTATAATAATAGATAATGTCATGTTTTTAGGCTGAGCAGAGCACTACAATAATAGATATTGAGGACTGCAGTATTTCAATCAATGTCATAGGCTGCATTTGATCCATTGGTAATAATGTTTTGTTGGTGGCCCACTCTTTGATGGTAAACATCTTACACTGTGGCTTTAAAGGGATACTGCGAGATTCTGGTACCTCGTGTTAGCACATTGACTCACCTGTGTGGAAGCACCTGCTTTCAATATATACTGAACACAAATATAAACGCAACATGTAACAATTTCAAATATTTTACAGATTTACAGTTCATAGAAGGAAATCAGTCAATTTAAATAAATGTATTAGGCCCTAATCTATGGATTTCACATGACTGGTCAGGGGCGCAGCCATGGGTGGGCCTGGGAGGGCATAGGCCCACCCACTGGGGAGCCAGGCCCAGCCAATCAGAATGGGTTTTTCCCCACAAAAGGGCTTTCCTGCAGGAGTAGCCAGATGTGGAGGTCCTTCCTGGCCATAAGCAAACAAGAAAATGCTCATCCAGAAGCGGCGCTCCAAGTGGCCAGTGACTTTAATGCAGGCAAACTTAAATCTGTTTTACCTCATTTCTACCAGCATGTCACATGTGCAACCAGAGGAAAAATAACTCTGGACCACCTATACTCCACACACAGAGACACATACAAAGCTCTCCCTCACCCTCCATTTGGCAAATCCTGACCATAATTCTATTCTCCTGATTCCTGCTTACAAGCAAAAACTAAAGCAGGAAGTACAAGTGGAAGTGGTCAGATGACGCGGATGCTATGCTACAGGACTGTTTTGCTGGCAGAGACTGGAATAAGTTCCGGGATTCATTCAATGGCACTGAGGAGTATACCACCTCAGTCATAAGAAATCCTGCTATTCCCTCAGACGAACCATCAAACAGGCAAAGCGTCAATACAGGATTAAGACTGAATCCTACTAAACCGGCTCTGACGCTCGTCGGATGTGGCAGGGCTTGCAAGCTGCTTCCCAGTGATGCGAGCCTACCAGATGAGCTAAACGTCTTTTAAGCTCACTTCAAAGCATGCATGAGAGCACCAGCTGTTCCGGACGACTGTGTGATCACGCTCTCCTTAGCCGATGTGAGCAAGACCTTTAAACAGGTCAACATTCACATGGCCGCGAGGCCAGACAGATTACCAGGTCGTGTACTCTGCGCATGCGCGGACCACCTGGCAAGGGTTTTACTGAAATGTTCAACATCTCCCTGACTGAGTCTGTAATGCCTACATGTTTCACGCAGACCACCATAGTCCCTGTGCCCATGAAGGCGAAGGTAACCTGCCTAAATGACTACCGCTCCGTAGCACTCACGTCTGTAGCCATGCTGATCCTCAACACGGGGGCCCCTCTAAAACAGAAAATTAACTAAATTCAATTGATATCAATCAACATAAGAATATGTTGAAGGCTAGCTCTATTGGGTGCAGATGACTGAACGGCAAATTGTTGTGTCTGTGTCTGCAGGTATACAGACGAGGAGGCATACAAAGGTATGTCAATTGGTATTGGTATGTTATGCAGATCACATTTACCATCTTCCACCCTAACCTCTTCATTGAATATCCCATAGGCCTCTACATTATGGACAAGGTACAGTACAAGTCAAATGTTTGGACACACCTACTCATTCAATAATTGTTACTATTCTCTACATTGTAGAATAGTGAAGACATCAAAACTGAAAAAACACATATGGAATTATGTAGTAACCAAAACTGTTAAACAAATCAAAATAGATTTTAGATTTTAGATTCTTCAAAATTACCCACCCTTTGCCTTGACGACAGCTTTGCACACTCTTCGCATTCTCAAATCAAATTTTATTGGTCACATACCCATGGTTAGCAGATGTTATTGCGAGTGTAGCGAAATGCTTGTAGTGTAGCGAAATGCTTGTGACATGAGCCTTCTCTCAATCAGCTTCATGATGTAGTCACCTGGAATGCATTTCAAATAACAGGTGTGCCTTGTTAAAAGATACTTTGTGGAATTTATTTTCTTCTTAATGGATTTGAGCCAATCAGCTAACACACCTGACTCCAATAATCAACTAATCATGATCTTCAGTTTAAAATGAAATGAGTTTTAATCAGGTGTGTTTGCTGGGGATGGGGGAAAAGTGTGACACCAATCAGGCCCTCGAGGATTGGAATTGCCCAAGCCTGTAATCTAGCAGAACAACCAAACTCTACAGTAGGACACATCAGACCTTTGATCTAGAACAACCAAGCCCTAAAGTAGGATACATCAGACCTTTGATCTAGTAGAACTACCAAGCCCTAAAGTAGGATACATCAGACCTTTGATCTAGTAGAACAACCAAGCCCTACAGTAGGATACATCAGACCTTTGATCTAGTAGAACTACCAAGCCCTACAGTAGGACACATCAGACCTTTGATCTAGTAGAACAACTAAGCCCTAAAGTAGGATACATCAGACCTTTGATCTAGTAGAACTACCAAGCCCTACAGTAGGACACATCAGACCTTTGATCTAGCAGAACAACCAAACTCTACAGTAGGACACATCAGACCATTGATCTAGAACAACCAAGCCCTAAAGTAGGATACATCAGACCTTTGATCTAGTAGAACAACTAAGCCCTAAAGTAGGATAAATCAGACCTTTGATCTAGTAGAACAACTAAGCCCTAAAGTAGGATACAACAGACCTTTGATCTAGTAGAACTACCAAGCCCAACAGTAGGATACATCAGACCTTTGATCTAGAACAACCAAGCTCTACAGTAGGATACAACAGACCTTTGATCTAGTAGAACTACCAAGCCCTACAGTAGGATACAACAGACCTTTGATCTAGTAGAACTACCAAGCTCTACAGTAGGATACAACAGACCTTTGATCTAGTAGAACAACTAAGCCCTAAAGTAGGATACATCAGACCTTTGATCTAGTAGAACAACCAAGCCCTACAGTAGGACACATCACTTTGACAGTACACTTTATGGAAGACGAGTTTCAGTTGAAAGGTCGGTGCTTGCAAACATCATAGGCTACTTCCCCGGAGAGCACAGGGAGAAAACATGTCTTTGAGGTTGAGAGAAGCTTTAGCCGCCTGGAGCCTGAATGAGGAGCAGCCAGTGTGTATAACGATCACGATAACAAAAAGGTAAAAAGCCATCACATTGAATGACTGGACAAGACTCTAATGTTTTGGACACAGGCTGCACATTGCAATCGGTAGGCTACATTTTACGTGTCTTTAAGGCACTTTGACTCATAATTTAAATTAGAATAATGATTGAACCTACACACAATTACACAATCAATAAGCTTCTTATTCCATCTACAGCCTATGGCTGCCTCAATGAATAATTAACTTAGCATACTTTAAGAACTCGCTATGGTAACAAAGGAAATAAAGCCTCACAGTGGAGGTGTCATAGAGAATTACACGGTTATAAAAACATCACACCAGGGTCACGCCTACACGAAACACAGCCCTTAATAAGGATCGGAACCCTTTTTTTTCAATTTCCTCCAAAAAATGACCCAAATCTAACTGCCTGTAGCTCAGGACCTGAAGCAAGGATATGCATAGTCTTCATACCATTTGAAAAGGAAACACTTTGAAGTTTGTGGAAATGTGAAATTAATGTAGGAGACTATAACGCATTAGATCTGGTAAAAGATAATACAAAGATAAAAAATAAAACATTTTTTTGCATCGTCATCTTTTAGATGCAAGAGAAAGGCCATAGTGTACTATTCCAGGTTAGGCGCAATTTAGATTTTGGCCACTAGATGGCAGCAGTGTATGTACAAAGTCTTAGACTGATTCAATGAACCATTGAATTTCTGTTCAAAATGTTGTATGCAGATTGCCCAAATGTGCCTAATTGGTTTATTAATTCATTTTCAAGTTCATAACTGTGCACTCTCCTCAAACAATAGCATGTTATTATTTCACTGTAATAGCTACATTGAATTGGACAGTGCAGCTAGATTAACAACAAGAATTTAAGCTTTCTGCCCATATCAGATATGTCTATGTCCTGGGAAAGGTTCTTGTTACTTACAATCTCATGCTAATCACATTAGCCTATGCTAGCTCAAGCGTCTAGAGGGGGGGACACTGATCCCGTATAGGTTTAAAGTTCTTTAAAAATCCCCTATGGGAAAAATGAATGGTGGATAAATGATTGTAACATAAACTTCCCGTCCACTAGATTATTACGTCACAATGGCAGTATTGCCTGAAAGACACACATCGCCATCTGCTGACTGAAGTTGGCAGCAAAGTATTTATTTTCAAACATAATGTTTATTTTTCAAGTATTTTATTAAAGAATAAAATTATTTGTAAAAGTACAAAGAGAATCATGTGTTTGTATTTATTATGGATCCCCATTAGCTGCTGCCAAAGCAGTAGCTACTCTTCCTGGGGTCGAACAAAATGAAGGCAGTTTATAGAATTTTAAAAACCTTACAATATATTCACAGATTTCACAACACACTATGTGACCTCAGGCCCCTACTCCACCACTACCACATATCTACAGTACTAAATCCATGTGTATGTATAGTGTGTGTGTGTGTGTGTGTGTGTGTGTGTGTGTATGCGTGTGTCTGAGCCAATGTTTGAGTTGCTTCACAGTCTCCGCTGTTCCAAAAGGTGTTTTTTAATCTGTTTTTTAAATCTCATTTTACTGCCTGCGTCAGTTACTTGATGTGGAATAGAGTTCCATGTAGTCATGGCTCTATGTAGTACTGTGCGCCTCCCATAGTCTGTTCTGGACTTGGGGACTGTGAAGAGACCTCTGGTGGCATGTCTTGTGGGGTATGGATGGGGTGTCTGAGCTGTGTGCCAGTAGTTTAGACAGACAGCTCAGTGCATTCAACATGTCAATACCTCTCATAAATAAAAGTAATGATGAAGTCACTCTCCTCCACTTTCAGCCAGGAGAGATTGACATGCATATTATTAATGTTAGCTCTCTGTTTACATCCAAGGGCCAGCCATGCTGCCGTTCTGAGCCAATTGCAATTTTCCTAAGCCCTTTTTTGTGGCACCTGACCCCACGACTGAACAGTAGTCAAGGTGCGACAAGGCCTGTAGGACCTGCCTTGTTGATAGTGTTGTTAAGGCACAGCATCACTTTATTATAGATAGACTTCTCCCCATCTTAGCTACTACTGCATCAATATGTTTTGACTATGACGGTTTACAATCCAGTGTTACTCCAAGCACTTTAGTCATCTCAACCTGCTCAATTTCCACATTATTTATTACAAGAGGTAGTTGAGGTTTAGGGTTTAGTGAGTGTTTTGTTCCAAATACAATACTAGCTTTTTGTTGAGTGTTGCAGTCATTTCAGTTGCTGTAGTAGCTGACGTGTATAGTGTTGAGTCATCCGCATACATAGACACTCTGACTTTACTCAAAGTCAGTGGCATGTCGTTAGTAAACATTTTAAAAAGCAAGGGGCCTAAACAGCTACCCTGGGGAATTCCTGATTCTTACTGGATTATATTTGAGAGGCTTCCATTAAAGAACACCCTCCATGTTATGTTAGACAAGTAACTCTTTATCCACATTATAGCAGTGAGTGTAAAGCCATAACACATACGTTTTTCCAGCAGCAGACTATGATCGATAATGTCAAAAGCAGCATTGAAGTCTAACAAGACTTGTTGATCAGAACAGATTTGTAATGAGTGAGTATTTAAAACGAAGTTAACAAACATATCACAATATGCAGCTGGGTCTATACTGCTCCGACATGGTGTAACAATGCCTCATGTAGACGTACAATACCAGTCAAAAGTTTGGACACGCCTACTCATTCAAAGGGTTTTATTTATTTTTTACTATTTTCTACATTGTAGAATAATAGTGAAGACATCAAAACTATGAAATAACACATACGGAATCATGTAGTAACCAAAAAGTGTAAAACAAATCCAAATATATTTTATATTTCAGATTCTTCAAAGTAGCCACCCTTTACTGTTCAGCAGCCTTCATCTGTCCTATGTCTTACTGTTCAGCAGCCTACATCCTTATCTCCTGTGTGTATTCTCTCATGTCTTCTCATGTGACCTAACTGGTTAAAACTCTTTCCACACTGGGAGCAGTGATGAGGCTTCTCTCCTGTGTGCGTCCTCTCATGTCTTCTCAGGTCCCCTAACCAAGCAAAACTCTTTTCACATTGGGAGCAGTGGTAGGGCTTCTCCCCTGTGTGTATTCTCTCATGCTGTTTCAGTTGTCCTTTCAGGTTAAAACTCTTTCCACACTGGGAGCAGTGATGAGGCTTATCTCCTGTGTGTGTCCTCTCATGTATTTTCAGGCTCGCTAACAAGGAAAAACTCTTTCCACACTGGGAGCATTGGAAAGGTTTATCTCGCTTCTCTCCTGTGTGTATTCTCTCATGCTCTTTCAGGTATTCTTTCCGGTTAAAACTCTTTCCACACTGGGAGCAGTGATGAGGCTTCTCTCCTGTGTGTATTCTCTCATGTATTTTTAGGTTCCCTAACTGAATAAATATCTTTCCACACTGAGAGCAGTGATGAGGAGTATCTCTTGTGTGTGTCCTCTCATGCCTTTTCAGGCTCGCTAACAAGGAAAAACTCTTTCCACACAGGGAGCAATCGAAAGGCTTCTCTCCTGTGTGTATTCTCTCATGGCGTTTCAGGTCCCCTAACTGGTTAAAACCCTTTCCACAGTGGGAGCAGTGACGTCGTCTTGCTGGTTTGGACGTCTCTGGTTCCTCCGAGTCTGGTCTTTCTCCTGCCAAAGACAGAGTGTTTATTTAAATAGAGACCTGAATGAAACCTCCACAACTCTCTTGCTAGGAGGTTGAATCTAAATCAGATCCCTCAACCTGAGGCCAGCTAAAAATCTAATTTAAAAGACTCTTGGTTTAATTTGAAAAACAAAAGATGTAGACTCTTCTAGTGGCAGACGTGATAAAATGGACATCCTATGGTTAGCAATGGTCATCACACTGGATTAATGATATCCTGAAAACATATCAAGCTCATTTAGATCGTTCTGTGTGTCATGACATCATAAACACATCTTGCTTTGATCATTTAACATTTCCTAAACAGCGCCAACGTTAGGCTACTGCAGCATCACTCTACCCGTGATGTCAAAGTCATTTTTGATAAGGTACGAAAATGAACTAAACGCTTTGGTATCACTTTGATTATGGAAGATTGAATACGTGTGCGTGAAACTGTTTTCATGGAAAAATTCGTAGCTGTCGTTTCTATCTGAGCATTAGAGAACATCCGACTCCGTTTCCCCTCACAGAAAACACACTGTACCGTAAAGTGTTGTCACTTCGCGTAAGAAAATGTAGGTGGAAACAGAAGCGTGGGTGGCTTGACAGCGTTTTGCGAATGACGGCTCACTTGACCGCAGTCTTTAACACGACACATTAGTTCAATAGTTCAACAACTACAGAGTTTGTTCCACTGTTTTTAAGACAGTACTCACTGGTGTTAATCAGATCTCCAGTCTCCTCCAACGTGACCGTAATCTCCCCCTCCTCCTTCATTCCAAAAACGGCATCCTCCTCTTTCACTCTTAAAGCTTCTTCGTTCACTGTAACTTCTTCCTCTTTCACTGTAACAGCCTCACCCTCTACCTCTTTTTTAACTGTGACAGCCTCCTCTTCCTTCTCCTCTTTCACAATAACTTCTTTCTCCGTCCAACAGACCTCTTCTTCAGAACGGGGGAAGCAGCGGGAGCTCATGGTCGAGGATGATATCAAGCTAGTTAGCATTAGCCTAATGTTACTTAGCCAGATAGCTAATAACGTAAATATGAAATTAAATAGAGTAACTAGTAAATACGCAGACAGTGTGTTTAAAACACTGAGGTTAATATACATTGCCTAAAGAGCTTCAATGTTGTGGTTTTATGTTGGCTAGCACGCTACCGAGGTGGATGAATTGTTGTTGTAGAAAAAACATCCCGTCCACTACATTATACGTCACGCAAGAAGCATCACCTGAAAGACTCACGTCGCCATCTGCTGACTGGAGTGGGTAACACAGTTGAACAAAAACAATATTCTGGAAAACCATGTAAACTAATAATTGTTAAATAACCAGTTCTCTTACTTCTTACAGATAAAAATTTCCTCTACGCAGATGTAGAAGCTGAATAGGGATTTGTTCATTATTGTAAACCTGTTACGGATCAACCCTGTTACGAGTAAACCCTGTTATAATAAACCCTGTTAATAATAAACCCTGTTATTAATAAACCCTGTTATTAATCAACCCTGTTATGATAAACCCTGTTATTAATCAACCCTGTTATTAATCAACACTGTTATGATAAACCCTGTTATTAATAAACCCTGTTATTAATAAACCCTGTTATGATAAACCCTGTTATTAATAAACCCTGTTATTAATAAACCCTGTTATTAATCAACCCTGTTATTAATAAACCCTGTTATTAATCAACCCTGTTATTAATAAACCCTGTTATGATAAACCCTGTTATTAATAAACCCTGTTATAATAAACCCTGTTATGATAAATCCTGTTATTAATAAAACCTGTTATGATAAATCCTGTTATTAATAAACCCTGTTATTAATAAACCCTGTTATAATAAACCCTGTTATGATAAATCCTGTTATGATAAATCCTGTTATTAATAAACGCTGTTATAAAAGGTGATGTGTTAAAAAAAATCCTCTGTTTGTTCTTCTTCACATGAATAGTTTTTATCTCGGTGAGAGAGTACTATTCCTTTACAGGGGATCTGCAGTTCAAACAATAACAAAGCAGATACCCCACCCCTGTTTTGGTAAAAAACTGAGGCTGGAGAAATTCAACCACTCTCAAATTCATAGAGCAATGGATACAAGAACTGACCATCCATGATATTACAATTCTAGTTTATCCATGTTTTCAGGTTAACAGTGTTCACATTATTTACAAACAATGGAGTTAAACAGGTTGGGTTCTGATGAGGTACGACAGTTGAACTAAGCTCATAAGGCATTTATAAGTTCATGTTCTTCAAGAGTCAATGGGTATATATCATTGATTTAAAAGTTTGAAATTGGATGTATCAATCGCAGATTTCCCCTTTAAAGTCGCTCAGAAAAAACAAGCTCTGACTGGGAAAAATATCTTCCAACGGTCACCGAACATTTATTTCCAATTCTGAAACTGCTGCATCTTCCTACACCTCTGACTTTCCGACCTGAAAATCACTGATATCATGACTTGACCTCTCCCCCCTCCCCCGAGTTCCACTTAACAGACGCAATCACTGGCACCATGCACTCCTCAGGCTATATGCTATCAATTTCTGTGGAGGGTTTGATGTGTTAGGGTTAAAAGAGGAGCTTGAACTGAGGGGATGTGTGACGATATAGTTTTAACCCTTGTTATAGTGAATGGTAAAAAGCATAGGCTACCCCTTGTTGGTTTATAAATGGTGATAAAAAAAACAATGATCCACGGTGCTTTCCACATATTCTACTAGCCTATCGAAGGTCTCGCTCAGCCTCAACATGGGGTCATGGTATATAGGCCTATGAAAAACATTGCATTTACAATATAAATTCAAATATCATTATCCCATTATCTCATTGAAAATATGGTTGTTTTAAATGCTCCGGAACTGAGAATATTAATGGTAGGCTATGCCTGTAGCAAAAGACCACTGAAACAGTAAGTGTCTATCCATACACCAAACAGGTTAACAGATAAACACATGTTTGATGATAGATCAAGTCAAAGCCTGAACACTTCGGCTAGCCTCTATTTATTCTGGATTTGACAAATTATAGCCTGACTTCTAGGATCCTTTGTCTTCTCCCCGCGACATATGTTTCCAATTAGACTAAATTGAGTCATGTGAATACTTTTAGAATGTTGACCTATTCATTTGAATAGGTTAACCATTATGATTAATGATATTTACTGCCTTCTGCTTTTTATGAATAAACATTAAAATCGGTAAAAATCATAACTGGTTTAGATGTTCCGTATGGGTCCTTTGAATGTTCCTTTGTTTCACATAAATGACTACTGCGTTATACCTGAACACGTTTTTAAGGTGACGCCGAGGCCTATTCCTTGTAAAGATCAGGCTGTGTGTATTTCAGTGTAATAAAACAAATGTCTAGACAAGAAGGAGGGAACGGGTGTGAGGCGAAAACGCGCTATAGGCATGTCTCTGTCTCCAGACAAATAGTATGCATTTATTTTGTCATAGAGTGAGTTGTTTAGGCTACCTATTGTTTGTTAATGTTGATTAATTCCCCGTTGTATCACCACCAGTAAATGTTCAACGTTAATTCCCGTCTTTATTCATCAACAATGTTAATTTACGGTCATTTCTGTTAATGCAATTCATACTGCTACACTTCATAAACATGTTTTGTTTTATTTCATACCATTTACGAGTTTTGTCAATTATTTAATTGTTGTGTACAAAACAAAAATTAACCTTTTTAATAATAATAATAATGCTAATTAATAACAATAATGTTTTATAGTAATAATGTTTAATAGTAATGTATAATAATAATAATGTTTAATAGTAATAATGTTTAATAATAATGTTTAATAGTAATAATGTTTAATAGTAATAATGTTTAATAATAATAATAATAATGGTTCATAATAATAATGTTTAATAATAATAATAATAATAATATGTAATATTATAATAATATGGCCTGCTCCAGATTTGAGCTAACATTCCATTGGAACACCTGTGTGGGATCAACACTCAGTTTTCTATAGAAACGTTCATTACGGATTCGCGTCTGAATGTCTTCTTTGTATTTTACATAGTCTAAAACGACCACAACACCCCCCTTGTCTGCAGGTTTGATGCAAAGATGACTCTTACATTAGTTCATTAAGTGCCTGTTCTTCTGTCCTGGTGAGGTTCTTCTGAATATGGCTTGTTTTTATCATATATACCGACATTGTTGGACTGACCTACAACAGGTATTAATGGAGGAGTTGGTAACCATAGGACACATACTGACATAGCTTCTTGTTGGACTGACATACAACAGGTATTAATGGAGGAGTTATTAACCATAGGATAGAATGTGCTTTTTAGGTTTAAATCAGGAGCAGTTATTCGTTTTTTTAGGGGGAAGATCAGCTTTAATATCAAATCAAATTTTATTAGTCACATGCAACAAATACAACAGGTGTAGACTTTACAGTGAAATGCATACTTACAAGCCCCTAACCAACAATTCAGTAAAAAAAATAACAAAAACAAGAATAAGAAATAAAAGTTACAAGTAATTAAAGAGCAGCAGTAAAATAACAATAGTGAGACCATATACAGGGGGGTACCGGTACAGAGTCAATGTGCGGCGGCACCAGTTAGTTGAGGTAATATGTACATGTACGTAGAGTTATTAAAGTGACTATGCATAGATGATAATAACAGAGAGTAGCAGCGAGGTAAAAGAGGGGGGAGGCAATTCAAATAGTCTGGGTAGCCATTTGATTAGATGTTCAGGCGTCTTATGGCTTGGACCTAGACTTGGCGCTCCGGTACAGCTTGCCGTGTGGTAGCAGAGACAACAGTCTATGACTAGGGTGGCTGGAGTCTTTGACAATTTTTTGGGCCTTCCTCTGACACCGCCTGGTATAGAGGTCCTGGATGGCAAGAAGCTTGGCCCCGGTGATGTACTGGGCCGTACACATTGCCCTCTGTAGTGCCTTGCGGTCAGAGGCCGAGCAGTTGCCATACCAGGCAGTGATTCAAACAGTTAGGATGCTCCCGATGGTGCAGCTGTAGAACATTTAGAGGATCTGAGAACTCATGTCAAATCTTTTCAGTCTCCTGAGGGGGAATAGGCTTTGTCGTGCCCTCTTCACAACTGTCTGTTCTGTGTCCTACTGTTCAGCAGCAAGCATCTGTCCTATGTCTGACTGTTCAGCAGCCTACATTCTTATCTCCTGTGTGTATTCTCTTATGTCTTCTCATGTGACCCAACCACGCAAAACTCTTTTCACATTGGGAGCAGTGGTAAGGCTTCTCCCCTGTGTGTATTATCTCATGCTGTTTCAGTTGTCCTTTCAACTTAAAACTCTTTCCACACTGGGAGCAGTGATGAGGCTTCTCCCCTGTGTGTATTCTATCATGTATTTTCAAGCTCGCTAACAACGAAAAATTATTTCCACACTTAGAGCATTGGAAAGGTTTATCTCGCTTCTCCCCGGTGTGTATTCTCTCGTGTTCTTTCAGGTATTCTTTCCGGTTAAAACTCTTTCCACACTGGGAGCAGTGATGAGGTTTTTCTCCTGTGTGTGTCATGCCATGTCTTTTCAGGCACCCTGATGAGAAAAAACTCTTTCCACACTGGGAGCAGTGATGAGGCTTTTCCCCTGTGTGTATCCTCTCATGTCTTTTCATGCTCGCTAACAAGGAAAAACACTTTCCACACTGGAAGCATTGGAAAGGCTTCTCCCCTGTGTGTATTCTCTCATGTCGTTTCAGACACCTTAACTGGTTAAAAATCATTCCACAGTGGGAGCAATGGTGTCGTCTTGCTGGTTTGGACGTCTCTGGTTCCTCCAAGTCTGGTCTTTCTCCTGCCAAAGACAGAGTGTTTATTTAAATAGAGACCTGAATGAAACCTCCACATGATACAACTGTCTTGCTAGGAGGTTGAATCCAAATCACATCCCCCAATAACCATAGGCCAGTTTACAAAAAATGTCTAATTTAAAAGAATCTTGGTGTAATTTGAAAATCAAAATATGTAGAGTTCCAACTAGAATCTTGCTCTCATGGAATGTCATGTTTATAGGCTGAGCAGAGCTCTATAATAATAGATAATGTCATGTTTATAGGCTGAGCAGAGCTCTATAAAAATAAATCATGTCATGTCTTTAGACTGAGCACAGCTCTATAATAATAGATAATGTCATGTTTTTAGGCTGAGCAGAGCTCTATAATAATAGATAATGTCATGTTTTAAGGCTGAACAGAGCTCTATAATAATATATAATGTCATGTTTATAGGCTGAGCAGAGCTCTATAATAATATATAATGTCATGTTTATAGGCTGAGCAGAGCTCTATAATAACTTCTTCTGGCTAAGGAGAGATATTCGGAAGTTTGGATGAATGAGGTGCCCAAAGTAAACTGCCTGTTACTCAGGCCCAGAAGCTAGGATATGCATGTAATTGGTAGTATTGCATAGAAAACACTCTAAAGTTTCCAAAAATGTTAAAATAATATCTGTGAGTATAACAGAACTGATATAGCAGGCGAAAACCCGAGGAGAATCCATCCAGAATTCTTTTTTTGGAGGTGACACCATTTAAAATGCCTGTCTTTGGGGAAATCAATGGAATACCTCTCAGATTGCAGTTAACCTCTTGGGTCCACCCCTTCCCGTTCTGATCCCTGTGACGAGATTGCTTGACAAGATACATGGCGCGAAATTCAAAACAGCAAAAATCGAATAATTTCAATTTCTCACATTTGAAAGATAAACATCTCTTAATCCAACCACGTTGTCCGATTTCAAATAGGCTTTACGGCGAAAGCATAAAGTTAGATTATGTTAGGACATAGACAAAACATTACACACAGCCATTTTCAAAGCAAGCATATATGTCACAAAAACCAAAACCACAGCTAAATGCAGCAATAACCTTTAATGATCTTCATCCGATGACACTCCTAGGACATTATGTTAGACAATACATGCATTTTTTGTTCTATCAAGTTCATATTTATATCCAAAAACAGCATTTTACATCGGCGCGTGACGTTCAGAAAATGTATCTCCCCCAAAACTGCCGGTGAATTTACAAAAATACTCATAAAACGTGGATAAAATATTAAACTGTTATTCAAAGAATTATAGATTAACATCTCCTGAATGCAACCGCATTGACAGATTTCAAAATAACTTTACTGGGAGAGGACACTTTGCAATAATCTGAGTACTGTGCTCAGAAAAATACACTAGGCTATACAGATAGCCGCCATGTTGGAATCATCTAAAATCATAAATAACATTAGAAATATTCACTTACCTTTAAAAATCTTTATCAGAAGGCACTTCCAGGAATCCCAGGTCCACAACAAATGTTTTTTTGTTCGATAAAGTTCATAATTTATGTCCAAATAACTCCATGCTGTTCCATGTTGTTAGCGCATTCAGTAGGCTACTCAAAATATAGGGCACGAGAGGGAAATGTCACGACGAAAAGCCCCCCAAAAAATCTATTTACGTTCGTTCAAACATGTCAAACGTTGTATAGCATCAATCTTTAGGGCCATTTTAACGTGAAACGTCAGTAATATTTCAACCGAACCTTTCCTGTGTCTTGAAAAACGTTTTGGAACACAAGGTCTCATCTCACATGAACGCGCAACAATGAAGTGATGTCATCCCAGGGACATCAACTCCCATTCCTTCTCATTCGGTCTCTGTTCATCATAGACGCTTCAGACAACTTTCTAAAGACTGTTGACATCTAGTGGAAGCCTTAGGAAGTGCAAAATGAATCGTTTGTCACTGTGTGTTCCATTGGCAATGACTTGAAAATAGTACAGCCACAAGATTTTCATTTCCTGCTTGTATTTTTTCTCAGGTTTTTGCCTGCCATATGAGTTCTGTTATACTTACAGACATCATTCAAACAGTTTTAGAAACTTCAGAGTGTACTAATAATATGCATATTCAGGTCTCTGGGCCAGAGTAGTAACCTTTTCAAATTGGGTACGTTTTTCATCCGGCCGTGAAAATACTGCCCCCTAGCCCCAACAGGTTAATAGGGCTTCCAGTAGATGTCAACAGATATTATGGACTACAGTATTTCAATCAGTGTCATAGGCGGCATTTGATCCATGGTAAACACCTTACAGATACAGCGACATTCTGGTACCTACTGTTAGTGCATAGACTACCTGTAGACTTCCATTCATTTCACCAACGCTAGTTAGCGCTGGCTCGCGAAACATTAACTTTATTCATGCTACACACACAGACATAAAAATGCTTTCCACGAGTTAATTGGACTCTGTAAAAATTGCCGTAACCTCCCTTTAACAATTCCTACATTAAAAACAACATATTCAATGTAAAACTTGATTAGAATGTCCACAAAGCGTGACTTTGGGGGGGATTTTTAACAAAATGTAATCCATAGAAGTGTCCTTTGGCAGAATATGGTCATCATTAGGGGAAGGATTGTTGACATGTATTCAGGTCCAAAATGATCCGTGGGGCAGTGCTTGAGCCATCACTACAGAGCCAGGTTCGATCCAGCGCTGTGTCCGGGGACAAAAAGTGGGTGAAAATAAAGGAAACCAACAAAGTGTTGTAACTGCCAATATAAAGGAAACCCCAACATAAAGTGTTGTAACTGCCAATATAAAGGAAACCCCAACATAAAGTGTTGTAACTGCCAATATAAAGGAAACCCCAACATAAAGTGTTGTAACTGCCAATATAAAGGAAACCCCAACATAAAGTGTCTTGAGCGTTGGGCCCCCACAACAGCTTCAGTGTGCCTTGGCCTTTAAGGACGTTAAACACTTCATGAGAATAGTTTGGAAAATACTCTTCATAACTTGAATTTGTCTTAATGCTTTTATGATATTTAAATTAGTAGGCTTTTGGTTCCCAATGGCAAGGAGGGATTGTTCTGACGGGCCTTGTATGCGGCATCATTTCTGTCTTTAGAATGCTTTGATCAACTGTAAGGGTTGTTCACGTCTCGTGATTTTTATACATTTCTATTGTTCCATCTCTCTCTCATTATTACTTGAGGCTTCCCATGTTTTAGGTTATTCAGAAACAACTTCTATCTTTCTGACATAACCTAGAACTCAACAAAGTACTGAGTAAAGGTCTGAATACTTTCCCGAATGTACAGTAAACAAGTGTTTTTCCAATGTTGTAGCTGTCATATGGGCATGTTATACATTACAATGTTAATGACAATGGATTAGGGATGTACTGATGGCAGACGTGACAAATTGTTTACCATCCAATTTTACTTCAACGTTAACTGTAATATAGAATTAGCAATTATATTAACCCATATTTTAAGATGACATAAAATGGACATCGTATGGTTAGCAATGGTCATCACACTGGATTAATGATATTCTGAAAACATATCAAGCTCATTTAGATCGTTCTGTGTGTCATGACATCATAAACACATCTTGCTTTGATCATTTAACATTTCCTAAACAGCGCCAACGTTAGGCTACTGCAGCATCACTCTACCCGTGATGTCAAAGTCATTTTTGATAAGGTACGAAAATGAACTAAACGATTTGGTATCACTTTGATTATGGAAGATTGAATACGTGTGCGTGAAACTGTTTGCTTGTAATAATTTGTAGCTGTCGTTTCTATCTGAGCATTAGAGAACATCCGACTCCGTTTCCCCTCACAGAAAACACACTGTACCGTAAAGTGTTGTCACTTCGCTTAAAAAAATTCACGCGGAAGTTTTGCGAATGACGGCTCACCTGACCGCAGTCTTTAACGCGACACATTACTTCAACAACTACAGAGTTTGTGCCACTGTTTTTACGACAGTACTCACTGGTGTTGATCAGATCTCCAGTCTCCTCCAATGGGACGGTAATCTCCCCCTCCTCCTTCATTCCAATAACTACATCCTCCTCTTTCACGCTTAAAGATTCATCCCCTTCTTTCACTATAAATTCTTCCTCTTTCACGTCTTTCTCCTCTTCTTTCACTGTAACAGCCTCACCCTCTACCTCTTTTTTAACTGTGAAAGCCTCCTCTTCCTTCTCCTCTTTCACAAGAACTTCTTTCTCCGTCCAACAGACCTCTTCTTCAGAACGGGGGAAGTAGCGGGAGCTCATGGTCGAGGATGTTAGCAAGTAAACTAGTTAGCATTAGCCGAGTGTTACTTAGCTAATAACATAAATAGCACATTAAATGGAGTAAGTAGTAAATACGCAGACAGTGTGTTTAAAACACTGAGGTTAATATAAACAAAAATGGCCCAAAGAGCTTCAACGTTGTGGTTTTATGTTGGCTAGCACGCTACCGAGGTGGATGAATTGTTGTTGTAGAAAAAACGTCCCGTCCACTACATTATACGTCACGCAAGAGGCATCACCTGAAAGACTCACGTCGCCATCTGTTGACTGGAGTGGGTAACACAGTTGAACAAAAACAATATTCTGGAAAACCATGTAAACTAATAATTGTTAAATAACCAGTTATCTTACTTCTTACAGATAAAATTTTCCTCTACGCAGATGTAGAAGCTAAATAGGGATTTGTTCATTATTGTAAACCTGTTACGGATCAACCCTGTTACGAATCAACCCTGTTATTAATAAACCCTGTTATTAATAAACCCTGTTATGATAAACCCTGTTATTAATAAACCCTGTTATGATAAACCCTGTTATTAATAAACCCTGTTATTAATAAACCCACTTATGATAAACCCTGTTATTAATAAACCCTGTTATTAATAAACCCTGTTATTAATCAACCCTGTTATTAATCAACCCTGTTATTAATAAACCCTGTTAGTAATAAACCCTGTTAGTAATAAACCCTGTTATTAATCAACCCTGTTATGATAAACCCTGTTATGATAAACCCTGTTATAAATAAACCCTGTAATAAAAGGTAATGTGTTTTTTAAAAAATCCTCTGCTGTTGTTTGTTCTTTTTTTCACATTAATAGTTTTTATCTCGGTGAGAGAGTACTATTCCTTTACAGGGGATCTGCAGTTCAAACAATAACAAAGCAGATACCCCACCCCTGTTTTGGTAAAAAACTGAGGCTGGAGAAATTCAACCACTCTCAAATTCATAGAGCAATGGATGCAAGAACTGACCATCCATGATATTACAATTCTAGTTATCCACGTTAACAGTGTTCACATTATTTACAAACAATGGAGTTAAACAGGTTGGGTTCTGATGAGGTACGACAGTTGAACTAAGCTCATAAGGCATTTATAAGTTTATATTCTTCAATGGGTATATATGATTGATTTAAAAGTTTGAAATTGGATGTAGCAATCGCAGATTTCCCCTTTAAAGTCGCTCAGAAAAAACAAGCTCTGACTGGGAAAAATATCTTCCAACGGTCACCGAACATTTATTTCCAATTCTGAAACTGCTGCATCTTCCTACACCTCTGACTTTCCGACCTGAAAATCCCTGATATCATGACTTGCCCTCTCCCCCCTCCCCCGAGTTCCCAGTTTACCTGCTTAACAGACGCAATCACTGGCACCATGCCCTCCTCAGGCTATATGCTATCAATTTCTGTGGAGGGTTTGATGTGTTAGGGTTAAAAGCAGGGCTTGAACTGAGGGGATGTGTGACGATATAGTTTTAACCCTTGTTATAGTGAATGGTAAAAAGCATAGGCTACCCCTTGTTGGTTTATAAATGATGATAAAAAAACAAATGATCCACGGTGCTTTCTACATATTCTACTAGCCTATCGAAGGTCTTGCTCAGCCTCAACATGGGGTCATGGTAGGCATATAGGCCTATGAAAAACATTGCATTTACAATATAAAGTCAAATATCATTATCCCATTATACCATTGAAAATATGGTTGTTTTAAATGCTCCGGACCTGAGAATATTAATGGTAGGCTATGCCTGCAGCAAAAGACCACTGAAACAGTATGTGTCTATCCATTCACCGAACAGGTTAACAGATATACATGTTTGATGTTCAACGGGGGGGAGAGTTGCATTGAATCAGGCTATTTATTTCAGTTGTGTTCTTCCGTATAACCTATAACAAAAGATTGCAGTTTTGAAAGTGCAGTAAAAGTACACTAACTGCAGTCGACTGTGGTATTTTGGATGCAGTAGTTGCAGTTAATGATATTTACTGTCTTCTGCTTTTTACGAATAAACATTAAAATAGGTAAAAAATAATTGGTTTAAATATTCGGGTCCTTTGAATGTTCCTTTGTTTTCCATAAATAACTGAACACGTTTTTAAGGTGGCAAGAGAGAAAAAAGAAGAAACTCCCACACTGCTCCTGAAAGTGTCACCGCTCTTAATTAAACGTATCGGCCTCAAGGCCTCAGTCAGAGCTTTTGTGAGTTTTTTAAATTAGCACCCGTATTTAGACATAGCCCCACCCACATCCGTTCCACGCATCAAATGGGGGAAAACAAGCGTCATTAAAGAAGTGCTACCAAATATAACAATGTGCATTTCATTAATATTCTAATCCAGTGTGAACATAAAACCTAATAAACACGTCTGTAAAACCACAACGAGGACATCGACCCACTAAGCAAGTTTTCATAAATCATTGGGTACAGTGCAGGAAAATACGTCAGAGTCGGCTGAAGTGGTGGCATTAGTTCATGTTCACATTTACAACACAACATGGGCATTTCATCATTAAGACATTTAGGGGATAATGTCTGGAGGGTGAAAAGACCAAAACATTCTCTTATACTCAGTGTTATTTATATCACCTCCCCTGTCTGATATCTAGACTTTCTCTACGCCACAAAATCTAAAAAGGTAGAAATGTCATGTTTTTGGTCATTAAAATGTTCTGCGACTGGATAATCCCTGTCCTTTCTTCTGGTTGAACAATTATGTTCACTAATTCTCTGTTTGAGAGACAGAGGTTTTACCAACATAACACAGCCCACAACATAACACAACTCCTCCACATGGGTGGAGGAGCACATAATAATGCCATTTATTTGGAACCGTTTTTCCTGTATGTGGGTGGCATATTGTTGCGCTGAGCGCAGCCTCTGCATTTATATCTGCCTTTGACTTTTGGACACACCTACTGATTGAAAGGTTTTTCTTTATTTTTTACTATTTTCTACATTGTAGAATAATGGTAAAGACATCAACGCTATAAAATAACAGATATGGAATCATGTAGTAACCAAAAAAGTGTTAAACAATCAAAATATATTTTAGATTCTTCGAAGTAGCCAGCCTTTGCCTTGATGACTCAACCAGCTTCATGAGTTTGTCCCCTGGAATGCATTTCAATTAACAGGTGTGCCTTGATAAAAGTTAATTTGTGGAATTTCTTTCCTTCTTAACAAGTTTGAGCCAATCAGTTGTGTTGTGACAAGGTAGCGGTGGTATACAGAAGATATCCCTATTTGGTAAAAGACCAAGTCCATATTATGGCAAGAACATCTCAAATAAGCAAAGAGAAACGACAGTCCATCATTACTTTAAGATATAAAGGTCAGTCAATCCAGAACATTTGAACAACTTAAAGGAAAAGAGAAAAATCAGAACAATTCTCAGTCAAAAACAACAGTCAGAACAAAGCCTCTGTATTCTCTCATGTAATTGCAGGTCCTCTAACACTACACATCCCATTCAAATAAGAAAAGCTTGATGATGAGTTGGTTATTTGAATCAGCTGTGCATTGGGCACAACCAAAACCCTGCACCCAGCAAACAAATCCACAAACACAATCCTTTATAAAACATGCAGGAGGGAAAACACTGGAAAGTCAATACACAAGACATATTCAGAGTCTCTGGGGACTACTGTCCCACCTGTATTGGGCCTGAACCTGTCCTATGTCCCACTGTTCAGCCTATATATGTCCTACATCCCACTGTTCAACAGCTTTTATCTGTCCTATGCTTTACTGTTCAGCAGCCTACATCCTTATCTCCTGTGTGCGTCCTCTCATGTCTTCTCATGTGTCCTAACCAGGCAAAACTCTTTTTACATTGGGAGCAGTGGTAGGGCTTCTCCCCTGTGTGTATTCTCTCATGCTCTTTCAGGTGTTCATTCCGGTTAAAACTCTTTCCACACTGGGAGCAGTGATGAGGTTTTCCCCCTGTGTGTGTTCTCTCATGTCTTTTCAGGCACCCTGACGCGGAAAAACTCTTTCCACACTGGAAGCATTGGAAAGATTTATCGCCTGTGTGTATTCTCTCATGCACTTTCAGGTCCCCTAACTGGTTAAAACCCTTTACACAGTGGGAGCAGTGGTACGGCTTCTCTTGCTTCTCCCCTGTGTGTATTCGCTCATGCTCTTTCAGTGATTCTTTCCGGTTAAAACTCTTTCCACAATGGGAGCAGTGATGAGGCTTCTCTCCTGTGTGTATTCTCTCATGCACTTTCAGGTGTCCTAACTGGGTAAAACTATTTCCACACTGAGAGCAGTGATGAGGCTTCTCTCCTGTGTGTGTCTTCTCATGTCTTTTCAGGCTCGCTAACAAGGAAAAACGTTTTCCACACTGGGAGCATTGAAAAGGCTTCTCCCCTGTGTGTATTCTCTCATGTCGTTTCAGATCCCTTAACTGGTTAAAACCCTTTCCACAGTGGGAGCAGTTGCGTCGTCTTGCTGGTTTGGACGTCTCTGGTTCCTCTGAGTCTGGTCTTTCTCCTGCCAAAGACAGAGTGTTTATTTAAATAGAGACCTGAATGAAACCTCCACAAATCTCTTGCTAGGAGGTTGAATCTAAATCAGATCCCTCAACCTGAGGCCAGTTTACAAAAAAATTCTAATTGAAAAGAATCTTGGTGTAATTTGAAAAACAAAAGATGTAGAGTTCCAACTAGAATCTTGCTCTCATGGAATGTCATGTTACAGGCTGAGCAGAGCTCTATAATAATAGATAATGTCATGTTACAGGCTGAGCAGAGCTCTATAATAATAGATAATGTCATGTTACAGGCTGAGCAGAGCTCTATAATAATAGATAATGTCATGTTTATAGGCTGAGCAGAGCTCTATAATAATAGATAATGTCATGTTACAGGCTGAGCAGAGCTTTATAATAATAGATAATGTCATGTTACAGGCTGAGCAGAGCTCTATAATAATAGATAATGTCATGTTACAGGCTGAGCAGAGCTCTATAATAATAGATCATGTCATGTTACAGGCTGAGCAGAGCTCTATAATAATAGATCATGTCATCTTACAGGCTGAGCAGAGTTCTATAATAATAGATAATGTCATGTTACAGGCTGAGCAGAGCTCTATAATAATAGATAATGTCATGTTACAGGCTGAGCAGAGCTCTATAGTAACCGATAATGTCATGTTACAGGCTGAGCAGAGCTCTATAATAATAGATAATGTCATGTTTTTAGGCTGAGTAGAGCTCTATAATAATAGATAATGTCATGTTACAGGCTGAGCAGAGCTCTATAATAATAGATAATGCCATGTTACAGGCTGAGCAGAGCTCTATAGTAACCGATAATGTCATGTTACAGGCTGAGCAGAGCTCTATAATAATAGATAATGTCATGTTACAGGCTGAGCAGAGCTTTATAATAATAATAGATAATGTCATGTTACAGGCTGAGCAGAGCTCTATAATAATAGATAATGTCATGTTTTTAGGCTGAACAGAGCTCTATAATAATATATATTGAGGACAACAGTATTTCAATCAATGTCATAGGCTGCATTTGATCCATTGTTATTAGTTTTGTTGGTGGTCCACTCTTTGATGGTAAACATCTTACAGACACTGTGACATTCTGGCATCTAGTGTTAGCACAAAGACTAGAAGTCTACAAGTAACACTAGCATAGACTACCTGTAGACTTCCAGTCATTTCACCAACACTAGTAAGCGCTGGCTCGCGAAACATCTAACTTTATTCATGCTACACACAGAGACATAAAAATGGTTTCCACGAGTTAAATCGGAATCTGTACAAATTGCCAGAATCTCACAGTATCCCTTTAACAATTCCTACATCAAAAACAACATATTCAATGTAAAACCTACATCTGTCCTATGACCCATTGTTCAGCAGCCTTTATCTGTCTGTCCTATTGATATTGATGCATCAGATCTTAGCTTGTGCTTGATATCTTGAAAATGATGCATTGTTTACTCAGTTTAACTTCTTGTGGACTAAAATATTTGTCATTCAAATGAAATATGTGATTGAGAATAGAATAGACTCTGACTTTCTTAATTATTCCTTTTTAAAAGCTGCAATTTTAGGCCATTAAACACTTCATTAGAATAGTTTGGAAAATGCTCTTCATAACTTGAATTTGTCTTAATGCTTTTATGATATTTAAATTAGTAGGATTTTGGTTCCCAATGGCAAGGAGGGATTGTTCTGACGGGCCTTGTATGCAGCATCATTTCTGTCTTTAGAATGCTTTGATCAACTGTAAGGGTTGTTCACGTCTCGTGATTTTTATACATTTCTATTGTTCCATCTCTCTCTCATTATTACTTGAGGGTTCCCATGTTTTAGGTTATTCAGAAACAACTTCTAACTTTCTGACATAACCTAGAACTCGGTTAGATTTATTCATTGTTTATCATGAAATAGCGTGGCATGAGAAATCTAACCTGCATTTATTAACTGAGTGTCTTAATAGGCCAAGTCGTATCACCGCCCCCAGGTGGTGAAGGTAGGAAACAACACATCCACTCCGCTGAGCCTCAACACTGGATCAAATGGAGAGAGAATCGAACATGTGGGCAATAAGACACCCGAGTGTCCGCTATAAAAACAGACTTCAGCTATTGGCCCAGATCATCCAATGTTCAAGAGAGAAAATAATCATTTCTGACTGGATATTTTGCACTGCTTTGGTTAGACTATTAGCTCTGTCTACATTGTTCTCTTGCTTTGTGTAAATATAACATTTAAATGTTAATCACTGTCAATCACAATATTCTTATTGGCAGACTCAACAGACTTGGTTTCTCAAATGATTGCCTTGCCTGGTTCACCAACTACTTCTCTGATAGAGTTCAGTGTGTCAAATCGGAGGGCCTGTTGTCCGGACCTCTGGCAGTCTCCATGGGGGTGCCACAGGGTTCAATTCTCGGGCCGACTCTCTTCTCTGTATACATCAATTATGTCGCTCTTGCTGCTGGTGATTCTTTGATCCACCTCTATGCAGACGACACCATTCTGTATACCTCTGGCCCTTCTTTGGACACTGTGTTAACTAACCTCCAGATGAGCTTCAATGCCATACAACACTTCTTCCGTGGCCTCCAACTGCTCTTAAAAGCAAGTAAAACTAAATGCATGCTTTTCAACCTATCACTGCCCGCACCTGCCCACCCGTCCAGCATCACTACTCTGGACGATTCTGACTTAGAATATGTGGACAACTACAAATACCTAGGTGTCTGGTTAAACTGTAAACTCTCCTTCCAGACTCACATTAAACATCTCCAATCCAAAAATTAAATCTAGAATTGCCTTCCTATTTCGCAACAAAGCCTCCTTCACTCATGCTGCCAAAAATACCATCATAAAACTGGCCATCCTACCAATCCTCGACTTCGGCGATGTCATTTACAAAATAGCCTCCAACACTCTACTCAACAAATTGGATTTTTAAAATGTATTTATTTTACCTTTATTTAACTAGGCAAGTCAGTTAATTATTAAGAACAAATTCTTATTTTCAATGAAGGCCCCAGTATCTCTACTTGCACATTCATCTTCTGCACATCCTACCATTCCAGTGGTTAATCGCTATATTGTAATTACTTCGCCACTATGGCCTATTTATTGCCTTACCTCTATTATCCTACCTCATTTGCACATGCTGTATATAGATTTTTTCTACTGTTTGTTTATTCCATGTGTAACTCTGTGTTGTTGTATGTGTCAAACTGCTTTGCTTTATCTTGGCCAGGTCGCAGTTACAAATGAGAACTTGTTCTCAACTGGTTCAACCTGGTTAAATAAAGGTGAAATTAAAATTAAAATAAATAAAAATAGACTTCAGCAAATAGGAATATAGGCAATTTGCTCAGAATGTCAACCATGCACTGCTCTGCTGTGTGCTGCCTGATCCAATTCTGATTTGAGTAATTGTTTAGTATTGTGATTTTTGTGTGGTTTCTTTACTTCTCCATTTGGACCACTGAAATCTATATTCTGGTTGTCCTACAATTATTTATTTACATTGCCCCGGACAACCGGACAAGCCTTAATGTCGATCCCTGAATCAACAATCTGTGAATAGTCAGAGTGTCTTTTTCAAAAATATGAGTTTCTGTGCGGCACCGGGACCCCGGGTTACCTGAATGAGTATGTGGGGCCATAATGGGGCCATACGTAAATGCTAACAAAATATTTAAAATTGTAGCTGCCTTTTAAGCATTCTAATACAGTTAAATAGTTACACACACACTGACAAAAAAAGTTATTTTGTTAGCATTTACGTATGGCCCCATTACCAGTAAAACATAATCAAACCTATTTATTTCACTTTCTTGCTGTGCTGTTTCGTTGTTCTTTTGTTCAGTCTCAACCAGGATTTCATCATACATGTCAAGCAGTGAAGTTTCAGCTCAGTCTGTCCGTGGCCTGTCTTCCTTGAGTTGAATGCTTAAAAGGCAGCTACAATTTTTAATATCGATATTTTTTTTGTCAAAGAAAATATTGGATTTCGGGACAAAAATGGAATATCGGTGCATAATATTAACATCGCAAATGTAGCCTTTTGATTTCACTTATTTTTTACACATATGGGTTGGAACAAGACATGTCAAATGTCCAGGGTGGGCTCACTGGTACTTTAAAAGGGTATCACCCATTTCATAAATATACTTAAAACAAATATAAACGCACCATATAAAGTGTTGGGTCACACCTTTCATGAGCTGAAATAAAAGATCCCTGAAATGTTCAATAAGCACAAAAAAACGTATTTCACTCAAATGCTACTTTTATTGCAGATGATGCTGATCGAGTTGTTATAACGCACTCGACTCAGTCTCCCGATCTGAAAACACGCGGTACCATAAAGTGTTGTGTATTCGTATTGGAAATGAATGTATTTTTGGTTTCCCAAAATGCAATAACAACTTTCGGTGTGATCTCGGTGTAAAAAAATGCAGGCGGAAACAGAAGAGTTGACAGCGTTTTTGCGAATGTCGGTAGTCTTTAACACGACACATTAGTTCAATAGTTCAACAACTACAGAGTTTGTGGCACTGTTTTTAAAAATAGTACTCACTGGTGTTAATCAGATCTCCAGTCTCCTCCAACGTGACAGTAATCTCCCCCTCCTCCTTCATTCCAATAACTGCATCCTCCTCTTTCACTCTTAAAGATTCTTCCTCTTCTTTCACTGTAACATCTTCCTCTTCTTTCACTGTAACAGCCTCATCCTCTACTTCTTGTTTAACTGTGACATCCTCCTCTTCCTTCTCCTCTTTCACAATAACTTCTTTCTCCGTCCAACAGACCTCTTCTTCAGAACGGGGGAAGCAGCGGGAGCTCATGGTCGAGGATGATATCAAGCTAGTTAGCATTAGCCTAATGTTACTTAGCCAGATAGCTAATAACGTAAATATGAAATTAAATAGAGTAACTAGTAAATACGCAGACAGTGTGTTTAAAACACTGAGGTTAATATACATTGCCTAAAGAGCTTCAATGTTGTGGTTTTATGTTGGCTAGCACGCTACCGAGGTGGATGAATTGTTGTTGTAGAAAAAACATCCCGTCCACTACATTATACGTCACGCAAGAAGCATCACCTGAAAGACTCACGTCGCCATCGGCTGACTGGAGTGGGTAACGCAGTTGAACAAAAACAATATTCTGGAAAACCATGTAAACTAATAATTGTTAAATAACCAGTTCTCTTAGTTTTTACAGATAATAATTTCCTCTACGCAGATGTAGAAGCTGAATAAAGATTTGTACATTATGATAAACCCTGTTATGATCAACCCTGTCATTAATAAACCCTGTCATGATAAACCCTGTTATAATAAACCCTGTTATAGTATACCCTGTTATAATAAACCCTGTTATAATAAACCCTGTTATAATAAACCCTGTCATAATAAACCCTGTTATGGTAAACCCTGTTATAGTAAACCCTGTCATAATAAACCCTGTTATAATAAACCCTGTCATAATAAACCCTGTTATAGTAAACCCTGTTATAATAAACCCTGTCATAATAAACCCTGTTATAGTAAACCTGTTTGTTCTTTATTCAAATTAATAGTTTTTATCTCAGTGAGAGAGTACTATTCCATCTGCAGTTCAAACAATAACGATGTCGTCACCTCACCCGTTTTGGTAAAAAACGGAGTCTGGAGAAATACAACCACTCCCAAATTCATAGAGCAATGGATGCAAGAACTGACCATCCATGATATTACAATTGTAGTTTATCCATGTTTTCATGCGAACAGTGTTTATATTGTTTACAAACAATGGAGGTAAACAGGTTGGGTTCTGATGTACAACATTTGAACTGAGCTCATTGGGAAGATCAAAAATGCTGTAATCCACAAAGGAGCACTGCTGGGTCGGCAGCAAGAACAACTCTTCCAAATATCAGAGACCCTCTGGGCACTTGCCGACTTCCTCCAACCACAGTCCAACCACAACCCAGGAGAAGCCAATGCCCAAGTCTCATCACCCAGTGATACAGACGTCACCGCAGAGACTGGGTGTAATACTGAGGAACTGGTCACCGCTTTCCACCAGGGTCTATCTAACTCCATGAAGGATGATCTGGCCTCTCGGGAACTGGGAAAGGACCTCGAGGACTTTCCCAGTTGAATCTCCCATTCCTCCCCAAAAAATGGAAAAGCTGTTGCACAACAACTCACTGCCTTCCTGAAGACAAACATTGTATACGAAATGCTTCAGTCTGGTTTTAGACCCCATCATAGCACTGAGACTGCACTTGTGAAGGTGGTAAATTACTTTTTAATGACGTCAGACCGAGGCTCTGCATCTGTCCTCGTGCTCCTAGACGTTAATGCTGCTTTTGATACCATCGATCACCACATTCTTTTGGAGAGATTGGAAACCCAAATTGGTCATTCGAAATCATAATGTTAACTTTCACTGCTATGCGGACGACACACAGCTGTACATTTTGATGAAACATGGTGAAGCCCCAAAATTGCTCTCCCTGGAAGCCTGTATTTCAGACATAAGGAAGTGGATGGCGGCAAATGTTCTACTTTTAAACTCGGACAAAACAGAGATGCTAGTTCTAGGTCCCAAGAAACAAAGAGATATTCTGTTGAATCTGACAATTACTCTTGATGGTTGTACAATCATCTCAAATATAACTGTGAAGGATCTCAGCGTTACCCTGATCTCTCTTTTGACAAACATATCAAGACTGTTACAAGAACAGCTTTTTTCCATCTACGTAACATTGCAAAAATCAGAAACTTTCTGTCCAAAAATGATGCAGAAAAAGGTATCCATGCTTTTGTCACTTCTAGGTTAGACTACTGCCATGCTCTACTTTCCAGCTACCCGGATAAAGCACTAAATCAACTTCAGTTAGTGCTAAACACGGCTGCTAGAATCTTGACTAGAACCAAAATATTTGATCATATTACTCCAGTGCTAGCCTCTCTACACTAGCTACTTTTAAGGCTAGGGCTGAATTCATGGTTTTACTGCTAACCTACAAAGCATTACATGGGCTTGCTCCTACCTATCTTTCCGATTTGGTCCTGTCGTACATACCTACACGTACGCTACAGTCACAAGACGCAGGCCTCCTTACTGCCCCTAGAATTTCTAAGCAAACTTTCTCCTACAGAGCTCCATTTTTATGGAATGGTCTGCCTACCCATGTGAGAGACACAGACTCGGTCTCGACCTTTAAGCCTTTATTGAAGACTCATCTCTTCAGTAGGTCCTATGATTGAGTGTAGTCTGGCCCAGGAGTGTGAAGGTGAACGGAAAAGCACTGGAGCAACGAACTGCCCTTGCTATCTCTGCCTGGCTGGTTCCCCTCTCTCCAATGGGATTCTCTGCCTCAAACCCTATTACAGGGGCTGAGGCACTGGTTTACTGGAGACCTGGCTAACCGGTGTCTGTATATAGCGTTGCTACTCTTATTTTCAAATGTCTTTTTACTGTTGTTTTATTTCTTTACTTACCTACACACACACACACACACACACACACACACACACACACACACCTTTTTTCCGCACTATTGGTTAGAAGCTGCTGTATTCGGCGCACGTGACAAATAAACTTTGATTTGATTTGATACTGGTGCTCTTCCATGCCGTCCCTAGGAGGGGTGCACCACATGAGTGGGTTGAGTCACTGACATGATCTTCCTGTCCGGGTTGGCGCCCCCCCCCCCTTGGGTTCGTGCCATGGGGGATATCTTCGTGGGCTATACTCGGCCTTGTCTCAGGATGGTAAGTTGGTGGTTTAAGTTATCCCTCTAGTGGTGTGGGGGCTGTGCTTTGGCAAAGTGGATGGGGTTATATCCTGCCTGTTTGGCCCTGTCCAGGGGTATCGTCGGACAGGGCCACAGTGTATCCCGACCCCTCCTGTCTCAGCCTCCAGTATTTATGCTGCAATAGTTTGTGTCGGATGGCTAGGGTCAGTCTGTTATATCTGGAGTATCTCTCCTGTCTTTTCCGGTGTCCTGTGTGAATTTAAGTATGCTCTCTCTAATTTTCTCTCTCTCGGACGACCTGAGCCCTAGGACCATTCCTCAGGACTACCTGGCCTGATGACTCCTTGCTGTCCCCAGTCCACCTGGTCGTGCTTCTGCTCTAATTTCAACTGTTCTGCCTGCGGCTATGGAACCCTGACCTGTTCACCGGACGTGCTACCTTGTCCCAGACCTGCTGTTTTCAACTCTCTAGAGACAGCAGGAGCGGTAGAGATACTCTGAATGATCGGCCATGAAAAGCCAACTGACATTTACTCCTGAGGTGCTGACCTGTTGCACCCTCTACAACCACTGTGATTATTATTATTTGACCCAGCTGGTCATCTATGAACATTTGAACATCTTGGCAATGTTATGTTATAATCTCCACCCGGCACAGCCAGAAGAGGACTGGCCACCCCTCAGAGCCTGGTTCCTCTCTAAGTTTCTTCCTAGATTCCGGCCTTCCTAGGGAGTTTTTCCTAGCCACCGTGCTTCTACACCTGCATTGCTTGCTGTTTGGGGTTTTAGGCTGGGTTTCTGTACAGCACTTTGTGACGTCAGCTGATGTAAGAAGAGCTTTATAAATACATTTGATTGATTGATTGATTGATTGATTGATTGATTGATTGAGGAGCCCATGAAGCTGGGACACACACGTCTGAGCACACAGGAACGTGACAGACGCATGCGCGAAGGCTGCTGCCTCTACTGCGGAGGTCTCGGCCATCTCCATGCTACATGCCCAGAGCTGACGGGAAATCCCAGGGCTCGCCAGGACGAGGAGATTATGACAAAGAATCGTTACACCCTACCCCTGATGTCCGCTGCCTTGGAGCTTCACCAAGCTGGACCTCCGCAACGCAACTTTGGTGTTGCGTTGCGGAGGTGAGAACCAAGCGGTTCTCACCAACGTAACGCAGCTAGGATGTAGGCAAGTGGCTCTTGGCAGTCAAGTGGGCCCTTGAGGGGTGGAGTCACTGGTTGGAGGGGGCACCTCATCCTTTCATGAGATGAACGGACTATAAGAACTTGGTCTCCATTCAAGAAGCCAAGAGGTTAAACCCTTGCCAGGCCAGGTGGCCTCTGTTTTTTAACTGGTTCAACTTCACTCTAGCCTATCACCCGGGATCCAGAAATCAGAAAGCAGACACCCTTTCCCGTCAACACGATGTTTCAAACAAGGAGAAGGACTCAGAGGGACATTCCTCTAAATTAACAGGGCATCCAGTAGTTAATTGGACACTGGGGTTCCTGAGGGGGAAATTCTGGTGGCCCAACATGATTGAGGATGTGAGATCCTTCGTTGTCTCCCGTCTAAAGCTCCTTACCATTGTGCGATTAACCCCTGGATGCCCTGTTAATTTAGATGAGTGTCCCCTCGGAGTCCTTCTCCTCGTTAGAAACATCATGATAAACACTGAGAACTAAAATGGTGTTGTTGTTGTTATGTGTATTATTAATAATAATAACAACAGGGGAGGGGGGGCTAGTTAAAAAATTAACCCCAAAAGCTTTTAAAGGGTTCTCCAAAAAACTTATAGAGGTTCCCCCACAGTTTCAATGTGAAGAACCCCTAAAGGATACTCCAGGAACCTTTTCTTTTTAGAGTGTACGTATCGGCCTCAAGGCCTTCGTCAGAGCTGTTGTGAGTGTTTTTAATTTACACCCTTATGTAGACATATCTCCACCCACATCCGTTCAATGCCTCGAATGGGGTTGGAGTCCAGGAAAAATAAACATGTTAACAAAAATAACAAGGTGTATTTCATAAGCATTCTACTAAAGTGTGTCCATAAAAACGTATTAAACACGTCTGTAAAACAACAATGAGGACATCGACCCACTAAGCAAGTTCTCATAAATCATTGGGTACAGTGCAGGAAGAAAACGTCAGAGTCGGCTGAAGTGGTGGTGTAGTTCTTGTTCACATTTACAACACAACATGGGCATTTCATCATTAAGACCTTTAGGGAATAATGTCTGGAGGGTGAAAATACCAAAACATTTGTGTTTAGTAGTAAAAATAAAGAAAAACCCTTGAATGAGTAGGTGTGCCCAAACTGGTACAGTGTATACATATACAGTTGAAGTCGTTAGTTTAAATACACCTTAGTCAAATACATTTAAACTCAGTTTTTCACAATTCCTGACATTTAATCCTAGTAAAAATTCCCTGTCTTAGGTCAGTTAGGATCACCACTTTATTTTAAGAATATGAAATGTCAGATAATAGTAGAGAGAATGATTTATTTCGGCTTTTATTTCTTTCATCAAATTCCCAGTGGGTCAGAAGTTTACATACACTCAATTGGTATTTGGTAGCATTGCCTTTAAATTGTTTAACTTAAATTAAACGTTTCGGGTAGCCTTCCACAAACCTTAAGCCATTTTGCCACAAATTTGGAAGAATGCTTGGGGTAATTGTCCATTTGGAAGACCCATTTGCGACCAAGCTTCAACTTCCTGACTGATGTCTTAAGGTGTTGCTTCAATATATCCACGTAATTTGTTGCCTTTAAATTGCTTAACTTGGGTCAAACGTTTTGAGTAGCCTTCCACAAGCTTCCCACAAAAAGTTGGGTGAATTTTGGCCAATTTCTCCTGACAGAGCTGGTGTAACTTTCATTTTTACCTTTATATAACTTGGCAAGTCAGTTAAGAACAAATTCTTATTTTCAATGGCGGCCTAGGAATAGTAACTTAGTCAGGTTTGTAGGCCTCCTTCCTCGCACAAGCTTTTTCAGTTCTGCCCACAAATTTTCTATAGGATTGAGGTCAGGGCTTTGTGATGGCCACACCAATACCTTGACTTTGTTGTCCTTAAGCCATTTTGCCACAACTTTGGAAGTATGCTTGGGGTAATTGTTGATTTAGAAGACCCATTTGCGACCAAGCTTTAACTTCCTGACTGATGTATTGAGATGTTGCTTAAATATATCCACATAATTTTCCTTTCTCATGATGCAATCTATTTTGTGAAGTGCACCAGTCCCTCCTGCAGCAAAGCACCCCCACAACATGATGCTGCCACCCCCATGCTTCACGGTTGGGATAGTGTTCTTTGGCTTGCAAGCCTCCCCCTTTTTCCTCCAAACATAACGATGGTCATTATGGCCAAACGGTTCTATTTGTGTGTCATCAGACCAGAGGACATTTCTCCAAAAAGTACGATCTTTGTCCCCATGTGCAGTTGCAAACCGTAGTCTGGCTTTTTATGGCAGTTTTGGATCAGTGGCTTCTTCCTTGCTGAGTGGTATTTCAGGTTATGTTGATATAGGACTCATTTTACTGTGGATATAGATACTTTTGTACCTGTTTCCTCCAGCATTTTCACAAGGTCCTTTGCTGTTGTTCTGAGATTGATTTGCACTTTTCGCACCAAAGTACGTTCATCTCTAGGAGACAGAACGCGTCTCCTTCCTGAGCGGTATGGTGGCTGCGTGGTCCCATGGTGTTTATACTTGCATACTATTGTTTGTACAGAAGAACGTGGTACCTTCAGGCGTTTGGAAATTGCTCCCAAGGATGAATCAGACTTGTGGAGACTACAATTTTTTTCTGAGGTCTTGGCTGATTTCTTTTGATTTTCCCATAATGTCAAGCAAAGAGGCACTGAGTTTGAAGGTAGGCCTTGAAATACATCCACAGGTACACCTCCAATTGAATCAAATTATGTCAATTAGTCTATCAGAAGCTTCTAAAGCCATGACATCATTTTCTGGAATTTTCCAAGCTGTTTAAAGGCACAGTCAACTTAGTGTATGTAAACTTCTGACCCACTGGAATTGTGATATAGTGAATTATAAGTGAAATAATCTGTCTGTAAACAATTGTTGGAAGAATTACTTGTCATGCACAAAGTAGAAGTCCTAAACGACTTGCCAAAACTATAGTTTGTTAACAAGAAATTGTGACTTCAACTGTACATACACACATAAATACTCATACATACATATATAGTACCAGTCAAAGTTTGGACACACCTACTCAATCAAGGGTTTTTCTTTATTTTTACTATTTTATACATTGTAGAATAATAGTGAAGACATCAAAACTATGAAATAACACATATGGAATGATTTAGTAACCCAAAAAGTGTTAAACAAATCAAAATATATTTTACACTATTCAAAGTAGCCACCCTTTGCCTTGATGACAGCTTCGCATACTCTCGGCATTCTCTCAACCAGCTTCATGAAGTTGTCACCTGGAATGCATTTCAATTTACAGGTGTGCCTTGTTAAGTTAATTTGTGGAATTTCTTTCCTTCTTAATGCGTTTGAGCCAATCAGTTGTGTTGTGACAAGGTAGGGGTGGTATACAGAAGATAGCCCTATTTGGTAAAAGACCAAGTCCATATTATGGCAAGAACAGCCCAAATTAGCAAAGAGAAAAGTCATTACTTTAAGACATGAAGGTCAGTGAATCCGGAACATTTCAACAACTTAAAGGAAAAGAGAAAAATCATAACAATTCTCAGTCAAAAACAACAGTGAGAACAAAGCCTCTGTATTCTCTCATGTGATTTCAGGTCCTCTAACACTACACATCCCATTCAAATAAGAAAAGCTTGATGATGAGTTGGTTATTTGAATCAGCTGTGCATTGGGCACAACCAAAACCCTGCACCCAGAAAACAAATCCACAAACACAATCCTTTATAAAACATGCAGGAGGGAAAACACTAGACAGTCAATACACAAGACATATTCAGAGTCTCTGGGGACTACTGTCCCACCTGTATTGGGCCTATTCTGTTCACTGTTCAGCCTACATTCTTATCTCCTGTGTGTATTATCTCATGTCTTCTCATGTGTCTTAACTGGGTAAAATGCTTTCCACACTGGGAGCAGTGATGAGGCTTCTCTCCTGTGTGTATCCTCTCATGTCTTCTCAGGTCCCCTATCCAGGCAAAACTCTTTTCACATTGGGAGCAGTGGTAGGGCTTCTCCCCTGTGTGTATTCTCTCGTGCTGTTTCAGTTGTCCTTTCAGCTTAAAACTCTTTCCACACTGGGAGCAGTGATAAGGCTTCTCTCTTGTGTGTGTCCTCTCATGTCTTTTCAGGCTTGGTAACAAGGAAAAACTCTTTCCACACTGGGAGCAGTGGAAATGCTTCTCTCGCTTCTCCCCTGTGTGTATTCTCTCATGCACTCTCAGGTATTCTTTAAGGTTAAAACTCTTTCCACACTGGGAGCAGTGATGAGTCTTATTTCCTGTATGTGTCCTCTCATGTCTTTTCAGGCTCGCTAACAAGGAAAAACTCTTTCCACACTGGGAGCATTGGAAAGGTTTATCGCCTGTGTGTGTCCTCTCATGTCTTTTCAGGCACCCTGATGAGGAAAATCTCTTTACACACAGGGAGCAGGGGTAAGGCTTCTCCATTGTGTGCAGTATCTTATGCTCTTTCAGGCTTCCTAACTGGGTAAATCTCTTTCCACACTGGGAGCAGTAGTAAGGCTTCTCTCCTGTGTGTATTCTCTCGTGTATTTTCAGGCTCCCTAACTCTGTAAAACTGTTTTCACACTGGGAGCAGTGGTAAGACTTCTCCCTTGTGTGATTTATCTCGTGTATTTTCAAGCTCCCCAACACGGTAAAACTCTTTCCGCAAAGGGAGCAGCGATAAGGCTTCTCCGCTGTGTGCAAAGTCTTGTGGCCTTTCAGGTCCCATAACTGGTTAAAACTCTTTCCACAGTGGGAGCAGTGGTACGGCTTTTCTCCGGTATGTATTCTCTCATGCCGCTTCAAGTTTCCTAACTGGTTAAAACCTTTTCCACACTTGGAGCAGTGGTACGGCCTCTCTCCTGTGTGTATTCTCTCATGTGTTTTCAGGTCCCCTAACTGGTTAAAACCCTTTCCACAGTGGGAGCAGTGGTGTCGTCTTAATGGTTTGGACGTCTCTGGTTCCTCTGAGTCTGGTCTTTCTCCTGCAAAAGACATAGTGTTTATTTAAATAGAGACCTGAATGAAACCTCCACAACTCTCTTGCGAGGAGGTTGAATTCAAATCAGATCCCTCAATATTATTATTTGACCCTGCTGGTCATCTATGATCGTTTGAACATCTTGGCCATGTACTGTTATAATCTCCACCCGGCCCAACCAGAAGAGGACTGGCCACCCCTCAGAGCCTGGTTCCTCTCTAGGTTTCTTCCTAGATTCCTGCCTTTCTAGAGAGTTTTCCGTAGCCCCCGTGCTTCTACATCTGCATTGCTTGCTGTTTGGCGTTTAAGGCTGGGTTTCTGTATAAATAAATGTGATTGAATAACCCGAGGCCAGATTACAAAGAAAATCTAATTTAAAAGAATCTTGGTGTAATTTGAATAAGTAGGAGTAATTTTTTACTTTTCCAAAAGCTGAAGGTTGACTGAAAATGACTTGCATTGCTACAGGAAGGACGAGAGGAATCATGACATTGACAAACTATATTTAGTGGAGCCAAATCTTTTAGCACATTCCAACTCTAGTGGAGCTGTGGTACGAATGAGCTGTGTAGTAGCCAAGGCCTATGTGGTTATCTGTGGTAGTAATGAGCTGTGTAGTAGCCAAGGCCTATCTGGTTATCTGTGGTAGTAATGAGCTGTGTAGTAGCCAAGGCCTATCTGGTTATCTGTGGTAGTAATGAGCTGTGTAGTAGCCAAGGCCTATGTGGTTATCTGTGGTAGTAATGAGCTGTGTAGTAGCCAAGGCCTATGTGGTTATCTGTGGTAGTAATGAGCTGTGTAGTAGCCAAGGCCTATCTGGTGTAGTAATGAGCTGTGTAGTAGCGTAGGCCTATCTGGTTATCTGTGGTAGTTATGAGCTGTGTAGTAGCCAAGGCCTATCTGGTTATCTGTGGTAGTAATGAGCTGTGTAGTAGCCAAGGCCTATCTGGTTATCTGTGGTAGTAATGAGCTGTGTAGTAGCCAAGGCCTATCTGGTTATCTGGGGTAGTAATGAGCTGTGTAGTATTGTGGGCTATACTCGGCCTTGTCTTCGGACGGTAAGTTGGTGGTTGTAGATATCCCTCTAGTGGTGTGGGGGCTGTGCTTTGGCAAAGTGGGTGGGGTTATATCCTGCCTGTTTGGCCCTGTCCGGGGGTATCATCGGATGGGGCCACAGTGTCTTCTGATCCCTCCTGTCTCAGCCTCCAGTATTTATGCTGCAGTAGTTTATGTGTCGGGGGGCTAGGGTCAGTCTGTTACATCTGGAGTATTCTCTTGTCTTATCCGGTGTCCTGTGTGAATGTAAATATGCTCTCTCTAATTCTCTCTTTCTCTCTTTCTTTCTTTCTCTCGGAGGACCTGAGCCCTAGGACCATGCCTCGGGACTACCTGGCATGATGACTCCTTGCTGTCCCCAGTCCACCTGGCCATGCTGCTGCTCCAGTTTCAACTGTTCTGCCTGCGGCTACGGAACCCTGACCTGTTCACCGGACGTGCTTGTTGCACCCTCGACAATTACTATGATTATTATTATTTGACCATGCTGGTCATTTACGAACATTTTAACATCTTGACCATGTTCTGTTATAATATCCACCCGGCACAGCCAGAAGAGGACTGGCCACCCCTCATAGCCTGGTTCCTCTCTAGGTTTCTTCCTAGGTTTTTGGCCTTTCTCAGGAGTTTTTCCTAGGGAGTTTTTCCCAGCCACCGTGCTTCTTTCACATGCATTGCTTGCTGTTTGGGGTTTTAGGCTGGGTTTCTGTACAGCACTTTGAGATTTCAGCTGATGTACGAAGGGCTATATAAATAAATTTGATTTGATTTGTAGTAGCCAAGGCCTATCTGGTTATCTGTGGTAGTAATGAGCTGTGTAGTAGCCAAGGCCTATCTGGTTATCTGTGGTAGTAACGAGCTGTGTAGTAGCCAAGGCCTATCTGGTTATCTGTGGTAGTAACGAGCTGTGTAGTAGCCAAGGCCTATCTGGTTATCTGTGGTAGTAACGAGCTGTGTAGTAGCCAAGGCCTATCTGGTTATCTGTGGTAGTTATGAGCTGTGTAGTAGCCAAGGCCTATCTGGTTATCTGTGGTAGTAATGAGCTGTGTAGTAGCCAAGGCCTATCTGGTTATCTGGTGTAGTAATGAGCTGTGTAGTAGCGTAGGCCTATCTGGTTATCTGGGGTAGTAATGAGCTGTGTAGTAGCCAAGGCCTATCTGGTTATCTGTGGTAGTTATGAGCTGTGTAGTAGCCAAGGCCTATCTGGTTATCTGTGGTAGTAACGAGCTGTGTAGTAGCCAAGGCCTATCTGGTTATCTGTGGTAGTAACGAGCTGTGTAGTAGCCAAGGCCTATCTGGTTATCTGTGGTAGTAACGAGCTGTGTAGTAGCCAAGGCCTATCTGGTTATCTGGGGTAGTAATGAGCTGTGTAGTAGCCAAGGCATATCTGGTTATCTGTGGTAGTTATGAGCTGTGTAGTAGCCAAGACCTATCTGGTTATCTGTGGTAGTTATGAGCTGTGTAGTAGCCAAGGCCTATCTGGTTATCTGTGGTAGTAATGAGCTGTGTAGTAGCCAAGGCCTATCTGTTTATCTGGGGTAGTAATGAGCTGTGTAGTAGCCAAGGCCTATGTGGTTATCTGTGGTAGTAATGAGCTGTGTAGTAGCCAAGGCCTATCTGGTTCTCTGAGAGAAAATAATCATTTCTGACTGGATATTTTGCACTGTTTTATGACTTTTCCACATTTTGTTACATTACAGGCTTGTTCTAAAATTGATTACATTTATTTTATTCCGATTTTTATTCTACACACAATACCGCACAATGACAAAGCGAAAACAGGTTTGTATAAATTTTTTGCAAATGTATAAAAAAAATCTGGAACTGATTTACATAAGTATTCAGACCCTTTACTCAGTACTTGACGAAGCAGACTCACTCTACCCGTGATATCAAAGTCATTTTGTTAAGGTCGGCAGGTAGCCCAGTGGGGCAGTTAGATCATTGGACCAGTAACCGAAAGGTTGCAAGATCAAAACCCCGAGCTGACAAGGTACAAATCTGTCGTTCTGCCACTGAACAAGGCAGCGCTGTTCCTAGACCGTCATTGAAAATAAGATTTTGTTCTTAAACTGACTTGCCTAGTTAAATAAAGGTAAAATTAAAAAAAATAAAAAGGTGCGAAAATGAACTAAACGATTTGGTATCATTTTGGTTATGGAAGATTGAATAAGCGTACGTGAAACGGTTTGCTTGTAATAATTCGTAGCTGTCGTTTCTATCTGAGCATTAGAGAACATCCGACTCCGTTTCCCCTCACAGAAAACACACTGTACCGTAAAGTGTTGTCACTTCGCTTAAAAAAATTCAGGTGGAAACAGAAGCGTGGGTGGCTTGACAGCGTTTTGCGAATGACGGCTCACTTGACCGCAGTCTTTAACACTGCACATTAGTTCAATAGTTAAAACAACTACAGAGTTTGTTCCACTGTTTTTAAAATAGCACTTACTGGTGTTAATCAGATCTCCAGTCTTCCCTTCCTCCTCCAACGTGAAAGTAATCTCCCCCTCCTCCTTCATTCCAAAAACTGCATCCTCCTCTTTCACTCTTAAATATTCTTCCTCTTCTTTCACCGTAAATTCTTCTACTTTCACGTCTTTCTCCTCTTCTTTCACTGTAACAGCCTCACCCTCTACCTCTTTTTTAACTGTGAAAGCCTCCTCTTCCTTCTCCTCTTTCACAAGAACTTCTTTCTCTGTCCAGCAGACCTCTTCTTCAGAACGGGGGAAGTAGCGGGAGCTCATGGTCGAGGATGTTAGCAAGTAAACTAGTTAGCATTAGCCGAGTGTTACTTAGCTAATAACATAAATAGCACATTAAATGGAGTAAGTAGTAAATACGCAGACAGTGTGTTTAAAACACTGAGGTTAATATAAACAAAAATGGCCCAAAGAGCTTCAATGTTGTGGTTTTATGTTGGCTAGCACGCTACCGAGGTGGATGAATTGTTGTTGTAGAAAAAGCGTCCCGTCCACTACATTATACGTCACGCAAGAGGCATCACCTGAAAGACTCACGTCGCCATCTGTTGACTGGAGTGGGTAACACAGTTGAACAAAAACAATATTCTGGAAAACCATGTAAACTAATAATTGTTAAATAACCAGTTCTCTTACTTCTTACAGATAAAAATTTCCTCTACGCAGATGTAGAAGCTGAATAGAGATTTGTACATTATGAATAAACCTGTTACGAATCAACCCTGTTACAAATCAACCCTGTTATAATAAACCCTGTTATAGTAAACCCTGTTATAGTAAACCCTGTTATAATAAACCCTGTTATAGTAAACCCTGTTATAGTAAACCCTGTTATAGTAAACCCTGTTATAATAAACCCTGTTCTATTAAACCCTGTTATAATAAACCCTGTTATAGTAAACCTTGTTATAGTAAACCCTGTTATAAAAGGTCATGTGTAAAAACAAATCCTCACCCTCAATTCAAACAATAACAAAGCGGATACCTCACCCGTTTTGGTAAAAAGCTGAGGCTGGAGAAATACAACCACTCTCAAATTAATAGAGAAATGGATACAAGAACTGACCATCCATGATATTACAATTCTAGTTTATCCATGTTTTCATGCGAACAGTGTTAAGATTGTTTACAAACAATGGAGTTAAACAGGCTTGTTGGGTTCTGATGTTCAACATTTGAACTGAGCTCATAGGGAAGATCAAGAATGCTGTAACCCACAAAGGAGCACTGCTGGGTCGGCAGCAAGAACAACTCTTCCAAATATCAAAGACCCTCCTGGCACTTGCCGACTTCCTCCAACCACAGTTCAACCACAACCCAGGAGGAGCCAATGCCCAAGTCTCATCACCCAGTGCTACAGGCGTCACCGCTGAGAGTGGGTGTAATACTGAGGAACTGGTCACCGCTTTCCACCAGGGTCTATCTAACTCCATCAAGGATGATCTGGCCTCTCGGGAACTGGGAGAGGACCCCGAGTCCCTGAAAACGCTGGAAATCAGGATTGACAACCGCCTTCGAGAATGCGTGAGACGGCACCTTTTTGACACCACCCCAGTATCCAGGTTTCCTGTGCTCCCCAAGCCCCCCGAGCCCAGCATCGTAACAAATAATCTGCTCAGACCCCAACCAAGGAGCATCAAAAGGCGTGCTATGAATTCTCAGACAACCCAAAGATTCCTAGCTGGCCTTCCAGACTCCCTCCACATACCCAAGGACGTCAGAGTACAAAAATCAGTTAACCACCTAACTAAGGAACTCAATTTAACCTTGCGTAATGCCCTAGATGCAGTCGCACCCCTAAAAACAAAAACGTTTGTCATAAGAAATTAGCTCCCTGGTATACAGAAAATACACGAGCTCTGAAGCAAGCTTCCAGAAAATTGGAAGAGAAATGGCGCCACACCAAACTGGAAGTCTTCGACTAGCTTGGAAAGACAGTACTGTACAGTATCGAAGAGCCCTCACTGCTGCTCGATCATCCTATTTTTCCAACTTTATTGAGGAAAATAAGAACAATCCCCCCCAGAAACTTGATACTGTCGCAAAGTTAACTAAAAAGCAGCATTCCCCAAGAGAGGATGGCTTTCACTTCAGCAGTGATACATTCAAGGACTTCTTTGACGAAAAGATAATGATCATCAGAAAGCAAATTACGGACTCCTCTTTAAATCTGCGCATTCCTCCAAAGCTCAGTTGTCCTGAGTCTGCACAACACTGCCAGGACCTAGGATCAAGGGAGACACTCAAGTTTTTTAATACTATATCTCTTGACACATTGATGAAAATAATCATGGCCTCTAAACCTTCAAGCTGCATACTGGACCCTATTCCAACTAAACTACTGAAAGAGCTGCTTCCTGTGCTTGGCTCTCCTATGTTGAACATAATAAACGGCTCTCTATCCACCGGATGTGTAACAAACTCACTAAAAGTGTCAGTAATAAAGCCTCTCTTGAAAAAGCCAAACCTTGACCAAGAAAATATAAAAAACTATTGGCCTCTATCAAATCTCCCATTCCTCCCCCCAAAAATGGAAAAGCTGTTGAACAGCAACTCACTGCCTTCCTGAAGACAAACAATGTATACGAAACGCTTCAGTCTGGTTTTAGACCCCATCATAGCACTGAGACTGCACTTGTGAAGGTGGTAAATTACCTTTTAATGACGTCAGACCGAGGCTCTGCATCTGTCCTCGTGCTCCTAGACCTTAGTGCAGCTTTTGATACCATCGATCACCACATTCTTTTGGAGAGATTGGAAACCCAAATTGGTCATTCGGAAACATAATGTTAACTTTCACTGCTATGCGGACGACACACAGCTGTACATACCGATGAAACATGGTGAAGCCCCAAAATTGCTCTCCATGGAAGCCTGTGTTTCAGACATGAGGAAGTGGATGGCGGTAAATGTTCTACTTTTAAACTCGGACAAAACAGAGATGCTAGTTCTAGGTCCCAAGAAACAAAGAAATATTCTGTTGAATCTGGCAATTACTCTTGATGGTTGTACAGTCATCTCAAATAAAACTGTGAAGGATCTCGGCGTTACTCTGGACCCTGGTCTCTCTTTTGACAAACATATCAAGACTGTTACAATAACAGTTTTTTTCCATCTACGTAACATTGCAAAAATCAGAAGCTTTCTGTCCAAAAATGTTGCAGAAAAATGTATCCATGCTTTTGTCACTTCTAGGTTAGACTACTGCCATGCTCTACTTTCCAGCTACCCGGATAAAGTACTAAATTAACTTCAGTTAGTGCTAAACACGGCTGCTAGAATCTTGACTAGAACCAAAATACACTGCTCAAAAAAATAAAGGGAACACTTAAACAACACAATGTAACTCCAAGTCAATCACACTTCTGTGAAATCAAACTGTCCACTTAGGAAGCAACACTGATTGACAATAAATTTCACATGCTGTTGTGCAAATGGAATAGACAACAGGTGGAAATTATAGGCAATTAGCAAGACACCCCCAATAAAGGAGTGGTTCTGCAGGTGGGGACCACAGACCACTTCTCAGTTCCTATGCTTCCTGGCTGATGTTTTGGTCACTTTTGAATGCTGGCGGTGCTTTCACTCTAGTGGTAGCATGAGACGGAGTCTACAATCCACACAAGTGGCTCAGGTAGTGCAGCTCATCCAGGATGGTACATCAATGCGAGCTGTGGCAAGAAGGTTTGCTGTGTCTGTCAGCGTAGTGTCCAGAGCATGGAGGCGCTACCAGGAGACAGGCCAGTACATCAAGAGACGTGGAGGAGGCCGTAGGAGGGCAACAACCCAGCAGCAGGACCGCTACCTCTGCCTTTGTGCAAGGAGGAGCAGGAGGAGCACTGCCAGAGCCCTGCAAAATGACCTCCAGCAGGCCACAAACGTGCATGTGTCTGCTCAAACGGTCAGAAACAGACTCCATGAGGGTGGTATGAGGGCCCGACGTCCACAGGTGGGGGTTGTGCTTACAGCCCAACACCGTGCAGGACGTTTGGCATTTGCCAGAGAACACCAAGATTGACAAATTCGCCACTGGCGCCCTGTGCTCTTCACAGATGAAAGCAGGTTCACACTGAGCACATGTGACAGACGTGACAGAGTCTGGAGACGCCGTGGAGAACGTTCTGCTGCCTGCAACATCCTCCAGCATGACTGGTTTGGCGGTGGGTCAGTCATGGTGTGGGGTGGCATTTCTTTGGGGGGCCGCACAGCCCTCCATGTGCCCGCCAGAGGTAGCCTGACTGCCATTAGGTACCGAGATGAGATCCTCAGACCCCTTGTGAGACCATATGCTGGTGCGGTTGGCCCTGGGTTCCTCCTAATGCAAGACAATGCTAGACCTCATGTGGCTGGAGTGTGTCAGCAGTTCCTGCAAGAGGAAGGCATTGATGCTATGGACTGGCCCGCCCGTTCCCCAGACCTGAATCCAATTGAGCACATCTGGGACATCATGTCTCGCTCCATCCACCAACGCCACGTTGCACCACAGACTGTCCAGGAGTTGGCGGATGCTTTAGTCCAGGTCTGGGAGGAGATCCTTCAGGAGACCATCCGCCACCTCATCAGGAGCATGCCCAGGCGTTGTAGGGAGGTCATACAGGCACGTGGAGGCCACACACACTACTGAGCCTCATTTTGACTTGTTTTAAGGACATTACATCAAAGTTGGATCAGCCTGTAGTGTGGTTTTCCACTTTAATTTTGAGTGTGACTCCAAATCCAGACCTCCATGGGTTGATAAATTGGATTTCCATTGATTATTTTTGTGTGATTTTGTTGTCAGCACATTCAGCTATGTAAAGAAAAAAGTATTTAATAAGATTATTTCTTTCATTCAGATCTAGAATGTGTTGTTTAAGTGTTCCCTTTATTTTTTTGAGCAGTATATTTGATCATATTACTCCAGTGCTAGCCTCTCTACACTAGCTACTTTTAAGGCTAGGGTTGAATTCATGGTTTTACTGCTAACCTACAAAGCATTACATGGGCTTGCTCCTACCTATCGTTCCGATTTGGTCCTGTCGTACATACCTACACGTACGCTATGGTCACAAGACGCAGGCCTCCTTACTGCCCCTAGAATTTCTAAGCAAACAGCTGGAGGCAGGGCTTTCTCCTATAAGTTCAATTTTTATGGAATGGTCTGCCTACCCATGTGACAGGCGCAGACGCAGACTCGGTCTCGACCTTTAAGTCTTTATTGAAGACTGATCTCTTCAGTAGGTCCTATGATTGAGTGTAGTCTGACCCAGGAGTGTGAAGGTGAACGGAAAAGTACTGGAGCAATGAACCGCCCTTGCTGTTTGCCTGGCTGGTTCCCCTCTCTCCAATGGGATTCTCTGCCTCAAACCCTATTACAGGGGCTGAGTCACTGGTTTACTGGTGCTCTTTCATGCCGTCCCTAGGAGGGGTGCACCACATGAGTGGGTTGAGTCACTGACGTGCTCTTCCTGTCTGGGTTGGCGCCCCCCCTTGGGTTCGTGCCGTGGGGGATATCTTCATGGGCTATACTCGGCCTTATCTCAGGATAGTAAGTTGGTGGTTGAAGATATCCCTCTAGTGGTGTGGGGGCTGTGCTTTGGCAAAGTGGGTGGGTGTATATCCTGCCTGTTTGGCCCTGTCCAGGGGTATCGTCGGAGAGGGCAACAGTGTATCCCGACCCCTCCTGTCTCAGCCTCCAGTATTTATGCTGCAATAGTTTATGTGTCAGGTGGCTAGGGTCAGTCTGTTCTATCTAGAGTATCTCTCCTGTCTTTTCCTGTGTCCTGTGTGAATTTAAGTATGCTCTCTCTAATTTGCTCTCTCTAATTCTCTCTCTCTCTCTCTCTCTCTCTCTGACGACCTGAGCCCTAGGACCATGCCTTAGGACTACCTGGCCTGATGACTCCTTGCTGTCCCCAGTCCACCTGGTCGTGTTGCTGCTCTAGTTTCAACTGTTCTGCCTGCGGCTATGGAACCCTGACCTTTTCACCGGATGTGCTACCTTGTCCCAGACCTGCTGTTATCAACTCTCTAGAGACAGCAGGAGTGGTAGAGACACTCTGAATGATCGGCCATGAAAAGCCAACTGACATTTACTACTGAGGTGCTGACCTGTGGCACCCTCTACAACCACTGTGATTATTATTATTTGACCCTGCTGGTCACCTATGAACATTTGAACATCTTGGCAATGTTATGTTATAATCTCCACCTGGCACAGCCAGAAGAGGACTGGCCACCCCTCATAGCCTGGTTCCTCTCTAGGTTTCTTCCTATGTTCCGGCCTTCCTAGGGAGTTTTTCCTAGCCACCGTGCTTCTACACCTGCATTGCTTGCTGTTTGGGGTTTTAGGCTGGGTTTCTGTACAGCACTTTGTGACGTCAGCTGATGTAAGAAGAGCTTTATAAATACATTTGATTGATTGATTGATTGATTGATTGATTGATTGATTGATTGAGGAGCCCATGCAGCTGGGACGCACACGTCTGAGTCCACAGGAACGTGACAGGCGCATGCGTGAAGGCTGCTGCCTTTACTGAGGAGGTCTCGACCATCTCCGCGCTACATGCCCAGAGCTGACGGGAAATCCCAGGGCTCGCCAGGACGAGGAGATTACGATTAAGAATTGTTACACCCTACCCCTGATGTCCGCTGCCTTGGAGCTTCACCAAGCTGGACCTCCGCAACGCAACTTTGGTGGGGTGGCAGCGCCTCTCACGGCCTTAACCCGTAAGTCCCAGACCCATTTTGGCTGGACCCCCGAGGCTGACAGGGCATTCGAGGAGCTCAAGGGGACATTTCACCTCCTGATCCTACTCGTCCTTTCGTGGTAGAGGTGGACGCCTTGGACACCGGTCCTTTCACAGTGGAACGAGGGGGACAAGAGACTGCACCCATGTGCCTTTCTTTCCAAGCGGTTCTCACCAACGTAACGCAGCTAGGATGTAGGCAAGTGGCTCTTGGCAGTCAAGTGGGCCCTTGAGGGGTGGAGTCACTGGTTGGAGGGGGCACCTCATCCTTTCATGAGATGAACGGACTATAAGAACTTGGTCTCCATTCAAGAAGCCAAGAGGTTAAACCCTCGCCAGGCCAGGTGGCCTCTGTTTTTTAACTGGTTCAACTTCACTCTAGCCTATCACCCGGGATCCAAAAATCAGAAAGCAGACGCCCTTTCCCGTCAACACGATGTTTCAAACGAGGAGAGGGACTCCGAGGGGACACTCCTCTAAATGAACAGGGCATCCAGGGGTTAATCGGACACTGAAGTTCCTGAGGCGGAAATTCTGGTGGCCCAACATGATTGAGGATGTGAGATCCTTCGTTGTCTCCCGTCTCAAGCTAGTAAGGACCAGTCCCTTCTCTCCCCCCACACCTGTCCCTCCGTCCCGTTGACTTGTTGATGGTCGCCGGCCTACACTGTCTGGCGTCTACTGAAGGCCGGAGTCTGGCGTCTGTTGGAGATCGTCAATTAATATCCCAATACATTACGAACAAGGTATGTGTACGAAAACCATTATCACATTTTTTTTTTCATTCACCACTGTCGTGTGCATGTTTTGTTAATCATCTGTATAACAACTATTTTCGGGATTCACAGACTTCACCTTCCCTACACCTCTGATGAATATAACAGAAAACCTGTTCGATCACCATGCACTGCTAAATCATTCTGGATACGGAGAACATCAACACATTAGCATCAACACGCCGGAGGGTATACCCATTGGACTTGGGGTTCTGCTGGGAGTTTACCTCATATTTAGATATTTTTTTTGTGGATTGTTTTATTCTGCTTTGCCACTAAAATCCTAATAAACACTGAGAACTAAAATATTGTGTTGTTGTTTTTATGTGTATTATTAATACGGGGGTCTTGTTAAAAAATAAACCCCAAAAGGTTTTTCACGAGGTTCTTTGAGGATGAAGTGGTGGCATTAGTTCATGTTCACATTTACAACACAACATGGGCATTTCATCATTAAGACATTTAGGGGATAATGTCTGCAGGGTGAAAAGACCAAAACATTCTCTTATACTCAGTGTTATTTATATCACCTCCCCTGTCTGATATCTAGACTTTCTCTACGCCACAAAATCTAAAAAGGTAGAAATGTCATGTTTTTGGTCATTAAAATGTTCTGCGACTGGATAATCCCTGTCCTTTCTTCTGGTTGAACAATTATGTTCACTAATTCTCTGTTTGAGAGACAGAGGCCATTATCTGTCCTATGTCCTACTGTTCAGAGGCCTTTATCTGTCCTATGTCCCACTGTTCAGAGGCCTTTATCTGTCCTATGTCCTACTGTTCAGAGGCCATTATCTGTCCTATGTCCTACTGTTCAGAGGCCATTATCTGTCCTATGTCCTACTGTTCAGAGGCCATTATCTGTCCTATGTCCTACTGTTCAGAGGCCTTTATCTGTCCTATGTCCTACTGTTCAGAGGCCTTTATCTGTCCTATGTCGCACTGTTCAGAGGCCTTTATCTGTCCTCTGTCCTACTGTTCAGAGGCCTTTATCTGTCCTATGTCCCACTGTTCAGAGGCCTTTATCTCAAATCAAAATCAAATCAAATTTATTTATATAGCCCTTCGTATATCAGCTGAAATCTCAAAGTGCTGTACAGAAACCCAGCCTAAAACCCCAAACTGCAAGCAATGCATGTGAAAGAAGCACGGTGGCTAGGAAAAACTCCCTAGGAAAAACTCCCTAGAAAGGCCAAAAACCTAGGAAGAAACCTAGAGAGGAACCAGGCTATGAGGGGTGGCCAGTCCTCTTCTGGCTGTGCCGGGTGGATATTATAACAGAACATGGTCAAGATGTTAAAATGTTCGTAAATGACCAGCATGGTCAAATAATAATAATCATAGTAATTGTCGAGGGTGCAACAAGCACGTCCGGTGAACAGGTCAGGGTTCCGTAGCCGCAGGCAGAACAGTTGAAACTGGAGCAGCAGCATGGCCAGGTGGACTGGGGACAGCAAGGAGTCATCATGCCAGGTAGTCCCGAGGCATGGTCCTAGGGCTCAGGTCCTCCGAGAGAAAGAAAGAAAGAGAGAGCATATTTAAATTCACACAGGACACCGGATAAGACAAGAGAATACTCCAGATGTAACAGACTGACCCTAGCCCCCCGACACATAAACTACTGCAGCATAAATACTGGAGGCTGAGACAGGAGGGATCAGAAGACACTGTGGCCCCATCCGATGATACCCCCGGACAGGGGGTATCATCATATTATCTGTCCTATGTCTCACTGTTCAGAGGGCTTTATCTGTCCTATGTCCCACTGTTCAGCCTACATCTGTCCTATGTCCTACTGTTCAGAGGCCTTTATCTGTCCTATGTCCTACTGTTAGGAGGCCTTTATCTGTCCTATGTCCTACTGTTCAGAGGACTATATCTATCCTATGTCCTACTGTTCAGCCTGCATCTGTCCTATGTCCTACTGTTCAGAGGCCTATATCTGTATATCTGTTGGAATGACCTACAACAGGTATTAATGCAGGAGTTATTAACCATAGGACACATACATAGCTTCTTATTGGACTGACCTACAACAGGTATTAATGGAGGAGTTATTAACCATAGGATAGAATGTGCTTTTTGGGTTTAAATAAGTAACAGTTCTTTGTTGGGTTTCTAAGCCAAAAACAGTATTTTGGGAAACTTGTGTTTAAGTTGAATAATTTCAACAGATCTACTTTCATATTGAATGGTTTGTCTGTACATGTATGTACAAAAGAGAAGCCCTTAGTTAAGACTGGTGCACTGACAAGGAGGCCCTTAGATAAGACTGGTGCAATGACAAGGAGGAGGCCCTTAGATAAGACTGGTGCAATGACAAGAAGGAGGCCCTTAGATAAGACTGGTGCAATGCTCTAACCACTAGGTTACCTGCCATATCAATGTTTTACATTGTAACTATGCATCTTATGGCTTTTATTAACACGCAGACGTTAGTAACGCCTCGATACCACCTACAGCGTCATTGCATTTTGGTACACCAGACGTTAATTCATTTCCAATGGAACGCTATGTTTGCCTTGCGGCATTGCGTCGCAGAGACAGTTGCAATGCGTCCTGTGTGGTGCATACGTTGGATTTATGAAAACCATATGCATAAAATTGTATTTTGTAGACGGCTTGACAGAAATGGTAGAGGAAGGTGAATGTTGAACTTTTGTTGCACACATCTCCAGATGATTATGTGTACTGTCGGGAATGAAGCCTAGTCAATGTGACCAGATGACTCCTCCAGTCCCCAGACAGGACTCTGGTAACACTGAGACAAGAAAGATCCAGAAGAAGAGGAAGAAGAACAGGAAGAGGCCTCAACCACAAGAGGAAGAACAGGAAGAGGCCTCAACCACAAGAGGAAGAAGGACAGGAAGAGGCCTCAAACACAAGAGGAAGAAGAACAGGAAGAGGCCTCAATCACAAGAGGAAGAAGAACAGGAAGAGGCCTCAACCACAAGAGGAAGAAGGACAGGAAGAGGCCTCAACCACAAGAGGAAGAAGGACAGGAAGAGGCCTCAACGACAAGAGGAAGAAGGACAGGAAGAGGCCTCAACCACAAGAGGAAGAAGGACAGGAAGAGGCCTCAACCACAAGAGGAAGAAGGACAGGAAGAGGCCTCAACCACAAGAGGAAGAAGAACAGGAAGAGGCCTCAACCACAAGAGGAAGAAGAACAGGAAGAGGCCTCAACCACAAGAGGAAGAAGAACAGGAAGAGGCCTCAATGACAAGAGGAAGAAGGACAGGAAGAGGCCTCAACCACAAGTAGCTAGAGAGCAGTAAAACCCTGTCAAAGGCAGAAAGGCATGAAGTACAAAGTTGCACGGTAGGAAGGTAGACTGTATGCAGAGGTTCCTCTGCCGGAGGGTGAAGGTAGACTGTATACAGAGGTTCCTCTGCCGGAGGGTGAAGGTAGACTGTATGCAGAGGTTCCTCTGCCGGAGGGTGAAGGTAGACTGTATGCAGAGGTTCCTCTGCCGGAGGGTGAAGGTAGACTGTATGCAGAGGTTCCTCTGCCGGAGGGTGAAGGTAGACTGTATGCAGAGATTCCTCTGCCGGAGGGTGAAGGTAGACAGTATGCAGAGGTTCCTCTGCCGGAGAGTGAAGGTAGACTGTATGCAGAGATTCCTCTGCCGGAGGGTGAAGGTAGACTACCTTCATCTGCCGGAGGGTGAAGGTAGACTGTATGCAGAGGTTCCTCTGCCGGAGGGTGAAGGTAGACTGTATGCAGAGATTCCTCTGCCGGAGGGTGAAGGTAGACTGTATGCAGAGATTCCTCTGCCGGAGGGTGAAGGTAGACTGTATGCAGAGATTCCTCTGCCGGAGGGTGAAGGTAGACTACCTTCATATGCCGGAGGGTGGAGGTAGACTGTATGCAGAGGTTCCTCTGCCGGAGGGTGAAGGTAGACTGTATGCAGAGATTCCTCTGCCGGAGGGTGAAGTTAGACTGTATGCAGAGGTTCCTCTGCCGGAGGGTGAAGGTAGACTGTATGCAGAGGTTCCTCTGCCGGAGGGTGAAGGTAGACTGTATGCAGAGGTTCCTCTCCAGGAGGGTGAAGGTAGACTGTATGCAGAGATTCCTCTGCCGGAGGGTGAAGGTAGACTGTATGCGGAGGTTCCTCTGCCGGAGGGTGAAGGTAGAGTGTATACAGAGGTTCCTCTCCAGGAGGGTGAAGGTAGACTGTATGCAGAAGTTCCTCTGCCGGAGGGTGAAGGTAGACTGTATGCAGAGGTTCCTCTGCCGGAGGGTTAAGGTAGAGTGTATACAGAGGTTCCTCTCCAGGAGGGTGAAGGTAGACCGTATGCAGAAGTTCTTCTGCCGGAGGGTGAAGGTAGACTGTATGCAGAGGTTCCTCTGCCGGAGGGTGAAGGTAGAGTGTATACAGAGGTTCCTCTCCAGGAGGGTGAAGGTAGACTGTATGCAGAAGTTCCTCTGCCGGAGGTTCAACATATATGGCAACACCCCCGTCAAACCTCGGCTCTGGGATGGAGCTGGTGGAGTTGCCTGATGGCACGTGGGCCGTGAAGCAGATGACACCACGGAATATCGCCACCTAGGAACCAATGTGTTACCTGATTCTGTGTAGACTTCACATGTGAAGGAGACAATGTGTTATGGAACTTTGCTTAATTGCCACGTGTACAGGGGTGAGGATGTCTTGTGTGGCTGTAGTCAAAGGAGGCATGGGCTTGGGAAAAACTGTAGAAATACCAATGTAAAAAAATAAGGAAAGGACTCTAGGAAGACCCATCAGGAGCTGATTGATGTATTAGAAGTTTTTGTGGGGTAAGGTAAGAACAGAACTTAATTACTATTGTTAGAAGCTACTGTATTATAATCACTATATAAAAAATCTATAAAATCCATCAGTTGTGAAACTATGGAACCAAAAGAGAAGTGTTACTGGTTTTCATTAACTAGTGGACCCAAAAGAGAAGTGTTACTGGTTTTCATTAACTAGTGGACCCAAAAGAGAAGTGTTACTGATTTTCATTAACTAGTGGAACCAAAAGAGAAGTGTTACTGGTTTTCATTAACTAGTGGACCCAAAAGAGAAGTGTTACTGATTTTCATTAACTAGTGGAACCAAAAGAGAAGTGTTACTGGTTTTCATTAACTAGTGGAACCAAAAGAGAAGTGTTACTGGTTTTCATTAACTTGTGGAACCAAAAGAGAAGTGTTACTTGTTTTCATGAACTAGTTAAATGATTTGTTGAATAAAGTGCTGAAGAAGAAGATAAGCATTAGAATAACTAGAGGCTCATTAAATCATTCATTTGAAGTAATTAGTCTTAGCTGAAACCCTATACCCGGGACTAGGCGAGTGTGACACCCGCGAGGGTGCTGTCCGGTCAATGACAAAGGGAGGACCAGACGCTAGCAGGAATGTCTGAGATTATGCCGCGCTTATTAAAAATTGTTTAACACCGTGGTGTAACGTATCCTCCGTGAACGGCGAGATAACACGCACTAAGAGCCACGCCACGCAATAAAATAGTACATAGCGGACTATAAATACATTTTGGATTGCTCGTTGGTGTTGTACACAAAAATACCCCCCGCTGACGTGTAGTATAGTGTTCCAAACTACCCGTGAAGTGTAAGCAGAAGGAAGTAGTGAGCTAACCTCTGTGGCAAGCAGGGATAGATCAAGAGGGGTGACCCGGGTTGAGAAACTGGAGCTCAGGGATCCACGCTAACTCAGCTCAGGGTAGGAAGACAGGGAGGTCGCCTCACCAGGAAAGAGGCTCGTACCGAGGGATAATCCAGACCTACAGCGCGCGGTGGGAGTTGACCTTCCCTGTGAGGTCAAGAGAAGATCCACAGAGTAGCCGCGCATGAGTGAAGCTAGTAGGTCCGTCTGGGAGGCGGCCCGTACTAGTCACCTCGACAGTACCATTTTGTGCAAAGACGTTGTAGGTGTGTTCGTTGTTATCACGACATGTCAGTCACACATTCAATTGCAACAGCCAGACGGTGGTAGTGTTGCAGGTTTAATTCTGGAATGAATCACCCCCCATAGGTATGTGTCTAATCGGGGGAAAGTGGTACTCGCTAAGTAAGCAGTGTGACGTTCTTTACTCGGATACATTCAAACTGACATAGCCTGCTTCATATTCAGGTAATGTAAAAAATATATATATAATTTTATATAAAAAAATAACGTATTTTTGAGTCTGCTTTATACAATTCGATTTCATGTGGCATGAAAATACCAAAATCACAGAATCACAATTTCGCAGTCAAAGTGTGGGATAATTTGTGTTCTCTATGCTTTAAGTATAATTTCATGTGATATATTCGTTTCCACACTGGAACAGTGGTAAGGGATTTATGTATTACCTCATAGTCTTTCAGGTGCCCTAACTGGTTACAAAATATATAATTTCACAAGAGGAGCATTGCTAACGTTTCTCTATGGTGTGGACTCTTTCATGCTCTTTCAAATGCCTTTAATGAGGTACAACTCTTTCCACACAGGAAGCATTGGTAAGGTTTCTCTCCTGTGTGTATTCTCTCATGCATTTTCAGGTTACCTAACCTGGTAAAACTCTTTCCACACTGGGAGCAGTGATGAAGCTTCTCTCCTGTGTGTGTCTGCTCATGCCTTTTCATGTTGCTCAACTCTGTAAAACTCTTTTCACACAGGGAGCAGTGGAAAGGCTTCTCCCCTGTGTGTATTCTCTCATGCATTTTCAGGTTCCCTAAACTGTTAAAACTCTTTCCGCACTGGGAGCAGTGATGAGGCTTCTCTCCTGTGTGTGTCCTCTCATGCATTTTCAGAGTCCCTAACTCTTTAAAATGCTTTCCACAGAGGGCGCATTGGTAAGGTTTCTCTTCTATGTGTATTCTCTCATGCATTTTCAGGTTACCTAACCTGGTAAAACTCTTTCCACACTGGGAGCAGTGATGAAGCTTCTCTCCTGTGTGTGTCCGCTCATGCCTTTTCATGTTGCTCAACTCTGTAAAACTCTTTTCACACAGGGAGCAGTGGAAAGGCTTCTCCCCTGTGTGTATTCTCTCATGCATTTTCAGGTTCCCTAACCTGTTAAAACTCTTTCCACACTGGGAGCATTGGTAACACTTCTCTCCTGTGTGTGTTCTTTCATGCCTTTTCATGTTGCCTAACTCGGTAAAACTCTTTCCACACTAGAAGCAGTGATGAGGCTTCTCTCCTGTGTGTATTCTCTTATGCATTTTTAGTCTCCCTAAATCTGTAACACACTTTCCACAGAGGGAGCAGTGGAAAGGCTTTGCTCCTGTGTGTGTCCTCTCATGCCTTTTTAGTCTCCATAACTGAGTAAAACTCTTCCCGCAGTGGGAGCAGTGGTGTCGTCTTGCTGGATTGGACGTCTCTGTCTCTGGTTCCTCTGAGTCTGGTCTTTCTCCTGCCGAAGACAGTGGTTATTTAAACAGAGAGACCTGAATAAAAACTAATTAAAACAGTATTGAACTTCACCGTTGTTATGCAAAAAAAGTGGTATAAGCATTCAAACAGATGTAGAAGGGTCTTAGAAAACAGTCTGAAAAGGTATTGGAAACAGGCATGCATCAAAACAGTCTTATAAAATATCTACAAGAATTAGTCTGAATAGGGATTGGAAACAGCCTGAAAAGGTATTGGAAACAGCCTGAAAAGGGATTGGAAACAGTCTGAAAGGGGATTAGAAACAGTCTGAAAAGGGATTGGAAACAGTCTGAAAAGGGATTGGAAACAGCCTGAAAGGGGATTGGAAACAGTCTGAAAAGGGATTGGAAACAGCCTGAAAGGGATTGGAAACAGCCTGAAAAGGGATTGGAAACAGCCTGAAAGGGATTGGAAACAGCCTGAAAAGGGATTGGAAACAGTCTGAAAGGGGATTGGAAACAGCCTGAAAGGGATTGGAAACAGCCTGAAAAGGGATTGGAAACAGTCTGAAAGGGATTGGAAACAGCCTGAAAGGGATTGGAAACAGCCTGAAAAGGGATTGGAAACAGCCTGAAAGGGATTGGAAACAGCCTGAAAAGGGATTGGAAACAGCCTGAAAGGGATTGGAAACAGCCTGAAAGGGATTGGAAACAGCCTGAAAGGGATTGGAAACAGCCTGAAAAGGGATTGGAAACAGTCTGAAAAGGGGATTGGAAACAGCCTGAAAAGGTATTGGAAACAGCCTGAAAGGGGATTGGAAACAGCCTGAAAAGGGATTGGAAACAGCCTGAAAAGGTATTGGAAACAGCCTGAAAGGGGATTGGAAACAGCCTGAAAAGGGATTGGAAACAGTCTGATTGGAAACAGCCTGAAAAGGTATTGGAAACAGGCTGCATCAAAACAATCATGTTGAAGTAAATTCCCCTGCCAACTATTATACTTAGTTTCAGATGCTTTATTTTCCTTCTGTAAGTTTAAAGAGATTCTCCTTTACTTTTGAATACTTTTTTCTTAAAGTAGTGCTCACAAGCCAAAAGTGGTTCCCAAAAAATGCGTACTACGTCACATGTAGATTTGTGCACCACGATATTACTCTCTTTTTGCTCTGCTGTGGGTGCATGATGAGCCTCTTGCTAGCCATCACTCATATGGTGGGGGGCTGAAGCTCATTTGCCCACGTGGGGGAAATGTAGGGAGAATGGTGCAGCACAAGTTCCAGAAAAACAGTCGCTTTCAAACTAGGAATGTTGTGGCTAATTGAGGTAAAACAGTAATTCTGCTCATAGATTATGGATGAAGTACACATTGGTATCTTACAAATATTTTGAGGAGGGAGGATAATGAAATAAGAAGTCTTGAGGAGGATAATGAAAGTTTATAAACAAGTAAAAGTAGATCTACCAATAAGGTAGTGTTTTTACTGATGTACAGTGCCTTCGGAAAGGATTCAGATCCTTGACTTTTTCCACATTTTGTTAGGTTACAGCCTTCTTTTAAAATGTATTAAATTGTTTTAAGAAATCAATCAATCTACACACAATACCCCATAATGATATCACAATACCCCATAATGACATCACAATACCCCATAATGACATCACAAAACCCCATAATGACATCACAATACCCCATAATGACATCACAATACCCCATAATGACATCACAAAACCCCATAATGACAAAGAAAAAAACGTTATTTTTTTTTAAATGTTGCTAATTTATAAAAATAAAAAATGGAATATTACATTTACATAAGTATTCAGACCCTTTACTCTGTATTTTGTTGAATACCTTTGGCAGCGATTACAGCCTCGAGTCGTCTTGGGTATGACGCTACAAGCTTGGCACCACCGGTATTTGGGGAGTTTCTCCCCATTCTTCTCCGCAAATCCTCTCAAGCTCTGTCAGGTTGGATGGGGAACGTTGCTGCACAGCTATTTTCAGGTCTCCAGAGATGTTTGATCAGGTTCAATGTCCGGCTCTGACTGGGCTACTCAAGGACATCAGAGACTTATCCGAAACCACTCCTGCGTTGTCTTGGCTGTGTGCTTAGGGTCGTTGTCCTGTTGGAAGGTGAACCTTCGACCCAGTCTGAGTTCCTGAGCACTCTGGAGCAGGTCATCAAGGATCTCTCTGTACTTTGCTCCATTCATCTTTGCCTCAATCCTGACTAGTCTCCCAGTCCCTGCAACTGAAAAACATCTCCACAGCATGATGCAGCCACCACCATGCTTCACCTTAGGGATGGTACCAGGTGTCCTCCAGACGTGATATTTGTCATTCAGGCCAAAGAGTTCAGTCTTGGTTTCATCAGACCAGAGAATCTTGTTTGTCATGGTCTGAGAGTCCTTTAGGTGCCTTTTGGCAAACTTCAATCTGGCTGTCATGTGCCTTTCACTGAGGAGTGGCTTCCATCCGGCCACTTTACCATAAAGGCCTGATTGGTGGAGTGCTACAGAGATGGTTGTCCATCTGGAAGGTTCTCCCATCTCCACAGAGAACTCTGGAGCTCTGTCAGACTGACCATCGGGTTCTTGGTCACCTCCCTGACCAAGGCCTTCTCCCCTGATTGCTCAGTTTGGCCGGGCGGCCAACTCTAGGAAGAGTCTTGGTGGTTCCAAACTTCTTCCATTTAAGAATGATAGAGGCCACTGTGTTCTTGGGGACATTCAATGCCGCAGATTTTTTTTTTTAACCCTTCCTCAGATCTGTGCCTCGACACAATCCTGTCTCGGAGCTCTACGGACAATTCCTTCAACCTTATGGCTTGGTTTTTGCTCTAACATGCACTGTCAACTGTGTGACCTTATATAGACAGGTGTGAGTGTCCAATCAATTTAATTTACCACAGGTGGACTCCAATCAAGTTGTAGAAACATCACAAGGATGATCAATGGAAACAGGATGCACCTGAGCTCAATTTCGAGTCTCATAGCAAAGGGTCTGAATACTTATATAAATAAAGTATTTCTGTTTTTTATTTTTAATACATTTGCTAACGTTTCTAAAAAACAGTTTTTGTTTTGCCATTATGGGGTATTGTGATGTCATTATGGGGTATTGTGATGTCAATATGGGGTATTGTGTGTAGATTGATGAGGCGGGAAAAAAATCGATTTAATCAATTTTAGAATAAGGCTGTAATGTAACAAAATGTGGAAAAAGTCAAAGGGTCTGAATACTTACCAAAGACAATGAATATTGCGTTTATGAATTATTAAGTGATTCATCTGTATCAGTATAAGGATCTCCATCATGCAGCAGCTTCCTGGAGTCCAGCAACATTAAGGCTGTTATATAGAATTTAAAATATTTCATGACATTACATTTGATAAAACTTTACCCAATACATATTTTTTTAACCTTTATTTAACTAGGCAAGTCAGTTAAGAACAAATTCTTATTTTTCAATGACTGTCTAGGAACAGTGGGTTAACTGCCTTGTTCAGGGTAGAACGACAGATGTTTACCTTGTCAGCTCGGGGATTTGATTTTGCAACCTTTCGGTTACTAGTCCAATGCTCTAACCACTAGGCTACCTGCCGCCCCAGGTAGCCAAGTACATTTAATGTGTTCCCTCAGGCCACTACTCCACTATCACATATTTACAATACAACATCCATGTGTACGTGTGTGTAGAGTGTGTGTCTTATCATGTGTATGTGCCTGTGTCTCTTCACAGTCCCCGCTGTTCCATAAGGTGTATTTTATACCTGCAAGCAGATTCTACTGCTTGCATCAATTACCTGATGTGGAATAGAGTTCCATGTAGTCATGGCTCTTTGTAGAACTGTGCGCCTCCCATAGTCTGTTCTGGACTTGGGGACTGTGAAGAGACCTCTGGTGGCATGTCTTGTGGGGTATGCATGGGTGACCGAGCTGTGTGCTAGTCGTTTAAAACAGACACCTCGGTGCATTCAGCTCGTCAACATTTCTTACAAAAACAGCAGTGATGAAGTCAAATCTCCCTTCCACTTTGAGCCAGGAGAGATTGACATGCATATTATTAATGTTAGCTCTCCGGGTACATTTAAGGGCTGTGCTACCCTGTTCCGAGCAAATTGTAATTTTCCTAGGTCCCTCTTTGTGGCATCTGACCACACGACTGAACAGTAGCCCAGGTGCGACAAAACTAGGGCCTGTAGGACCTGCCTTGTTGTTAGTGTTGTTAAGAAGGCAGAGCATTATTATGGACAGACTTCTCCCCATCTTAGCTACTGTTGTATCAATATGTTTTGACCATGACAGTTTACAATCCAGGGTTACTCCAAGCAGTTTAGTCACCTCAACCTGCTCAATTTCCACATTAGTAATTACAAGATTTCTTTGAGGTTTAGAGTTTAGTGAATGATTTGTCCAAAAATACAATTATTATTACTATTAATTTTTTAAATATTTAGGACTAACTTATTCCTTGCCACCCATTCCGAAACTAACTGCAGCTCTTTGTTAAGTGTTGCAGTGATTTCACTCGCTGTAGTAGCTGACGTGTATAGTGTTGAGTCATCTGCATACATAGACACACTGGCTTTACTCAAAGCCAGTGGCGTGTCGTTGGTAAAGATTGAAAAAAGCAATGGGCCTAGACAGCTGCCCTGGGGAATTACTGATTCTACCTGGATTATGTTGGAGAGGCTTCCATTAAAGAACACCCTCTGTGTTCTGTTAGACAGGTAACTCTTTATCCACAATATAGCAGGGGGTGTAAAGCCATAACACATACAGTTGAAGTCAGAAGTTTACATACACCTTAGCCAAATACATTCAAACTCAGTTTTTCACAATTCCTGACAATTAATCCTAGTAAAAAATGCCCTGTTTTAGGTCAGTTAGGATCACCACTTTATTTTAAGAATGTGAAATGTCAGAATAATAGCAGAGAGAATTATTTATTTCAGGTTTTATTTCTTTAATCACATTCCCAGTGGGTCAGAAGTTTACATACACTCAATTAGTATCTGGTAGCATTGCCTTTAAATTGTTTAACTTGAGTCAAACATTTTTACATTTTAGTAATTTAGCAGACACTCTTATCCAGAGCGACTTACAGTAGTGAGTGCATACATTTCATTTCATGCATTTTTTGGTTTGTTTTGTACGGGCCCCCCGTGGGAATCGAACCCACAACCCTGGCGTTGCACCATGCTGGCGTTGCAAACACCATGCCCTACCAACTGAGCCACAGAGAAGACCAAACAATTCGGGTAGCCTTCCACAAACCTTAAGCCATTTTGCCACAAGTTTGGAAGTATGGTTGAGGTCATTGTCCATTTGGAAGACCCATTTGCGACCAAGCTTTTTTTATTTTTTTATTTCACCTTTATTTAACCAGGTAGGCAAGTTGAGAACAAGTTCTCATTTACAATTGCGACCTGGCCAAGATAAAGCAAAGCAGTTCGACACATACAACAACACAGAGTTACACATGGAGTAAAACAACATACAATCAATGATGCAGTAGAAAAAAAAAACAAGACTATATACAATGTGAGCAAATGATGTGAGATAAGGGAGGTAAAGGCAAAAAAATGCCATGGTGGCAAAGTAAATAAAGTATAGCAAGTAAAACACTGGAATGGTAGATTTGTAGTTTGAAGAAAGTTCAAAGTTAAAATATAAATAATATGGTGCAAAGGAGCAAAATAAATAAAATAAATAAATACAGTAGGGGAAGAGGTAGTAGTTTGGGCTAAATTATAGATGGGCAATGTACAGGTGCAGTGATCTGGGAGCTGCTCTGATAGCTGGTGCTTAAAGCTAGTGAGGGAGATAAGTGTTTCCAGTTTCAGAGATTTTTGTAGTTCGTTCCAGTCATGGCAGCAGAGAACTGGAAGGAGAGACGACCAAAGGAGGAGTTGGCTTTAGGGGTGACCAGAGAGATATACCTGCTGGAGCGCGTGCTTACAGTTGGGTGCTGCTATGGTGACCAGTGAGCGGAGATAAGGGGGGACTTACCTAGCAGGGTCTTGTAGATGACCTGGAGCCAATGTGTTTGGCGACGATTATGAAGCGAAGGCCAGCCAACGAGAGCGTACAGGTCGCAGTGGTGGGTAGTATATGGGGTTTTGGTGACAAAACGGATGGCACTGTGATAGACTGCATCCAGCTTGTTGAGTAGGGTATTGGAGGCTATTTTGTAAATGACATCGCCGAAGTCGAGGATTGGTAGGATGGTCAGTTTTACGAGGGTATGTTTGGCAGCATGAGTGAAGGATGCTTTGTTGCGAAATAGGAAGCCAATTCTAGATTTAACTTTGGATTGGAGATGATTGATGTGAGTCTGGAAGGAGAGTTTACAGTCTAACCAGACACCTAGGTATTTGTAGTTGTCCACAAATTCTAAGTTAGAACCGTCCAGAGAAGTGATGCTGGACAGGTGGGCAGGTGCAGGCAGCAATCGGTTGAAGAGCATGCATTTAGTTTTACTTGTATTTAAGAGCAGTTGGAGACCACGGAAGGAGAGTTGAATGGCATTGAAGCTCGTCTGGAGGGTTGTTAACACAGTGTCCAAAGAAGGGCCAGAAGTATACAGAATGGTGTCATCTGCGTAGAGGTGGATCAGAGATTCACCAGCAGCAAGAGCAACATCATTGATGTATACAGAGAAAAGAGTTGGCCCAAGAATTGAACCCTGTGGTACCCCCATAGAGAGTGCCAGAGGTCCGGACAGCAGACCCTCCGATTTGACACACTGAACTCTGTCAGAGAAGTAGTTGGTGAACCAGGCGACGCAATCGTTTGAGAAACCAAGGCTACTGAGTCTGCCGATGAGGATGTGGTGATTAACAGAGTCAAAAGCTTTGGCCAGGTCAATGAATACGGCAGCACAGTATTGTTTCTTATCGATGGCGGTTACGATGTCGTTTAGGACCTTGAGCGTGGCTGAGGTGCACCCATGACCAGCTCTGAACCAGATTGCATAGCGGAGAGGGTGTGGGTGGGATTCGAAATGGTCGGTAATCTGTTTGTTGACTTGGCTTTCGAAGACCTTAGAAAGGCAGGGTAGGATGGATATAGGTCTGTAGCAATTTGGGTCAAGAGTGTCACCTCCTTTGAAGAGGGGATGACAGCAGCTGCTTTCCAATCTATGGGAATCTCAGACGACACGAAAGAGAGATTGAACAGGCTAGTAATAGGGGTTGCAATAATTTCGGCAGATAATTTTAGAAAGAAAGGGTCCAGATTGTCAAGCCCAGCTGATTTGTAGGGGTCCAGATTTTGCAGCTCTTTCAGAACATCAGCTGAAGGATTTGGGAGAAGGAGAAATGGGGAGGCTTGGGCGAGTAGCTGTGGGGGGTGCAGTGCTGTTGAATGCAGTAGGGTAGTTAAGTGGAAAGCATGGCCAGCCGTAGAAAAAATGCTTATTGAAATTCTCAATTATAGTGGGCTTATCGGTGGTGACAGAGTTTCCTATCCTCAGTGCAGTGGGCAGTTGGGAGGAGGTGTTCTTATTCTCCATGGACTTTACAATGTCCCAGAACTTTTAGAGTTGGAGTTGCACGAAGCAAATTTCTGTTTGAAAAGGCTAGCCTTGGCGTTTCTAACTGCCTGTGTGTATTGGTTTCTAACTTCCCTGAAAAGTGCATATCGCGGGGGCAGTTCGATGCTAATGCAGAACGCCACAGGATATTTTGTGTTGGTTAAGGGCAGTCAGGTCTGGGGAGAACCAAGGGCTATATCTGTTCCTGGTTCTAAATTTCTTGAAAGGGGCATGCTTATTTAAGATGGTGAGGAAGGCATTCTTTTAAATAACCAGGCATCCTCTACTGACGGGATGAGGTCAATATCCTTCCAGGATACCAGGGCCAGGTCGATTTAGAAAGGCTTGCTCGTTGAAATGTTTCAGGGAAGCTTATGACAGTGATGAATGGAGGTCGTTTGACCGCTGACCCATTACGGGTGCAGGCAATGAGGCAGTGATCGCTGAGATCTTGGTTGAAAACAGCAGAGGTGTATTTAGAGGGCACGTTGGTTAGGATGATATCTATGAGGGTGCCAGTGTTTGCGGCTTTGGGGTTGTACCTGGTGGGTTCATTAATGATTTGTGTGAGATTGAGGGCATCAAGCTTGGATTGTAGGATGGCTGGGGTGTTAAGCATGTCCCAGTTTAGGTCACCTAGTAGCACGAGCTCTGAAGAAAGATGGGGGGCAATCAGTTCACATATGGTGTCCAGAGCACAGCTAGGGGCCGAGGGGGTCTATAGCAGGCGGGCAACGGTGAGAGACTTGTTTTTGGAGAGGTGGATTTTTTAAAGTAGAAGTTCAAATTGTTTGGGTACAGACCTGGATAGCAGGACAGAACTCTGCAGGCTATCTCTGCAGTAGATTGCAACACCGCCCCCCTTTGGTTTGTTCTATCTTGTCTGAAAACGTTGTAGTTAGGGATGAAGATTTCAGAGTTTTTGGTGGACTTCCTAAGCCAAGATTCACACACAGCTAGGACATCCGGGTTGGGCAGAGTGTGCTAAAGCAGTGAATAAAACAAACTTAGGGAGGAGGCTTCTAATGTTAACATGCATGAAACCAAGGTTATTACGGTTACAGAAGTCATCAAAAGAGAGCGCCTGGGGAGTAGGAGTGGAGCCAGGCACTGCAGGGCCTGGATTCACCTCTACATCCCCAGAGGAGCAGAGAAGAATAAGTAAGCTATAAGAATTGGTCGTCTGTGACGTCCAGAATAGAGAGAAAAAGGAGCAGGTTTCTGGGGCCGATAAAATAGCTTCAAGGTATAATGTACAGACAAAGGTATGGTTGGGATGTGAGTACAGAGGAGGTTAAACCTAGGCATTTAGTGATTCATGAGAGATGATATCTCTAGAAACATCATTGAAACCAGAAGATGTCTCATAGCATGTGAGGGTGGAGGAACTGAGAGGTTGGATAAGGTATAATGAGCCGGGCTAGAGGCTCTACAGTGAAATAAGCCAATAAACACTAACCAGAACAGCAATGGACATTGCATATTGACATTAAGGAGAGGCATGCTTAGCCTAGTGATCAAAGGGTTCCAGTGAGATTCAGACAGCAAGCCGGGCCGTAGGTAGCAAGCTGGTGGAAAATGGAGGGAGGTCTGTTTTTAGCCACCTCGTGCGTTTCCGTCTGTGGGTTAGTGAGGTTCCGTGTGGAAGGGGGGGACCTGTCCAAATTGGCAAAATAGTTAGTTATAGTGGCCCAAGAAAAGTGTCCGATAGACCTATTCAGATCGCAGCCGATAAGACAGCTAGCGATTATCCGGCCGCAGATGGGCGATCAGGTTACGTCGCGACGGAGGGGCTGTTGGATAAACTCCCTCGCGGCAGATAACGTCGGTGGTCCAGTCGTGAAGACCCGATGGGGCTCCGCATCGGCAGTAAAACGGGTCAGGATAGGTGATTGTAGCCCAGGAGACACTTCAGCTGGCTAGCTCAGGAAAAGCCCACGAGGGCTGACGGAACTCTTCAGCTGGCTAGCTCCGTAATAAGTGTGTTAATCCGTGACCAAACGTTGCCAATAGTCACTCAGGTAGCAGCTAGTTAGCTGCAAGATCCAGGTGTAAATGTCCAGAGCCTGCGGTAGAAATCGGGGAAAGGAGAGAGAATAGTCGGTATGCTCTGGTCTGAGTCGTGCGTACAAAAACTGGCGATAGCTTTTCGAGCTACTGGATAGCTGAGGACAGCTAACCGTGGCGAGCTGAACTCCAACGTTAGCCAGTGAAAATGGCTAACCTCTGGCTAGCTTCTGTTGTGAATTCAGATGAGGTAAATAATACTTTCTTTTTTAAATTGGTGAGGCGGGTTGCAGGAGAGGCTTTGAGGTGAGTTTTTAGAAGAAAAAATGTAAAAGGATAAGTGAAGAAAAATATGTAAATATAATATACACAGGACACGACAAGAGGAGGGTTAGAGGAAGTCTGAACTGCTACGCCATCTTGGAATTATCTTTACACTTCCTGACTGATGTCTAAGGTGTTGCTTCAAAATATCCACATCATTTTCCTTTCTCATGATGCCATCTATTTTGTGAAATGCACCAGTCCCTCCTGTAGCAAATCACCCCCCACAACATGATGCTGCCACCCCCGTAATTCACGGTTGGGATGGTGTTCTTCGGCTAACAAGCCTCCTCCTTTCCCTCCAAACATAACGACGGTCATTATGGCCAAACAGTTCTATTTTTGTTTCATCAGACCAGAGGAAATTTTCTCCCAAAACTATGATCTTTGTCCCCATTTGCAGTTGCAAACGTAGTCTGGCTTTTTTATGGCGGTTTTGGAGCAGTGGCTTCTTTCTTGCTGAACGGCCTTTCAGGTTATGTCGATATAGGACTCGTTTACTGTGGATATAGATACTTTTGTACCTGTTTCCTCCAGCATTTTCACAAGGTCCTTTGCTGTTCTATGATTGATTTGCACTTCTCGCACCAAAGTACATTCATCTCTAGGAGCCAGAACGTGTCTCCTTCCTGAGCGGTATATGACGGCTGCGTGGTCCCATGGTGTTTATACTTGCGTAATATTGTTTGTACAGATGAGCGTGGTACCTTCAGGTGTTTGGAAATTGTTCTCAAGGATGAACCAGCTTTGTACAATTTCTGTTTCTGACATCTTGGCTGATTTCTTCAAATTTTCCCATGATGTCAGCAAAGAGGCACTGAGTTTGAAGGTAGGCCTTGAAATACATCCACTGGTACACCTCCAATTGACTCAAATGATGTCAATTAGCCTATCAGAAGCTTCTAAAGCATGACATAATTTTCTGGAATTTCCAAGTAATAATTGTGATGGCAGAGGCTAAGACAGTAAAGGGACTTTCAAGGGACTTTAAGGATTCAATAACTATTTTCAGGACAAGCATGCCAACGAGGTGTTTTGTTCAACCTATGGAACTTTGTTATAGTCCCGCCAAGTTCTATTTGTATTGTCGCGCCAAGCGCCATTTGTATTGTCGCGCCGTACGCCATTTGTATTGTCGCGCCGTACGCCATTTGTATTCCTTAGTTTCAGTACTGTATAATTTATCAACGTTACTGTGTTCATTCAAACATATAGTTCTCACGGCGTGACGTGGATGCATCGGAGAAAAAGACGTGCAAGGCAGCAATAAACGCCCGTTTCAAGGAACCAACCTGTGTCTGTGTCGTGAAGAGAGCTATACTGAATGTGAATATGTATATATGTTTAAATACTAGAATAGTAATTGTTAAAGCAGTTCTCTGTTCTTTTCCCATCTAGATCAGATCACATCACAATGTATTAACAAAGTCACAACGCTTTACAGAGGTAGAGACAGATCAATCAAATCAAAATACAGTGAAACAGAAATCAACAACACAGAGACAGCATTCAGACAGACAGTCAATCATGTCACAACACTTTACAGAGGTCGGACAGATCAAATTAAATCACACTGCATTTAACATTTAAATAAACTGTTTATTTACCTTTAACAAGTCACAAAACGCTTACAGAGAAACAATAAGACAGAAAGCTATAGTAATAAACCCAATCAAAATACAGTGAAGAAAGAGAAATCAACAACACAGCAACAGCATGCAGACAGACAGTACATGGACATACTGTTACTGCACTATACTTACTCTACTGAACTATACTATTCTGAACTCTACTATACTGAACTACACTTTACTGTACTGAACTACTGAGCTATACTTGACTGTACTCTACTGAACTATACTTTACTGTACTCTACTGAGCTATACTGAACTACACTTTACTGTGTTCTACTGTACTGAACTATACTTCACTGTACTCTACTGTACTATACTGAGCTATACTTTACTGTACTATACTTTAGAGTAGAAGCAGGTGGTTTGGTTGTTTAGCTATCTGTAACGTCTAGCAACCCAAAGATAGCGTGTACGAATCTCATCATGGACAACTTTAGCATTTTAACTAATTAGCAACTACTTACTACATTTTAGCTACTTTGCAACTACTTAGCATGCTGGCTAACCTTTCCCCCTAACCCTTTAACCTAACTCCTAACTTTAACCCCTAAACCTAACCCATAGCCTAGCTTATGTTAGGAACAACAAATAGAAATTCGTAACATATCATACGAAATGGATGATGGACATCCACAAATTAATACATACCATACAATAAGTAACATATCATATTAAATGGAGTGTCTCGGATTTACAAGTAATTTTTACATTGAACCAAAGTGGAATAGACGTTGAATTGACGTCTGTGCCCAGTGGGTTGCTAGTAATAAATATCTTTGATAGTCTAGTGTCAGGCTACCTAAGCAAGCCAGCTAGCTACTAGCAAAGTAATATAACATTAAATGGGACAACTAGCCATATCTGAGAGAAGTGTGTTTAAAACACAGCGGCAAATATACACAGAAAGCGCTGTAGCCATTTCCTGCAGTCAATTTCCAAAAGCGCCCTTCTTTGGCCTCACGATTTGTCCCACTGCAGAAAAAGGTTAAAAGCTTCAATGTTTTCGGCTATGTTCGTTACCAAGACTAGCTGTTGTTGAAGAAGCGTCCCGTCCACTAGATGATCTGCCACACTGGCCACATCCCTTACTACCGACTCTGAAGTTGGTAATGCACTAGGAAACTCAAACATTTCTGACTTGCTGAACCAAGTTTCCTAGTTCCGACTTGCACGTGAATGTGGTTAAAATCTTTATTTTTATTTTCAGACAACTTTTATTTTTCATTAATTTTTATAAAAAATGATATGGATACTACAAAGAGAAGCATGTGTTGATCAAACTGATTTTAAATGAGCAAGCTTTTAAAGCATAGGCTACCATACTGCACATCTGCATTTAGGAAATCAATCAAACAGATAATCTCACAATACCCAGCTAGGTCTATATTGTGATTAAACAGTGAAATAAGACCTGTACATGTGAAGTTGTTTGTTACTTAAAATTAAACTACAAAGTACAGTCGTGGCCAAAGTTTTGAGAATGACACAAATATTAATTTTCACAAAGTCTGCTGCCTCAGTTTGTATGATGGCAATTTGCATATACTCCAGAATGTTATGAAGAGTGATCAGATGAACTGCAATTAATTGCAAAGTCCCTCTTGCCATGAAAATGAACTGATTCAGCCCCAAAAAACATTTCCACTGCATTTCAGCCCTGCCACAAAAGGACCAGCTGACATCATGTCAGTGATTCTCTTGTTAAGACAGGTGTGAGTGTTGACGAAGACAAGGATGGAGATCACTCTGTCATGCTGATTGAGATGGAATAACAGACTGGAAGCTTCAAAAGGAGGGTGGTGCTTGGAATCATGTTCTTTCCTCTGTCAACCATGATTACCTGCAAGGAAACACGTGCCGTCATCATTGCTTTGCACAAAAAGGGCTTCACAGGCAAGGATATTGCTGCCAGTAAGATTGTACCTAAATCAACCATTTATCGGATAATCAAGAACTTCAAGGAGAGCGGTTCAATTGTTGTGAAGAAGGCTTCAGGGTGCCCAAAAAAGTCCAGCAAGCACCAGGACCGTCTCCTAAAGTTGATTCAGCTGCGGGATCGTGGCACCACCAGTACAGGGCTTGCTCAGGAATGGCAGCAGGCAGGTGTGAGTGCATCTGCACGCACAGTGAGGCAAAGACTTTTGGAGGATGGCCTGGTGTCAAGAAGGGCAGCAAAGAAGCCACTTCTCTCCAGGAAAAACATCAGGGACAGACTGATATTCTGCAAAAGGTACAGGGATTGGACTGCTGAGGACTGGGATAAAGTCATTTTCTCTGATGAATCCCCTTTCCGATTGTTTGGGCATCCGGAAAAAGGCTTGTCCGGAGAAGACAAGGTGAGCGCTACCATCAGTCCTGTGTCACGCCATCAGTAAAGCATCCTGTGTGGGGTTGCTTCTCAGCTAAGGGAGTGGGCTCACTCACAATTTTGCCTAAAAACACAGCCATGAATAAAGAATGGTACCAACACATCCTCCGAAAGCAACTTCTCCCAACCATCCAGGAACAGTTTGGTGACGAACAATGCCTTTTCCAGTATGATGGAGCATCTTGCCATAAGGCAAAAGTGATAACTAAGTGGCTTGGCGAACAAAACAAAGATAATTTGGGTCCATGGCCAGGAAACTCCCCAGACCGTAATCTCATTGAGAACTTGTGGTCAATCCTCAAGAGGCGGGTGGACAACAAAACCCACAAATTCTGACAAACACCAAGCATTGATTATGCAAGAATGGGCTGCCATCAGTCAGGATGTGGCCCAGAAGTTAATTGACAGCATGCCAGGGCGGATTGCAGAGGTCTTGAAAAAGAAGGGTTAACACTGCAAATATTGACACTTTGCATCAACTTCATGTAATTGTCAATAAAAGCCTTTGACACTTATGAAATGCTTGTAATTATACTTCAGTATTCCATAGTAACATCTGACAAAAATATCTAAAGACACTGAAGCAGCAAACTTTGTGGAAATTAATATTTGTGTCATTCTCAAAACTTTTGGCCACGACTGTACATTCACAACTATTTTAAATAAATCCAAATAATTCTTAGATTTATTATACTGTCTTTCAAATTCTTAATATGATATGTAGTTGAAGTAATTGTAAATACATGCCAATACTTTCCAAATGGTATTTTAAAATACATTCCAATATTCAACTCGTTGTTTTTTTCATATAAAGGTGATGTAAATACTGGTTTTGAAATGAATGAAGCCCTGCTCCTATGGCGTCTTCTACTGTGTGTGTAATCTCTCATGGTCTTTCAGGCCCCTTAACTGAAGAAAACCCTTTCCACACAGGGAGCACAGGTGAGGCTACACTCCTGTGTGTGTCCTCTCGTGTGTTTTTAGGTGCACTAACTGAACAAAACCCTTTCCACACTGGGAACAGAGGTGAGGCTTCTCTCCTGAGTGTGTCCTCTCGTGCATTTTCAGATTCCTTAAATGGGTAAAACTTTTTCCACACTGGGAGCAGTGGAAAGGCTTCTCTCCTGTGTGTCATTTTATGTGTTTTTAAACTCCCTAACCGGGTAAAACTTTTTCCACATTGAGAGCATTGGAAAGGCTTCTCTCTCGTGTGTGTCATCTCATGTGTTTTCAGGCTTGCTACCCAGTTAAACCCCTTTCCACACTGAGAGCACTGGAATGGTTGTTCTCATGTGTATTCTCTTATGCTCTTTCAGATGCCATGAGTGAATAAATCTCTTTCCACACTGAGAGCATTGGAAAGGCCTCTCTACTAAGTGTGTTCTCTCATGTGATTTCAGGTCCCCTGATGAGAAAAATTTATTTTCACACTGGGAGCATTGATATGGCTTCTCTCCAGTGTGTGTTCTTTCATGCACTTTTAGATGCCCTGACTGTCCAAAACCCTTTCCACACTGAGAGCAGTGATGAGGCTTCTCCCCTGTATGTGTTCTTTCATGATCTTTCAGCTTCCCTCTCTGGGTAAAACTCTTTCCACACTGGGAGCATTGGAATGGCTTCTCTCCTGTGTGTATTCTTTCATGCTCTTTCAGATGTGATGACTGGATAAATCTCTTTCCACACTGAGAGCATTGGAAAGGCTTCTCTACTAAGTGTGTTCTCTCATGTGATTTCAGGTCCCCTGATGAGAAATATTTCTTTTCACACTGGGAGCATTGATACGGCTTCTCTCCAGTGTGTGTTCTTTCATGCACTTTTAGATGCCCCGACTGTCCAAAACCCTTTCCACACTGAGAGCAGTGATGAGGCTTCTCTCCTGTATGTGTTCTTTCATGATCTTTCAGCTTCCCTCTCTGGGTAAAACTCTTTCCACACTGGGAGCATTGGAATGGCTTCTCTCCTGTGTGTATTATTTCATGCTCTTTCAGATGCGATGACTGGATAAATCTCTTTCCACACTGAGAGCATTGGAAAGGCCTCTCTACTAAGTGTGTTCTCTCATGTGATTTCAGGTCCCCTGATGAGAAACATTTCTTTTCACACTGGGAGCATTGATATAGCTTCTCTCCAGTGTGTGTTCTTTCATGCACTTTTAGATGCCCCGACTGTCCAAAACCCTTTCCACACTGAGAGCAGTGATGAGGCTTCTCCCCTGTATGTGTTCTCTTATGTTCTTTCAGGTGCCCTAACCGGATAAATCTCTTTCCACACTGGGAACAGTGGTGGGGTCTTGCTGGTTTGGATGTCACTGGGTCTGATTCCCCTGTAGGACTCTTCCTGGTGTCAGAGTGATAGTCTGGTCTCTCTCCTGTCAAAGACAAACATAGTATTTGGTTAAAACAGAGACCTGAATAAAACCTACACATGATAAAAATGTCTTCTTATGAGGTTTAATCAAGTCTAGATCCCTCATTATAAAATGGGTAGTTCGGATCCTGAATGCTGATTGATTGATAGGCGTTACCCATTTGCAATAATCCACTGGTAATACCTGTTAACAGTTCCATTTGAATTATCCCTAAACATCCACTGTCCCACAGCCCAGCCAGGAAAGTCATAAAATAATCTCCACTGTCCCACAGCCCAGCCAGGCAATTCATAAACTAATATCCACTGTCCCACAGCCCTGCAAGGAAATTCATAAACTAATCTCCACTGTCCCACAGCCCTGCCAGGAAATTCATAAACTAATATCCACTGTCCCACAGCCCAGCCAGGAAAGTTATAAAATAATCTCAACTATCCTACAGCCCTGCCAGGCCATTTATAAACCAATCTCCACTATCCCACAGCCCAGCCAGGCCATTTATAAACTAATCTCCACTGGAAGAAAAGCATATCAGCATACGGACATATTTAACCCATGGCTTCTAGCCTAACATTTGGTTTGGAACAGAGGGACATCATAACCCATGGCTACTAGCCTAACATTTGGTTAGGAACAGAGGGACATCATTAACCCATGGCTACTAGCCTAACATTTGGTTTGGAACAGAGGGACATCATTAACCCATGGCTACTAGCCTAACATTTGGTTTGGAACAGAGGGACATCATTAACCATGGCTACTAGCCTAACATTTGGTTAGGAACAGAGGGACATCATTAACCCATGGCTACTAGCCTAACATTTGGTTAGGAACAGAGGGACATCATTAACCCATGGCTACTAGCCTAACATTTGGTTTGGAACAGGGGGACATCATTAACCCATGGCTACTAGCCTAACATTTGGTTTGTAACAGAGGGACATCATTAACATATGGCTACTAGCCTAACATTTGGTTTGTAACAGAGGGACATCATTAACCCATGGCTACTAGCCTAACATTTGGTTAGGAACAGAGGGACATCATTAACCCATGGCTACTAGCCTAACATTTGGTTAGGAACAGAGGGACATCATTAACCCATGGCTACTAGCCTAACATTGGGTTTGGAACAGAGGGACATCATTAACCCATGGCTTCTAGCCTAACATTTGGTTAGGAACAGAGGGACATCATTAACCCATGGCTACTAGCCTAACATTTGGTTAGGAACAGAGGGACATCATTAACCCATGGCTACTAGCCTAACATTTGGTTTGTAACAGAGGGACATCATTAACATATGGCTACTAGCCTAACATTTGGTTTGGAACAGAGGGACATCATTAACCCATGGCTACTAGCCTAACATTTGGTTAGAAACAGAGGGACATCATTAACCCATGGCTACTAGCCTAACATTTGGTTAGGAACAGAGGGACATCATTAACCCATGGCTACTAGCCTAACATTTGGTTTGGAACAGAGGGACATCATTAACCCATGGCTACTAGCCTAACATTTGGTTAGGAACAGAGGGACATCATTAACCCATGGCTACTAGCCTAACATTTGGTTTGGAACAGAGGGACATCATTAACCCATGGCTACTAGCCTAACATTTGGTTAGGAACAGAGGGACATCATTAACCCATGGCTACTAGCCTAACATTTGGTTTGAACAGAGGGACATCATTAACCCATGGCTACTAGCCTAACATTTGGTTTGTAACAGAGGGACATCATTAACCCATGGCTACTAGCCTAACATTTGGTTTGTAACAGAGGGGTGTTGTATAAACATACATTATTATCAACAACACACTATTAAGGACTGTTTCAACCCTGTGGATTGTTATCAATACACTATTAAGGACTGTTTCAACCCTGTGGATTGTTATCAATACACTATAAAGGACTGTTTTCAACCCTGGTGGATTGTTATCAATACACTATAAAGGACTGTTTCAACCCTGTGGATTGTTATCAACACACTATAAAGGACTGTTTCAACCCTGGGGATTGTTATCAACACACTATAAAGGACTGTTTTCAACCCTGGGGATTGTTATCAACAACACTATAAAGGACTGTTTCAACTAGAGGTCGACCGATTAATCGGAATGGCCGATTAATTAGGGCCGATTTCAAGTTTTCATAACATCGGTAATCGGTATTTTTTGGACACCGATTTGCCAATTTAAAACAAAAGAAATTATACACCTTTATTTACCAAGGCAAGTCAGTTAAGAACACATTCTTATTTTCAATGACGGCCTAGGAACAGTGGGTTAACTGCCTTGTTCAGGGGCAGAACGACAGATTTTTACCTTGTCAGCTCAGGGATTCGTTTTTGCAACCTTCCGGTTACTAGTCCAACGCTCTAACCACCTGCCTTACATTGCACTCCACGAGGAGCCTGCGTGGCAGGCTGACTACCTGTTACGCGAGGGCAGCAAGAAGCCAAGGTAAGTTGCTAGCTAAGAGCGTCTGCTAAATGACGTAAATGTAAATGCCTTAAACTTATCTTACAAAAAACTATCAATCTTAACATGATCACTAGTTAACTACACATGGTTGATGATATTACTAGTTTATCTAGCGTGTCCTGCGTTGCATATAATCGATGCGGTGCCTGTTCATTTCTCATTGAATCACAGCCTACTTCGACAAACGGGTGATGATTTAACAAGCGCATTTGCGAAAATGTACCTAACCATAAACATCAATGCCTTTCTTTAAAATCAATACACAAGTATATATTTTTAAACCTGCATATTTATTTAATATTGCCTGCTATCATGAATTTCTTATAACTACAGAAATTGTGTCACTGCTCTTGCGTTCCGTGCAAGCAGTCAGGGTATATGCAGCAGTTTGGGCCACCTGGATCACTGCGAACTGTGTTAAATCCATTTATTCCTAACAAAGGCCATAATTAATTATGACATAACATTGAAGGTTGTACAATGTAACAGGAATATTTAGACTTCGGGATGCCACCCGTTAGATAAAATACGGAACGGTTCCGTATTTCACTGAAAGAATAAACGTTTTGTTTTCGAAATTATAGTTTCCGGATTCGACCATTTTAATGACCAAAGGCTCGTATTTCTGTGTGTTATTATGTTATAATTAAGTCTATGATTTGATAGAGCAGTCTGACTGAGCGGTGGTAGGCACCAGCAGGCTCGTAAGCATTCATTCAAACAGCACTTTCGTGCATTTGCCAGCAGCTCTTCGCAATGCTTCAAGCATTGCACTGTTTATGACTTCAAGCCTATCAACTCCCGAGATTAGGCTGGTGTAACCGATGTGAAATGGCTAGCTAGTTAGCGGGGTGCGCGCTAATAGCGTTTCAAATGTCAGGCGCTCAGACTTGGAGTAGTTGTTCCCCTTGCTCTGCATGGGTAACGCTGCTTCGAGGGTGGCTGTTGTTGATGTGGTCCTGGTTCGAGCCCAGGTAGGAGCGAGGAGAGGGACGGAAGCTATACTGTTACACTGGCAATACTAAAGTGCCTATAAGAACATCCAATAGTCAAAGGTATATGAAATACAAATCGTATAGAGAGAAATAGTCCTATAATTCCTATAATAACTACAACCTAAAACTTCTTACATGGGAATATTGAAGACTCATGTTAAAAGGAACCACCAGCTTTCATATGTTCTCATGTTCTGAGCAAGGAACTTAAACATTAGCTTTTTTACATGGCACATATTGCACTTTTACTTTCTTCTCCAACACTTTGTTTTTGCATTATTTAAACCAAATTTAACATGTTTCATTATTTATTTGAGGCTAAATTGATTTTATTGATGTATTATATTAAGTTAAAATAAGTGTTGATTCAGTATTGTTGTAATTGTCATTATTACAAATAAATAAAAATAAAAATTGGGCCGATTAATCGGTATCGGCTTTTTTTGGTCCTCCAATAATCGGTATCGGGGTTTGAAAAATCATAATCGATCGACCTCTAATTTCAACCCTGTGGATTATTATCAACAGACTATAAAGGCTTGTTTCCCGGCGCTCCTCTTCACGTCATGTTAAAGAACAGCCTTTAGTTGTTCACAATAATCCACAGGGTTGAGTGCCTTGTTGTTTCAATTCAATAACGCCAGTGAGATTTCAATCAGATCAGTCTGTTTTACCTCATAGGCTTAAAACCTGTTTGGTATAGGGGGCAGTATTGAGAATTTTGGAAAAAATATGTTCCCATTTTAACTGCCTCCTACACCAACTCAGAAGCTAGAATATGCATATTATTGTTCAGGTTTGGATAGAAAACACTCTGATTTTCTAAAACTGTTTGAATGGTGTCTGTGAGTATAACAGAACTCCTATGGCAGGCAAAAACCTGACAAGGCTTCAAGCAGGAAGTACCCTGTCTGACAAGGAGTCGTGCGTCTTACCTCTTTTTATTGAAAAGTAAGGATCTTAGCTGTAACGTGACAATTCCCAGGGCTCCAATAGGCTCTCAGAGCCCGCGAAATAACTGAAGGTTTACGAGGGAACCTCAGGTTGAAACATATTATCGCCTTTTGTAAGTGGATGCTCAGAGGACCTTTCAATGATGCGCGTGCATGAGTCGCTTCTGAGGAGAAATTTTATTCGGCTGTTTAGGCTCAATGCATACTCCCGGTCGGAATATTATCACTTCTCTACGACATAAATGGCATAAAAATTTGTTTTAAACAGCGGTTGACATGCTTCGAAGTACGGTAATGGAATATTTAGACATTTTTGACAAGCCAACGCGCCATGCGCGGGACCGTGAAAAAGCATTCTAGAACTCACGAACAAAACGTCGCTGTTGGAACATAACGATGGATTATTTGGGACCAAACCAACATTTGTTATTGAAGTAGAAGTCCTGGCAGTGTATTCTGATGAAGAACAAGCAAGGTAAGAACATTTTTCTTATAGGAAATGTGATTTTGGTGGAGGCTGAACTGGGTGGGTATCTAAATAGCTAGCCCTGTGATGCCGGGCTATGTACTTAGATTATTGCAAAATGTGCTTCATCCGAAAAGCTATTTTAAAATCGGACATATCGAGTGCATAGAGGGGTAATGTATCTATAATTCTTAAAATAATTGTTATGCTTTTTGTGAACGTTTATCGTGAGTAATTTAGCAAACTGTTAGTAAATTCACCGGAAGTTTGCGGTGGTTATGCTTTTTCTGAACGTCACATGCTAATGTAAAAAGCTGGTTTTTGATATAAATATGAACTTGATTGAACAGACATGCATCTATTGTATAACATAATGTCCTAGGTGTGTCATCTGATGAAGATTATAAAAGGTTAGTGCTGCATTTAGCTGTAGCTTATTGAGTTCATGGTGGTGGATGTTAGTTGGCTAGCTAGTTAATTAGCATTAGCGACTAGCGTAGTGCTAGGCTATCTTAACAAGCTAGCTGACTAACAACATATATATGACATTTAATAACTAGTAAGCAGACAGAATTTGTGTTTAAAACCCTGCTGTTAATATACATCAAATGGTGAAAAGAGCTCCGATGTTTGGTTTGTATGTTTGCTAGCAAGCTACCGAGGCGGTTGATGAGTCCGTGTTGTTGTTTAAAAAGCATCCCGTCCCGTCCACTAGATTATACGTCACGCAAGAAACATTACTTGAAAGACTCACATCGCCACCTGCTGACTGGAGTGGGTAACGAAGTTTGGGAAAATACTCACTACACCGTGTTTATTCTGCCAAACAATATCATGTCATACCAAAATAACCAGATATTTGTTCCCTTACTTCTTACCACTCCCATATGAGGCCTCTTGCCAGGCCGTCATTATAAACAACAATTTGTTCTTATTTGACCTGCCTTGTACATTACATGTTTAAATTAAAGTAACAGCTAATACTCTCTCCTATACGCAGATTCTGTCCGTACAACCAGGGTTCTAAAGTGCATACCAATATTTTGCCGCAACACGATTCTCAAAACTGCTCGAAACAAGACAGACTGAAACATAGCATTAGTAATTCTCTTCCATTTTCACATCTATTATGTTCAGTTGGTCCTCGATTCCGTTGACAGCGGCAATATGGAACACTGCGGCTTGTTCGTGTCTGCTTCCTGGTCACATGACCACCATGCATGGAGAGAGTGCGAGCGCAGATCAACATATTTCCTGCTGGACGAAGCCTTAGGCATCTTCTTAAATATATATATATATATATGTTTTTACTCTATAACCCAATGCAATTACTTTCTGTCCTTAGTCTTAGGGTTCCACAAAAACAGGAAGTTACCTTTCACAGTATACAGGTGAGTTAAGTGGAAGCTGCTCCTACTCAGAATAATCAGTTATAACTTCTACTGACACTCCACTGCTCAGACTGTTAGTTTGTGTATCAACAGAGGCCTTGGACTTGATCGGGTGTTCATCTGTCTGGAGCTACTGCAGTGACTGTTCCCTGTGATCAGGTCTGTCTGGAGCTACTGCAGTGACTGTTCCCTGTGATCAGGTCTGTCTGGAGCTACTGCAGTGACTGTTCCCTGTGATCAGGTCTGTCTGGAGCTACTGAAGTGTCTATTTCCTGTGATCAGGTCTGTCTGGAGCTACTGAAGAGACTATTTCCTGTGATCAGGTCTGTCTGGAGCTACTGAAGTGTCTATTTCCTGTGATCAGGTCTGTCTGGAGCTACTGCAGTGACTTTCCTGTGATCAGGTCTGTCTGGAGCTACTGCAGTGACTGTTCCCTGTGATCAGGTCTGTCTGGAGCTACTGAAGTGTCTATTTCCTGTGATCAGGTCTGTCTGGAGCTACTGAAGAGACTATTTCCTGTGATCAGGTCTGTCTGGAGCTACTGAAGAGTCTATTTCCTGTGATCAGGTCTGTCTGGAGCTACTGCAGTGACTTTCCTGTGATCAGGTCTGTCTGGAGCTACTGCAGTGACTACTTCCTGTGGACACAGCTACTGTATAAATGGCTGCTTGGAGGTTTCCTAGCGATCACCAGAGTTTCTGTCTGCTGTGTTAGATGGATGGACATGATACAGTCTCAACAGAAACAGGTAAGGCTGAGAACTCCATTGACAGCTGTCACATTTATATTTCAACATATAACATGTCTTTACCCTCATATTGTCAATATGTCTCATATCAAATGGAAGTGTTTTTTTTATGTTTAAGGTAGCTGGAAGAGTTAGAAAAATCAGCCAATGGCGAGAAATGTCAAACTACACAAACAATCTAAGATGACAGAAAAGTGAACAATCAAATATGATCACTTGTCTTAAAGGGATAGTTTTTCACTTGTCTTAAAGGGATAGTTTTATGGTTTTAGCTTTTCATCCAAACCAAGTTTTACTACGCTGGTTATTTAGCAACAACTCTAATCTCCTGGCTCTTTGTTGCAATATAGTTGAGATGGATGGAACCAGTTTGAGATGCATTTACAATGAGGAAGGAGCGAGAAGGGCAGACCTCTTGTCCTATACTTTAAAACATTCAATTAACCTTCTTTACACACACATGGTTATATTAAAGCTTTATTAGTTAGGCTGTCTCATACACATGGCTATATCAAAGGCTGTCTCATTGACAGGTAAAATATGAACTGCAGTATACAAACAAGAGAAGGAAAGAAGAAGAGAACATCTATTCTGATAGCAGCCAAGTTGAATGGTAGACAGGCTTGACCATGGTAGACAGGGTTGATCATGGTGAGTTGGATGGTGGACAGGGTTGATCATGGTGAGTTGGATGGTGGACGGGGTTGATCATGGTGAGTTGGATGGTGGACGGGGTTGATCATGGTGATGGTGAGTTGGATGGTAGACGGGGTTGATCATGGTGAGTTGGATGGTAGACGGGGTTGATCATGGTGAGTTGGATGGTGGACAGGGTTGATCATGGTGATGGTGAGTTGGATGGTAGACGGGGTTGATCATGGTGAGTTGGATGGTAGACGGGGTTGATCATGGTGAGTTGGATGGTGGACAGGGTTGATCATGGTGAGTTGGATGGTGGACAGGGTTGATCATGCTGACGGTGAGTTAGATGGTAGACAGGGTTGATCATGCTGACGGTGAGTTAGATGGTAGACAGGGGTGATCATGGTGAGTTAGATGGTAGACAGGGGTGATCATGGTGAGTTAGATGGTAGACAGGGGTGATCATGGTGAGTTAGATGGTAGACAGGGTTGATCATTTTAAAAACGGACCCTTGCCTTATCCCAAAGGACAGACTTGCCTGAAACTTGCAGAGAGATGGGGAGGAGCTACCTCCCTGCTTTCTCTGAGCTGACCAATCCACTGTTAACTTGTCATGAATCATTTTAATGACCGGTATACGCCCACACCATTCTGTTGTTGGGGTACGCCCACACCATTCAAAACACAGACTATTTCACTCATATTGTAATTAATAGAAATGTGGAATTAAATGGACAGTTATTTAAAGTTTCCTTGTTACACCAAGCATGGCCACATTTAAGAAAGCTCACCCTGCACGGCTTCTCTCCGCCAGTCTACCATTAACTGTTTTGAGCTAAAAACTAAAATGGAAAGGTTACCCACCAGTGTGGTGTTTTCTCTTGTGTCCAGCCAGGGTTCCTGACTGACTGAACCTCTTCCCACACTGATCACAGCCAAAAGGCTTCTCTCCAGTGTGTGTTCTCTTGTGTCCAGCCAGGCTTCCTGACTGAGCGAACCTCTTCCCACACTGATCACAGCCAAAAGGCTTCTCTCCCGTGTGTGTTCGCAGGTGCACTTTTAAATCCCCTGAAGTAGTACAACGCAGCCCACAGTCTGAGCAGTGGTAAGGCTTTTCGCCAGTGTGTATTCGCTGGTGTAAAATCAACTGCCCAGACTGAGCAAATCTTTTCCCACAGTCAGAGCAGTGGAATGGTTTCTCTCCTGTGTGTGTTCTCTTGTGTCTTTTAAGTCCGCCTGAAGTGGTTAAGCTCATTCCACAGTCAGAGCAGTGGTAAGGCTTCTCTCCTGTGTGTGTTCTCTGGTGTAATTTTAAACCTCCTGACCCGACAAAGCTTTTCCCACAGTCGGCACAATGGTAAGACTTCTCTCCTGTGTGTGTTCTCTGGTGCGATTTTAAATGGTATGACCTGCGAAAGCTTGTCCCACAGTCGGTACAATGGTAAGGCCTCTCTCCAGTGTGGGTTCGAAGGTGTGAAGCCAGACTTCCTGATGTAACAAAACTTTTGCCACATACATCACAGTTATAAGGCTTCTCTCCTGTGTGTACTCTCTGATGTACCTTCAGGTGACTTGAATTAATAAAGCTCATTCCACAGTCTGAGCAGTGGTATGGTTTCTCTCCAGTGTGTGTTCTCCGGTGTACAGTCAAGTGTGCTGACTGAGCGAATCTCTTCCCACACTGATCACAGCTAAAAGGCTTCTCGCCTGTGTGTGTCCGCTGGTGCACCATCAGTCCATCTAATCTAGCAAAACTCTTACTACAGCTGAAGCAGTAGTAAGGTTTCTCACCTGTGTGTGTTCGCTGGTGCAGCTCTAAACCCCTTGATGCTGAAAAGTTACTTCCACAATCTGAACAGTGGTGAAGCTTCTGGCCTAGGTGTCTGCGCTGGTGTGTTTTCAGGTTGCTTGCCTGAGTAAAACTCTTCCCGCAGTCCGAACAGTGGTAAGGCTTCTCTCCAGTGTGTATTCTCTGGTGTTGTATCAGGGAGTCTAAGCTAGTAAATCTCTTCCCACATTGATCACAGCTGTACGGTTTCTCTCCTGTGTGTATGCGCTGGTGCTTTATCAGATTTCTTGAATGAGAAAAACTCTTCCCACAGTCAGAGCAGTGGTAAGGCTTCTCTCCGGTGTGTGTTCTCTGGTGCACCTTATTACCCTGTGATGTTGAAAAGCTCTTCTCACAGACAAAGCAGTGATAAGGCTTCTCTTGTGTGTGTGTCCGCAGATGAATTTTCAGGTTGCCTAATTGAACAAAACTCTTCCCACAGTCTGTGCAGTGAAACGGTTTTTCTCCTGTGTGTATTCGTTGGTGAATTGTCAGGGCTCCTGACTTTGTGAATCTCCCCCCACATTGATCACAGCTAAAAGGTTTCTCTCCTGTGCGGGTCAGCTGGTGTTTTGTTAGGTTTCCTACTTGCGAAATACTTATTCCGCAGTCTGAAGAGCTATAAGGTTTCTCTCCAGGATGAATTCTCTGGTGTGTTTTAAGTTTTGCTGAAGAGGTGAAACTCTTTCCACAGTCAGAGCAGTGGTGAGGTTTCTTCCCTGTAAGTCTCTGCTGGTGTTTGAGGTGTTCTGATCTGGAGAGACTGTTCTCTGCCTCGTCAGCATCATGTTGGTTAGCCTCCCCAGATATGCCTCTTCTACTGAGAGAGCGACGGTTACGGCTGTCCCCTGTGAAACAACGACAGACAGTTAGGGTTCCTTCTTCATATCGAAGACAGACCAAGGCCCAGCTTTTCAAACTCTTGTGATCGGATTTTAGCATTTCGGATCGGTTAAAATCGTCAATGTAACCAATGGGGTAGGATTGCTTCTAATGATTCTACATTTTAAGAAGGTTAGTGATTGTATTGAATGTTAATTAAGAACATCTAGGGAGTGTCCCAAAATAGAACATCTAGGGAGTGTCCCAAAATAAATGTATGTAAGAGCATAAACCCACTCAGCCCCGTTGTTTTCCTGCAGTCCACCAGCAGCACAGACAGCCTCTTCAGACCCAGCAGTAAGGGGCTACCAGGAGAGGCACGACCTGGGGACCCCGGGAGGGTGAAGGGGGAGAAGGGTTGGAGGGAGGAGGGGGGTGCGATAGATGTTTCCTGTAAATCCAAAAAAAGAGGACAGTGAAGTTCTCATGTTAGTTCACTACAGGGTAAAACACAATAATGATCTAATCTTAGATCTGACTGATCTTTGTTCAGTTTAGATTATATTGGTGGCGGCACCATAGTATTAATACAATAATACATTTATTGCATACAGTGGGGCAAAAAAGTATTTAGTCAGCCACCAATTGTGCAAGTTCTCCCACTTAAAAAGATGAGGCCTGTAATTTTCATCATAGGTACACGTCAACTACGACAGACAAAATGAGAAGAATTTTTTTTCCAGAAAATCACATTGTAGGATTTTTTATGAATTTATTTGCAGATTATGGTGGAAAATAAGTATTTGGTCACCTACAAAAAAAGTAAGATTTCTGGCTCTCACAGACCTGTAACTTCTTCGTTAAGAGGCTCCTCTGTCCTCCACTCGTTACCTGTATTAATGGCACCTGTTTGAACTTGTTATCAGTATAAAAGACACCTGTCCACAACCTCAAACAGTCACACTCCAAACTCCACTATGGCCAAGACCAAAGAGCTGTCAAAGGACACCAGAAACAAAATTGTAGACCTGCACCAGGCTGGGAAGACTGAATCTGCAATAGGTAAGCAGCTTGGTTTGAAGAAATCAACTGTGGGAGCAATTATTAGGAAATGGAAGACATACAAGACCACTGATAATCTCCCTCGATCTGGGGCTCCACGCAAGATCTCACCCCGTGGGGTCAAAATGATCACAAGAACGGTGAGCAAAAATCCCAGAACCACAAGGGGGGACCTAGTGAATGACTTGCAGAGAACTGGGACCAAAGTAACAAAGCCTACCATCAGTATCACACTACGCCGCAAGGGACTCAAATCCTACAGTGCCAGACGTGTCCCCCTGCTTAAGCCAGTACATGTCCAGGCCCGTCTGAAGTTTGCTAGAGAGCATTTGGATGACCCAGAAGAGGATTGGGAGAATGTCATATGGTCAGATGAAACCAAAATATAACTTTTTGGTAAAAACTCAACTCGTCGTGTTTGGAGGACAAAGAATGCTGAGTTGCATCCAAAGGACACCATACCTACTGTGAAGCATGGGGGTGGAAACATCGTGCTTTGGGGCTGTTTTTCTGCAAAGGGACCAGGACGACTGATCCGTGTAAAGGAAAGAATGAATGGGGCCATGTATCGTGAGATTTTGAGTGAAAACCTCCTTCCATCAGCAAGGGCATTGAAGATGAAACGTGGCTGGGTCTTTCAGCATGACAATGATCCCAAACACACCGCCCGGGCAACGAAGGAGTGGCTTCGTAAGAAGCATTTCAAGGTCCTGGAGTGGCCTAGCCAGTCTCCAGATCTCAACCCCATAGAAAATCTTTGGAGGGAGTTGAAAGTCCGTGTTGCCCAGCGACAGCCCCAAAACATCACTGCTCTAGAGGAGATCTGCATGGAGGAATGGGCCAAAATACCAGCAACAGTGTGTGAAAACCTTGTGAAGACTTACAGAAAACATTTGACCTGTGTCATTGCCAACAAAGGGTATATAACAAAGTATTGAGATAAACTTTTGTTATTGACCAAATACTTGTTATTGACCAAATTCATTAAAAATCCTACAATGTGATTTTCTGGAATTTTTTTCTTCTCATTTTGTCATAGCTGACGTGAACCTATGATAAATTACATGCCTCATCTTTTTAAGTGGGAGAACTTGCACAATTGGTGGCTGACTAAATACTTTTTTGCCCCACTGTGTGTGTGTGTGTGTGTGTGTGTGTGTGTGTGTGTGTGTACACACACACACACACACACACACACACACACACACACACACACACTTTCCTAATATAAGTGCTTTTATAATAATACTTGATTAGTACAAACACTTCTTATTACAGATACATGGCTTTTGGTGCCTATATTAATTTAACTAAAAAGGTACACATTTTCTGCTTACGTTCTGTTTTTACATGTCCAGTGGTTAACTCTGTTGACCCAGCTCTGTTCATTCACCAGAGCTCAGCCTTTATTCTGCTTATACATGTCTATTAATTAACCCTATGTTGATTCTGCTCACTATTTCTGGGAAAAGAGTCTAGATACTGGAAATTCTCCAACACTGTTCCCCTAGGTCAGGGATGCCAGAGACCAATTATAATATGCTTTACCCAGGCCACGTGCTGTTCCCCTAGGTCAGGGATGCCAGAGACCAATTATAATATGCTTTACCCAGGCCACGTGCTGTTCCCCTAGGTCAGGGATGCCAGAGACCAATTATAATATGCTTTACCCAGGCCACGTGCTGTTCCCCTAGGTCAGGGATGCCAGAGACCAATTATAATATGCTTTACCCAGGCCACGTGCTGTTCCCCTAGGTCAGGGATGCCAGAGACCAATTATAATATGCTTTACCCAGGCCACGTGCTGTTCCCCTAGGTCAGGGATGCCAGAGACCAATTATAATATGCTTTACCCAGGCCACGTGCTGTTCCCCTAGGTCAGGGATGCCAGAGACCAATTATAATATGCTTTACCCAGGCCACGTGCTGTTCCCCTAGGTCAGGGATGCCAGAGACCAATTATAATATGCTTTACCCAGGCCACGTGCTGTTCCCCTAGGTCAGGGATGCCAGAGGCCAATTATAATATGCTTTACCCAGGCCACGTGCTGTTCCCCTAGGTCAGGGATGCCAGAGACCAATTATAATATGCTTTACCCAGACCACGTGCTGTTCCCCTAGGTCAGGGATGCCAGAGACCAATTATAATATGCTTTACCCAGGCCACGTGCTGTTCCCCTAGGTCAGGGATGCCAGAGACCAATTATAATATGCTTTACCCAGGCCACGTGCTGTTCCCCTAGGTCAGGGATGCCAGAGACCAATTATAATATGCTACAGTAGGCCTCTGCAACAAGTACCAAAATAAAATAGATTTTAAGCAAATGTCTGGTTCCAACAACTTGAGCCATCTGTTATAAAAACCCATTTGTCAGTCATGAATATAAGGAATCCATAATGTGTTTGTTTACATTGATAATCATGTGTCAAATGAATCATCATTTTTATAAAAACATCACGACTAGTCATTTGATTATAAACCAATGTACTGACACTGCTAACTGCTAGCTTGCCTGCCCCGGTCTGCTAACCCCGGTCTGCCAACTGCTTGCTTGCTAACCCGGTCCGCTAACTGCTAGCGCTAACTGCTAGCTTGCCAGCCCCGTTCTGCTAACTGCTAGCTTGTTTAGCCCCGGCCTACTAACTGTTAGCATCGGCCTGCTAACTGTCTGAATCGCCATGTCCCCAGTCAGCCCAACCACTCACTGGACCCATATGTTGGCTACGCATGCCTCTCTCTAATATCAATATGCCTCGTCCATTACTGTCCTGGTTAGTGATTACTGTCTTATTTCACTGTAGAGCCTCTAGCCCCGCTCAATATGCCTTAACCAACGATGTTGTTCCACCTCCTACATATGCGATGACATCACCTGGTTTAAACGTCTCTAGAGACTATATCTCTCTCATCATTACTCAATGCCTAGGTTTACCTCCAATGTACTCACATCCTACCTTACCTTTGTCTGTACACTATGCCTTGAATCTATGCTATCGTGCCCAGAAACCTGCTCCTTTTACTCTCTTTTCTGAACGTGCATTTGTTGACTTCTGTAACCATAAAAGCCTTGGTTTCATGCATGTTAACATTAGAAGCCTACTCCCTAAGTTTGTTTTACTCACTCCATTAGCACACTCTGCCAACCCGGATGTCTTAGCCGTGTCTGAATCCTGGCTTAGGAAAACCACCAAAAACCCTGAAATCTCCATTGCTAACTATAACATTTTCTGCCAAGACAGAACTGCCAAAGGGGGCAGTGTTGCAATCTACTGCAAAGATAGCCTGCAGAGTTCTGTATTACTATCCAAGTCTGTACCCAAACAATTCGAGCTTCTACTTCTAAAAATTCACCTTTCCAGAAACAAGTCTCTCACTGCTGCCGCTTGCTATAGACCTCCCTCTGCCCCCAGCTGTGCCCTCGATACCATATGTGAATTGATTGCCCCCCCATCTATCTTCTGAGCTTGTGCTACTAGGTGACCTAAACTGGGACATGCTTAAAACCTGTTAGGGCTAGGGGGCAGTATTTACACGGCCGGATAAAAAACGTACCCGATTTAACCTGGTTACTACTCCTGCCCAGTAACTAGAATATGCATATAATTGTTGGCTTTGGATAGAAAACACCCTAAAGTTTCTAAAACTGTTTGAATGGTGTCTGTGAGTATAACAGAACTCATATGGCAGGCAAAAACCTGAGAAGATTTCATGCAGGAAGTGGCCTGTCTGACAAGGTGTCGTTCTTCTTGTCTCTGTTTATTGAAGAGTGAGGATCTTAGCTGTAACGTGACACTTCTTACGGCTCCCATAGGCTCTCAGAGCCCGGGAAAAAGCTGAACGATGACGAGGCAGCCTCTGGCTGAAACACATTATCGCCTTTGCCAAGTGGCCGATCAGAGGACAAAGGGCTTAGGCTCGTGCCCGAGTTGACCCCATGCTGTATTTTCTTTCGTCTGTTTACCTAATTGCAGATTCCCGGTCGGAATATTATCGCTTTTTTACGAGAAAAATGGCATAAAAATTGATTTTAAACAGCGGTTGACATGCTTCGAAGTACGGTAATGAAATATTTAGAAATCTTTTGTCACGAAATGCGCCGTGTGCGTGACCCTTATTTACCATTCGGATAGTGTCTTGAACGCACGAACAAAACGCCGCTGTTGGAACATAACTATGGATTATTTTGGACCAAGCCAACATTTGTTATTGAAGTAGAAGTCCTGGGAGTGCATTCTGACGAAGAACAGGAAAGGTAATCAAACTTTTCTAATAGTAAATCGGAGTTTGGTGAAGGCTAAACTTGCTGGGTGTCTAAATAGCTAGCCCTGTGATGCCGGGCTGCTATCTACTGAGAATATTGTAAAATGTGCTTTCACCGAAAAGCTATTTTAAAATCGGACATATCGAGTGCATAGAGGAGTTCTGTATCTATAATTCCTAAAATAATTGTTATGCTTTTTGTGAACGTTTATCGTGAGTAATTTAGTAAATTGTTTGTAAATTCGCCGGAAGTTTGCGGGGGGTATGCTAGTTCTGAACGTCACATGCTAATGTAAAAAGCTGGTTTTTGATATAAATATGAACTTGATTGAACAAAACATGCATGTATTGTATAACATAATGTCCTAGGTGTGTCATCTGATGAAGATCAAAGGTTAGTGCTGCATTTAGCTGTCTTCTGGGTTTTTGTGACATTATATGCTAGCTTGAAAAATGGGTGTCTGATTATTTCTGGCTGGGTACTCTGCTGACATAATCTAATGTTTTGCGTTCGTTGTAAAGCCTTTTTGAAATCGGACAGTGTGGTTAGATTAACGAGAGTCTTGTCTTTAAAATGCTGTAAAATAGTCATATGTTTGAGAAATTGAAGTAATAGCATTTCTAAGGTATTTGAATATCGCGCCACAGGATTCAACTGGCTGTTGCGTAGGTGGGACGATTTGGTGCCACCTGCCCTAGAGAGGTTAACACCCCGGCCATCCTACAATCTAAGCTTGATGCCCTCAATCTCACACAAATTATCAATGAACCTACCAGGTACAACCCCAAATCCGTAAACACGGGCACCCTTATAGATGTCATCCTAACTAACTCGCCCTCCAAATACACCTCTGCTGTTTTCAATCAATCAAGATCTCAGCGATCATTGCCTCAATGCCTGCATCCGTAATGGGTCTGCGACCAAACGACCACCCCTCATCACTGTCAAAGGCTCCCTAAAACACTTCTGCGAGCAGGCCTTTCTAATCAACCTGGCCGGGGTATCCTGGAATGACATTGACCTCATCCCATCAGTAGATGATGCCTGGCTATTCTTTAAAAGTGCCTTCCTCACCATCTTAAATAAGCATGCCCCACTCAAAAAATGTAGAACTAGGAATAGATATAGTCCTTGGTTCACTCAAAGACCTGTCTGCCCTTGACCAGCACAAAAACATCCTGTGGCATTCTGCATTAGCATCGAATAGTCCCCGTGATATGCAACTTTTCAGGGAAGTTGGGAACAAATATACACAGGCAGTTAGAAAAGCTAAGGCTAGCTTTTCAAACAGAAATTTGCATCCTGTAGTACTAACTCAACATAGTTCTGGGACACTGTAAAGTCCATGGAGAATAAGAGCACCTCCTCCCAGATGCTCACTGCTCTGAGGCTAGGAAACACTTACCACCGATACATCCACAATAATTGAGAATTTCAATAAGCATTTCTCTACGGCTGGCCATGCTTTCCACCTGGCTACCCCTACCCCGGTCAACTGCCCGGCACCCTCCACAGCAACCTGCCAAAGCCCCCACCATTTCTCCTTCACCCAAATCCAGATAGCTGATGTTCTGAAAGAGCTGCAAAATCTGGACCCATACAAATCAGCCGGGCTAGACAATCTGGACCCTCTCTTTCTAAAATGATCTGCCGAAATTGTTGCAACCCCTATTACTAGCCTGTTCAACCTCTTTCGTATCGTCTGAGATTCCCAAAGATTGGAAAGCTGCCGCGGTCATCCCCCTCTTCAAAGGGGGTGACACTAGACACAAACTGCTACAGACCTATATCTATCCTACACTGTCTTTCTAAGGTCTTCGAAGGCCAAGTTAGCAAACAGATTACCGACCATTTCGAATCCCACCGTACCTTCTCCGCTTTGCAATCTGGTTTCAGGGCTGGTCATGGGTGCACCTCAGCCACGCTCAAGGTCCTAAACGACATCATAACCGCCATTGATAAGAGACATTACTGTGCAGCCGTATTCATCGACCTGGCCAAGGCTTTCGACTCTGTCAATCACCACATTCTTATTGGCAGACTCGACAGCCTTGGTTTGTCAAATGATTGCCTCACCTGGTTTACCAACTACTTCTCTGATAGAGTTCAGTGTGTCAAATCGAAGGGCCTGTTGTCCGGACCACTGGCAGTCTCTATGGGTGTGCCACAGGGTTCAATTCCCGGGCCGACTCTCTTCTCTGTATACATCAAGGATGTTGCTCTTGCGCCTGGTTATTCTCTGATCCACCTCTACGCAGACGACACCATTCTGTATACTTCTAGTCCCTCTTTGGACACTGTTAACTAACCTCCAGACGAGCTTCAATGCCATACAACTCTCCTTCCGTGGCCTCCAACTGCTCTTAAATGCAAGTAAAACTAAATGCATGCTATTCAATCGATCACTGCCCGCACCTGCTCGCCCGTCCAGCGTCACTACTCTGGACGACTCTGACTTAGAATACGTGGACAACTACAAATACCTGGGTGTCTGGTTAGACTGTAAACTCTCCTTCCAGACTCACATTAAGCATCTCCAATCCAAAATTAAATCTAGAATCGGCTTCCTATATCGCAACAAAGCATCCTTCACTCATGCTGCCAAACATACCCTCGAAAAACTGACCATCCTACCGATCCTTGACTTCGGTGATGGAGGCTATTTTATAGATGACAACACTCTTACTCAACAAACTGGATGCAGTCTATCACAGTGCCATCCGTTTTGTCACCAAAGCCCCATACACTACCCACCATTGCGACCTGTACGCTCTCGTTGGTTGGCCCTCGCTTCATACTCGTCGCCAAACCCACTGGCTACAAGTTATCTACAAGTCTCTGCTAGGTAAAGCCCCGCCTTATCTCAGCTCACTGGTCACCATAGCAGCACCCACTCGTAGTATGCGCTCCAGCAGGTATATCTCACTGGTCACCCCCAAAGCCAATTCCTCCTTTGGTTGTCTTTCCTTCCAGTTCTCTGCTGCCAATGACTGGAACGAACTGCAAAAATCTCTGAAGCTAGAGACTCATATCTCCCTCACTAGCTTTAAGCACCAGCTGTCAGAGCAGCTCACAGATCACTGCACCTGTACATAGGCTGTTTACAGATGGGCTATGTACCTACCTCATCCCCATACTGTATTTATTTATCTTGCTCCTTTGCACCCCAGTATCCCTACTTGCACATTCATCTTCTGCACATGTACCATTCCAGTGTTTAATTGCTGTATTGTAATTACTTCGCCACCATGGCCTTTTATTGCCTTAACTTACCTCATTTGCACTCACTGTATATAGACTTTGTTTTCTTTTGTTCTACTGTATTATTGACTGTATGTTTTGTTTATTCCATGTGTAACTCTGTGTTGTTGTATGTGTCGAATTGCTATGCTTTATCTTGGCCAGGTCGCAGTTGCAAATGAGAACTTGTTCTCAACTAGCCTACCTGGTTAATTTTTGACGGGCTCGTCCCGTATGCGGGACGGACATCCAGTGAAAAATCCTATCGCCATTAGCATAACGAAATGTAATATATATATTTTTTCAAATATAGGACTGTTATATCGTTTTATAGATACACCTCTCCTGAATCAAACCACGTTGTCCGATTTCAAAAAGGCTTTACAGCAACAGCAAAACATTAGATTATGTTAGAGGAGTATATCGTAAAAGTAGCCACATAGCCATTTTCCGACCAACCACATGCATCACAAATAACCAAAAAACAGCTAAATGTAGCACTAACCTTTGACAATCTTCATCAGATGACACTCCTAGGACATCATGTTACACAATACATGCATTCTTTTGTTCGATAAAGTTCATATTTATATATAAAAACAGCATTTTACATCGGTGCGTAACGTTGACTAACTATTTTCCCTCAAATGCATCCGGTAAAACAGCGCTACAATTTACTAAATTTCTATTCGAAAACATTTTTAAAATGTAATTTTGTCATTCTAAGATTTATAGATTAATATCTCTTGAAAGCACCTGTAATGCCAGATTTAAAAATAACTTTACTGGGTAATCACACTTTGCGATAAAAGGGGATGCGATACTCAGAAAATAGGCTAGCAATACAGGTCAGCGCCATCTTGGAACAATCGCATATCAAATCTAGTCTTGTATACTATTGTCAATAATCCCTTACCTTTGATTATCTTCATCAGAAAGCACTTCCAGGAATCCACAACAAATGTATTTTCGTTCGAAAAAGTTAATCCTTTATGTTCCAATAGCTTTATGTTCCAATAGCTTTTGGTGCAGCTGAAGGCTGCACCAAAAGTTCCGTCGTGCGCGGGACTCCTCTTTTGAAAAAATGCATTTTTTATTTTATTTAGGTTCGTTCAAACATGTCAAACGTTGTATAACATAAATCTTTAGGGCCTTTTTCAACCAGAGCTCCAATAAGATTCAAGGGGGACGATGGCATTGTCTTTCAAAACGTTTCGAAAGGGGAGGGTAGCCAGGGGCACCGGCGTCAAAATGGTGATGGCCCTCTCCGTGTGACCACGTTCCACAGCGTCTCATTCAGTCAGTTTTCACAGTAGAAGGCTCAAATCACTTTGTAAAGACTAGGGACATCTAGTGGAAGCAATAGGAAGTGCTCAATGAACCATTGCTCACTGTGTGATTTACAGGCAAGGTGATGAAGTTGAGTCCGCAATTCAGAATTCCACTTCCTGTTTCAATATGTCTCGGGGTTTTGACTGCCATATGAGTTCTGTTATACTCAGACACCATTCAAACAGTTTTAGAAACTTTAGGGTGTTTTCTATCCACAAGTATTAATTATATGCATATCCTAGCTTCTGAGTTTGAGTAGGAGGCCGTTTAAAATGGGCACGAATTTTTTTCAAAAATCGCTGTAGCGCCCCCTATCCTAGGCGACCGTCAAGAGGTTTTAAATAAAGGTGAAATAAAATTGTAAAAATAAAGATTATGAAAATTCAGAACCATCGATGGTGTGTCTAGACTTTGCTTCACTTGCTCCGGGGTGAAGCCTCCCCTAACTAGCCTACAGATGTAGGATCAGCGTGCGCTTTCCCAATCCTAACTAACTATTAGAGTGAAACATGCAAAAACTTCACCCTACACCTACTTCCTCGGACATCACGAACTAGGTTGACTTCAAGTTAAACTTTGTTTGGTGGCCGGTACATTCTGTTCTTTCCGAAAGAATAAAACAAAGTAACCAGCTAAACTACACAATTAAAAAAATAAATCTAAACTCACCTGATTCATTGTAGAAACTTTTGTTTGGTTATGGTTGATTGCAGAGTTCAGGAGAAGTTAACCAGATGATAAGGTTTATGTCTAGTCTACTGACCTTGTAGATTAGGGAGGTAGAGGACCGAGACGTTACATTTCAACACGTTACTCTCTGCCTAACACCATGCCCAGACCGGACGTGCGTGCAAATTGATTTTGTCCCCACACACTAAAAGCAATCACGACATGCAGGTTGAAATATCAAAAACTCTGAACCAATTATAATAATTTGGGCGACAGGTCGAACAGCATTAAACATTTATGGCAATTTAAATTAGCTAGCTTGCAGTTGCTAGCTAATTTGTCCTGGGATATACATTGACTTATTTTATCTGAAATGCACAAGGTCCTCTACTCCGACAATTAATCCACACACATAAACCGGTCAACCGAATTGTTTCTCGTCATCTCTCCTCCTTCCAGGCTTTTTCTTCCCGATCTCAGTTCATCTTTCAATCACCCACGTGGGTATAACCAATGAGATGGCACGTGGGTATCTGCTTCTATATACCAATGAGGAGATGGGAGAGGCAGGACTTGCACCGGCGTTCAGTGTCACAAATAGAACTGACTTCTATTTTGGCGCTTGGCAACGCAGACGCTCGTTGGCGCGAGCGAGCAGTGTGGGTGCAATGATTGAATAACATGCACGTTGTACATTTATTTTGCAACGCTCGCGTCAGTGTGGTCAGCAATGTAAAGTCACAAGAGAAAATGGAGAATAGAGACGGACTCCACTTTCACTGCAGTTCGACTGAAACATAGGACTTCGGCCAACATACAAATAATAGTCCAGCCGTAGGCTTCTGCTTGGCTCATTTTCAAAAGTTAACGTCCGATAGCATTTTAACATTCCTCCTTTGTTCCATCACGTTGTCTAGTCTTATACTCTGCACGGAGCGTCAAGTAAAGGGGGGGCTATAATACACAGAGCTGTTGTCTTGCGGCCTTGAAAGGGTCCTGCACTCCCCTGATAAAGACAGCTAACAGACCCGTAGTCCACTCCCACAGCAACAGGAATTTTGTGTTGTAGCAAATGTGTTTCATGAAATACATGCACCAGATGTTACCAGGCAGTATAACATGACGGTGCCAAAATCTTACCAATCCATGCATTATTCCACTAACTATGACTGAGTGCAAAACATGTTTTCCATCATGTATGTTTCAGAGTGCTGTGGGGGGGGGGCTTTGATAGGATATAAGAGTGCTGTGGGGGGGGGGCTTTGATAGGATATAAGAGTGCTGTGGGGGGGGGGCTTTGATAGGATATAACAAGAGTGCTGTGGGGGGGCTTTGATAGGATATAACAAGAGTGCTGTGGGGGGGGGCTTTGATAGGATATAACAAGAGTGCTGTGGGGGGGGCTTTGATAGGATATAACAGAGTACTGTGGGGGGGGGCTTTGATAGGATATAACAAGAGTGCTGTGGGGGGGGCTTTGATAGGATATAACAAGAGTGCTGTGGGGGGGGGGCTTTGATAGGATATAACAAGAGTGCTGTGGGGGGGGGCTTTGATAGGATATAACAGAGTACTGTGGGGGGGGGCTTTGATAGGATATAACAGAGTGCTGTGTGGGGGGGGGCTTTGAAGTGCTGTGGGGGGGGGGCTTTGATAGGATATAACAGAGTGCTGTGGGGGGGGGGGCTTTGATAGGATATAACAGAGTGCTGTGGGAGGGGCTTTGATAGGATATAACAGAGTGCTGTGGGGGGGGCTTTGATAGGATATAACAGAGTGCTGTGGGGGGGGGGGGGGGGGGCTTTGATAGGATATAACAGAGTACTGTGGGGGGGTTGATAGGATATAACAGAGTGCTGTGGGGGGGGGGGCTTTGATAGGATATAACAGAGTGCTGTGTGGGGGGGGGGGCTTTGATAGGATATAACAGAGTGCTGTGTGGGGGGGGGGCTTTGATAGGATATAACAGAGTGCTGTGGGGGGGGGGGGGGCTTTGATAGGATATAACAGAGTGCTGTGTGGGGGGGGGGCTTTGATAGGATATAACAGAGTGCTGTGGGGGGGGGGGGCTTTGATAGGATATAACAGAGTGCTGTGGGGGGGGGGGCTTTGATAGGATATAACAGAGTGCTGTGTGGGGGGGGGGGCTTTGATAGGATATAACAGTGCTGTGGGGGGGGGGGGGGGGGTGCTATCAAAGCCACAGCATTCCACAGATATGTGACCAACAGATCCATATCCATATTCCCAGTCATATAAAAACTATAGATAGGGGCCTAATGAATTGACGAATTTCCTCAAATGAAGTGTAACTCAGTAAAATCTATTAAATTGTTGCATGTTGAGTTTATATTTTTTGTTCTGTATACTTGGTTTTGTACACCAGCTTCAAAACACAATATTGTTGGTTATTGAAAATATATTTCACAGTGGTTTAGATGGTACAATGATTCTCTACCCTATGCGTGCTTCTTTTGTCACACTTTTATGCACATGGCCTCTTTTAACTTTCAGCATGCGACTTCACAGTGAAATGGTTGCTTACGAACCTTCCCAACCAAATACATTATTTTCATGTACACAAACAGCATAAAGGTCAATAGCATTTCGCTACACCCACAATAATGTTGTATGTGACCCATAGTATTTGTTTTGACCGTTAAACGTGTGCTGTGTAAAAGCAGGAAGTAGGCTACAAAGACCCCTTGTCTTAAATGTTTAAATGTATATAAACTTACCTGATTCATTGTAGATTCTTCCGTTTATGGTCGATTGCAGAGTTCAGGCGAAGTTAACCAGATGGGAATGTTTATGTCTAGTCTACTGACTTTGTAGATTAGGGAGGTAGAGGTCCGAGACTTTATATTTGAACATGTGGCTCTCTGCCAAAAATCACAAGACAAAAGAGCCGAAGCTTCGCCTTCACTTCCGGTGTTGTACAGAAAAGCCCCACCCCTGCCAGAATTCTACGCACTCAATTCTTCATTGCTGCGACTTGTTGCCAGTTTAGTCTACATTTCACTGATCTTAGTAGCAGAAATATTTTTTTTTTATTTGTGTCCTTCAAGGCAGCTGTCAATGATCATGTTAGGCTGCGTTTCATTTTAGATTTTTTTTATGTCGGTTTGATCGCACTAGTAATGTCTGTAGTTTTCGGTTTGGCTATTTGTTTCAAGTGTATTAGTCTATAAATACATCGCTTCGCCAAAAATCGTCATCTCTCCCATGTCTTATTCCAGCCCAGCCTCACATTCAATTATCAATTCGTGCGTTTTTGTGCAATTTTGTGTGCTTCAATTCGTTCGAAAATACACTAATTTGTGCTACTTAATTCGTGCGAAAAGACACGAATTTAACCAGTAGACGACACACAAGCCTTTGCAACAACCATAGACGCGATCACCTGTATTTCATTATTTATTTATTTTACGTTATGAATATATATATATATTTTTTAATCCCTATTAAAACATTGTGGTTGTATGCCTATATGTACTGTTTTCGACTTTTCAGTATAGTATGAATGTAAGCAATGCATGATGGGTAATGGTGTTTTATTTGGTTGTAGTTCCATATATTTCTTTCAAAATACAAACGTGTAAACCATTTTTATTGACCAGAATGTAACTGAAAATACAATGTCAGCCTTGTCATTGTCCATCAATACCAAAACATTTTTTCGTATAACATTTGGGGAAACGTAAAATTACCAAAACGTTAACCCGTAATAAAGCTATGGTGGAATTGTACTATGAGCTGGCTGAGTGTAAGCACCTTTTCACTAGAAACTTTCTTGTGTTCAAATTACCGTCAGTGCGAAATTGCTAGAAAGCTTTCGTATTTCCACTTGGCTGCACCTACCGTTATGAGAACGATAAATCAAGTGCAATACCTGCGTCGACCTGTGATGAGAGCAAAACACCGGAAAGCTTCTCCGCTACCGGAAAGTTACAAGAAGAACAAGAATGGTTACCTCATCCGGTCATGTGACATTTGTTGTTTATAGATTTTTCGCCCACACCAAATGTCTGGACCCTGGACAGATAACAGGTAGGTCGCCAGTTCGTCCCTTGTTGTCAGAAATACAGCATACATACACATTTGTTTAAAGTGTTTGGTTTAAAAAACGTGTTAAACCGGTAAGGAAGGTTACTTAAGGTGAATAAAGAAAGTTGCATAGACAACATAGAATGTGTGGATATTTTTGTTGCATTACTTGCGTATATTTGGATATCATTCTCACTTATTATTTTAGCCACCTATACATTAGGCTATATATTCCCCTTTTTCCTCTTTGCATCTTGAAAGAAATACACATTGCCACTTAATCTGTATTCATCTTGTGACTTCTCCTTGGAAGGACAGAGGGACCCTAGGAAGGACGTAAAGGAGTTGATGAAATCCTGTTAAGACAGACAATCAGGTGAGAGGAGGTCCTGACTAGTCTATAATCTAAATTGATCGAAACCTGTAGACACTGTAGCCTTTAACCTCTACGGGCCACGGTGGCAGTATTGAGCATTTTGAAAAAAATACGTGCCCATTTTTAACTGCCTCCTACACCAACTCAGAAGCTAGGATATGCATATTATTAACACATTCGGATAGAAAACACTCTGAATTTTCTAAAACAGTTTGAATGGTGTCTGTAAGTATAACAAAACTCATATTGCAGGCAAAAACCTGAGAAAAATAGATTTTAAAAAAATGAGAATTTTGTGGCTGTACTATTTAGTGTCATTGTTTATTAGATACCATAGTGAGAAAGGATTCAGTTCGCAACTCCTACGGATTCCACTAGATGTCAGCGATCTTTACAAAGTTGTTTGAAGCTTCCATGATTAACAGGGAGCAAATAAGAATGCATTGAAGTTGACGTCCGTGGGATGTCGTCACTTCCATTATGGCCTGCACCTGCGCAATCATGAGACACGGGACATTTTTCAAAAACGTTTTTCTAGACACAGGTGAGGTCGGGTTGAAACATTACTGATGTTTCACGTTAAAAATGGCTCTAAAGATTGATGCTAAACAACGTTTGACATGTTTGAACAAACATAAATAGATTATTTTTGTAACTTTTTAACTTTTTGCCGTGACTTCACACACCCCCCCCGCGCTACTTTTTAGTAGCCACCGAAGCGCTAACAACATGGAACAACTTGGAGTTCTTTGGACATCAATTATGAACTTTGTCAAAAGAAACCACATTTGTTGTGGACCTGGAATTCCTGGAACTGCCAATGGATGAAGATAATCAAAGGTAATGGATTATTGACAATAGTATTATTGATATTACATGGTTACAAGATGATGCTAAGCTAATTAGGCTAGCTTATTGTTCTTAGCACAGCACCTGGTTTATTGCAACTTGTGATTTCCCAGTAAAGTTATTTTGAAATCTGGCAAGACAGTATCATTTACGAAATGTTAAACTATAATTATTTGAATGACAATATTATAATTTACCAATGTTTTCGAATAGTAATTTTGAAAATTGTAACGTTGTTCACCGGAAGCATTTCAGAGAAGAAAAAAATCAGAATTTCACAGCTACTGTAAAATGCGGTTTTTGGATATAAATATGAACTTGATGGAACAAAAAATGCATGTATTGTATAACATAATGTCCTAGGAGTGTCATCTGATGGAGATTGTCAAAGGTTGGTGCATAATTTTAGCTGGTTTCTGCTTTTGGTGACGCCTGACCTTGAATTGAAAATGGATGTTTGTACTTTTGTGGCTATGTACTGTCCTAACATAATCTAACTTTATGCTTTTGCCGTAAAGCCTCTTTGAAAATCGGACAATGTGGTTAGATTAAGGAGATGTTTATCTTTTAAATGGTGTAAAATAGTTGATTGTTTGAGAAATTGAAATTATTAGATTTTTGATGTTTTGAATTTCCAGCCTTGCTAGCAATCCCGTCTCAGGGTTCATTGCTAACCCGTGGCCTCAACAGGACTGAAGTTGCACACATGTCATAGAACAACATGAACAAGGAAGTGACAGACTAATAGTGCATTGTTGGTAAATGGTGACAGACTGACTGATCTGCAAGTAATAATAGATATGTATTTGTTATGCAAAGTGATTTGTAGATCAGTCAGTCTGCATGTGGAGGAGGATGAAAACCTTTAGTGACGTGCAGGACATAGTAAAACACATGCTATCAATGACATGCAGCTTTTCTCATAGACAGGGGAGGTTACTACAGTCGTGGCCAAAAGTTTTGAGAATGACACAAATATTAATTTCCACAAAGTTTGCTGCTTCAGTGTCTTTAGATATTTTTGTCAGATGTTACTATGGAATACTGAAGTATAATTACAAGCATTTCATAAGTGTCAAAGGATTTTACTGACAATTACATGAAGTTGATGCTTAGAGTCAATATTTGCAGTGTTGACCTTTTTCAATACCTCTGCAATCCGCCCTGGCATGCTGTCAATTAACTTCTGGGCCACATCCTGACTGATGGCAGCCCATTCTTGCATAATCAATGCTTGGAGATTGTCAGAATTTGTGGGTTTTTGTTTGTCCACCCGTCTCTTGAGGATTGACCACAAGTTCTCAATGGGATTAAGGTCTTGGGAGTTTCCTGGCCATGGACCCAAAATATCTATGTTTTGTTCCCCGAGCCACTTAGTAATCACTTTTGCCTTATGGCAAGATGCTCCATCATGCTGGAAAAGGCATTGTTCATCACCAAACTGTTCCTGGTTGGTTGGGAGAAGTTACTCTTGGAGGATGTGTTGGTACCATTCTTTATTCATGGCTGTGTTCTTAGGCAAAATTGTGAGTGAGCCCACTCCCTTGGCTGAGAAGCAACCCCACACATGAATGGTCTCAGGATGCTTTACTGTTGGCATGACACAGGACTGATGGTAGCGCTCACCTTGTCTTCTCCGGACAAGCTTTTTTCCAGATGTCCCAAACAATCGGAAAGGGGATTCATCAGAGAAAATGACTTTACCCCAGTCCTCAGCAGTCCAATCCCTGTACCTTTTGCAGAATATCAGTCTGTCCCTGATGTTTTTCCTGGAGAGAAGTGGCTTCTTTGCTGCCCTTCTTGACACCAGGCCATCCTCCAAAAGTCTTCGCCTCACTGTGCGTGCAGATTCACTCACACCTGCCTGCTGCCATTCCTGAGCAAGCTCTGTACTGGTGGTGCCCCGATCCCGCAGCTGAATCAACTTTAGGAGACGGTCCTGGCGCTTGCTGGACTTTCTTGGGCGCCCTGAAGCCTTCTTCATAACAATTGAACCGCTCTCCTTGAAATTCTTGATGATCCGATAAATGGTTGATTTAGGTGCAATCTTACTGGCAGCAATATCCTTGCCTGTGAAGCCCTTTTTGTGCAAAGCAATGATGACGGCACGTGTTTCCTTGCAGGTAACCATGTTTGACAGAGGAAGAACAATGATTCCAAGCACCACCCTCCTTTTGAAGCTTCCAGTCTGTTATTCAAACTCAATCAGCATGACAGAGTGATCTCCAGCCTTGTCCTCGTCAACACTCACACCTGTGTTAACGAGAGAATCACTGACATGATGTCAGCTGGTCCTTTTGTGGCAGGGCTGAAATGCAGTGGAAATGTTTTTGGGGGATTCAAAGAGGGACTTTGCAATTAATTGCAATTCATCTGATCACTCTTCATAACATTCTGGAGTATATGCAAGTTGCCATCATACAAACCGAGGCAGCAGACTTTGTGAAAATTAATATTTGTGTCATTCTCAAAACGTTTGGCCACGACTGTATGTGAAGGAATGTGTTAGGATTGGAAGTTGCGTCTTTATGTTTCTTTTGAGATGGTATGGCCTCTGAGGACCCCCAAGACCAACTGGAGGAGGCCATTAACGAGGCAAAAAGGCTGGCTGAGGAGCTCAACCCAGAACGGGTAATGTAACAAGTCGTACATTACCGGTAATATAACCCCTATAGCTCCCATACGTGCATAAATATTCCCAACACAACCCCAGCACCACAGCGTTATGATTTATCATTGCTTTTTGTTTGTCAAAGTAGACCCCACATGGCACAAATGTGAATTTAAACGTAGACTCCGTGATATGACCTGAACACGGGCATCAATGGTATTGCCCATTGAGGCACAAGGGTGCACTTGTTAGCATCCTTGTGAACTTCTACACATGTTAGCTGTGTGAGTGAGCCAGAACGTGGGTCTGAACTGCAGGTGCCTTTCCTCAGCTGACAAATCACTTCACCTTATGTGTAAATAACAGTATTGCTTGTGCTCCATATGTGCACAAGCAAGCCATGCTTGTTGGAGACTTTTATTAGTGGGCCAGCCATGATAATTGAAATGCATTTTTTAGGAAAATAAGAAGAAAAAGACAAACAAGGGATTAGGTTCAGATGGAGACAAAGGGATGAGAGAGGACAGATTGTTCCTCAAACCAGGAAGGCAACTACATCCACTTCTGTTGGTTTCCTCCCGTCTAGGTGTTTAATTTTATTGGTCCCTGATCTGACTTTTTCCTTTTAAACATACTGTATCATAGCATATCAAACGTTTGTTGCCGTGCCATAGGCCGGTCTAATGCCATCTACCCACAGCACATAATACATTACATGCAGATCTGATCCCACCTTTCCCTGTCTCTAACTGTTGTCTGTCTCTGATGAAAATACATATTTAACGAAAGGAGAGTCAGAATTCCAGCAAATCTTTTGAATTAAAAAACTTTTTATTTCAATTTTTTTCAGCTCCAAGGGCCAGTACATCGAGAGCCAGACTAGTGCAACATTTTGGGCCAGTCACTGAGGAGGAAGAATCAGGTATTGATGAGCAATTGAATATATTAATCTATACAATTCCTTGTTATTCAGTGGCCTTGTAATTAATTTAGTGTGTTTTTATTCAGTAGTTGAAACGATAACAAAACACACTCCCCTCCCCTGTTTTGGTTAAAATTCTGAGTGATGGGGTTGGCGAAATGTAACCACTTTCAATTTATTGACAGAGCTATTATTGCAATAACTTACCATCAATGTAATTCAAATAATAGTTTTAACCATGTTTTAAGGCTATACAGTGTTTTTTTTTACATTTACTTTGTTTGCAAACATTGACTAAAACAAGCTTATAGTTTGGGTTCTGATGGGTTATGACAGTTGAATTAAACTAATGAGGCATTAATAAGTTATAATCTTCTAGAATCAATGGGTATATATCATTAATATAAATCCAAAAATGGCTTTATCAACTTCTGAAAGCCCCTTTTAAGTCTAATCCTTTTTTGCAGATCTTATTTTAGACACAAGGACCAGTGGATTGGAATCCACTCCAGTTTTAAACATTGATGAAGAAATAGGTATGTTTAAATTGTTTTACTTTCAAAATAGGGGTCATCTTGGTGTTACTGAATTATACTGCACTACATCTTATTTTGACAGTGATGCAACATTTTTTAAATGTGGCTCAAGTCTCCAGAATTTCAGATTTGAGATCAAATGTTTGATATGAGGTTACAGTACAGAATGTCAACTTTTATTTCAGGGTATTTTCAGACTTTTCTGATTTACCGTTTCGAAATGAAAACACTTTATGTCTAGTTGCAAGTTTTATTAGTCGTATGTACAGGACACTGATGGTAACACCATCCAACGAAATGCTTACTTGCAGGTAGCTTCTCGACAAAGCAATTCAAAATGCTGGAGTATAGAGACAAATTCAACATTTTAGAATCACTGTCCAAATACTTGTGTAGGGGAGTGCAATAACAACATCCTGGCAGAGCTTTTTCCTGCACATTTCCTTTAATATGAAGCAATCTGCCATTCCACATTATGGAATTAATCTTAGTTGGATTCATTCAAATCCACTATTGGAATGTTTACATAGTGTCGTTCCTTTAGCAACCACTGTCTGTAATTGTGGAAGCTGGAAGTATTTGCCTTTGAGGAGAGTTTACTCTGTCGTCAAAATACACCGAGTGTACAAAATATTCCTAGTATTGAGTTGCACTCCCTTTTGCCCTCAGAACAGCCTCAATTCGTCAGGGCATGGACTCTACAAGGTGTCGAAAGCGTTCCACAGGGATGCTGGCCCATGTTGACTCAAATGCTTCCCACAGTTGTATCAAGTTGGCTGGATGTCCTTTGGGTGGTGGACCATTCTTGATACACACGGGTAAATGTGGATCGTGAAAAACCCAGCATCGTTGCAGTTCTTGACACAAACCTTTGGACCTGGCACCTACTACCTGGCACCTGGCACCCTTTCAAAGGCACTTAATTATTTTGTCTTGCCCAGTCACCCTCTGAATGGCACACGTACACAATCCATGTCTCAGTTGTCTCAAGGCTTAAACGTCCTCCTTTAATCTGTCTCCTCCTCTTTGTCTACACTGAAGCGGATTTAGCAGGTGACATCAATAAGGGATCATAGCTTTCACCTGGTCAGTTTGTCAGGGAAAGAGAATGTTTTGTACACTCAGTGTGTTTTTGCTGTTTTAAGAACATTCAGAATTTCTATTCGACGATGGGATCAAGTTCTAGTGTTTGATATTCCAATTTAGACTTTCCTCAAGATTTTGGTCTGCCCTGTAATTGAATTTACTGTAGAATCAAAGCTGAGGTTTTTGGCTTGTCACACCATAGATTGTGCAGAGATATATTTGCTGTCACCTACTTACAGCCCTATGTGCGTTTTAATAGATTAATTATATAATATTCTTAATTTAATCCTTTTCCCATTTTTGTGTTTTCAAAAAAGCAATACTTCATCGAGAAATGAACATCCTCCTAGCTGACTTAGAAGATGCTGAGTGTTCAAATCCTGCTGTGCCTGGTGCATCACACAGTTGGAGTGTGAGGAAGGAACTCTCACAGGATAGGTGGAGGGAGTCCAGGCCTGAGATCGTAGATTCTCTGCTGGCTGCAGAGCATGCTTCTCAGAAGATCTGTCAGTCATGCAATGTGAAAAGGGCTATTCTGCCATGTAGAGACTGTCTGCTGAAACAGCTTTACTGCGAAGACTGCGATGTCTCTACACATGCAAAGTCCCCCTTGCACAACAGACAGTCCATGATGGAGGGGTTCTACACGCCCCGTCCTCCAACTACAGCCATATCTCTCCACACTGATGGAGGGGTTCTACACGCCCCGTCCTCCAACTACAGCCATATCTCTCCACACTGATGGAGGGGTTCTACATGCCCCTTCCTCCAACTACAGCCATATCTCTCCACGGTGATGGAGGGGTTCTACATGCCCCTTCCTCCTACTACAGCCATATCTCTCCACGGTGATGGAGGGGTTCTACACGCCCCTTCCTCCAACTACAGCCATATCTCTCCACGGTGATGGAGGGGTTCTACACACCTTCCTCCTACTACAGCCATATCTCTCCACGCTGATGGAGGGGTTCTACACACCTTCCTCCTACTACAGCCATATCTCTCCACACTGATGGAGGGGTTCTACACACCTTCCTCCTACTACAGCCATATCTCTCCATGGTGATGGAGGGGTTCTACACACCTTCCTCCTACTACAGCCATATCTCTCCACGCTGATGGAGGGGTTCTACACACCTTCCTCCTACTACAGCCATATCTCTCCACGCTGATGGAGGGGTTCTACACACCTTCCTCCTACTACAGCCATATCTCTCCACACTGATGGAGGGGTTCTACACACCTTCCTCCTACTACAGCCATATCTCTCCACGCTGATGGAGGGGTTCTACACACCTTCCTCCTACTACAGCCATATCTCTCCACGCTGATGGAGGGGTTCTACACACCTTCCTCCTACTACAGCCATATCTCTCCACGCTGATGGAGGGGTTCTACACACCTTCCTCCTACTACAGCCATATCTCTCCACGGTGATGGAGGGGTTCTACATGCCCCTTCCTCCTACTACAGCCATATCTCTCCACGGTGATGGAGGGGTTCTACACACCTTCCTCCAACTACAGCCATATCTCTCCACGGTGATGGAGGGGTTCTACATGCCCCTTCCTCCAACTACAGCCATATCTCTCCACGGTGATGGAGGGGTTCTACACACCTTCCTCCTACTACAGCCATATCTCTCCACGGTGATGGAGGGGTTCTACATGCCCCTTCCTCCAACCACCTCCATATCTCTCCACGGTGATGGAGGGGTTCTACATGCCCCTTCCTCCTACTACAGCCATATCTCTCCACACTGATGGAGGGGTTCTACACACCTTCCTCCAACCACCTCCATATCTCTCCACGGTGATGGAGGGGTTCTACATGCCCCTTCCTCCAACCACCTCCATATCTCTCCACGGTGATGGAGGGGTTCTACATGCCCCTTCCTCCAACTACAGCCATATCTCTCCACACTGATGGAGGGGTTCTACATGCCCCTTCCTCCTACTACAGCCATATCTCTCCACACTGATGGAGGGGTTCTACACGCCCCTTCCTCCTACTACAGCCATATCTCTCCACGGTGATGGAGGGGTTCTACACTCCCCTTCCTCCTACTACAGCCATATCTCTCCACGGTGATGGAGGGGTTCTACACACCTTCCTCCAACTACAGCCATATCTCTCCACGGTGATGGAGGGGTTCTACATGCCCCTTCCTCCTACTACAGCCATATCTCTCCACGCTGATGGAGGGGTTCTACACACCTTCCTCCAACTACAGCCATATCTCTCCACGGTGATGGAGGGGTTCTACATGCCCCTTCCTCCAACTACAGCCATATCTCTCCACAGTGATGGAGCACCTTCCTCCTACTACAGCCATATCTCTCCACACTGATGGAGGGGTTCTACACACCTTCCTCCTACTACAGCCATATCTCTCCACGGTGATGGAGGGGTTCTACATGCCCCTTCCTCCTACTACAGCCATATCTCTCCACGGTGATGGAGGGGTTCTACATGCCCCTTCCTCCTACTACAGCCATATCTCTCCACGGTGATGGAGGGGTTCTACATGCCCCTTCCTCCAACTACAGCCATATCTCTCCACGGTGATGGAGGGGTTCTACATGCCCCTTCCTCCTACTACAGCCATATCTCTCCACGGTGATGGAGGGGTTCTACACGCCCCTTCCTCCAACTACAGCCATATCTCTCCACGGTGATGGAGGGGTTCTACACACCTTCCTCCTACTACAGCCATATCTCTCCACGCTGATGGAGGGGTTCTACACACCTTCCTCCTACTACAGCCATATCTCTCCACACTGATGGAGGGGTTCTACACACCTTCCTCCTACTACAGCCATATCTCTCCATGGTGATGGAGGGGTTCTACACACCTTCCTCCTACTACAGCCATATCTCTCCACGCTGATGGAGGGGTTCTACACACCTTCCTCCTACTACAGCCATATCTCTCCACGCTGATGGAGGGGTTCTACACACCTTCCTCCTACTACAGCCATATCTCTCCACACTGATGGAGGGGTTCTACACACCTTCCTCCTACTACAGCCATATCTCTCCACGCTGATGGAGGGGTTCTACACACCTTCCTCCTACTACAGCCATATCTCTCCACGCTGATGGAGGGGTCTACACACCTTCCTCCTACTACAGCCATATCTCTCCACGCTGATGGAGGGGTTCTACACACCTTCCTCCTACTACAGCCATATCTCTCCACGGTGATGGAGGGGTTCTACATGCCCCTTCCTCCAACTACAGCCATATCTCTCCACGGTGATGGAGGGGTTCTACACACCTTCCTCCAACTACAGCCATATCTCTCCACGGTGATGGAGGGGTTCTACATGCCCCTTCCTCCAACTACAGCCATATCTCTCCACGGTGATGGAGGGGTTCTACACACCTTCCTCCTACTACAGCCATATCTCTCCACGGTGATGGAGGGGTTCTACATGCCCCTTCCTCCAACCACCTCCATATCTCTCCACGGTGATGGAGGGGTTCTACATGCCCCTTCCTCCTACTACAGCCATATCTCTCCACACTGATGGAGGGGTTCTACACACCTTCCTCCAACCACCTCCATATCTCTCCACGGTGATGGAGGGGTTCTACATGCCCCTTCCTCCAACCACCTCCATATCTCTCCACGGTGATGGAGGGGTTCTACATGCCCCTTCCTCCAACTACAGCCATATCTCTCCACACTGATGGAGGGGTTCTACATGCCCCTTCCTCCTACTACAGCCATATCTCTCCACACTGATGGAGGGGTTCTACACGCCCCTTCCTCCTACTACAGCCATATCTCTCCACGGTGATGGAGGGGTTCTACACTCCCCTTCCTCCTACTACAGCCATATCTCTCCACGGTGATGGAGGGGTTCTACACACCTTCCTCCAACTACAGCCATATCTCTCCACGGTGATGGAGGGTTCTACATGCCCCTTCCTCCCACTACAGCCATATCTCTCCACGCTGATGGAGGGGTTCTACACACCTTCCTCCAACTACAGCCATATCTCTCCACGGTGATGGAGGGGTTCTACATGCCCCTTCCTCCAACTACAGCCATATCTCTCCACAGTGATGGAGCACCTTCCTCCTACTACAGCCATATCTCTCCACACTGATGGAGGGGTTCTACACACCTTCCTCCTACTACAGCCATATCTCTCCACGGTGATGGAGGGGTTCTACATGCCCCTTCCTCCTACTACAGCCATATCTCTCCACGGTGATGGAGGGGTTCTACATGCCCCTTCCTCCTACTACAGCCATATCTCTCCACGGTGATGGAGGGGTTCTACATGCCCCTTCCTCCAACTACAGCCATATCTCTCCACGGTGATGGAGGGGTTCTACATGCCCCTTCCTCCTACTACAGCCATATCTCTCCACGGTGATGGAGGGGTTCTACATGCCCCTTCCTCCTACTACAGCCATATCTCTCCACGCTGATGGAGGGGTTCTACACACCTTCCTCCTACTACAGCCATATCTCTCCACACTGATGGAGGGGTTCTACACACCTTCCTCCTACTACAGCCATATCTCTCCACGCTGATGGAGGGGTTCTACATGCCCCTTCCTCCAACTACAGCCATATCTCTCCACGGTGATGGAGGGGTTCTACATGCCCCTTCCTCCTACTACAGCCATATCTCTCCACGGTGATGGAGGGGTTCTACACGCCCCTTCCTCCTACTACAGCCATATCTCTCCACGGTGATGGAGGGGTTCTACATGCCCCTTCCTCCTACTACAGCCATATCTCTCCACGGTGATGGAGGGGTTCTACATGCCCCTTCCTCCTACTACAGCCATATCTCTCCACACTGATGGAGGGGTTCTACATGCCCCTTCCTCCTACTACAGCCATATCTCTCCACGGTGATGGAGGGGTTCTACATGCCTTCCTCCAACTACAGCCATATCTCTCCACGGTGATGGAGGGGTTCTACACGCCCCTTCCTCCTACTACAGCCATATCTCTCCACACTGATGGAGGGGTTCTACACACCTTCCTCCAACTACAGCCATATCTCTCCACGCTGATGGAGGGGTTCTACATGCCCCTTCCTCCAACTACAGCCATATCTCTCCACGGTGATGGAGGGGTTCTACATGCCCCTTCCTCCAACTACAGCCATATCTCTCCACGGTGATGGAGGGGTTCTACATGCCCCTTCCTCCTACTACAGCCATATCTCTCCACACTGATGGAGGGGTTCTACACACCTTCCTCCAACTACAGCCATATCTCTCCACACTGATGGAGGGGTTCTACACACCTTCCTCCAACTACAGCCATATCTCTCCACACTGATGGAGGGGTTCTACACACCTTCCTCCTACTACAGCCATATCTCTCCACGGTGATGGAGGGGTTCTACATGCCCCTTCCTCCTACTACAGCCATATCTCTCCACGGTGATGGAGGGGTTCTACATGCCCCTTCCTCCTACTACAGCCATATCTCTCCACACTGATGGAGGGGTTCTACATGCCCCTTCCTCCTACTACAGCCATATCTCTCCACAGTGATGGAGGGGTTCTACACGCCCCTTCCTCCAACCACCTCCATATGTCTCCACACTGATGGAGGGGTTCTACATGCCCCTTCCTCCTACTACAGCCATATCTCTCCACAGTGATGGAGGGGTTCTACACGCCCCTTCCTCCAACCACCTCCATATGTCTCCACACTGATGGAGGGGTTCTACATGCCCCTTCCTCCTACTACAGCCATATCTCTCCACGGTGATGGAGGGGTTCTACATGCCCCTTCCTCCAACTACAGCCATATCTCTCCACACTGATGGAGGGGTTCTACATGCCCCTTCCTCCAACTACAGCCATATCTCTCCACGGTGATGGAGGGGTTCTACATGCCCCTTCCTCCTACTACAGCCATATCTCTCCACGGTGATGGAGGGGTTCTACATGCCCCTTCCTCCAACTACAGCCATATCTCTCCACACTGATGGAGGGGTTCTACATGCCCCTTCCTCCTACTACAGCCATATCTCTCCACGGTGATGGAGGGGTTCTACACACCTTCCTCCTACTACAGCCATATCTCTCCACGGTGATGGCAAATATGCACTTCATGAACAGGGTGTGTTTTAATTATTTTGGCGGCTGAATGTATTATGTCAAAGTTCAAATATATTCTTGTTTATTGTTGTATATAAATATTGTCCCTAGATTGTTTCTTACCATTGGACGTACCAGAGGTGATATGTGGTTGCCTGACAAGCACCATCCATGTTGGCCCTGGGAAACATATCATCCTCGTAGGAATAAATGCTATGTGCAATATCTACAAGAACCAAACTGTGATGTAGCAATGCTATGTAAAACAACATTAATTCAGACTACATTTTTTTCCTCAAGATCGCTACAATGTCACAGAGCCTGTGCTGACCTGTGTAACCGATGTGAAATGGCTAGTTAGTTAGCGGTGGTGCGCGCTAATAGCGTTTCAATCAGTGACGTCACTCGCTCTAAGACTTGAAGTAGGGTTTCCCCTTGCGTTGCAAGAGCCGCAGCTTTTGTGGCGCGATGGGTAACGATGCTTCGTGGGTGTCAGTTGTTGATGTGTGCAAGGGTCCCTGGTTCGAGCCCAGGTTGGGGCGAAGAGAGGGACGGAACCAACACTGTTACACCTGCACAACCTGCCTTAGCACCTGGACAGCAAACTTGGCAGATCTGATAAAGAATGGGTTCTGGCCTGCCACTGTCAACTGGGACACCATATACCAGGTAGATCTGTTCAGCTCTTTTGAGGAGCTGAAAGTGTCAGCGCCAGAAATGTCCCGTCTGGCGTTTATGCAGATTTTGGCAGGGTAACAATAAATTTTACTCAGCTTTACCAATGTCTGACTTCAGGTTAACTATGTTACATTTTGTTACAACACTTTGTGTAACATAATTTTATTTCCAGTACTACAACTACGTTAAAACTGCAGGTCTCTTGCTACAGTATGTGTTACCCTCCTGCACCACTGTCCCCTTATCTGTGCCCTTATCTGTGCCCCTTATCTGTGCCCCTTATCTGTGCCCCTTATCTGTGCTCCTTATCTGTGCCCCTTATCTGTGCCCCTTATCTGTGCCCCTTATCTGTGCCCCTTATCTGTGCTCCTTATCTGTGCCCCTTATCTGTGCCCCTTATCTGTGCCCCTTATCTGTGCTCCTTATCTGTGCTCCTTATCTGTGCCCCTTATCTGTGCTCCTTATCTGTGCCCCTTATCTGTGCCCCTTATCTGTGCTCCTCTTGCATCCAATATTTCCTGCTCTTTACAACATAAGTACCCGTCCTACTTTTGCATTGGCTTTCACCTACTTTGCTGTCAACACTATGTACTGGCCCTGCTCAAATCCAGTCAGCCATAGTCAATTATAGTATGTTTTGTTTATACTATTGTTGTATACTATTGTTGTAAGTTATAATTTATTACAGAAACCTTCACAGGCCCGATGTTCCTCCAGGAAGTGAGTGCAACTACTCACCATTGGAGATACGATGTTAATTTATAGATGTATTGTATTTCAGAGGAAACAGCTGAGAACATGGATGGTCCCCAGGTACTACAGAGAACAACTGAAGTCCTGTTTCTGAGCATCAAACAAAGGAAACAGAACCTCTACTGTCAGACAGGTTTGTTACATTTCATGAATATTGAATTGCACACACTTAATTTCTCTTTCATTTCAAAGCCTTGCAATTTAACAAATAATTCCATTCTCCTTTTGTTTTGATGACTGATGGATGAAAGAAAATACACCCTCTGCGCAGAAAGATATTGGAAGAAAAGGCCAAATTGACAGCTGCCATAGAGGAGTACAACACCCATGTACTAGATTCAGCAATACCATCTGCAGATGAGATCCTTTCCGCAGATCTTCATGCATGGCCTTGGGAGCTGCATGGACAATGTAAGTCGTATGTCTGTGTGTCACAATAACTATGTTTCTGTTTTGCTATCTGTGTTTGTTCAGTTGCGCAAACACAGACAGCACTGCCAGCACTGCCAAAGTTACAAATCCACATTGCATTCTTATGAATTTACAGCTGACTTACTCACAAAGAAAACAGCCTTTGACTGGGTGATGCTCCTGAGACAGCTGAAGGAGGAGGAGTTAATTGTCCTGAAGGAAGTCAAGCAGCGCTGGGAAAGCCTAAAGAGGGAATCCGAGAATGTGCAAGACCTTGCTTCACATGTGGCACTTGACCTAAGCAGGCAAAGTAGGGGAACTTTCATTAATATGTACAATTGATGTTGGCACCCTGTAATTGCTATTGTATTTAAGGAATACTTCATTGTATTTACCCAACACATTACGATTGTTGGTGTTAGGCTGGCAATTGAATCAGTCGGAAGCTGGGAGCAGAGGTCTCTTCTCCATGCTTCAGAGGAGAGTCAGCAGCCTCAGAAGACACCAGGACTCTGTCAAACTGATATACAGCAAAGCTATGGGCCAAGACACCTCCCTCCTAGAAAATAACTTGGGGGGTTGTCCCATCCTGAACAGGCCAGTTGCAAGTGACATACTCTTAACGATAATATTAGCAACACCGTATTATTATTAAAATTTGATGGGGGAAAAAATGAAAGTTATGCAGCCAGGTCTGACATAGTGGGAGAATTGTGAACATGCACGTATATATATCTGTGTTGTCACAGCGTTTGGCCACGTCGTCGGTTTGGTCGTTTGGTCAGAGTTTGTTTTGGTTATGTGCGTCGCAATGCCCGTGACGTAATAGACTATGTTTCTGAATTTTCTGATTACATTTTTAAACTATTCATACATTATTCTAGCGCAATGTTACTTTCATTTGAATGTCGTAAACATTGTCGGATTCTATTAAATAATTGATGTAAAAGATAAATTCTTATGTTACAAAACCCGGAAAAGTTGTGAACTATAAATGTGGCGCCATTTTGTAGTTTTTTTCCCAACCCTAACCGGTTTGTTTTTTATCAATATCTTCGCCAATATCATTCTAATTGATGTGTAGAATGATATGTACATTCATTAGGACATACATAACGCTGTACTGCATCAGCACATGCCAATTCAATGTCTAAAGTAGTGCACTTTTTGAAATGTGTTTTTCGTCAAAACTATTTCAGTTTGACATGTGTGATTCTTTTGATTTAATAAGGACCCCTTACTAAACCTTCATGTCAAATAACATTTACATTTACATTTAAGTCATTTAGCAGACGCTCTTATCCAGAGCGACTTACAAAAATAACGTTTGGATATGTTCATCTATTCTTGATTTAAAAAAATCATCAAAGTTTGGGGAAAGGTCAACTGTTGGTAGCGCTACTGAGCACCCCATGGCCACCAGGTATATGGGATTGCATAATTATGTTTAATTCATGCACAAAAAAAACAACAAAAACATATTTTTGGGGGGACTCTATGACGAGAGTTGAACTCTTACAAAGGTTTCCTAGGGGTGTATAAAGGTTCATGGCAGAAAACAAGTGTATGTATAGAAATGCTTATATAAACATTGTTACATCGATATTGATGCTTCTAGAAGTTCAAAAATAGACATTCAACAGTCTATATGTGGCCTTTCAACCCCTATACCCATTACCCACAAGGCCTTATAACCCCACCTCTATTGCCATGGTCCCCGGCACATCATATTCCTAATAAGCAACAATTATGAAAATTAATTCTCACTGCCTATTCAAAAAAAGCAGTTGTGAAATTATTTTGCTTTCACCTTCATTAAATATTTTCCGTGGACAACCAGCCTGGAGACCAAGCAGATAGACGGTCTGCCTCTATGCGCTAAACATTTTGCATGCCAATTTGACTCAGGGGTAGGCCTATATCCAACATATTTAATGCAGGTAAAGTAATATATGTAATAGCATTATATATATACTGTATATACAATCCATATATATGTAAGCTATGCTGATATACATGTAGTCCTATGTATTATAATATATAGCCTAGCTGCGCCTAGCCTATAATATACTTTGATATGAATTGTGAAGTTCAAGGTCAGTCGGCCAAAATGCTACATTCTCATCACTTTTGATGATTCTTTTCTCATTACTGAGACATTCACTAAGTACTAAAGTTGATCAGCCCAATCCACTGCTCATATCTAATGTATGCACATTGTACTATGTGCCTAGGCTTCTGGTCAAAAGTAGTGCACTTTCCAAGGGAATAGGGTGGCATTTGGAAAGAAATGATCCAGTTCCTATATCCATTGAACTAACATTCTTCCAGTAGAAAGACAGAAGGAAACAAGTGACCTTTAAGTCTGATTTGCTTGTTCCAAACAGAACGTTGTAGCTTTACTATATTGGAAAAGGCCCACGTGAAATGAAGAACTGTGTATGTTAACCTGTGCGCCTTTTCTAATAGTGCGCCGGCGTTTTATTTCAGGACCACGGACAGCTACTGTTAGTTAGTGCGGCAGAAATGCAGGGTATGCCGTGGCGAGGTCAGAACCACGGCAGTGGAGACTGGAGAGTGTCACTAACAACAAAAACGAAGACCACAAGATGATTTTTGCCTACTGTAAACATTGGCATTTCAAATCACGATATGAATGTGATCTTCAACCATCTGACCTACTACTGGCTGATTCATAGAGCTGATTTATGTTTGTTCTTTATTATATCAACTGATTGCTTCTGTATGGGGTGCTTTGGCTGAAAGACCAACACGTTTGATCTGGAGAAAAATAGACTATTAAACGTGCAAATTAACTGTCTTTAGTAAATATAATTGTATCTACTCCATAAGATAATCAGCTATGTGCATTGTGTTATAGAAATAGGCATAGACTAAAGGTAAAACATGAGTGAAATGAAACGTATATATTTATTAACATAGTAAAATGAATCAATACAAACATACTCAACTTCTGACTACTTTAATACACATCTGAATATATCACAATACCTTTGGTCCCCTAAAATGGGGGGGGGGGGTGTTTATGTACAAAATGTGCTGTAATTTCTAAACGGTTCATCAGATATGGATGAAAATACACTCAAATTAAAGCTGATAGTCTGCACTTCACCCTCATAGTCAATGTATAATTTCAAATACAAAGTTCTGGAGTACAGATCCAAAACAACAAATGTGTCACTGTTGCAATACTTGTGTAGCTCACTTTTATATGAAGAGTATCTAAATGCATATTCTCATGAAACTGATTGAGATCGAAATGGTTGGCATGCTGATGCTCCATGAATGTTTCAATGGTAAATCATGGTGAATTTGACCAACCATTATGATTGACAGTGATACATGTGAAGGGAGAGTGAGGAATACATTTGTGCATAAAGTAGGTTAAACTGGAGAAAGCGGTCCTCGGCCTTGATCCAGTCATCGTCCCATTTCTTGCCACTGTAAGACAAGAAAGAAAACATAAGGAATGTCATGTTTGTAAGCAGAAATAGAAAATAATTCATTCAATATGTAATCGTGAGCAAGGGGTTGCACCTATTCCTTTCAAAGGGTTTTATGATTTTTGGTTAAATCTAATCTCACAATGGTCAAGTGCCTTCTACTCTTAAATATAATATTTCAACTACATAAAGTACCTTGCAAAAGTATTCATACCCCTTGGATTTCGCCACATTTATTGTGTACAACGTTGGATGGAAATTGATTAAAAAAATAAATAATGTCAACAAGCAACTCAAAATGGTTGTACTCTAATGTCAAAGTGGAAGAAAATTTAGATTTTTTTTATAAAGGCATGCCTAAATTAGTTCACAAGTTAATTTGCTTAACAAATCACATAATATGTTATATGGACTCAATAGGGGTTAACATTATTTTGAATAACTACCCATACCTCTGTACCCCATACATAGAACATATGTAAGGTCCCTCAGTCAGGTATTGAATTTCGAGCAACAAAGACCAGGGAGCTTTCGAAAGCCTCATAAAGAAGGGCAGTGATTGGTAGATGGGTAACAATAACAAATCAGACATTGAATATATACTTAAGCACGGTCAAGTTAATAATGATGGTGTGGATGATGTATTAAACCACCCAGACACATCAAAGATAGTCGTCCTTCTGAACTGAGCTGCAGGACATGAATGCAACTGCTCAGGGGTGTTACCATGAGGCCACTGGAGATTTTACAGTTACAGGCTGTCATGGTAGAACAACTGAGGATGGATCAACATCATTGTAGTAACGCCACAATAATGACTTCAACTACAGTGAAAAGAAGAATACAATATACAGAAGAGAAAAACAATCTAAGCATGCATCTTGCATGCAACAAGGCACTGGAGTTAATACTGAAAAAACTGCAAAGGAATATACTTTCTGGCCTAAATGCAAAGCCTGTTTTCCACCAGACACTGGGAGAGGAATCCACCTTTCAGCAGTACAATAACCTACAACACAATGACAAATCTACACTGGAGCTGCTTACCAAGAAGACAGGGAATGTTCCTGAGTTGCCAAGTACAAGTTTGGACTTAAATCTGATTGGAAATCTATTGCAAGATTTTTCAATTGTTGTATAGACATGATCCCCAACATATTGACAGAGCTCGAAGAATTATAAAAGAATAATGTGCTAATTTTGCACAATCCTGGTGTGTTAAGCTCTAAAAGACTTACCCAAGAAGACTCTGTAATCACTGTCAAAGGCGTTTCCAAGGGCTCTGACTACTTTTGCAAGGCATTGTAACGTCCAATACCAAGGTACAGCCAAAACCATATGTATTTGGAGAGTGAAGCTAAAATGTGAAATTTGGATCTATATTCCAGAATTTAGTATTTTAAATAAAAGGTTTCATTTACTATAACTTTAATACACTTTAAGTGAATTTGTCCAAATACTTATGGCTTCTTAAAATTGGGGGGACTATATACATTTTATTTATTTTTTTATTTCACCTTTATTTAACCAGGTAGGCAAGTTGAGAACAAGTTCTCATTTACAATTGCGACCTGGCCAAGATAAAGCAAAAGCAGTTAGACAACATACAAAACACAGAGTTACACATGGAGTAAAACAACATACAATCAATGATGCAGTAGAAGAAAAAAAATAAGACTATATACAATGTGAGCAAATGATGTGAGATAAGGGAGGTAAAGGCAAAAATGCCATGGTGGCAAAGTAAATAAAGTATAGCAAGAAAAAACACTGGAATGGTAGATTTGTAGTTTGAAGAAAGTTCAAAGTTAAAATATAAATAATATGGTGCAAAGGAGCAAAATAAATAAAATAAATAATACAGTAGGGGAAGAGGTATGTAGTTTGGGCTAAATTATAGATGGGCTATGTACAGGTGGCAGTGATCTGTGAGCTGCTCTGACAGCTGGTGCTTAAAGCTAGTGAGGGAGATAAGTGTTTCCAGTAAGTGAACATAAAGTGATATCCTTTCTAAATTGTGAAAAGGTGACCTGTAGTATCTCCTCATATGAAACATTTGATTTTCAAATCTAAAATTCTGGAGTTTAGAGTCAAATTGTACATTTGAGCTTCACTGTCCAAATACATATGGTGTTGAGTGTGTACAGTATATCCTCAATACATATGGTGTTGAGTGTACAGTATATCCTCAATACATATGGTGTTGAGTGTACAGTATATCCTCAATACATATGGTGTGAGTGTACAGTATATCCTCAATACATATGGTGTTGAGTGTACATATCATCAATACATATGGTGTTGAGTGTACAGTATATCCTCAATACATAGTGTGAGTGTACATTATATCCTCAATACATATGGTGTTGAGTGTACAGTATATCCTCAATACATATGGTGTTGAGTGTACAGTATATCCTCAATACATATGGTGTTGAGTGTACAGTATATCCCATACATATGGTGTTGTGTACATTATATCATCAATACATATGGTGTTGAGTGTACAGTATATCCTCAATACATATGGTGTTGAGTGTACAGTATATCCTCAATACATATGGTGTTGAGTGTACAGTATATCCTCAATACATATGGTGTTGTGTACATATCATCAATACATATGGTGTTGAGTGTACAGTATATCCTCAATACATATGGTGTTGAGTGTACAGTATATCCTCAATACATAGTGTTGAGTGTACGTATTCCTCAATACATATGGTGGTGTGTACATTATATCATCAATACATATGGTGTTGAGTGTACAGTATATCTCAATACATATGGTGTTGAGGTACAGTATATCCTCAATACAGATGGTGTTGTGTACATTATATCATCAATACATATGGTGTTGAGTGTACAGTATATCCTCAATACATATGGTGTTGAGTGTACAGTATATCCTCCAATACATGTGTTGAGTGTACGTATATCCTCAATCATATGGTGGTGTGTACATTATATCATCAATACATATGTGTTGAGTGTACAGTTAATCCTCAATACATATGTGTTGAGTGTACAGTATAGCCTCAATACATATGGTGTTGAGTGTACATTATATCATCAATACATAGTGTTGAGTGTACATTATATCATCAATCATATGGTGTTGAGTGTACAGTATATCCTCAATACATAGTGTTGAGTGTACATTAGATCCTCAATACCATATGGTGTTGTGTACATTATATCATCAATACATATGGTGTTGAGGTACAGTATATCCTCAATACATATGGTGTTGAGTGTACAGTATATCCTCAATACATAGTGTTGAGGTTTCCAGTATATCCTCAATACATATGGGTTGAGTGACAGTATATCCTCAATACATATGGTGTTGAGTGTACAGTATATCCTCAAATACATTATGGTGTTGAGTGTACAGTATATCCTCAATACATATGGTGTTGAGTGTACAGTATATCCTCAATACATATGGTGTTGAGTGTACAGTATATCCTCAATACTATGGTGTTGAGTGTACAGTATATCCCATACATATTGGTGTTGAGTGTACAGTATCTCCTCAATACCATATGGTGTTGAGTGTACAGTATATCCATCAACATATGGTGTTGAGTGTACACGTATGATCCTCAATACATATGTTGTTTGAGTGTGACAGTATATCCTCATACATATGGTGTTGAGTGTACAGTATATCCTCAATCCTATGGTGTTGAGTGGACAGTTATATCCTCAATACATATGGTGTTGAGTGTTACAGTATATCATCATACATATGTTGAGTGTACAGTATATCATCAATACATATGGTGTTGAGTGTACAGTATATCCTCAATACATATGGTGTGTGTGTACTTAGAGTTATCCTATCAATACATATGGTGTTGAGTGTACAGTATATCCTCAATACATATGGTGTTGAGTGTACAGTATATCCTCAATACATATGGTGTTGAGTGTACAGTATATCCTCAATACATATGGTGTTGAGTGTACAGTATATCCTCAATACATATGGTGTTGAGTGTACAGTATATCCTCAATACATATGGTGTTGAGTGTACATTATATCCTCAATACATATGGTGTTGAGTGTACAGTATATCCTCAATACATATGGTGTTGAGTGTACAGTATATCCTCAATACATATGGTGTTGTGTACATTATATCCTCAATACATATGGTGTTGAGTGTACAGTATATCCTCAATACATATGGTGTTGAGTGTACAGTATATCCTCAATACATATGGTGTTGAGTGTACAGTATACACAATACATATGGTGTTGAGTGTACAGTATATCATCAATACATATGGTGTTGAGTGTACAGCTATATCCTCAATACATATGGTGTTGATGTGTACAGTATATCCTCAATACATATGGTGTTGAGTGTACAGTATATCATCAATACATATGGTGTTGAGTGTACAGTATATCCTCAATACATATGGTGTTGAGTGTACAGTATATCCTCAATACATATGGTGTTGAGTGTACAGTATATCCTCAAGTTCATTCTAGGAGATTAGTTGACGTAAACATACCACCCAGAGGCTTCCACCTCACTTTCTGCTCCTGTCCCTTATTATGCAACAAATACAAATGTCTGTTTGATTTTAAAGCTGCCCTATTGCTGAAATCGCTCCACAATGTCATGGTGGCTAAATCAGCTGTTTGAAGCTGTGTCCAAACCAAAGATAAAAGACTCAATAACAACACTAAGAACGGGAAGCATAGAAATAACGCACACTGTAGAACACATCTACCGCTTCTTAGACTTGCTTTCAAGTGGAATGATGATCTGTAACTAACATTTCTATGTGAATTTGGTCGGGCCACCCAAAAGTTACATGTTGCCACTTTAACTACAAGGTCTATGCACTGCAAGTTAACTACAATTGGTGTTGCACTAGGATTAGCCTGTAATGCAGTCACAGGAATTTCAATGTTCTGCAGATTTACCTCCATTGAAGTTCTATTGGCGAGAATGTTGAGAATAGGGAAAATCGTTTGCCCCGGATGCACTGGACACTCTGAAACAATAAATGCATGTATTTATTTAATCACCACCCACCAGAACATGAATAAAGTTAGCAGGACAGTCAATTGCATTATTCATTTTACATCTATGCCTAGCCTTAGACTACACTCTTAGAAATGGTTATTTGGCTGTCACCATAGGAGAACCCTTTTTGGTTCCGTGGAGAACCCTTGTTGGTTCCATGTAAACCCAATAGAGTTCTACCTGGAACCAAAAGGGTTCTACCTAGAACCAAAAAGGTTCTCCTTTGGGACAGCCGAAGAACCCTTTTGGAACCCTTCTTTCTAAGAGTGTACAGTATGCCTGCCTCCTGAAAAGTAGGGGACCATCAATCACTGAATTGTTTTATAATTTATTAAAAGGATAATTGAAGTTATTGACATCATTAACATTTATGAATAAACAATATAAGTTAGATACTAATTTCCCTTTTTTGCATGTGGTCATATTTCCTCTTCCTTGGTCCGGGGTTGGTCGAGGTTGGATGGGGTTGACTGTGTCATGCTCAGCGAGTTGGAGGGTTTTTTGAGGGTGACAGGACTTTCTCTCCATCTTCTTTGGTTTGGTTAGGGTGTAGCTGGTCTCCTGGGTGGTAGGGGTTATTGAGGGTTTAACCTGGTTGGGGATACGGGTGAAGCTGGTCTCCTGGGTGGTGGGGATATCGGGGGTTCAACCTGGTTAGGATGGGGGTGAAGCTGGTCTCCGGGGTGGTGGGGGATATCGGGGGTTCAACCTGGTTGAGGATGAGGGTGTAGCTGGTCTCCTGGGTGGTGGGGTTATTGAGGGTTTAACCTGGTTGGGGATCCGGGTGAAGCTGGTCTCCTGGGTGGTGGGGATATCGGGGGTTCAACCTGGTTGAGGATGGGGGTGAAGCTGGTCTCCTGGGTGGTGGGCGATATCGGGGGTTCAACCTGGTGAGGATGAGGGTGTAGCTGGTCTCCTGGGTGGTGGGGGTTGTGAGGGTTTAACCTGGTTGAGAATGGGGGTGAAGCTGGTTCTCCTGGATGGTGGGGGATATCGGGGGTTCAACTGGTTGAGGATGGGGGTGAAGCTGGTCTCCTGGGTAGTGGGGGATATCGGGGGTTCAACCTGGGTGAGGATGGGGGTGTAGCTGGTCTCCTGGGTGGTGGGGGATATCGGGGGTTCAACCTGGTTGAGGATGGGGGTGAAGCTGGTCTCCTGGGTGGTGGGGGATATCGGGGGTTCAACCTGGTTGAGGATGGGGGTGAAGCTGGTCGCCTGGGTGGTGGGGGGTATCGGGGGTTCAACCTGGTTGAGGATGGGGGTGAAGCTGGTCTCCTGGGTGGTGGGGATATTGGGGGTTCAACCTGGGTGAGGATGAGGGTGTAGCTGGTCTCCTGGGTGGTGGGGGATATCGGGGATTCAACCTGGGTGAGGATGGGGGTGTAGCTGGTCTCCTGGGTGGTGGGGGATATCGGGGGTTCAACCTGGTTGAGGGATGGGGGTGAAGATGGTCTCCTGGGTGGTGGGGGATATCGGGGGTTCAGCCTGGTTGAGGCTGAGGGTGTAGCTGATCTCCTGGGTGGTGGGGGATATCGGGGGTTCAACCTGGTTGAGAATGAGGGTGTAGCTGGTCTCCTGGGGGGCAACTGTATCAGACAGTTCTTGGGCAGCAACAGGAGGAGGGTTGGAGGGTTGTAGTGTGGGGGTATGGGTGTTGATTGCCACTGTGAAATAGAACACATTAAGGAAATGGGACAGACAAGTGGACAACTGTTTCCAATTGGCAGAGGTGAGCATGTATATTTAAGCAATAAGGCCCGAGGAGGTGTGGTATATGGCCAATATACCACGGCTAAGGGCTGTTCTTATGCATGACACAATGCGGAGTGCCTGAATACAGCTCTTAACCGTGGTATATTAGTCATATACCATAAACCCCAGAGGTGCCTTATTGCTTTTATAAACTGGTTACCAACGTAATTAGAGCAGTAAAAATACATGTTTTGTCATACGGTCTGATATACCAAGGCTTTCAGACAATCAGCATTCAAGGCTGGAACCACCCAGTTTATAAATAAACTTCTACACAGGATATGTGAAAAGAATGTGTTGAAATGTTGCTTGCCTGAACCAACTCCTCTACTTGAATAATAACAATAATGTATACATGAAACACACAGCTTTACAATTGTAGAAACTAACAAACAATCAATAATCTAACTAAACAACAATAAGAAAAACATGCATAGGTGCATTGGGCCTATCATATCCCTAAGCTAGAAATGCAGAAATCTTTTTAGAGGAAAACATAATAAAGCTTACCAGCTTGTTTGCTGCATTAACTAAGGTTGCATATCTTCCATGTTTCATTGTCTTATTTGCCCATTCATCTGCAGCCTTCATTTTTTTGGGCCTCTAACTTGACCTTTTGTCACAGTATCCAATGAAGGTGGCGCCCCTCCTCGGTCGGGCGGCGCTCGGCGGTCGTCGTCGCCGGCCTATTAGCTGCCACCGATCTATGTTTCTGTGTCTTTTGGTTTTGTCTGTCTATCCCGCACCTGTTTCGTGTCTGTCATTAGTGGGGGGTTATTTAGTGTGTATTTTCAGTTTGGGTTCTCGTGCGGGATTGTTTATTGTCCACTCAGGACAGTTGTGTGTGTGGCCTGTTTTCCTGGCCTGTGTCAGATTTATTGCCGGGCTGCGCCCCGTGCGCTTTTTCCTCGTGTTTATTTTGGGAAGGTGTTTTCCCTGGCGGACGTTATTGAGCGCCCTGTGCCTTTTCGGCTATTGTGTTTTTTCCTGTGGCATTAAAACACTGTTGCTCCGGCCCTCTGTCTCCTGCGCCTGATTCCGCATCTCCACTGGTCCTAAAATTCCGTGACACCTTTAGTTGTATTGTTGCACCACAGAACTTGCACTTCTTTGATGCTCCTCCTATTGATGTGTTACAACTAGGACACAGTTTACGGCTGGAGCCAATCTGCATGAAAGGTGGATACAAAAGTATCAGAAAGAATAGCCCTATACACAACTTTGACTGATGGAATGCACCAGGGAGGTCCACTGGCAATGGCCTTGAATTGACAAGGAGAACTAGATTGTGAGATAAAAACTATACTAACAATAGCAATTAATAAAGAGAGTTTGGCCAGCTAAGGAGCTGACGTTGAGTTTGCATTAAACATCAAGCCCTGACCCTTCTCAAAGCCACTAAAGTGCTGTGTGTGTTTGAAGGTGACATGGGTTTCAATGACTCAATCATATGGGTCAGATCTGATAATGGGCCTCGTCTAGTAATAAAACTAAGCCTGAGGCTTTAACCTGCCACACTGTAACGTAATGTGTCATACTAACTGTTGACTACTATTGTAACCTAGATGTAGGCTACCTGCCATAGCCTCAGGAGCACAGTGCAATGAGTGTCGTTAGTTGGCAGATGAAACAGTACCTGGGCCACTGGGATTTGGTTACTTATTTTAAGATACCATTTTTGAATAATCTCCTCCAGTTGGTTTGCATTTTAAAACTACAACCTGGTTTGTGTTTGAAAACACAAGAAATGGGAAGAAAGCTGAATTAAAAGAGAAAAAGTTTCCAGTTAAAATGCAGCCAGAGGATAGATCAAGAGATCTATCAGCCGTAGGTCTGAGTGGTCTGAAGAGAAGGGTGGTAGGTGTGGGTCTGAAGAGAAGGGTGGTAGGTGTGGGTCTGAAGAGAAGGGTGGTAGGTGTGGGTCTGAGTGGTCTGAAGAGAAGGGTGGTAGGTGGGGTCTGATTGGTCTGAAGAGAAGGGTGGTAGGTGTGGGTCTGAGTGGTCTGAAGAGAAGGGTGGTAGGTGTGGGTCTGAGTGGTCTGAAGAGAAGGGTGGTAGGTGTGGGTCTGATTGGTCTGAAGAGAAGGGTGGTAGGTGTGGGTCTGAGTGGTCTGAAGAGAAGGGTGGTAGGTGTGGATCTGAGTGGACTGAAAGGTGTGGGTCTGGGTGGTAGGTGTGAAGTCTTTATTTGGAGCTGCAAAGTAAACAGAATAGAACAGGTTTAAAATTGTATTTCACAGCTGTATATGTAGGACACCTATTTTAATAAAAAAAATGTAACTGAGCAGTAAAATGTACTTAATTTGTAAGCGGATTACATCACAAAAACTACAGGTGGTGAACAAAAATGTAAATAATGTGAATGATGGGTTATAAAATGACCATTGGATAGATACACATTCACTGTGGATGGGAGCATTGCTGTCTGGTGGTCCCAATTCATCCATTGTTTGGAATTGTTTTCTCCACAAGATCTAAAACTGTCTTTAGAAAGGCTTTGCAAAGACAAGTTGAACTAGCTCTATTAGACAGGGGTGTCAAACTCATTCCACAGAGGGCCGAGTGTCTGCGGGTTTTTGCTTTTTCATTTCAAATCAACACCTGGACAACCTTACCAGGTGAGGGGAGTTCCTTAGTCATTTGTGACCTTCATTATCAATCAAGGGTGGAGAAAAAACCTGCAGACACTCGGACCTCCCATGGTAGGAGTTTGACACATGTGGATTAAAGTCATTAACCACTCAAACTAGTTTAATCAGGTGTGTAGATGTTGCCTAGAACAAAACCTTGCGCCCACCATGAAACTCCATAGACTGTAGCCTAGCTCGCTAGCTAGCTAAAGCTAGCTGAAACTGTTGAGTAGGCCTTTGGCTAAGATTTTGATTGAAAACCTTGACAGATCAGTGAAAATGCATAGTGTTTGAGAAATGTCGTAAAAAGCAATAAATCAATCTCCATAACATTACATACTAGCGATTACAACCACATGGTTTATTTGCATACTTCACTTACCCGGGAAAGAGAATGATCTCATGGGAGGATCGGGTACGTTCCAAGTTGCCCTCTTTGTTGAAGTCATGATGCGCATTTGTGTAGTAAGTCAAATTACACAGATTCTGCACAGAATAAGAATATACATTCAAACTGCCTGGAAAGCGTTTCTCATATTAATTGAATTTGGTATTCTTATATAACTGAACACAGAAAGTACCTCCCCTGCAGCCGATTGTGTTGACGAGCTGGAACGCGCTCCGCATTACGTTGGGTTGAAGTTGCCTATGTACAATACTGATCTTGGGTCAGTTTTCCGTTATTTTTTCGTACGACTTGGGGAGAGAAAGCAACATCACCCGCAAGGGTTTTGATCGGCCAACATATGTTTTCTGACTGCAATGAGCGCAACACCCAAAAATATTAAGGGAAATCAAGCACAGAAAACAGTATTTGCCATTGATAATGTATTTAAATGTTCCCTGGCAAAGATCCCAACGAGTGCCATTACATGGAGTAATCTCTGAACGGTTTCAAAATGCCTACCTGTTGAATAGCATCTTGTCTGCAGCAAATAAATGTATCGGAAGAGTGGAGTGGAAGATTAAATACAATTCTTTCAATGGAAAAATCACCCATAAAATAAATCTGAAGACAGATGTAGGCTATGTAGGTAGGCTGCTATTACACATACTAATGCCTCGTTCAGGTACTATCGGAGTTCTCGGGAATTCCTAGTTCCGACTGGGAGGTTTCACTTGAATGACCCTCCAAATAGGAATTACAAGTGGGAAATGAAAAATTATGTGGCCAATCTTATTGGTTTAAGAATTTTTCAGACTTCAAAAGCACTTGAACACAATCATGTCGGAGTTACAACTTCCCATTTCCCATGAGAACGTGAAGCCAGCATAATACTGCATTCAAGGGCTAGTCGGTACTAGGAAACTGACATTTCTGACTTGTTAACTGGTTGAACGCGTTACAGTAGCCTAAGTATATAACATGAGTGACATGACCGTAATAATCATAATGGAAAGGCCTTGGATGTGCCATAAGTGTAAGCCAACATAATTCATTATTTTACATGAACCTGTTTAACATGTAATAAATGGGTTATGAAGAAAATCGTGTACTGTTGCCTACATGACAAAAAGGCCTTCTGATTACAAGTGCACCAGTGTCCAAAGTATTAAGCGAAATCAAGCACAGAAAACAGCATTGGTTTTAATAAAACTAATTTTTCCCACGAATTAAGTCGCACGTAGATGTGCGTCTTTTCTCAAATTCTGTTCAGCAAGTCTAAACAGTACATATAGGCATACAATGACACATTTTAAAACATGGTTAAACAAAGAAAACATTTCTGTATATTCCTAACGTTGAATTGGTGTTACGTGAATTTAAGTTATCAATGTTCTTAAACCGAACTTCAATTAAACTACTCAGTCTGCCCCCCCCCGGACTGTGTAAGATTCTGGTTAAATGACGCAGACGGAGAACCAGCCCACAATGGTCAAAACGTTTATTTATGAGAGCTCTGGAAATCCTTACATTGGACAAAGCCTTTTATATTAACACACACACACACACACACACACACACACACACACACACCAGTAGAGAACTCCACCCCGTTTTAGGCGGCTGTATTTTTCCACAGTACACATACATTCCTTATCAACCTTGCTACCTGTCTTCTAATCTCCTGCCCACTAGCCGTTCCCAGGCCGTTGTTACTCTCCCTAACTTAGGGAGGCCTCTTCTGTTCTTCCCAAGGTCGTCTTATCAACTCTGCCCTGCTCATTTTAACAGTGTCTTATTCACACAGTATTGGAATATAGTTTTTAACCCATTATTATAGCCTTATTTCCAATACATTTCAAACAGGTTATAGGGTTCTGAGTGAAATCATTTAGTCAAACCTTTAATCATACAATTTCCATTACAATTAGCCAACAGGTTAAAACCTGTTGGGGATACCCTTTCCCGTTCAGATCCCGTTAACGGGATTGCTTGACAAGATACATCGCGCGAAATTCAAAACAGCAAAAATCGAATAATTTAATTTCTCAAACAATCAACTATCTTACACCCTTTGAAGATAAACATCTCCTTAATCTAACCACGTTGTCCGATTTCAAAAGGCTTTACGGCGAAAGCATAAAGTTAGATTATGTTAGGACAGTACATTGACAAAACATTACACACAGCTATTTTCAATGCAAAGACAGGCATCACCAAAAGCAGAAAACCAGCTAAAATGATGCACTAACCTTTGACAATCTTCATCAGATGACACTCCTAGGACATTATGTTACACAATACATGCATTTGTTGTTCTATCAAGTTAATATTTATATCCAAAAACAGCATTTTACAGTGGCGGTAAAATTCAGAAAATATTTTTCCTCAAATGCTGCCGGTGATCAGCGCTACAATTTACAAAATTACTATTCGAAAACATTGATAAATTATAATATTGTCATTCAAAGAATTATAGATTAACATCTCGTGAATGCAACCGCATTGCCAGATTTCAAAATAACTTTACTGGGAAATCACACACAGAAAAATAGGCTACGCGATACAGGTTAGCGCCATCTTGGAACCATCTAAAATCAAATATACTATTGTAAATATTCACTTACCTTTGATTATCTTCATCAGAAGGCACTTCCAGGAATCCCAGGTCCACAACAAATGTAGTTTTGTTCGAAAAAGTTAATAATTTATGTCCCAATAGCTCCTTCTTGTTAGCGCGTTCTGTAGACTACTCAAAATGTACAAAGCGCGCGGGACTTGTCGCCACGAAAGAGCAAAAAAATAATATTTACGTTCGTTCAAACATGTCAAACATTGTATAGCATAAGTCTTTAGGGCCTTTTTCAATCAGAACTTCAACAATATTCAAGGCGGACGATTGTATTGTTTTATAAAACGTTTCGGAAAGAAAGGGTCCCCACATGCATGCGCGTCATAGTAGACATGGCCATCCGCCTGTGACCTAGTTTACAGCCTTCTCGTTCGGTCAGTTTTTACAGGAGAACACTCAAACCACTTTGTAAAGACTGTTGACATCTAGTGGAAGCCTTGGGAAGTGAAAAATGAATCCTAACTCACTGTGTGTTTCAATGACAAAGGCTTGAAGTGATTCCACACGTCAGATTTTCACTTCCTGTTAGGATTTGTCTCAGGGTTTTGACTGCCAGGTGAGTTCTGTTATACTCACAGACACCTTTCAAACAGTTTTAGAAACTTTAGAGTGTTTTCTATCCAAATCTACTAATTATATGCATATTCTCGTTTCTGGGCAAGAGTAGTAAACAGTTTAAATCGGGTACGTTTTTTATCCGGCTGTGCAAATACTGCCCCCTATCCCCAACAGGTTTTTAAGAAGAACAACAAATGAAAAATAAACTATCGCGTCTATATGGTAGTTGCAAAGGCTTGTGTGTAGCCTACTAGTTAAATTTGTGTCTTTTCTCACGAATTAAGCCACACAAAAACGCACGAAATTTGCTGAAATGCATTATGTACATATTTTCGACTAGTAGTTGTTCTGAAATGTTTATTGCTTGCCTACATTTTACTCCCTCCTCCATATTTAATATAACACACAAACATTAATTATTAATTTCGGTTGCCTATCCTGACGTGAAGTTTGTTCTATAGAAAGTATTTGACTCTGATGTGTGCCACAGAAAGTATTTGACTCTAGTGACAAAATTAAGGAAATTAGAAGGGGGGAGGGTTTCGGCAAGGCCATTTATTTTCAATGACGGCCTAGGAACAGTGGGTTAACTGCCTTGTTCAGGGGCAGAATGACATATTTTTATCTTGTCAGCTCGGGGATTTAATCTTGCAACCTTTCAGTTCCAAGTCCAACGCTCTAACCACTAGGCTACCTGCCGCAGTTGCAAACCGTATTCTGGCTTTTTTTTATGGTGGTTTTGGAGCAGTGCCTTCTTCCTTGCTGAGCGTCCTTTCAGGTTATGTCGATATAGGACTCATTTTACTGTGGATTTCTTTTGATTTTCCCATGATGTCAAGCAAAGAGGCACTGAGTTTGAAGGTAGGCCTTGAAATACATCCACAGGCACACCTCCAATTGACTCAAATGACGTCATTTAGCCTATCAGAAGATTCTAAAGCCATGACATCATTTTCTGGAATTTTCCAAGCTGTTTAAAGGCACAGTCAACTTAGTGTATGTAAACTTCTGACCCACTGGAATTGTGATACAGTGAATTATAAGTGAAATCATCTGTCTGTAAACAATTGTTGAAAAAATGACTTGTGTCATGCACAAAGTAGATGTCCTAACCGACTTGCCAAAACTATAGTTTGTTAACAAGAAATGTGTGGAGTGAAGTGGTTGAAAAACAAGTTTTATTGACTTCAGCTGTTTAACTTTGCTTTAGCTAATGAATAACGGCTTATTGGTAGGCCTCTATTTGGTCGTAATTTTCTCGTGTTAAGCCTAACATTTCACGAAGCTACACACGCTGTCGCAATGCTGCAATTGTTAGACTGCTGCCTGGTGGCAATAATGCCATTACTTGTTCAGTAATTAAAGCTGGACATTCAAGCATTGCAGATTTTGTCCATGCAACAGCATACTAATCAGCTACCAATTGATTACATTTTTTTTTAAATAATATACAACTGTCCTGTAGAGGCTACCGGAACCTGCATGACATGAGCCGTCCTCGTGCTCTCTCCTATGGAACGCCGTTTGGTTCTTTGAAGACCCAAAGACCCAAACGGCGTTCCATACTCTCCCAGCTGTGCGTAAAACCAGTCTATTAATGTCAAATAATACTGTCAGTATGCCCTCAAAACATTAGCTTACTAGGGATTGTTTCATTACTTAGTTATCATTTCATTATCATTATTTATCTATAGCTACAGTGCCTTCAGAATGTATTCATACCCCTTGACTTATTCCACATTTTGTTGTGGTACAGCCTGAATCCAAAATGGATGATATATATATATATTTCTTCATCTACCAATAGGTGCCCTTATTCGCAGGCATTGGAAAACTTCCCTGGTCTTTGTGGTTGAATCTGTGTTTGAAATTCACTTCTCGACTGAGGGACCTTACAGATAATTGTACAGTATATCTGGGGTACGGAGATGAGGTAGTCATATAAAAATCATGTTAAACACTATCATTGCACACAGAGTGAGTCCATGCAACTTATTATATGACTTGTTAAGCACATGTTTACTCCTGAACTTATTTACGCTTGCCAAAACAAATGAGTTGAATACTTCTAAACTCAAGACATTTCAGCTTTTAATTTTAATTAATTGTAAAAGAATTTGAAAACATTATTCCACTTTGACATTTTGTGGTATTGTGTGTATGCAGTGGTGTAATGTACTCAAGTAAAAATTAAGTAGTTGTTTTTGGGTATCTGTACTTTACTATTTATATTTTTGCCAACTTTAATTTTACTTCACTAGATTCCTAAAGACAATAATGTACTTTTTACTCCATACATTTTCCCTGACACCCAAAAGTACTCGTTACCTTTTGACAGGAAAATGGTCCAATTCACACACTTATCAAGAGAACATCCCTGGTGATCCGTACTGCCTCTGCTCTGGCGGACTCACTTAACACCAATGCTTAATTTGTAAATTATGTCTGAGTGTTGGAGTGTGCCCCTGGCTAACCGTCAATAAAAAAGAAAAAGAAAATTGTGCCGTCTGGTTTGCTTACTATATAAATTTGAAATTGTTTACACTTTACTGTTGATACTTAAGTACATTTAAAACCAAATATTTTTAGACTTTTACTCAAGTGGTATTTTACTGGGTGTCTTTCAATTTTACTTGAGTCATTTTCTATTAAGGTATCTTTACTTTTACTCAAGTATGCCAATTGAGTACTTTTTCCACCACTGTGTGTATGCCAGTGACCAAAAATCTAAATGTTATCAATTTGAAATTCAATAATTTATTTTTACCTTTATTTAACTAGTCAAGCCAAATTCTTATTTACATCAACGGCCTACCCTGGCCAAACCCGGACGACGCTGGATCAATTGTGCGCCAATCACAGCCTGGAATCGAACCAGAGTGCTCGCACTGAGATGCAGAGCCAAAAACAACTGGCAGCGGCGGGATTCGAACCCGCGCCTCCGAAGAGACTGGAGCCTTAATCCAGCGCCTTAGACCGCTCGGCCACGCTACCGATAAATTGTATTAGGTTGAAGATAATCTATATCCATGAAAACCGGATGTTTCCGGGTTTTTTCTTTACCCATTCCGTAGAAGGTGATAGTGTATATATAAGAAGTGTGATAAAAAACGTACTGAAATGATTTGTTTTGATATTGTTTGACAGAATCCTCTTTGCGTTACCCAATGCAGCCAGCAGATGGCGATGTGAGGAGGTCTGCTGTACGGAGAAAGAAGCTCTGGGGCTGAACATTGTCGTAAAAGAGGAGCTTAATTACAGTTAAAGGGGAGGAAGAAACTTTCAGAATGAAAAAGGAGGAAGAGGAGGCTATCACATTGAAAGAAGAGGAGGATGTTACAGTCACAGTGAAATATGAGAAATAACCTTTTGGAGTGAAAGAGGAAGAGGGGATAGAGGCTGTAACAGTGGAAGAGGAGGTGGTAGAAGCTTTCAGAATGAAAAAGGAGGAAGAGGCGGCTGTTTCAGTGAAAGACAAACCTTTTTGGGAGGAAGTGGAGTCTATCTCAATAAAAGAGAAGGTAGAAGACGTTCTGGGAGTGAAAGAGGAGGAGACAGAAGATCTTAACACCAGTGAGTACTGTCTAACAGGGGCACAAACTATGCCGTTGTTGAACTAATGTGTGGTTTTAAAGGGCATTCTACTGAAGTTCTACACTTGAATATGTTGTTCAGTACTGTAGGAATTGTTAACCTCTCTGGCGCATGTGGGACGAATTCGTCCCACCTACGTAACAGCCACTTCAATCCAGTGGCGCGATTTTTGAATCGTTTGAAATACTATTACTTCAATTTCTCAAACATATGACTATTTTACAGCTATTTAAAGACAAGAATCTCGTTAATCTAACCACACTGTCCGATTTCAAAAAGGCTTTACAACGAAAGCAAAACATTAGATTATGTCAGCAGAGTACCCAGCCAGAAATAATCAGACACCCATTTTCAAGCTAGCATATAATGTCACATAAACCCAAACCACAGCTAAATACAGCACTAACCTTTTATGATCTTCATCAGATGACACACCTAGGACATTATGTTATACAATACATGCATGTCTGTTCAATCAAGTTCATATTTATATCAAAAAACAGCTTTTTACATTAGCATGTGACGTTCAGAAAAAGCATACCCCCGCAAACTTCCGGGGAATTTACTAACAGTTTGCTAAATTACTCACGATAACGTCACAAAAAGCATAACAAATATTTTAAGAATTATATATACATTACTCCTCTATGCACTCGATATGTCCGATTTTAAAATAGCTTTTCGGATGAAGCACATTTTGCAATAATCTAAGTACATAGCCCGGCATCACAGGGCTAGCTATTTAGACACCCACCCAGGTCAGCCTCCACCAAAATCACATTTCCTATAAGAAAAATGTTCTTACCTTGCTTGTTCTTCGTCAGAATACACTGCCAGGACTTCTACTTCAATAACAAATGTAGGTTTGGTCCCAAATAATCCATCGTTATATCCAAACAGCGACGTTTTGTTCGTGAGTTCTAGACACTATCAGAATGCTACATCACGGTCCTTGCGCATGGCGCATTGGCGTGACAAAAAATGTCTAAATATTCCATTACCGTACTCGAAGCATGTCAACCGCTGTTTAAAACCAATTTTTATGCCATTTATCTCGTAGAAAAGCGATAATATTCCGACCGGGAATCTGCAATGAGCCTAAAGAGCCGAATTAAATTTCTCCACGGGGGCGAATCGTGCACGCGCCTCATTCAAAGGTCCTCTGAGCAGCCACTACCAAAGGCGATAATGTGTTTCAGCCTGAGGCTGCCTCGTCAACCTTCAGGTTTTTCGCGGGTTCTGAGAGCCTATTGGAGCCCTGGGAATTGTCACGTTACAGCTAAGATCCTTACTTTTCAATAAACAGATGCAAGACGCACGACTCCTTGTCAGACAGGCCACTTCCTGCATGAACCTTGTCAGGTTTTTGCCTGCCATAGGAGTTTCTGTTATACTCACAGACACCATTCAAACAGTTTTAGAAACTTTAGGGTGTTTTCTATCCAAACCTGACAATAATATGCATATTCTAGCTTCTGAGTTGGTGTAGGAGGCAGTTAAAAATGGGCACATATTTTTTCCAAAATTCTCAATACTGCCCCCTACCCCAAACAGGTTTTAAAGGAGAAATCTGCGATTGGTACATGCATTTTTTTTACTTTTAAATTATTGATACTTTATTTACAACAAAATTAATTTTGTGAAGTCAGCGGGTAAATATCTTTCCACACTGGGTGTTGTGAATTGTTTAGACACTACTGCACTGTTGGAGCTAGGAACACAAGCATTTTCTCTACACCGGCAATAACATCTGCTAAATACGGGTACGTGACCAATACATTTTGCAAAGTCGAATTTGAGTTTGTGCACACGCGCACTTCAGAGGAAAATATGCAAATGCACCAAATGGGATCTCGCTAGCTCCTGCTTGACTTTGCCCACCTTCCTTGTTTGTTCTGCCCAATAGCTTCATTTGCTCCCACTGTAAACAACACAGATGAACTACACTGCTCAAAAAAATAAAAGGAACACTTAAACAACACAATGTAACTCAAGTCAATCACACTTCTGTGAAATCAAACTGTTCCACTTAGAAGCAACACTGATTGACAATAAATTTCACATGCTGTTGTGCAAATGGAATAGACAACAGGTGGAATTATAGGCAATAAGCAAAACACCCCCAATAAAGGAGTGGTTCTGCAGGTGGTGACCACAGACCACTTCTCAGTTCCTATGCTTCCTGGCTGATGTTTTGGTCGCTTTTGAATGCTGGCGGTGCTTTCACTCTAGTGGTAGCATGAGACGGAGTCTACAACCCACACAAGTGGCTCATGTAGTGCAGCTCATCCAGGATGGCACATCAATGCGAGCTGTGGCAAGAAGGTTTGCTGTGTCTGTCAGCGTAGTGTCCAGAGCATGGAGGCGCTACCAGGAGACAGGCCAGTACATCAGGAGACGTGGAGGAGGCCGTAGGAGGGCAACAACCCAGCAGCAGGACCGCTACCTCCGCCTTTGTGCAAGGAGGAGCACTGCCAGAGCCCTGCAAAATGACCTCCAGCAGGCCACAAATGTACATGTGTCTGCTCAAAACGGTCAGAAACAGACTCCATGAGGGTGGTATGAGGGCCCGACGTCCACAGGTGGAGGTTGTGCTTACAGCCCAACACCGTGCAGGACGTTTGGCATTTGCCAGAGAACACCAAGATTGGCAAATTCGCCACTGGCGCCCTGTGCTCTTCACAGATGAAAGCAGGTTCACACTGAGCACATGTGACAGACGTGACAGAGTCTGGAGATGCCGTGGAGAACGTTCTGCTGCCTGCAACATCCTCCAGCATGACCGGTTTGGTGGTGGGTCAGTCATGGTGTGGGGTGGCATTTCTTTGGGGGGCCGCACAGCCCTCATGTGCTCGCCAGAGGTAGCCTGACTGCCATTAGGTACCGAGATGGCAAAGTGGGTGGGGTTATATCCTGCTGTTTGGCCCTGTCCGGGGGTATCATCGGATGGGGCCACAGTGTCTTCTGATCCCTCCTGTCTCAGCCTCCAGTATTTATGCTGCAGTAGTTTATGTGCCGGGGGCTAGGGTCCAGTCTGTTACATCTGGAGTATTCTCTTGTCTTATCCGGTGTCCTGTGTGAATGTAAATATGCTCTCTCTAATTCTCTCTTCTCTCTTTCTTTCTTTCTCTCGGAGGACCTGAGCCCTAGGACCATGCCTCGGGACTACCTGTCATGATGACTCCTTGCTGTCCCCAGTCCACCTGGCCATGCTGCTGCTCCAGTTTCAACTGTTCTGCCTGCGGCTACGGAACCCTGACCTGTTCACCGGACGTGCTTGTTGCACCCTCGACAACTACAATGATTGTATTATTTGACCATGCTGGTCATTTATGAACATTTTAACATCTTGGCCATGTTCTGTTATAATATCCACCCGGCACAGCCAGAAGAGGACTGGCCACCCCTCATAGCCTGGTTCCTCTCTAGGTTTCTTCCTAGGTTTTTGGCCTTTCTAGGGAGTTTTCCTAGGGAGTTTTTCCTAGCCACCGTGCCTCTTTCACATGCATTGCTTGCTGTTGGGGTTTTAGGCTGGGTTTCTGTACAGCACTTTGAGATTTCAGCTGATATACGAAGGGCTATATAAATAAATTTGATTTGATTTGATGAGATCCTCAGACCCCTTGTGAGACCATATGCTGGTGCGGTTGGCCCTGGGTTCCTCTTAATGCAAGACAATGCTAGACCTCATGTGGCTGGAGTGTGTCAGCAGTTCCTGCAAGAGGAAGGCATTGATGCTATTCTATGAAAGGAGTAGTACACAGCGTTATACGAGATCTTCAGTTTATTTGCAATTTCTTGCATGGAATAGCCTTCATTTCTCAGAACTAGAATAGACCGACGTGTTTCAGAAGAAAGTTCTTGTTTCTAGCCATTTTGAGCCTGTATTTCAAACCCACAAATGCTGATGCTCCAGATACTCAACTAGTCTTAAGAAGGCCAGTTTTATTGCTTCTTTCAATCAGCACCACCGTTTTCAGCTGTGCTAACATAATTGAAAAAGGGTTTTCTAATGATCAATTAGTCTTTTAAAATGATAAACTTGGATTAGCTAACACAACGTGCCATTGAAACACAGGAGTGATGGTTGCTGATAATGGGCCTTGGTACGCCTATGTAAATAGTCCATCAAAAAATCAACTGTTTCCAGCTACAATGGTCATTTACAACATTAACAATGTCTACACTGTATTTCTGATCAATTTGATGTTATTTTAAATGGACAAATAAAATTGCTTTTCTTTAAAAACAAGGATATTTAAGTGACCCCAACTTTTGAACGGTAGTATATATACATACATAATTCCTCTTGCCATTTGTCATTATTGTTAATTTTTTTTTACTTTAATCCTATTCTTGTGTTACACTGTATTATGTTGTGTTATGTTGCATAATAACCTTCGGTTTAGAAACCATGGAAATTAAAAATGAAAAAAACTACATTTTAAGTGAGAAGTAGGCATTGGTCTGAAGCCTAAAAAGAAAGGACATTCACATGAGTACCACAATGCTTACTGCACCCATGCTCTACCAAGGTTTTCCACTGATACAGCTTTGACCTACTACAGTAGCTATTGTTGTTCTATTGTCCTTCAAAACAATGTGTATGCAGGTTGCTTAGGATTCACACCTTCTTCAGAGGGATAATGGACTTCACAGTGTCCTGCTATTAACATAATCTATATATCCTTAGGCTTTGTGTATTTATTGTAAATTCTTCTTTATTCATTTTTATTGCAAACATAAATACAAATATAAACATACATTTTCATTTGACCGAGGTAATGAATCCATGAAATGGATAAAAACAGGACCATGTTTTTAAAAACAAGTGGATCTGAGTTTATGTCAATATTACACAGGTAAACAAAACGGTTACAGCAGGGCTGCCCAACCCTCTTCTTGGAGATCTAACGTCCTGTGGGTTTCAGTCCAACCCTAATTTAACACACCTGATTCTACTAATAGCTGCTCAACAAGACCTTAACTAGCTGCAATTAAATTAGGGTTGGACTGAAAACCTACAGGATCTCCAGGAAGAAAGTTGGGCAGCCCTGGGTTACACAAATCAGGAATGCAGACAGACTAGCTCATTATGTTGTTACTGACAAACAAAAAATGATGTTTTATGAAATAAATAAATTCAATGACATGTATTGCTAAAATAAAGGTTTATGATAATACAGGCAGGCACCACATTTCTACAAGACAGAACAGCTCACACAATCAAGCCTGATGGTCTTGTATGTATAAAAAGCAAAGCTTGTTTTCATGTAATAAAATAAGCTTGAAAAAAGGTAGTTGAAAGGGATAATGTCTTAATGTGGTGAATCCAATACTTTACCTTGTATGCTGTTGTCCCGGCAGGTAGCCTAGTGGTTAGAGCATTGTGCCAAGGTAGCCTAGTGGTTAGAGCGTTGGGCCAAGGTAGCCTAGTGGTTAGAGCGTTGGGCCAAGGTAGCCTAGTGGTTAGAGCATTGTGCCAAGGTAGCCTAGTGGTTAGAGCGTTGGGCCAAGGTAGCCTACTGGTTAGAGCGTTGGGCCAAGGTAGCCTACTGGTTAGAGCGTTGGGCCAAGGTAGCCTACTGGTTTGAGCGTTGGGCCAAGTAGCCTAGTGGTTAGAGCGTTGGGCCAGGTAGCCTAGTGGTTGAGGCGTTGGGCCAAGGTAGCCTAGTGGTTAGAGCGTTGGGCCAAGGGTAGCCTAGTGATTAGAGCGTTGGGCCAAGGTAGCCTAGTGGTTAGAGCGTTGGGCCAAGGTAGCCTAGTGGTTAGAGCGTTGGGCCAAGGTAGCCTAGTGGTTAGAGCGTTGGGCCAAGGTAGCCTAGTGGTTAGAGCGTTGGGCCAAGGTAGCCTAGTGTTTAGAGCGTTGGGCCAAGGTAGCCTAGTCTTTAGAGCGTTGGGCCAAGGTAGCCTAGTGGTTAGAGCGTTGGGCCAAGGTAGCCTAGTGGTTAGAGCGTTGGGCCAAGGTAGTCCTAGTGGTTAGAGCGTTGGGCCAAGGTAGCCTAGTGGTTAGAGCGTGGGCCAAGGTAGCCTACTGGTTTGAGCGTTGGGCCAAGGTAGCCTAGTGGATAGAGCGTTGGGCCAAGGTAGCCTAGTGGTTAGAGCGTTGGCCAAGATAGCCTAGTGGTTAGAGCGTGGGCCAAGGTAGCCTAGTGGTTAGAGCGTTGGGCCAAGGTAGCCTAGTGGTTAGAGCGTTGGACAAGGTAGCCTAGTGGTTAGAGCATTGGGCCAAGGTAGCCTACTGGTTAGAGCGTTGGGCCAAGGTAGCCTAGTGGTTAGAGCGTTGGGCCAAGGTAGCCTAGTGGTTAGAGCGTTGGGCCAAGGTAGCCTACTGGTTTGAGCGTTGGGCCAAGGTAGCCTAGTGGTTAGAGCGTTGGCCAAGGTAGCCTAGTGGTTAGAGCGTTGGGCCAAGGGTAGCCTAGTGGTTTTGAGCGTTGGGCCAAGGTAGCCTAGTGGTTAGAGCGTTGGGCCCAGGTAGCCTGGTGGTTAGAGCGTTGGGCCAAGGTAGGCCTAGTGGTTAGAGCGTTGGGCCAAGGTAGCCTGGTGGTTAGAGCGTTGGGCCAAGGTAGCCTAGTGGTTAGAGCGTGGGCCAGGTAGCCTAGTGGTTAGAGTGTTGGGCCAAGGTAGCCTACTGGTTAGAGTGTTGGGCCAGTAACCGAAAGTTTGCTAGTTCGAATCCCTGAGCTGACAAGGTAAAAAAATCTGTTGTTCTGCCCCTGAACACGGCAGTTAACCCACTGTTCCTAGGCCGTCATTGTAAATAAGAATTTGTTCTTAATATTTAAAAAAAAATCCCATTAGTGTGGGAGCAAAGGTTAACATCTGTCCTTTCTTCTTGTACCAATTAAAGTAATGTGAATACTTCCACGATTGAAATGCTATTGTCTCTTCCATCTCACTAGCTACCAACTACAACGTTTGTGCTTGATCAGGAAGAGCCCGAACCGTGGCGAACATAGGGATAGGGAAAGGGATTTTTATTTGCACCAACAAAGAAAAAGGGAAATAATATTGTAAAAATGATATTGTAAAATAACGATTTCCTTATTGAAAAGTAACAAAATAATTGATTACTTAAATACAATTTAAAAAACGTTAAATTACTCGTTAACACAACAAAGTTATCTGAGTAGTCTGAACCCAACACTGAATATGACGTTTGGTAGGGATTTAGTTCCGTCCACATTAGATAGTTATCTTAGGAGTCTGAACCCAACACTGAATATGTTAGACAATTAGTTAGGGATTTAGTCCCGTCCACATTAGATCATTATCTGAGTAGTCTGAACCCAACACTGAATATGTTAGACAATTAGTTAGGGATTTAGTCCCGTCCACATTAGATAGTATTCTGAGTAGTCTGAACCCAACACTGAATATGACAATTAGATAGGGATTTAGTCCCGTCCACATTAGATAGTATTCTGAGTAGTCTGAACCCAACACTGAATATGACAATTAGATAGGGATTTAGTCCTGTCCACATTAGATAGCACACTTCACATTTAAAGGCTCTTTCTGAGCCGACCTGTGCAGCGTTTACCGTGAAAGCAATCTCCGGGGAAAATGCCTTTAAAAAGTCACATTGTCGGCGTACCAGTGCTCTAATAGTGATATTAGTTATTAAATAAAGATAATGACACTAATAAATAGCATAGAGAGCTGTAGTTTATACTATCAAAAGAAAATCTCAGATATACATACATAATATTAATATACAATATACTTTTTTATTCATAAACCCCAAGCTTACAAATGATTTTCTGTTTTAATAGTTGTGTAAAGAACTCTTATCTTATTGTACTATTGGGATGTACATTTCGGTACATTTTTCTGCCAACTAACAGGTTAAAAAACGGTTCAATTCGTTCTGAACAGCAAAAATGAAGTGACCCACTGAAAATACAGATACCTGTATCTTAGCCTATAGTTTAGAGCTACAAATTGAATCACCTATATTAAATTTGTCTTACATTTTTTTTGTAGGCTTTAAAAAAGATGATTTCATTTGGCATAAACAAAAACAACTTCTCAGTCAACAGCATAGCGTCTTAATTCTCTCATGTTTTTTAGGTTCCCTAACTCAGTAAAACTGTTCCACACTGGGAACACTGGAAAGGATTCTATCCAGAATGTATTTTTTAATGCGTTTTCCGGCTCACTAACCACCTAAAACTCTTTCCACAAAGGGAACAGTGGTGAGGCTTCTCTCCAGTGTATTCTCTCATGTTCTTTCAAGCTCCGAAACCGGGTATACCTCTTTCCACATTGACAGCATTGAAAATGTTTCTCTCCTGTATGTCAAATCAAATTTATTTATATAGCCCTTCTTACATCAGCTGATATCTCAAAGTGCTGTACAGAAACCCAGCCTAAAACCCCAAACAGCATGCAATGCAGATGTAGAAGCACGGTGGCTAGGAAAAACTCCCTAGAAAGGCCAAAACCTAGGAAGAAACCTAGAGAGGAACCAGGCTATGAGGGGTGCCGGGTGGAGATTATAACAGAACATGGCCAAGATGTTCAAATGTTCATAAATGACCAGTATGGTCAAATAATAATAATCATAGTAGTTGTCGAGGGTGCAACAAGTCAGCAACTCAAGAGTAAGTGTCAGTTGGCTTTTTCATAGCCGATCTTTGAGAGTATCTCTACCGCTCCTGCTGTCTCTAGAGAGTTGAAAACAGCAGGTCTGGGACAGGTAGCACGTCCGGTGAACAGGTCAGGGTTCCATAGCCGCAGGCAGAACAGTTGAAACTGGAGCAGCAGCACGGCCAGGTGGACTGGGGACAGCAAGGAATCATCATGCCAGGTAGTCCTGAGGCATGGTCCTAGGGCTCAGGTCCTCCGAGAGAGAGAAAGAAAGAGAGAATTAGAGAGAGCATATTTAAATTCACACAGGACACCGGATAAGACAAGAGAAATACTCCAGATGTAACAGACTGACCCTAGCCCCCCGACACATAAACTACTGCAGCATAAATACTGGAGGCTGAGACAGGAGGGGTCAGGAAACACTGTGGCCCCATCCGATGATACCCCCGGACAGGGCCAAACAGGCAGGATATAACCCCACCCACTTTGCCAAAGCACAGCCCCCACACACTAGAGGGGGTATCTCCAACCACCAACTTACCATCCTGAGACAAGGCCGAGTATAGCCCACAAAGATCTCCGCCACGGCACAACCCAAGGGGGGGCGCCAACCCAGACAGGAAGACCACGTCAGTGACTCAACCCACTCAAGTGACGCACCCCTCCTAGGGACGGCATGGAAGAACACCAGTAAGCCAGTGACTCAGCCCCTGTAATAGGGTTAGAGGCAGAGAATCCCAGTGGAGAGAGGGGAACCGGCCAGGCAGAGACAGCAAGGGCGGTTCAATGCTCCAGAGCCTTTCCGTTCACCTTCACACTCCTGGGCCAGACTACACTTAATCATAGGACCTACTGAAGAGATGAGTCTTCAGTAAAGACTTAAAGGTTGAGACTGAGTCTGTGTCTCTCACATGGGTAGGCAGACCATTCCATAAAAATGGAGCTCTATAGGAGAAAGCCCTGCCTCCAGCTGTTTGCTTAGAAATTCTAGGGACAATTAGGAGGCCTGCGTCTTGTGACCGTAGGTATGTACGGCAGGACCAAATCGGAAAGATAGGTAGGAGCAAGCCCATGTAATGCTTTGTAGGTTAGCAGTAAAACCTTGAAATCAGCCAGTGTAGGGAGGCTAGCACTGGAGTAATATGATCACATTTTTTGGTTCTAGTCAGAATTCTAGCAGCCGTATTTAGCACTAACTGAAGTTTATTTAGTGCTTTATCCGGGTAGCAGGAAAGTAGAGCATTGCAGTAGTCCAACCTAGAAGTAACAAAAGCATGGATTAATTTTTCTGCATCTTTCTGCATGCGTCCTGTTATGCCTTTTCAGGTTCTGTAAAAGGCTAAAACGTTTTTCACACTGGGAGCAATGGAACGGCTTCTCTCCTGTGTGTGTTCTCTTATGTAATTTTTGTTCCTGTGATACGAAAAATCTCATTCCACACTGGGAGCAGAGGTAAGGCTTCTGTCCTGTGTGTCTTCTTTATGGTCTTTAAGGCCTCCTAACTGGTTAAAAGTCTTTCCACATTGGAAACATTGGAAGTGTTTCTCTCCTGTGTGTGTCCTCTTGTGTGATTTCAGTTCCACTGATGAGAGAAATCTTTTTCCACACTGGGAGCAGAGGTGAGGCTTATCTCCAGAGTGTTTTCTCTCATGTATTTTCATGTCCCCTGACTGGGTAAATCTCTTGTCACACTGGGAACATTGGAATGTTTTTTCACCTGTGTGTGTCCTCTCATGATTTTTCAGATTCTCTAACAGGTTAAAACCTTTTCTACACTGGGAGCATTGGTACGGCTTCTCTCCAGAGTGGATTCTCTCATGTTCTTTCAGGCTCTTTAACTGGGTAAACTCTTTCCACATTTGGAGCAGTGATAAGGCTTTTTTGCTGTGTGTGTTCTCTTATGTGTTTTCAGATTTCCTAACCGGGTAAAACTCTTTCCACATTGGAAACATTGGAAAGGCTTTTCTCCTGTGTGTGTCGTCTCATGCTCTTTCAGTCTCCCTAACTTGGTAAAACTCTTTCCACATTGGGAGCAGGGGTGTGGTCTCGCTGGTTTGGGTGTCTCTGGGTCTGGTTTCATTGAAGGACTCTTGCCGAAGTCAAAAAAAAGAGTCAGGTCTCTCTCCTGCCAAAGACAACAGTATGTAGTTAAACCAGCAGACCTGAATGAGGTTTATTATAATAAAAAAATCCCCAATTTAAATGCCTGTTATGTGATTGCACTTCTTGACAACTACTTAAATATATAAATCTACAATAAATTACTGTCATTTAATAATGATATTAGTTATTCAATAAAGATAATGACACTAATAAATAGCATAGAGAGCTGTAGATTATACTATCAAAAGAAAATCTCAGATACACATACATAATATTAATATACAATATACTTCTTTGTTCACAACCCCAAGCTTACAAATAATTTTCTGTTTTAATAGCTGTGTAAAGAACTCGTATCTTATTTCGGCTATAGTTGTACACTAGGGATGTAAATGTAGGTCAACTAACCGACCACCATTAAACGGTTTGTTCTGAACAGCCTATAGTTTAGAGCTCCACTGACTCTATACCTGTATCTTAACCTATAGTTTAGAGCTCCACTACTGACTCTATACCTGTATCTTAGTCTATAGTTTAGAGCTCCACTGACTCTATACCTGTATCTTAACCTATAGTTTAGAGCTCCACTGACTCTATACCTGTATCTTAACCTATAGTTTAGAGCTCCACTGACTCTATACCTGTATCTTAGTCTATAGTTTAGAGCTCCACTGACTCTATACCTGTATCTTAGTCTATAGTTTACAGCTCCACTGACTCTATACCTGTATCTTAACCTATAGTTTAGAGCTCCACTGACTCTATACCTGTATCTTAACCTATAGTTTAGAGCTCCACTGACTCTATACCTGTATCTTAGTCTATAGTTTAGAGCTCCACTACTGACTCTATACCTGTATCTTAACCTATAGTTTAGAGCTCCACTACTGACTCTATACCTGTATCTTAACCTATAGTTTAGAGCTCCACTGACTCTATACCTGTATCTTAGTCTATAGTTTAGAGCACCACTGACTCTATACCTGTATCTTAACCTATAGTTTAGAGCTCCACTGACTCTATACCTGTATCTTAACCTATAGTTTAGAGCTCCACTACTGACTCTATACCTGTATCTTAACCTATAGTTTAGAGCTCCACTACTGACTCTATACCTGTATCTTAACCTATAGTTTAGAGCTCCGCTACTGACTCTATACCTGTATCTTAACCTATAGTTTAGAGCTCCACTGACTCTATACCTGTATCTTAACCTATAGTTTAGAGCTCCACTGACTCTATACCTGTATCTTAGCCTATAGTTTTGAGTGGATGCCTTTAGGTGCCTGACCATGAACATCTACAGTCACTCAATAGCCAGAGATGTGGATGTCATTACGTGAGGCTGCCATATCTTTCTAAATGTTTCCGTAGCACCTTGGGTAGTGATCCTACATGTTTCAGTAGCACCTTGGGTAGTGATCCTAAATGTTTCCGTAGCACCTTGGGTAGTGATCCTAAATGTTTCAGTAGCACCTTGGGTAGTGATCCTAGTGTTTCCGTAGCACCTTGGGTAGTGATCCTACATGTTTCAGTAGCACCTTGGGTAGTGGTCCTAGTGTTTCAGTAGCACCTTGGGTAGTGATCCTAATGTTTCAGTAGCACCTTGGGTAGTGATCCTAAATGTTTCAGTAGCACCTTGGGTAGTGATCCTAATGTTTCAGTAGCACCTTGGGTAGTAATCCTAATGTTTCCATAGCACCTTGGGTAGTGATCCTAGTGTTTCAGTAGCACCTTGGGTAGTGATCCTAATGTTTCAGTAGCACCTTGGGTAGTGATCCTAAATGTTTCAGTAGCACCTTGGGTAGTGATCGTAATGTTTCAGTAGCACCTTGGGTAGTGATCCTAATGTTTCAGTAGCACCTTGGGTAGTGATCCTAATGTTTCAGTAGCACCTTGGGTAGTGATCCTAGTGTTTCAGTAGCACCTTGGGTAGTGATCCTAATGTTTCAGTAGCACCTTGGGTAGTGATCCTAGTGTTTCAGTAGCACCTTGGGTAGTGATCCTAATGTTTCCATAGCACCTTGGGTAGTGATCCTAATGTTTCCATAGCACCTTGGGTAGTAATCCTAATGTTTCCATAGCACCTTGGGTAGTGATTCTAATGTTTCAGTAGCACCTTGGGTAGTGATCCTAAATGTTCTCTAGTTTAAGGAGATATAAGACGTCTCCTTGAATGGTAGGGTGGGGCAGTACATTTTCACTCAAATACACTATATACACAACAATTACATTCTAGACGATTCTCTGCTTCCAACTTTGTGGGAACAGTTTGGGAAAGGCCCTTTCCTGTTTCAGCATGACAATGCCCCCGTCCACAAAGCCAGGTCCATACAGAAATGGTATGTCGAGATCGGTGTGGAAGAATTTGACTGGCCCGCACAGAGCCTGACCTCGACCCCATCGAACACCTTTGGGATGAATTGGAACGCTGACTGCGAGCCAGGCCTAATCGCCAAACATCAGTGCCCGACCTCACTAATGCCCTTGTGGCTGAATGGAAGCAAGTCCCTGCAGCAATGTTCCAATATCTAGTGGAAAGCCTTTCCAGAAGACTGGAGGCTGTTATAGCAGCAAAAGGGGGACCAAGTACATATTAACACCCATGATTTTGGAATGAGATGTTTGACGAGGAGGTGAACACATTGATCATAAGTACAGCAAGCTAGTAGAGATCTGAATGCTATCATGTCCGATGGATGTTTCATGACATTGTTCTTTGAGATTACGCCGAATATGGCGGTGTATGGGTTGGGGTCAATATGGTGGTGTATGGGTTGGGTCAATATGGCGGTGTATGGGTTGGGGTCAATATGGAGGTGTATGGGTTGGGGTCAATATGGAGGTGTATGGGTTGGGGTCAATATGGCGGTGTATGGGTTGGGGTCAATATGGTGGTGTATGGGTTGGGTCAATATAGCGGTGTATGGGTTGGGGTCAATATGGAGGTGTATGGGTTGGGGTCAAAATGGAGGTGTATGGGTTTGGGGTCAATATGGCTGATCGCAGACCCTGGATAAGGTATAGAAAACAGACCCTGGATAAGGTATAGAAAACAGACCCTGGATAAGGTATTGTCACCCACGTGGTTATAACCAATGAGGAGATGGCACGTGGGTACCTGCTTCTATAAACCAATGAGGAGATAGGAGAGGCAGGACCTGCAGCGCGATCTGCGTCAGAAATAGAACTGACTTCTATTTTAGCCCTTGACAACGCAGACGCTCGTTGGTGCGAGCGAGCAGTGTGGGTGCAATAATTGAATAATATAGATTTCAAAATGTATTTTGCGACGCAAGCGGTGTAGCCAGCCTGTTAGGTATTGAAAACATACCGTGGATAAGGTACTGAAAACAGACCGTGGGTATAGAAAACAGACCGTGGATAAGGTATTGAAAACAGACCGTGGATAAGGTACTGAAAACAGACCGTGGATAAGGTATTGAAAACAGAATGAATTGTGGGAGGGGGCCTTTCAATCTTCAATAGCTCTTACGCAAAGCGGGTCACAACAATGAAAATTAAATATTCTGAATCTGGGAAGTCCAAAATCCACAGCTTTACTCCCTTGATGAAGAACACATCATTTTCCTAGTCATGGCATGCTTTGTGTAAGAGCTATTAAAGATTGAAAGGCCCCCCTCCCCCCAATAAATGATCCATCCACCCCTGATTTAGAATCGGTTCAATAGCTATTGTCGAGAGAACCGAATATCCAATATAAAACAAATTTTACTGAGGTGCATGGGACTAACTTCTCACACAGTGTGAACCCAATAGCGGAAAAAGCTCCTTGAAGATATGGATAATTCATTTGGGTTTGAAAGATGATCGACTTTAATGCTTTTGTCTTTCCAGCCATCCTTTGACGGATTCTTTATTTTAGCTATGGTACTAAAACTGAATTAAGACTCTCTTTACAAATAATGCATTTACATCCTTCGAAATCCTGAAAAAGCAAACATTAATGTTCCAAATAGATTTCTCTCCATACTTCCCCAATTCAGAATATACCACCTTCATAGTCATGGCATGCCTGGTTCAATAGCTATTGACGAGAAAACTGAATATCCAATATAAAACGACTTTTATAAAGGTGCCCCATGCTTGTTGGGGAGCAGAAGTGGAGAGATCAGAGAGCATGAGTCTTTACAACCTCCCTTTATTTTTTGGTTGTTCTAGAAATGATCTCCGAATTCTATGTTTCTGTTTTTCCAAATGAAACATTTCGTCAAGTGGTTTAAAAAAAATTATTTTGAATAATATTTGGTATCATCTGTTAAAGATTCCCAAAATGTGGGCAGTGATGGAGTTAATGTGAGACATTGGCAGCGTGGACTGTAATAATAGATATTGAGGACTACAGTATTTCAATTAATGTCATTGGATGAATTTGATCCATTGTTATCCTACAGTAGTGAACATATTCAGGTGTAGAACTTCCGTAGCATGCTCCTTTGAAACCACACTTTATTTCAACTGCTGCAGAGTTTCTTCACTTGTTTTCAACTGTACTCACTTATGTTAATCAGATCTCCTGTCTCCTCTTCCACAACAATGTTCAGACACAGACCCACCTTCTCCGTCCAGCAGGCATCCTCTTCTTTAACAGAAAGCAAGCAGCGTATCGAACTAATCATGGCCGGGGATGTAGTTAACATTAGCGACTAGCCTAGTGCTAACTTTGCCAGCCAGCTAACATTAGCTGACTAACAACAATGTAAATATGAAATTAAATACATTAAAACTTCTTAGGGATAGGGGGCAGTATTTTCACGTCTGGATGAAAAGCGTGCACAAAGTAAACTGTCTGTTACTCAGGCCCGGAAGCTAGGATACGCATATAATTAGTACATTGGAAAGAAAACACTGAAGTTTCTAAAACTGTTACAATAATGTCTGTGAGTATAACAGAACTGATTTGGCAGGCGAAACCCTGAGTACAATCCATCCAGGGACATTTTTTTTTTTAGGTCATTGTGTTTTCTATGGGAAACCTGATTAATTAGGGCCCAGATTGCAGTTCCTTTGGCTTCCACTAGATGTCAACAGTCATTAGAAATTGTTCGTTTTTATTTTGAGAAATTAAGAAGTAGTGCTATTCTTTCTACGTGTCACTCAGAAGGTCTCTAGTCTTTTGTTGCGTGTGAACAGGAGAGCGCTCCGTGTTGTTTTTCTTCGGTATTGGAAACAGATTTTCCCGTCTTAAATTTGATAGATTATTTACATTTTAGGATACCTGAGGTTGGATTAGGAACGTTGTTTGAAATGTTTGGACCAAGTTTACAGGTAACTTATTAGATACTTTGTAGTCATGTTGGGCGAGTTGGAACCGGTGTATTTCTGAATCAAACGCGCCAAATAAATGGACATTTTGGGGATATAAAGAAGGAATTTATCGAACAAAACGACCATTCATTGTGTCACTGAGATATTTGAGATTGCAAAAAGATGAACTTCAAATGTAAGGCATTTATTATATGGCTATTTCTGACTTTCGTGTCGCACCTGCCTGGTTGAAAGTGGTTTTCATGTTTTTGTATGCGGGGCGCTGTCCTCAGAAAATCGCATGGTGTGCTTTCGCTGTAAAGCCTTTTTGAAATCTGACACAGCGCCTGGATTAACAAGAAGTAAAGCTTTATTTTGATGTATTACACTTGTATTTATATGAATGTTAAATATTTATATTTCTGTAGTTTGAATTTGGCGCTCTGCAATTTCACCGCATGTTGTCAAATCTATCCCAGTAACGGGATCCGAGCGTTAAGGGATCCCTAAGAGGTTTTAAACGAGTAGATACGACAGAAATGGGGTTAAAACACAGTGACTTAGAGCTTGAATGTGTTGGCAATTTTGGCTAGCAAGCGACTGAGGTGGATGACTAGCTGTTGCTGTTGTCGAAAAGTCCCGTCCACTAGATTCTACGTCACACTGGCAGCATCGCGTGAAAGACGCACATCGCCACCTGCTGACTGGAGTGGGTAACGCAGTTGAGGAAAATATATTTTAAGACAAAAATATTTTAACAAGCACATCTGCATTTAGGGAATCAGTCATACAAAATTAGCAACTAGGTCTATACTGATCCTACATGGTGTAATAATACATCAAGTAGATGTATATAATGAACAGACTAGATCTATACTGCTCCTACATGGTGTAATAATACATCATGTAGATGTTTATAATGAACAGACTAGGTCTATACTGATCCTACATGGTGTAACAATACATCATGTAGATGTATATAATGAACAGACTTGGTCCATACTGCTCCTACATGGCAAAAATATACAAAAATATTTTGCATTAATCCAAATCTTTTTACAAATCAGCACCTGTATTTGCTCTGATATGGTGGAATAATACTGATAACATTCATGACCTTGTGAATGTTTTTAATGTAAAAAAACGTGTCAATGTTTTCAAAACGTCGTCACATTTTCATACACCTTCATTATTTAAATGAAACAAAACAACATTTAACAGGTTTCAAAGTTAGAATCAAGAAAATGCTATTAATCTATTTAGTATTTTACAATTTGCAATATCCAAATCATTTAATGAACAGCTGGCAGTTCATACTTGCATGCAATCAATCAGTTACAATCAATATGTTATTAATTAAAATAAAAAGCACATTAGAACATTGTAAAACAAAAGTAGCCATTTTGTTCTATGATTTCATTCACACAATTTGATTTCATGCGGCATAAACAAAAACACAAATTCTCAGTCAAAAAAACATTGCTTCTTTATTCTCTCATGTGCAACGAACCTTGGCAAGACCCTGTTATTCTCTGCAAACATCAAAGCAGTGACTCACTTCTGCAGGCTCATACTCGGCAACATCCGTAGATTACGACCCTACCTCACACAGGAAGCAGTGCAGGTCCTAATCCAGGCATTTGTCTCTCTGTTGGCTGGGCTCCTCTGCAACTTATCCAGAACGCCACAGCCCGCCTGGTGTTCAACCTCCCCAAGATCTCCCATGTCACCCCGCTCCTCTACATACTCCACTGGCTTCCTGTCAATGCTCGCATCCACTTCAAGACCCTGGTGCATACAAGGGAACTGCCCCTCCCTACCTACAACCCAACCAGCCCGAGCACTCCGTTATGCCATCTCTGGTCTCTTGGCCCCTCTCACCAGCTCCCAATCATCCCAGTCAAAGTTCCTCTCTGTCCTGGTACCCCAATAACGGAACCCTAATGTCAGGACAGCGGAGTCCCAGCCCATCTTCCCGAAAACCACGATGACCCTACCTCTTGAAAGAGTATCTTCAATAAATCTGACCTGAACTTGTCTTTTCCTACTAGCACTGACTTCGCTGAGAACTACTTTATGAAGGGAAAACGTACTTACTATGCCTGTGATATGTGGTTGTCTCACCTAGCTACCTTAAGGTGAATTCACCAATTGTTATTGTCTCTGGATAAGAGTGTGTGAAATATAATGGGATTTCAGTTCCCTTAATCGGGAAAAGGTCTTTCCACAATGAGAGCAGTGGTAGGGCTTCTCACCTGTGTGTATCCTCTCATGCTCTTTAGGTTCCATAAGCGAGCAAAACTCTTCCCACACTGGGAACATTGGAAGGGCTTTTCTCCTGTGTGTGTTTTCTCATGCTCTTTGAGATGGCATGACCGGATAAAGCTCTTTCCACACTGAGAGCAGTGGTAAGGCTTATCTCCGGAGTGAATTATTTTATGTAAATTCAGGTTCCCTAACTGGGTAAAACGCTTTCCACATTGGGAGCATTGGAAAGGCCTTTCTCCTCTGTGTGTAGAGTGAATTCTCTCATGTATTTTCACACCCCATAACTCAGTAAAACTCTTTCCACACTGAGAGCAATGGAAGGTCTTCCTTCCTTCTTTGTGTATTCCTTGATGCCTAATTAGGGTCCTTAACCGGGTAAAACTCTTTCCACACTGGGAACATTGGAAAGGCTTTTCTCCTGTGTGTGTCCTCTCATGTGATTTCAGGTGTGCCAACAGGGTAAAACTATTTCCACACTGGGAGCATTGAAAAGGCTTTTCTCCTGTGTGTGTCCTCTCATGCCTTTTGAGGGCCTGTGATCGTGAAAAACTCATTACACAATAGGAGCATTGGTAAGGCTTCTCTCCAGAGTGGATTCTCTCATGCATTTTCAGGCTGTCTAACCGGCTAAAACTCTTTCCACACTGGGAACATTGGAAAGGCTTTTCTCCTGTGTGTGTCCTCTCGTGCTCTTTTAGGTTGTGTAACTTGGTAAATCTCCTTCCACAGTGGGAGCAGCAGTGTCGTCCTACTGGTTTGGCCGTCTCTGGGTCTGGTTCCCCCGAAGGACTCTTCCCTAAGTCTGGTTCCCCTGAAGGACTCTTCTCTGGGTCTGGTTCCCCCGAAGGACTCTTCCCTGGGTCTGGTTCCCCTGAAGGACTCTTGTCAGAGTGAGAGTCTGGTCTCTCTCCTGTAAAAGACAGAGTATTTTGTTAAACAGAGACCCGAATGAAACCACTACATGATAAAAGTTTTCAGAACATTTCCATAAAATAAAAAAAATACTTATGAGCAGGTTGAAAGAGACAGTTTCATGGAAGCATTATACATCCTCCTTTGGGTACACTTGACAGTAGAAAATGCTTCATGTGCTAGTCATGCGAAGAGAAGTGAAGTTACTAAGGTCCCAGGATTCTGTTTTTTTTCACTACTTTCATTTATCTGCATGTCCAGCCCTCACATTTAGCCTCACAATTAAGTATTTTACCATATTCTTTTCAGGACACAAGTAAAATGAAAAATGGTTTGACTTAAAAAGTTGCATTCATGAGTATTATTGACTAATGTCAAGAAAATAAATGAGTTAAGTACAGACATTGTTTGCTTAGTCGGAAATGAATATCAAATAAGAATGTATTGGTCACATACACATATTTAGCAGATGTTATTGCGGGTGTAGCTTAACGCTTGTGTTTCTAGCTCCAACAGTGCAGTAGTATCTAACAATTTACAACAATACACACAAATCTAAAAGTAAAATAATGGAATTAAGAAATGTATAAATATTAGGACGAGCAATGTCGGAGTGGCATTGACAAATAGAATATAGTATATACATATGAAGTGAGTAAAACAGTATGCAAACATTATTAAAGTGACCAGTGATTCTATGTATATAGAAGGTGTAGGGATGAGTAACCGGGTGGTAGCCGGCTAGTGACCGTGACTAAGTTCAGGACAGGGTACTGGGTGGAGGCCGGCTAGTGATGGCTATTTAACAGTCTGATGGCCTTGACATAGAAGCTGTTTTTCAGTCTGTCAGTCCCAGCTTTGATGCACCTGTACTGACCTCTGCTTCTGGATGAGAGTGGGGTGAACAGGCCGTGGCTCAGGTGGTTGACTGCCTACAAACAGACTTGAAATCATTGGCCACTTTAATAAATCAATCACTAGTCACTTTAATAATGTTTACATATCTTGCATTACTCATCTCATATGTATATACTATATTTTATACCATCTATTGCATCTTGCCTATGCTGCTCTGTCATTGCTCATCCATATATTTATATGTATATATTCTTATTCCATTCCTTTACTTAGATTTGTGTGTATTAGGTAGTTGTTGTGGAATTGTTAGATTACATGTTAGATATTGCTGCACCGTCGGAACTAGAAACACAAGCATTTTGCTACAATCAAAATAACATCTAACCATGTGACCAATAACATTTGATTCGGTATCGTTAAATCACACAGACTAATGGTTGGTATCGGCGGATGCTGAAGAAACGGACGGATCCAATGGGGGACTGTAGCAGTCTGTAGCTCAAACACAGAATGTTTCAAACGGTTTGGAATAGGGCTGGGACGATACCAGTATCGCAATACTCGTTAGTATCGTGGCAAAACACCAAACGGATGTAACTTTTTTTTGTGGAAAACAGCCCTAATGATGGCTATAGCACATAATATTTTACAAAGAGCAGGTTTTTAAAGGACCGAAGAGTTTAGTCTGCTTCGTGTTTTCCTTTTTGCCATGGAAAAAAATATTGTGATAAGCCCTAGTTTGGAAGCACTAAATCACGCCAGCGTTACCATGGGATTCAAAGCTGAACATGTTATTACTCATTATTACCTCATGAAAGTGACAAACTGATAGCTTTTCATTTTTTGTCAAAAACAACTTTATATCGAAGGAGCGCCTTTGATTTGACGGCCTGTACATCCGCACACAAACAGAAAAATAATACATAGAAATATATTAAAATGTTGTGAAAATGTATGTATCGTATATATATATATATATATATATATATGCACTGCAATAAAGTCAAATATATGTAAATACACAGTATCATTCAGGGGCTTTTATTTATACAATTTTCTACATTGTAGAATAATAGTGAAAACTATGAAATAACACATATGGAATCATGTAGTAACCAAAACAAGTGTTAAACAAATCAAAATATATTTAATATTTGAGATTCAAAGTAGCCATCCTTTGCCTTGACAGCTTTGCACACTCTTGGCATTCTCTCAACCAGCTTCATGAGGTAGTCACCTGGAATGCATTTCAATTAACTGGTGTGCCTTTGTAAAAGTTCATTTGTGGAATTTCTTTCCTTAATGCGTTTGAGTCAGTTGTGTTGTGACAAGGTAGGGGTGGTATACAGAAGATAGTCCTATTTTTTAAAAGACCAAGTCCATATTATGGCAAGAATAGCTCAAATAAGCAAAGAGAAATGATTACATCATTACTTTAAGACATGAAGGTCAGTCAATGTAGAACATTTCAAGAACTTCTTCAAGTGCAGTCGCTAAAAATATCAAGCGCTATGATGAAACTGGCTCTCATGAGGACCGCCACAGGAAAGGAAGACCCAGAGTTACCTCTGCTGCAGAGGATAAGTTCATTAGAGTTACCAGCCTCAGATTGCAGCCCAAATACATGTTTCACAGAGTTCAAGTAACAGACACATCTCAACATCAATTGTTCAGAGGAGACATACATGAATCACTGCAAAGAAACCACTACTAAAGGACACCAATAAGAAGAGACTTGCTTGGGCCAAGAAACACGAGTAGTGGACATTAGACCGGTGGAAATCTGTCCTTTGGTCTGATGAGTCCAAATGTAAGATTTTTGGTTGCAACCACCGTGTCTTTGTGAGGCGTAGAATAAGTGAACAGATGAATTCCGCATGTGTGGTTCCGAGGTGTGGTGTGGGTGTGGGGGTGCTTCGCTGGTGACACTGATTTATTTACAATTCAAAGCACACTTAAACAGCATGGCTACAACCGTATTCTGCGGTGACACGCCATCCCATCTGGTTTGTGCTTAGCGGATCTAGATGACCTGGCATCCACAATCACCCGACCTCTACCCAATTGAGATGGTTTGGACCGCAGAGTGAAGGAAAAGCAGCCAACAAGTGCTCAGCACGTGGGAACTCCTTCAAGACTGTTGGAAAAGCATTCCAGGTGACTACCTCATGAAGCTGGTTGAGAGAATGCAAAGCTGTCATCAAGGCAAAGGCTGGCTACTTTTAAGAATCTCAAAGATATTTTCATTTGATTAACAGTTTTTAGGTTACTGCATGATTCCATGTGTTTCATAGTTTTGATGTCTTTACTATTATTCTACAATGTAGAATAACTAACAGAACTGTCTACTGTGGTGGAAATATACCAGTTTATCTTCATGTCAATTAACATAACTCTGCTGGTTGTCCTGGTAACAGATACCAGTGGGCAGATCCATTTTATTTGTTCAAACTAAACTACAGCACTTACTTTGAGTCAAATCTGCTCCTTTCATCTCTTCTCCTAATGTTTATAAGTTATATTCTCCACGAATCAATGTCTAGGTATGTGCACATCCTCATCCTAGACTTGTCCTCTGCTTTTAATTGCATGCAGCCTCACCTTGTCTGTGACTAACCCCCCCACCTACAGGTGATCCCAGCAGTACGTTGTGGGCGCTGGACTTCCTGTATGTCAAGTTCAACAACACAACATCCCTTCCTCTGTGTCGGGGGCTTCAGGGCCTCTATGATACATGGGATAAAGGCCAAGCACATCAGAGGACCCCACACAGAACCTTTTTCTAGGTTTTGAGCTGCTGACCTCCTGAAGGAGATATAAGGTCCCACTGTTCAGCAAGAATAGGAGCAGGGCAAGTTTCAATCTGGCAGCCACATTTGGCTGTTGAACAGTAGGACAGATGCCCATCAGGCTGCTGAACAGTTGGACAGAGAGAGGCCCATCAGGCCGCTGAACAGTAGGACAGATGCAGGCCCATCAGGCTGCTGAACAGTAGGACAGAGAGAGGCCCATCAGGCTGCTGAACAGTAGGACAGATGTAGGCCCATCAGGCTGCTGAACAGTAGGACAGATGCAGGCCCATCAGGCTGCTGAACAGTAGGACAGATGAAGGCCCATCAGGCTGCTGAACAGTAGGACAGAGAGAGGCCCATCAGGCTGCTGAACAGTAGGACAGATGTAGGCCCATCAGGCTGCTGAACAGTAGGACAGAGAGAGGCCCATCAGGCTGCTGAACAGTAGGACAGATGTAGGCCCATCAGGCTGCTGAACAGTTGGACAGAGAGGCCCATCAGGCTGCTGAACAGTAGGACAGAGAGAGGCCCATCAGGCCGCTGAACAGTAGGACAGAGTGAGGCCCATCAGGCTGCTGAACAGTAGGACAGATGCAGGCCCATCAGGCTGCTGAACAGTAGGACAGAGAGAGGCCCATCAGGCTGCTGAACAGTAGGACAGATGAGGCCCATCAGGCTGCTGAACAGTAGGACAGAGAGAGTCCCATCAGGCCGCTGAACAGTAGGACAGATGCAGGCCCATCAGGCTGCTGAACAGTAGGACAGAGAGAGGCCCATCAGGCTGCTGAACAGTAGGACAGATGTAGGCCCATCAGGCTGCTGAACAGTAGGACAGATGCAGGCCCATCAGGCTGCTGAACAGTAGGCCAGATGAAGGCCCATCAGGCTGCTGAACAGTAGGACAGAGAGAGGCCCATCAGGCTGCTGAACAGTAGGACAGATGTAGGCCCATCAGGCTGCTGAACAGTAGGACAGATGTAGGCCCATCAGGCTGCTGAACAGTTGGACAGAGAGGCCCATCAGGCTGCTGAACAGTAGGACAGAGAGAGGCCCATCAGGCCGCTGAACAGTAGGACAGAGTGAGGCCCATCAGGCTGCTGAACAGTAGGACAGATAGAGGCCCATCAGGCTGCTGAACAGTAGGACAGATGCAGGCCCATCAGGCTGCTGAACAGTAGGACAGAGAGAGGCCCATCAGGCTGCTGAACAGTAGGACAGAGAGAGGCCCATCAGGCCGCTGAACAGTAGGACAGATGCAGGCCCATCAGGCTGCTGAACAGTAGGACAGATGAGGCCCATCAGGCTGCTGAACAGTAGCACAGAGAGAGTCCCATCAGGCCCCTGAACAGTAGGACAGATGAGGCCCATCAGGCTGCTGAACAGTAGGACAGAGAGAGGCCCATCAGGCTGCTGAACAGTAGGACAGAGAGAGGCCCATCAGGCCACTGAACAGTAGGACAGATAGAGGCCCATCAGGCTGCTGAACAGTAGGACAGATAGAGGCCCATCAGGCTGCTGAACAGTAGGACAGATGTAGGCCCATCCGGCTGCTGAACAGTAGGACAGATGTAGGCCCATCAGGCTGCTGAACAGTAGGACAGATGTAGGCCCAATGCACGGTCAGACAGTAGGCCAAAGAGATGTGTGACTTGTGTACTAACTTTCCAGTTTTCCATACTGGATGTTTTCTAGTGTATTGTGTTTGTGTACCTAAATTAATTTCCATGTAAAATGGACAATAAACTATATCATATCATTAATTTAAAAGTAAAAAATGCATGTACCAATCGTAGATAATCCTTTAACATTTCCTACAGTACTGAACAACATATTCATGTGTAGAACTTCAGTAGAATGCCCCTTTAAAAACCACACATTGGTTCAACAACTGCCTGAGTTTGTGCCCCTGTTTGTAAGACCATACTCACTGGTGTTAATCAGGTCTTCAGTCTCCTCCCCAATTTCTTCCTTTTCTTTCACTCCCAAAATGTACTCCTTTTTTATTGAGGGAGCGTCCTCTTCCACTCCAAACGGTTCTTTCTCTTCTTTCACTGTAACAGCCTCCTCCTCTTTCAATGTGGTATACTCCTCTTCCATTCTGAAAGCTTCTACCTCCTCCTCTTCCACTCCAAATGGTTCTCTCTCTTCAACATCCTCCTCTTCCTCCTTTTTAATTCTGGAAGCTTCTACCTCCTCCTCTTCCACTGTGACAGCCTCTATCCCCTCTTCCACTCCAAATGGTTCTCTCTCTTCAACATCCTCCTCTTCCTCCTTTTTAATTCTGGAAGCTTCTACCTCCTCCTCTTCCACTGTTACATACTGTATTCCCTCTTTCATTCCAAAAGGTTCTTTCTCTTCTTTCAATGTAATATCCTCTTCTTCCTCCTTTTTAATTCTGAAATCTTCTTCCTCTCCTATCACTGTAACATCCTCCTCTTCTTCTTCTTTCACGGCAATGTTCAGCCCCAGAGCTTCTTTCTCTGTCCAGCAGACCTCTTCTTTGGCAGAGGGGGAGTATTTTAGCGAGCTCATGGTCAGGGATGTTAGCTAGATAGCATTAGTGACTAGCCTAGTCTAAGCTCAGTATCAATCTTAACAATGTAGTACATTTAACAAGCAAATTACGTTTTAAGTTAACTAAGAGACAAGTTGTGTTAAAAACACAGATTAATATACAAATTATCAAAGGAGCTTCCATGCATCAGTTTAATGTTGGCCAGTAAGCTACCGAGGTGGCTGAATTAGTTACCATTTTGTTTTTAGGGAGAGTCCCGTCCCGTCCACTAGATTATACGTCACGTAAAAAGCATCAACTGAATGACTCACATCGCCATCTGCTGACTGGAGTTGGTAAAGCAGTTATTCACGACATTGTTTATTCTGGCAAAAAAATTACAAATAATAATAATAATTTCAAAATGAGCAAATACATTTCAAATAAGAAAATACATTTTCTCTAACCCCTTAGCCAATACTTTCCTCATCACAAGAAAAGATAATTACTTTTTTCATCCCGATGGGGAAATGTTGTTTGCGGCTCTGTGTATGTACAAACATATCAAACATACAAAGGACATCAAGACAACTGCAGACAATAAATATGACAATAGAAGATGAGCTTCTACTTTTGTCAAATTTATTGTAAAACGCCTTTACATTTCTTACAAAATAATAAGGAGTTTTATTGTTAGATGAATCATTTGTTGAATTAGATTAAACAAAGATGTAGGCCTACTCAATAACAAAAATAACTATTTTAGTGGTGACTCAAATCTGTAGCCTATAGTAAGGTGAGTAGCCTAGATAGCTAATTTAGAACAAATTGATATTTTTCTTCCCTTTTTAACACTACAAGTAACAATATAAATCGACATCTCTGTCTGATTCCATCTCCATCAGTTTTTTTCTTGTAAGCCTTTTCCCATCCTGGAATCTGAGACCTTATGGGAATCTGTGGTAGGGAAGAAAAATGTATGACAATTTGGCATAGACACTATACATTACCCATAGTTATCATCATCATCATCATCATCATCAACAACAACAAAGCTAGATTTCTGTTCGGCTAAACCTGTCACCCGGAGAGAACTAAATGAACATGTATGCGTCTTTGGTGATTGTAATTTATTCATTTGATTACGTGCCATTTATTTCAATGCATTATGTTTAGGATTTAACTGACAGTTTGCGTTCGTTGTCAGTAGTTTAATGCGCAGGTAATTGTAATCTTCATGTCGGGATTGTTGTGACTTAATTAATAGCCTGTATTTAGTGGCTTTAATATGTTCAGTGCACTCGGAAAGTATTCAGACCCCTTCCCCCTTTTCCACATTTTGTCTCCTCTTTCATTCCGAAATATACATTTTCAGGTTGACAGTCATCAGGGCAGAATGGGACAAGAATTCTGCCTTGGCATTTTATCTACACCAGGCCGCATCACTGCATACAGCCAACTCGCCCGCCCAGGAACTTCAGGTATTCAATTGAATGTCAAATATAAATATTCTTTATCCAGCCAGCTCTTTCTAAGGTACCGACCTTAGGTTGACAAGAGAATTTGTCAATTGTAACAAATTTAAGAGAATTTGTAACCACCCCCTTACAATCTTATCAACTTTCACCATGGCTTTTGCCCAATATGTAATATTCATGATTGATGTCATCTATAATATTAAACACAAGACGTTAATGTTTTGTACCAAAATAACACCCATCTATTTTGAAAATCAACATATCACTCTATAATTAACTAATGCATATTTGACAATAGTGTAAATATATAACATTTCACGATTGACCTACATATGTGGATTCTTCGTGTCGGCTTTCTTTCCTGACTGACGAGTTTGTTTACATCATCATCTAATCAAACATCAACAATGTCCACAAAGGGGACCACTTACTGTAGTGACAGTGTTATCTTCTCTCTCGTCATGTAGTTGCTGTAGCACGATATGTCCATTTTGACAAACACGTGGGCCAACTTTTTCTCTGTCTTCATGTAGTTGCCATGGCGTTTAATCCCCAACGATATGTCCATTTTGAAAAACACCTGGGCCAACTTTTCTTTCTTGTCATGTAGTTGCTGTGAAAGGTAAACCCCTTCATTAATCCAGCCCTGGGCCCACAGACCACTGGCCATGCCACCTTTTTAATGTTTTATTTTCTACCTGCGTAACTACAATATATGTGTATAGGTGTTTTTGTAGACCCCTCTGGATTTGAACACGATATCCCAGAAACCGCAGATCTCATTGGTAGTTGCTGCTGTTATGATGTAGCATCAACATAAACTCTGAGATTTTGTGGCTGTGGTAACGAGTGACAACCCAACAGAGTCAGGAAATTTGAGACTGTGGATGCCAATGCAATAACAGTTAAGGACAAGATTGAATATAACTTGATTCCACTTTAGAACAACAGAACATTCTGAAAGTATTCAGACCCCTTCCCTTTTACCACATTGCGTTAATTTACAGCCTTATTTTAAAATATATTAAATTATACATTTTCCTCACCAATCTACACACAATACCCTACGACAAAGCGAAAACAGATTTTTTTTTGCAAATGTATTAAAAATAAAAAACAAATCTTATTTACATAAGTATTCAGACCCTTTGCTATGAGACTCGAAATTGAGCTCAGGTGCATCCTGTTTCCATTGATCATCCTTGAGATGTTTCTACAACTTGATTGGAGTCCACCTGTGGTAAATTAAATTGATTGGACATGATTTGGGAAGGCACACACCTGTCTATATAATGTCCCACAGTTGACAGTGCATGTCAGAGCAAAAACCAAGCCATGAGGTCGAAGGAATTGTCAATAGAGCTCTGAGGCCGGTGGCTTGACACACTCAGTGGCCTCCATCATTCTTAAAATGGAAGAAGTTTGAAACCACCAAGACTCTTCCTAGAGCTGGCCGTCCGGCCAAACTGAGCAATCGGGGAGAAGGGCCTTGGTCAGGGAGGTGACCAAGAACCTAATGGTCACACTGACAGAGCTCCAGAGTTCCTCTGTGGATATGGGAGAACCTTCCAGAAGGACAACCATCTCTGCAGCACTCCACCAATCAGGCATTTATAGTAGAGTGGCCAGACAGAAGCCACACCTCAGTGAAAGGCACATGACAGCCCGCTAGGAGTTTGCCAAAAGGTACCTAAAGACTCTCAGACCATGAGAAACAAGATTCTCTGGTCTGATGAAAGCAAGATTGAACTCTTTGGCCTGAATGCCAAGCGTCAGCTCTGGAGGAAACCTGGCACCATCCCTACGGTGCAGCATGGTGGTGGCAGCATCATGCTATGCGGATGTTTTTCAGCTGCAGGGACTGAGAGAGTAGTCAGGATCGAGGGAATGATGAACGGCGCAAAGTACAGAGAGATCCTTGATGAAAACCTGCTCCATAGTGGTCAGGACCTCAGACTGGGGCGAACCCGATCAGACATCTCTGCAGAGACCTGAAAATAGCTGTGCAGCGACGCTCCACATCCAACCTGACACAGCGCTTGAGAGGATCTGCAGAGAAGAATGGGAGAAACTCCCCAAATACAGGTGTGCCAAGCTTGTAGCGTCATACCCAAGAAGACTCTAGGCTGTAATCGCCCACAAAGGTGCTTCATCAAAGTACTGAGGAAAGGGTCTGAATACTGATGTAAATGTTATGTTTTTGCTTTGTCATTATGGGGTATTGTGTGTAGATTGATGAGGGGAAAAAACTATTTAATCAATTTTAGAATATAAAGCTGTAACGTAACAAAATGCATTGTAACTCTAATAGTTATATTGTAATAAAAAAAATATTCACGTTGTCGGCCAGAAGGGTAGCTAATGTTAACAATGTCAAGGTAGCTAGCTAGTTAACTTAGCTACATGGTTGACAATAGCTACCGTGAATTTCCCTGCCTGGTACAAGATAGCTAATGTACTAAAGCTATCGTCATATTGCTATCATGCAGTGTAAAATAATACATTTTGACTATCATAGCTCTATATTCATAGAAAATAACCTTGGCATGCTTTTGAATCCTTTGCCCGAGTGACTCATAGCTATACTAAGCTACCTAATAAAATTACTGGGATGGTTCTATACTAGTTACATTACTGGGATGGTTCTATACTAGTTACTACCTAATAACATTACTGTGATGGTTCTATACTAGTTACTACCTAATAACATTACTGGGATGGTTCTATACTAGTTACATTACTGGGATGGTTCTATACTAGTTACTACCTAATAACATTACTGTGATGGTTCTATACTAGTTACTACCTAATAACATTACTGGGATGGTTCTATACTAGTTACCTAAAAACATTACTGGGATGGTTCTGTACTAGTTACCTAATAACATTACTGGGATGGTTCTGTACTAGTTACCTAATAGCATTACTGGGATGGTTCTATACTAGTTACTACCTAATAACATTACTGTGATGGTTCTATACTAGTTACTACCTAATAACATTACTGGGATGGTTCTATACTAGTTACCTAAAAACATTACTGGGATGGTTCTATACTAGTTACCTAATAACATTACTGGGATGGTTCTGTACTAGTTACCTAATAGCATTACTGGGATGGTTCTGTACTAGTTACCTAATAACATTACTGGGATGGTTCTATACTAGTTACTACCTAATAACATTACTGGGATGGTTCTGTACTAGTTACCTAATAACATTACTGGGATGGTTCTATACTAGTTACTACCTAATAACATTACTGGGATGGTTCTATACTAGTTACATTACTGGGATGGTTCTATACTAGTTACTACCTAATAACATTACTGTGATGGTTCTATACTAGTTACTACCTAATAACATTACTGGGATGGTTCTATACTAGTTACATTACTGGGATGGTTCTATACTAGTTACTACCTAATAACATTACTGGGATGGTTCTATACTAGTTACTACCTAATAACATTACTGGGATGGTTCTATACTAGTTACCTAAAAACATTACTGGGATGGTTCTGTACTAGTTACCTAATAACATTACTGGGATGGTTCTGTACTAGTTACCTAATAGCATTACTGGGATGGTTCTATACTAGTTACTACCTAATAACATTACTGTGATGGTTCTATACTAGTTACTACCTAATAACATTACTGGGATGGTTCTATACTAGTTACATTACTGGGATGGTTCTATACTAGTTACTACCTAATAACATTACTGTGATGGTTCTATACTAGTTACTACCTAATAACATTACTGGGATGGTTCTATACTAGTTACCTAAAAACATTACTGGGATGGTTCTATACTAGTTACCTAATAACATTACTGGGATGGTTCTGTACTAGTTACCTAATAGCATTACTGGGATGGTTCTGTACTAGTTACCTAATAGCATTACTGGGATGGTTCTGTACTAGTTACCTAATAACATTACTGGGATGGTTCTGTACTAGTTACCTAATAACATTACTGGGATGGTTCTATACTAGTTACTACCTAATAACATTACTGGGATGGTTCTATACTAGTTACTACCTAATAACATTACTGGGATGGTTCTGTACTAGTTACCTAATAACATTACTGGGATGGTTCTATACTAGTTACTACCTAATAACATTACTGGGATGGTTCTATACTAGTTACCTACTAACATTACTGGGATGGTTCTATACTAGTTACTACCTAATAACATTACTGGGATGGTTCAATACTAGTTACTACCTAATAACATTACTGGGATGGTTCTATACTAGTTACTACCTAATAACATTACTGGGATGGTTCTATACTAGTTACTACCTAATAACATTACTGGGAGGGTTCTATACTAGTTACTACCTAATAACATTACTGGGATGGTTCTATACTAGTTACCTAATAACATTACTGGGATGGTTCTATACTAGTTACCTAATAACATTACTGGGATGGTTCTATACTAGTTACCTAATAACATTACTGGGATGGTTCTATACTAGTTACCTAATAACATTACTGGGATGGTTCTATACTAGTTACCTAATAACATTACTGGGATGGTTCTATACTAGTTACCTAATAACATTACTGGGATGGTTCTATACTAGTTACCTAATAATATTACTGGGATGGTTCTATACTAGTTACCTAATAACATTACTGGGATGGTTCTATACTAGTTACTACCTAATAACATTACTGGGATGGTTCTATACTAGTTACTACCTAATAACATTACTGGGATGGTTCTATACTAGTTACATTACTGGGATGGTTCTATACTAGTTACTACCTAATAACATTACTGGGATGGTTCTATACTAGTTACCTAATAACATTACTGGGATGGTTCTATACTAGTTACTACCTAATAACATTACTGGGATGGTTCTATACTAGTTACTACCTAATAACATTACTGGGATGGTTCTTTACTAGTTACCTAATAACATTACTGGGATGGTTCTATACTAGTTACCTAATAACATTACTGGGATGGTTCTATACTAGTTACCTAATAACATTACTGGGATGGTTCTATACTAGTTACCTAATAACATTACTGGGATGGTTCTATACTAGTTACTACCTAATAACATTACTGGGATGGTTCTATACTAGTTACTACCTAATAACATTACTGGGATGGTTCTATACTAGTTACATTACTGGGATGGTTCTATACTAGTTACCTAATAACATTACTGGGATGGTTCTATACTAGTTACTACCTAATAACATTACTGGGATGGTTCTATACTAGTTACTACCTAATAACATTACTGGGATGATTCTATACTAGTTACCTAATAACATTACTGGGATATTTCTATACTAGTTACTACCTAATAACATTACTGGGATGGTTCTATACTAGTTACCTAATAACATTACTCGGATGGTTCTATACTAGTTACCTAATAACATTACTGGGATGGTTCTATACTAGTTACCTAATAACATTACTGGGATGGTTCTATACTAGTTACTACCTAATAACATTACTGGGATGGTTCTATACTAGTTACTACCTAATAACATTACTGGGATGGTTCTATGCTAGTTACTACCTAATAACATTACTGGGATGGTTCTATACTAGTTACCTAATAACATTACTGGGATGGTTCTATACTAGTTACTACCTAATAACATTACTGGGATGGTTCTATACTAGTTACTACCTAATAACATTACTGGGATGGTTCTATACTAGTTACTACCTAATAACATTACTGGGATGGTTCTTTACTAGTTACCTAATAACATTACTGGGATGGTTCTATACTAGTTACTACCTAATAACATTACTGGGATGGTTCTATACTAGTTACCTAATAACATTACTGGGATGGTTCTATACTAGTTACCTAATAACATTACTGGGATGGTTCTATACTAGTTACTACCTAATAACATTACTGGGATGGTTCTATACTAGTTACATTACTGGGATGGTTCTATACTAGTTACTACCTAATAACATTACTGGGATGGTTCTATACTAGTTACCTAATAACATTACTGGGATGGTTCTATACTAGTTACTACCTAATAACATTACTGGGATGGTTCTATACTAGTTACTACCTAATAACATTACTGGGATGGTTCTATACTAGTTACTACCTAATAACATCACTGGGATGGTTCTGTACTAGTTACCTAATAACATTACTGGGATGGTTCTATACTAGTTACTACCTAATAACATTACTGGGATGGTTCTATACTAGTTACTACCTAATAACATTACTGGGATGGTTCTATACTAGTTACTACCTAATAACATTACTGGGATGGTTCTATACTAGTTACTACCTAATAACATTACTGGGATGGTTCTATACTAGTTACTACCTAATAACATTACTGGGATGGTTCTATACTAGTTACTACCTAATAACATTACTGGGATGGTTCTATACTAGTTACCTAATAACATTACTGGGATGGTTCTATACTAGTTACCTAATAACATTACTGGGATGGTTCTATACTAGTTACCTAATAACATTACTGGGATGGTTCTATACTAGTTACCTAATAACAGTACTGGGATGGTTCTATACTAGTTACTACCTAATAACATTACTGGGATGGTTCTATACTAGTTACCTAATAACATTACTGGGATGGTTCTATACTAGTTACTACCTAATAACATTACTGGGATGGTTATATACTAGTTACTACCTAATAACATTACTGGGATGGTTCTATACTAGTTACCTAATAACATTACTGGGATGGTTCTATACTAGTTACCTAATAACATTACTGGGATGGCCCATTGGTTCTATGGCTATGAAGATGTTGTGTATGGATTGTAAAGTGTTATACTCAACTCTTCTGCATGACAATCATTATTGGTTATACATAAAATACCATGTAGTGAATATTACAATACAATCCTAATAACAGCTGTGAACATTTATTTTTCTTCTGTAGGATTTCAGGTTTGAAGAGCCGCAGACCGTCCAGGGGCACAGGCAGGGATGCAGAAAGAATTGGACAAGAAGATTTATCCAACAAAGCAGGATCAATGAGTTAGCCTCACCTTATGTATTATTTGACATTTTTAGAAGCTTTAAAAAATGGTCTAATTGACTCAATAACCAAGTTTAGATTTCCTAATGAACCAGAAATGTCATAGTTATGTCTGGTTCTTTATAAAAGTTAGATGGCTAACTTATTGATCCTGCCTTGCAGTACACCCCTCTCAATATGAATATGTACATTATGGATAATTACTGTTAGAATAAGGATTGTTATTTTTTTTTTCACATGTAGAAGTGACCATATATTCCCTTAAAGCCACACTCTGTAAGAAACATATGCAACTCAAATATAAACAATAGATGATTTGTTGAATGAGGTACACTCAGTCACACACATAGAAAACCCAGAGCCAGAGTTTGAAAAGCACCATTTAATCACAGAGAGCATACACATTGAAACTGTCGTGCACTCTTAAAACTGACATACTTCATTTTTCAATTAATATCTTTAGATAAAAAGACTAACACACACATGTATTGTTGAATAGGCTTTTAAAAAGGCCCAGTGCAGTCAAAAACATGTTTTTATAAATATTTCCACACTGAGCTGGAATAATACTGTGAAAATGATGATCATGTCCTTTTAGTGTAAGAGCTGTTTCAAAAGACCGCCTGAAATTTCAGCCTGTTTTGGAAGGATGACATTTTGGCGTTCTTGATATCACCATCAGGCAGTAAATTAGTTATCAAATCAATAAGAAAACCTCTCTGTCAATAAGAGCTAGTTCAGTTGTTCCCTCTCCATTCAGTCCCATCAAAACTCTTGCTTGAGAAATTGGTCTTTGCTAAGAAGTTCTTTTTGTTTTGACCATTTTAATTGAAAACAATCACTGTAAGGTACCTAATTATTATCCAGAAATGATTTGATATTGAGATTTTTTTTAAATGGCTGCATTGGACCTTTAAAGCTAGTATGACAGTTGAACTAAGCTCATGAGGCATTTATATTATATTCTATTAATCAAGAATCAATGAGTATGTATCATTAATTTAGAAAAAAAAGTATGCAGCAACTAAGGATTCCAGCATCGAACCAAGTTGATTTTATGTGACATGAACAAAAACACAAATTGTCAGTCAAAAACATAAGTCAGAACATAGCTTCTTCATTCTCTCATGTGCTTTCAGGCACCATAACCGGGTAAACCTCTTTCCACACCGGGAACAGTGGTATGGCTTCTCTCCAGTGTGTGTCCTCTCGTGCTCTTTTAGGCTCCCTAACTGGGTAAAACTCTTTCCACAATGAGTGCACAATGGTTTTAAGCCTGTGTGTATTTTTTCATGCGCTTTCAAATGACAACGCTGGATAAATCTCTTTCCACACTGAGAGCATTTGAAAGGCCTCTCTACAGAGTGTGTTCTCTCATGTTTTTTCAGGTCCCATGGTGATAAAAACACATTTTCACACTGGGAGCATTGATACGGCTTCTCTACAGTGTGTGATCTTTTATGCCTTTTTAAGTTCCCTAAATGGGTAAAACTCTTTCCACACAGGGAGCAATAGTAAGGCTTCACTCCTGTGTGTGTCCTCTCATGCTCTTTCAGTTGCCCTGGCCAGCTAAAACTCTTTCCACACTGGGAACAGAGGTATGGCTTCTCCCCTGTGTGTGTTCTCTTATGTGATTTCAGGGCTCCTGATGAAACATATCTATTTTCACACTGGGAGCAGTGGTAGGGCTTCTCCCCTGTATGTGTCATTTCATGCATTTTCAGTTTCCTTAACTGGATAAAACCTTTTCCACACTGGGAGCAGTAATAACACTTCTCCCCTGTGTGCGTTCTCTTGTGTTCTTTCAGGTGGCTTAACCGGATAAAACTCTTTCCACACTGGGAGCAGTGATGAGGCTTTTCCCCTGTGTGTGTCCTTGCATGTTCTTTTAGGTTCCATAACCTTGTAAAACACTTTCCACACTGGGAACATTGGTAGGGCTTTTCTCCTGTGTGTGTAATCTCATGCTTTTTAAGTCTCCCTAACTTGGTAAAACTCTTTCCACATTGGGAAGAGTGGCGTCGTCTTGCTGGTTTAGATGTCTCTGGTTCTTCTGAAAGACACTTTTCGCTGTCAGAGTGAGAGTCTTGTCTCTCTCCTGCCAAAGACAAAGAGTATTTAGTTAAATACTAAACTGAAGACCTGAAACAAACTTGAATGATACCTAGGGTTAAATCCAGACTAGTTCTCTCAAAATCCTGAGTTCAGTTTGTAGAACATTTTAGAACATCCTGGTTGGGTTCTGGAATGCGTGGCTATATTTGAAATTAACGGACTTCTTTTCAAATAATTGTCAACACATTGTTAAGGTGTGAGAGGTTCACTGTAGCTGCGTAATCTGTCCGTTCACAATTCACCTGTGGGAAGGAACATAGCTGCTCTCAACACCAGACAACAGAAAGAGTTGGCCACTATATCCAAGAGACTGTGCGTGAGGAAATTACCTCTGCCCTCGACTTGCAACTAAAACCGATAAATGAAATCTCTTGCAGTGCTCACTTCTAAAGTGGATACCTACTCAAAGTCTCGCAATGAACTCAAAATGGCATTGGTACTCAAGGGCACTGGATAACACGAATAAAGGCAAATCAGCTGGATGGGACGGTACTCCTCCTGAGGTCTATTTAAAAATGTTGGTATCAATTAGATCCACTATTACCCAAAATGATTAATACAGCCATTCACAATGGTTCATTTGGGAGAGATGTGAATAAAGCACAAATTTTCACTTTTATAATCCTAAAACAAAAATATAAATGGAACAATTTCATTTTTTTTTACTAAGTTACAGTTCATATGAGGAAATCAATCAATTGAAATATCATTCATTAGGCCCTCATCTATAGATTTCATGACTTGGAATACAGATATGCGTCTGTTGGTCACAGATACCTAAAAAAATGGGCCTCACAATGGGATCTCGTCACGGTATTTCTGTGCATTCAAATTGCAATAGATAAAATGCAATTGTGTTCCTTGTCCATAGCTTATGCCTGCCCATACCATAACCCCACTGCCATCATGGGGCACTCTGTTCACAACTTTGACATCAGCAAACCGCTCGCCCACACTTCGCCATACACGTGGTCTGCGGTTGTGAGGCCAGTTGGACATATTGCCAAATTCTCTAAAACGACATATGGTAGAGAAATTAATATTAAATTCTCTGACATCAGCTCTGGTGGACATTCCTGCAGTCAGCATGCCAATTGCATGCCAATTGCACACTCCCTCAAAACTTGAGACATCTATAGCATTGTGATGTGTGACAAAACTGCACATTTTAGAGGGGCCTTTTATTGTCCCCAGCACAAGGTGCACCGGTGTAAATATCATGCCGTTTAATCAGCTTCTTAAAATGCCACACCTGTCAGGTGGATGGATTATCTTGGCAAAGAAAAAATGCTCACTAACAGGGATGAAAATAAATTTGTGCACAAAATGTGAGAGAAATAAGCTTTTTGTGCGTATGGAACATTTCTGGGATCTTTTATTTCATTAAACCAACACTTTACATGTTGTGTTTATATTTTTCAGTATAAAAAAGGTAAGGATGCTGCCCAGTCTCTTTATCTTTGATAAAAACAGATATTAAACTGTTTTCCAAAATGTTGTCGTCCCATCTCGAGACTTACCCAAATTGGTCCATACCAACCAAAGTGGGTTTGTTTAAAAAGCGTTTATCCTCTGTTATTATTATTCCATATCTTAGATGCTTCATCAGAAACAACAGCTCCTCGGGCTCTATTATTTCTTCATGCATAAAAAAGCTTTTGATAAACTAGAGTTATGTCCATTCTAGTCTGTCATGGAACATATGGGAATTGGCTAAAATGTAATTAATATGATTAAAATACTACATGACAATCCCTCGGCCATAGTTATAACAGAAAATGTCTGCTCTGTTCATTTCAGAATCACTTGAAGCAGCAGACAAGGTGATTATTATCCATGGAACCCTCTGGCCCACACAATTCGTAAATCGAAGGAAATAACACCAATTTCCCTCAAATCTACTGATCACTTCATCGCATATTATATGCAGACAATATTTTACTACAATGAGGGAAGAAAGTATTTGATCCCCTGCTGATTTTGTACGTTTGCCCACTGACAAAGAAATGATCAGCCTATAATTTTAATGTTAGGTTTATTTGAACAGTGAGAGACAGAATAACAACAAAAAAATCCAGAAAAACTTATGTCAAAAATGTTATAAAATGATTTGCATTTTACTGAGGGAAATAAGTATTTGACCCCTCTGCAAAACATGACTTAGTACTTGGTGGCAAAACCCTTGTTGGCAATCACAGAGGTCAGACGTTTCTTGTAGTTGGCAACCAGGTTTGCACATATCTCAGGAGGGATTTTTTTCCCACTCCTCTTTGCAGATCTTCTCCAAGTCATTAAGGTTTCGAGGCTGACGTTTGGCAACTCGAACCTTCAGCTCCCTCCACAGATTTTCTATGGGATTAAGGTGTGGAGACTGGCTAGGCCACTCCAGGACCTTAATGTGCTTCTTCTTGAGCCACTCCTTTGTTGCCTCGGCCGTGTGTTCTGGGTCATTGTCATGCTGGAATACCCATCCACGACCCATTTTCAATGCCCTGGCTGAGGGAAGGAGGTACTCACCCAAGATTTGACGGTACATGGCCCCGTCCATCGTCCCTTTGATGCGGTGAAGTTGTCCTGTCCCCTTAGCAGAAAAACACCCCCAAAGCATAATGTTTCCACCTCCATGTTTGACGGTGGGGATGGTGTTCTTGGGGTCATAGGCAGCATTCCTCCTCCTCCAAACACGGCGAGTTGAGTTGATGCCAAAGAGCTCCATTTTGGTCTCATCTGACCACAACACTTTCACCAGTTGTCCTCTGAATCATTCAGATGTTCATTGGCAAACTTCAGACGGGCATGTATATGTGCTTTCTTGAGCAGGGGGACCTTGCGGGTGCTGCAGGATTTCAGTCCTTCACGGCGTAGTGTGTTACCAATTGTTTTCTTGGTGACTATGGTCCCAGCTGCCTTGAGATCATTGACAAGATCCTCCCGTGTAGTTCTGGGCTGATTCCTCACCGTTCTCATGATCATTGCAACTTACGAGGTGAGATCTTGCATGGAGCCCCAGGCCGAGGGATTGACAGTTTGTGTTTCTTCCATTTGCGAATAATCGCACCAACTTTTGTCACCTTCTCACCAAGCTGCTTGGCGATGGTCTTGTAGTCCATTCCAGCCTTGTGTAGGTCTACAATCTTGTCTCTGACATCCTTGGAGAGCTCTTTGGTCTTGGCCATGGTGGAGAGTTTGGAATCTGATTGATTGATTGCTTCTGTGGACAGGTGTCTTTTATACAGGTAACAAGCTGCGATAAGGAGCACTCCCTTTAAGAGTGTGCTCCTAATCTCAGCTCGTTACCTGTATAAAAGACATCTGGGAGCCAGAAATCTTTCTGATTGAGAGGGGTCAAATACTTATTTCCCTCATTAAAATGCAAATCAATTTATAATATTTTTGACATGCGTTTTTCTGGATTTTTTTGTTGTTATTCTGTCTCTCACTGTTCAAATAAACCTACCATTTAAAATTATAGACTGATCATTTCATTGTCAGTGGGCAAACGTACAAAATCAGCAGGGGATCAAATACTTTTTTCCTCACTGTATATCTAGACAATGTATCTCAAATCGCTCCCAAACGCATTGAAGATCATAGATAAATTCAGCTTCATCTCAAGTTATAAAATGAATCTAATCATATCAGCCCTATAGCCTCAAGAGACCCTGATGAAAGACTCTACTTATGGAATCCCCATCATTTCCCATTTTAAAGTATTTGGGAGTAGATTTATTTCCTTCCTTAGATAAAACCATTAACAGAACGTTCAAATCAATTCAACCCAACCTCTTCTAGGCACTAGCATTTCATCCCATCCTAAATTGGTTTTAGACATGATTATTATGCCCCTTGGTGATTGAAACATGGTGTCTCCTATTGCCCTGGAAGAGGTGGTCTCCACTGTTATATCCCTTAAACAATGTAATATGGTGTCTCCTATTGCCCTGGAAGAGGTGGTCTCCACTGATATATCCCTTAAACAATGTAATATGGTGTCTCCTATTGCCCTGGAAGAGGTGGTCTCCACTGTTATATCCCTTAAACAATGTAATATGGTGTCTCCTATTGTCCTGGAAGAGGTGGTCTCCACTGATATATCCCTTAAACAATGTAATATGGTGTCTCCTATTGCCCTGGAAGAGGTGGTCTCCACTGTTATATCCCTTAAACAATGTAATATGGTGTCTCCTATTGCCCTGGAAGAGGTGGTCTCCACTGATATATCCCTTAAACAATGTAATATGGTGTCTCCTATTGCCCTGGAAGAGGTGGTCTCCACTGTTATATCCCTTAAACAATGTAATATGGTGTCTCCTATTGCCCTGGAAGAGGTGGTCTCCACTGATATATCCCTTAAACAATGTAATATGGTGTCTCCTATTGCCCTGGAAGAGGTGGTCTCCACTGATATATCCCTTAAACAATGTAATATGGTGTCTCCTATTGCCCTGGAAGAGGTGGTCTCCACTGATATATCCCTTAAACAATGTAATATGGTGTCTCCTATTGCCCTGGAAGAGGTGGTCTCTACTGTTATATCCCTTAAACAATGTAAACTACTCTTTGGTCCTATTATTGCTCACACAATTTCTATTTGGCGCAAAATCCAAATGTGGAAACTGTACCCTTACTGATATCATGGACAGTAATGGTTTGAGAACATTCCAAGATTTGAAAGATACACATTACCAAGCAACTCTTTTTTTCTATATTTACAATTTAGGGCAGCATATGGAGTCCTTTGGGAAACCCAACTACCGAACTATACAATGATGGGATTTATTAATAAGTCATTTCGGGAGCCCAGATAATTTATCTCTATAATACATAAACAACTTTTGGAAAGCTCATATTCTGAGCTTGCCATTAAAAAAGTATTGTCCACAGATCTAATTTAATCCAAACAACCCTGGAACAGAATATGGAAAAATAGGACCTTGGCATCCCGTAATCCAAACCATTTATTTATACATTTTACATTTGTTCAGAATATATATAACACCAAGGAAACGTTTTACGTTGAAATCGTTCACTGTGCCCCCTATATCAGGTAAGCACATTCCTTCATATGATGTGGAAGTGCCCTGCAGTTAAATGCTTCTCAGGCAAAGTTACAAATGTATTTCAAAGTGCATGAATATAAATATTCAATGCTTTGCATCTATTATGTTACTTAACGATGATAGCTCCTTGAATCTCTCAATCAATCAGAGACGATTACTGCTGGCAGGCAGCACTGCTGCAAAAAATGTTTAGGTCTCTTAAGATGGCGAACACCTCACTCTCTCCCCATTTAACCAGTGGATACAGTTCCTGTTTCAAGTTATACAATTAGAAATATCTACAGCGAGAATGAATGGTGCTCCTCAAGGAACAGCTGAGGCCTGGACAAATGTACTTGACTCTGTAAAGAACAATCTCAGGTAAAGCCCCACACATACAATCCAGTTATTTAGACTTTGGTACTTTCTTTGCTTTCAGGCCCATGGGGAGGGGGGTCTCTGGTAGTTTTGGGGGGATGTAAAGGGACTGATAAGCTGGGGGGGGCCTAGGCGGGGAGGGAAACATGGTTTCTGGCTGTGGAGGGAGGAAGCGGGCAGGTGGGGACTGAGGGGGGTAATGGGTTGGTTATCTTTTTATGCAACTCTTTGATTGTTTTTGTATCTGTAACCCCGTCAGATTTTCTGTTTGTTTGTAACAAAATAAATGTTTGGTCACAAAAAAAAAGAAACAGTCATAATAATATTAATAATGTGGAGTTTCAACTCTAATCTTGTTCTCATGGAATGTCATGTTTACAGGCTGAGCAGAGCTCTATAATAATAGATTATGTCATGGTTACAGGCTGAGCAGAGCTCTATGATAATAGATAATGTCATGTTTACAGGCTGAGCAGAGCTCTATAATAATTGATAATGTCATGTTTACAGGCTGAGCAGAGCTCTATAATAATAGATAATGTCATGTTACAGGCTGAACAGAGCTCTATAATAATATATATTGATGACTACAGTATTTCAATCAATGTCATTGGATGCATTCGATCCATTGTTTACATTTTGGTAGTGGCCCACTGTTTAAGGATGTACACATCTTATATTGTAGCTTTAATAATTCCCACGGTAGAGTACATATTGAAGTATAGACTTCAGTAGAATGCCCCTTTATAACCACACATTGATTTGTGCCCCTGTTTTTAAGGTAGTACTCACTGGTGTTAATCAGATCTCCATTCTCACGGGTGTTAATCAGATCTCCATTCTTCTCTTCTTCCTCCTCTTTCACTGTGACAGTAATTTCATCCTCCTCCTCTTTCACTTTTTCAATTGCAGCCTCTTCTTTCACAGTAACATCCACCTCCTCTTTCACTGAAACGTCTTTCTCTTCTTCCACAGTAACATCCACCTCCTCTTTCACTGAAACGTCTTCGTCTTTCACTGTAACAGCCTCATCCTCTACTTCCCTTTTAACTGTGACATCCTCTTCTTCCTTCTCCTCTTTCACGGGAGCTTCTTTCTCCGTCCAGCAGACCTTCTCTTCTTTAGCAGGTGGGGAGTAGGATAGTGAACTCATGGTCGGGGATGTTAGACTAGCCTAGTGCAAGGCTAACTAAAACAGCTAGCTAGCTAGCTGACAACGTAAATATTAAAGTAAATAGAGTGACTAGTAAATTCGCAGACAGTGTGTTTAAAACACTGAGGTTAATATATACACAAATTGTCTAAATATTAGCGGTTTTATGTTCGCTAGCAAACAACCGAGGTGGTTTAATCAGTAGCCTATTGTCGTTGTTGAAGAAGTGTCCCGTCCACTAGATTATACGTCACGCAAGGAGCCATCACCTGAAAGACTTTACATCGCCATCTGTTGACTGGAGTGGGTACCGCAGTTAAGGAAAATATTCACTACATTGTTTATATTGGCTAAAATATAAAATGAACTGATATGTTCTCTCTTACAGGTAATACTTTCCTACACACATATATAGAAGCTGAATATAAATACATATAAACTGAATAAAAAGATAAACAACATGTAAAGTCTTGGTTCCGTGTTTCATGAGCTGAAATAAAAGATCAGAAATGTTCCATATACACAAAAACCTGATTTCTTGCAAATTAGTTTACATCCCTGTTAGTGAGCATTTCTCCTTTGTCAACAAAACGAAGGAGCTGATTGTGGACTTCAGGAGACAGCAGAGAGAGGGAGCACACCCCCATCCACATCAATGGGACCACAGTGGAGAAGGTGGAAAGCTTCAAGTTCCTCGGCTTACACATCACTGACAATCTGAAATGGTCCACCCACACAGACAGCGTGGCTGAAAAAGTTTGGCTTGGCTCTCAAGACCATCACAAACTTTTACATATGCACCATTGAGAGCATCCCGTTGCGTGGTATCACTGCCTGGTACGGCAACAGCACCGTTCGCAACCACAGGGCTCTCCAGAGGTCTGCCCAACGCATCACCGGGGGCAAACTACCTGCCCTCCAGGACACCTACACCACCCGATGTCACAGGAAGGCCAAAAAGACCAAGGCCATCAACCACCCGAACCACGGCCTGTTCACCCCGCTATCATCCAGAAGGCGAGGTCAGTACAGGTGCATCAAAGCTGGGACTGAGAGACTGAAAAACAGCTTCTATCTCAAGGCCATAAGACTGTTAAATAGCCATCACTAGCCGGCCTCCACCCAGTACCCTGTCCTGAACTTAGTCACTGTCACTAGCCGGCTACCACCCGGTTACTCATCCCTGCACCTTAGAGGCTGGTGCCCTATATACATAGAATCACTGGTCACTTTAATAATGTTTACATAATGCTTTACTCATTTCATATGTATATACTGTATATACTGTATTCTACTCAATGCCACTCTGACGTTGCTTATCCTAATATTTATATATTTCTTAATTACATTATTTTCCTTAAAAACGTGTGTGTATTGTTGTGAATTGTTAGATACTACTGCGCTGTTGGAGCTAGGAACACAAGCATTTCGCTACACCCGCAATAACATCTGCTAAATATGTGTATCTGACCAATCAAATTTGATTTAATTTGAAGATAACCAATCCAAAGAGTTACTGCTTTATATATATATATATATATACATACAGTTGAAGTCGGAAGTTTACATACACTTAGGTTGGAGTCATTAAACTTGTTTTTCAACCACTTTACACATTTCTTGTTAAACTATAGTTTTGGCAAGTCGGTTAGGACATCTACTTTGTGCATGACACAAGTAACTTTTCCAACAATTGTTTACAGACAGATTATTTCACTTATAATTCACTGTATCACAATTACAGTGGGTCAGAAGTTTACATACACTAAGTTGACTGTGCCTTTAAACAGCTTGGAAAATTCCAGAAAATGATGTCATGGTTTTAGAAGCTTCTGATAGGCTAATTGACAACATTTGAGTCAATTGGAGGTGTACCTGTGGATGTATTTCATGGCCTACCTTTAACTCTGTGGCTCTTTGCATGGGAAAATCAAAAGAAATCAGCCAAGACCTCCGAAAACAAATTGTAGACCTCCACAAGTCTGGTTCATCCTTGGGAGCAATTTCCAAACGGCTGAAGGTACCACGTTCATCTGTACAAACAATATTACGCAAGTATAAACACCATGGGAACACGCAGCCGTCATACCGCTCAGGAAGGAGACGCGTTCTGTCTCCTAGAGATGAATGTACTTTGGTGCGAAAAGTGCAAATCAATCCCAGAACAACAGCAAAGGTCTTGTGAAGTTGCTGGAGGAAACAGGTACAAAAGTATCTATATCCACAGTAAAACGAGTCCTATATCGACATAACCTGAAAGGCCACTCAGCAAGGAAGAAGCCACTGCTCCAAAACCGCCATAAAAAAGCTAGACTACGGTTAGCAACTGCACATGGGGACAAAGATCGTACTTTATGGAGAAATGTCCTCTGGTCTGATGAAACAAAAATTTAACTGTTTGGCCATAATGACCCCCTTTGATGCCATGGAAACCATCAGCATTACCATACATTATATATCTGAGCTGTTCTCATATAGAATTTAAAACCCTCTGGTTTCTGGGAAGTTGGCATTTTACACAGAAAGGGGTGGTCTTAATGTAACTCCTGAAAGGTAATTTAATAATAATGATCTGGGGAAAGGGGAGGTTGATCTGAATGGAACTCCTGAAGGGTAATTTAATAATAATAATCTGGAGAAAGGGGAAGTTGATCTGAATGGCAATCTGGATCACCAATAAAGGAGGAGACAGTGGCGAGATCCTTCAGGTCATTTAACTTGACCTCTGTGGTCATATGACCATCTGGTGGGGAGGAGATACTGCTGTTTCACACAATCTCCTCACCAAAGCCGTCAGGCATGAGAACAGACCACAATCTCCTCACCAAGGCTGTCAGGCATGAGAACGGACCACAATCTCATCACCAAGGCCGCCATGCATGAGAACGGACCACAATCTCCTCGCCAAGGCCATCAGGCACAAGAACGGACCACAATCTCCTCACCAAGGCCGTCAAGCACGAGAACGGACCCCAATCTCCTCACCAAGGCCGTCAGGCATGAGAACGGACCACAATCTCCTCACCAAGGCCGTCAGTCACGAGAACGGACCACAATCTCCTCACCAAGGCCGTCAGGCACGAGAACGGACCACAATCTCCTCACCAAGGCCGTCAGGCATGAGAACGGACCCCAATCTCCTCACCAAGGCCGTCAGGCACGAGAACGGACCACAATCTCCTCACCAAGGCCGTCAGGCATGAGAACGGACCACAATCTCCTCACCAAGGCCGTCAGGCACGAGAACGGACCACAATCTCCTCACCAAGGCCGTCAGGCATGAGAACGGAACACAATCTCCTCATCAAGGCCGTCAGGCACGAGAACGGACCACCATCTCCTCACCAAGGCCGTCAGGCATGAGAACGGAACACAATCTCCTCATCAAGGCCATCAGGCATGAGAACGGACCACAATCTCCTCACCAAGGCCGTCAGGCATGAGAACGGAACACAATCTCCTCATCAAGGCCATCAGGCATGAGAACGGACCACAATCTCCTCACCAAGGCCGTCAGGCATGAGAACGGACCACAATCTCCTCACCAAGGCCGTCAGGCATGAGAACGGAACACAATCTCCTCATCAAGGCCATCAGGCATGAGAACGGACCACAATCTCCTCACCAAGGCCGTCAGGCATGAGAACAGACCACAATCTCCTCACCAAGGCCGTCAGGCATGGAAACAGAGCTATACAGTACTTCATCATAGTGGCATCCAACAGATGCAGATCAGGGACTGCTGCTGGTGGTGACGCGGAGGTCCTCATGGGACGGGCCATCACTGCATTATTATGGGAACGAGCACCTGCAACAGATGTAAATAGAGGAATCATTGCCATATTTGGTCCAGATAATGCTGAACTTTGGAATTGTGTTATCAATTCAACACAAGACAATAATGAGTTAATTTGAAGAAGAAAAAAAAGACAAGTCAGTTGAAATCGCACTGTGAATATATTCAACTTTTAGAATTGCATTGTGGGCATTCTTATATTTCACTGCACAGCCTTGACTATGGAACTGTGGATCAGTGAAATGGGGTATCTGCCTACGCAGTGACACCCACAGAACACAACTGTGAAGAGTGTACACAAATATTACCATTGTAGCTCATATTGCAGGACTTTCTGACTGTAGGAAATCACCTCCCCAGTCAGTCTAGTGTGCGTATTGGACATTCATATTGCCATGTTGATAAGAGAATTATCTAATAAAGGTAAATTAATTAATAAACCATGATGAATTATTACTCATACAGCATGGTTAATGAATAATCAATGTAATGATCAATGTAGGGATCGATTAGTCTGATTAGTTCCGGAAAGTCCAGGAACCACTGGAGAGGGAAAGAAATGTGTGTATGCCATTAGGAGGGACAGCTGGAGACAGATGGTCAAGGGAGTAAAAGCTTCAAAGAGTTCCTAACCTTGAGGGAAAAGAACAGGCTGAGCTCTGGATAGTGATAAACAAGTGTGTGAAGTCTATGGGGGATGCATGTCACCAACAGTTTGTGTGTAAATGCATGTGCGTAAGAAAGCAAGAACTATATAATGACTGTTTTGTTATCCTGACCTCAGAACGTTCTCTGAATAAAGCTACAGAAACCTTTTGCAGAAAGCTGAGTCCTTGCCTAATTATTTTAACCCATTGTCTTACAAACCTTGGGCATTAGTCAAGGCGAACTGCCCTTGTGTTATCGGACACCGAGACCTCAGCTATTTACGAAATGTGAAAAGCATGCTCTTCATGTTCCAATCACTCCCTCTAGGAGCTGCCGGATTCCCCAGCTGCAGAAGAAGGACACGTGTCTGCTCTCCCGGCCACACCATCGTCAACCTGCTTCATCTGGCATGCGTACCACTTTTATGAATCTTGAGAAGTAACCGACGACAACCAGGTACTGCTGTCTGTCAACCTCACATAGGCGACGCGTTGACCAAGATCTCTGTCTGGCAACTTGGTGGTCATCAACGGTTGTTTGCATTGTGTTGGCTTAGTAGTCTGACACTGCTTGCACTGACTCACTTTGTCCTCTATGTGCTGAGTCCCGGCCACCACACTGAGCATTGAGCACCTTCTCTGCACTTTGGTAACCCTCGTGGATCTTGCTGAGAAGCTCGCTGGAATCACAATTCTCTCTCCGTGAGCAGTAGTCCATGTGATTCACTTAGGAGCCCTTACTCACTAAAGTAGGTCTTGACTGTCTCGGGCATTGTTTTGATGTGTTTTGGCCATCCGTGCCTTGTGTACTTCTTCAGTGCTATCTGTATTTCCTTATCTTCACCACTTGCGTGTGCAATCTGGTGAAGCGTATGTGATGAAACTGGTCTGTGCTCGTTCACTGCGTCAACGAAGGCTGCAACTTCTTCCAGGTCTGAGCTCTTTAGGTGGACCGACGGTTGTCTTGAGAGTGTGTTGGCAATGAGCAGTGTTTTGCCTGGGGTATATTCAGCTTTGAGGCTGAACCTCATCATTCTGATAAGCAATCACTGGCAGCGCACAGGGACCCCATCCAGGTTTTTGTAGTTAAACAATGGCACCAAACAGTTTGTGGTCCGTTAGCAGTTTTAAAGTCTCCAGGCCGCACAGGTAACGTGAGAACTTATCACAAGCCCAAACAGATGCCAAGCACACCTTCTCTATCTAGGCAAACCTTCTCTATCTAGGCATACCTTCTCTATCTAGGCATACCTTCTCTATCTAGGCATACCTTCTCTATCTAGGCAAACCTTCTCTATCTAGGCATACCTTCTCTATCTAGGCATACCTTCTCTATCTAGGCACACCTTCTCTCAGCAGAAGAGAGGGTACGTGAGCAAAAGGCCACAGGCAGAATTTTCCTTTCATGCTCTTGTAACAGTACTCTTCCAATGTCATAACTGCTGGCATCAGCGCTCACTACTGTGGGTCTCGAAACATCTTAGCATCCTAGTATTGGTGATGACTAAGGTTGCAAAATTACAATAAATTCCCTGCTTTTCCCAAAGTCCCGGTTGGAGATTTCCCAGAATAAGCAGGAAATCTGGAATTCTCCAACCAGGATTTCTGGAAAACCAGGGAATTTTGGGGGAAGGTCCTGGAATTTTGCAGCCCTAGTGCTGACACTAACATGTCCTTTTACTGTTCTAACGGTCTTGGCTTCTTCCCCAGGACAAGACGACGTCTTGCTTCAGAAGTTTGTTGAGTGGCTGCAGCTCAGTGGAACTGTTTTTGGTAAGTATCTGCATGGGTAGTTAACCCTGCCTAGTATCCGTTTTCAGCTCTGTAACGTTCTGTGGTTTTACCAGTTCTTGCATTGCCCTTACTGTCTCTGGGTCAGGGCTGACAAACAAACCTTGCTGATCCGGTGCCCGACAATGGTGAGCTCACTTTGGTTTTAGACGGCATTTCTCCTTGTTCAACTTCAGTCCTGAAGCTTTTATCACTCTGAAGGCTTCTACTAGCCTATGGGTTGTGCTCCTCCTTTTGAGCGTCCATAAACTAAAATGTCGTCCATGTAGCATTTCACTCCGTCCAGGCCACCCAACAGCTCCCGTTATCTTCTTTTGGAATATTGCAGGTGCACCGATTTATTCCAAAAGAGAAGTATGTGAAAGCAGTATCTCCTTAAAATAGTTTTATGAAGGTTTTTAGCTTCTTGCTAGTTTCATCCAGGGGGAAGCCAGAACCCACAGAACCCAGCCAGAAAACACTTTGGCTCCTGTCAGCTCTTGAATGATGTCATCCAACGTTAGCAGTACTTATTTCCTCACACCGCGGCCTCATTTAGCAGATGTAGGCCCACACCATTGCTGATGTAGCCCTTTTTATTGACAAGCGGCACCATTTGGAGCACACCACACAAAGGAATCTTGTTGCTTTAAAATGTTCTTAGCTGTCTGGACAGCTGTCACTTCTTGCTTCACTTTTGTATGCAAACAGAAGCAAAATGCCCCATTTCTTTTGTATTTTCCGAAATTCATCATTTTTAGCTAGACAGGATTTCTTCTGACTGTGCTCTTCACTACATCTCTTCTAATCATCATTGCCCCCGTGCCTGTTTTTGTTTGAATGTCCCTTTCTTAAAACCTCTTGCCTTTTTCCCTGTGAGAAAACTTCACCTCTTTCACTTGCTTGTCACATGACTGCTCTGTGTTCAGACTCTAAATTTAGCTGGTGGTTACCTCCCATTTCAATTTGCTCTGGTCAGTGTTAGATTCCCTATTTTCTTACTGATTTATCTCTGTGCTATGACAATTTTGTCACGGATGTATTCTTCCTTAGTTCCCTCAAAATATGTGCTTAGACAGTTCGTAGAGTCCCCTTATAAAAGCTTCAATGGACTCCCCGTATTGTTGGTTCATCATCCTCGCCCCGAAATCCGATATTTTTTTTGCCTCTGCCCATGACGTATATCAACGAGCTGATCTGCATGTCACTGTCCTCTTGTGTTAGCTTAGTTGCTAATGATAGCATGAAACGCTGTTTCCACTCAGACCATTCACTCGACTTTTAGAATAGAAACCCCTCTCTAGTGGCGGGAACTTTGTCATCGTTAACTCTCGTCAGTATTTTCCCCACCTAACGAAGCTCAGTATTCACTTTCTTGTAAATTATTTCTCCCTTTTTCTGCCGTTTTGACTTCTGACACAATGACATGAAAGCACAAGGGAGACAGCATGTCAGGTTCAAGCTGTTTACATTATGTAACATTTCAAGTACCGCCCACAGCGGGTTACATCCAATGAATGAATTAAGAATGAGAAGCTTTACATGGCTAAAGGAAAAGGAATATAACATATACTGTTTACAGGAAACTCATTCTACATCCTGAGATGAAGTTGTGTGGAAAAAGGAATGGGGTGGGGAAATAATTTTCTGTCATGGACAAAGAAATTCAAAAGGTGTGATATTAATGAACAAAAATGTCAATCTGAATATGCAAATAGTCAGGAATGATTGCAAGGAAGGTGGATCTTTTTGAATATGAAAGTGAACGAAAAAGAGATTTGGCTCATTAATCTATGGTCCAAATCAGGATGATCCATACTTCTTCGAAAACATTTATACCAATTTATTGAATTTACACGCAACAAATGATCATATCATTATGGTAGGAGACTATATCACAGCTAACAGACTATAACACAGCTACTTATTTTAGGCAGATGTTCTCTTTACCATCCCATCCTCTCCCACAGAATGAAGATTAGAAAGATGTTTGAAAAGGGTATTTTGTTCTTAAATTATATTGTAAATTGGAATGGTACAGTTATGTCCTTCATGGAGTTATCAGAATTGTACGGGAAGGTCTTTTCAGTCCAAGAGTACAACCAATTGATTACAGCATTACCCTCAAAATGGAGGAGGCAGGTGGCAGCTGGAGGAGGTAGGGAACTGGTATGTCTGCCCAATATAAAGGCTCAAAACTGGTGGAGGAATAAAAATAGCATAAATAGGAAAGTATACCAGTTTCATTTAAGGACCAGGATGTTGACAACTGTTCCATACAGATTGTAAAATAGTTGGGAAGAGATTTTTGATGTACCGATTCCATGGGCTGATATATAAAACAACGCAAGATTCAAGACTTCATGCTTTTCAGCTAAAATTATTATATAGAATTCTTGCCAACAACAAAATGTGGAATATTTGTGGCATAAAATAATCGAAGCTCTGCAGATTTTGTTGTGAGGATACAGAATCAATAGACCATTTATTTTGGTATTGCCCTCAGGTAGACTGTTTCTGGTCTCAGGTTCAGGAATGGCTGAAAATGCATAGCATTGATCTAAAACTGACCCTAGAAATAGTACTGTTAGGAGATCTGGAGAGACCGGGTCAGTCAATTTCTAATATACTAATACTCTTAGTAAAAGTATTTATCTTCAACTCGTAATCTGTGGATTCTATTCGATTAGATAGATTGAAATTGTACGTTAAACATCACAGCATAGTTGAAAGATATATGTTGCGTAGAAATCCGAAGAGGGTGGCCAGCAGAGATGGTTGGGATGGGCTGAGGGAAGCTGAGGGAGTTGTTGTGCGGGAGGTCGAACGATGGTCAAAGAAAAAAGTCAAAAATAAAGTCAAAATAAAACAGGGGCAGTGTTTTTACAGCTAATGCCAGTTTGCCTGAGGCTGATGCCGTGCAGGTGTTGGTACACATGCATATACACACACTCTCATTCAAACAAACACATACAAGAACACACACATACATGTAATAGTGCCAGACATGCACACAAACACATACAGTTGGCATTGCTGTTATGGTTGTTGGTGCATGGGGGGGGGGGGGGGGGGGGGGGGGAATAGAATTAATTGTATTTTTTACATGTATTTTTCTTCTTGGGGGGGACTGTGGGAGGGGTCTTGAATGGTTGAGGGGGGACAGCTATTGGGGAACTGTGGGGGGATCTTGGAGGGTTTGGGTTCACGTTTTTTGGCCTGGTGGTAGATCTGTCAACGTGCCCTAGAGCAGGGCATTGACCCTGGATGCATCTGTGTGTCGCTCTGAATGGGAATCTGTTGGATGACTGGTATGATGTAGTTGTTGAGCGGCTTCACTGCAAGTATATTGTATGTTTCGGATATTCAGTAATTTAAAAAAAAATCGAACAAAAATTAAAAATAATGAAAATCTGAAATGTCTTGAGTCAATAAGTATTCAACCCCTTTCCTATAGAAACGCCTAAATAAGTTCAGGAGTCTAAATGTGCTTAACAAGTCACATTAGTTACATGGACTCACTCTGTGTGCAATAATAGTGTTTAACATGAGTTGTGAATGACTACCTCATCTCTGTACCCCACACATACAATTATCTGTAAGGTCCCTCAGTCAAGCAATGCCTCACAAAGAAGGACACCTATTGGTAGAAAAAAAATCTAACATCTGAGATTGAATATCCCTTTGAGCATAGTGAAGTTATTAATTACACTTTGGATGGTGTATCAATACACCCAGTCACTAGGATACAGGCGTCCTTCCTAATTCCGTTGCCGGAGTGGAAGGAAACTGCTCAGGGATTTCATCATGAGGCCAATGGTGACTTTTAAACTCTGTAACTGTTTTATAGCTGTGATAGGAGAACTGAGGATGGATCAACAACATTGTAGTTGCTCTACAATACTCACCTAATTGGCAGAGTGAAAAGAAGGAAGTCTGTACAGAATACAAATATTCCAAAATCCGCAGCCTATTTGCAACAAGCCACTAAAGTAATACTGCAAAACATGTGGCAAAGCAATTCACTTTTTGTTCTGAATACAAAGGGTTATGTTCGAGGCAAATCTGAGTACCGCTCTCCATATTTTCAATCATAGTGGTGGCTGCATCATGTTATGGGTATGCTTGTAAGCGTTAAGGACTAGGGAGTTTTTCAGAATAAAAAAGTTAACAGAATGGAGCTAAACACAGGCAAAATCCTAGAGGATAACCTGGTTCAGTCTGCTTTCCACCTGATACTGGGAGATTAATTCACATTTCAACAGAACAACAACCTAAAACACAAGGCCAAATCTACACTAGGGTTGCTTACTAAGAAGACAGTGAGTGTTCCTGATTGGCCGATTACAGTTTTGACATAAATCTACTTGAAAATCTATGGCAAGACATGGAAATGGTTCATTAGCAATGATCAACAACCAATTTGACAGAGCTTGAATAATAATAAAAAAACAATGGACAATGAGCTCTTAGAGATTTTCCCAGAAAGACTCAAAGCCATAATCGCTGCCAAATTGCTTAATTAAACTCCAGGCAGCAGATGGCGATGTGAGTCTTTCAGGTGATGCTTCTTGCGTGACGTATAATCTAGTGGACAGGACGCTCAAGAACCACAACACGGCTACTGTTTAAAACACCTCGGTAGTTTGCTAGCCAACATACAACCGAAACACTGAAGCTCTTTAGACCATTTTTGTGAATATTAATCTCATTGTTTAAAAACAATTCTGTTGAGGTATCTACTGGTTAACTTTAACGTAATGTACTTGTTGCATTTGCAAACTTGTTCAGATTGATACTGAGCCTAGCACTAGGCTAGTCGCTAATGCTAACTAGCATCCACAACCATGAGCTCTCTAAGCTACTCGCCCCCAGCTAAAGAAGAGGCGATATGTTGGACGGAGAAAGAATCTCTCAAACTGAACATTGTCGTAAAAGAAAAAGAGAATATCTCAGTGAAAGGAGAGGAAGAAGCTTTCAGAATAAAACAGGAGGAAGAGGAGTCTATCAGCATCACATTGAAAGAGGAAGATGTGACAGTGAAAGAAGAGAAAGAACATTTTGGAGTGGAAGAGGAGGCTATCATATTAAAAGAGGAGGATGATACAGTGAAAGAAGAGAAAGAACCCATTGGAGTGAAGGAGGAAGAAATGATAGAGGCTGTCACAGTGGAAGAGGAGGAGGTAGAAGCTTTGATAATGAAAAAGGAGGAAGAGGATATTATAATGAAAGAAGAGGAAGAACCTTTTAGAGTGAAAGAGGAGGCTATCTCAGTAAAAGAGGAGGAAGTGGAAGGAGAGGAAGAGGAGACTGAAGATCGGATTAGCACCAGTGAGTATTGTCTTAAACGGGCACGAACTCGGCGCTTTGTGAAGTAATATGTCGTTTTAAAGAGGCATTCTACTGAAGTACTATACTTGAATAGGTTATTCAGTACTGTAGATATTGTTCAAGGGCAATCTGCCATTGGTATATTCATTCATTTTTAATTCATAATATATAGGCCTAGCTATTGATTATTGGAGAATATAACTGATAAATGCCCAATGAGCTTAGATCAACTAACTATTACAGCCTTGTTATAAAATTGATTAAATTATTTGTTTCCTTCATCAATCTACACACAATACCCAATAATGACAAAGCAAAAACGGTTATTTTTATTTTAGTAAATGTATTAAAAAAAGAAACTGGAAAAATGACATTTACATAAGTTTTCAGACCCTTTACTCAGTACTTTGTTGAAGCACCTTTGGCAGCGATTACAGCATCGAGTCTTCTTAGGTATGACACTACAAGCTTGGCACACCTGTATTTGGGGAGTTTCTCCCATTCTTCTCTGCAGATCCTCTCAAGCTTTGTCAGGTTGGATGGGGAGCATTGCTGCACAGCTATTTTCAGGTCTCTTCAGAGATGTTCGATCGGGTTCAAGTCCAGGCTCTGGCTGGGCCACTCAAGGACATTCAGAGACTTGTCCCAAAGCCACTCCTGCGTGGTCTTGGCTGTGTGCTTAGGGTCGTTGTCCTGTTGGAAGGTGAACCTTCGCCCCAGTCTGAGGTCCTGAGCACTCTGGAGCAGGTTTTTGTCAAGGGTCTCTCTGAACTTTGCTCCGTTCATCTTTCCCTCAATCTCCCAGTCCCTTCTGCTGAAAAACATCCCCACAGCATGATGCTTCCACCACCATGCTTCACCGTAGGGATAGTGCCAGGTTTCCTCCAGATGTGAAGCTTGGCATTCAGGTCAAAGAGTTCAATCTTGGTTTCATCAGACCAGAGAATCTTGTTTCTCATGGTCTAAGAGTCTTTAGGTGCCTTTTGGCAAACTCCAAGTGGGCTGTCATGTGCCTTTTACTGAGGAGCGGCTTCCGTCTGGCCACTCTACCATAAAGGCCTAATCGGTGTAGTGCTGCAGAGATGGTTGTCCTTCTGGAAGGTTCTCCCATCCCATGTCAGAATGACCATCGGGTTCTTGGTCACCTCCCTGATCAAGGCCCTTCTCCCCCGATTGCTTAGTGTGGCCAGCTCTAGGAAGAGTCTTAGTGGTTATTAACCTCTTCCATTTCAGAATGAAGAAATGTTTTGCTACCCTTCCATAGATCTGTGCTTTGACACAATCTTGTCTCTGAGCGCTACGGACAATTCCTTCGACCTCATGCATCAGCTTTTGCTCTGACATGCAATGTCAACTGTGAGACCTTATATAGACAGGTGTGTGTCTTTCCAAATCACGTCCAATCAATTGAATTTACCACAGGTGCACTCCAATCAAGTTATAGAAACATCTCAAGGATGATCCTTGGAAACAAGATGCAGCTGAGCTCAATATCAAGTCTCATAGCAAAGGGTCTGAATACTTATGTAAATACGATATTTCTGTATTTTTTTGTATTTTTTAAATTAATGTACAATCATTTCTAAAAACCTGTTTTTGCTTTGTCATTGTGGGGTATTGTGTGTAAATTTGACATGTATCTCAGGTGGGCTTAAAGGGTACAGTAGCACCCTCTATACAAAATGGAAATCAAAATAAATAAATATTGTTCAATATGATCAATACTAACTTAGCATAACGTTGTAATATGTAGTGTATATTTATACCCCAGACCAATGGTTTCCAAATATTTTAAGTACATTTTGCTATTCCGTATTTTTTTATACCATAAATCATTGCTGTTCCAATTAAGCCCAGTATGCTCCTATTAATCCCAGTTTGCATTGAAACACATGGAGTGTTTTATCACCTAATATTCAATCAACCTGAGCATAAATTATTATTTTTCTTCAGATTTAAGTTGATTAAAGTACTCAAACTACAGTTATTATTCATAGTGGCCTTTACCAAGATGAAATCATTAAGAACAACTAGAAACCTCTGTACTCTCTGCAACACGTTTAGAGTAGACAGGTAGTTGTTGATGCAGAGAGAGAAGAAGAAGATCAGGGTTGAAGGATATCGGGGGGATAGAAGATCTACAAGTGGTGGGCAAACAAATGAAGGACAAGAAGATGACTACTGGCCGACTACTCATGCAGTTAGGGCTGGGGCATTGTCATATTGTTGTCCTTACGGCCTCCAGGTGATTCTGTTTTTTGGGGGGTTTCACCACCTGTACCTTTCTAATACAAGAGTAGAGTGGGAGATTAGAAACGGTCTTTAGACAGGCTTTAGAAAGACAAGTTGACTAATTAACAACAATTGGAAATGTTAACCAGCTTTCAGATAATTCATTAAAAGTTGTTTGTGTTATGGTCTTTGTGCATGGCAGCTGCAGGATCAATATTCACCTTTGTAATATAGGATGAAGCCTGAGCTGGAATGTGAAGCTAACTGAAGCTGGCTAGCTTTAGAAAACCCTGACAAGATCTCTCTAGTGTCGTAGTATACCCCTCAGAACCCCAAATATAAGCTTGTAATTGTAAACAAACACTGTATAGTCAAAAAACATTCATGCTTAGTATTAAACTGTTTTTCTCTTTGGCAGGAGCGAGACCAGACTCTCACTCGGACAGCGGAAAGAGTACTTCAGGGCAACCAGACCCAAAAATGGCCAAACCAGCGAGACCACACCACTGCTCCCATTGTGGAAAGAGTTTTATTAATTTAAGGAGCCTAAAAGTTCATGAAAGAGTACACACAGGAGAAAAGCCTTACAACTGCTCACAGTGTGGAAAGAGTTTTACTCAGTTAGGGAACCTGAAAATGCATGAGAGAATACACACAGGAGAGAAGCCTTTCCACTGCTCCCTATGTGGAAAGAGTTTTACCCAGTTAGCTGCTCTGAAAACACATGACAGGACGCACACAGGAGAGAAGCATTTCCACTGCAACCTGTGTGGAAAGAGTTTTACCCGGATAGGGTCCCTGAAAACGCATGAGCGAATACACACAGGAGAGAAGCCTTTCCACTGCTCCCTGTGTGGAAAGAGTTTTACCCAGTTAGGGGCCCTGAAAACACATGAGAGAACACACACTGGAGAAAAGAATTTCCACTGCTCCCTGTGTAGAAAGAGTTTTACCCAGTTAGGCGCCCTGAAAAAACACGAGAGGACACATACAAGAGAGAAGCATTTCCACTGCTCCCTGTGTGGAAAGACTTTTACCCAGTTAGGGTCCATGAAAACACATGAGAGGACACACAATGGAGAGAAGCCATATCACTGCTCCCAGTGTCAAAATACTTTTTCCGCATTAAGGGACCTGAAATCACATGAAAGAACCCACTTAGGAGAGAGGCAGAGGCCTTTCCAATGCTCTCAGTGTGGAAAGAGATTCATCCAGTCATCACATCTGAAAGATCACACGACAACACACACAGGAGAAAAACCATTCCAATGCTCTCAGTGTGGAAAGGGTTTTACCAGGTTAAGCACACTAAAAACACATAAGAATACACACAGGAGATAAGCATTTCCAATGCTCCCAGTGGGAAAAAAACGGTTAGTACACCTGAAAATGCATCCATTAACAACTATTGATGGATTTAATGGGGAAAAAGGATGCACTGAGTAGGAGTACAACCCAGGGGATAACGCGTTAGTGAAAATCACTTGTTTCCAACGTCTTCCTCGATGGAATAAACTCAATACAGACAAGACACAAGATAAATATATCTTCCTCCCAGTGTGGAAGGGTATTTGCCTAGTTAGGGAACCTGAAAGACCACGAGGGAACAGATGCCTTACCACTGCTGCAAGTGTGGAAAGAGATTTTTCACATCTGATGACACCCACAGTGCTCCCACGCTTTTTTGGGGGGATGGATTTGTGTGTTGTTGTTGTTGTTTTCCAGGGAAAGTTTTGGAAAAGTTTTGAAAAAGTCAATGGAAATTCATTTAATAACTTCTGTTAGCCATTTATTTAGGCATAGTTTGTACATATTTTATTAATCACATACAAATCACCATATCAACCAGGATCAGAATGCTTTAATGCTGTGTGACTGCATCACCTGCACGTGCACTGTGGAGTGGGCCTCAAGGGGAGAGAGACAGTAGCACGTTGCAGCAGCAGGTAGGCCTATAGAATAGGAGAAAACAGACTAACTAGGTAGCCAATTCATTCAAAACATATATTGTAGCCTGGCTAGTTATCTATCTGGTTAACTGTTTAGCTATTCACATTTATTCATGCTAGTTAACTGTTTACAGTGAGGGGAAAAAAGTATTTGATCCCCTGCTGATTTTGTACATTTGCCCACTGACAAAGAAATGATCAGTCTATAATGTTAATGGCAGGTTTATTTGAACAGTGAGAGACAGAATAACAACAAACAAATCCAGAAAAACGCATGTCAAAAATGTTATAAAATGATTTGCATTTTAATGAGGGAAATAAGTATTTGACCCCTGTGCAAAACATTACTTAGTACTTGGTGGCAAAACCCTTGTTGGCAATCACAGAGGTCAGACGTTTCTTGTAGTTGGCCACCAGGTTTGCACACATCTCAGGAGGGATTTTGTCCCACTCCTCTTTTCAGATCTTCTCCAAGTCATTAAGGTTTCGAGGCTGACGTTTAGCAACTCGAACCTTCAGCTCCCTCCACAGATTTTCTATGGGATTAAGGTCTGGAGACTGGCTAGGCCACTCCAGGACCTTAATGTGCTTCTTCTTGAGCCACTCCTTTGTTGCCTTGGCCGTGTGTTTTGGGTCATTGTCATGCTGGTATACCAATCCACGACTCGTTTTCAATGCCCTGGCTGAGGGAAGGAGATTCTCACCCAAGATTTGACGGTACATGGCCCCGTCCATCGTCCCTTTGATGCGGTGAAGTTGTCCTGTCCCCTTAGCAGAAAAACACCCCCAAAGCATAATGTTTCCACCTCCATGTTTGACGGTGGGGATGGTGTTCTTGGGGTCATAGGCAGCATTCCTCCTCCAAACACGGCGAGTTGAGTTGATGCCAAAGAGCTCCATTTTGGTCTCATCTGACCACAACACTTTCACCCAGTTGTCCTCTGAATCATTCAGATGTTCATTGGCAAACTTCAGACGGGCATGTATATGTGCTTTCTTGTGCAGGGGGACCTTGCGGGCGCTGCAGGATTTCAGTCCTTCACGGCGTAGTGTGTTACCAATTGTTTTCTTGGTGACTATGGTCCCAGCTGCCTTGAGATCATTGACAAGATCCTCCCGTGTAGTTCTGGGCTGATTCCTCACCGTTCTCATGATCATTGCAACTCCACGAGGTGAGATCTTGCATGGAGCCCCAGGCCGAGGGAGATTGACAGTTCTTTTTTGTTTCTTCCATTTGCGAATAATCGCACCAACTGTTGTCACCTTCTCACCTAGCTGCTTGGTGATGGTCTTGTAGCCCATTCCAGCATTGTGTAGGTCTACAATCTTGTCCCTGACATCCTTGGAGAGCTCTTTGGTCTTGGACATGGTGGAGAGTTTGGAATCTGATTGATTGTCTGCTTCTGTGGACAGGTGTCTTTTATACAGGTAACACACTGAGATTAGGAGCACTCCCTTTAAGAGTGTGCTCCTAATCTCAGCTCGTTACCTGTATAAACGACACCTGGGAGCCAGAAATCTTTCTGATTGAGAGGGGGTCAAATACTTATTTCCCTCATTAAAATGCAAATCAATTTATAACATTTTTGACATGTGTTTTTCTGGATTTTTGTTGTTGTTATTATGTCTCTCACTGTTCAAATAAACCTACCATTAAAATTATAGACTGATCATTTCTTTGTCAGTGGGCAAACGTACAAAATCAGCAGGGGATCAAATACTTTTTTCCCTCACTGTATATCTAGACAATGTATCTCAAATCGCTCCCAAACGCATTGAAGATCATAGATAAATTCAGCTTCATCTCAAGTTATAAAATTATTCTAATCATATCAGCCCTACAGCCTCAAGACCCTGATGAAAGACTCTACTTATGGAATCCCCATCATTTCCCATTTTAAAGTATTTGGGAGTAGATTTATTTCCTTCCTTAGATAAAACCATTAACAGAACGTTCAAATCAATTCAAGCCAACCTCTTCTAGGCACTAGCATTTCATCCCATCCTAAATGTGTTTAGATATGATTATTATGCCCCTTGGTGATTGAAACATGGTGTCTCCTATTGCCCTGGAAGAGGTGGTCTACACTGATATATCCCTTAAACAATGTAATATGGTGTCTCCTATTGCCCTGGAAGAGGTGGTCTCTACTGATATATCCCTTAAACAATGTAATATGGTGTCTCCTATTGCCCGGGAAGAGGTGGTCTCCAAACTACTCTCAAAATCCAAATGTGGAATCCATACCCTTACCGATGTCATGGACAGTAATGGTTTGAGAACATTCCAAGATTTGAAAGATACACATTACCAGGCAACTCTTTTTTTCTAAATTTACAATTTAGGGCAGCATATGGAGTCATTTGGGAAACCCAACTACCGAACTATCCAATGATGGGATTTATTAATAAGTCATTTCGGGAGCCCAGATAATTTATCTCTATAATACATAAACAACTTTTGGAAAGCTTATATTCTGAGCTTGCCATTAAAAAAGTATTGTCCACAGATCTAATTTAATCCAAATAACCCTGGAACAGAATTTGGAAAAATTGGACCTTGGCATCCCGTAATCTAAACCATTAATTTATACATTTTACATTTGTTCAGACTATATCTAACACCAAGAAACGTTTTACATTGAAATCGTTCACTGTGCCCCCTAAATCAGGTAAGCACATTCCTTCATATGTGGAAGTGCCCTGCAGTTAAATGCTTCTCAGGCAAAGTTACAAATGTATTTCAAAGTGCATGAATATAAATATTCAATGCTTTGCATCTATTATGTTACTTGACGATGATAGCTCCTTGAATCTCTCAATCAGAGACGATTACTGCTGCGAAAAATGTTTAGGTCTCTTAAGATGGCGAACACCTCACTCTCTCCCCATTTAACCAGTGGATACAGTTCCTGTTTCAAGTTATACAATTAGAAATATCTACAGCGAGAATGAATGGTGCTCCTCAAGGAACAGCTGAGGCCTGGACAAATATACTTGAATCTGTAAAGAACAATCTCAGGTAAAGCCCCACACATACAATCCAGTTATTTAGACTTTGGTACTTTCTTTGCTTTCAGGCCCATGGGGAGGGGGGTCTCTGGTAGTTTTGGGGGGATGTAAAGGGACTGATAAGCTGGGGGGGGCCTAGGCGGGGAGGGAAACATGGTTTCTGGCTGTGGAGGGAGGAAGCGGGCGGGTGGGGACTGAGGGGGGTAATGGGTTGGTTATCTTTTTACGCAACTCTTCGATTGTTTTTGTATCTGTAAACCCGTCAGATTTTCTGTTTGTTTGTAACAAAATAAATGTTTGGTCACAAAAAAAAGAAGAAACAGTCATAATAATATTAATAATGTGGAGTTTCAACTCTAATCTTGTTCTCATGGAATGTCATGTTTACAGGCTGAGCAGAGCTCTATAATAATAGATTATGTCATGGTTACAGGCTGAGCAGAGCTCTATGATAATAGATAATGTCATGTTACAGGCTGAGCAGAGCTCTATAATAATAGATAATGTAATGTTTTTAGGCTGAACAGAGTTCTATAATAATATATATTGATGACTACAGTATTTCAATCTATCCATTGTTTACATTTTGGTAGTGGCCCACTGTTTAAGGATGTACACATCTTATATTGTAGCTTTAATAATTCCCACGGTAGAGTACATATTGAAGTATAGACTTCAGTAGAATGCTCCTTTATAACCACACATTGATTTGTGCCCCTGTTTTTAAGGTAGTACTCACTGGTGTTAATCAGATCTCCATTCTCACTGGTGTTAATCAGATCTCCATTCTTCTCTTCTTCCTCCTCTTTCACTGTGACAGTAATTTCATCCTCCTCCTCTTTCACTTTTTCAATTGCAGCCTCTTCTTTCACAGTAACATCCTCCTCTTTCACTCTGAACACGTCTTCCTCTTCTTCCACAGTAACATCCACCTCCTCTTTCACTGAAACGTCTTCCTCTTTCACTGTAACAGCCTCACCCTCTACTTCCCTTTTAACTGTGACAGTCTCCTCTTCCTTCTCTTTCACGGGAGCTTCTTTCTCCGTCCAGCAGACCTTCTCTTCTTTAGCAGGTGGGGAGTAGGATAGTGAACTCATGGTCGGGGATGTTAGACTAGCCTAGTGCAAGGCTAACTAAAACAGCTAGCTAGCTAGCTGACAACGTAAATATTAAAGTAAATAGAGTGACTAGTAAATTCGCAGACAGTGTGTTTAAAACACTGAGGTTAATATATACACAAATTGTCTAAATATTAGCGGTTTTATGTTCGCTAGCAAACAACCGAGGTGGTTTAATCAGTAGCCTATTGTCGTTGTTGAAGAAGTGTCCCGTCCACTAGATTATACGTCACGCAAGGAGCCATCACCTGAAAGACTTTACATCGCCATCTGTTGACTGGAGTGGGTACCGCAGTTAAGGAAAATATTCACTACATTGTTTATATTGGCTAAAATATAAAATGAACTGATATGTTCTCTCTTACAGGTAATACTTTCCTACACACATATATAGAAGCTGAATATAAATACATATAAACTGAATAAAAAGATAAACAACATGTAAAGTCTTGGTTCCGTGTTTCATGAGTTGAAATAAAAGATCAGAAATGTTCCATATACACAAAAACCTGATTTCTTGCAAATTAGTTTACATCCCTGTTAGTGAGCATTTCTCCTTTGTCAACAAAACGATGGAGCTGATTGTGGACTTCAGGAGACAGCAGAGAGAGGGAGCACACCCCCATCCACATCAATGGGACCACAGTGGAGAAGGTGGAAAGCTTCAAGTTCCTCGGCTTACACATCACTGACAATCTGAAATGGTCCACCCACACAGACAGCGTGGCTGAAAAAGTTTGGCTTGGCTCTCAAGACCATCACAAACTTTTACATATGCACCATTGAGAGCATCCCGTTGCGTGGTATCACTGCCTGGTACGGCAACAGCACCGTTCGCAACCACAGGGCTCTCCAGAGGTCTGCCCAACGCATCACCGGGGGCAAACTACCTGCCCTCCAGGACACCTACACCACCCGATGTCACAGGAAGGCCAAAAAGACCAAGGCCATCAACCACCCGAACCACGGCCTGTTCACCCCGCTATCATCCAGAAGGCGAGGTCAGTACAGGTGCATCAAAGCTGGGACTGAGAGACTGAAAAACAGCTTCTATCTCAAGGCCATCAGACTGTTAAATAGCCATCACTAGCCGGCCTCCACCCAGTACCCTGTCCTGAACTTAGTCACTGTCACTAGCCGGCTACCACCCGGTTACTCATCCCTGCACCTTAGAGGCTGGTGCCCTATATACATAGAATCACTGGCCACTTTAATAATGTTTACATAATGCTTTACTCATTTCATATGTATATACTGTATATACTGTATTCTACTCAATGCCACTCTGACGTTGCTTGTCCTAATATTTATATATTTCTTAATTACATTATTTTACTTAAAAACGTGTGTGTATTGTTGTGAATTGTTAGATACTACTGCGCTGTTGGAGCTAGGAACACAAGCATTTCGCTACACCCGCAATAACATCTGCTAAATATGTGTATCTGACCAATCAAATTTGATTTAATTTGAAGATAACCAATCCAAAGAGTTACTGCTTTATATATATATATATATATACAGTTGAAGTCGGAAGTTTACATACACTTAGGTTGGAGTCATTAAACTTGTTTTTCAACCACTTTACACATTTCTTGTTAAACTATAGTTTTGGCAAGTCGGTTAGGACATCTACTTTGTGCATGACACAAGTAACTTTTCCAACAATTGTTTACAGACAGATTATTTCACTTATAATTCACTGTATCACAATTACAGTGGGTCAGAAGTTTACATACACTAAGTTGACTGTGCCTTTAAACAGCTTGGAAAATTCCAGAAAATGATGTCATGGTTTTAGAAGCTTCTGATAGGCTAATTGACAACATTTGAGTCAATTGGAGGTGTACCTGTGGATGTATTTCATGGCCTACCTTTAACTCTGTGGCTCTTTGCATGGGAAAATCAAAAGAAATCAGCCAAGACCTCCGAAAACAAATTGTAGACCTCCACAAGTCTGGTTCATCCTTGGGAGCAATTTCCAAACAGCTTAAGGTACCACGTTCATCTGTACAAACAATATTACGCAAGTATAAACACCATGGGAACACGCAGCCGTCATACCGCTCAGGAAGGAGACGCGTTCTGTCTCCTAGAGATGAATGTACTTTGGTGCGAAAAGTGCAAATCAATCCCAGAACAACAGCAAAGGTCTTGTGAAGTTGCTGGAGGAAACAGGTACAAAAGTATCTATATCCACAGTAAAATGAGTCCTATATCGACATAACCTGAAAGGCCACTCAGCAAGGAAGAAGCCACTGCTCCAAAACCGCCATAAAAAAGCTAGACTACGGTTAGCAACTGCACATGGGGACAAAGATCGTACTTTATGGAGAAATGTCCTCTGGTCTGATGAAACAAAAATTTAACTGTTTGGCCATAATGACCCCCTTTGATGCCATGGAAACCATCAGCATTACCATACATTATATATCTGAGCTGTTCTCATACAGAATTTAAAACCCTCTGGTTTCTGGGAAGTTGGCATTTTACACAGAAAGGGGTGGTCTTAATGTAACTCCTGAAAGGTAATTTAATAATAATAATCTGGAGAAAGGGGAGGTTGATCTGAATGGCAATCTGGATCACCAATAAAGGAGGAGACAGTGGCGAGATCCTTCAGGTCATTTAACTTGACCTCTGTGGTCATATGACCATCTGGTGGGGAGGAGATACTGCTGTTTCACACAATCTCCTCACCAAGGCCGTCAGGCATGAGAACAGACCACAATCTCCTCACCAAGGCTGTCAGGCATGAGAACGGACCACAATCTCCTCACCAAGGCCGTCAGGCACGAGAACGGACCACAATCTCCTCGCCAAGGCCATCAGGCACGAGAACAGACCACAATCTCCTCACCAAGGCCGTCAGGCACGAGAACAGACCACAATCTCCTCACCAAGGCCGTCAGGCATGGAAACAGAGCTATACAGTACTTCATCATAGTGGCATCCAACAGATGCAGATCAGGGACTGCAGCTGGTGGTGACGCGGAGGTCCTCATGGGACGGGCCATCACTGCATTATTATGGGAACGAGTACCTGCAACAGATGTAAATAGAGGAATCATTGCCATATTTGGTCCAGATAATGCTGAACTTTGGAATTGTGTTATCAATTCAACACAAGACAATAATGAGTTAATTTGAAGAAAAAAAAAGACAAGTCAGTTGAAATCGCACTGTGAATATATTCAACTTTTAGAATTGCATTGTGGGCATTCTTATATTTCACTGCACAGCCTTGACTATGGAATTGTGGATCAGTGAATTGGGGTATCTGCCTACGCAGTGACACCCACAGAACACAACTGTGAAGAGTGTACACAAATATTACCATTGTAGCTCATATTGCAGGACTTTCTGACTGTAGGAAATCACCTCCCCAGTCAGTCTAGTGTGCGTATTGGACATTCATATTGCCATGTTGATAAGAGAATTATCTAATAAAGGTAAATTAATCAATAAACCATGATGAATTATTACTCATACAGCATGGTTAATGAATAATCAATGTAATGATCAATGTAGGGATCGATTAGTCTGATTAGTTCCGGAAAGTCCAGGAACCACTGGAGAGGGAAAGAAATGTGTGTATGCAATTAGTATAGAGAGATAGAGAAGCAGATGGTCAAGGGAGTAAAACTTCAGAGAATTCCTAACCTTGAGGGAAAAGAACAGGCTGAGCTCTGGATAGTGATAAACAAGTGTGTGAAGTCTATGGGGGATGCAGGTCACCAACAGTTTGTGTGTAAATGCATGTGCGTAAGAAAGCAAGAACTATATAATGACTGTTTTGTTATCCTGACCTCAGAACGTTCTCTGAATAAAGCTACAGAAACCTTTTGCAGAAAGCTGAGTCCTTGCGTAATTATTTAACCCATTGTCTTACAAACCTTGGGCATTAGTCAAGGCGAATTGATTATTGATTATTATCATCAAAGATATCAAATTCCTTTAACACATGTGCAGCCTTACCTATGGAATTGTGAAGTGATTTCCCACAGTCAAAGTCCTGCAATAAGAGCTACGACGCTAATATTTGTGTAAACTCTTCACATTTCATGGACCTAAGATCCATAGATATCAGCCGACTCAGTGACTGTTACAGAACACAACTGTGAAAAGTTCACACAACTATTAGCGTCGTAGCTCTTATTGCAGGACTTTGACTGTGGGAAATTGCCTCAGTTGTGAACATTTCATGGACCTAAGATACATAGGCAAGGCTGTACAATGTTCTATGAAATCTAATACATCCACAGTGCGATGTCAACTGATTAAAATGAACAAATAAAAATGAACCAATGTTTGTCTTTTGTTGTATTTTTACAACATTCCAAACATGATCTGGTCCAAATATGGCGTGATTCCACTATATGAATCTGTTTGCTTCAGTTTCAAATGCAGGACTGTTATTTTGAAGGCAAACCGCAAATTCTACTATTGTGCATAAGCAAACAATCGAGCAAAGCGCTGTGACATTGATCAACCGACGGTGTGTTAGATACCACAGACAGACATTGGCTTGACACCCCCTCATTATCATATTGGAGGAAGAAATACACACATAAATAAATATATAAGATGAATAACATTTATTGGAGATAATAGAATTAGATAATAGATCATTACGGCAGGTTTTGTCCTCGTGATTCACAAATTGATTATTTTGATTCACATGATTCGATTCACCAGCATCCTAACTAATACAATGGCGAAGTGAATCATTTGTTTGCAAAAAAAAAATGACAGTTTAAATGAATGGTCCAAAAAAAGTTAATAAACTTTGCATGGCCTTTACTCGCAAGTGTCGGTGGAAAGTTATTGGGACATGATGAAAACATGAATAAATGCTAACAGCTACAGTGAGGAAAAAAAGTATTTGATCCCCTGCTGATTTTGTACGTTTGCCCACTGACAAAGAAATTATCAGTCTATAATTTTAATGGTAGGTTTATTTGAACAGTGAGAGACATAATAACAACAACAAAAATCCAGAAAAACGCATGTCAAAAATGTTATAAATTGATTTGCATTTTAATGAGGGAAATAAGTATTTGACCCCCTCTCAATCAGAAAGATTTCTGGCTCCCAGGTGTCGTTTATACAGGTAACGAGCTGAGATTAGGAGCACACTCTTAAAGGGAGTGCTCCTAATCTCAGTGTGTTACCTGTATAAAAGACACCTGTCCACAGAAGCAGACAATCAATCAGATTCCAAACTCTCCACCATGGCCAAGACCAAAGAGCTCTCCAAGGATGTCAGGGACAAGATTGTAGACCTACACAATGCTGGAATGGGCTACAAGACCATCACCAAGCAGCTAGGTGAGAAGGTGACAACAGTTGGTGCGATTATTCGCAAATGGAAGAAACAAAAAAGAACTGTCAATCTCCCTCGGCCTGGGGCTCCATGCAAGATCTCACCTCGTGGAGTTGCAATGATCATGAGAACGGTGAGGAATCAGCCCAGAACTACACGGGAGGATCTTGTCAATGATCTCAAGGCAGCTGGGACCATAGTCACCAAGAAAACAATTGGTAACACACTACGCCGTGAAGGACTGAAATCCTGCAGCGCCCGCAAGGTCCCCCTGCACAAGAAAGCACATATACATGCCCGTCTGAAGTTTACCAATGAACATCTGAATGATTCAGAGGAGAACTGGGTGAAAGTGTTGTGGTCAGATGAGACCAAAATGGAGCTCTTTGGCATCAACTCAACTCGCTGTGTTTGGAGGAGGAATGCTGCCTATGACCCCAAGAACACCATCCCCACCGTCAAACATGGAGGTGGAAACATTATGCTTTGGGGGTGTTTTTCTGCTAAGGGGACAGGACAACTTCACCGCATCAAAGGGACGATGGACGGGGCCATGTACCGTCAAATCTTGGGTGAGAATCTCCCCTCAGCCAGGGCATTGAAAACGGGTCGTGGATTGGTATACCAGCATGACAATGACCCAAAACACACGGCCAAGGTAACAAAGGAGTGGCTCAAGAAGAAGCACATTAAGGTCCTGGAGTGGCCTAGCCAGTCTCCAGACCTTAATCCCATAGAAAATCTGTGGAGGGAGCTGAAGGTTCGAGTTGCTAAACGTCAGCCTCGAAACCTTAATGACTTGGAGAAGATCTGCAAAGAGGAGTGGGACAAAATCCCTCCTGAGATGTGTGCAAACCTGGTTTCAGACGTTTCTTGTAGTTGGCCCTCTGATTGCCAACAAGGGTTTTGCCACCAATTACTAAGTCATGTTTTGCAGAGGGGTCAAATACTTATTTCCCTCATTAAAATGAAATCAATTTATAACATTTTTTGACATGTGTTTTTCTGGATTTTTTTGTTGTTATTCTGTCTCTCACTGTTCAAATAAACCTAACGTTAAAATTATTGATTGATCATTTCTTTGTCAGTGGGCAAATGTACAAAATCAGCAGGGGATCAAATACTTTTTTCCCCTCACTGTAAACAGTTAACTAGCATGAATAAATGTGAATAGCTAAACAGTTAACCAGATAGATAACTAGCCAGGCTACAATATATGTTTTGAATGAATTGGCTACCTAGTTAGTCTGTTTTCTCCTATTCTATAGGCCTACCTGCTGCTGCAACGTGCTACTGTCTCTCTCCCCTTGAGGCCCACTCCACAGTGCACGTGCAGGTGATGCGGTCACACAGCATTAAAGCATTCTGATCCTGGTTGATATGGTGATTTGTATGTGATTAATAAAATATTTACAAACTATGCCTAAATAAATGGCTAACAGAAGTTATTAAATTAATTTCCATTGACTTTTTGAAAACTTATCAGATTTGATCCTTTTCCAAAACTTTCCCTGGAAAACACAACAACAACCAACATGACAAACAAATCCAAATCCATCCCCCCAAAAAAGCGTGGGAGCACTGTGGGTGTCATCAGATGTGAAACCCTCGTGGTCTTTCAGGTTCCCTAACTAGGCAAATACCCTTCCACACTGGGAGGAAGATATATTTATATTGTGTCTTGTCTGTATTGAGTTTATTCCATCGAGGACCACGTTGGAAACAAGTGATTTTCACTTTAACGCGTTATCCCCTGGGTTGTACTCCTACTCAGTGCATCCCTTTTCCCCAATAAATCCATTAATAGTTGTTAATGGATGCATTTTCAGGTGTACTAACCGTTTTTTTCACACTGGGAGCATTGGAAATGCTTATCTCCTGTGTGTATTCTTATGTGTTTTTAGTGTGCTTAATCTGGTAAAACCCTTTCCACACTGAGAGCATTGGAATGGTTTTTCTCCTGTGTGTGTTGTCGTGTGATCTTTCAGATGTGATGACTGGATGAATCTCTTTCCACACTGAGAGCATTGGAAAGGCCTCTGCCTCTCTCCTAAGTGGGTTCTTTCATGTGATTTCAGGTCCCTTAATGCGGAAAAAGTATTTTGACACTGGGAGCAGTGATATGGCTTCTCTCCATTGTGTGTCCTCTCATGTGTTTTCATGGACCCTAACTGGGTAAAAGTCTTTCCACACAGGGAGCAGTGGAAATGCTTCTCTCTTGTATGTGTCCTCTCATGTGTTTTCATGGACCCTAACTGGGTAAAACTCTTTCTACACAGGGAGCAGTGGAAATTCTTCTCTCCAGTGTGTGTTCTCTCATGTGTTTTCAGGGCCCCTAACTGGGTAAAACTCTTTCCACACAGGGAGCAGTGGAAAGGCTTCTCTCCTGTGTGTATTCGCTCATGTGTTTTCAGGGACCCTATCCGGGTAAAACTCTTTCCACACAGGTTGCAGTGGAAATGCTTCTCTCCTGTGTGCGTCCTCTCATGTGTTTTCAGAGTAGCTAACTGGGTAAAACTCTTTCCACACAGGGAGCAGTGGAAAGGCTTCTCTCCTGTGTGTATTCTCGCATGCCTTTTCAGGTTCCCTAACTGAGTAAAACTCATTCCACACAGGGAGCAGTGGAAAGGCTTCTCTCCTGTGTGTATTCGCTCATGTGTTTTCAGGGACCCTATCCGGGTAAAACTCTTTCCACACAGGTTGCAGTGGAAATGCTTCTCTCCTGTGTGCGTCCTCTCATGTGTTTTCAGAGCAGCTAACTGAGTAAAACTCTTTCCACAATGGGAGCAGTGGTGTGGTCTCGCTGGTTTGGCCATTTTTGGGTCTGGTTGCCCTGAAGTACTCTTTCCGCTGTCCGAGTGAGAGTCTGGTCTCGCTCCTGCCAAAGAGAAAAAAAGTTTAATACTAAACATGGATGTTTTTTGACTATACAGTGTTTGTTTACAATTACAAGCTTATATTTGTAGTATACCCCATATATCTGAGGGGTGTACTATGACACTAGAGAGATCTTGTCAGGGTTTTCTAAAGCTAGCCAGCTTCAGTTAGCTTCACATTCCAGCTCAGGCTTCATCCTATATTACAAAGGTGAATATTGATCCTGCAGCTGCCATGCACAAAGACCATAACACAAACAACTTTTAATGAATTATCTGAAAGCTGGTTAACATTTCCAATTGTTGTTAATTAGTCAACTTGTCTTTCTAAAGCCTGTCTAAAGACCGTTTCTAATCTCCCACTCTACTCTTGTATTAGAAAGGTACAGGTGGTGAAACCCCCCAAAAAACAGAATCACCTGGAGGCCGTAAGGACAACAATATGACAATGCCCCAGCCCTAACTGCATGAGTAGTCGGCCAGTAGTCATCTTCTTGTCCTTCGTTTGTTTGCCCACCACTTGTAGACCTTCTATCCCCCCGATATACTTCAACCCTGATCTTCTTCTTCTCTCTCTGCATCAACAACTACCTGTCTACTCTAAACGTGTTGCAGAGAGTACAGAGGTTTCTAGTTGTTCTTAATGATTTCATCTTGGTAAAGGCCACTATGAATAATAACTGTAGTTTGAGTACTTTAATCAACTTAAATCTGAAGAAAAATAATAATTTATGCTCAGGTTGATTGAATATTAGGTGATAAAACACTCCATGTGTTTCAATGCAAACTGGGCTTAATAGGAGCATACTGGGCTTAATTGGAACAGCAATGATTTATGGTATAAAAAAATACAGAATAGCAAAATGTACTTAAAATATTTGGAAACCATTGGTCTGGGGTATAAATATACACTACATATTACAACGTTATGCTAAGTTAGTATTGATCATATTGAACAATATTTATTTATTTTGATTTCCATTTTGTATAGAGGGTGCTTTTGTGCTACTGTACCCTTTAAGCCCACCTGAGATACATGTCAAATTTACACACAATACCCCACAATGACAAAGCAAAAACAGGTTTTTAGAAATGATTGTACATTAATTTAAAAAATACAAAAAAATACAGAAATATCGTATTTACATAAGTATTCAGACCCTTTGCTATGAGACTTGATATTGAGCTCAGCTGCATCTTGTTTCCAAGGATCATCCTTGAGATGTTTCTATAACTTGATTGGAGTGCACCTGTGGTAAATTCAATTGATTGGACGTGATTTGGAAAGACACACACCTGTCTATATAAGGTCTCACAGTTGACATTGCATGTCAGAGCAAAAGCTGATGCATGAGGTCGAAGGAATTGTCCGTAGCGCTCAGAGACACGATTGTGTCAAAGCACAGATCTATGGAAGGGTAGCAAAACATTTCTTCATTCTGAAATGGAAGAGGTTAATAACCACTAAGACTCTTCCTAGAGCTGGCCACACTAAGCAATCGGGGGAGAAGGGCCTTGATCAGGGAGGTGACCAAGAACCCGATGGTCATTCTGACATGGGATGGGAGAACCTTCCAGAAGGACAACCATCTCTGCAGCACTACACCGATTAGGCCTTTATGGTAGAGTGGCCAGACGGAAGCCGCTCCTCAGTAAAAGGCACATGACAGCCCACTTGGAGTTTGCCAAAAGGCACCTAAAGACTCTTAGACCATGAGAAACAAGATTCTCTGGTCTGATGAAACCAAGATTGAACTCTTTGACCTGAATGCCAAGCTTCACATCTGGAGGAAACCTGGCACTATCCCTACGGTGAAGCATGGTGGTGGAAGCATCATGCTGTGGACATGTTTTTCAGCAGAAGGGACTGGGAGATTGAGGGAAAGATGAACGGAGCAAAGTTCAGAGAGACCCTTGACGAAAACCTGCTCCAGAGTGCTCAGGACCTCAGACTGGGGCGAAGGTTCACCTTCCAACAGGACAACGACCCTAAGCACACAGCCAAGACCACGCAGGAGTGGCTTTGGGACAAGTCTCTGAATGTCCTTGAGTGGCCCAGCCAGAGCCTGGACTTGAACCCGATCGAACATCTCTGAAGAGACCTGAAAATAGCTGTGCAGCAATGCTCCCCATCAAACCTGACAAAGCTTGAGAGGATCTGCAGAGAAGAATGGGAGAAACTCCCCAAATACAGGTGTGCCAAGCTTGTAGTGTCATACCTAAGAAGACTCGATGCTGTAATCGCTGCCAAAGGTGCTTCAACAAAGTACTGAGTAAAGGGTCTGAAAACTTATGTAAATGTCATATTTCCAGTTTCTTTTTTTTAATACATTTACTAAAATAAAAATAACCGTTTTTGCTTTGTCATTATTGGGTATTGTGTGTAGATTGATGAAGGAAACAAATAATTTAATCAATTTTATAACAAGGCTGTAATAGTTAGTTGATCTAAGCTCATTGGGCATGTATCAGTTATATTCTCCAATAATCAATAGCTAGGCCTATATATTATTAATTAAAAAGTCCAAAAATGAATATACCAATGGCAGATTGCCCTTGAACAATATCTACAGTACTGAATAACCTATTCAAGTATAGCACTTCAGTAGAATGCCTCTTTAAAACGACATATTACTTCACAAAGCGCAGAGTTCGTGCCCGTTTAAGACAATACTCACTGGTGCTAATCCGATCTTCAGTCTCCTCTTCCTCTCCTTCCACTTCCTCCTCTTTTACTGAGATAGCCTCCTCTTTCACTCTAAAAGGTTCTTCCTCTTCTTTCATTATAATATCCTCCTCTTCTTTCAATGTGATATCCTCTTCCTCCTTTTTCATTATCAAAGCTTCTACCTCCTCCTCTTCCACTGTGACAGCCTCTATCATTTCTTCCTCCTTCACTCCAATGGGTTCTTTCTCTTCTTTCACTGTATCATCCTCCTCTTTTAATATGATAGCCTCCTCTTCCACTCCAAAATGTTCTTTCTCTTCTTTCACTGTCACATCTTCCTCTTTCAATGTGATGCTGATAGACTCCTCTTCCTCCTGTTTTATTCTGAAAGCTTCTTCCTCTCCTTTCACTGAGATATTCTCTTTTTCTTTTACGACAATGTTCAGTTTGAGAGATTCTTTCTCCGTCCAACATATCGCCTCTTCTTTAGCTGGGGGCGAGTAGCTTAGAGAGCTCATGGTTGTGGATGCTAGTTAGCATTAGCGACTAGCCTAGTGCTAGGCTCAGTATCAATCTGAACAAGTTTGCAAATGTAACAAGTACATTACGTTAAAGTTAACCAGTAGATACCTCAACAGAATTGTTTTTAAACAATGAGATTAATATTCACAAAAATGGTCTAAAGAGCTTCAGTGTTTCGGTTGTATGTTGGCTAGCAAACTACCGAGGTGTTTTAAACAGTAGCCGTGTTGTGGTTCTTGAGCGTCCTGTCCACTAGATTTAACGTCACGCAAGAAGCATCACCTGAAAGACTCACATCGCCATCTGCTGCCTGGAGTTTAATTAAGCAATTTGGCAGCGATTATGGCTTTGAGTCTTTCTGGGAAAATCTCTAAGAGCTCATTGTCCATTGTTTTTTTATTATTATTCAAGCTCTGTCAAATTGGTTGTTGATCATTGCTAATGAACCATTTCCATGTCTTGCCATAGATTTTCAAGTAGATTTATGTCAAAACTGTAATCGGCCAATCAGGAACACTCACTGTCTTCTTAGTAAGCAACCCTAGTGTAGATTTGGCCTTGTGTTTTAGGTTGTTGTTCTGTTGAAATGTGAATTAATCTCCCAGTATCAGGTGGAAAGCAGACTGAACCAGGTTATCCTCTAGGATTTTGCCTGTGTTTAGCTCCATTCTGTTAACTTTTTTATTCTGAAAACTCCCTAGTCCTTAACGCTTACAAGCATACCCATAACATGATGCAGCCACCACTATGATTGAAAATATGGAGAGTGGTACTCAGATTTGCCTCGAACATAACCCTTTGTATTCAGGACAAAAAGTGAATTGCTTTGCCACATGTTTTGCAGTATTACTTTAGTGGCTTGTTGCAAATAGGCTGCGGATTTTGGAATATTTATAAATATTTGTATTCTGTACAGACTTCCTTCTTTTCACTCTGCCAATTAGGTGAGTATTGTAGAGCAACTACAATGTTGTTGATCCATCCTCAGTTCTCCTATCACAGCTATAAAACAGTTACAGAGTTTAAAAGTCACCATTGGCCTCATGATGAAATCCCTGAGCAGTTTCCTTCCACTCCGGCAACGGAATTAGGAAGGACGCCTGTATCCTAGTGACTGGGTGTATTGATACACCATCCAAAGTGTAATTAATAACTTCACTATGCTCAAAGGGATATTCAATCTCAGATGTTAGATTTTTTTTCTACCAATAGGTGTCCTTCTTTGTGAGGCATTGCTTGACTGAGGGACCTTACAGATAATTGTATGTGTGGGGTACAGAGATGAGGTAGTCATTCACAACTCATGTTAAACACTATTATTGCACACAGAGTGAGTCCATGTAACTAATGTGACTTGTTAAGCACATTTAGACTCCTGAACTTATTTAGGCGTTTCTATAAGAAAGGGGTTGAATACTTATTGACTCAAGACATTTCAGATTTTCATTATTTTTAATTTTTGTTTGATTTTTTTTTAAATGACTGAATATCCGAAACATACAATATACTTGCAGTGAAGCCGCTCAACAACTACATCATACCAGTCATCCAACAGATTCCCATTCAGAGCGACACACAGATGCATCCAGGGTCAATGCCCTGCTCTAGGGCACGTTGACAGATCTACCACCAGGCCAAAAAACATGAACCCAAACCCTCCAAGATCCCCCCACAGTTCCCCAATAGCTGTCCCCCCTCAACCATTCAAGACCCTTCCCACAGTCCCCCCCAAGAAGAAAAATACATGTAAAAAATACAATTAATTCTATCCCCCCCCCCCCCCCCCCTGCACCAACAACCATAACAGCAATGCCAACTGTATGTGTTTGTGTGCATGTCTGGCACTATTACATGTATGTGTGTGTTCTTGTATGTGTTTGTTTGAATGAGAGTGTGTGTATATGCATGTGTACCAACACCTGCACGGCATCAGCCTCAGGCAAACTGGCATTAGCTGTAAAAACACTGCCCCTGTTTTATTTTGACTTTATTTTTGACTTTTTTCTTTGACCATCGTTCGACCTCCCGCACAACAACTCCCTCAGCTTCCCTCAGCCCATCCCAACCATCTCTGCTGGCCACCCTTTTCGGATTTCTACGCAACATATATCTTTCAACTATGCTGTGATGTTTAACGTACAATTTCAATCTATCTAATCGAATAGAATCCACAGATTGCGAGTTGAAGATAAATACTTTTACTAAGAGTATTAGTATATTAGAAATTGACTGACCCGGTCTCTCCAGATCTCCTAACAGTACTATTTCTAGGGTCAATTTTAGATCAATGCTATGCATTTTCAGACATTCCTGAACCTGAGACCAGAAACAGGCTACCAGAGGGCAATACCAAAAATAAATGGTCTATTGATTCTGTATCCTCACAACAAAATCTGCAGAGCTTCGATGATTTTATGCCACAAATATTCCACATTTTGTTGTTGGCAAGAATTCTATATAATAATTTTAGCTGAAAAGCATGAAGTCTTGAATCTTGCGTTGTTTTATATATCAGCCCATGGAATCGGTACATCAAAAATCTCTTCCCAACTATTTTACAATCTGTATGGAACAGTTGTCAACATCCTGGTCCTTAAATGAAACTGGTATACTTTCCTATTTATGCTATTTTTATTCCTCCACCAGTTTTGAGCCTTTATATTGGGCAGACATACCAGTTCCCTACCTCCTCCAGCTGCCACCTGCCTCCTCCATTTTGAGGGTAATGCTGTAATCAATTGGTTGTACTCTTGGACTGAAAAGACCTTCCCGTACAATTCTGATAACTCCATGAAGGACATAACTGTACCATTCCAATTTACAATATAATTTAAGAACAAAATACCCTTTTCAAACATCTTTCTAATCTTCATTCTGTGGGAGAGGATGGGATGGTAAAGAGAACATCTGCCTAAAATAAGTAGCTGTGTTATAGTCTGTTAGCTGTGATATAGTCTCCTACCATAATGATATGATCATTTGTTGCGTGTAAATTCAATAAATTGGTATAAATGTTTTCGAAGAAGTATGGATCATCCTGATTTGGACCATAGATTAATGAGCCAAATCTCTTTTTCGTCCACTTTCATATTAAAAAAGATCCACCTTCCTTGCGAATCATTCCTGACTATTTGCATATTCAGATTGACATTTTTGTTCATTAATATCACACCTTTTGAATTTCTTTGTCCATGACAGAAAATTATTTCCCCACCCCATTCCTTTTTCCACACAACTTCATCTCAGGATGTAGAGTGAGTTTCCTGTAAACAGTATATGTTATATTCCTTTTCCTTTAGCCATGTAAAGCTTCTCATTCTTAATTCATTCATTGGATGTAACCCGCTGTGGGCGGTACTTGAAATGTTACATAATGTAAACAACTTGAACCTGACATGACTGTCTCCCTTGTGCTTTTATGTCATTGTGTCAGAAGTCAAAAGTCAAAACGGCAGAAAAAGGGAGAAATAATTTAAAAGAAAGTGAATACTGAGCTTCGTTAGGTGGGGAAAATACTGACGAGAGTTAACGATGACAAAGTTCCCGCCACCAGAGGGGTTTCTATTCTAAAAGTCGAGTGAATGGTCTGAGTGGAAACAGCGTTTCATGCCATCATTAGCAACTAAGCTAACACGAGAGGACAGTGACGTGCAGATCAGCTCGTTGATATACGTCATGGGCAAAGAGGCAAAAAAAAAATATCGGATTTCGGGGCGAGGATGATGAACCAACAATACGGGGAGTCCATTGAAGCTTTTATAAGGGGACTCTACGAACTGTCTAAGCACATATTTTGAGGGAACTAAGGAAGAATACATCCGTGACAAAATTGTCATAGCACAGAGATAAATCAGTAAGAAAATAGGGAATCTAACACTGACCAGAGCAAATTGAAATGGCAGGTAACCACCAGCTAATTTAGAGTCTGAACACAGAGCAGTCATGTGACAAGCAAGTGAAAGAGGTGAAGTTTTCTCACAGGGAAAAAGGCAAGAGGTTTTAAGAAAGGGACATTCAAACAAAAACAGGCACGGGGGCAATGATGATTAGAAGAGATGTAGTGAAGAGCACAGTCAGAAGAAATCCTGTCTAGCTAAAAATGATGAATTTCGGAAAATACAAAAGAAATGGGGCATTTTGCTTCTGTTTGCATACAAAAGTGAAGCAAGAAGTGACAGCTGTCCAGACAGCTAAGAACATTTTAAAGCAACAAGATTCCTTTGTGTGGTGTGCTCCAAATGGTGCCGCTTGTCAATAAAAATGGCTACATCCGCATCGGTGTGGGCCTACATCAGCTAAATGAGGCCGCGGTGTGAGGAAATACGTACTGCTAACGTTGGATGACATCATTCAAGAGCTGACAGGTGCCAAAGTGTTTTCTGGCTGGGTTCTGTGGGTTCTGGCTTCCCCCTGGATGAAACTAGCAAGAAGCTAAAAACCTTCATAAAACTATTTTAAGGAGATACTGCTTTCACATGCTTCTCTTTTGGAATAAATCGGTGCACCTGCAATATTCCAAAAGAAGATAACGGGAGCTGTTGGGTGGCCTGGACGGAGTGAAATGCTACATGGACGACATTTTAGTTTACGGACGCTCAAAAGGAGGAGCACAACCCATAGGCTAGTAGAAGCCTTCAGAGTGATAAAAGCTTCAGGACTGAAGTTGAACAAGGAGAAATGCCGTCTAAAACCAAAGTGAGCTCACCATTGTCGGGCACCGGATCAGCAAGGTTTGTTTGTCAGCCCTGACCCAGAGACAGTAAGGGCAATGCAAGAACTGGTAAAACCACAGAACGTTACAGAGCTGAAAACGGATACTAGGCAGGGTTAACTACCCATGCAGATACTTACCAAAAACAGTTCCACTGAGCTGCAGCCACTCAACAAACTTCTGAAGCAAGACGTCGTCTTGTCCTGGGGAAGAAGCCAAGACCATTTGAACAGTAAAAGGACATGTTAGTGTCAGCACTAGGGCTGCAAAATTCCAGGACCTTCCCCCAAAATTCCCTGGTTTTCCAGAAATCCTGGTTGGAGAATTCCAGATTTCCTGCTTATTCTGGGAAATCTCCAACCGGGACTTTGGGAAAACCAGGGAATTTATTGTAATTTTGCAACCTTAGTCATCACCAATACTAGGATGCTAAGATGTTTCGAGACCCACAGTAGTGAGCGCTGATGCCAGAAGTTATGACATTGGAAGAGTACTGTTACAAGAGCATGAAAGGAAAATTCTGCCTGTGGCCTTTTGCTCACGTACCCTCTCTTCTGCTGAGAGAAGGTATGCCTAGATAGAGAAGGTATGCCTAGATAGAGAAGGTATGCCTAGATAGAGAAGGTATGCCTAGATAGAGAAGGTATGCCTAGATAGAGAAGGTATGCCTAGATAGAGAAGGTATGCCTAGATAGAGAAGGTATGCCTAGATAGAGAAGGTGTGCCTAGATAGAGAAGGTATGCCTAGATAGAGAAGGTGTGCCTAGATAGAGAAGGTTTGCCTAGATAGAGAAGGTTTGCCTAGATAGAGAAGGTGTGCCTAGATAGAGAAGGTGTGCCTAGATAGAGAAGGTATGCCTAGATAGAGAAGGTTTGCCTAGATAGAGAAGGTTTGCCTAGATAGAGAAGGTGTGCCTAGATAGAGAAGGTGTGCCTAGATAGAGAAGGTATGCCTAGATAGAGAAGGTGTGCTTGGCATCTGTTTGGGCTTGTGATAAGTTCTCACGTTACCTGTGCGGCCTGGAGACTTTAAAACTGCTAACGGACCACAAACCGTTTGGTGCCATTGTTTAACTACAAAAACCTGGATGGGGTCCCTGTGCGCTGCCAGTGATTGCTTATCAGAATGATGAGGTTCAGCCCCAAAGCTGAATATACCCCAGGCAAAACACTGCTCATTGCCAACACACTCTCAAGACAACCGTCGGTCCTTCTTCTGCAGTCCTTCTTCTGCAGCTGGGGAATCCGGCAGCTCCTAGAGGGAGTGATTGGAACATGAAGAGCATGCTTTTCACATTTACGGAAATAGCTGAGGTCTCGGTGTCCGATAACACAGTTCACATCTTCCGAATTACAGTCCTTCAAGGAAGAGTTTTAACCACAGGACCTCCAGCCCTCACTTCCCCCAAGCTAACGGAGAAGCTGAGCTGTCCAGACGGCTAAGAACATTTTAAAGCAAGAAGATTCCTTTCTCGCTCTTCTCACCTACTGTTATAAGAATTTTATATCTTGATGATAATAATCAATAATCAATTCGCCTTGACTAATGCCCAAGGTTTGTAAGACAATGGGTTAAAATAATTAGGCAAGGACTCAGCTTTCTGCAAAAGGTTTCTGTAGCTTTATTCAGAGAACGTTCTGAGGTCAGGATAACAAAACAGTCATTATATAGTTCTTGCTTTCTTACGCACATGCATTTACACACAAACTGTTGGTGACATGCATCCCCCATAGACTTCACACACTTGTTTATCACTATCCAGAGCTCAGCCTGTTCTTTTCCCTCAAGGTTAGGAACTCTTTGAAGCTTTTACTCCCTTGACCATCTGTCTCCTGCTGTCCCTCCTAATGGCATACACACATTTCTTTCCCTCTCCAGTGGTTCCTGGACTTTCCGGAACTAATCAGACTAATCGATCCCTACATTGATCATTACATTGATTATTCATTAACCATGCTGTATGAATAATAATTCATCATGGTTTATTGATTCATTTACTTTTATTAGATAATTCTCTTATCACCTACAGAGCGACACCGATTGTAGCCCAGCACAGCTACTCATGGGGCATCAGTTACAGACAAAGCTTCCAACCTTTGCGAAAAACCTAGAACCTAGGTGGCCAGACTTGAAGAAGGTTGCCAAGCAAGACTCTGAGGCAAAAGCATCCTATAGGACCTACTACCACAGGTGTCACGGAGCCAGACCACCTGCCATCGTTACAGCCAGGTGACTCCGTGCACATGAAGCTCGACCAAGACAAAGGCTGCACAACTACGGCAATAGTGAAAGGTCAAGCTGAACAGCCCAGATCATACATTGTAGATACTGAGCGTGGCGAGTTCAGGAGAAACCCGGAGACACCTCCAAGCTACTCCTGAGGACCGACACAATGGAAACCCTACAAGGAGAATCTGATGTTCTAGTAGGCCGTCTGCAGAGACAGAGTTTTGAAGCGAACCACACTGGTTATCCTTCAACAAAACCAAAACAAAACTAGATCTACAGAGTCACCAAAAGTTACCACCTGGTATGGATGACCTGTGAAGAGACCCATCGGATAGCAGTAAAAAATAAATAAAAGGAACACTGACAATTAAATGGACAATTGAAGAAAAGTTGAATGTTGGGACTTTAATTTGAGTTTGAAATGAATGCGCAGAAGTTAATGTTGTTGTTATTGAAACTATGAAGAGACTCACAGTTTTAGTTCAGCATCCTGACAAGTTAATAAGTTTCATTTGATGTTAAGAATGTCATTCATTGCCAAGAATGTGCAAAGCTGTCATCAAGGCAAAAGGGTGGCTACTTTGAAGAATCTAAAATATATTTTGATTTGTTTACCACGTTTTTGGTTATTACATGACTCCATATGTGTTATTTCATAGTTTTGATGTCTTCACTATTATTCTACAATGTAGAAGACAGTAAAAATAAAAAACCCTTGAATGAGTAGGTGTCCAAACCTTTGACTGGTACTGTATATAATGAACAGACTAGGTCTATACTGCTCCTACATGGTGTAACAATACATCATGTAGATGTATATAATGAACAGACTAGGTCTATACTGCTCCTACATGGTGTAACAATACATCATGTAGATGTATATAATGAACAGACTAGGTCTATACTGCTCCTACATGGTGTAACAATACATCATGTAGATGTATATAATGAACAGACTAGGTCTATACTGCTCCTACATGGTGTAACAATACATAGATGTAGGTGTATAAAATGAACATCCACACAGTTAAAAAAATATCCCATTTACTTTTATTCAGATAAATGTTGAAATAGTCAAATCATTTTTACAAATCAGCACCTGTGTTTTATCTGATGGAACAGTACTGATGGACACTACATTGAGGTAGTAAATGTTTTTTCATGTCAACAATTATCAGAACAATGTCATCTAATTATCACCTTTAGCTTGATAACTACTACACAAATGAACTCGATGAAAACACAATGACTAAATTCAAGAGGTTAAAGGTCAGAATCAAGAAAAGCACATTAATGATTAATTACATTTTTAAATAACAATATCCAAATCATATAATGAACACTAAGGGTACAATCAATCAAAATTCATAATCAAAATCAAATACATGCAAAATATATTCTAATTTTAGATGTGAACATGTTTTGAGAAAGAAATTAACTAAGAAAAAAAGTAAGGCTATCTGTTTTCTTACATACAATTTTATTTCATGTGGCATAAACCAAAGCACAAAAAGTTTGTCAAAACTATAAGTCAGAACACAGCCTCTATTCTCTCATGTGATTTCATGTCCTCTGACCGAGAAAATGTCTTTCCACACTGAGAACATTGGAAAGGATTCTATCCTGTGTGTGTTGCGTCATGCCTTTTCAGGTTCACTAACTGGGTAAAACTCTTTCCACATTGGGAGCATTGGAAAGGCTTCTCTCCTGTGTGTGTCATCTCATGCTTTTTCAGTGTCCCTAAAAAGGTAAAACTCTTTCCACACAAGGAGCAGTGGAAAGGCTTCTCTCCAGTGTGTATTCTCTCATGCATTTTCAAGTTCCCTAACCAGGCAAAACTTTTTCCACACTGAGAGCATTGGAAAGGCTTATCTCCTGTGTGTGTCCGCTCATGTGATTTCAGGTCCCCTAGCTGGATAAATCTCTTTCCACAGTCTGAGCAGTGGTATGGCTTCTCCCCTGTGTGTGTTCTCAAATGCATATTCAGATTCCCTAACCGGGTAAAACTCTTTCCACACTGAGAGCATTGGAAAGGCCTCTCTACAGTGTGTGTTCTCTCATGTGATTTCAGGTCCCCTGATGAGAAAAATTTACTTTCACATTGGGAGCATTGATATGGCTTCTCTCCAGTGTGTGTTCTTTCATGCACTTTTAGATGCCCTGAGTGTCCAAAACCCTTTCCACACTGGGAACAGTGAAAAGGCTTATTTCCTGTGTGTGTCATCTCATGCATTTTCAGGTTCCCTAAATGGGTAAAACGTTTTCCACAGAAGGAGCAGTGGAAAGGCTTCTCTCCTGTGTGTGTCATCTCATGCGTTTTCAAGTTTCCTAAACGGGTAAAACTTTTTCCACAATGAGAGCATTGGAATGGCTGTTCGCCTGTGTGTATTCTCTTGTGTTTTTTCAGATGTGATGACTGCATAAATCTTTTTCCACACTGAGAGCATTGGAAAGGCCTCTCTACTAAATGTGTTCTCTCATGTTTTTTCAGGTCCCCTGGTGAGAAAAAACCCTTTTGACACTGGGAGCATTGATACGGCTTCTCTCCAGTGTGTGTTCTTTCATGCACTTTTAAATGCCCTGAGTATCTAAAACCCTTTCCACACTGAGAGCATTGGAAAGGCTTCTCTCCTGTGTGTATTCTTTCATGCTCTTTCAGATGCGATGACTGGATAAATCTCTTTCCACACTGAGAGCATTGGAAAGGCCTCTCTAAAGACTGTGTGTGTGTTCTCTCATGTGACTTCAGGTCCCCTGGTGAGAAACATTTCTTTTCACACTGGGAGCATTGATATGGCTTCTCTCCAGTGTGTCTTCTTTCATGCACTTTTAGATGCCCTGACTGTCCAAAACCCTTTCCACACTGGGAGCAGTGATAAGGCTTCTCCCCTGTATGTGTTTTCATATGTTCGTTCAGGTGCCCTAACCGGATAAATCTCTTTCCACACTGGGAGCAGTGGTGTGCTCTTGCTGGTTTGGATGTCTCTGGGTCTGGTTCTTCGGAAGGACTCGTCCCGCTTTCAGAATGAGAGTCTGGTCTCTCTCCTGTCAAAGACAGAGTATTTGGTTAAACAGAGACACCTGAATGAAACCACATGATAAAACTGTCTTCCTATGAGGTTTAATCTAGACCAGATCTCAATAAAAGGGCATCACAGAGTGGCTGTAGCACTTTGAGGCTAATATAAACACTATTAAACGTATTGTTGTAATGCATTTATTAGATCTACTGGATAAATAGACTAGTCAGTATAGGATACATGTATTAGACCTACTGGATAATAGACTAGTCAGTATAGGATACATGTATTAGACCTAATGGATAATAGACTAGTCAGTATAGGATACATGTATTAGACCTAATGGATAAATAGACTAGTCAGTAAAGGATACATTATTGTTATTTGGCAGGCTACTAGATCTAAAGGGGCAATCTGCACTTCAAACAACATCCTTCCACAAAGTGGGCACCCTGCCACAGTTTTGGTATAAAGCTGAGGGATGGGGGTTAGAGAAATGTAACCACTCAAATTCATTGACAGCGCTATGGATGCAAAATTATAGTTGTAACCATGTTGAGTGAATAAGTCTTTGTTTACAATTAGGCTTACATTGTTTACAAATAATGGAGTAAAACAAGCTTAGGGTAAGTGTACCTATTAAGCCCACTTCCAACTTTGGATTCAAATAAATAAATACTAATTATTAACATTTTCTGCTATTTCATGTTTCAACCAGTTAATGTGGTTGCTGTATCCATACCAGTTGTTTTATTCTAAGCCAATCAGATGTTTTATTATTAAGTTATTGACAGTTGTGTAAGGTTCTACTCGTTGACAATTTCAAAGCTGAAAAAAAAAATTGCCTGTATTGAAGTGACACTCAAGATAAACACATTTTCCAGATATTTTTAGTACCTTGTCAGAAGAGTGATAATACTTAATGTAAAATGAAGAGATTAATGTGTTATATGCACATGATGGCATACTACTTCCTTCCCCTTTCACTTGGGAAATGACTATTTCCTGCTAATTGAACAGATGGGTTTTTCATGCTAGCAGTCGTACCACATGTCAGTCAATACAGTAGCAACTTGGTGAACCACAACAAGATAATAGATCTACTTCCTTCCCCTTCCATTTTTTTTTGTGGTAATGCTGAGAAAGCTTTTGCCTTGCTTGGACCAATTCGTTTCAACATTTACAATAATTATCATGATAGATTTTCGTTCTTCTCACTAACAGCTAAATGATTGCATCTTGTTATTATATTGATCTATTATGGCTCTAGCCATTAGTTTGGCGTTTCTGATTTATTCTACAATTCAAACATGGCGATTATCCCAAACTCCCGTTCCACCTACACCGGAAGACGTGGATGGAAATCTTCCCTTTCATATTGTGAACTTCGGCTATGAACAACTTTACCTGATACCACCTTTCCTACGGGAACAGCTGAGCCGCTCGGGGGAATGTACACAGGAAACGCTGCAGCGATGCTGAGACCAGGTGTCAACTCCAACAAGCTGCTTGTTACCTTCAGCCTGCTACTCTGTGGCGATGTACACCCCCCCCTGTCCTGGCCCAAACACCACAAAGCAAGCTAAACAACTATGCCCAAACTGTGGTAAGACAATAAGGAAGAATTCAAAAGCGGTGGCTTGTGACATTTGTTTACATAAAGTGTGGAGATATCAACCCCTTGTCATGTGATGAAGCTGTAAAGTCTCATAGTAACAGTTTGCTTGTTTGCAATGTATGCTGGGTAAATGCGGTGCCAAACATTGGGATGCCGGACACAAGCAGGGATGATGAGTGTAATCAAGATGAGATAGTCGATGTATCAGTAGTGGGCACAGAAAATGACGTGTTTGACTGTTTCAATTGGAGAGGACTTCATTTTATCCATGTGAACGCACGGAGCCTGCTGCCGAAATTAGAGAAATTAAAACTCCTTGCTTCTTACACCCGGGCTGCAGTAGTTGCTGTGACTGAGACAGGGCTCGATGGGGGAATGTACACAGGAAACGCTCGATGGGTCAATTGAGGACGATGAGGTTGAGCTACCGGGTTATATCTTTCATAAAATTGACCCGAAACCAAAACAGTGGCGGCGTGTGTTTTTTTTAAAACTAGGAATGATGTGCATTTTAACCCTCGTTCAGATCTTAAAATGGATGGTTTCGAGGTTGCATGGGTAGATACACTTCTTCCTAAATGTCGTCCTATACTTGTTGGTGTTTCTGCTATCGGTCTTCTAAGCAGAATCACTTCTATGATTTACTTGAATCGAATTGCTGTGATCACAATGTATTGGCTGATAGGGAATGTATTCTGCTTGGCGATTTCAATACAAATGTGCAGTTACCACCTAGGAAAAGTACACTAGTAAATGCCCTGTATAACTTTAAATCAGTTATTTGGACTAAAACAACTGTTTGTTGAGCCAACCCGGGTGTGTACTGACAGTAAATCAACTGGATTTGATTATTGTATCAGATCAAGAGAACATCTGTCAGTCAGGAGTCTTAAATATTGGTTTTAGTGATCATATGGTAACCTACTGTACCTGTAAGACATCCAAAATGCTACTAGAGACAGGTAATAAATACATGACGGTACGGTCTATGAAACAATACTCAAAATAACGTTTTCTAGAGGTCCGTGGAATTTTGGATTGGTCTCATGTACTAAACTGTGACGATGTTGATTAAGCTTGGTATCTTTTTAAAGATCTGTTTCTGTCTGCACTCGACTCTCTGGCTCCGATTAAACAAATTCGAATCAAACAGTGGTCAGGGAAATGGATCACTTCCCGAGATCTTAGACCTCATAAGGAAAAGGGATCGCTACCTGGCCAGATTCAGAAGGACAAAATCTACAACAAGATTATGACAGTTATATTAACTGTAGAAACCAGGCAAGATAGAAAATGGATAAGGCCAAATCAAAAACACTATATAGATGCCGTTAATGACAACTTACATCAGCCTTGTAAACTGTGGAACTTTTTAAAGGACATTGGCTCAAAAACTCCCCATAAGGTAAAATCCTGTAGTATTGGCCTGGATATTGATGATGTTTTATGTTATGACCAGGCAAAGGTTGCAAATTATTTTTTTTACCACTATAGCCTCATCTCTGGTTAAGAAGTTACCCATCTGCTCTGAACACTATGGCCAGTCTTTCATTAACAACTTTTACCATAGCAAAGGTATCACAAATAATTTATTTGAGCTGTGCATGATAACAGAGGACAAAGTTAACAATCTACTACGCTTAATAAATCCTCTTAGCGCACGGATCCCGATTACGGGATGAAAATCGACAACATCCGGTGAAAGTTGGAGCGCACCAAATTGAAATTACAAAATCGTAATCTTTAATCAACTTGAGGGATACCTTCTTGAGCACCAAACTTCTTTATGTACTCCAATCTGGCTTTAGAACACCTCATTCGACTGATACTTGCCTTATTCACCTTTTTGACCTCATTAAGCAGGAAAGTGAGAAGGGGGATATACAGGTATGGTCATGTTAGACTTTCAGAAAGCTTTTGACACTTTGGACATTGATATTCTCCTGATGAAAATGAAAAGCATGGGTCTAAGTGATGTAGCAGTGAATTGGTTTAGATCTTATCTGACCAACAGAACACAAGTATGTAATGTTGGTGATGTTCTGTCAGAGGCCAAATAAACATCCTGTGGAGTACCGCAGGGATCCATTTTAGGGCCTCTCCTATTTCTTATATATGTTAATGATATGCCAGATACAGTAAAGGGCAAACTCCTGCTTTATGCTGATGATTCAGCCATACTGGTATCAGGGAAGGATACAGATTACATAGAGGAGACCCTGAGTAAGGAATTGCATTTTGTTAGAGATTGGTTGTCTGACAAATTGTCACTACATTTGGGAAAAACTGAATCGATATTGTTTGGAACAAAATGTAGATTGCTTAGGGCTGACAAGATAACAGTAAACTGTGCAGGCAAGGTGTTTGAATCTAAAACAAGTGTATCTTATCTTGGTGTGTCCCTAGATCAATCCCTTTCTGGAGACCTGATTGCTGCTAAAATTATTTCTAAAATGGCAAACAAATTGAAATGTTTATATTGTAACACTAAAGTTAAGAAACTGCTTGTCTCAACCTTGTCATTTTGATAATGCCTGCTCTGCTTGGTATAGTGGGCTATCAAAAAAGTAGAAAAAGAGAATGCAGGTCGTGCAAAATAATGTTATCAGGTACAGTTGAAGTCGGAAGTTTACATACACATTAGCCAAATACATTTAAACTCAGTTTTTCACAATTCCTGACATTTAATCCTAGTAAAAAAATCCTGGTCTTAGGTCAGTTAGGATCACCACTTTATTTTAAGAATGTGAAATGTCAGAATAATAGTAGAGAGAATGATTTATTTAAGCTTTTATTTGTTTCATCACATTCCCAGTGGGTCAGAAGTTTACATGCACTCAATTAGTATTTGGTAGCATTGCCTTTAAATTGTTTAACTTGGGTCAAATGTTTTGGGTAGCCTTCCACAAGCTCCCCACAATAAGTTGGGTGAATTTTGGTCCATTCCTCCTGACAGAGCTGGTGTAACTGAGTAAGGTTTGTAGGCCTCCTTGCTCGCACACGCTTTTTCAGTTCTGCCCACAAATTTTCTAAGGGATTGAGGTCAGGGCTTTGTGATGGCCACTCCAATACCTTGACTTTGTTGTCCTTAAGCCATTTTGCCACAACTTCGGAAGTATGCTTGTGGTGATTGTCCATTTGGAAGACCCATTTGCGACCAAGCTTTAACTTCCTGACCGAAGTCTTGAGATGTTGCTTCAATATATCCACATCATTTTCTTTCCTCATGATGCTATCTATTTTGTGAAGTGCATCAGTCCCTCCTGCAGCAAAGCACCCCCACAACATGATGCTGCCACCCCCGTGCTTCACGGTTGGGATGGTGTTCTTCGGCTTGCAAGCCTCCCCCTTTTTCCTCCAAACATAACGATGGTAATTATGACCAAACAGTTCTATTTTTGTTTCATCAGACCAGAGGACATTTCTCCAAAAAGTACAATATTTGTCCCCATGTGCAGTTGCAAACTGTAGTCTGGCTTTTTTATGGCGGTTTTGGAGCAGTGGCTTCTTCCTTGATGAAAGGCCTTTCGGGTTATGTCGATATAGGACTCGTTTTACTGTGGATATACATACTTTTGTACCCGTTTCCTCCAGCATCTTCACAATGTCCTTTGCTGTTGTTCTGGGATTGATTTGCACTTTTCGCACCAAAGTACGTTCATCTCTAGGACACAGAACGTGTCTCCTCCTTGAGCGGTATGACGGCTGCGTGGTCCCATGGTGTTTATACTTGCGTACTATTGTTTGTACAGATGAATGTGGTACCTTCAGGCGTTTGGAAATTGCTCCCAAGGATGAACCAGACTTGTGGAAGTCTTGGCTGATTTCTTTCGATTTTCCCATGATGTCAAGCAAAGAGGCACTGAGTTTGAAGGTAGGCCTTGAAATACATCTACAGGTGCACTTCCAATTGACTCAAATGTCAATTAGCCTATCAGAAGCTTCTAAAGCCATGACATAATTTTCTGAAAATGTCCAAACTGTTTGAAGGCAGAGTCAACTTAGTGTAAGTAAACTTCTGACCCACTGGAATTGTGATACAGTGAATTATAAGTGAAATAATCTGTCTGTAAACAATTGTTGGAACAATTACTTGTGTCATGCACAAAGTGGATGTCCTAACTGACTTAACAAAACTATAGTTTGTTAACAAGAAATTTGTGGAGTGGTTGAAAAACGAGTTTTATTGACTCCAACCTAAGTGTATGTAAACTTCCGACTTCAACTGTATATGCTGAATGTCCCCCCTAGGACCACATAATGTTATCAGGTATATGCTGAATGTCCCCCCTAGGACCCACATAATGTTATCAGGTATATGCTGAATGTCCCCCCTAGGACCACATAATGTTATCAGGTATATGCTGAATGTCCCCCCTAGGACCACATAATGTTATCAGGTATATGCTGAATGTCCCCCCTAGGACCCACATAATGTTATCAGGTATATGCTGAATGTCCCCCCTAGGACCCACATAATGTTATCAGGTATATGCTGAATGTCCCCCCTAGGACCCACATAATGTTATCAGGTATATGCTGAATGTCCCCCCTAGGACCACATAATGTTATCAGGTATATGCTGAATGTCCCCCCTAGGACCCACATAATGTTATCAGGTATATGCTGAATGTCCCCCCTAGGACCACATAATGTTATCAGGTATATGCTGAATGTCCCCCCCAGGACCACATAATGTTATCAGGTATATGCTGAATGTCCCCCCCAGGACCACATAATGTTATCAGGTATATGCTGAATGTCCCCCCTAGGACCCACATAATGTTATCAGGTATATGCTGAATGTCCCCCCTAGGACCCACATAATGTTATCTGGTATATGCTGAATGTCCCCCCTAGGACCCACATAATGTTATCAGGTATATGCTGAATGTCCCCCCTAGGACCCACATAATGTTATCAGGTATATGCTGAATGTCCCCCCTAGGACCCACATAATGTTATCAGGTATATGCTGAATGTCCCCCCTAGGACCCACATAATGTTATCTGGTATATGCTGAATGTCCCCCCTAGGACCCACATAATGTTATCAGGTATATGCTGAATGTCCCCCCTAGGACCCACATAATGTTATCTGGTATATGCTGAATGTCCCCCCTAGGACCCACATAGGGGTACAGGAGTTCCGGGAGGTGGGCTTGTTGCCTTTGGAGTCTAGAGAGGACCAACTTACACTTAATCATATGTTTGACATCTTAAATGATCGTGCCCCAGATTACATGGAAAATAACATTGATATGGTCTATAACCAACACAGTCACAATACCAGAGCTAGTGTTATGTCTTGTAAAATCCCAAGAGTAAACAGTACTGCGAGGAGCACGTTTTTCCATACAGGCATTTGTCTATGGAATAGCCTTCCCTTGGAGATCAAGCAAATAAAAAGTTAAAATAGCAGGCAAAGTTTTTCACTTGGACAAGGTTGTCTAAGTAAGAGAAACCACTCCACTGCCCCTTGTGCCCCTACTGCTGGTCAGGTGTATTATTTGAAGGATCGGTATGATGTGCAATTAATAGATTGTTTTAATGTGAAATGAAGATGGTTGATTTTTAAGGTTAGGAAGAAGTAAAGTGAATAGTGCCACTTTTTAGGATGTCAATATAAATTAAATGTATTTATGGTTGTTTGTAATTTTGTCTTGTTTTTTAATTATTATATGTTATTGTTTTTACCATTTAGGACCACTTTGGAAATAGGCATTTTAATTAATACTTTCAAGTGCTATCCTCCGGGTCCACATTGTGCATTTTGTTGTATATGTCTATTGCCCAAAATAATTTCAATTCAATTACTATTTCTTGCCAATTGAACAGATGGGTTTTTCATGCTAGCAGTCGTACCACGTCAGTCCAATTTTTTTAATTTTTTTTATTTCACCTTTATTTAACTAGGCAAGAACAAATTCTTATTTACAATGACGGTCTACACAGGCCAAAACCGGACAACGCTGGGCCAATTGTACGCCGCCCTATGGGACTCCCAATCACAGCCGGTTGTGATACAGTCTGGATATAGATATACAGTAGCAACATAACTTGCTATTATACGTAAACCACAACAAGATAATAGATCTCAGGCTTTCACAGCTTAAATGGTTCTATGCATTTTGGCTTATTTTACTGTTAAATATACATAGATGCCTTTTTTGTAAATTTGACAATTATCTCAGGTGGGCTTAAAGGGTACAGTAGCACTCTCTATACAGAATGTAAATGAAAATAAATAAATCATTGCCATTCCTATTAAGCCCAGTTTGCACTGAAACACATGGAGAACAACAAACAGGATGACATTAGGAATGGTAGCTCGGAACGGCTGAAACAGGATGACATTAGGAATGGTAGCTCAGAACGGCTGAAACAGGATGACATTAGGAATGGTAGCTCGGAACGGCTGAAACAGGATGACATTAGGAATGGTAGCTCAGAACAAACAGGATGACATTAGGAATGGTAGCTCGGAACGGCTGAAACAGGATGACATTAGGAATGGTAGCTCGGTACGGCTGAAACAGGATGACATTAGGAATGGTAGCTCGGAACGGCTGAAACAGGATGACATTAGGAATGGTAGCTCGGAACAACAAACAGGATGACATTAGGAATGGTAGCTCGGAACGGCTGAAACAGGATGACATTAGGAATGGTAGCTCGGAACGGCTGAAACAGGATGACATTAGGAATGGTAGCTCGGAACGCCTGAAACAGGATGAGATTAGGAATGGTAGCTCGGAACGGCTGAAACAGGATAAGATTAGGAATGGTAGCTCGGAACGGCTGAAACAGGATGAGATTAGGAATGGTAGCTCGGAACAACAAAATGGATGACATTAGGAATGGTAGCTCGGAACAGCTGAAACAGGATGACATTAGGAATGGTAGCTCGGAACGGCTGAAACAGGATGACATTAGGAATGGTAGCTCGGAACAACAAACAGGATGACATTAGGAATGGTAGCTCGGAACGGCTGAAACAGGATGACATTAGGAATGGTAGCTCGGAACGGCTGAAACAGGATGACATTAGGAATGGTAGCTCGGAACGCCTGAAACAGGATGAGATTAGGAATGGTAGCTCGGAACGGCTGAAACAGGATAAGATTAGGAATGGTAGCTCGGAACGGCTGAAACAGGATGAGATTAGGAATGGTAGCTCGGAACAACAAAATGGATGACATTAGGAATGGTAGCTCGGAACAGCTGAAACAGGATGACATTAGGAATGGTAGCTCGGAACAACTGAAACAGGATGACATTAGGAATGGTAGCTCGGGAACGGCTGAAACAGGATGACATTAGGAATGGTAGCTCAGAACAACAAAATGGATGACATTAGGAATGGTAGCTGGGGTTAAAGCTCCCTCTAATGTTCCATGTACATAAACACAGCATGTTACCTGCCATTGCAATTTGACCAACCAATATGCAGACTGAATCCTACTGTAAACATAGGGTGGTATCTTTCCCCATGTGTTGAACTCTCCTCATTCTCACCGAGCCTAAACAAACTATATGAACCCTGAACCGGAACTATACTACACCAGAAAAATAAACATGTAAGGTTCCAAAAGGGGATTTCCCACTAGCTAACAAGCAGGTGATTTCAACTCTCCAAAGTAGACTCTTAAGTCTGCATAACCACTCTATAGCCTCGTCGTTTATACATATGAAAATCAATGGGGCGGCAGGCAGCCTAGTGGTTAGAGCGATGGACTAGTAACCGGAAGGTTGCAAGATTGAATCCCCGAGCTGACAAGATAAAAATCTGTCATTCTGCCCCTGAACAAGGCATTTAACCCACTGTTCCTAGGCCGTCATTGAAAATAAGAATTTGTTCTTAACTGACTTCCCTAGTTAAAGAAAAGGTTAAAAAAAAAAATAATAAAAAATAAAAAGAAGATTGGGGCTCCTCCACCAAGCCTGGGCACCAATATAGATTGACACAGATCTCAGTCTGAGCTATGGTGGCAGTTACTGTAGCAAGAAAAATAATACAAATGTTCCTGAACAAGAGCACCTGAGAACTCACATCACTGCTTCATGACCCACATCACTGCTTCATGACCCACATCCCTCCTTCATGACCCACTTGAGAACTCGCATCACAGCTTCATGACTCACATCACTGCTTCATGACTCACTCGAGAACCCGCATCACTGCTTCATGACCCACTTGAGAACTCGCATCACTGCCTCATGACCCACTTGAGAACTCACATCACTGCTTCATGACCCACTTGAGAACTCGCATCACTGCCTCATCACCCACTTGAACTTGCATCACTGCTTCATGACCCACTTGAACTTGCATCACTGCCTCATGACCCACTTGAACTCACATCACTGCTTCATGACCAGGTTTGAATAAAAAAAGTTATCCAATGCTGCAAAGGAGCAGAGTAAAGTTATTTACCCGAGAGAGTCAATAAACGCAGCAGCCTCTTCAGGTGTGTAAAGCTTCTTAGGCGTTGACCATAATCTTCAATGTGGCCGGGTACAGCAGTGCGTAGTCCATCTTCATTCTCTTGAGTTGAGCCTTTACCTCATCAAATGCCTTGCGTCTTCGTACAACCGCTGCGGAGTAATCATTGAAGAATGAGACCCTTGGACCTTGGCGTTGAATATCGTCAGAACCGATGCATCTGGCTGCGTCCATGATGCGCTGCTTGTCGGTGAAGTTGTGGAACTTTCTAACCACTGGTCGTGGAAGTCATCAATGTTCGCAGGCCATTTTGCGCACCTGTTTCTCAATTGCCTTTATCTTAGTGTCCATTGATGTAGTTGAAGTTTCCACAGTAGCAATTCTTCCGCCTCATCAACATGCTTGACAACTTTCTGTAGTTCGGCTGAATGGCCAGCTACTGCTTCCAAGACCGTTCCTATCTTGATATCGATTACTTTAGTAATGTTATCAGTCATCTTTTGAATCACCAGGTCCATTGTGCTTGGATCCGCAATGGTATTAGCTTCGCTAACGTTAGATAGCCCCTCCTGCACATCTACAGGGGTGGTGGTATTAGCTTCGCTAACGTTAGTTAGCTCCTCCTACACGGGGTATTGGTTTTGGTCGAGTTCTTAGTAGTTCTGCTGGGCATGTTGTCGGAAACTTTTGAGAAATAGCCATCAAGACACATTGTAGGGTAACTTATTTCGGATTAGGGTTTTCTACCACTTTTTCAAGCTAAAAGATGAATATAAAGAAAGAAAATTAACAAATGCCACGGGAGCTCTCTGAAACAGTGTTTTCTTTACGGCACCATTTTGTCCTCCCCGTCCCAGGTGTAACTTTTGCAGGCAACTTTGACAACTTTTGGAAGCAGAAGAGGCTCTATAAGGAGGGTGGGATCCACTATAATCATTTGGATGCCTGGATCTTGTCCAAAATAAAGTGGTGATCCTAACTGACCTAAGACAGGGAATATTTACTAGGACTAAATGTCAGGAATTGTGAAAAACTGAGTTTAAATGTATTTGACTAAGGCGTATGTAAACTTCTGACTCCAACTGTATGTCATATTGAGGTGTCTAGCTATAAGTTAAACCTGATCAATCAACTGGATTGGGGGGGTGAGAAAGAACGAATGAAAGTGAGAGAGGTGGGAAGAGAGTGGAAGACAGAGAGATGGAGAGAGAGAGAGAGAGAGAAATACAGCAGTGCAAATATACTTAGACTTGAGTATTTCAACAACTCTTCTCTTCCAACTTGTTAGGCAATCATATCTACCTACCTGGGAAAGGATGGCCAGCCACACAGGAGGGTGATTTTTACTACGGAGGAGAAGGAGGCCGTGCTGACCGAGATGCATGCTGGTAATTTCGGAGTGAAGCGCATGAATGCCAAAATCAACCTACGCTTCCTTCTGACAGGGAATTACCAAGGAGGTGGACAGCTGGGCAAGTGAAATACCCTTTTTGTTTATCAATCACATTCTATTATATCTGAAATTATTATGATTTCAATTCATGTCATATTAGAGAGCACACAATGTTTCAATTTGTCACTTTTTTTGCTTAAAGGTCAGTACACCCTGTCTAGCCTGCCAGACGTTTGAGAGGACGAAGACTGTGGTGCCGGAGTTGAAGCCCATCAAACTTGTTTCACCATGGCACATGATCGGTAAGTGTCCCAATTCAAATTGTACCCTGATAAGTTGTTTTCTAATGGTTTATTTTTATTTGACTACAGCAGAGCTCAATACTATAGAATGTGTGTGTGTGTGTCAGTATCCTTACAAATATGAACATCTGCATACTGTGTGACACAGATTCGGGTCAGAATAAAGTAATCTTCTCTCTAACAGTTTAAATGTTAGGGGTGGACCTCATCAGACCCTTCACTAAATCCAGGAATGGCAACCGCTGGTGTCTGACGGCGACCAATCACTTTACCAAGTGGGTGGAGGCAATACCCATTAAGGTCAGTACAGGAAGAGTATGTGCTGAACTCTAAATTCCCTTCTGTAACCCATTAAAAAGGGTGCTTGGAACCAAAAATAGATTTTTTTGTTTTGTATGATACCCATCATGGATGAGACTGGCGAGGCCACCTCCAAGGCGATGGTGGACATTTTCAACAGCCACGGTTCTCCTGAGGTCATCTTGAGTGACAGAGGTCATGAACGTGGATGTTATAGGTTATATTCTGTCACCAATGGTTTGTTTTATTCATTTTTTTACAATTTGTTTTTTCATGGTACATAATCAGACATATTTCAATATCTTACATTGTCAATAGATATCCCTTTCCTACCCCCTCTTCCAGGTTTGGTGAATGGACCAACCAGACCCTGAAGACTGCCATGGGCAAGTCCCTTGATTGGTACCAGGAAGGTGGGAGAACAACCTGAAGGTCATTCTCTTTGAACACAACAGCAGCATCCAGGCCGAGTACGGACGAGAGCCGCAGCTGTTGACTGAGGTAAACAATGCAATTGTACATACACTTATTACATATACTGTAGTCTTTCAAATGTGTGACTGACTTAGTGTTGTTGTTGTTAGTCTTTTGCTATTTTTGTATAACGTACTTTCAGATCACTGAAACCCCACCGGATGTGGTGGAAGTTGTGGAACCAGAACACCTTCGAGTACTTTCTTCAGGCACGGACTGAGAAGAACATGGAGGATTTTCACCAGGTAAAAATGATTGCCCACTGTTAATTTATTTTATAACACTGCACTAATCCATCAAATTTTCTCACCAGTAAAGTGTAACCTGTGTGTTTGCTTGTTTACGTCTGTCTCCTACCCTGTTCCTTTTAACTCTGCTCCTGTTCTCCAGGACCTAGGGGTTCTGCCCAACACTCAGACATGGATCCATCTGACGTCCTCCTTTACCAACCACCCTCCAACTTTTCATTACATCATCTACAGCTACTGTTATTGTCATGTTGTCATTATCTGCTAAAAAAGTTTTCTTGCTGTCATACTGGGCACATACTATGTGAGATACACAGATGAACTAAAAACACTAGCACTGCAAACACTCAGAGCAAACAGAGCAGCAATGCCTGGACTTTGCTGTCTCCCTCTTCAAGTCCCCCTTCTGAGAACAAGTGACAGGCAGAATTCCACACTCCAGAATTGTAGTCTATGATTACCATATGAGTGCACCCAAAAAAAACCTGTGAAAATAAATGAATGACACAACAATACCAAAAACTATCAAAGTTTATGTATTAAAATCTTAAATATTGCCAGGTTGGTTTTCACAGCTGTTTCACAAGGTGTTCATTAATGTAAGTTGTAAGGTATCCTTATTTGTTCAATATTATTCATTGTTGTATCCAGGGACCTACAATAGATGAGCTATGCGAGATCTATTTTTTTCTATCATAATAGAGGACTAGTGAAATTATGTTATTTCAGTGTAGATGAGGGAAGTTCAGGTTAAAATGAAAACATGACAGCCAGACAAGCCAGTGTATGAATTAAATGGATTTCCATATGAATGGAGTGGAAATTAGCTCACTTCCTGGTCTGTAAGGTAAGTAACTTTAATGTGTCAAGCAGATTACACGTTTTCTTTGCCATTTATGAAACGTAGCAACGTTTAAGACGTGGATTTCATGTTGAAATGTTAACAAGGTACCAATTTTTTTGAATGAATGAATGTTTTCATTTTATTAGCTAAACAAAACTTGTTTAAACAGCAAAATTGTAGCGGAAATCAGCCTTGTTTGCATAACGATGATGAAAAGAATGTCATTTAGGCTGTAATGATCTCCAAAATTCTAATCATTAGGTCATCACACCGTTGATATAGCAACGGACGCTAATAGTTTATCGAATCCCATTGTGACGTAGAGGGGGACACTATTTGGCCGGGGGACATTATTTGGCATGACGGGCCCTTTGGTTTATTACTGGTGATGGTTCTAGAACTCACCATTGGGCCCTTAGGTTTATTACTGGTGATGGTTCTAGAACTCACCATTGGGCCCTTAGGTTTATTACTGGTGATGGTTCTAGAACTCACCATTGGGCCTTTAGGTTTATTACTGGTGATGGTTCTAGAACTCACCATTGGGCCCTTAGGTTTATTACTGGTGATGGTTCTAGAACTCACCATTGGGCCTTTAGGTTTATTACTGGTGATGGTTCTAGAACTCACCATTGGGCCTTTAGGTTTATTACTGGTGATGGTTCTAGAACTCACCATTGGGCCTTTAGGTTTATTACTGGTGATGGTTCTAGAACTCACCATTGGGCCTTTAGGTTTATTACTGGTGATGGTTCTAGAACTCACCATTGGGCCTTTAGGTTTATTACTGGTGATGGTTCTAGAACTCACCATTGTGTTTCGTATCAAAAATTGGGTTGGGCCTCTTTGTATGTAAGGAGAGCATTTTCTTGTGTTTATCTACAAAGCACTCATGTGGAAACTTCCTATGTATCTATCATCATTAACTCAATTTAGACTAACAAATGACCAAACCTGGACTCAGGCTTAGATAACCCTGGAGGCTCCTTCGGTCTCAACAGAGTTGGGTAACGCTAATTTTAGTTTTTTTGCACCCTTCATGTGGAACAACTTCCCGAGCTCTCTGAAATTAGATGTTCTTATCCACAGAGGGCCGGTAAGGTGGTTCTTATCCACAGAGGGCCGGTGCGGTGGTTCTTATCCACAGAGGGCCGGTGCGGTTGCAGATTTTTGTTCTAACCAATCAGTAACAACTAATCAAGTCTTGATTGGTTTATAATTTGAATCAGGTATGTACTGGTTGGCAAGAACAAAAGCCTGGTTTATAATTTGAATCAGGTATGTACTGGTTGGCAAGAACAAAAGCCTGGTTTATAATTTGAATCAGGTATGTACTGGTTGGCAAGAACAAAAGCCTGGTTTATAAGTTGAATCAGGTATGTACTGGTTGGCAAGAACAAAAGCCTGGTTTATAATTGATCTCTGCGGATATGATTGGACAGCCCTTGTTATGAGTGCTACTTCCATGATGAATAGTAATAAATAAATGATTTCAATAACTTCAGTGGTGGTGATTATCATTCAAGATAACATAACAAAATGTCTGTTTTTAACAGTTGGAAATGATTTCAAATGTATAATTTAATGGGTACATTCTGTACCTATTAATCCCAGTCCGGACATTTCACATATTTTATTTATCAAACTAAACATGAACGATTCATCTTTAATTTTAGCTACACTTTCTTTTAAGAACATTAGGGCTGTATACGTTAGAAATGTCTACATGTAGGTTTGTGTGGGCTTAATGTACACTTAACCTATATTTTGGGTTCTGATGGGAACTATGACAGTTGAACTAAGCTCATAGGGCATTTATAAATGAGGATATATTTAAACATTAAGGCCCGAGGGGGTGTGGTATATGGCCAATATACCACGGATAAGGGCTGTTCTTAAGCAAGACGCAACGCGGAGTGCCTGGATACAGCCCTTATCCGTGGTATATTGGCCATGTACCACAAACCCCCGAGGTGCCTTATTGCCATTATGAACGGGTTACCAACTTAATTAGAGCAGTAAAATGTATGTTTTGTCATACCCATGGTATACCACAGCTTTCAGCAAATCAGCAATCAGGGCTCCAACCACCCTGTTTATAATCTCCAAGAAAGAATCGCTAGGCCTATATATCACTCATTTAAAAGTTTTAAAAATGCAAGGACCAATCACAGAATCCTTCAGTAAAGAACAACATTCATGTGTAGAACGTCAGTAGAATGCCCCTTAAAAACAACACAGTTCAACAACTGCAGAGTTCGTGCCCCTGTTTTTAAGACAGTACTCACTGGTGGTAATCTGATCTTCTGTCTCTTCCTCCTCCTCTCCTTCTTCCTCCTCATCATCCTCTTTCACTCCCAAAACGTCTTCCTCCTCCTCTTTTATTGAGATAGCCTCCTCTTCCTCTTTCACTCTAAACGGTTCTTTCTCTTCTTTCACTGTAACATCCTCCTCATCTTCTTTCAATGTGATATCTTCCTCTTCCTCCTTTTTGATTCTGAAAGCTTCTACCTCCTCCTCTTCCACTGTGACAGCCTCTATCCCCTCTTCCTCTTTCATTCCAAAATGTTCTTTCTCTTCTTTCACTGTAACATCCTCCTCCTCTTCTTCTTTCAATGTGATATCTTCCTCTTTTTTGATTCTGAAAGCTTCTACCTCCTCCTCTTCCACTATGACAGCCTCTATCCCCTCTTCTGGCCCAAAATTTTCTCTCTCTTCTTTCACTGTAACGTTCTCTTCTTCCTCCTTTTTAATTCTGAAAGCGTCTTTCTCTCCCTTCACTGTAACATCCTCCTCTTCTTCTTTCACGACAATGTTCAGCCCCAGAGCTTCGGTCTCAATGCAACAGACCTCCTCTTCTTTAGCAGGGGGAGAGTAATTTAATGAGCTCATGGTCGGGGATATTAGCTAGCTAGTTAGCATTAGCGACTATCCTAGTGCTAGGCTCAGTATCAATCTTAACAGGTTTGCAAATGTATTAAGCAAATTGGGTTAAACTTATCCAGTACATACGTAAACAGACGTGTGTTTAAAACACTAAGATTAGCTAATGTTCACAAAAATGACCGTCAATGTTTCGGTTTAACGTTGGCTAGCAAGCTACTGAGGTGGTTGAAAGAATAGCTTTGTTGACCGCTGTGAGGCAGGCCAGAAGTCTAAGTACATCCGGGTTACAGATTTTTGGAATCCTTTAGGATAAGAGTCCCATCCTGTTTACTTTGAAAATGAATAATTAGGGCGAAAATGATGGAAAATGTGCACAATTATGGATATATTTTGTACTAGTTGTCATTAAAAGACTAATCCGTGTTGAGTTCGAGACTACCTAAAGCGAGACCGATTCAAGACCGGAGGGGGGTGGACAGAGTCAAGACGGAGACTGGGAGGGGGGAGAGTGGTCCGAGACCGAGACCAGAAAAATGTGAGTCCAATTCAGGACCATGATTGTAATTTTGTCAAATCGCCACCATAATAAGAATTCAAAATGTCCAGTGTTTCTGTGTTCATATTTCAGAAGAACGTTCATTCATTAGACGTTCAGAATGTTGAAAAAAATGCATTCTGAAGGCGAATAGAGCCGCTCTACAAATTATTACTAACCCAAACACAGTGGCGAACAATGAGGGCCTTTTCCGCTTTCAGGGAAAGGCTAAGGATTTATAAAATACAATTCAAAATAATTATTATATTATTATTTTCAATGATGTTCTGATTCTTCAGTTTTTTGTTAGAAAGGAAAGGGTTATCGCTGAAGAGAAAAAATATCCAATCAGGATTTTCTTTAGTGGTCTCTGGGGAGATAAATGTAGCTAGCTAAGTCAGCCATTGGCTAGGCCTGTGGTTCCCAAACTCCCTTCAAACATTCAACCTCCAGCTGCGTACCCCCTCTAGCACCAGGGTCAGCGCACATCAAATGTTGTTTTTTTGCCATCTTGTAAGCCTGCCACACACACACTATATGATACATTTATTAAACATAAGAATGAGTGTGAGTTTTTGTTTCAACCCGGCTCGTGGGAAGTGACAAAGAGCAGGACCAGAACACAAATAATAATAATCAATAATTTTGCTCTTTATTTAACCATCTTACATATAAAACCTTACTTGTTCATCGAAAATTGTGAATAACTCACCACAGGTTAATGAGAAGGGTGTGCTTGAAAGGATGCACATAACTCTGCAATGTTGGGTTGTATTGGAGAGAGTCTCAGTCTTAAATCATTTAAAATAAAATAAAATGTTATTAGTCACATGCGCCAAATACAACAGGTGTAGACCTTACAGTAAAATTGTTACTTAAGAGCCCCTAACCAACAATTCAGTTAAAAAAATATATAATATTGATAAGAATAAGAGATAAAAGTAACAAGTAATTAAAAAGCAGCAGTAAAATAACAGTAGTGAGACCATATACAGGGGGGTCCCGGTACAGAGTCAGTGTGCGGTGGCACCGGTTAGTTGAGGTAGTATGTACAGTGGGGGAAAAAAGTATTTGATCCCCTGCTGATTTTGTACGTTTGCCCACTTACAAAGAAATGATCAGTCTATAATTTTAATAGAAGGTTTATTTGAACAGTGAGAGACAGAATAACAACAACAAAAAATCCAGAAAAACGCATGTCAAAAATGTTATAAAATGATTTGCATTTTAATGAGGGAAATAAGTATTTGACCCCTCTGAAAAACATGACTTAGTACTTGGTGGCAAAACCCTTGTTGGCAATCACAGAGGTCAGACGTTTCTTGTAGTTGGTCACCAGGTTTGCACACATCTCAGGAGGGATTTTGTCCCACTCCTCTTTGCAGATCTTCTCCAAGTCATTAATGTTTCGAGGCTGACGTTTGGCAACTCGAACCTTCAGCTCCCTCCACAGATTTTCTATGGGATTAAGGTCTGGAGACTGGCTAGGCCACTCCAGGACCTTAATGTGCTTCTTCTTGAGCCACTCCTTTGTTACCTTGGCCATGTGTTTTGGGTCATTGTCATGCTGGAATACCCATCCACGATCCATTTTCAATGCCCTGGCTGAGGGAAGGAGGTTTTCACCCAAGATTTGACGGTACATGGCCCCGTCCATCGTCCTTTTGATGCGGTGAAGTTGTCCTGTCCCCTTAGCAGAAAAACACCCCCAAAGCATAATGTTTCCACCTCCATGTTTGACGGTGGAGATGGTGTTCTTGGGGTCATAGGCAGCATTCCTCCTCCTCCAAACACCGGGAGTTGAGTTGATGCCAAAGAGCTCCATTTTGGTCTCATCTGACCACAACACTTTCACCAGTTGTCCTCTGAATCATTCAGATGTTCATTGGCAAACTTCAGACGGGCATGTATATGTATTCTTGAGCAGGGGGACCTTGTGGGCGCTGCAGGATTTCAGTCCTTTATGGCGTAGTGTGTTACCAATTGTTTTCTTGGTGACTATGGTCCCAGCTGCCTTGAGATCATTGACAAGGTCCTCTCGTGTAGTTCTGGGCTGATTCCTCACCGTTCTCATGATCATTGCAACCCACAAGGTGAGATCTTGCATGGAGCCCCAGGCCGAGGGAGATTGACAGTTCTTTTGTGTTTCTTCCATTTGGAAATAATCACACCAAATGTTGTCACCTTCTCACCAAGCTGCTTGGCGATGGTCTTGTAGCCCATTCCAGCCTTGTGTAGGTCTACAATCTTGTCCCTGACATCCTTGGAGAGCTCTTTGGTCTTGGCCATGGTGGAGAGTTTGGAATCTGATTGATTGATTGCTTCTGTGGACAGGTGTCTTTTATACAGGTAACAAGCTGCGGTTAGGAGCACTCCCTTTAAGAGTGTGCTCCTATTCTCATCTTGTTACCTGTATAAAAGACACCTGGGAGCCAGAAATCTTTCTAATTGAGAGGGGGTCAAATTCTTATTTCCCTCATTAAAATGCAAATCAATTTATAACATTTTTGACATGCGTTTTTCTGGATATTTTTGTTGTTATTCTGTCTCTCACTGTTCTAATAAACCTACCATTTAAAATTATAGACTGATCATTTCTTTGTCAGTGGGCAAACGTAGAAAATCAGCAGGGGATCAAATACTTTTTTCCCCCACTGTATGTACCAGGAGCTGTGCCAGGCCCGCCACGTCTGTTGACTCATCCAGCTGTAATGCATAGAATTCACTGGCTTGTAATTGTTTCAGAACATCTCCTGCCATGTCACTGATGCGTCGTGAAACAGTGTTGTTTGATGAAGTCATTGTCTGTAGAGTTTTTTGGGGCCTTTTCCTCCAGCATTGACCCAGCCATATCTGCGGCAGCAGGAAGAATTTTGTCCTCCACAACAGTATGGGTCTTGCCTGTCCTAGCCACTCTGTAGCTCACCATATAAGACGCTTCTAGCCCCTTCTTATTAATGGTATCTGTTGCTTCTTATTAATGTTATCTGTTGCATGTCTTACTACTCGAAAGTCATCTTAATTTTCACTCAAAAATCTCCTGTGGCTTATTTTTCAAACTGGGATGTTTTGTTTCTAAATGTCTACTCAAAAGTGGTTTCATCCAAGTTGTGAGATAGTACTTTTGCTCATATAACAAACTGTGGCTGAGGAAAGACACTACTCCCAATATAAGTGAACCCCAAATCAATGTAGTACTCATCATATTTGTGCCTCTTTGATGGTCCAACGTCCCTGTCTGTTCGGTGCTTTCCCGGGTAAGTGAAAGTAGCTCTTCGGCTGCATCAGATTCACAACTGTCAGTGTCCATGCTAGCTAGGCTAACAACAAATGTAGAATTACTGATGCTAACATTGGATGTGCTCGTGGAAGCAGAACAACTTGTGTGGTCGACAGGTGCAGGTGTAGTACTGCTGGTAGTAGCAGTTTGGGAATACCTGGGCTAGGCCATCAGATGCTTGATAGAAGGCATCTGCCATTCAATAGTATTTGGGAAACATTTGGGAGGGACAGTGGAATCAACCAATCACATTGACTTGTAATGGGAGGGACAGTGGAATCATCCGATCACATTGACTTGTAATGGACGGGACAGTGGAATCAACCGATCACATTGACTTGTAATGGGAGGGACAGTGGAATCAACCAATCACATTAACTTGTGATGGGAGGGACAGTGGAATCAACCGATCATATTGACTTGTAATGGACGGGACAGTGGAATCAACCGATCACATTAACTTGTGATGGGAGGGACAGTGGAATCAACCGATCATATTGACTTGTAATGGGAGGGACAGTGGAATCAACCGATCACATTAACTTGTGATGGGAGGGACAGTGGAATCAACCGATCACATTAACTTGTAATGGGAGGGACAGTGGAATCAACCGATCACATTAACTTGTAATGGGAGGGACAGTGGAATCAACCGATCACATTGACTTGTAATGGGCGGGACAGTGGAATCAACCAATCACATTGACTTGTAATGGGCGGGACAGTGGAATCAACCAATCACATTGACTTGTAATGGGTGGGACCGTTTTTACTAAGAACATATGGAAACTGCCTTCTCGAGACTACTAGGCAATAGAGAGCAGTAGTTTTTCCACAGGTCTAGCTAGCTAGCTTTTGTTGTAGGCTAGTTTGCAGCAGGTGTTATCTAAGAGGATGCTGTTGCTAATTTTGTTAGCTTGTCCCTTTTCAAGAATAACTTTCAACATGAAGTTAAGTTTCACATGAGCATCATCTGATGAGTGGAACTGTGTTTTTTTATGGCAGCGTGCTCGCTGTTGTCAGACATCTCTTTTGAAAATAACTTCAGTGTGTGAAACATTGTTGCATTTAAACTTTAGGTCACTGGTTATTTTTGTGTGCTAAGCGTGAAGTGTTTTTTTTTTTGCAATGGGAAGTAATAGTTTTATTGTACATTTCTATTGGGAAATGCTTAGGCTAATTGTTGTTTCTGTATTCGTATGATTGGGACCTACTGGCTTATTATGTCAGAGTGAATGGACTGCTTATCCTTTAATAACATCATGCTGTGTGTGACTGCTGTCTTCCCATCGGCCCTATGCAGTGGTGTAGTGGTGCTTTAACATCATGCTGTGTGTGACTGCTGTCTTCCCATCGGCCCTATGCAGTGGTGTAGTGGTGCTTTAACATCATGCTGTGTGTGACTGCTGTCTTCCCATTGGCCCTATGCAGTGGGGTAGTGGCGCTTTAACATCATGCTGTGTGTGACTGCTGTCTTCCCATTGGCCCTATGCAGTGGTGTAGTGGCGCTTTAACATCATGCTGTGTGTGACTGCTGTCTTCCCATTGGCCCTATGCAGTGGTGTAGTGGCGCTTTAACATCATGCTGTGTGTGACTGCTGTCTTCCCATTGGCCCTATGCAGTGGTGTAGTGGTGCTTTAACATCATGCTGTGTGTGACTGCTGTCTTCCCATCGGCCCTATGCAGTGGTGTAGTGGCGCTTTAACATCACGCTGTGTGTGACTGCTGTCTTCCCATTGGCCCTATGCAGTGGTGTAGTGGTGCTTTAACATCACGCTGTGTGTGACTGCTGTCTTCCCATTGGCCCTATGCAGTGGTGTAGTGGTGCTTTAACATCATGCTGTGTGTGACTGCTGTCTTCCCATTGGCCCTATGCAGTGGTGTAGTGGCGCTTTAACATCATGCTGTGTGTGACTGCTGTCTTCCCATTGGCCCTATGCAGTGGTGTAGTGGCGCTTTAACATCATGCTGTGTGTGACTGCTGTCTTCCCATTGGCCCTATGCAGTGGTGTAGTGGTGCTTTAACATCATGCTGTGTGTGACTGCTGTCTTCCCATCGGCCCTATGCAGTGGTGTAGTGGTGCTTTAACATCATGCTGTGTGTGACTGCTGTCTTCCCATTGGCCCTATGCAGTGGGGTAGTGGCGCTTTAACATCATGCTGTGTGTGACTGCTGTCTTCCCATTGGCCCTATGCAGTGGTGTAGTGGCGCTTTAACATCATGCTGTGTGTGACTGCTGTCTTCCCATTGGCCCTATGCAGTGGTGTAGTGGCGCTTTAACATCATGCTGTGTGTGACTGCTGTCTTCCCATTGGCCCTATGCAGTGGTGTAGTGGTGCTTTAACATCACGCTGTGTGTGACTGCTGTCTTCCCATCGGCCCTATGCAGTGGTGTAGTGGCGCTTTAACATCACGCTGTGTGTGACTGCTGTCTTCCCATTGGCCCTATGCAGTGGTGTAGTGGTGCTTTAACATCACGCTGTGTGTGACTGCTGTCTTCCCATTGGCCCTATGCAGTGGTGTAGTGGTGCTTTAACATCATGCTGTGTGTGACTGCTGTCTTCCCATCGGCCCTATGCAGTGGTGTAGTGGTGCTTTAACATCATGCTGTGTGTGACTGCTGTCTTCCCATTGGCCCTATGCAGTGGTGTAGTGGTGCTTTAACATCACGCTGTGTGTGACTGCTGTCTTCCCATTGGCCCTATGCAGTGGTGTAGTGGCGCTTTAACATCATGCTGTGTGTGACTGCTGTCTTCCCATTGGCCCTATGCAGTGGTGTAGTGGTGCTTTAACATCACGCTGTGTGTGACTGCTGTCTTCCCATTGGCCCTATGCAGTGGTGTAGTGGTGCTTTAACATCACGCTGTGTGTGACTGCTGTCTTCCCATTGGCCCTATGCAGTGGTGTAGTGGTGCTTTAACATCATGCTGTGTGTGACTGCTGTCTTCCCATCGGCCCTATGCAGTGGTGTAGTGGTGCTTTAACATCATGCTGTGTGTGACTGCTGTCTTCCCATCGGCCCTATGCAGTGGTGTAGTGGCGCTTTAACATCATGCTGTGTGTGACTGCTGTCTTCCCATTGGCCCTATGCAGTGGTGTAGTGGTGCTTTAACATCATGCTGTGTGTGACTGCTGTCTTCCCATTGGCCCTATGCAGTGGTGTAGTGGTGCTTTAACATCGTGCTGTGTGTGACTGCTGTCTTCCCATTGGCCCTATGCAGTGGTGTAGTGGTGCTTTAACATCATGCTGTGTGTGACTGCTGTCTTCCCATTGGCCCTATGCAGTGGTGTAGTGGTGCCTGAAGAAGTGTCCTGTGTGAAGGAAAGGGGCCCTGTGGGAAAATGTTGTTTTCCTACAGATTTCTTATACAATTTTCCCCAAAAAATAAATTGAAATTGACCAAAGTATTTGGTCTCCACAGAACCTTTGTTTTTGATTCAGAACTTAATATTATCCATTTAAATCAGAAAATAAACAGACATTTTGACAAAATTATTGATACCCTAGATGTAATATTTGGTAGCACAGCCTAACTGCAATCAAGCACTTCCTATAACCATCGATGAGCTTCCTGCTCCTCGGTCCTGGCAGTTTGGCCCACTCCTCTTGTGCAAACTGCTCCAGTTGTCCCAGATTTTAAGTGCGCCTTCTACCAACTGCTGTGTTCAGATCTCTCCACCAGTTTTCAATGTGATTTAGATCTGGACTCACTGCTGGACACTTCAGAACAGTCCAGTGTTTTGTCTTCAACCGTTTCTGGGTGCTTTTTGAAGTGTGTTTGGGGTCATTGTCCTGCAGGAAGACCCATGACCTTTGACGGAGACCCAGTTTTCTGACACTGGTTTCCCCTGATTCCATGATACCATGCACACGTTCAAGCCACCCAGTGTCAGAGGCAGTAAAGAAACCCCCAAACATCACTGAACCTCCTCCATGTTTGACTGTATTTTCTGTAAACACAGAGATGGTATGCTTTACCAAAAAGCTCTAACTTGCTCTCATCTGTCCACAGGACATTCTCACAGGTATATGAAATCGAGCACACAGCTATGCAATCTCCATAGACAAACATAGGTGGCAGAATGGCCTTCCTGAAGAGCTCAGTGAGTTTCTACGTGACACCGTCATACGATGCCACCTTTCCAACAAGTCAGTTCGTCAAATTTCTGCCCTGCTAGAGCTGTCAACTGTAAGTGCTGTTATTGTGTAGTGGAAAAGTCTAGGAGCAAAAACGGCTCAGCTACGAAGTGGTAGGACACACAAGCTCACAGAACGGGACCGCCGAGTGCTGAATCTCGTAGTCCTTAAAAAGGAGCTTCATGAAAGGATTTTCATGGCCCGAGCAGTGTCGTGGAAATTCGAATCAAGTTAGAGAGCATTTGTAATTTCTTCAAACAATCCATCTTTATTTGATATCGATTAACTATTTCAATAATGGAGCTGGTCAACGACCCACCCTGAGACAAAGTTTATCACTACGACAAAGACAAACTGTGAAACCCAAGTCTAGTTTAATGTACATAATAAAACTATTATATCACAGCTGAAGAGGAGCTCTGGCAACATATCAAGGAGCTGTGTCTCTGTTCCACTCCATCCACAGCGACTGATGGACAAGACTCTGTCCAGGACTCTATATTTAATGTTCCACTCCATCTACTGATGTAGCAGACTCTGTCCAGGACTCTATATTTAATGTTCCACTCCATCCACCGTGACTGATGGACAAGACTCTGTCCAGGACTCTATATTTAATGTTCCACTCCATCCACAGTGACTGATGGACAAGACTCTGTCCAGGACTCTATATTTAATGTTCCATCCACCGTGACTGATGTAGCAGACTCTGTCCAGGACTCTATATTTAATGTTCCACTCCATCCACAGAGAACGTATACATAAAAACTGAGGTACTCTGTATTCAATTAAAGTATTGAGATTGTAAAAAAACAACACACAAAGATATTTTTATTAGGTTTTATTGAAGTTGTCATTAACAAAAACACATTCTCAGTCAAGAACATAAAGAACATAGCTTCTTCTTTATCTCATGTTTTTTCAGGCCCCCTGATTGGGTAAAACTCTTTCCACAATGGGAGCATTGGAAAGGCTTCTCTCCAGTGTGCATTCTTTTATGTCTTTTCAGTTTTGCTGATTGGGAAAAACTCTTTCCACAATGGGAGCATTGATAGGGCATTTCTCCTGTGTGCATTCTCTCATGTCTTTTCAGGCTCACTAGATGGGTAAAACTCTTTCCACAATGGGAGCATTGGAAAGGCTTTTCTCCTGTGTGTGTCCTCTCATGCTCCTTCATGTTTGCAGACGACCTAAAACTCCTTCCACAATGGGAACAGTGATAAGGCTTCTCTCCAGAGTGTACTCTCTCATGTCTTTTCAGGGACCTTAACTGGGTAAAACTCTTACCACATTGAGAACATTGGTAAGGCTTTTCTCCTGTGTGTATTCTCTCATGTCTTTTCAGGTTAACTAACACGGTAAAACTCTTTTCACATTGGGAACATTGGTAAGGCTTTTCTCCGGTGTGTATTCTCTCATGCCTTTTCAGGTTAGTTAACACGGTAAAACTCTTTCCACACTGAGAACATTGGAAAGGCTTTTCTCCTGTGTGTGTCCTCTCATGCTCTTTTAGATTCCGTAACTTAGTAAAACTCTTTCCACACTGGGAGCAGTGGTGTCGTCTCACTGGTTTGGATGTCTCTGGGTCTGGTTCCCCTGAAGGACTCTTCCTGCTGTCAGAGTGAGTGTCTGGTCTTTCTCCTGCTAAAGACAAAAAATAGTATTTCATTAACTACTAATCAGAGACCAGAATGAAACCAGAACATGATAAAACTGTCTTCCTGTGAGTTTTAATCCAGAAATGTATCCTCATTTAAAGAAAAACTTGGTGGCTGCTATAATAATAATAATAATAATAATAATGATGTAGAGCTTCAAATCTAATCTGCTTTCATGGAATGTCATGTTTATAGGCTGAGCAGAGCTCTATAATAATAGATAATGTCATGTTTTATGGCTGAGCAGAGCTCTATAATAATAGATCATGTCATGTTTATAGGCTGATCAGAGCTCTATAATAATAGATAATGTCATGTTCATAGGCTGAGCAGAGCTCTATAATAATAGATAATGTCATGTTCATAGGCTGAGCAGAGCTCTATAATAATAGATAATGTCATGTTCATAGGCTGAGCAGAGCTCTATAATAATAGATAATGTCATGTTCATAGACTGAGCAGAGCTCTACAATAATAGATCATGTCATGTTTATAGGCTGTCCAGAGCTCTATAATAATAGATCATGTCATGTTTATAGGCTGTCCAGAGCTCTATAATAATAGATAATGTCATGGTTACAGGCTGAGCAGAGCTCTACAATAATAGATCATGTCATGTTTATAGGCTGATCAGATCTCTATAATAATAGATAATGTCATGTTCATAGGCTGAGCAGAGCTCTACAATAATAGATAATGTCATGTTCATAGGCTGAGCAGAGCTCTACAATAATAGATCATGTCATGTTTATAGGCTGATCAGATCTCTATAATAATAGATAATGTCATGTTCATAGGCTGAGCAGAGCTCTACAATAATAGATCATGTCATGTTTATAGGCTGATCAGAGCTCTATAATAATAGATAATGTCATGTTTATAGGCTGAGCAGAGCTCTATAATAATAGATAATGTCATGTTTATAGGCTGAACAGAGCTCTATAATAATAGATAATGTCATGTTTATAGGCTGATCAGAGCTCTATAATAATAGATAATGTCATGTCTTTAGGCTGAGCAGAGCTCTATAATAATAGATAATGTCATGTTTATAGGCTGAGCAGAGCACTATAATAATAGATAATGAGGACTACAGTATTTTGATCAATGTCATTGGATGGATTGACCAATTGTTAACGGCCCTCTGTTTGATGGTGTACACTATCTGACAGTGTAGCTTTAACCATTTCTACAGTACAGAACAACATATTAAAGTATATAACTTCAGTAAAACCACACAATAGTTTAACAACTGCATAGTTTTTACTTGTGTTTTTGAGACGGTACTCACTGGTGTTAATTATATCTCCAATCTCTTCGTCCTCCTCCCACGTGACCGTAATCTCCCCCTCCTCCTTCACGCCAAAGACGGCATCCTCCTCTTTCACTCTGAAAAGGTCTTCTTCTTTCACTGTGACAGTCAATTCCTCCTCTTTCGCTCCCAAAGCGGCACCGTCTTGTTTCTCTTCCTCCACAGTAACATCCACCTCCTCTTTTACTCTGAAAGCTTCTTCCTCTTCTTTCACTCCAACAGCTTCACCCTCTACTTCTTGTTTAACTGTAACAGCCTCATCCTCTACTTCTTGTTTAACTGTGATAGCCTCCTCTTCCTCTTTCACGGGAGCTTCTTTCTCCGTCCAGCAGACCTCCGCTTCTTTAGCAGGTGGGGAGTAGCTTAGTGAACTCATGGTCGGGGATGTTAGCGAGGTAACGTTAGCTAGCAATCATTCATTAGCTTCTAGGCTACTGCTAATTGAACCATCCATCTAGATGACTAACAAAAACATAAATATAGAAATTAAGGGTAACTAGATACGACATAAATGTGTTTTAAACTAACTGAAACGTCTAAAGCGCTTTAATGTATCGGTTTTATGCAGGCTACCGAGGTGGTTGAATCAGTAGCCATGTTGTTGAAGAAGCGTCCCGTCCGGTCCCGTCCACTAGATTATACGTCACATTTACAACATCTCATTAAAGGCGGATATCGTCATCTGCTAACTGGAGTTGGTAACGCAGTTGATGAACATTTTTATTTTCATTTTATTCATTAAATAATATTTTATATAAAGACATACAAAGGAAACTGTGATGAATGATTAGTTCAGAATTTTCACGAGTGATAATTTAAAACATACTTTAAGGCAATTTCTTATAGATTCATTTTATTTTTACTCAGATAAAAATATAAAAGTCATCATATTTTCATGCACCTTTAGCTTGATGACTACTACACAAATTAAGCAATTGAAACAACTTAAATTCAAGAGTTCTCAAGGTATATATATATATATATATATATATATATATATATATATATATATATATATATATATCAAATCCAATACATTTGGAAAAATCAAAATCATATACCATATCAAATTAATTTTCCAAATCAAATCAAATTCAAGTGGTTTGAACGTTAGACTCAACAAAATGCAAATTCTATTTTTTCATTTTAGATTTTGAAAATATTCAAATCATATTTTGGACAACATTGAAGGGTTTATACTCAAAGTATTGGCTAAAGGTTGCTTCCTAAACTCGAAGACACTCCATGGACGCCAAATACAGGTTTAGTTCCATACACTTTTCTATCGATAAGATCAGAGGTTGTTGTTGCTCCAATTCCCTGTCCTAATTAGTGTCGTGGCGTCAATCTTACCCACAACCCTCAATGCTATTCTCATAGAGATGGATAGAGGACTCTAGTGGCCAAAACTCTGTTTTAGCATGGGCTATTCTCATTGAGATAGAGGACTCTAGTGGCCAAAACTCTGTTTTAGCGTGGGCTATTCTCATTGCGATAGATAGTCTGTGTTAGCATGAGCAGCGCTAAGGACTTTCACCATTTTGAAGTAGTCAACTGGATGGGACTTCCTATGGGTTAAGGAAGGATCACATGATTCCATCCAGGTCATCAAGAGGGATCAGCCAATTAATTATACTTACTTTCTGCCAGTGTACCTGCTGAAACCCTCTAGGGGGCAGGATGTACCCTTTCAGTTTGTTTACCAATTCATAGAAGTAGTGGAAGACCAACTCATTCAAAACGGAGATGGCCTCAATGGCTCTGCCCATGCTCTCATAGATGCCATAATGAGAAAGATACAATGATGCCCTGTCTAGCTATACTGAACAAAAATATAAATGCAACATGCAACAACTATTTTACTTTGTTACAGTTCAGATAAGGAACTCAGTCAGTTGAAATACATTTATTAGGGCCTAATCTATGGGCAGGGGTGCAACCATGGGTGGGCCACCCACTGGGGAGCCAGGCCCAGCCAATCAGAATGAGTTTTTCCACACAAAAGGGCTTTATTACAGACAGAAATACTCCTCAGTTTCATCAGCTGTCCAGGTGGCTGGTCTCAGATGATCCCGCAGGTGACGAAGCCAGATTTGGAGGTCCTGGGCTGGCACATGATCTGCGGTTGTTTGGCCAGTTGGACGTACTGACAAATTCTCTAAAACAACATTGGAGGCGGCTTATGGTAGAGAAGTTAACATTAAATTCTCTGGCAACAGCCCTGGTGGACATTCCTGCAGTCCGCATGCTAATTGCACGCTCCCTCAAAACTTGAGAAATCTGTGGCATTGTGTTGTGTGACAAAACTGCACATTTTAGAGTGGCCTTGTATTGTCCCCAGCACAAGGTGCACCTGTTTAATCAGCTTCTTGATATGACACACCTGTCGGGTGGATGGATTTTCTTGGCATTGGAAAAATGCTCACTAACAGGGATGTAAACAAATTTGTGCACAAAATGTGAGAGAAATAAGCTTTTTGTGCATATGGAACATTTTGGTATCATTTATTTCAGGTCATGAAACAACACTTTACATGTTCAGTTCAAGTCTACAGCTATTATAAAGGTAAACCACAGAAGCCCATTAGGTATCACCATAACCATTAAAGCATTTCCATACAGTTTCCATACGCATCTCTAAATAATTCAATGTTTCTTTCTCTCTAATCATAAATCAACCAAACATCTTTTATATACATTTCCAATACATCTTGTTTGCTATATGGTGCACAAGGGGAATGTGTGAAACTCTGAAGCCTGAAGTGTCCCCACTAGTGCGGAAGAATTGATAGCTTTACGGTGGTAAGACGTTTCAGGAGAGCGATCATGTGATCCTCAGATCATGTGTTCTGTTATTAAAAGGTGAGAGTTTATACTTGTATCCAATCAAAGTTCATCATCAAAACAAAATACACATTTTAAATGTTAATCTTAAACTTTTGCACAACAAAGAGATGTTGCAGAGCGTAGGCCCTGGATTACCCAAATCAAATCGTATTAGTCACATGCGCCGAATACAACAGGTGTAGACATTACAGTGAAATGCTTACTTACAAGCCCAAGGGACCACCAGACTGCTAATTAACCAATAATCTGACAAATCATATTTTACCAAGGACACAGAGTGACAGACATTCGGATATCGAATGTAACAAATTAATGATTGTGTAGTTATGCCTTTCACTATGTTCTGTGTAATGAATTTCAGATACTTCCCAGCAATGATAAATATGTGGTTATTACCATGTCAAATGGAACCCCAAGGAAATTTCATGAACATTGAAATAGGTTTTATGACTGCACAAAGAAGGTACAGAAAGTTATGGATATAATTATTTATTTTTATATAATTATTTATGAACAGAATCTTACTCAAGGGCTGTGGTTACACAGAATTCCAAATTCAAAAAAATCCACTAATTTTGATTCTTTTGACCACTCAGATCAGCTCTGAAAAAAAGATCTGATGTGATTGGTCATAAGACCAATTAGTGGAAAATAGATCAGGGCCTTTGTAAAATGCAACCAACCACACCTTCTTTCACAATGACTGACCTGAAGCTCGACGAATCAGAGGTCAAGTACACTGACAGTTACTGCCCCCTCTGGAAGAACTATAAAATACTTTTGACTGACATTATTCATTTGTCTTCAGAAACTGTCTACGTCCCAACGGGTCAAGATCCACAAACGCTCTTTTATTATCAGTCAGCAACCGACAAATGTGATGAACAGCGTCTAGCATGAACAAAGACACAAATTCTCAGTCAAAAACATAAGTCGGAACACAGCCTCGCTATTCTCTCATGTGATTTCAGGTCCTCTGACTGGGAAAATGTCTTTCCACAATGAGAGCAGTGGTATGTCTTCTCCTGAGTCTTTGTGTGTTTTAATTCATGCTCTTTCAGGGTACCTAACTGGGTAAATCTCTTTTCACATTGGGAGCATTGGTACGGCTTTTCTCCTGTATGTATTCTCTCATGCGTTTTTAGGGCCCCTAACTGGTTAAAACTCTTTCCGCACTGGGAGCATTGGTAGGGCTTCTCACCAGTGTGTGTTCTCTTATGTTTTTTTAGGTGCCCTAGCTGGGTAAATCTCTTTCCACAGTCTGAGCAGTGGTAAGGCTTCACTCCAGAGTGTATTCTCTCATGTATTTTCCTGTCCCATAACCGGGTAAAACTCTTTCCACAATGGGAGCAGTGGTGTTGTCTTGCTGGTTTGGGCGTCTCTGGGTCTGGTTCCCCCGAAGGTCTCTTCCTGCCGTCAGAGTGAGTGTCTGGTCTCTCTTCTGCCAAAGACAAACAGAGTATTTGGTTAAACAGAGACATGAATAAAACCTCCACTTGATCAAACTGTCTTCCGATGAGGTTTAATCCCAACTAGACTTTGGCGGTATACCATATACAGTGCCTTCTTATTTTGTTGCATTACAACCTGTAATTTAAATAGATTTTTGTTTGGATTTCATGTAATGGACATACACAAAATAGTCCAAATTGTTGAAGTGAAATGAAAAACAAATAACTTGTTTCAAAAAATTATTCAAATTATATTTCAAAAAGAAAAAACTGAAAAGTGGTGCGTGCATATGTATTCATGCTATGAAGCCCCTAAATAAGATATGGTGTAATAAATTACATTCAGAAGTCACATAATTAGTTAAATAAAGTCCACCTGTGTGCAATCTAAGTGTCAAATGATCATATATATATATATATATATATATATATATATATATACACACACCTGTTCTGATAGGCCCCAGAGTATACAACACCATTAACCATTAAATCCATTATTAAAAAATGGAAAGAATATGGCACCACAACAAACTTGCCAAGAGAGGGCCGCCCACCAAAACTCACCGACCAGGCAAGGAGGGCATTAATCAGAGAGGCAACAAAGAGACCAAAGAAAACCTTGAAGGAGCTGCAAAGCTCCACAGCGGAGATTGGAATAGCTGTCCATAGGACCACTTTAAGCCGTATACTCCACAGAGCTGGGCTTTACGGGAGAGTGGGCAGAAAAAAAGCCATTGCTTAAAGAAAAAAATAAGCAAGCATATTTGGTGTTTGCCAAAAGGCATGTGGGAGACTCCCCAAACATATGGAAGAAAGTACTCTGTGCCAAGCTTATAGAGACATACCCCAAGAGACTTGCAGCTGTAATTGCTGAGAAAGGTGGCTCTATAAAGTATAGACTTTTTTGGGGGGGGTGAATAGTTATGCACGCTCAAGTTTTCAGCTTTTCTGTCTTGTTTCTTGTTTGTTTCACAATAAAAAAGGTTGTAGGCAACAAAATAAGAAAAATGCCAAGGGGGGTGAATACTTTCACAAACCACTGTACCAAGAGAGAGGCAGACAGAGAGAAAGGGAGAGAGAGAGAGACAGGTTGTCTAGACAGACTGTTTTAACAGAGAGAAAGGGAGAGAGGGAGAGGTTGTCTAGACTGTTTTAACAGAGAGAAAGGGAGAGAGAGAGAGAGAGGCAGAGGTTGTCTAAACTCAGACTGTTTTAACAATCTTGTTTTGACCACCAGACAACAGAAAGACTAAGAAAACAGCTATGAGCTGAACATAACAGTATGTCAGTGGAAGAGAGGACAGTAACAGGAGACACTATGAGCTGAACATAACAGTATGTCAGTGGAAGAGAGGACAGTAACAGGAGACACTATGAGCTGAACATAACAGTATGTCAGTGGAAGAGAGGACAGTAACAGGAGACACTATGAGCTGAACATAACAGTATGTCAGTGGAAGAGAGGACAGTAACAGGAGACACTATGAGCTGAACATAACAGTATGTCAGTGGAAGAGAGGACAGTAGCAGGAGACAATATGAGCTGAACATAACAGAAAAATATATCCTAAATGCCAGCATTTCGCTACACCCGCAAAAAGAAAATCTGCTAAACACAAATCTGATCCATTGTTTACGTTCCATTCCATTACACATAAGAGTCATATGATCATGACTCAGTTCCATTCCATTACACATAAGAGTCATTGGACTCTTACTGTCGGCTGCAGTGTACAGCAAGTGGAGGCTGCTGATGGGAGGACGGCTCATAGTAATGGCTGGAATGGAGTCAAATGGAACGGCATCAAACACATCAAAGACGTGGTTTCCATGTGGTTGATACCACTCTCCATTGACTCCATTCCAGCCACTGCAATGAGTCGTCCTCCCATCAGCAGCCTCCACTGGTGTACAGTCATTTTGAATTTGTGAAATAATTTTTGATGTGATATGACAAAAGAGAGATTTAGGTTTCTAGAACCGTACCGCAATTGGAATCGATTTACAATTGGAATCAAAATAAATACGGGAGTATTTGGCTGTTTTGGCTTCCAAAGCCAATTCCCCCTTCAAACAGAACATGTTAGGTCCTTGGTCTAAGGAGTGACGTTAGACTCCTGTAGTCCAATATCGGGCTAGGAGGGAAGCATTTGATCCATCGTTAACCGTTTTTTGGTGCACCCTCCAGTCTTTATAGCTTTAACAATTCCTACTGTACAGAATAAAATTATTTGAGTGTAGAACTTCAGTAGAATAGCCCTCTAAAACCAAACTTTGGATCAACAACTGCATAGTTTATGCCCCTGTTTTTAAGACAGTACTCACTAGTGTTAATCAGATCTCCAGTCTCCCCCTTCTCTTCATCATCATCCTCCCCCTCATCTTTCACTCTCAAAGCTTCCTCCTCCTCTTTCACTCCAAAAATGTCCTCTTCTTCCTTCACTAAAACATCATCTTCCACCCTGAAACCTTCTTCCTCTCCTTTCACTGTGATAGTCATGTCCTTCTCCTCCTCTTTCACCCTGAAACCTTCTTCCTCCTCTTTCACTGTGATAGTCATGTCCTTCTCCTCCTCTTCCACCCTGAAACCTTCTTCCTCCTCTTTCACTGTGACAGTCATGTTCTCCTCCTCTTCCACCCTGAAACCTTCTTCCTCTCCTTTCATTGTGACAGTAATCTCCTCCTTCAATCTAAAAACGGCGTCCTCTTCTTTCACTGTAACATACATCGCCTCATTTACTCCAAAACCTTCTTCTTCTTTCACTGTGACAGCCTTCTCCTCTTCTTTCATTCTGAACGCTTCTTATTCCTCCTCTTCCTCTATCACGACAATGTTCAGGCCATGAGCTTCTTCTTTAGCAGGGTGGGAGTAATTTAATGAGCTCAAGTCCTGAGATGTTAGCGAATTCGCATTATCGACTAGCCTAGTGCTAGGCTATTTTAACCAGCTAGCTGACTAACAGCGTCAGTATGAAATGGAGTAACTTTATACGCAGACAACGTGTTTAAAACACTTATGTCTATACACACATAATGGTCCAAAGAGCTCCAATGTTTAGGTTTTATGTTGCTAGCGAGCTTCGGATGTGGTTGAATCAGTAACCGTGTTGTTGTTATCCGGTCCCGTCCACTGGATGATACGTCACGCCTGAAGCTTCACATGAAAGACGCACATCGCCATCTGCTGACTGGAGTGTGTAACGCAGTTTAGGAAAAGTATTCACGACATTGTTTAATCTGGCCAATAATGTCACAAGTCATTTCAAAACAACTAGATGACATGTGTTCTCTGCTTACAGAGCTGTAAGAAGTAAGTGAAGAGAACACATGTCATCTAGTAGAGAGAACACATGTCATCTAGTAGAGAGAACACATGTCATCTAGTAGAGAGAACACATGTCATCTAGTAGAGAGAACACATGTCATCTAGTAGAGAGAACACATGTCATCTAGTAGAGAGAACACATGTCATCTAGTAGAGAGAACACATGTCATCTAGTAGAGAGAACACATGTCATCTAGTAGAGAGAACACATGTCATCTAGTAGAGAGAACACATGTCATCTAGTAGAGAGAACACACGCCATCTAGTAGAGAGAACACACGTCATCTAGAACAAAGTCAATATTCAGGAGTATGAGATAATAATGAGGCTATATAAAAAGAGTACCAGAACTGAGTCAATGTGCAGGGGTAAGAGGTAATAATGAGGCTATATACAAGGAGAACTAGAACTGAGTCAATGTGCAGGGGCACAAGGTAATAATGAGGCTATATACAAGGAGTACCAGAACTGAGTCAATGTGCAGGGGTACGAGGTGATATTCTGTGGGTAGAGTCTAGTCAGTCTGTGGGTAGAGTCTAGTTAGTGTGTGGGTAGAGTCTAGTGAGTGTGTGGGTAGAGTCTAGTCAGTGTGTGGGTAGAGTCTAGTCAGTGTGTGGGTAGAGTCCAGTCAGTGTGTGGGTAGAGTCTAGTCTAGTCAGTGTGTGGGTAGAGTCTTGTCTAGTCAGTGTGTGGGTAGAGTCTAGTCAGTGTGGGGGTAGAGTATAGTCAGTGTGTGGGTAGAGTCTAGTCAGTGTGTGGGTAGAGTCTAGTCAGTGTGTGGGTAGAGTCTAGTCCATGTGTGGGTAGAGTATAGTCAGTGTGTGGGTAGAGTCTAGTCAGTGTGTGGGTAGAGTCTAGTCAGTGTGTGGGTAGAGTCTAGTCAGTGTGTGGGTAGAGTCTAGTCAGTGTGTGGGTAGAGTATAGTCAGTGTGTGGGTAGAGTCTAGTCAGTGTGTGGGTAGAGTCTAGTCTAGTCAGTGTGTGGGTAGAGTCTAGTCTAGTCAGTGTGTGGGTAGAGTATAGTCAGTGTGGGGGTAGAGTATAGTCTAGTCAGTGTGTGGGTAGAGTCTAGTCAGTGTGTGGGTAGAGTATAGTCTAGTCAGTGTGTGGGTAGAGTCTAGTCTAGTAAGTGTGTGGGTAGAGTCTAGTCTAGTAAGTGTGTGGGTAGAGTCTAGTGAGTGTGTGGGTAGAGTCTAGTCAGTGTGTGGGTAGAGTCTAGTCAGTGTGTGGGTAGAGTCTAGTGAGTGTGTGGGTAGAGTCTAGTGAGTGTGTGGGTAGAGTCTAGTCTAGTGAGTGTGTGTTTAGAGTCTAGTGAGTGTTTGGGTAGAGTCTAGCGAGTGAGTGTGTGGGTAGAAGCTAGTGAGTGTGTGGGTAGAGTCTTGCGAGTGAGTGTGTGGGTAGAAGCTAGTGAGTGTTTGGGTAGAGTCTAGCAAGTGAGTGTGTGGGTAGAAGCTAGTGAGTGTGTGGGTAGAAGCTAGTGAGTGTTTGGGTAGAGTCTAGCAAGTGAGTGTGTGGGTAGAAGCTAGTGAGTGTGTGGGTAGAAGCTAGTGAGTGTGTGGGTAGAAGCTAGTGAGTGTGTGGGTAGAAGCTAGTGAGTGTGTGGGTAGAAGCTAGTGAGTGTGTGGGTAGAAGCTAGTGAGTGTGTGGGTAGAAGCTAGTGAGTGTGTGGGTAGAAGCTAGTGAGTGTTTGGGTAGAGTCTAGCTAGTGAGTGTGTGGGTAGAAGCTAGTGAGTGTGTGGGTAGAAGCTAGTGAGTGTTTGGGTAGAGTCTAGCTAGTGAGTGTGTGGGTAGAAGCTAGTGAGTGTTTGGGTAGAGTCTAGTGAGTATGTGGCTATAGTCTAGTCTTGTGAGTGTGTGTTTAGAGTCTAGTGAGTGTTTGGGTAGAGTCTAGCGAGTGAGTGTGTGGGTAGAAGCTAGTGAGTGTGTGGGTAGAGTCTAGGTAGAGTCTAGCAAGTGAGTGTGTGGGTAGAAGCTAGTGAGTGTGTGGGTAGAAGCTAGTGAGTGTTTGGGTAGAGTCTAGCAAGTGAGTGTGTGGGTAGAAGCTAGTGAGTGTGTGGGTAGAAGCTAGTGAGTGTGTGGGTAGAAGCTAGTGAGTGTGTGGGTAGAAGCTAGTGAGTGTGTGGGTAGAAGCTAGTGAGTGTGTGGGTAGAAGCTAGTGAGTGTTTGGGTAGAGTCTAGCTAGTGAGTGTGTGGGTAGAAGCTAGTGAGTGTGTGGGTAGAAGCTAGTGAGTGTTTGGGTAGAGTCTAGCTAGTGAGTGTGTGGGTAGAAGCTAGTGAGTGTTTGGGTAGAGTCTAGTGAGTATGTGGCTATAGTCTAGTCTTGTGAGTGTGTGTGTGTTTAGAGTCTAGTGAGTGTTTGGGTAGAGTCTAGCGAGTGAGTGTGTGGGTAGAAGCTAGTGAGTGTGTGGGTAGAGTCTAGCAAGTGAGTGTGTGGGTAGAAGCTAGTGAGTGTGTGGGTAGAAGCTAGTGAGTGTTTGGGTAGAGTCTAGCAAGTGAGTGTGTGGGTAGAAGCTAGTGAGTGTGTGGGTAGAAGCTAGTGAGTGTGTGGGTAGAAGCTAGTGAGTGTGTGGGTAGAAGCTAGTGAGTGTGTCTAGTCTTGTGAGTGTGTGTTTAGAGTCTAGTGAGTGTTTGGGTAGAGTCTAGCGAGTGAGTGTGTGGGTAGAAGCTAGTGAGTGTGTGGGTAGAGTCACTGCAAGAGAATCAACGCAATAAAATAAGGTAAAACATGTAGAAAAAAGGGGGTCAATGTAGATAGTCCGGGTGGCCATTTGATTAACCGTTCAGCAGTCTTATGGGTTGGGGGGGTAGAAGCTGTTCAGAAGCATTTTGGTCCCAGACTTGGTGCTCCAGTACCGCTTGCCGTACGGTAACAGAGAGAACGGTCTATGACTTGGCGTAGCTGGAGTCTTCGACAATTTTGAGGGCCTTTCTTGGACACCGCCTGGAGGTCCTGGATGGGAGTTCAGCCCCAGTGATTCATTCTCTGTAGCAATTTTGTGGTTGGATGCTGAGCAGTTGCCGTACCAGGCGGTGATGCAGCCAGTCAAGATGCTCTCAATGGTGCAGATGTAGAACTTTTTGAGGATCTGATGGACCCATGCCTTTTCAGCCTCCTGGGGGGAATAGGTGTTGTCGTGCCATCTTCATGACTGTGTTGGTGTGTTTGGACCATGATGTGGGTAGAGTCCAGTGAGTGTGTGGGTAGAGTCCAGTGAGTGTGTGGACACCGAGGAACTTGAAGCTCTCGACCCTCTCCACTACAGCCCTGGGGGCGTGTTCGACTCTCCGTTTCCTGTAGTCCATGATCAACTCCTTTGCCTTGCCCACATTGAGGGAGAGGCTGTTGTCCTTGCACCACACTGCCAGGTCTCTGAGAGGTTGAAAATGTCTGAGTATGCCTCTGGTAATCCGGTTCTGCGGCATTGTGAATGTTAACCTGTTTAAAGGTTTTACTCCAGGGTTTCCCAAACTCAGTCCTTGGGTCCCCAAGGGGTGCACGTTTTGTTTTTGCCCTAGCACTCCAAAGTTGATTCAAATAATCAACTAATCATCAAGCTTTAATAATTTGAATCAGCTGTGTAGTGTTAAGGGCAAGAACCAAAACGTGCACACCTTGTGATCCAGAGGACCAAGTTTTGGAAATGCTGTCTTACTCACATCGGCTACGGAGAGTGTGATCATACAGTCGTCCGGAACAGCTGGTGCTCTAACGTATGGTTTAGTGTTGCTTGCCTCGAAGCAAGCATAGAAGGCATTTATCTCGTCTGGTAGGCAATCGTCTCTGGGCAGCTCTCGTCTGGGTTTCCTTTTGTAATGCCTGATACATTCAACAGCAAGAGTTAGTTAGCTAACTTGCCAAAAAATATATATACACTATTTACCAAAGGTATGTGGACACCTGCTCGTCGAACAACTCATTCCAAAATCATGTGCATTAATATGGAGTTGATCCCCCCTTTGCTGCTATAACAGCCTCCACTGGAAAGGCTTTCCACTAGATGTTAGAGCATTGCTGCAGGGACTTGCTTCCATTCAGCCAAAAGAGCATTAGGGAGGTCTGGCACGGATGTTGGGCGATTAGGCCTGGCTCGCAGTCGTCGTTCCAATTCATCCCAAAGGTGTTTGATGGGGTTGAGGTCAGGGCTCTGTGAAGGTCAGTCAAGTTCTTCCACACCGATCTCAAAAAAACAATTTCTGTATGGACCTCGCTTTGTGCACGGGGGAATTGTCATGCTGAAAAAGGAAAGGGCCTTCCCCAAACTGTTGCCACGAAGTTGGAAAAACAACCCATGAAAATGATTCCTCCTCCACCAAACTTTACAGTTGGCACTATGTATTTGGGCAGGTAGTGGTCTCCTGGCATCCGCCAAACCCAGATTCGTCCGTCGGAATGCCAGATGGTGAAGTGCGATTCATCACTCCAGAGTCCAATGGCTACACGCTTTACCCCACTGCAGCTGACGCTTGGCATTGCACATCATTGCACCCTACCCCTAAACCAGGTTGATATCCTGTATCCAACCCTAAACCAGGTTGATATCCTGTATCCAACACTACCCCTAAACCAGGTTCATATCCTGTAACCAACCCTACCCCTAAACCAGGTTGATATCCTGTATCCAACACTACCCCTAAACCAGGTTCATATCCTGTAACCAACCCTACCCCTAAACCAGGTTCATATCCTGTATCCAACCCTACCCCTAAACCAGGTTCATATCCTGTATCCAACCCTACCCCTAAACCAGGATCATATCCTGTACCCAACCCTACCACTAAACCAGGTTGATATCCTGTAACCAACCCTACCCCTAAACCAGGTTCATATCCTGTATCCAACCCTACCCCTAAACCAGGTTCATATCCTGTATCCAATCCTACCCCTAAACCAGGTTCATATCCTGTATCCAACCCCAACCCAGGTTCATATCCTGTATCCAACCCTACCACTAAACCAGGTTCATATCCTGTTCCCAACCCTACCACTAAACCAGGTTCATATCCTGTATCAAACCCTACCCCTAAACCAGGTTCATATCCTGTATCCAACCCTACCCCTAAACCAGGTTCATATCCTGTATCCAACCCTACCCCTAAACCAGGATCATATCCTGTACCCAACCCTACCCCTAAACCAGGTTCATGTCCTGTATCCAACCCTACCCCTAAACCAGGTTCATATCCTGTATCCAACCCTACCCCTAAACCAGGTTCATATCCTGTATCCAACCCTACCCCTAAACCAGGTTCATGTCCTGTATCCAACCCTACCCCTAAACCAGGTTCATATCCTGTATCCAACCCTACCCCTAAACCAGGTTCATATCCTGTATCCAACCCTACCCCTAAACCAGGTTCATATCCTGTATCCAACCCTACCCCTAAACCAGGTTCATATCCTGTATCCAACCCTACCCCTAAACCAGGTTCATATCCTGTATCCAACCCTACCCCTAAACCAGGTTCATGTCCTGTATCCAACCCTACCCCTAAACCAGGTTCATATCCTGTATCCAACCCTACCCCTAAACCAGGTTCATATCCTGTATCCAACCCTACCACTAAACCAGGTTCATATCCTGTATCCAACCCCAACCCAGGTTCATATCCTGTATCCAACCCTACCCCTAAACCAGGTTCATATCCTGTATCCAACCCTACCCCTAAACCAGGTTCATATCCTGTATCCAACCCTACCACTAAACCAGGTTCATTTCCTGTTTCCCTCAATCCAACCCCATCTTTATTGTCTTCTTTACATCTTTTAAACCAAATAACGTTTGTTTTAATTTAGTCAAGGTCCCTTGTCCAACCCCAAACCTGATCTGGAAACAGAGAAGAGGGACAGAAGAGGGAACGAAGCCCTGAGCTGTCCCTACAAGACCTTAACCAGAAACAGAGAAGAGGGAACAAATTTCTTTGTCTCTCTCAGAAAAATGTATTATTAAAAATACATTTGAGTTATATATAAAAATAAACACACACAGTGATTTATTAAACAAAGTGACAATTTAAAAATACATTTAAAAGACAGCATGGGGTTTTAAAGACACATTTCCACATGTAAATAATAAAGCATATACATCACAAGCAAATACTGTAGCACTTGATTAACGCACACACACACAGAGAGAGACAGAGTAAAAAAAAACTATTTAATCACAGTTTGTACACTGAATCTACATAAAAACAGACATACTCCATATTCAATTCATGTCTTGGGATTAAAAAAAAAACCCAAAAAACATAAAAATGTATTTCTGAGTAGACTTTCTCCAATCGGATTTCATATGGCAATAAGGGCATAAACAAAACCACTAAGCACCAACTTTCAGTCAAAATTTTGACAAATGTGGGAGCACTGTGTGTCAACTCATAAATTGTAAGTTTATGTGAAATATCTCTCTTCACACTTGGAGCAATGGTAAGAAATCTCCCCTGTGTGTGTTACCTCATGGTCTTTCCCAAACTGGGTAAATATCGTTCCACACTGGAAGCATTGGTAAGGTTTCTCTCCGGTGTGGCTTCTTTCATGTAATTTCATTTGCCTTAACCAGGTACATGTCATTCCACAGTGGGAGCAGTTCCAAAAGGCTTCTCCCTAGTGTGTATTCTCTCATGCTGCTTCAGCTTCCCTAACTTCTTAAAACTCCTTTCACAATGAGAACACTGGAAACGCTTCTTTACAGAGTGTGTTAGCTCATGTTTTTTCCAGTTACTTGAGTCAGTGAAATTCTTTCCACACTGGGAGCAATGGTAAGGCTTTTCTCCCGTGTGCGTCCTCTTATGCTTTGTCAGGGCCCGTGATAGGATAAAACTCTTACCACAGTGGGAGCAGTGGTAAGGCTTTTCCCCTGTGTGTATTCTCTTATGTACTTTCAGGTTATATAACCGGTTAAAGGTTTTTCCACATTGAGCACATTTGTGAGGCTTATCTCCTGTGTGCATTCTCTCATGTGCCTTCAGGTTCCATAACTGGGTAAAACTCTTTCCACACTGGGAGCAGTGGTGATAAGGCTTCTCTCCAGTGTGTGTTCTCTCATGCGCTTTCAGTTGCCTTGACCAGCTAAAACTCTTTTCACAATGGAAACAGTGGTAAGGCTTTTTCCCAGTGTGTACCCTTTCATGATCTTTCAGGTTACTTAACCGCTTAAATGTATTGCCACATTGAGAGCATTTGTGAGGCTTATCTCCTGTGTGTATTCTCTCATGTGATTTCAGGGAACTTAACTGTGAACACCGCTTTCCACACTGGGAGCATTGGTAAGGCTTCTCTCCTGTGTGTATTCTATTATGTAATTTTAGGGTCCCTAACTGGGTAAACTGCTTTCCACACTGGGAGCATTGGTAGGGCTTCTCTCCTGTGTGTATTCTATTATGTATTTTCAAGCTCCCTAACTTGGTAAAACTCTTTTCACACTGGGAGCAGTGGTGTCGTCTTGCTGGTTTGGACGTCTCTGGCTCTGGTTCCTCTGATTCTGGACTCTCTCCTGCCAAAGACAAACAAAGTACACTGCTCAAAAAAATAAAAGGGAACACTTAAACAACACAATGTAACTCCAAGTCAATCACACTTCTGTGAAATCAAACTGTCCACTTAGGAAGCAACACTGATTGACAATAAATTTCACATGCTGTTGTGCAAATGGAATAGACAACAGGTGGAAATTATAGGCAATTAGCAAGACACCCCCAATAAAGGAGTGGTTCTGCAGGTGGGGACCATAGACCACTTCTCAGTTCCTATGCTTCCTGGCTGATGTTTTGGTCAATTTTGAATGCTGGCGGTGCTTTCACTCTAGTGGTAGCATGAGACGGAGTCTACAACCCACACAAGTGGCTCAGGTAGTGCAGCTCATCCAGGATGGCACATCAATGCGAGCTGTGGCAAGAAGGTTTGCTGTGTCTGTCAGCGTAGTGTCCAGAGCATGGAGGTGCTACCAGGAGACAGGCCAGTACATCAGGAGACGTGGAGGAGGCCGTAGGAGGGCAACAACCCAGCAGCAGGACCGCTACCTCTGCCTTTGTGCAAGGAGGAGCAGGAGGAGCACTGCCAGAGCCCTGCAAAATGACCTCCAGCAGGCCACAAATGTGCATGTGTCTGCTCAAACGGTCAGAAACAGACTCCATGAGGGTGGTATGAGGGCCCGACGTCCACAGGTGGGGGTTGTGCTTACAGCCCAACACCGTGCAGGACGTTTGGCATTTGCCAGAGAACACCAAGATTGGCAAATTCGCCACTGGCGCCCTGTGCTCTTCACAGATGAAAGCAGGTTCAGACTGAGCACGTGACAGACGTGACAGAGTCTGGAGACGCCGTGGAGAACGTTCTGCTGCCTGCAACATCCTCCAGCATGACCGGTTTGGCGGTGGGTCAGTCATGGTGTGGGGTGGCATTTCTTTGGGGGGCCGCACAGCCCTCCATGTGCTCGCCAGAGGTAGCCTGACTGCCATTAGGTACCGAGATGAGATCCTCAGACCCCATGTGAGACCATATGCTGGTGCGGTTGGCCCTGGGTTCCTCCTAATGCAAGACAATGCTAGACCTCATGTGGCTGGAGTGTGTCAGCAGTTCCTGCAAGAGGAAGGCATTGATGCTATGGACTGGCCTGCCCGTTCCCCAGACCTGAATCCAATTGAGCACATCTGGGACATCATGTCTCGCTCCATCCACCAACGCCACGTTGCACCACAGACTGTCCAGGAGTTGGCGGATGCTTTAGTTCAGGTCTAGGAAGAGATCCCTCAGGAGACCATCCGCCACCTCATCAGGAGCATGCCCAGGCGTTGTAGGGAGGTCATACAGGCACGTGGAGGCCACACACACTACTGAGCCTCATTTTGACTTGTTTTAAGGACATTACATCAAAGTTGGATCAGCCTGTAGTGTGGTTTTCCACTTTAATTTTGAGTGTGACTCCAAATCCAGACTTCCATGGGTTGATAAATTGGATTTCCATTGATTATTTGTGTGATTTTGTTGTCAGCACATTCAACTATGTAAAGAAAAAAGTATTTAATAAGATTATTTATTTCATTCAGATCTAGGATGTGTTGTTTAAGTGTTCCCTTTATTTTTTTGAGCAGTATATTTCATGTAACAGAGATTGATATCTTATTCACAAGAAACGAATGAAAACAGGCGGGAAATGGGGAGGGACAACGAGCGAAACTTGTCCAATAAGAAACGCTTGTTTTTGTTTTCCGATGCAAAACATTTTGCTACGTTTTTCACTAATGAATACAACCTTAAATGAAACCTCCACATGATAAAACTGTCTTCCTGTTTAAGGGGTTTAATACAAATCAGATCCCTCAACCTGAGGTCAAGTTAATCACTATGACAAAGTCAAGCTGTGCAACAGCTGGAAACCAAGTCAGGTCTAGAAAAGTCTGAAAAGTCTACTATAATAGGATACATTTGATCCATTGTTACGTTTTGTTGGTGACAAATGATTGGTTAAAGAGTATGGATGACAGGAAGTTAGTTGGTGCAGTGTTGCTAGATTTCAAAGCTGCTTTACTTACTAAATAAATTGTGTAATTTGTTTTTTTGTTGGTCATTTTTTGGGGGGGAATCCTGGCTTTCCTTGGCATCCATGAATACACGCCACTGGCTGGGGGACTTGTTGACCCGGGATCATTGATAGCCAGCAAACCCTGGACGATAACCCCAATCATGACCATTAGGACAGTTCAGATGGGGGGACTGTTCCAATTCTCATTTGGTAGGACACTTTCATTCAACATGTGCCATCCCCGGACTGCAGGGAACGTCTAAATGTTGTCAGTCACCTTTTGCACTCCCATAATAAAAAATATGTAGTTAACTCAACTCTTGAAGAAATAATGTTCTCTAATGCAGTAATGTCTTTCTAGAGGCAGATGATCACCCTAGGAGGTTAAGACTTGGAGGAGACTTGTCTTAACAGGATGAAAGTCAGCCCTCTACATCTGCAGCAGACAGGAGGGAAGATTGTGTCACTAACCCGGGTCGGAGGTCAAAGACAAAGAGGCTGAGCGTTGCATGAGATACTGAGCCATGGAATTTCATGAGCACAAGCTAATGTATTTAAAATAAGATGTGAATCCCTCATGTTGAGTCTATGGAGGAGGACAGAAACATGAAGCAGCTGCAGTAGTAATGTTCTTCATGTTGAGTTGGCTATGAAGGAGGAGGAGAGGAACATGAAGCAGCTGCAGTACCAATGTTCTTCATGTTGAGTTGGCTATGAAGGAGGAGAGGATCATGCACATTGGTACTCCTGCTGCTTCTTCATGTTGAGTTGGCTATGAATGAGGAGGAGAGGAACATGAAGCAGCTGCAGTACCAATGTTCCGATATTGGGCAGCCATGTTGTTTGAGGTCATTGTGAAGCATTGGGAAGCCATGTTGCTTGAGGTCATTGTGAAACATTGGGAAGCCATGTTGCTTGAGGTCATTGTGAAGCATTGGGAAGCCATGTTGTTTGAGGTCATTGTGAAGCATTGGGAAGCCATGTTGCTTGAGGTCATTGTGAACTATTGGGCAGCCATGTTGCTTGAGGTCATTGTGAAGCATTGGGCAGCCATGTTGTTTGAGGTCATTGTGAAGCATTGGGCAGCCATGTTGTTTGAGGTCATTGTGAAGCACTGCTGTTGCAATTATGAAAATGCAGCATCTTCTTGGTTGAGCGTGCAATGTGTTTCTGAGACACCGGAAATTACTCTTCTATATGCCAAACGTGCACCACTACACCTTTGGTGCAGATATGAGCTTGGTTGTACCGTTGTTGCTCAGGTCCTATTGCATGACGATAAGGAGGTGAACAAGAAGATGGTCCCTGCGTACTGGAGGTCGACCGATTAATTAGTGTTGATTTCAAGTTTTCCTAACAATCGGTAATCGGATTTTTGGGCCACCGATTTGCCGATAAAAAAAAAAAAATATATATATATATATATATTTTTTTTAAACACCTTTATTTAACAACTAGGCAAGTCAGATTAATAACACATTCTTATTTTCAATGACGGCCTAGGAACGGGGGTTAACTGCCTTGTTCAGGGGGGATTCGGGGATTAGTTTTTGCAACCTTTCGGTTACTAGTCCAATGCTCTAACCACCTGCCTTACATTGCACTCCACGAGGAGCCTGTATGGCAGGCTGACTACCTGTTACACGAGGGCAGCAAGAAGCCAAGGTAAGTTGCTAGCTAGCATTAAACTTATCTTAACATAATCAATAGTTAACTTCACATGGTTGATGATATTACTAGTTTATCTAGCGTGTCCTGCGTTGCATATAATCGATGCGGTGCCTGTTAATTTCTCATCGAATCATAGCCTACTTCGACAAAACGGGTGATGATTTTACAAGCGCATTTGCGAAAAAAAGCACTGTCGTTGCACCAATGTACCTAACCATAAACATCAATGCCTTTCTTTAAAATCAATACACAAGTATATATTTTTAAACCTGCATATTTAGTTAATATTGCCTGCTAACATGAATTTGTCACCTCTTGCGTTCCGTGCAAGCAGTCAGAGTATATACCGAAATTATAGTTTCCGGATTCGACCATATTAATGACCAAAAGCTCGTATTTCTGTGTGTTATTATGTTATAACTAAGTCTATGATTTGATATTTGATAGAGCAGTCTGACTGAGCGATGGTAGGCAGCAGCAGGCTCGTAAGCATTCATTCAAACAGCACCTTCGTGCATTTTGCCAGCAGCTCTTCGCAATTCTTCAAGCATTGCGCTGTTTATTACTTCAAGCCTATCAACCCCCGAGATTAGGCTGGTGTAACCCATGTGAAATGGCTAGCTAGTTAGCGGGTGCGCGCTAATAGCGTTTCAAACGTCACTCGCTCTGAGACTTGGAGTAGTTGTTCCCCTTGCTCTACATGGGTAACGCTGCTTCAAGGGTGGCTGTTGTCGATGTGTTCCTGGTTCGAGCCCAGGTTGGAGAGAGGAGAGGGACGGAAGCTATACTATTACACTGGCAATACTAAAGTGCCTATAAGAACATCCAATAGTCAAAGGTATATGAAATACAAATCGTATAGAGAGAAATAGTCCTATAATTCCTATAATAACTACAACCTAAAACTTCTTACCTGGGAATATTGAAGACTCATGTTAAAAGGAACCACCAGCTTTCATATGTTCTCATGTTCTGAGCAAGGAACTTAAACGTTAGCTTTTTTACATGGCACATATTGCACTTTTACTTTCTTCTCCAACACTTTGTTTTTGTAATATTTAAACCAAATTCAACATGTATCATTATTTATTTGAGGCTAAATTTATAGTATTTATGTATTAAGTTAAAATAAGTGTTAATTCAGTATTGTTGTAATTGTCATTATTACAAATAAATAAATACAATTAAAAACAAAAATCGTCCGATTAATTGGTATCGGCTTTTTTTTGGCCCGCCAATAAATCGGTATCGTCATTAAAAAATCATAATCGGTCGACCACTACTGCGTACCCACTGTCACCAAGAATGATTCCACTATGTTGTCCTCCTTCAACATGAGCAAACAAAGCAGAGTTTTGGAAAATCCTTGATTCATGATTTGTACCTTTCCAACGTGCAACAATGTTGGAGAACTGCACACTGGGAGAACACACACACACACACACACACACACACACACACACACACGCACTTATTGAGAACCAGAATGTAATATTTCTATACTCCACAGCATCTGCTGTACAGGGACACCTGATGGGAATATGACATACATCTATAGAGCCAATGACTCCAGGGAAGTACCCATATTCATAGAACTCCAACTTGTAGTTGGCAGAAAGCATCATATTCATAGAAATCTACCTTGTAGTTGGTTTGGGCAGGAGCATCATATTCACAGAACTCTACCTGGTAGTTGGCAGAAAGCATCATGGAACTGTCTTTCAGTTCACACATAGTATTGCAGACTTTGTGGACTATTCTGCATTGAGTCGGTTCCCTTACACCACATTAATCTCCTGTTTCACGATAGAAGGTTCTAAATGCCCAAAAAAACCTAAAGGTGATCAGTACTTGTAGGGAAGGAGGGAGGGGCCTTCCCCCTAGAGAGTCAGATGAAAGCCTTGGCTCAAGGTGATCAGTACTTGTAGGGTGGGTGGGTGGGGGGGGGCTTCCCCTAAGAGAGTCAGATGAAAGCCTTGGCTCAAGTAAACAAATAAAAATCAGCTGCATATGGAAACGATCATGGAAATTGATTTCATCAAAATCATTCAGTGGGTTGTTGCGGTCTATAACCGGCCTTCTGTCTGGTCTTGGTGCTGCTCTGTGATCATTATTGTAATAGTTCAGGTAATCCATTTTCCTCCAATGCCAAGGTCAACCTGGGGGACCATTTTCCTCCAATGACAAGGTCAACCTGGGGGACCATTTTCCTCCAATGACAAGGTCAACCCGAGGGACCATTTTCCTCCAATGACAAGGTCAACCTGAGGGACCATTTTCCTCCAATGACAAGGTCAACCTGGGCGGCCAACATCCATTCATCTGAAGTTAAGCCCCACCTCTGGCCAGGTTTAATTTAAACCTTCACCTAGATGAACTCTAATCGTCCTTCTGGAATTCAGACTTTTTAAATCTAGACTAGGGGCAAGTCAGAGACTATTTTTAAACCATGTCTGAGAAATGCAATGAGTTAGCCGCGTTTAAAAGTGCAATTTAGCCAAGGATTAGGCTGTGTCTGCGAAACCACCCTTATATGCTGGAGTTCAGGCTTTATTTGAAAAGTTCAAGTAGGAAATTGCATGAATTTTGTCCATTACAGAGGAGGCCAAGTCTCAAAAAAGGCTTTTCAGTCAATCATATTTCATGGCTTTTTGAAATATCTCACAGAGCTTGTTTCTCCACTCACAGCTGTCCCCCAGTGTTAGTTATAACATGAATAGCCATTTGGAAGGAAAGGGTTGGCTGCCAAACACGAAAAATATCATTTTTTAAAAGATTGTAATTTCCATTCTTACCGCAGAGAGGAAAATCAAACATTATGGATGTTACATGCTTTGTTCAGACGTTGAACTCACGTAGCCCACCTTTTCTCTCACAATGAGAACGAGTTGACAATTCCTTATATAAAAAGTTGTTTATGCTCATTGCACATTTATAAAAACACAGACTAGACAGCTAGTATAACAGTCTGTGGCTAAAACGCTGCTAGCGGTACGTGGTACCGCAATGCAGCGTGACAGAAACTGTGCAGTACGCCTCAGTCACACCTACTGAGTCATTGCTGTTCGGTACACCAGAAGCACATTCATTTCCAATGGAAACGCTGCGTTTACCTTGCAGCATTGAGTTGGAGAGGCAGTTTGTTCCGTGTGGTGCGTACGATGGACTTACAGAACGTAGGCATCAAACTGTATGTGTAGACGGCTTGACAGAAACGGTAGCAGAAGATGAATGTTGAACTGTTGTTGAACTGTTGTTGAACTGCTGTTGAACTGCTGTTGAACTGCTGTTGAACTGCTGTTGAACTGCTGTTGAACTGCTGTTGAACTGTTGTTGAACACATATCCAGAGGACGCTGTGGACCATTTTTTTGCGCAACGACGCTAATCGGTGTGATCAAGAAGTTCGTTTTTTCCAGAATCAATGTTCCTTGATACTCCCGTTTTACTAGGGTTTTACTAGTAGGGTAGGTTTTACTAGGGTTTTACTAGTAGGGTAGGGTTTTACTAGTAGGGTAGGTTTTACTAGGGTTTTACTAGTAGGGTAGGTTTTACTAGTAGGGTAGGTTTTACTAGGGTTTTACTAGTAGGGTAGGTTTTACTAGTAGGGTAAGTTTTACTAGGGTTTTACTAGTAGGGTAGGGTTTTACTAGTAGGGTAGGTTTTACTAGGGTTTTACTAGTAGGGTAGGTTTTACTAGGGTTTTACTAGTAGGGTAGGTTTTACTAGTAGGGTAGGTTTTACTAGGGTTTTACTAGTAGGGTAGGTTTTACTAGGGTTTTACTAGTAGGGTAGGTTTTACTAGGGTTTTACTGGTAGGGTAGGTTTTACTAGTAGGGTAGGTTTTACTAGGGTTTTACTAGTAGGGTAGGGTTTTACTAGTAGTGTAGGTTTTACTAGGGTTTTACTAGTAGGGTAGGTTTTTACTAGTAGGGTAGGTTTTACTAGTAGGGTGGGTGTTACTAGTAGGGTGGGTGTTACTAGTAGGGTGGGTGTTACTAGGGTTGTACTAGTAGAGTAGGTTTTACTAGTAGGGTGGGTGTTACTAGTAGGTTAGGTGTTACTAGTAGGGTAGGTTTTACTAGGGTTTTACTAGTAGAGTAGGTTTTACTAGTAGGGTGGGTGTTACTAGGGTTTTACTAGTAGGGTAGGTTTTACTAGTAGGGTGGGTGTTACTAGGGTTGTACTAGTAGGGTAGGTGTTACTAGTAGGGTGGGTGTTACTAGGGTGTTACTAGTAGGGTAGGTGTTACTAGTAGGGTAGGTGTTACTAGTAGGGTGTTACGAGTAGGGTGGGTGTTACTAGTAGGGTGGGTGTTACTAGGGTTGTACTAGTAGGGTGGGTGTTATTAGTAGGGTGGGTGTTACTAGGGTTGTACTAGTAGGGTAGGTGTTACTAGTAGGGTAGATTTTTCTAGGGTTTTACTAGTCGGGTAGGATTTACTAGTAGGGTGGGTGTTACTAGGGTTTTACTAGTAGGGTAGGTGTTTCTAGTAGGGTAGGTGTTACTAGTAGGGTAGGTGTTACTAGTAGGGTAGTGGTTACTAGGGTTTTACTAGTAGGGTGGGTGTTACTAGTAGGGTAGGTGTTACTAGTAGGGTGGGTGTTACTAGTAGGGTGGGTGTTACTAGTAGGGTGGGTGTTACTAGTAGGGTGGGTATTACTAGTAGGGTGGGTGTTACTAGTGTGTTACTAGTCGGGTAGGTTTTACTAGTAGGGTGGGTGTTACTAGTAGGGTGGGTGTTACTAGTAGGGTGGGTGTTACTAGTAGGGTGGGTGTTACTAGGGTTTTACTAGTAGGGTAGGTGTTACTAGTAGGGTGGGTGTTACTAGTAGGGTGGGTGTTACTAGTGGGGTAGGTGTTACTAGTAGGGTGGGTGTTACTAGTGTTTTACTAGTAGGGTGGGTGTTACTAGAGTTTTACTAGTAGGGTAGGTGTTATTAGTAGAGTAGGTGTTACTAGTAGGGTAGGTGTTACTAGTAGGGTAGGTGTTACTAGGGTTTTACTAGTAGGGTGGGTGTTACTAGTAGGGTGGGTGTTACTAGTAGGGTGGGTGTTACTAGTAGGGTGGGTGTTACTAGTAGGGTGGGTTTTACTAGGGTGTTACTAGTTGGGATGGGTGTTACTAGTAGGGTGGGTGTTACTAGTAGGGTGGGTGTTACTAGTAGGGTAGGTATTATAGGATTTTACTAGTCGGGTAGGTTTTACTAGTAGGGCGGGTGTTACTAGTAGGGTAGTTTTTACTAGGGTGTTACTAGTAGGGTAGGTTTTACTAGGGTTTTACTAGTAGGGTAGGTTTTACTAGGGTGTTACTAGTAGGGTGGGTGTTACTAGTAGGGTGGGTGTTACTAGGGTTTTACTAGTAGGGTGGGTGTTACTAGTAGGGTGGGTTTTACTAGTAGGGTAGGTTTTTACTAGTAGGGTAGGTTTTACTAGTAGGGTGGGTGTTACTAGTAGGGTGGGTGTTACTAGTAGAGTGGGTGTTACTAGTAGGGTGGGTGTTACTAGTAGGGTGGGTGTTACTAGGGTTGTACTAGTAGAGTAGGTTTTACTAGTAGGGTGGGTGTTACTAGGGTTTTACTAGTAGGGTAGGTGTTTCTAGTAGGGTAGGTGTTACTAGTAGGGTAGGTGTTACTAGTAGGGTAGTGGTTACTAGGGTTTTACTAGTAGGGTGGGTGTTACTAGTAGGGTAGGTGTTACTAGTAGGGTGGGTGTTACTAGTAGGGTGGGTGTTACTAGTAGGGTGGGTGTTACTAGTAGGGTGGGTATTACTAGTAGGGTGGGTGTTACTAGTGTGTTTCTAGTCGGATAGGTTTTACTAGTAGGGTGGGTGTTACTAGTAGGGTGGGTGTTACTAGTAGGGTAGGTGTTACTAGTAGGGTGGGTGTTACTAGTAGGGTGGGTGTTACTAGTAGGGTGGGTGTTACTAGGGTTTTACTAGTAGGGTAGGTGTTATTAGTAGAGTAGGTGTTACTAGTAGGGTAGGTGTTACTAGTGTTTTACTAGTAGGGTGGGTGTTACTTGTAGGGTGGGTGTTACTAGTCGGGTAGGTGTTACTAGTAGGGTAGGTGTTACTAGTAGGGTGGGTGTTACTAGAGTTTTACTAGTAGGGTAGGTGTTATTAGTAGAGTAGGTGTTACTAGTAGGGTAGGTGTTACTAGTAGGGTAGGTGTTACTAGTAGGGTAGGTGTTACTAGGGTTTTACTAGTAGGGTAGGTTTTACTAGGGTGTTACTAGTAGGGTAGGTGTTACTAGTAGGGTGGGTGTTACTAGTAGGGTGTTACTAGTAGGGTGGGTTTTACTAGGGTGTTACTAGTAGGGTGGGTGTTACTAGTAGGGTGGGTTTTACTAGGGTGTTACTAGTAGGGTGGGTGTAGCTAGTAGGGTGGGTGTTACTAGTAGGGTGGGTGTTACTAGTAGGGTAGGTATTATAGGATTTTACTAGTCGGGTAGGTTTTACTAGTAGGGCGGGTGTTACTAGTAGGGTAGTTTTTACTAGGGTGTTACTAGTAGGGTAGGTTTTACTAGGGTTTTACTAGTAGGGTAGGTTTTACTAGGGTTTTACTAGTAGGGTAGGTTTTTACTAGTAGGGTAGGTTTTACTAGGGTTTTACTAGTAGGGTAGATTTACTAGTAGGGTAGGTTTCACCAGTAGGGTAGGTTTTACTAGTAGGGTGGGTTTTACTAGTAGGGTAGGTTTTACTAGTAGGGTAGGTTTTACTAGGGTTTTACTAGTAGGGTAGGTGTTACTAGTAGGGTGGGTTTTACTAGGGTGTTACTAGTAGGGTGGGTGTTACTAGTAGGGTGGGTGTTACTAGTAGGGTGGGTGTTACTAGTAGGGTGGGTGTTACTAGGGTTGTACTAGTAGGTTAGGTGTTACTTGTAGGGTAGGTTTTACTAGGGTTTTACTAGTAGGGTAGGTTTTACTAGTAGGGTGGGTGTTACTAGGGTTTTACTAGTAGGGTAGGTGTTACTAGTAGGGTGTTACTAGTAGGGTGGGTGTTACTAGTAGGGTGGGTGTTACTAGGGTTTTACTAGTAGGGTGGGTGTTACTAGTAGGGTGGGTGTTACTAGTAGGGTGGGTGTTACTAGGGTTTTACTAGTAGGGTAGGTGTTACTAGTAGGGTGGGTTTTACTAGGGTTTTACTAGTAGGGTGGGTGTTACTTGTAGGGTGGGTGTTACTAGTCGGGTAGGTGTTACTAGTAGGGTAGGTGTTACTAGTAGGGTGGGTGTTACTAGAGTTTTACTAGTAGGGTAGGTGTTACTAGTAGGGTAGGTGTTACTAGTAGGGTAGGTGTTACTAGGGTTTTACTAGTAGGGTAGGTTTTACTAGGGTGTTACTAGTAGGGTAGGTGTTACTAGTAGGGTGGGTGTTACTAGTAGGGTGGGTGTTACTAGTAGGGTGTTACTAGTAGGGTGGGTTTTACTAGGGTGTTACTAGTAGGGTGGGTGTTACTAGTAGGGTGGGTTTTACTAGGGTGTTACTAGTAGGGTGGGTGTTACTAGTAGGGTGGGTGTTACTAGTAGGGTGGGTGTTACTAGTAGGGTAGGTATTATAGGATTTTACTAGTCGGGTAGGTTTTACTAGTAGGGCGGGTGTTACTAGTAGGGTAGTTTTTACTAGGGTGTTACTAGTAGGGTAGGTTTTACTAGGGTTTTACTAGTAGGGTAGGTTTTACTAGGGTTTTACTAGTAGGGTAGGTTTTTACTAGTAGGGTAGGTTTTAATTGGGTTTTACTAGTAGGGTAGATTTACTAGTAGGGTAGGTTTCACCAGTAGGGTAGGTTTTACTAGTAGGGTGGGTTTTACTAGTAGGGTGGGTTTTACTAGTAGGGTGGGTGTTACTAGTAGGGTGTTACTAGTAGGGTGGGTTTTACTAGGGTGTTACTAGTAGGGTGGGTGTTACTAGTAGGGTGGGTTTTACTAGGGTGTTACTAGTAGGGTGGGTGTTACTAGTAGGGTGGGTGTTTCTAGTAGGGTGGGTGTTACTAGTAGGGTAGGTATTATAGGATTTTACTAGTCGGGTAGGTTTTACTAGTAGGGCGGGTGTTACTAGTAGGGTAGTTTTTACTAGGGTGTTACTAGTAGGGTAGGTTTTACTAGGGTTTTACTAGTAGGGTAGGTTTTACTAGGGTTTTACTAGTAGGGTAGGTTTTTACTAGTAGGGTAGGTTTTACTAGGGTTTTACTAGTAGGGTAGATTTACTAGTAGGGTAGGTTTCACCAGTAGGGTAGGTTTTACTAGTAGGGTGGGTTTTACTAGTAGGGTAGGTTTTACTAGTAGGGTAGGTTTTACTAGGGTTTTACTAGTAGGGTAGGTGTTACTAGTAGGGTGGGTTTTACTAGGGTGTTACTAGTAGGGTGGGTGTTACTAGTAGGGTGGGTGTTACTAGTAGGGTGGGTGTTACTAGTAGGGTGGGTGTTACTAGGGTTGTACTAGTAGGTTAGGTGTTACTTGTAGGGTAGGTTTTACTAGGGTTTTACTAGTAGGGTAGGTTTTACTAGTAGGGTGGGTGTTACTAGGGTTTTACTAGTAGGGTAGGTGTTACTAGTAGGGTGGGTGTTACTAGTAGGGTGGGTGTTACTAGTAGGGTGGGTGTTACTAGGGTTTTACTAGTAGGGTGGGTGTTACTAGTAGGGTGGGTGTTACTAGGGTTTTACTAGTAGGGTAGGTGTTACTAGTAGGATAGGTGTTACTAGTAGGGTGGGTGTTACTAGTAGGGTGGGTGTTACTAGTAGGGTGGGTGTTACTAGTAGGGTGGGTGTTACTAGTAGGGTGGGTGTTACTAGGGTTTTACTAGTAGGGTGGGTGTTACTAGTAGGGTGGGTGTTACTAGTAGGGTGGGTTTTACTAGGGTGTTACTAGTAGGGTGGGTGTTACTAGTAGGGTGGGTGTTACTAGTAGGGTGGGTGTTACTAGTAGGGTGGGTGTTACTAGTAGGGTGGGTGTTACTAGGGTTTTACTAGTAGGGTAGGTGTTACTAGTAGGGTGGGTGTTACTAGTAGTGTAGGTGTTACTAGTAGGGTAGGTGTTACTAGTAGGGTGGGTGTTACTATTAGGGTGGGTGTTACTAGTAGGGTGGGTATTACTAGTAGGGTAGGTGTTACTAGTAGGGTAGGTGTTACTAGTAGGGTGGGTGTTACTAGTAGGGTGGGTGTTACTAGTGTTTTACTAGTAGGGTAGGTGTTACTAGTAGGGTGGGTGTTACTAGTAAGGTGGGTGTTAATAGGGTGTTACTAGTAGGGTGGGTGTTACTAGTAGGGTGGGTTTTACTAGGGTTTTACTAGTAGGGTGGGTGTTACTAGTAGGGTGGGTGTTACTAGTAGGGTGGGTGTTACTAGTAGGGTGGGTTTTACTAGGGTTTTACTAGTAGGGTGGGTGTTACTAGTAGGGTGGGTGTTACTAGTAGGGTGGGTGTTACTAGGGTGTTACTAGTAGGGTGGGTGTTACTAGTAGGGTGGGTGTTACTAGTAGGGTGGGTGTTACTAGGGTGTTACTAGTAGGGTGGGTGTTACTAGTAGGGTGGGTGTTACTAGGGTGTTACTAGTAGGGTGGGTGTTACTAGTAGGGTGGGTGTTACTAGGGTGTTACTAGTAGGGTGGGTGTTACTAGTAGGGTGGGTGTTACTAGTAGAGTGGGTGTTACTAGTAGGGTGGGTGTTACTAGTAGGGTGGGTGTTACTAGTAGGATGGGTGTTACTAGTAGGGTGGGTGTTACTAGGGTGTTACTAGTAGGGTGGGTGTTACTCGTAGGGTGGGTGTTACTCGTAGGGTGGGTGTTACTAGTAAGGTGGGTGTTACTAGTAAGGTGGGTGTTACTAGTAGGGTGGGTGTTACTAGTAGGGTGGGTGTTACTAGTAGGGTGGGTGTTACTAGGGTGTTACTAGGGTGTTACTAGTAGGGTGGGTGTTACTAGTAGGGTGGGTGTTACTAGTAGGGTGGGTGTTACTAGGGTGTTACTAGTAGGGTGGGTGTTACTAGTAGGGTGGGTGTTACTAGGGTGTTACTAGTAGGGTGGGTGTTACTAGTAGGGTGGGTGTTACTAGGGTGTTACTAGTAGGGTGGGTGTTACTAGTAGGGTGGGTGTTACTAGGGTTTTACTAGTAGGGTGGGTGTTACTAGTAGGGTGGGTGTTACTAGTAGGGTGGGTGTTACTAGTAGGGTGGGTGTTACTAGTAGGGTGGGTGTTACTAGGGTGTTACTAGTAGGGTGGGTGTTACTAGTAGGGTGGGTGTTACTAGGCTCTGCTCTTTGCGTAATTTGAGGAGTTGACACGTAAAAATGGTATCGTGAGAGAGGATAAAGTTCTTTATTAAGGTAAAATGTCTCTGTGTTTCAGTGTCCAAATGACCGTTTCTATTGGACCAAAACACAATTAGCGAGTTGAAACGGCTTGTCGTCAGAGGAAGTAGTGATCTTTAGTCTTTGTTGTTGTTAGTGACAGGGGGAGGGGCTTGGCAACAGGAGGGGGGGCTTGGTGGCTGTACGGTGGGAAGGTGCACAGTGAACACAGCACAGAAGAAGCGAATAAGATGAGACCAAAAAGAGAAACAATCATTAAAAAAAAGTATAATAATGGAGTCCTGCGATACTGGCATTTGGAAAATTGTGCTAAAACATACATTCAAATTAATTGAACTCATTTGATATATCACCCAGCCCAAATTACAAGTAGCCTGACAACGGCCTAATAGCAGGACAATAACCTAAAACACAAGACAAATCTACACTTGAGTTGCTTACCAAGAAGACAGTGAATGCTCCCGAGTGGCCGAGTTAAAGTTTTGGATTTAAATCTACTTGAAAATCTATGGCAAGACCTGAAAATGGTTGTCTAGCAATGATCAACAACGAATTTGACAGAGCTTGAAGAATTTTGAAAAGAATGTTGTACAATCCAGGTGTAGAAAGCTCTTAGAGAGACTCACCCAGAAAGACTCACAGCTATAAAATTGCTGCCAAAGGTGCTTTACATTTTTACATTTACTTAACTAGGCAAGTCAGTTAAGAACAAATTCTTATTTACAATGACAGCCTACCCCGGCCAAACCCGGACGATGGTGGGCCAATTGTGCGCAGCCCTATGGGACTCCCAATCACGGCCGGTTGTGATACAGCCTGGAATCGAACCGGGGTGTCTGTGGTGACGCCTTTAGCCTCCAGTGCCTTAGAACGCTGCACCACTTGGGAAAATTGTTCCTAAAAACTTTATGGATGTTACATTGCCTGTCCCAGTCAACCCCCTCTATCTTTACAAGACTCTAGAACAAACTAAACTCAAGACACTTCAATTTGGCCTGTATTGCTTCATTAACATTTTCCTTGGCCTCCTACTCTGTAATAGTCCAAATTAATGCAATTTCCTACATAAACGTTTCAAATTAAGCCTGAACTCCAAAATATAGTCCTTAAGGATAATCATGAACATTTAGTCATTTCCAAATGAAACACTTTATTTCTGCATTGCTCAGGTTGAGCTTTCCACAGAATCAACCACAGCTAATATGTTCAGTCTCCCCAAAAAGCCTGTCCATTTCATGTAACCTCCATAAAGCTTCTATTTGTTTTATTTCTCCAACATGCCAATATTTAGAATCCCGATTTCCTGGATATACACTCTGCCCAAGGTGTACTACAGACAAACACATCAAATGTTTAATTTATATTTTGTCTGCATATTCTGTGAGACATTAATGAAGCCTAGCTGGTTAATAAAGGTGAAAAAAAGGTGAAATCGGTTTAGTAAAATAGGTGAAATAATAATTATTTTTTAAGTTGTGATTTTGCGTGCAAATGTAATGTCCATAGAGCTGGATTCACCCATAACTTCAATAGAATGACCCTTTAAAAATCACATCAGTTAAACAGAAAGAGATTCAGAGACATGGATTCAACAACTACATAGTTTGTGCCCCAATTTAAGACAGTACTCACTGGTGTTATTCAGATCTCCATTATTCTCTTCTTCTTCCTCCTCCCCCTCCTCTTCCAATGTGACAGTAATCTCCCCCTCCTCCTTAACTCCAAAAACGTGTTCCATTTCTTTTACTAATACAGTCATATTCTCCTCAACAAAAACGACATTCTCTTGTTTATCTTCCTCTTCTTTCACTCCGAAAGCTTCTTCTTCTTCTTCTTTCACTGTAACCGCCTCACCCTCTACTTCTTGTTTTACTGTGACATCCTCCTCTTCCTTCTCCTCTTTCACTGCAACTTCTTTCTCCGTCCAGCAGACCTCTTCTTTAGCAGGAGGGGAGTAGCTTAGTGAACTCATGGTCGGGGATGTTAACTAGCTAATTAGCATTAGCCTAGTTCTAGGCTAATTTAACCAGTCAGCTAGCTGACTAACAACGTAAACATTAAATGGAGTAACTAGTAAAGACGCAGACAGTATTTTTAAAACACTGATGTTAATACAAACCCAACGAGCTTCAATGTTTCGGTTTTATGTTAGCAAGCAAGCTACCGAGGTGGTTGAATCAGCCGTTTTGTTGTTGAAGAAGCGTCCTGTTCCGTCCACTAGTTTATACGTCACGCAAGAAGCGCCACCTGAAAGACGCATATCGCCATCTGCGGACTGGAGTGGGTAACGCAGTTTATGAAAATATTCACTACATTGTGTTTGTTCTGGCAAGCAATATCATAACAAGTCATTTCAAAATCTGTTGTTTATTTTGCCAATTGTAATACCCAAATGCTAGTTGTACTGTTCAGCATGTTGCTGCCATTTGTACAATGTTCTGTTTAAAAAAAAACAGTCAAAAACATTCCTTCTCACGTCTGTATATATATATATATATATATATATATATATATATATATATATATATATATATTTATGTGGCTGTAACTAATAATATTTTACTGTAAATATGGCAAAAACCTATATCTAAGTTTCCCAATGAGCCAGAAAATGAACAGATATCTTGAATTCTTTATTGAAGTTAGCTGGCTATCTTATTGATCCAAATAGCACGATTATCTAAATGACACATAGATATGGACGCGCGCGTACACACACACGAAACAAAGTGTGGGACTTACCTCTCTTTTTGCAAGTCACAGGCCAGATGTCCCATCCCCTTCCGAAATGTGAAAGAAGCTAACGCCTGCAACGTCGTGAATTGTCCAAATCACCGGAAGTAATGCTGCTCGTTATCTCATGCAATTTGTAAATTGCAGTGCATGGAGATTTGTGTTATTTCTATCGGAAAAAAAGAAAGTAAGAAAGTAGATGTTTTTCCACTTGGAACCTACTGGTTGCTCAACTTTATTCATGGTTTGCTCACACGTAAAGGTGGTGGAATTATGAGGGAATGAAGACAAGGTCAGAATACACTTATCCGTAGACACACCCCTGCCACGCCTCCATTTCTGCGATCTCCACTCCAAACAAATATCCGTCTGGCACATGCGTCTCCTTCTACTTCAGTTCAACGTCAGAATGTGTGCGGAAACTGCGTGAAAAGGGAATGAAGTTCCATTTACGTGTGTGTTTCTCCGGTCTAAATTCCCTCCACAATTAATAAATACTCTTAGAATAATAGCTCATTGTTTTTTAAAAGTTATTTTTAACATCTAGATGTGACCATATTCCTGTCACAGGCAGGCTGCTGCCTGGACCGTATCAATGAAAGGAATCGCTGAACCACGTTGTATAATGGATATTTATAACAAACACATGGTACGGTAGGGGTGGTAATGAGAAGGCCTCCTCGTGGTGACATCTTCCCTCATGGTCTCTCAGGCCCTGAATCCAGGGGCCAGTTTTTTTTAAAGAAACGTTTAATCTGAATCAGAATGATCCAGATTCTGTATTTTGTAACATTTTTTTTTCAGAAAATAAACTGACACCACAATATCAAATAATCTGTGTTTTCAGAGTTTTGGCCACTTCACCATCTACTGGACAAATTGTGGTACTACTTCTACACAGATTATTTTATTTTTTATTTAACTAGGCAAGTCAGTTAAGAGCAAATTCTTCTTTACAATGACAGCCTAGGAACAGTGGGTTAACTGCCTTGTTCAGGGGCAGAACGACAGACTTTTACCCAGGGATTCGATCTAGCAACCTTTCGGTTACTGGCCCAACGCTCTAACCACTAAACTGCCTACCGCCCCTTGTAAACTACATGAATAAAGATACCTTGATGAAACATAATAGAACCTATCACTTCTCAATATACCAACTGACCACATACCTTTACTGGAGTCAATTTAACACAATTAACCTTTGGTTTTCAGATGTAAGAATGTTTTCTAAACCTCCTCACCTTAGTTACATAGAAATGGTTGTAGTACATTTCACCTTTCTAACACCTTTCTAAATCCAACCTTGCAGTGGGATCAAGATAATCCTGATTTTCAGCATTAAAACTATCCTAATCCCTATCTTTTTGCAAAATGAGTAATGGCCTCTGTGTGCTGGGTCCACATGTGGCTGCGCAGTTGTTTTGAGAACTGTGGCAGCGACATTGTCACCAGGCTGAGGAGGTGACATGTTTCCACAAAAGTGAAGTGGGAGCCTGCCAGTAAGGAAGACCGCTGATGTTGTAACCGATGTGAAATGGCTAGTTAGTTAGCGGTGGTGCGCGCTAATAGCATTTCAATCGGTGACGTCACTCGCTCTGAGACTTGAAGTAGGGTTTCCGTGGCTCTTGTGGCGCGATGGGTAACGTTGCTTCGGTGGGTGTCAGTTGTTGATGTGTGCAAGGGTCCCTGGTTCGAGCCCGGGTTGGGGCGAAGAGAGGGACGGAACCTACACTGTTACAATGGCACCAACAGATTTCCTGCAAACAACTTTCTCACTCTGGTCTGGGACTCCCACTTCCTGTTGGTAGAAAACAATTAAGGCATTTATTAGGCTACAGGTATATTCAAGAATCACTGTATATTGTCCATTTTAAATCCAAAATGGCCTCAGGGATGACAGATCGTGTGTTGAAATAAACAATAGCCTTAGAAATAACATGGATTTGCTTGTACCTCCTCTGCTTCCTCCTGCTGCAGTCTCCTCCAGGATGAAAACCTTTCCAGGTATGAAGATGTCATCCTGGAAAACAAACGTTTTGTTAAGACAACTGAACCCAAATATATAAGTCTTGTATACTTTGTCAACACACACACAGCAAATACAGGGACATTTTTTTCAGCAAACATTAGCTATGTCATCTTCAGTCTAGCTAAAGAAGGTGGCGCTAACAAAACATATTAAAAATAATAATAATAATAATCTGTCAACAAAATGTATTACAGTAACGTTACTTGACTATCTGAGGTGGAAGCTAGCTACAGAGTAACTGCCTAGTGACAGGGCTACACGGAGAGTTAGTTGCAGTCGAGTTACTTGCGAACGTTATTTGCTGGGGGGTGTTACACAAAACACTTCAGACGCAATTAGCTTGTTAACGTTAACTAGAGTTGCAACAAAGTTGTCCAGTGTCTAACGCTAGCCTAGTCAACAACAGTCCTGACTCATGACCGGTTACCGTTCAGGCTCCATTATTTCGCGTCGCCTCCCAAGTGCAGTCCGGCTTTTGCTTGACTCCGAAGTCAGCAATGTAGTTGATGGTCGGTCGGTAACCCCGACACCGTAACCCTCGAAATTGAAAATGGATGGGCAAGCAGGGGGCTTCTACGTAGGTTTATGACTCCTTTCCATTCGGAAACTCCGAATGGTTCCTGCCAGTGACGCACTGGCGTCAGTCGTTACTATGGCAATTTAAAATGACGCTGACCACAGCTCAAATAAACCTTGTCGACGATCAAAATACTAAATATAGAGATGTTTTTATGTTAAATGCACATGTTTAGTATTAGTGGATTGAATACATCTCTTTGCTTAGGATATACTTCCTAAAGTGTTTCCATTCCTCTTTAAAGGTAAGATTTGGGATCAGAATCGAATTCTTATGTTTTGAAAAACCCATTTCTAACGTTTTAATGATATCCGATAGGTGAAATCCAGAGATAACTTTTGAGAAACTGCCCCCTGAAGACTTGAAGCCCCACCCCATAGCACCCAAATGTATACACTTTTCCTCACACCATGGCACAACTCTCATTCATACACCAGATAATGACATCACATAACTCTGTCATACACCATTTAATGACATCACATAACGCTGTCATACACCAGATAATGACATCCCATAACTCCGTCATACACCAGATAATGACATCACATAACTCTCATTCATACACCAGATAATGACATCACATTATCCACTTATCCTGTCAACTGAAAGGACGAACCACCCCATTTAACAACGGTAAAAGTCAAGTCAGGACTTATCCTGTCAACTGAAGGGACGAACCACCCCATAACCATGGTAAAAGTCAAGTCAGGACTTATCCTGTCAACTGAAAGGATGAACCACCCCATTTAACCACGGTAAAAGTCAAGTCAGGATTTATCCTGTCAACTGAAAGGACGAACCACCCCATTTAACCACGGTAAAAATGCCTGCAAACATGGACGAGTATAAAACAGACCAGCTATGAGCTCCGTAAGGGACAAAACGGCTCAGACATGAGATGTATGTGGAAGAGATTATAAAGGGAAAACCACACCGATGCCTCACCTCCCCAACCAGCTGGTCTGCACATGCTCTGAGGACGCTATAAAGGTGTTTGTCTGGACACCATTGTTCCTGTACCCAAGCAAGCAAAGGTAACTGAACTAAAAACGACTCACTTCTGTCATCGAGTGGCTCCCAAGTGGCGGCAGCGAGAGCTGTCACTACATACCCTGGTTCGATTCCAGGCTGTATCACAGTGGTCTGAGACAATGCATCTCTACAGTAACTGGTTCCATTCCAGGCTTTATCACAGCGGTCGGAGACACTGCGTCTCTACAGTACCTAGTTCCATTCCAGGCAGTATCACAGCGGTCTGAGACACTGCATCTCTACAGACACCCTGGTTCAATTCCAGGCTGTATCACAGTGGTCTAAGACACTGCATCTCTACAGTACCTGGTTCCATTCCAGGTTGTATCACAGTGGTCTAAGACACTGTATCTCAGTGCTTGAGGCGTCACTACAGACACCCTGGTTCGATTCCAGACTGTATCACAACCGGCCATGATTGGGAGTCCCATTGGGCGTCGCACAATTGGCCCAGCGTCATCCGGGTTTGGCAGGTGTAGGCCGTCATTGTTCTTAACTGACTCGCCTAGTTAAATAAAAGGTTAAATACCAAAAAAATAACAAAATACACATTCACTCATCAAGTCTCCTCTTTTATTTATTTAGTCACATTGGGCTCAGGGATGGAACAACTGTTGAAGTGCCTACATAATTACACATATTATTCATCAATAGTGGGAATATGAATTAAGATATGCAACATCATTTTGTATATATAGTGTATGCAAGATTACCCCTTAAAATGAGTTGATTCAGCTATTTCATCTAGTTAGCACTGACTCACAAAACTACCTCAAACTTCCCCCATACTGGACACAGACACATAAAAATGGAATCCAGTAGTTCATCTGACTCTGGTAAGGTAGATAAAGGGCCTCATTGTCAAAATCATAAAGTATCCCTTTAATGACTTGTATACGCCCACAACATTCTGTAGTTGGGATACGCACACCATTCCAACACAGAAAAGCTACCTTTTAACATACTTAATTACCATTTTTTGGAAAACGATTTCACTCATATTGTAATTAATTATACGTCATAGAAATCTGGGAAAGCCATACACTTACTCACTCCATATTGAAGTTATATTTTAAAATTAAAATAAATCATACAAATGTATTTTTGAGTCCACTTTCTATAATTAGATTTCATGTAGCATAAACAAAAACACATTCTCAGTCAAAAATATGAGACAATTGTGGGAGGACAATGTGTGTTTTCTGATGAATTTTAAGTCCATGTGAGGTACTATATCTCTTTCCACACTGGGAGCATTGGTAAGGCTTCTCCCCTGTGTGTGTTACCTCATGGACTTTCAGGTCCCCTAACTGCATAAATATCTTTCCACATCGGAGGCACTGATAACTTTTCTCTACGATGTGGATTCTTTCATGCTCTTTAAGTTGTTGAAACCACGTAAATGTAATTCCACAGTGGGAGCAGTGGAAAGGCTTCTCCATTGTGTGTCTTTGCTCATGTTCTTTCAGGTTCCATAAATTCCTAAAACTCTTTTCACAATGAGAACAGTGGAAAGGTTTTTCCACAGAGTGTGTCCCCTCATGTCTTTTCAAGGACCCCGATGAGAAAAAATTCCTTTTACACTGTGAGCAGTGGTAAGGCTTCTCTCCTGTGTGTGTCCTCTCATGTGATTTCAGGTCCCCCCGTTGGGTAAAACTTCTTTCACACTGGGAGCAGTGGTAAGGCTTAGAGTGTATTTTTTCATGTTTTTTCATATATTCTGATGAATTAAAATTCTTTCCACACTGAATGCATTGGTAGGGTCTCTCCTTTGTGTGTGTCCTCTCATGTCGTTTCAGGTTCCCAAACAAGCTAAAACTCTTTCCACACTGAGAGCAGTGTCGTCGTCGTTCTGGTTTGGACGTCTCTGGGTCTGGTTCCCCTGAAGCACTCTTCAAGCTGTCACAGTGAGAGTGTGTGTCTGGTCTCTCCCCTGCTGAAGACAAACAGAGAGTTTAGTTAAACAGAGAGACCTGAATGAAACCTCCCCATAATAACACTGTCTTCCTATGAGGTTTAATGTAGACTAGAGCTTGCCATCACAGAGTGACTGTAGTGCTTTGTAGACCAATAAAAACACTATTAAACTTAGTGTTGTTATGCATATATTATACCTAATGGATAAATATACTAGTCAGTATAGGATACATGTATTAGACCTAATGGATAAATGGACTAGTCAGTATAGGATACATGTATTAGACCTAATGGATAAATAGACTAGTCAGTATAGGATACATATTAATGACAATTTTAAAAGCGTCTATGAAAATCTATATAAATCTGAATTAAACAACCGTTGGACTGATCCTATACCCCTGAAGCAACTATCAGCAGACAAAAAATTATCACCCCCCCCCCAAAAAAAAATATTAGACACTTTTAAAACATTCACGTGGAGAAAAGCACCAGGTATGAACTGCTTTGCCATAGAATTGTATTTAACATTCTAACATTCTACATTCTAACATTCTAACATTCTAACTCTATTTACTCAGATTAACACACATGCATCTTAATTCAACGCAACTAACATATAAACGCAACATGTAGTGTTGGTTCCATGTTTCATGAGCTAAAAATAAAAAGAGCCCAGAAATGTTCCATACGCACAAAAAGCTTATTTCTCTCAAATGTCGCGCACAAATTTGTTTACATCCCTGTTAGTGAGCATTTCTACTTTGCCAAAATAATCCATCCACCTCACAGGTGTGATGGGGACAATAAAAAGCTACTCTAAAATGTGCAGTTTTGTCACAACACAATACCACAAATGTCTGAAGTTTTGAGGGGGAGTGGAATTGGCATGCTTACTGCAGGAATATCCACCAGAGCTGTTACCAGAGAATTGAGTGTTAATTTCTCTACCATAAGCCACCTCCAACATAGTTGTAGAGAACTTGGCAGTACGTCCAACAGGCCTCACAACCACAGACCACGTGTTTGACGTCATTTGGGCGAGTGGTTTGCTGATGTCAACGTTGTGAACCGAGTGCCCCATGGTGGCGTTGGGGTTATGGTATGGGCAGGCATAAGCTACGGACAACCAACAAAAACTGAATTTTATCGATGGCAATTTGAATGCATGAAAATGCACAGCTCAATGTCGCAAGGATCTATACACAATTCCTGGAAGCTGAAAATGTCCCAGTTCTTCCATGGCCTGCATACTCACCCAGAACATCACCCAGTTTTACTTCACATTATTGTGCTGCTATTTTTATTGACTTGGCCAAAGCTTTTGATACGGTAGACCATTCCCTTCTTGTGGGCCGGCAAAGGAGCATTGGTATCTCTGCTAACTACCTCTCTCAAATAGTGCAGTGTATAAAGTCAGAAAATCTGCTGTCTCAGCCACTGCCTGTCACCAAGGAAGTACCCCAAGGCTCAATCCTAGGCCTCATGCTCTTCTCAATTTACATCAACAACATAGCTCAGGCAGTTGGAAGCTCTCTCATCCATTTATATGCAGATGATACAGTCTTATACTCAGCTGGCCCCTCCCCGGATTTTGTGTTAAACGCTCTACAACAAAGCTTTCTTAGTGTCCAACAAGCTTTCTCTACCCTTAACCTTGTTCTGAACACCTCCAAAACAAAGGTCATGTGGTTTGGTAAGAAGAATGCCCCTCTTCCCACAGGTGTTATTACTACCTCTGAGGGTTTAGAGCTTGAGGTAGTCACCTCAGACAAGTACTTGGGAGTATGGCTAGACGGCCCACTGTCCTTCTCTCAGCACATATCAAAGCTGCAGGCTAAAGATAAATCTAGACTTGGTTTGCTAGATTACGGAGCCATAATTTATAGGTCGTCAGGAAGGGTGCTCTCAAGCGGCTAGATTTCTTTACCATTCGGCCATCAGATTTGCCACCAATGCTCCTTATAGGACACATCACTGGACTCTATACGCCTCTGTAAACTGGTCATCTCTGTATACCCGTCAAAAGACCCACTGGTTGATGCTTATTTATAAAACCCTCTTAGGCCTCCCTCCCCCCTATCTGAGATATCTACTGCAGCCCTCATTCTCCACATACAACACCCGTTCTGCCAGTCACATTCTGGTAAAGGTCCCCAAAGCATACACATCCCTGGGACGCTCCTCTTTTCAGTTCGCTGCAGCTAGCGACTGGAACGAGCTGCAACAAACACTCAAACTGGACAGTTTTATCTCAATCTCTTCATTCAAAGACTCAATCATGGACACTCTTACTGACAGTTGTGGCTGCTTTGTGTGATGTATTGTTGTCTCTACCTCCTTGACCTTTGTGCTGTTGACTGTGCTCAATAATGTTTGTACCATGTTTTGTGCTGCTACCATGTTGTATTGCCATGTGTTGCTGCCTTGCTATGTTGTTGTTTTAGGTCTCTCTTTATGTAGTGTTGTCTCTCTTGTTGTGATGTGTGTTTTGTCCTATTTATATTGTATTTATTTTAATCCCAGCCCCCGTCCCCGCAGGAGGCATTTTGCCTTTTGGTAGGCCGTCATTGTCAATAAGAATTTGTTCTTAACCTGTTATGCAAGGGGGCAGGATTTTCACGTCCGGATGAAAAGCGTGCCCAGAATAAACTGCCTGCTACTCAGGCCCAGAAGCTAGGATATGCATATTATTAGTAGATTTGGATGGAAAACACTCTGAAGTTTCTAAAACTGTTTGAATGATGTCTGTGAGTATAACAGAACTCATATGGCAGGTGAAAACCTGAGAAAATCCAACCAGGAAGTGGGAAATCTGAGGTTTGTAGTTTTTCAAGTGATTGCCTATCCAATATACAGTGTAAATGGGGTCAGATTGCACTTCCTGAGGCTTCCACTAGATGTCAACAGTCTTTAGAAAGTTGTTTCAGGCTTCTATTGTGAAAGGGGAGAGAATAAGACCACTCACAGTAAGTGCCTCAGCTGAAAGCTATGAGTTGTTTATCGCACGCAGCCGTGAGCACGAGCTCCGTTCCCTTTCCTTTCTAATGACAAAGGAATTGTCCAGTTGGAATATTATTGAAGATTTATGATAAAAACATCCAAAATATTGATTATATACATCGTCTGACATGTTTCTATGAACTGTAATTTTTTTACTTTTCGTCTGGACTTAGTGCCCACGCTTTGTGCATTTGGATTAGTGAACTAAACGCGCAAACAAAAAGGAAGAATTTAGACATAAAGATGAACTATATTGAACAAAACGAACATTTATTGTGGAACTGGGTTCCCTGGGAGTGCATTCCGATGAAGATCATCAAAGGTAAGTGAATATTTATAACGCTATTTCTGACTTTTGTTGACTCCACAATTTGGCGGGTATCTGTATGGTTTGTTTTGGTGGCTGAGTGCTGTACTCAGATTATCGCATGGTGTGCTTTCGCCGTAAAGCTTTTTTGATCTAATCCTATGTATAACACTTGTATCTTTCATCAAAGTTTATGATGAGTATTTCTATAAATTGATGTGGCTCTCTGCAAATTCACCGGATGTTTTGAAGGCAAAACATTACTGAACATAACGCGCCAATGGAAACTGAGATTTTGGGATATAAATATGAACTTTATCGAAGAAAACATACATGTATTGTGTAACATGAAGTCCTATGAGTGCCATCTGATGAAGATCAAAGGTTAGTGATTAATTTTCTCTATTTCTGCTTTTTGTGACTCCTCTCTTTGGCTGGAAAATGGCTGTGTTTTTTTGTGACTAGGCGCTGACCTAACATAATCGCATGGTATGCTTTCGCCGTAAAGCCTTTTTGAAATCGGACACTGTGGTTGGATTAACAAGAAGTTTATCTTTAAAATGGTGTATAATACTTGTATGTTTGAGGAATTTTAATTATGAGATTTCTGTTGTTTGAATTTGGCGCCCTGCAATTTCACTGGCTGTTGTCAAATCGATCCCGTTAACGGGATTTGAGCCAAAAGAAGTTAACCTGTTATGGATAGGGGGCAGTATTTTCACGGCCGGATAAAAAACGTACCCGATTTAATCTGATTATTACTCCTGCCCAGAAACTAGAATATGCATATAATTATTAGCTTTGGATAGAAAACACTCAAGTTTCTAAAACTGTTTGAATGGTGTCTGTGAGTATAACAGAACTCATATGGCAGGCAAAAACCTGAGAAGATTCCTTACAGGAAGTGCCCTCTCTGACAAGATCTTGTTCTTCTTGTCTCTGTTTATTGAAGACTGAGGATCTTTGCTGTAACGTGACACTTCCTACGGCTCCCATAGGCTCTCAGAGCCCGGGAAAAAGCTGAATGATATCGAGGCATCCCCAGGCTGAAACACATTTGCGCTTTTGGCAAGTGGCCGATCAGCGGACAATGGGACTCATGCTCGTGCACGAGACGACACCATGTTTTTATTCTATCGTCTTTGAACGGATACAACGACTCCCGGTCGGAATATTATCGCTTTTTTACGAGAAAATTAGCATAAAAATTAGCATGTCAACCGCTGATTTTAAACAGCGGTTGACATGCTTCGAAGTACGGTAATGGAATATTTAGAATTTTTTTGTCACGAAATGCGTCGTGCTCGTAACCCTTCTTTACCATTCGGATAGTGTCTTGAACGCACGAACAAAACGCCGCTGTTTGGATATAACTATGGATTATTTGGGACCAAACCAACATTTGTTATTGAAGTAGAAGTCCTGGGAGTGCATTCTGACGAAGACAGCAAAGGTAATACAATTTTTCTTATAGTAAATCTGACTTTGGTCAAGGCTAAACTTGGTCGGTGTCTAAATGGCTAGCCGTGATGGCTGGGCTATCTACTGAGAATATTGCAAAATGTGCTTTCACCGAAAAGCTATTTTTAAATCGGACATATCGAGTGCATAGAGGAGTTCTGTATCTATAATTCTTAAAATAATTGTTATGTTTTTTGTGAACGTTTATCGTGAGTAATTTAGTAAATTCACCGGAAGTTTGCGGGGGGTATGCTAGTTCTGAACGTCACATGCTAATGTAAAAAAGCTGGTTTTTGATATAAATATGAACTTGATTGAACAAAACATGCATGCATTGTATAACATAATGTCCTAGGGTTGTCATCTGATGAAGATCATCAAAGGTTAGTGCTGCATTTAGCTGTGGTTTTGTTTTTTGTGACATTATATGCTAGCTTGAAAAATGGGTGTCTGATTATTTCTGGCTGGGTACTCTGCTGACATAATCTAATGTTTTGCTTTCGCTGTAAAGCCTTTTTGAAATCGGACAGTGTGGTTAGATTAACGAGAGTCTTGTCTTTAAAATGCTGTGAAATAGTCATATGTTTGAAAAATGGAAGTTTTCGGATTTTAGAGGAGTTTGTATTTCGCGCCACGCCCATCATTGGATATTGGAGAAGGTGTTCCGCTAGCGGAACGTCTAGATGTAAGAGGTTAACAAGCGCATTCGCGAAAAAAGCACTGTCGTTGCACCAATGTGTACCTAACCATAAACATCAACGCCTTTCTTAAAATCAATACACAAGTATATATTTTTAAACCTGCATATTTAGTTAATATTGCCTGCTAACATGAATTTCTTTTAACTAGGGAAATTGTGTCACTTCTCTTGCGTTCTGTGCAACAGAGAGTCAGGGTATATGCAGCAGTTTGGGCAGCCTGGCTCGTTGCGAACTGTGTGAAGACTATTTCTTCCTAACAAAGACAGCCAACTTCACCAAACGGGGATGATTTAACAAAAGTGCATTTGCCAAAAAAGCACAATCGTTGCACGAATGTACCTAACCATAAACATCAATGCCTTTCTTAAAATCAATACACAGAAGTATATATTTTTAAACCTGCATATTTAGTTTAAAAAAATTCATGTTAGCAGGCAATATTAAATTAGGGAAATTGTGTCACTTCTCTTGTATTCATTGCACGCAGAGTCAGGGCAAATGCAACAGTTTGGGCCGCCTGGCTCGTTGCGAACTAATTTTCCAGAATTTTACGTGATTATGACATAACATTGAAGGTTGTGCAATGTAACAGGAATATTTAGACTTAGGGATGCCAACCGTTAGATAAAATACGGAACGGTTCCGTATTTCACTGAAAGAAAGAATAAACGTTTTGTTTTCGAAATGATAGTTTCCGGATTTGACCATATTAATGACCTAAGGCTCGTATTTCTGTGTGTTATTATATTATAATGAAGTCTATGATTTGATAGAGCAGTCTGACTGAGTGGTGGTAGGCAGCAGCAGGCTCGTAAGCATTCATTCAAACAGCACTTTACTGCGTTTGCCAGCAGCTCTTCGCAATGCTTCAAGCATTGCGCTGTTTATGACTTCAAGCAAATCAACTCCCGAGATTAGGCTGGCTATACTAAAGTACCTATTTGAACATCCAATAGTCAAAGGTATATGAAATACAAATCGTATAGAGAGAAATAGTCCTATAATTCCTATAATAACTACAACCTAAAACTTCTTACCTGGGAATATTGAAGACTCGTGTTAAAAGGAACCACCAGCTTTCATATGTTCTCATGTTCTGAGCAAGGAACTTAAACGGTAGCTTTTTTACATGGCACATATTGCACTTTTACTTTCTTCTCCTAAACTGTTTTTGCATTATTTAAACCAAATTGAACATGTTTCATTATTTATTTGAGACTAAATAGATTTTATTGATGTATTATATTAAGTTAAAATAAAAGTGTTCATTGTTCATTCAGTATTGTTGTAATTGTCATTATTACAAATATATATATATAAAAATCATCCGATTAATCGGTATGGGCTTTTTTTGGTCCTCCAACAATCGGTATCGGCGTTGAAAAATCCTAATCGGTCGACCTCTAACTAACACACCTGATTGAAGTAGTTTCACCATGGTGTTGTGACCCAGTATCTCTCCTGAAGGATGGTTGACCACCCTGCAACATTACAATTACAACCAAATACTTTTGATGTCTTATAAAATAATTCCCTCACTCAATGAACCAGGGATCAAATGGCTAAGGTGGGACATAAATGTCTGTGTTTACACAGATATTGATCTATTTGTAGGTTAAAACAGGGGCATGCTTACTGCTGGGGAGATCTTGACAGCATTTGAGTTACTTGTCATTTTTACTTAAGTAAAAATATGTTAAAGTAGTACTTTAAGTCATTTTTTGGGAGGAACTGTACTTTACAATTTATATATTTTTTTACAACTTTTACTTTAATGCATTGCTAAAGAAAATAGAGTACTTTTTATGACACCCAAAAGTACTCGTGACATTTTGAATGCTTAGAAAGACGTGAAAACACACTTTTCAAGAGAACAGCCCTGGTCATCTCTATGGCCTCTGATCTGGCGGACTCACTAAACACAAGCGCATCATTTGTAAATGATGTCTGAGTGTAGGAGTGTGCCCCTGGCTATCCGTAAATAAAAAATTAAAAACACAAATCTTCCAATCTGGTTAGCTTAATATAAATCAAATCAAATTGTATTAGTCACAAGCGCCGAATAAAACAGGTGTAGACCTTACAGTGAAATGCTTACTTACAAGTCCCTAACCAACAATGCAATTTCAAAATTACAAATAAGAATAAGAAATAAAAGTAACAAGTAGTTAAAGAGCAGCAGTAAAATAACAATAGTGAGACTTTATACAGGGGGTACCGGTACAGAGTCAATGTGGAGGCTATATACAGGGGGTACCGGTACAGAGTCAATGTGGAGGCTGTATACAGGGGGTACCGGTACAGAGTCAATGTGGAGGCTATATACAGGGGGTACCAGTACAGAGTCAATGTGGAGGCTATATACAGGGGGTACCAGTACAGAGTCAATGTGGAGGCTATATACAGGGGGTACCGGTACAGAGTCAATGTGGAGATTATATACAGGGGGTACCAGTACAGAGTCAATGTGGAGACTATATACAGGGGGGCACCGGTACAGAGTCAATGTGGAAACTATATACAGGGGGCACCGGTACAGAGTCAATGTAGAGGCTATATACAGGGGGTACTGGTACAGAGTCAATGTGGAGACTATATACAGGGGGTACCGGTACAGAGTCAATGTGGAGACTATATACAGGGGGTACCGGTACAGAGTTAATTTGGAGGCTATATACAGGGGGTACTGGCACAGAGTCAATGTGTAGGCTATATACAGGGGGTACCAGTACAGAGTCAATGTGTAGGCTATATACAGGAGGTACTGGTACAGAGTCAATGTGGAGACTATATACAGGGGGTACTGGTACAGAGTCAATGTGTGGGGCCACCGGTTAGTTGATGTAATATGTACATGTAGGTAGATTTAATATAAGGAATTTTAAATGATTTATACTTTTACCTTTGATGCTTAAGTATATTTAAAACCAAATACTTTTTGGTTTATTTCACTAGTATTTTTCATTTGAGTCATTTTCATTAAGGGAACTTTTACACAGGTATGACAATTAGGTGCTTTTTTCCTACCCCTGGTTGTCAATTAGGCTTTTCTAGGAATATTTTGGTAACTTGTCAGAATTACATGGCCTGTATTGAATAGAGAAGAAGTCAACGTTGAGTTGTTGAGAGACGGTTTTCCAACCGGAGTCGGCAGCCTTTGGTTTCAACAACTGTGCACCTGTATCGACTGCTACGTGTCGGCCAATATGCGGTTAAACACGAGTGCAGGTGGTAAAATTATTTTAGGACTGTGGGGACAAGCAGTTGACATTAATACATGTCAATGTATTGTAAGTAAGCATTGTTGGTTAGGGGCTTGTAAGTAAGCATTTCACTAAGGTCTACACGTGTTGTATTTGATGCTAATAGCTAAATAGTTAATAGCTAAATAGTTAACTAGATGATTTGAATTGGCTATCTAGTTCCTCTGTTGTCTGACTATTTAAAAAAAAAACTTGTGCCAGGCAAGCGGACAAAGCGTTAATATCGAAGGCCTGCCAATTAAAAAAAAAAAATATATATATATATATTTAACTAAGCTAGTCAGTCAATAACAAATTCTTATTTTCAATGACGGCCTAGGAACAGTGGGTTAACTGCCTTGTTCAGGGGCAGAACGACAGATTTGTATCTTGTCAGCTCGGGGATTAGATCTAGCAACCTTTCGATTACTGGCCCAACACTCTAACCACTAGGCTACCTGCTGCCCCAAAAGCCTTCCGCATGCTTCGGTTCGGCTGGCGAACCTAACGAGTGTGCTCACATAGGCTACTCCAATTAATAGTACTTAAAACTGCAATAGTACTGTTTGTCCATCTTGAGACGCCGTAGGCAGTATAACGTTTCTTCAAAATGGTCAGAATTAATATAAGATATACTGTTTATACAAAAGTATGTGGACACCACTTCAAATTAGTGAATTTGGCTATTTCTGTGAGTCTCTCTGGATAAGAGCGTCTGCTAAATGACTCAATACTGTAAGTCTCTCTGGTTAAGAGTGTCTGCTAAATGACTCAAAAGTAAATAGGCCTACCCCTGGGGTACGACAGTTGAACTAAGCTCATTGGGCTTTTATAATTCTCCTAGAATCAATGGCCTGGGCTACTGGCCACAGAATTTAGTTAAACAAAACACGCATGTATTAATGGCCATCTTCTCCTTTAACAAATCCTACAGTACTGAACAACATATTCAAGTGTATAACTTCAGTAGAATGCCCCTTTAAAACCACACATTAGTTTAACAACAACATAGTTTGTGTCCCGTTTTTAAGACAATACTCACTGGTGTTAATCGGATCTTCAGTCTCTTCCTCCTCTCCATCTTCCTCCTCCTCTGTCACTCCCAAAACATCTTCCTCCCCCTCTTTTATTGAGAGAGCCTCCTCTTCCTCTTTTTTCACTAAATCCTCTTCCTCTTTCAATGTTATGGCCTCTTCCTCCTTTATCATTCTGAAAGCTTCTACCTCCTCTTCCACTGTGACAGCCTCTATCCCCTCTTCCTCTTTCATTACAAAAGTGTATTTCTCTTCTTTCACTGTAACATCCTCCTCTTCCTCCTGTTTTATTCTGAAAGCTTCTTCCTCTTCTTTCACTGTAATATTCTCCTCTTCTTCTTTCACGACAATGTTCAGCCCCAGAACCTCTTTCTCCGACCAGCAGACCTCTTCTTTAGCAGGAGGAGAGTAGCTTAGTGAACTCATGGTCGGGATGTTAGCTAGCTAGTTAGCTAGCATTAGCAACTAGCCTAGTGCTAAAATCAGTATGAATTTAACAAATGTGCTATTTAAGTTAACAAGCAAATTGCATGTAAGTTAAGTAATGTATACGTAAAGAGAATTGTGTTTAAAACACTGAGATTCATATAAACACAAATGGTCGAAAGAGCTTCAATGTTTAGGTTTTATGTTTGCTTGCAAGCTAGCGAGGTGGTTGAATCAGTAGCCGTGTTGTTGTTGAAGAAGCATCACGTCCCGTCCACTAGGATACACGTCACCAAGAAGCATCACCTGAAAGACACGTCGCCATCTGCTGACTGGAGTGGCTAACGCAGTTTAATGAAATGAACAATTCTGGCGAACGTCACAAAAAAATAATTGGAAAATAACCAGATATGTTTTCTCTTACTTCTAAGTACCTCTACACAGATGTAGAAGCTGAATATGAATATGTACATAATTAATAAATCCTTTTATGAAAAGATAATGTGTTAAACAATTATCTGTTGTTGTTGTTTGTTATGTTTTCACCTCCAGAGTTTTAATCTCGATGAGAGCATTTTATTACTTTACAGGGGCAATCTGCAGTTCAAACAATAACAAGCCGCTACCCCGCCACTGTTTTGGTAAAAAAAAAGAGTTTATAGTTTTAACTAAGCTGTGAGAATATACAGTGTTTGATTGTTTACAAACAACGAGGTATAAACAGGCTTTTATGTTTTGATGGGGTACGGCAGTTGAACTAAGCCCATGAGGCATGTATAAGTTATGGTTGGGTTCTGATGGGGTACAACAGTTGAACTAAGCCCATGAGGCATGTATAAGTTATAGTTGGGTTCTGATGGGGTACAACAGTTGAACTAAGCCCATGAGGCATGTATAAGTTATAGTTGGGTTCTGATGGGGTACAACAGTTGAACTAAGCCCATGAGGCATGTATAAGTTATAGTTAGGTTCTGATGGGGTACAACAGTTGAACTAAGCCCATGAGGCATGTATAAGTTATAGTTGGGTTCTGATGGGGTACGACAGTTGAACTAAGCCCATGAGGCATGTATAAGTTATGGTTGGGTTCTGATGGGGTACGACAGTTGAACTAAGCCCATGAGGCATGTATAAGTTATGGTTGGGTTCTGATGGGGTACAACAGTTGAACTAAGCCCATGAGGCATGTATAAGTTATAGTTGGGTTCTGATGGGGTACAACAGTTGAACTAAGCCCATGAGGCATGTATAAGTTATAGTTGGGTTCTGATGGGGTACAACAGTTGAACTAAGCCCATGAGGCATGTATAAGTTATAGTTGGGTTCTGATGGGGTACGACAGTTGAACTAAGCCCATGAGGCACGTATAAGTTATAGTTGGGTTCTGATGGGGTACGACAGTTGAACTAAGCCCATGAGGCACGTATAAGTTATAGTTGGGTTCTGATGGGGTACGACAGTTGAACTAAGCCCATGAGGCACGTATAAGTTATAGTTAGGTTCTGATGGGGTACAACAGTTGAACTAAGCCCATGAGGCACGTATAAGTTATAGTTAGGTTCTGATGGGGTACAACAGTTGAACTAAGCCCATGAGGCATGTATAAGTTATAGTTAGGTTCTGATGGGGTACAACAGTTGAACTAAGCCCATGAGGCATGTATAAGTTATAGTTGGGTTCTGATGGGGTACAACAGTTGAACTAAGCCCATGAGGCATGTATACGTTATAGTTGGGTTCTGATGGGGTACAACAGTTGAACTAAGCCCATGAGGCATGTATAAGTTATAGTTAGGTTCTGATGGGGTACAACAGTTGAACTAAGCCCATGAGGCACGTATAAGTTATAGTTGGGTTCTGATGGGGTACGACAGTTGAACTAAGCCCATGAGGCATGTATAAGTTATAGTTGGGTTCTGATGGGGTACAACAGTTGAACTAAGCCCATGAGGCATGTATAAGTTATAGTTGGGTTCTGATGGGGTACGACAGTTGAACTAAGCCCATGAGGCATGTATAAGTTATAGTTAGGTTCTGATGGGGTACAACAGTTGAACTAAGCCCATGAGGCATGTATAAGTTATATTTGGGTTCTGATGGGGTACAACAGTTGAACTAAGCCCATGAGGCATGTATAAGTTATATTCTCCAATAATCCATGAGTGTATATCATTATTTTTAAAGTTTGAAATTGGATGTAGCAATCCCAGATTGCCCCTTTAAAGCCACACTCTGTAAAATATAAACATACTATTTCCTCAAAATCACACTCTGTAAAATACAAATAATTTGAGTGATCCATCAACACAAATATAAACAATTGAGAAAATAGCAGATTGCGCTTGATTATCTGTAGTGCTCAAGGAATGACATAAGCAAACACACACACACACACCCACACAGGCAGAGTTTGAAAATGCTGATTTAGTCACAGAGTGGATACATCAAAACTGATATATTCCATATTCAGTTCATGTTGAAAAAAAAACATACATGTATTTTTGAGTCCACTTTATACAATTTGATGTCATGTGGCATAAACAGAAAGCGCAATTTCTCAGTTCAAAATATGAGACAAGTGTACAAGCAGTATGTATTTGATGTGATATATTCCTTTACACGCTGGGAGCAGTATGTGTGTTCTCTCATGAACTTTAAGTAGCCTATATTTGAAGTATTCTTCTGGGAAAAGACTGGGCGAGATCGGTTTTGGATGGCCCGGTACCCCAATGTGTGCATAGAGACAGTGAAAAATATAATATGGAAGGGTCAATGCAGATACCCCAATGTGTGCCAACTAGACTTTCGTCTGAATCATTTTTTATTAAATATTTGTATCAAGTTGTCATGTATTCATTATCTTTAACTGGTTAAATGTTTGTAGTTTGCATGTTTCAGTAATGATTAACGTGGTTAAATAGTTGTAAATCTATGCTTGATTTAGCTTTTGGTATATTTGGCATTTGTATAAATATTCTGTATTTCCACTGAAGAAAGCAATAAATAATCAAAAAACTAGTGTAAATAAATGGACACTCGCTGTGTATAAAATGGAAATTGCTCTCTAAATAAGTGGTGAGAAATTCTCAGTCTGAGGACATTTGGATATGGGGTTTACAGCCCTATAGAAGTTCCATCACCTTAATAATAGTTTATTTACAACCTCTGGGGTATAACATGCTGGGCAAAGTGGTATAGGAGAGTCTGACTTACAACCCCTAACTTGAGTTCAGTATTCGCCAATGAAAACCAAGAGGGGCCCAGCTTCGTCCTTCATGGCTTTAAAAGGCCTTGATTCTAGGCCGTAGTAAATATTCCATCCATCTCATTAGATGGGAACAGGAAAGGCCTTGATTGTAGGCCGTAGTAAATATTCCATCCATCTCATTAGATGGGAACAGGATGGTCAACAGTGATTCATATTACTGGTTTGCATCTTTAAAAAGGATAGTTGTGTTTGATCTGCATTACACTCTTACATTATTTGTCTACCCATGTGATGTAGATCAATGTCAGGTTATTAGATATAAGTTTCAGTAACAACAGAACACCATGGTTGTAACAACACATTGTAAATGTGTAGAATGTGTTTTGTTTTGGGTCCACACTGGTAAGTTAACTTATGTAAATTAGACAGTCGCAGAGGATTTCCTTCTGAATTACTGGTCAGGGCATTGCACTTTCCATTCAGCTTCAGGCAACTTGGATGTAAGGTTTGATCACACCTGTAGTGACTACTTCTATCCGTCACAACCCATTGTTGCTTATCCATTGATCACTAGATACATCAATGTAATTACACCCAACACAATGTTGAAAAACAGAATGCTTCCCACCACTAGATCACATAACTAGAGGTGAGCTGGATGTGATCCTAACGCTGCCACCAATGTAGCGGAAGAAAGTGAAAGCTGCAACAGGGACTCTAACCAGGGCTCATACGTGGCAAAGTGAGCGCCAATGGCCGTTGCCATGAAAGCCTAGTATTCCTCTGGGCAGAGGCAGTAGGCCTACAATGCTGTCATATGCCTTGTTACAATAGCCTAAGAATATAACATAATTCACACAACAGTAATAATCATCATGAAACAACCTAGGAAAAGCCATGAGTGTAAACCAACATAATTCAGGATTTTACATGTTTAACTGCGTTGATATGGCTTCATTGATCATCGTCCAGACTCGTTATAGATTTGGTTTAATTGATCATAGTCCAGACTCGTTATAGACATGTATTAATTTATCATAGTCCAGACTCATTATAGACATGGTTTAATTGATCATAGCCCAGACTCGTTATAGATATGTATTAATTGATCATAGTCCAGACTCATTATAGACATGGTTTAATTGATCATAGTCCAGACTCGTTATAGACATGGTTTAATTGATCATAGTCCAGACTCATTATAGACATGGTTTAATTGATCATAGTCCAGACTCATTATTGACATGGTTTAATTGATCATAGTCCAAACTCGTTATAGATATGGTTTAATTGATCATAGTCCAGACTCATTATAGACATGGTTTAATTGATCATAGTCCAGACTCATTATAGACATGGTTTAATTGATCATAGTCCAGACTCATTATAGACATGGTTTAATTGATCATAGTCCAGACTCATTTTTAGTTCTAAATACCATGCAGTTGCACCAGGAGAATTAAAAAAAACATATTTATTTTGCAGGTCTTCTATTTCTCCACATTTATTGATAAATTAATATACCATCATGAAAATGTATCTCTATTCCCCAACCAAACACTTTCATCAATACCATACAAAAAACTGACAAAAACAGTTTTTTACTCCAATCTGGCAACCCTCATGAAATCTGACAGCACCAGAATCCCAAAGTATTAAGCGAAAACAAGCATAGAGAACAGCATTGGCTTTAATAAAAAACAAAAAACAGAAGGCTACTATTAAATTATAAGTATTTCAGTGACAACCTGGTTGATTAACAATATTGGATTGTTAACACGTTTGTTTTTTTATATAAATAAATGTGGGACAAAAAAAAGGCAGTGTAGAACCCCATTACCCAAAATGCATTGCTCCAATAACTTTCAAATGTTTGTTCCGAAGTTTGCCCCACCCCCCCATGTATTTTTCTATAAATTAAGTCTCACAAAAACCTATGTATTTTCCTACGAATTGAGTTGCAAATTTTTTTTGGTATTTTCACACGAATTAAGCCACATAAAAAACGCACAAAACCTACGGAAATTCTTTTTTGTACATATTTGCACGAATTGATTGTGAGATTGTGTTGGTTCAGGAGCCTGTTGTTGTCAGACTTGATGCTCCTGTACCGCTTGCTGTGCAGAAGCAGAGAGAACAGTCTATGGCTTTTGGTTGGCTGGAGTCTTTAGAACATTGCCTATAGAATGTCTACACCCGCCTTGGATTTCTTCACATATTATTGTGTTACAAAGTGGGATTAAAATGGATTGAATTGTCATTTTTTGGCAACTATCTAGATAAAATACTCTGTAAAGTCGGTGGAATTATTATTATTTTGTAAAAATATGAATGAAAAATGTAACATTAATATACCTTGATTAGATAAGTCAAGTAAAAGTGGAAGACACCCATTAAAATACTACTTGAGTAAAAGTCTAAAAGTATTTGGTTGTAAATATGCTTAATTAATCAAAAGTAAAAGTATAAATCATTTCAACTTCCTTCTATTAAGCAAATTGTGTGGACAAGAGGCTCCTTTCAGCCATCACCTCATGTTTCAGCCACCACATCATGCTTCAGCATGATAATGCACAGCCCCTTGCTGCAAAGATCTGTACACAATTCCTTGAAGCCGAAAATGTCCCAGTTATTCCATGGCCTGCATACTCACCAGTCATGTCACCCATTGAGCATGTTTGGAATGCTCTGGATCGACTTGTACGAGAGTGTGTTCCAGTTCCTGCCAATATCCAGCACTCCATGCGAAGGAATGTGTCGCACCCCATGAGGCAAATGGTGGTCACACCAGATACTGACTGGTTTTCTGATCCACACCCTACCCTTTTTTTTTAAGGCAGTTGTGACCAACAGATGCATATCTGTATCCTCAGTCATGTGAAATCCATAGATTAGGGCCTAAGGAATTCATTTCAAATGATTAATTTCCTTGTAGAAAAAAAGAGGAGGAAGGGAAGCACTCCTAAGGTAGACCATAGTAGATTTTGGTAGACAGAAGGTACTCTTTGGTGAAAGGGGTAAATTGGTCATGAAAAAGAGAGGAGGACCAAGGCACTCTTCATCTAATTAATTAAAATGACTTTATTTGTATGGCATGTTCAATAGAAACAAAGTTTTAAAAATCAGATGCGTTTCAGCTGCATGGCCTTTGTCAGGGAGTACAAAGAAATGTTAATACATTGTTCTCTTTTGAACAGCTTTTCCCAATCAGCTCTAATTTGAAGAGGGAGTGGTTACAAAATTGGTTGGACAACACCTAGTAAGAAATACTATACACATTAAAAAGTGAAATACTGTAGATATGTTATTATAAAATTAAACTCAAAGCTAGAAGCATCAGAAGTCCTAGAAAGGTAGTTCTAACCTTAAATATGACTGGGCAAAGCCATATTAGCGCTAACCTTAAATATGACTCGGCAAAGCCATATTAGCTCTAACCTTAAATATGACTGCAAAGCCATATTAGCTCTAACCTTAAATATGACTGGGCAAAGCCATATTAGCTCTAACCTTAAATATGACTGCAAAGCCATATTAGCTCTAACCTTAAATATGACTGCAAAGCCATATTAGTTCTAACCTTTAATATGGCTTTGCCCAGTCATATTTAAGGGTAGAACTACCTTTCTAGGAGCTCTGATGCTTCTAGCTTTGAGTTTAATTTTATAATAACATATCTACAGTATTTCGCTTTTTAATGTGTATAGTATTGCTTACTAGGTGTTGTCCAATCAATTTTGTAACCACTCCCTCTTCATGTGATGTAAAATATCAATGTCCACACTGGAAGTAGTGGTAAGGATTCTATCTTGTGTGCATTCTCTCATGTACTTTAAGATTCTGTGATGTGGTAAAACATTTTCCACACAGAGAGCATTGGTAGGGCTTCTCCCCTGTGTGTGTTCTTTCATGCACTTTTAAGTGCCCTGACAGGGTAAAACTCTTCCCACACTGGGAGCATTGGTAAGGCTTCTCCCCGGTGTGTGTTCTCTTATGTTCTTTCATGTGCCCTGACCGGGCAAAACGCTTTCCACACTGGGCGCATTGGTAGGGTTTCTCTTTTGTGTGCATTCTCATGTGTATTTTTAGGCCTCCTGATTGTGTAAAACTTGTTCTACACTGGGAGCAGTGGAAAGGCTTCTCCCCTGTGTGTTTATGTTTGTGTTCTTTCAATTGAACTAATGTGGTAAAGCTCTTTCCACACTGGGCGCATTTGTAAGGCTTCTCCCCTGTGTGTGTTCTTTCATGCACTTTTAGGTGACTTGACAGGGTAAAACGCTTCCCACACTGGGAACATTGGTAAGGATTCTCCCCTGTGTGCGTTCTCTTATGTTCTTTCAAGTGTCCTGACTGGGTAAAACTCTTTCCACACTGGGAGCATTTGTAGGGTTTCTCTCTTGTGTGTATTCTCGTATGGGTTCTCAAGTACCCTGACTGGGTAAAACTCTTCCCACAATGGGAGCATTGGTAAGGCTTTTCTCCTGTGTGTATTCGTTCATGTATTTTTAAGTTCCCTAACTGAGTAAAATGTTTTCCACAGTGGGAACAGTGGTGTGGTCTTGCTAAATGCTTCTCACCTGTGTGTGTTCTTTCATGCACTTTTAGGTGTCCTGACAGGGTAAACCGCTTCCCACATTGGGAGCATTGGTAAGGCTTCTCCCCTGTGTGTGTTCTCTTATGTTCTTTCAAGTGCCCTGACTGGGTAAAACTCTTTCCACATTGGGAGCATTGGTAGGGTTTCTCTCTTGTGTGTATTCTCATATGAGTTCTCAAGTACCCTGACTGGGTAAAACTCTTCCCGCAATGGGAGCATTGGTAAGGCTTTTCTCCTGTGTGTATTCGTTCATGTATTTTCAAGTTCCCTAACTGAGTTAAACTCTTTCCACACTGGGAGCAGCAGTGTCGTCTTGCTGGGTGGGATGTCTCTGGTTCCTCTGAAGGACTCTTCCCACTGTCAGAATGAAAGTCCGTTCTCTCTCCTGCCAAAGACAAACATATTATTTAACTCAAAAATTAGATTTACTGAAGAAATGTGTGCTTAAAGTATTTATGGTTGTGAAACAGTCCTGGTAGTGGTAGGATGGCAGTAGTCATGGTAGGGTGTTATGCGGGTAAACGAGAACATCTGCTGGCGTCGTGTTTGACTGCCGCGTATGCCTGGTACCTGTTTAGTTAACAGTGTTTACCTGTTAGCTTTGATTCATCTTCTTCTGTTTGTTTTTGTCTACTTTTCGGCCTGTTGTTTTTGTCAACTTTTAAGCCTAAGGGAGTTTTGTGACTTTTACAACCTTGGTTTAATAGTGCTAGCAAGCTTGCTAATTGGCTGTTTGCCAACGTCTGAGTCTGGACTGCGCTGCTTTGATCACTTCTACCTGTTTAGATTCTTCCTCTGATTGCTGGCCTCCTGGTTCCCAGACCCAGCTCTGGATTATTGCCTTGGGAATGTATTTATTTGGGATTTCCCTCGCCATACCTCTCTCTCTGGAATACCCATCGGATTACCCTCTGACTCTCCAGTGGCCCGGTGTACCTCCCGCCTCCCCCTGCTTATTTGCCGGCTAGCTCTACGGCCCCTCCCTTGAAGCGCTTCTCTTCCTGGATGTAGCTCTGGTAACCCAGCCCCTTGAAGCAAGGTAAGACAAAGCAACCCTATCATTTCATCAGTCCACTGCCTCAAATATTGTTCATACGAAGCGGAAGATGTTAAGCAATCTTTGCGAGAGGACAATTCCGCGCCGGGACAAACCCCCAAAATATATGTTGGGTATCTCAGATTGTTCTGGCAATTCTCACATAGAAACTTAATTGGGAGACCTATACATGCTTCCTTTAAGACCCTATGATCTGTGAACCGTTCATGATACGGACAACATCTCGGTGTCTTACGCTAGTTATAGCAGGGTTCCCCAACTGTCGGCCAGTGGACCAAATTTGGCCCACGGGTGTTTTTATTTGTCCCAACCAAGCTTTCAGAGAAAATAAATAAATAATAATAATAATAATAAATATAGATAGAATTGTTTTATTGTTGGACATAAGACAAAAAAAACACCAGAAAAATCAGCTCCAAGTGATTGTAATTTAAGAAATCTGTTCCTAAGTATTCACACGCATAATAGAGAGACACGACGTGATGTAAGCAAGGTTTGAAATTATTATGTTCTAGTCAAACATTAGATTTGTTTGGGCTTCTTGCAGTCAACAAATTCTTTGTAATTAAGTTCCGGCACCCTGACCTTCCCCTCAAGAAAAAAAATAAAAAATAAAATTGTCCTGCGGCTGAATCTAGTTGCCTTATAGTGAGCTTTGAAATATGAACATTCATTCATTTATTCAACATTAAAAAGATCTGAAAATTATGATTTAGCTTCTTTTTAGATTTTGTTTTTTTCAACTAAATATTTTTCAAGCAGGTCACATTTCCAGAGTGGGCACTCTCTGAAGATATCACCCATTTTACACATGGAAATGTACATTGTAGGTCATTAACCAATCACATCCCTCCTTGGTGATTTGCTGAATGTGCAATCGTCAACAGAGAGAGGTCCCTTTTCTTAATGCATTTTCACATTCACTGTGTTGGTGAAGCTCATAAAATGAAGCACAGCTTCAAAATGAACAAGAGAGCCCACTCCGGGCATGTGAAGTAGGCCTATTTGTGGAATACACTGTGACAAACAATATGCCTTCAAATGAACCAAATAAAAAAAAGAGGACTTTTGAGATAACATGAATATTTGAATGCTGAATAAATTAACATGACAATATGTATTTCGGAATCAAGACATACTCCATATGTTAGAGCACACTATAGGGAGTATAACGACACCTAGATGATGTCTGTATCATGTAGGGGTCAGAGGTCATGGGGTCTGACAGTATAATGACTAGATGTTGTCTGTATCATGTAGGGGTCAGAGGTCATGGGGTCTGACAGTATAATGACTAGATGATGTGTGTATCATGTAGGGGTCAGAGGTCATGGGGTCTGACAGTATAATGACTAGATGATGTCTGTATCATGTAGGGTTCAGAGGTCATGGGGTCTGACAGTATAATGACTAGATGATGTCTGTATCATGTAGGGTTCAGAGGTCATGGGGTCTGACAGTATAATGACTAGATGTTGTCTGTATCATGTAGGGGTCAGAGGTCATGGGGTCTGACAGTATAATGACTAGATGTTGTCTGTATCATGTAGGGTTCAGAGGTCATGGGGTCTGACAGTATAATGACTAGATGTTGTCTGTATCATGTAGGGGTCAGAGGTCATGGGGTCTGACAGTATAATGACTAGATGTTGTCTGTATCATGTAGGGGTCAGAGGTCATGGGGTCTGACAGGAGGCATGTAGAGGTCTAAAATGGCCACTTTCATCCTGATTTTCTCAACAACTGTTTGTGATACAAATGTAAAAAACATGTCATACATCCTTCCTCCCAATTACGTTTTTATCTGAGAATGACCAAAACAATCTGAGATGCCCCCAACATGTTGGGCTATCCTGGTGTGGAATCACTACTACACATGGCTTCTATCCTGGTGTGGAATCACTACTACACATGGCTTCTATCCTGGTGTGGAATCTCTACTAGACATGGCTTCTACCCTGGTGTGGAATCACTACTACACATGGCTTCTACCCTGGTGTAGAATCTCTACTACACATGGCTTCTATCCTGGTGTAGAATCTCTACTACACATGGCTTCTACCCTGGTGTGGAATCTCTACTACACATGGCTTCTATCCTGGTGTGGAATCACTACTACACATGGCTTCTATCCTGGTGTAGAATCTCTACTAGACATGGCTTCTATCCTGGTGTGGAATCACTACTACACATGGCTTCTATCCTGGTGTGGAATCACTACTACACATGGCTTCTATCCTGGTGTGGAATCACTACTACACATGGCTTCTACCCTGGTGTGGAATCTCTACTACACATGGCTTCTATCCTGGTGTGGAATCACTACTACACATGGCTTCTATCCTGGTGTGGAATCACTACTACACATGGCTTCTATCCTGGTGTGGAATCACTACTACACATGGCTTCTACCCTGGTGTGGAATCTCTACAATACATTTTTAACCCATGGCTTCTATCCTGGTGTGGAATCACTACTACACATGGCTTCTATCCTGGTGTAGAATCACTACTACACATGGCTTCTATCCTGGTGTAGAATCACTACTACACATGGCTTCTATCCTGGTGTGGAATCACTACTACACATGGCTTCTATCCTGGTGTGGAATCACTACTACACATGGCTTCTATCCTGGTGTAGAATCACTACTACACATGGCTTCTATCCTGGTGTGGAATCACTACTAGACATGGCTTCTAGCCTGGTGTGGAATCTCTACTACACATGGCTTCTACCCTGGTGTGGAATCTCTACTAGACATTATTAACCCATGGCTTCTACCCTGGTGTAGAATCACTACTACACATGGCTTCTATCCTGGTGTGGAATCACTACTACACATGGCTTCTATCCTGGTGTGGAATCACTACTATACATGGCTTCTATCCTGGTGTAGAATCACTACTACACATGGCTTCTATCCTGGTGTGGAATCATGTAGGATTCATTTTAAAGTTTATTACTTAAAAGTTAGCATGTCCAAAAAGGCACCCATTTCTTGGAACTACCCAAAAACCATGTCAAACACCATTTCCTCCCAATGAAGTTTATATGTGAGAATGGCCAGAACAATCTGCGATACCCAAATATATTTCTATGCTGTCCTGGCTGAAATTGCCTGAGACGGAGGGAACTTGATTTGATTGGTCCACAACTCACAGCTCAGATGTTTGATTCAGGATAAAGTGGAGTTAGCCTGCCCCCTGATTGGTCAGATAGCCTACAGTAACCTAGGAAATATGTAAAATGATCGATTTAGAAGCTTGCTTAGTTCAAATTGACAGACTAATTCATTCAACATGAAGAGTGAGGTGATTTTTTGGTAAGAAGTGCTTCCGTTGCCCTGCTGGAATAGGCTAACTCGCAGCTCATACACTTGAGTCAGGATAAAGTGGAGTTAGCCTGCCTCCTGATTGGCCCTTAACCTGCCTGGGAGAAGATTTGAGTTGAAGGATTTGTTGCCATAGAAACTTAGCTGGCTAAGAGGTAAGCCACCTTCAACGGTTATCCTTAGTTGAATTCAGAATTGACTCTGTCCTGGACTCTATGATGTTCCACTCCATCTACATATGTAGCAGACTCTGTCCAGGACTCTATATTTAATGTTAGAATGCATTTAATCCGTTACGTTTTTTTGGTGGTCCCCAGTATTTGTAACTTTAACAATCCCCACAGTACATAACAACATATGCAACTGTACAATTTCAGTACAATTCCCCTTAAAAAAACACACATATTCAACGTTTTTAGCCGTTTTTGAGACAGTACTCACTGGTGTTAATGAGATCTCCAGTCTCCTCTTCCTCCAACGAGACAGTCATCTCCTCCTCTTTCACTCTAAAAACGTCTTCCTCTACCTTCACTGTCATCGCCGCCTCCTCTTTCACTCCAAAAACCGCATCGTCTTGTTTCTCTTCCTCCTCTTCTTTCACGGTAACATCCTTCTCGTCTTTCACTCTAAACGCGTCTTCCTCTTCTTTCACTGTAACAGCCTCACCCTCTACTTCTTGTTTTACTGTGACATCCTCCTCTTCCTTCTCCTCTTTCACGAGAGTTTCTGTCTCCATCCATCCGACCTCCTCTTCTTTAGCAGGGAGGGAGTAGTTTAGGGAACTCATAGTCGGGGATGTTATCGAGCTAACGTTAGCTAGTTACCGTTAGCGACTAGCCTAGTGGTAATTTAACCATCCAGCTAGCTGACTGACAACAACGTAAATATGCTATTAAATGGGGTAACTGGTAGATACGACGAAAGTGAGTTGAAAACAAAATGGCTAATAATCACCGATAGTCTCTAAAGGGCTCCATGTTTCTGCTGTTTGTTAGCAAGCTACCGAGGTTGCTGAACAATGGTGGCTGACTAGCTGCTGTTGTGGTTGCCAGGTCTATTTCTATCTATAATAATGACCACTCAAAACCCGCCCAGAAGACCTGAAAACGACCCCCCCCCCCTCTAAAAAAACTTAACTTGTAACGATGCAAGAAGCAACATTCGGTTTTCCATTGAAACAATAATTATTGCGAGCTAAGGTGACTGAAATGAATTTAATGATGTCGCAAGAGAAATTATAATTCGCCCTCATTAAATTTGCCATATAATTTTCCATCAATGGATTTCGATTTAACTCGTTTGTCTGCTATGATTGTAAATAAATCCCGTATGGCATGTGCATAACTATATATAAATCCAACAGGAGAGTTTGAGGGATGAAAGTTGGACAGAGGATCTCAACCTCTGTGCAAGAAACACTTGGATGAATAAAAAAAAACGAATGTTAGGCAATTTTCTGGCAATTGTGACGTTATTATGTCCCAGATGTTAAGACTACAAACCGTTTGTCATTTCAACAGGCATAGATTTACTGACAAAACTCTGGGTTTATGATTGTAATTAAACTTTGCCATGGGTTGGTTAGCTAGATGCAGGTAGCCTATAGTCCTTGATAGGCCTACATCTAATTTCAGATAGCCTACAGTAACCTAGGCAATATGTAAAATGATCGATTTAGCAACTTAGTTCAAATAGACAGACTCATTTATTCAACGTGAAGAGTGAGGCGATTTCGAGGTAAGAAATGCTGGAATAGGCTACTGAGGATGGGGTCGTATTAATAATATGCATATGAACTGAATAGGCATATGCTTGTCAACAACAGCCAGTTTTTTGGTGGTTGACCTGTAGCCTAATCTGACTGACTTTTACCTTCAATCGAATGCATTCTAATAACAGCTGCTCAGCAATTGATAACTTCCAATGTCATTAACTAAACATGGCCATCAATAATTGTATAATAACATAATTCTACAACAACAATAAACTGAAGTTATAGGCAATTTTTTTATTCGTTTGCCAGCTCCAAGTACGCTACACAAGTGGCACAAATTGATTTGTAATGACTCCAGTGATATTTCAACATATTTATTGCATCAAATGATAGGCTACAGTAGCCTATATAGGCATAAGAAATGATAGGCTACAGTAACCTATATAGGCATAAGAAATGAATAGGCTACTTGATTGTCAACAGATGCATATGTAGGCTATCATTCTCCACATTTAATGTCAGTTTCATTGTGGTCTTTTTCCCCTAACAGAAGCACGCGAGGGAGTTCCATAATTTCCATTACAAAGTTCCACTGAGCATGCATAAAACCCTTCGCTTGCTTTGGTTTTCCATAACAAAAGTCGACATTAGAATGCAGTTTAAACCACCTACTAGCGAATTTATCTAAATGTGCTCTAGAGCGCCTAAAGTTGTTTTTCTGTGCTTTGTCGCCACTATTTCTTGATGCGAATCAGTTCTAGCGCAATAATGTTTAACGGAAAAGGGTTGGAAATAGGTCTCCATAATGACAACTGGTAAAAAGTTGTCACGACGTGAGCGTGCTGCTCTCTATTCTCACTCACGTGACTCAGCTCCAGAGTGGTGCAGCGATGCAGTGCTAGAGCCGTCACTGCAGCTCCGGGTTCGATCCCGGTCTGTATCACAACCGGCCGTGATCGGGAGTCCCATCGGGCGGCGCACACTTGGCCCAGCGTCATCCGGGTTAGGGGAGGATTTTCCCGGTGGGGTTTATAAGTAGGCCGTCATTGTAAATACGACTTAACTGACTTGCCTAGTTAAATAAACAGTAAAATAAAAAGCGCTCAGCCCCCCCCTTCTTGCCCGCCCCCTCCCAACACTCATTCACTCAGCAACAGACTGCCTGAGTCAGCAGCAGCAGGTCACAGTGAAGTATATAAAGTATATATCTTTAAGAAAAATGCCATGGCGGCCGCTGTGCAAATTAGAAGTGGCCCAAAACCTGCAATCCGCGACCAATACATTTTCACCCACCACATCGTTTTCAATGTAGCACAATTTGTCTAGAAAATTCCGAACATGGCAACCCTGGTTGTTGTTGGTTGACGCGTCATGTCCACTAGATTATTAGTCACGCTGACGGCATCGACTGAAAGACGCACATTGCTATCTGCTGTCTAGAGTGGGCAACGTAGTTGGTAACATTTTATATTATATTTTCAGACAAAAAGTTAATTTTTCACTTATTTCATCAAATAATTGTTATTATTTGGAAACGTACAAAGAGAACCATTTGTTAGTCAGTGCATATTTTATTAATGAATGACAATGAAAAACAGTCAGTCAGTCAAACAGACATCACAATAAGCACCTAACCCCTAATGTGCCTACATGATGTACTTCTATTTTTATACATTTTATAATGAACGTCTTATTAGGGGCATTTCATATTTTAATTCTACTCAGACAATCTAATCCTTTTTACAATCAGCACATTATTTGATCTGACATGGAATAATATTGATGGGAACATTCATGAGGTAGTGAATGTTTAATAATACTGATGGGATCATTCATGAGGTAGTGAGTGTTTTAATAATACTGATGGGAACATTCATGAGGTAGTGAGTGTTTTAATAATACTGATGGGAACATTCATGAGGTAGTGAATGTTTTAATAATACTGATGGGAACATTCATGAGGTAGTGAATGTTTTAATAATACTGATGGGAACATTCATGGGGTAGTGAATGTTTTAATAATACTGATGGGAACATTCATGAGGTAATGTTTTAATAATACTGATGGGAACATTCATGAGGTAGTGAATGTCTTAATATTACTGATGGGAACATTCATGAGGTAGTGAATGTTTTAATAATACTGATGGGAACATTCATGAGGTAGTGAATGTTTTAATAATACTGATGGGAACATTCATGAGGTAATGTTTTAATAATACTGATGGGAACATTCATGAGGTAGTGAATGTCTTAATATTACTGATGGGAACATTCATGAGGTAGTGAATGTTTTAATAATACTGATGGGAACATTCATGAGGTAGTGAATGTTTTAATATTACTGATGGGAACATTCATGAGGTAGTGAGTGTTTTTTTTAGATCAACAACTTATCATAACGTCATCACATTTTCATACACCTTGAGCTTGATGACAAGTTACACAAATTAACTCAATGAAACACAACGACTAAATTAAAGAGGTTTCAAGGTTAGAATAAATAAAATGTAAATTATATTAATCTATTTGTTAATTTTCATTTTTAAATATCCAAATGATGAACATTAAGGGTTTATATCCAAATCATACAATGAGCATCTAAGGGTTTACATCCAAAGTTCATAATCAAAACAAAATACACATTCATTATCCAAATCATACAATGAGCATCTAAGGGTTTACATCCAAAGTTCATAATCAAAACAAAATACACATTCATTATCCAAATCTTATTTTAGATATGATCATGTCTCAACATGAAACAAAATTAGGTCTAGATTTCATATATGGAATTAGATGTCAGAGATATAATAAGATGTCAGAGATATAATCAGATGTCAGAGATATAATTAGATGTCAGATATAGAATTCGATGTCAGATACAGAATTAGATTTCATATACAGTGGGGAGAACAAGTATTTGATACACTGCCGATTTTGCAGGTTTTCCTACTTACAAAACATGTAGAGGTCTGTCATTTTTTTATCATAGGTACATTTCAACTGTGAGAGGCGGAATCTAAAACAAAAATCCAGAAAATCACATTGTATGATTTTTAAGTAATTAATTAACATTTTATTGCATGACGTCTCTGAAGTTCAACTGGGGGAGAAAAAAAGAACACGCGGTTTAGACTCTGCCAAGTTGAAACACCCAGAGGCCGAGCGTCAGTTCTAACATCATCTCTAAACAATAGATTTAACCGTCCTCCACAAGGAAGTGGAGAGGACCACCTACTCTTTGAACCAGCCAATGGAAGAGGCTGGCAAGACAGTTCTGGGCATGGAAGACAATAGAACAATGGAAAGATGTCAAGAAACGCATCAGGTGTATAAAATCTGAAAGACAAAAGCCCCCTGAATAGCCCTATAGAAAACACTTTGCCACTATGGAATCCCTCCCAAAATAGTCAGCATCATTAAGACTTTCTACACCGATTTCTGCTGTCAAGTTGTCTGTAATGGGCATGTAACCAACTGTTTCAGAGTCAACACTGGTGTTAAGCAAGGATGCATCCCCCCTCCAACCCAATGACTGGTTTATGACACAGACCCTGAAAAATGGGAAGAGGGGCATCAGATGGACCAGATCACCTCAACCCTGGAAGACCTGGATTGTGCAGATGACCCTGCTCTCCAGCAAGAAAAAAGTTGACAAGCTCAAACACATCCCTCCAAATTGGTTTGAAAATCAATTAAAGAAAACCAAGCTCATGAAGAAAAAAACATAAAACAGCCACACGCGTTAACACAGTCCAGTGTGGCTCAGTTGGTAGTAGTACCACGCATGCAACGCCAGTGTTGAGGGTTCGATTCCCACAGGGGAACCAGAACGAAAATACACTGCTCAAAAAAATAAAGGGAACACTAAAATAACACATCCTAGATCTGAATGAATGAAATAATCTTATTAAATACTTTTTTCTTTACATAGTTGAATGTGCTGACAACAAAATCACACAAAAATAATCAATGGAAATCCAATTTATCAACCCATGGAGGTCTGGATTTGGAGTCACACTCAAAATTAAAGTCGAAAACCACACTACAGGCTGATCCAACTTTGATGTAATGTCCTTAAAACAAGTCAAAATGAGGCTCAGTAGTGTGTGTGGCCTCCACGTGCCTGTATGACCTCCCTACAACGCCTGGGCATGCTCCTGATGAGGTGGCGCATGGTCTCCTGAGGGATCTCCTCCCAGACCTGGACTAAAGCATCCGCCAACTCCTGGACAGTCTGTGGTGCAACGTGGCATTGGTGAATGGAGCGAGACATGATGTCCCAGATGTGCTCAATTGGACTCAGGTCTGGGGAACGGGCGGGCCAGTCCATAGCATCAATGCCTTCCTCTTGCAGGAACTGCTGACACACTCCAGCCACATGAGGTCTAGCATTGTCTTGCATTAGGAGGAACCCAGGGCCAACCGCACCAGCATATGGTCTCACAAGGGGTCCGAGGATCTCATCTTGGTACCTAATGGTACTCAGGCTACCTCTGGCGAGCACATGGAGGGCTGTGCGGCCCCCCAAAGAAATGCCACCCCACACCATGACTGACCCACCGCCAAACCGGTCATGCTGGAGGATGTTGCAGGCAGCAGAACGTTCTCCACTGCGTCTCCAGACTCTGTCACATGTTCTCAGTGTGAACCTGCTTTCATCTGTGAAGAGCACAGGGCGCCAGTGGCGAATTTGCCAATCTTGGTGTTCTCTGGCAAATGCCAAACGTTCTGCACGGTGTTGGGCTGTAAGCGGTGTGGACGTCGGGCCCTCATACCACCCTCATGGAATCTGTTTCTGACCGTTTGAGCAGACACATGCACATTTGTGGCCTGCTGGAGGTCATTTTGCAGGGCTCTGGCAGTGCTCCTCCTGCTCCTCCTTGCACAAAGGCGGAGGTAGCCGTCCTGCTGCTGGGTTGTTGCCCTCCTACGGCCTCCTCCACGTCTCCTGATGTACTGGCCTGTCTCCTGGTAGCGCCTCCATGCTCTGGACCCTACGCTGACAGACACAGCAAACCTTCTTGCCACAGCTCGCATTGATGTGCCATCCTGGATGAGCTGCACTACCTGAGCCACTTGTGTGGGTTGTAGACTCCGTCTCATGCTACCACTAGAGTGAAAGCACCGCCAGCATTCAAAAGTGACCAAAACATCAGCCAGGAAGCATAGGAACTGAGAAGTGGTCTGTGGTCCCCACCTGCAGAACCACTCCTTTATTGGGGGTGTCTTGCTAATTGCCTATAATTTCCACCTGTTGTCTATTCCATTTGCACAACAGCATGTGAAATGTATTGTCAATCAGTGTTGCTTCCTAAGTGGACAGTTTGATTTCACAGAAGTGTGATTGACTTGGAGTTACATTGTGTTGTTTAAGTGTTCCCTTTATTTTTTTGAGCAGTGTGTATGCACTCACTACTGTAAGTCACTCTGGAGAAGAGTGTCTGCTAAATGACTCATGCTGTAAGTCTCTCTGGATAAGAGTGTCTGCTAAATTACTCATGCTGTAAGTCTCTCTGGATAGGAGTGCCTGCTAAATTACTCACATAAACATAAAGGGAAAAGTGGTGGAGGAAGTTAAAGAATTCCTCTACCAAGGCAGCAAGGTCACTGATGATGGTGATTCAGAAAATTAGGTAAACTACCTGCCCTCCAGGACACCTACAGCACCCGATGTCACAAGAAGGCCAAAAAAAGATCATCAAGGACAACCACCCGAGCCACTGCCTGTTCACTCCGCTACCATCCAGAAGGCAAAGTCAGTAGAGGTGCATCAAAGCTGAGACCGAGAGACTGAAAAACAGCTTCTATCTCAAGGTCATCAGACTGTTAAACATCCATCACTAACAGAGAGGCTGCTGCCTACATACAGACTTGAAATCATGGGTCACTTTAATAATGTTTACATATCTCGCATTACTCATTTCATACCATCTATTGCATCTTGCCTATGCCGCTAGGTCATAGCTAATCCATATATTTTATATGTATATATTCTTATCCCATCCCTTTACTTAGATTTGTGTGTATTCGGAAGTTGTGGAATTGTTCGATTAATTGTTTGATTACTTCTGAACTTGAACACAAGCATTTCACGACACTCGCAATAACATCTGCTAACCATGTGTATGTGACCAATAACATCTGCTAACCATGTGTATGTGACCAATAACATCTGCTAACCATGTGCATGTGACCAATAACATCTGCTAACCATGTGTTAGTGACCAATAAAACATTTGATTTGATTTAGAGCTGGCCGCCAAACTGAGCAATCGGGGGAGAATGGCCTTGGTCAGGGAGGTGAACAAGAACAGAATGGTTATTGGTCCTCTGCGGAGTTCCTCTGTGGAGATGGGAGAACCTTCCAGAAGGACTACCATCTCTGCAGCACTTCACCAATCAGGCCATTATGGTAGAGTGGCCAGACGGAAGCCACTCCTCAGTAAACATGACATGAAAGCACATGACAGCCAGCTTGGAGTTTGCCAAAACACACCTAAAACTCTCAGACCATGAGAAACAAGATTCTCTGGTATGGTGAAACCAAAATTGAACTCTTTGGCCTGAATGCCAAGTGTCTCGTCTGGAGGAAATCTGGCACCATCCCTACGGTGAAGCATGGTGGTGGCAGCATCATGCTGTGGGGATGTTTTTCAGCGGCAGGGACTGGGAGACAAGTCAAAATTGAGGCAAAGATGAACTGAGCAAAGTACAGAGAGATCCTTGATGAAAACCTGCTCCAGAGTGCTCAGGACCTCAGACTGGGACAAAGGTTCACTATCCAACAGGACAATGAACCTAAGCACACAGCCAAGACAACGCAGGAGTGGCATCGGGACAAGTCTCTGAATGTCCTTGAGTGGCCCAACCAGAGCCCGGACTTGAACCCGATCTAACATCTCTGGAGAGACCTGAAAATAGGTGTGCAGCAATGCTCCCCATCCAACCTGGCGGAGCTTGAGAGGATCTGCAGAGAGGAATTGGAGAAAATCCCCAAATACAGGTGTACCAAGCTTGTAGCGTCATACCCAAGAAGACTCAAGGCTGTAATCGCTGCCAAAGGTGCTTCAAAAAAGTACTGAGTAAAGGGGCTGAATACTTACAATATCTACAATGTAGAAAATAGTAAAAACAAAGAAAAATCCTTGAATGAGTAGGTGTGTCCAAACTTTTGACTGGTACTGCATGTAAACGTGACATTTAAGGTGTTTTTTTATATATATATATATACATTTGCAAACATTTCTTTGCTTTGTCATCATGGAGTATTGTGTGTAGATTGATCATACATTTTATTTATTTTTCAATTTTAGAATAAGGCTGTAATGTGGAAAAAGTCTAGGGGTCTGAATACTTTCCAAATGCACTGTATATATACACTCAACAAAAATATAAAACGCATGATGTAAAGTGTTGGTCCCATGTTTCATGAGCTGAAATAAAAGATCCCAGAAATGTTCCAAATGCCCAAAAATAAGATTTTGCTCAAATGTTGTGCACCAAGTTGTTTACGTCCCTGTTAGTGAGCATTTCTCTTTTGCCAAGATAATCCATCCACCTGACAGATGTGGCATGTCAAGATGCTGATTAAACAGCATGATCATTACACAGGTGCACCTTGTGCTGGGGACAATAAAAGGCCACTCTAAAATGCGCTGTTTTGTCACACAATGATACAGATGTCTCAAGTTGAGGGAGCGTGCAATTGGCATGCTGGCTACAGGAATGTCCACCAGAGAATTGTTGCCAGAGAATTAAATGTTAATTTCTCTACCATAAACCACCTCCTACGTTGTTTTAGAGAATTTGGCAGTACATCCAACTGGCCTCACATGTATGGAGTTCTGTGGGCAAGCGGTTTGCTGATGTCAACGTTGTGAACAGAGTGCCCCATGGTGGTGGGGTTAAGGTATAGGCAGGCATGAACTACGGACAACGAACACAATTGGATTTTATCGTTGGCAATTTGATTGCACAGAGATACCGTGACGAGATCCTGAGGCCCACTGTCGTGCCATTCATCTGCCGCCATCACCTCATGTTTCAATATGATAATGCACGGTCCCATGTTGCAACGATCTGTACACAATACCTGGAAGCTGAAAAATGTCTGTTCTTCCATGGCCTGCATACTCACCAGACATGTCACCCATTGAGCATATTTGGGATGCTCTGCATTGACAAGTACGACAGCGTGTTCCAGTTTCCGCTAATATGCAGCAATTCTGCACAGCCATTGAAGAGGAGTGGGACAACATTCCACAGGCCACAATCAACAGCCTGATCAACTCTAGGCAAATGGTGGTCACATCAGATACAGATTGGTTTTCTGATCGTGCCCCTACCTTGTCATGGTATCGTTGACCAACAGATGCATAGCTGTATTCCCAGTCATGGCAAATCCATATATTAGGGCCTAATGAATTTATTTACATTGACTTTTTTCCTTATATGAATTGTAACTCAGTAAAATCTTTGCAATTGTTGCATTTTGTTTTATATTTTTGTTAAGTATAAATATATATAATATATATAACACAGTTGAAGTCAGAAGTTTACATACACGTTAGCCAAATACATTTAATCTCAGTTTTTAACAATTCCTGACATTTAATCCTAGTAAAAATTCCCTGTTTTAGGTCAGTTAGGATCACCACTTTATTTTAAGAATGTGAAATGTCAGAATAAATGGTAGAGAGAATTATTTATTTCAGCTTTTATTTATTTCATCACATTCCCAGTGGGTCAGAAGTTTACATCCTCCTGACAGAGCTGGTGTAACTGAGTCAGGTTTGTAGGCCTCCTTGCTCGCACACGCTTTTTCCGTATTCTGCCCACAACATTTCTATGGGATTGAGGTCAGGGTTTTGTGATGGCCACTCCAATACCTTGACTTTGTTGTCCTTAAGCCATTTTGCCACAACTTTGGAAGTATCCTTGGGATCATTGTCCATTTGGAAGACCCATTTGTGACCAAGCTTTAACTTCCTGACTGATGTCTTGAGATGTTGCTTCAGTATATCCACATAATTTTCCTTCCTCATGATGCTATCTATTTTGTGAAGTGCACCAGTCCCTCCTGCAGCAAAGCTCCCCCACAACATGATGCTGCCACGCCCGTGCTTCACGGTTGGGATGGTGTTCTTCGACTTGCAAGCCTCCCCCTTTACCTCCAAACATAACAATGGTCATTATGGCCAAACAGTTGGCCAGAGGACATTTCATCAGACCAGAGGACATTTCTCCAAAAAAATAACATTTTTGTCCCCATGTGCAGTTGCAAACCGTAGTCTGACATTTTTATGGTGGTTTTGGAGCAGTGGCTTCTTCCTTGCTGTGCGGCCTTTCAGGTTATGTCGATATAGGACTCGTTTTACTGTGGCTATAGATACTTTTGTACCTGTTTCCTCCAGCATCTTCACAAGGTCCTTTGCTGTTGGTCTTGGATTGATTTGCACTTTTCGCACCAAAGTACGTTCATCTCTAGGAGATAGAACGCGTCTCCTTCCTGAGCGGTATGACGGCTGCTTGGTCCCATGGTGTTTATACTTGCGTACTATTGTTTGTACAGATGAACGTGGTACCTTCAGGCGTTTGGAAATTGCTCCCAAGGATGAACCAGACTTGTGGAGGTCTTTGAGGTTTTAGCTGATTTCTTTAGATTTTCCCATGATGGCAAGCAAAGAGGCACTGAGTTTGAAGGTAGGCCTTGAAATACATTCACAGGTACACCTCCAATTGACTCAAATGATGTCAATTAGCCTATCAGAAGCTTCTAAAGCATGACATAATTTTCTGTAATTTTCCAAGCTGTTTAAAGGCACTTAGTGTATGTAAACTTCTGACCCACTGGAATTGTGATACAGTGAAAGAATCTGTCTGTAAACAATTGCTGGAAAAATGACTTGTGTCATGCACAAAGTAGATGTCCTAACCGACTTGCCAAAACTATAGTTTGTTAACAAGAAATTTGTGGAGTGGTTGAAAAACAAGTTTTAATGACTCCAACCTAAGTGTATGTAAACTTCCGACCTCAACTGTGTGTGTGTGTGTGTATATGTATATATATATACTACAGCAAGATAATGACCCAAAACATACATCCAGGCTATGTCAGAACTACCTTAGAAGAAAAGAACAAGACAGTAGTCTTCAAATCATGGAATGGCCAGCACAGTCTCCAGCCTTAAACCCCATGGTGCTGGTTTGGGATGAACTGGGCAGAAGAGTGAAAGCAAAGAAACCTGTGCAACACATGTGGGAATTTCTGTAACAGTGTTGGGAAGAACATTCCAAAGAATAATTTGATTTCCATTGTAGAAAGAATGCCACGAGTGTGTTCGGCTGTTATGTCTGCAAAAGGTGGCTACTTTGATGAGTCAAAAAATGTTGATTACATTTTGATAAATAAAACAATTCCATAATTTATTTTTTGTCTCCAATTGTTTATTTGTTCTATGCTTTAATTTCAGAGTACATTAAGACATTCAACTGTATGAATTTCAATTTAAAAAAATGAAAATTGAGGTATTCTAAAATTTTTGAACGGTAGTGTACATTATTTATAGGCTGGTAAGGCCAATGTTAGCAGACTAGAAACCTTGCAAGTTGATTTGTAACAATACATTTCTAAAATATTTGCTTGTTAGTTTGATGAAAATGTAATTGAAACCAGTAGTCATGAGTGAAAATTATTGTTTAACTTGAAGATATACATGTTAATTTATTTCTGTTGGAGTTTACATTATAGGACCACTACTTAATTATCCCCAACATCATTCTGAGATAACAGTATATTTGTATATTTCCCAAAAATATTTGGATGATCTACAATCTATGTTCAATATTAAAGCTGATCTTCCCCCAAGGACCGAGTTGGGGAAACCCTCCTCTAACTGGATATTTTTTCTTCTCAAATTGAGAGCAAAGTACGATATACTTAGCCCATTTAAATGGAAATTCATTTTGTGAAGTCAGCAAACAAATCCACAAACACAATCCACTATAATACACGCAGTAAGGAAAACACTGGGAAGTCAAGACACATTCAGAGTCTCTGGGAACTACTGTCCCACCATGTATTGGGCCTGGACCTGTCCTATTTCTCACTGTTCAGAGGCCTATATTTGTCCTATGTCCTAATGTTCAGCAGCCTACATCTTTATCTCCTCTGTGCTTTATCTCATGTCTTTTCATGTTACCTAACTCTGTAAAACTCTTTTCACACTGGGAGCAGTGGTAAGGCTTCTCCCCTGTGTGTATTCGCTCATGAGTTTTCAAGTTACACAAGTGAGTAAAACTCTTTCTACACTGGGAGCAGTGGTAAGGCTTCTCCCCTGTGTGTATTCTCTCGTGTGTTTTCAGGTTACTTAAGTGGGTAAAACTCTTTCCACAATGGGAGCAGTGGTACGGCTTTTCTCCTGTATGCATTCTCGCATGTATTTTCAGGCTCCCTAACGCTGTAAAACTCTTTCCACACTGGGAGCAGTGGTACGGTTTTTCTCCTGTATGCATCCTCTCATGTATTTTCAAGCTCCCCATCATTGTAAAACTCTTTCCACACTGAGAGCAGTGGTGAGGCTTCTCCCCTGTGTGTATTCTCTCATGGTCCCTTAACTGGTTAAAACCCGTTCCAAACTGGGAGCAGTGGTAAGGCTTCTCTCCTGTGTGTATTCTCTCATGTTGGTTCAGGTGGGCTTTTTGGTTAAAACTCTTTCCACACTGGGAGCAGTGGTAAGGCTTCTCACCTGTGTGTATTCTCGCGTGTTGTTTCAGGTATCCTTTCTGGTTAAAACTCTTACCACACTGAGAGCAGTGGAACAGCTTTTCTCCTGTATGTATTCTCTCATGTATTTTCAGGCTCCCAAATGTTGTATAACTCTTTCCACACTGAGAGCAGTGGTAACACTTCTCCCCTGTGTGTATACGCTCATGTGTTTTCAGGTTACATAACTGGGTAAAACGCTTCCCACACTGGGAGCAGTGGTAAGGCTTCTCCCCTGTGTGTATTCTCTCATGCTGTTTCAGGTCCCTTAACCGGTTACAACCCGTTCCACACTGGGAGCAATGGTAAGGCTTCTCCTGTGTGTGTATTCTCTCATGTGTTTTCAGGTTACGTAAGTGTTTAAAATTCTTTCCACACTGGGAGCACTGGTGTCGTCTTGCTGGTTTGGACGTCTCTGGCTCTGGTTCCTCGGAGTCTGGTCTTTCTCCTGCCAAAGATAGTGTTTATTTAAATAGAGACCTGAATGAAACCTCCACATGATAAAACAGCCTAGCTACGAGGGTAAATCCTAATCAGATCCCTCAATAACCTGAGGCCAGTTTAAATCTTGGTGTGTTTTTAAAACAAATTATGTTGTAGAGCTTCCTGGTAATTACTGATAATATGTTTACATTACATATTTTATTCATTCTGTTTTACAAGTCAGAACACAAAAAACTAAACAGTTCTAGGACATGGAGACACAGACGTCACTGGATTCCTATCAAGCAGGTGGTTCTAAATATATAACCTTCATAGCTGTATGATACAGAATGCGACCTACACACTTCCTTAAACCTAAAATAAGTAAAGAAGTAATTTTTGTGGAGGTCTAAAACTTGTTTTTGCGTCGAAGACACAAAGCACATCAGTAAAATCTCCCCGTTGTTGAAAGGGTTCCACACATGCTGTTTAAATGGCCCAATTTATTTAGATGTTCACAAATTTTCTACATTTTGACTAATCGCTGATGTTATGACATTTCGGGTAGATTCTGGTGAAATTCTGGTGAAATATTTTGGGGAGATGTTCCTAAAACTATATAGCCATGTTACAAAATATGAAAAGGCTTGTTCATTCACATGTCATGAATTCACTATGACATCATATGTTCCTTAAACTGATAGCAACTATACTGAACAAAAATATAAACGCAACATGTAAAGCGTTGGTCCCATGTTTCATGAGCTGAAATAAAAGATTGCAGAATTTTGTGCACAAAGTTGTTTACGTCCCTGTTAGTGAACATTTATCCTTTGCCAAGATAATCCATCCACCTGACAGATGTGGCAAATCAAGAAGCTGATTAAACAGCATTATCATTATACAGGTGCACTTTGTGCTGGGGACAATAATAGGCCACTCTAAAATGTGCAGTTGTCACACAAGACAATGCCACAGATGTCTCAGAGGGAGCGTGCAACTGGCATGCTGACTGCAGGAAAGTCCACTGGAGCTGATGCCAGGGAATTTAATGTACAGTACCAGTCAAAAGTTTGGACTCACCTACTCATTCAAGGGTTTTTCTTCATTTTTTACATTGCAGAATAATAGTGAAGACATCAAAATTATGAAAAAACACAGGGAATCGTGTAATAACCAAAAAAGTGTTAAACAAATCAAAATATATTTTAGATTCTTCAAAGTAGCCACCCTTTGATGACAGCTTTGCACACGCTTGGCATTCTCTCAACCAGCTTCACCTGGAATGCTTTTCCACCAGTCTTGTAGGAGTTCCCACATATGCTGAGAACTTGTTGGCTGCTTTTCCTTCACTCTGCGGTCCAACTCCATCCCAAACCATCTCAATTTGGTTGAGGTCGGGGGATTGTGGAGGCCAGGTCATCTAATGCAGCACTCTCCTTGGTAAAATAGCCCTTACACAGCCTGGAGGTGTGTTGGGTCATTGTCCTGTTGAAAAACAAATGATAGTCCAACTAAGCCCAAACCAGATGGGATGGCATAGCGCTGCAGAATGCTGTGGTAGCCAACCTGGTTAAGTGTGCCTTGAATTCAAAATAAAATCACTGACAGTGTCAACAGCAAAGCACCTACACACCATCACACCTCCATGCTTCACGGTGGGAACCACACATGCAGAGATCATCCGTTCACCTACTTTGCGTCTCACAAAGACATGGCACTTGGAACCAAAAATCTCAAATTTGGACTCATCAGACCGAAGGACAGATTTCCACCAGTCAAATGTACATTGCTCGTGTTTCTTGGCCCAAGCAAGTCTCTTCTTCTTATTGGTGTCCTTAAGTAGTGGTTTCTTTGCAGCAATTCAACCGTGAAGGCCTGATTCTCCTCTGAACGGTTGATGTTGAGATGTGTCTCTTAATTGAACTCTGTGAAGCATTTATTTGGGCTGCAATTTCTGAGGCTGGTAACTCAAATGAACTTATCCTCTGTAGTAGAAGTAACTCTGGGTCTTTCTTTCCTGTGGAGGTCCTCATGAGAGCCAGTTTCATCATAGCGCTTGATGGTTTTTGAGACTACACTTGAAGAAACTTTCAAAGTTCTTGACATTTTCCTGATTGACTGACCTTAAAGTAATGATGGACTGTCGTTTCTCTTTGCTTCTTTGAGCTGTTCTTGCCATAATATGGACTTGGTCTATTACCAAATAGGTCTATCTTCTGTATTCCACCACTACCTTGTCACAACACAACTGATTGGCTCCAACGCATTAAGAAGGAAAGGAATTCCACAAATTTACTTAACAAGGCACACCTGTTAATTGAAATGCATTCCAGGTGACTACCACATGAAGCTGGTTGACAGAATGCCTAGAGTGTGCAAAGCAGTCAAGGCAAAGGGTGGCTACTTTGAAGAATCTCAAATATAAAATATATTTTGATTTGTTTAACACTTTTTGGTTACTACATGACTCCATGTGTGTTATTTCATAGTTTATGTCTTCACTATTATTCAACAAAGTAGAAAATAGTAAAAAATAAAGCAAAACCCTGGGATGAGCAGGTGTCCGCAAACTTTTGACTGGTACTGTAAATTCCTCTACCATAAGCTGCCTCCAACGTTGTTTTAGAGAATTTGGCAGTATGTCCAACCGGCCTCACAAATACAGACCACGTGTAACCAAGCCCGCCCAGGACCTCCACAGCCACCCGAACACTGGATGAAACCGAGTAGTATGACTCTCTGTAATAAAGCTCTTTTGTGGGGAAAAACTCCTTCGGATTGGCTGGGCCTGGCTCCCCAGCCTACGCCCTCCCAGGTCCACCATCAGGGCCTAATGAATTTATTTACAGTGACTGATTTCCTTATTTGATCTGTAAATCATTGAAATTGTTGCGTTTATATTTTGTTATATATAAATATATATATATATAGCCATATTATAAAGTATGAAAAGGCCTGTTCATTCACATGTCATTAATTCACTATGACATCATCATATTTCTATACGTTTTATTAGACTTTTATTATGTAATAGATCGTATGGGTTGAGTAGTGTTTTATTATGTAATAGATCATATGGGTTGAGTAGTGTTTTATTATGTAATAGATCATATGGGTTGAAAAGTGTTTTATTATCAATTTGTAAGTCGCTCTGGATAAGAGCGTCTGCTAAATGACTTAAATGTAAATGTAATTATGTAATAGACCATATGGGTTAAAGTGTTTTATTACGTAATAGATCATATGGGTTGAAAAGTGTTTTATTAGACTTTTATTATGTAATAGATCGTATGGGTTGAGTAGTGTTTTACTAGACTTTTATTATGTAATAGATCATATGGGTTGAATTATTATTTTTTTTTTCTCAGACATAATAAACAATTTGAAGCCAAAGGCCTATAGCTTTAATAAAACAACAAATTTGACCACACACTGGATTTCTGAATCATTTATTAACTGGGAAAGTAGCAGAGTGAGGTCCGCATCCAGCAACGTCACAAGTCACGTTGTGCAGCCGTTTCAGTATAACACTTCAGGGAGAGAGAGGGGGAGAGGCCAAACTCCACTGGACTAGTTTCATAGTATGGAATCACTTAGGAGTTTCTGGATTTTGGGTAAACTTCTCCTTTAAAGCATCATTGAGAAATAATGAATTGAAGTTGGAACATTTGTGGCATTTGTAGACTAGCGGTTAAGAGCGTTGGGCCAGTAACTGAAATTTCTACGGTTCGAATCCCCACGACGGCAAGTAGGAAAAATCATCCTTTAAGACTCCATAATGTTTCATCATTAGATGCTACAGTCCTCCTTTAAGACTCCATAATGTTTCATCATTAGATGCTACAGTCCTCCTTTAAGACTCCATAATGTTTCATCATTAGATGCTACAGTCCTCATATAAGACTCCCATAATGTTTCATCATTAGATGCTACAATCCTCCAATAAGACTCTGTAATATTAGATGCTACAGTCCTCCTTTAAGACTCCATAATGTTTCATCATTAGATGCTACAGTCCTCCTTTAAGACTCCATAATGTTTCATCATTAGATGCTACAGTCCTCCTTTAAGACTCCCATAATGTTTCATCATTAGATGCTACAATCTTCCTGTAAAATGGGTGTCCTGACTTTATGAGGTCATTAAAGATCCCATGGCACTTATCATAACCCCGGTGTCCTGGCTAAATTCCCAAGCTGACCCTCATACCATCACGGTCACCTAATAACCCCCAGCTTATATTTGGATCATTCATCCCCCTGAAACTATTCCCCAGGTCGTTGCTGTAAATGAGAATTTGTTCTCAGTCAACTTACCTGGTAAAATAACGGTAAAATAAAAATAAAAAGACTCCATAATGTTTCATCATTAGATCAAATCAAGTCTATTTGTCACATACACATGGTTAGCAGGTGTTAATGCAAGTGTAGCGAAATGCTTGTGCTTCTAGTTCCGACCATGCAGTAATATCTAACAAGTAATCTACCAATTCCACAACAACTACCTTGTACACACAAGTGTAAAGGAATGAATAAGAATATGAACATAAAAATATATAAATGAGTGATGGCCGAACAGCATAGGCAAGATGTAGTAGATGGTATAGAGTACAGTATATACATATTAGATGAGTAATGTAGGTTATGAAAACATAAAGCAGCATTGCTTAAGGTGGCTAGTGATACATTACATCAGGATGGCAAGATGCAGTAGATGGTATAGAGTACAGTAACGTAATTTCTGGACTATTAAGCGCACCTGAATATAAACCGCACCCACTGAATTAAAAAAAAATATTATTTTGAACATAAATAAGCCGCTCATGTCTATAAGCCGCAGGTGCCTACCGGTACATTGAAACAAATGAACTTTACACAGGCTTTAACAAAACACGGCTTGTAACAAAAATAAATAGGCTTTAACGAAACATGGCTTGTAACAAAAAATAAAAAAATAGCACTAAGCTTTAGTTGTCTTTTTGCACTGAGTCAATTCCTCACGCTGCTGTTTCCAACGTCTTATCATCGACTCATTAAGACCAAGCTCCCGTGCAGCAGCTCTATTTCCTTTTCCAACAGCCAGATCAATCGCCTTCAACTTGAAAGCTGCATCATATGCATTTCTCCGTGTCTTTGCCATGATGAGGGTGACAAAATGACTACCGTAATCAGAATGATGGGAAGTTTGAGAGCGCTCCATTTAATCTAAACAGTAAACAAAAAAGTTGTTTGACCTTAACCCGTTCGGCAATTTCATTGGTCTAATGAAAGCTTCATGCCGGCAAAAAACTGAGCATGTCACAGAATGTTTTTTTGGAAGAATTTTTTTTGAAAGCGGGTAAAATCCATATATTAGCCGCGTCATTGTTTAAGCCGCGAGGTTCAAAGTCTGGGAAAAAAGTTGCGGCTTATAGTCCGGAATTTACGGTATATACATACGAGTAATGTAGATTATGAAAACATTATATAAAGTGGCATTGTTTAAAGTGGCTAGTGATACATCTAATTACATCAAAATTGCAAGATGCAGTAGATGGTATGGCGTACAGCATATACATATGAGATGAATAATGTAGGTTATGTAAACATGATCTAATATAAATAATATAAAGTGGCAAGTGATAAATTGATTACATCAATTTTCCCATTATTAAAGTGGCTTGAGTTGAGTCAGTATGTTGGCAGCAGCCACTCAATGTTAGTGATGGCTGTTTAACAGTCTGATGGCCTTGAGATAGAAGCTGTTTTTCAGTCTCTCGGTTCCAGCTTTGATGCACCTGTACTGACCTCGCCTTCTGGATGATAGCGGGGTGAACAGGCAGTGGCTCGGGTGGTTGCTGTCCTTGATGATCTTTTTGGCCTTCCTGTGACATCGGGTGGTGTAGGTGTCCTGGAGGGCAGGTAGTTTGCACCCGGTGATGCGTTGTGCAGACCTCACTACCCTCTGGAGAGCCTTCCGGTTATGGGCGGAGCAGCTGCCGTACCAGGCGGTGATACAGCCTGACAGGATGCTCTCGATTGTGCATCTGTAAAAGTTTTGAGTGTTTTTGGTGACAAGCCGAATTTCTTCAGCCTCCTGAGGTTGAAGAGGCGCTGCTGCGCCTTCTTCACCACACTGTCTGTGTGGGTGGACCATTTCAGTTTGTCCGTGATGTGTACGCCGAGGAACTTAAAACTCTCCACCCTCTCCACTACTGTCCCGTCAATGTAGATAGGGGGCTGCTCCCTCTGCTGTTTCCTGACGTCCACAATCATCTCTTTTGCTTTGTTGACATTGAGTGCGAGGTTATTTTCCTGACACCACACTCCGAGGGCCCTCACCTCCTCCCTGTAGGTCGTCTCGTCGTTGTTGGTAATCAAGCCTACTACTGTAGTGTTGTCTGCAAACTTGATGATTGAGTTGGATGCGTGCATGGCCACGCAGGCGTGGGTGAACAGGGAGTACAGAAGAGGGCTGAGAACGCACCCTTGTGGGGACCCAGTGTTGAGGATCAGCGGGTGGAGATGTTGTTACCTACCCTCACCACCTGGGGGCGGCCCGTCAGGAAGTCCAGGACCCAGTTGCACAGGGCGGGGTCGACACCCAGGGTCTCGAGCTTAATGACGAGTTTGGAGGGTACTATGGTGTTAAATGCTGAGCTGTAATCGATGAACAGCATTCTTACATAGGTATTCCTCTTGTCCAGATGGGTTAGGGCAGTGTGCAGTGTGATGGCGATTGCGTCGTCTGTGGACCTATTGCGGTGGTAAGCAAATTGGAGTGGGTCTAGGGTGTCAGGTAGGGTGGAGGTGATATGGTCCTTGACTAGTCTCTCAAATCACTTCATGATGACGGAAGTGAGTGCTACAGGGCGGTAGTCATTTAGCTCAGTTACCTTAGCTTTCTTGGGAACAGGAACAATGGTGGTCCTCTTGAAGCATGTGGGGACAGCAGACTGGGATAAGGATTGATTGAGTATGTCTGTAAACACACCAGCCAGCTGGTCTGCGCATGCTCTGAGGACGCGGCCGGGGGTGCCGTCTGGGTCTGCAGCCTTGCGAGGGTTAACACGTTTAAATGTTTTACTCACGTTGGCTGCAGTGAAGGAGAGCCCGCAGGTTTTGGTAGCGGGCCGTGTTAGTGGCACTGTATTGTCCTCAAAGCGAGCAAAAAAGTTGTTCAGTCTGTCTGGGAGCAAGACATCGTGATCCGCGACGGGGCTGATTTTTCTTCTGTAGTCCTTGATTGACTGTAGACCCTGCCACATACCTCTCGTGTCTGAGCTGTTGAATTGCGACTCCACTTTGTCTCTGTACTGACGCTTAGCTTGTTTGATTGCCTTGCGGAGGGAATAGCTACACTGTTTGTATTCGGTCATGTTTCCGGTAACTTTGCCCTGATTAAAAGCAGTTCAGTTTTGCGCGAATGCTGCCATCAATCCACGGTTTCTGGTTGGGGAATGTTGTAATAGACGCTGTTGGTACGACATCACCGATGCACTTATTAATGAACTCGAACACCGAGTCAGCGTGTTCGTCAATGTTGTTGTTCGCAGCAATGTGGAACATATCCCAGTCCACGTGATCGAAGCAATCTTGAAGCGTGGAATCCGATTGGTCGGACCAGCGTTGAACAGACCTGAGGGCGGGAGCTTCCTGTTTTAGTTTCTGTCTATAGGCCGGGAGCAACAAAATGGAGTCGTGGTCAGCTTTTCCAAAGGGAGGATGGGGGAGGGCCTTATATGCGTCGCGGAAGTTAGAATAACAATGATCCAGGGTTTTACCTGCCCTGGTAGCACAACTGATATGGTGATAGAATTTGGGGAGCCTTGTTTTCAGATTAGCCTTGTTAAAATCCCTGGCTACAATAAATGCAGCCTCCAAAAGGAGGGTGGGGGAGGGCCTTATATGTGTCGCGGAAGTTAGAATAACAATGATCCAGGGTTTTGCCAGCCCGGGTCGCGCAATCGATATGCTGGTAAAAGTTAGGGAGCCTTGTTTTCAGATTAGCCTTGTTAAAATCCCTGGCTACAATAAATGCAGCCTCAGAATATGTGGTTTCCAGTTTACATAGAGTCCAATGAAGTTCTTTCAGGGCCGTCGATGTGTCTGCTTGGGGGGGATATACACGGCTGTGATTATAATCAAAGAGAATTCTCTTGGTAGATAATGTGGTCGGCATTTGATAGTGAGGAATTCTAAGTCAGGTGAACCAAATTACTTGAGTTCCTGTATGTTGTTATGATCACACCACGTCTCGTTAATCATAAGGCATACACCCCCACCCTTCTTCTTACCAGAGAGATGCTTGTTTCTGTCGGCGCGATGTGTGAAGAAACCAGGTGGCTGTACCGACTCAGATAACGTGTCTCGAGTGAGCCATGTTTCAGTGAAACAAAGAACGTTACAGTCTCGGATGTCTCTCTGGAATGCTACCCTTGCTCGGATTTCGTCTACCTTGTTGTTAAGAGACTGGACATTGGTGAGTAGTATGCTCGGGAGCGGTGCCCGTCTACGGAGCCTGACCAGAAAACCGCTCCGTCTGCCCCTTCTACGGTGTCGTTGTTTTGGTTCGCCGGCTGGGATCCGATCCATTGTCCTGGGTGGTGGGCCAAACAGAGGATCCGCTTCGGGAAAGTCGTATTCCTGGTCGTAATGTTGGTGAGTTGACGTTGCTCTTATATCCAATAGTTCCTCCCGGCTGTATGTAGTAAAACCTAAGATTACCTGGGGTAACAATGTAAGAAATAACACATAAAAAAGCAAAATACTGCATCGTTTCCTAGGAACACGAAGCGAGGCGGCCATCTTTGTCGGCGCCGGAAGATGATACTGTCCTCCTTTAAGACTCCATAATGTTTCATCATTAGATGCTACAGTCCTCCTTTAAGACTCCATAATGTTTCCTCATTAGATGCTACAGTCCTTTAAGACTCCATAATGTTTCATCATTAGATGATACTGTCCTCCTTTAAGACTCCATAATGTTTCATCATTAGATGCTACAGTCCTCCTCTAAGACTCCATAATGTTTCATCATTAGATGCTACAGTCCTCCTTTAAGACTCCATAATGTTTCATCATTAGATGCTACAGGTCTCCTTCTTATGGCTTGGGGGCAGTATTTCGACCTCTGGATGAGAAGCGTACCCAAAGTAAACTGCCTGTTACTCAGGCCCAGAAGCTAGGATATGAATATAATTGGTAGATTGGATAGAAAACACTCCAAAACTGTTAAAATAATGTCTGTGAGTATAACAGAACTGATATGTCGGGCAAAAACCTGAGGAAAATCCTTCCAGGAAGTGGGATTTTTTTGATGTGGGTATTTTCAATTGAATGCCTATAGAGTATCTAATGGGTTAGGACCCAGATTGCAGTTCCTATGCCTTCCACTAGATGTCAACAGTCTTTAGACATTGTTTCAGGCTTGATTTCAGAAAAAGGAAGAAGAATGAGACCTTTCTGTCAGTGGAGTGTGGAATCATTCAGTGCTGGATTGCGCACATGACCGAGTGCACGCCCTTCGTTGTTTTTCCTTTCTATTGAAGACGCTATTGTCCGGTTGAAATATTATTGATTATTTAGACAATTGACAACCTGAGGATTAATTATAAACATTGTCTGACATGTGTCGACGAACTTTACCAGTACTATTAGGATGTATTCGTCTGCATGTTTTGACCGCCTTTGAGCCAGTGGATTACTGTACAAAACGAGCCAACAAAACAGAGTTTTTGGAATATAAAGAGGGACTTTATCGAACAAAACAAACATTTATTGTGTAGCTGGGACTCTTGTGACCATATGAAGATCTTCAAAGGTAAGAGATTAATTGTATCGCTATTTCTGACTTTTGTAATTCCTTTACTTGGTTGTAAAATGTTTGTATGCTTTTGTAAGCGGGGAGCTGTCCTCAGATAATCAGATGGTATGCTTTCGCCGTAAAGCCTTTTTGAAATCTGACAAAGCGGCTGGATTGTCAAGAAGTTAATCTTTAAGCCGATGTATAACACTTGTATTTTTTATGAATGTTTATTATGACTATTTCTGTATTTTGAATTTGGCGCTCTGCAATTTCACCGGATGTTGTCGAGGTGGGTCGCTAGCGGAACGCCTGCGCCAGAAAGGTTAAGACTCCATAATGTTTCATCATTAGACGCTACAGGCCTCCTTTAAGACTCCAAAATGTTTTCATCATTAGACGCTACAGTCCTCCTTTAAAACTCCATAATGTTTCATCATTAGATGCTACAGTCCTCCTTTAAGACTCCATAATGTTTTCATGTGTCTGGTAGTGCTACTCTATCTATTCTACTCTTTTCCTTTCAGCAGGTTAATACCTGCCTGGCGCCCCAACAAAATCTCTATCTTTACCCCCCTCTAATAATACAGCCATTTAGGACTAACTAACTTATTCCTTGCCACCTATTCTGAAATTAACTTGCTGTCATTTCAGTCACTGTGGTAGCTTATGTGTATAGTGTGGAGTTATCCGCATACATAGACACACTGGCTTTACTCAAAACCAGTGGCATGTCATTAGTAAAGATTTAAAAAAGTAAAAGGTGCCTAGGCAGCTGCCCTGGGGAATTCCTGATTCTACCTAGATTTTGTTGGACAGACTTGCATTAAAGATCACCATCTGTGTTCTGTTAGACAGGTAACTCTTTATCCACAACACAAGTTTTTCCAGCAGCAGACGATGATCAATAATGTCAAAAGCCACACTGAAGTCTAACAAAACAGCCCCCCCAATCTTTTTATCATCAATTTCTCTCAGCCAATCAGTTATTTGTGTAAGTGCTGAAAATCTCTATTTGTTTACTTGTAAAACAAGTTAAAAAAACTATCTGATCAAAAGGGTTGGTAACAGGCTGATTGGTCTGCTAGTTCAGCCAGTAAAGGGGGCTTTACTATTCTTAGGTAGCGGAATGACTTTTGCCTCCTTCCAGGCCTGAGGGCACACACTTTCTAGTAGGCTTAAATAGAAGATAAGGCAAATAGGAGTGGCACTATTATCCTCAATCATTTTCCATCCATGTTGTCAGACCCCGGTGACTTGTCATTGTTGAAAGACAACAATAATTGTTTCACCTTTTCCACACTTACTTCACAGATTCAAAATTACAATGCTTGTCTTTCATAATTTTGTTAGATATACTTGGATGTGTAGTGTCAGTGTTTGTTGCTGGCATGTCATACCTAAGTTTGCTAATCTTGCCAATGAAAAAATAATTCAAGTAGTTGGCAATATCAGTGGGTTTTGTGATGAATGAGCCATCTGATTCAATGAATGATGGAGCAGAGTTTGCCTTTTTGCCCAAAATGTAATTGAAGATGCTTCAAAGCTTTTTACAATCATTCTTTGTCATTTATCTTGGTTTCAAAGTGTAGTTCGTTCTTTTTATTCAGTTTAGTCACATGATTTCTCAATTTGCAATACGTTTGCCAATCAGTTGTACAGCCAAACCCATTTGCCATCTCTTTTGCCTCCTCCCTCTACACCATAACATTTTTCAAATCCTCATCAATCAACGTGGATTTAACAGTTATTACAGTCATTTTCTTAACGGGTACATGCTTATTTAATAACTGGGACAAGCAATTTCATAAATGTGTCAAAGGCAGCGTCTGGTTGCTCGTCATTACACACCACAGACCAACAAATATTATTTACATCAATAACATAGGAATCACTACAACTTATTGTATGACCTCTTTTACACAATATTAGGCCCAGCCTTTGGAACTTTGGTTTTCCTAGATATGGCTACTATATTGTGATCCCTACATCTGATCGATTTGGATAATGCTTTCAAACATATTTCTGCAGCATTAGTAAAGATATGATCAAAACAATGATGATTTCATTCCTGTACTGTTTGTAACTACCCTGGTAGGTTGATTGATGACCTGAACCAGGTTGCCGGCACTGGTTACAGCATGAAGCTTTCACTTGAGTGGGGAGCCTGATCACAGCTTTCCTCCAGTATTAGTTAATTAATAAACACAGGCCAAATTGAACTGTCTGGAGTTTTGTTTGCCTGTTCTAGAGTCTGGTAAAGATAGGGGGGTTGAGTGGGACAGGCAATGTAATATCCATAACGTTTTAAGGAAAGGTTTTTGTAAAACATTCACCTTACATCAGATCATCTTGAAACTTTCTCTCTAAATCTAACTTTCATCAAGGTTTTAATACGGTCTATAGGTTTCTCTCTTTTCATTGGCAGAATCATTTTTCAGTGTTATGATATTCATAACATCCATATCCACCAGTCTATCTTCATGTCAACTAACAGAACTCTGCTGGTTGTCCTGGTAACAGAAACCAGTGTGCAGATCTATTTTATTTGTTCAAACTAAACTACAACACTTACTTTGATGTGTCAAATCTGATCCTTTCTTCTCTTCTCCTTCTCTCACAGTTCCACTCAGCCCCGTTGATTTCCTGCAGTCCACCAGCAGCACAGACAACCTCTTCATACCCAGCAGTAAGGTGCTACCAGGAGAGGCACGACACAGGGACTCCAGGAGGGAGGAAGGGCTAGCGTTGTCCTGGTAACCATAAAGAGGGGATACAGACACATATCATTATGGATGCTGATGTCACTGTTGACATAAAGTGCTATACAGAAACCCAGCCCAGACCCAGACGGAGCAAGCTGTATGCTAGACCAGACCAAGCTGTACCATCTGGTGTTCTGATCTGGAGAGACTCTTCTCTGCCTCGTCAGCATCAGGATGTTGTTGAGGCTCCCCAGAGGATCCACAATAGTCATGTCTCTCTCCTGTGTGAATGAGAACATCAAACAGATAGTAAACGTATGATCTACTATTGCAATCATAGGGTCTTACAAGAGTCATTAATGTCTAAAAAGGACCTAAATTGGCCTCTTAATTATGTGTTTATGATGCAAATGTAAAAGGGTCCTTCACCGAATGGGTGCCTTTTGCGTCCATTTGATATTTTGCGTCCATTTGATATTTTAAGTATAAATTATGCTCCAATACTGAATTTTAAAAGCCTGTTATATTAGATGAGGTGAACTTTAATATAGACCACATGGAGAATTCAATAAATCTCATTTAAAAGTCCCCCAAAAATATGTACCAATGGCAGATTGCCCCTTAAACAATTCCTAAAGTACTGAACGACATATTCAAGTGTAGAACTCTTAAGTAATGCCCCTTTAAAACCACACATTAGTTCAACAACTGCATAGTTTGTGTCCCTGTTTTTAAGACAGTACTCACTGGTGGTAATCGGAACTTCAGTCTCCTCCTCCTTTTTCACTCCCAAAACGTCTTCCTCCTCTTTTATTGAGATAGCCTCCTCTTCCTCTTTTACTCCAAAAGGTTCTTCCTCTTCTTTCAATGTTACGGCATCTTCCTCCTTTTTGATTCTGAAAGCTTCTACCTCCTCCTTTTCCACCCTGACAACCTCTTTCCCATCCTCCTCTTCTTCTTTCAATGTGATAGCCTCCTCTTCCTCCTTTTTCATTCTGAAAGCTTCTTCCTCTCCTTTCACCAGAGCTTCTTTCTCCGTCTAGTTTAGTGAGCTCATGCCCCCTGGGCGATTAGCCTAGCACAGTATCAATTTAACATATTTTCTAATTTAAGAATCAAATTACGTTTAAACGAACTCGTAGATACGTAAACAGAGTTATGTACTTAATATTAATAAACACAAGATTGGTCTAAAGAGCTTCAATGTTTCGGTGTTATGCTCACTAGTAAACCACCGCGTTGGTTGAATCAGTTGACTTTTGTCGCTGTTGAAGAAGCCACCAGTTCCGTCCACTAGATTATACGTCACGCAAGAAGCATCACCTGAAATACTCATATCGCCATCTGCTGACTGGAGTGGGCAACACAGATTGGAACAAAAATAAAGCAATGTCATAAGAAGTCATTTAAAAACAACCAGATGTTATGTTTCTCTTCCTTCTTACAGCCAATACTTTACTCCAGGGCTGACCTGCCCATTGGGCAGGATTAGGTGACAGATTGAAGAGGGTGGCATATTCAGAGATAAATTGACCAAGGCTCAACGCTAACAACACGTAATAACACCTCACATAATGATGCCCAAAAACAATTAAAACTTCTCCCACCCAGTGGCATATGGGCTATTTATGTGAGTGTTGGTGTTGCCACATGAAGCAGTGCCCACTTTGCATAAGGCAACATGGACAGTTATTGCTCTACCTGTGTAGAGCACATGACCCTTTACCCTTCCAGTCTCTAAAGTGCCCGTTTGGGTGGTGGTATAATTTGTATTCATTTTTGTCATAGTTATTCTGAACCCACAGCCTGCAAGTCGTCATTATCTACACCCAAAAAATGAAAATGTGTTAGATTTTTTTTCAAATATTCTCAGACTTCAAAAGTGGTCTCTTGATGTGGTTTAAGTATTGTTGTGGACTTAGAACATCCAATGTTGTTGTTTTTCTATTAACAGTGTGATTTTGAAAGGGAAAAACAGGGACAAATCAGAAACCTGGAATCACTAAACGTAGAAAACAGAATAATAAATAAATAAACGGAATTAGGTAAGAAAAATTCAAATTTGATAGAGATGTTATATATAGATAGAGATGTTATAGGGCCCTAAATATTCTTTACATTTTCTCTCATTACTGGATTATCTAGGGATAGTTTAGAGTAACAGCTGTATCCTGAAGTGACCTTTAACCTCCCTGCTCCAAAAATGTTTGTATCATGTTTTTGTGCTGCTACCTTTATAGTGTTGCAACCATGTTGTGTTGCTACCATGCTGTGTTGTCATGTTTTGCCACCTAGTTATGTTGTCTTAGGTCTCTCTTGTTGTAATGTGTGTTTTGTCCTTTATATTGTATTTATTTATTTTAATCCCAGGCTCCCGTCCCCGCAGGAGGCATTTTGCCTTTTGGTAGGATGTCATTGTAAATAATAATAAGTTCTTGACTGACTTGCCTAGTTAAATACAGATTAAACAAATAAATATAATCATGGTAGGATACAGTGAAGTCATTTACTGGTCAGGTAGGCAGTAACAGTGAGTCCTATTACCAGTCAGGTAGGCAGTAACAGTGAAGTCCTATTAACAGTCAGATAGGAAGTAGCTGGGATGTCCTCCACTGAGTCCACAGTCCTCTCCACCATAAACACCATCTGTTGTCTGCAGACCTCTAACCACAGATCAAATCAAATTTAATGTTATTGGTCTCATACACATATTTCTCTGATGTTATCGCGGGTGTAGCGAAACAGTACAGTAATATCTAACAATACAAAACAATACATGCAAATCCCCACAATTTATTTTAAGGATTTAGAAATATAGAAATGGTAGAACAAGCCATGTTAGAGTCTGGAATATAAATATACAGTTTGTTTACAATGTATATGATGGTGTGTATAGACATTATGGACCGTATATGAATAGAAAAGGTGCGCACAGCAGTAATTATATAGGATGAGCCTTGAATAGAATACAGGGTGGAGTACTGGGTTGTAGACGGCTAGTAACAGTGACTAAAGTTCAGGGCAGGGTACTGGGCGGAGGCCGGCTAGTGAAGACTATTTAACAGTCTGATGACCTGCAGATAGACCACACATTAAGCACACAATAAGTATTGTGGTGGCAGCATCATGTTATGGGTATGCTTGTCCCCGGGAGAGACTGGGGAATTTGTCAGGATCAAAAGAAATATGAAAGGAGCAAAGCCCAGGTAAAAAGTTAGAGGAAAACCCCCCTCAGTCTTCTGAAAACCGAAAGCTCGGACAGGGTTTTATTTTTCTGAGGGACAATTATACACATTTTTATGCAAAAGACACCAGAATGGCTTTCCAAGAGTTGTTGTTCATAAGTGGTCTGTTCCCAGTCCTGACTTAAATCTGCAAAAAAAAATTGAGAAAATCAGGTTTAAATATCACTGTCCATCAATGACCATTTTTGTTTTACAAAAACGATGGATATATGTTGTGCTAAGTTGGTAGAACAAACAACAAATTGTTGAACACGTTCTATAAAATGTAATTTAATCCCTTTTTAGATGTAATTTTAAGGCAGCAAATGTATTTCAAAATTCAAAAGGCACATCTGAGCTATCTTTTTTGCAGGTGCATGGTAACAGTTTAATGAAATGAGAAGAAAGAAGAAACCCGCACACTGCTCTTGATAGTATCACTGAGGGGAGTTCCTTACTAATTAGTGACCTTAATTAATCAATCAAGTACAAGGGTGGAGCAAAACCCTGCAGACACTCGGCCCTCTGTGGAATGAGTTTGACACGTGCTGTAAGATATAAATTATCAGAGTGACCTAAATGTAAACAATATCACTTGATTATCAGAGGGGTGTATTATGACATCAGATAGAACTACTCAGACATTCCAAATATCACTTGATTATCAGAGGGATGTATTATGACATCATATAGAACTACTCAGACATTCCAAATATCACTTGATTATCAGAGGGGTGTATTATGACATCATATAGAACTACTCAGACATTCCAAATATCACTTGATTATCAGAGGGGTGTATTATGACATCATATAGAACTACTCAGACATTCCAAATCAGGTTTCATCCATGTCATGAAGGTGGATATTGATCCAACCATTTCAAAAGTAATGACCAGGCTGATGGAAACAGGATATGCCTGAACACTTCTATAAATGCCGACAGACAATTTGTTAGTTTGTTTGAGAAGTTGTTAATTGTCTTTTTGTGTCAGTAAAAATGGAAAAGCGAGAAATGGCTTTTCCATGCGCAAATATTTATATAATAACCATCATATCTTAGTTAACTTGGAGTCACGCAATGACATGTTGAGTGGTCCTCCCACTACGACTTGGGAACCCATGCAGTTTATTAGGCTATAGATTAAATTAGTTATAAACTTCACAGGGTGGTGAAAGTGGAGGTGATGAGCTTGATGCTCCGTTCCAATACATTGTGATGGTCTTATTCTGGTGACATGATGGTCGATGCTTGGCTGCCATTTGACAAATAAAATATTTATCTTATCCATAATAATCTCATCATGTAGGTAGCCTACCAGCACTGTGTCTGTGAGCTGATGGCTACAGTGCACGGGACAAGAGCACGTTTTCTATTTCACACAACAGTTTTTAAAACCATCAGTAGAGTTGAAAATGTGATGGAAACCCATTTAACTTGTATTTTTCATACAGTACATGGGAATTTAATAGCGAAAGTAATATTTTCTTGCACTACGTTATCATGCAAAGTATTTTATCTGCAATAAGTCTGTTTGATGGAAAATTCCTATATAGTTTTATGCAGATTTGAGAATATTCACATGAAAATCTGTGGCAAATTGCATGGGAAACTTAGCTACTAAGGTGGATATTGATCCAACACCTGCCGCTTATTCAAACCAGCCCACTGGGCACAGACGTCAGTTCAACATCTAGTTTCTATTTACATTTCTTTGAGTCGTCAACTAAAGTGAATTCAACATGAAATCAACACAAAATGTCACCTGTCATTGGATTTAGGTTGCCAGTTGGGTGAAAAAAATAAATACCTGATGTTGATTGCTTTTTACAAATCCAATACATTTCCTACATTGATCTAACATCATCATCACATGGATTTGTTTTATTGAAATTACATGGAAACAACGTTTATTCAACCAGTGGGAGGCTTGTAAATTTCCCCAATAAAGTCGAACGAGGAACTCTTCATTGAGACAATGATGAAACAGCAATCTGTGGGCGAGTCAGTGAACATTTTCATGTCATTAAATCATCAGTGGGCCAACAATGCAAATGTCAACAATGGAGCAAATGCATCACATCCAAATATCACTTGATTATCTGTAGCGCTGGAGGAATGACACCCAGATACACACACACAGTCAGAGTTTAAAAAATGACCATTTAAACACATGGAATCTGATCTACTCTATATTCAAACGGACATACTCCATATTCAATTAATGTTTCATAATAAAAACATGAAAATATATTTGTGAGTATAATACTTTATACAATTCAATTCCATATGGTATAAACACATTCTCAGTCAACATTATAAGACAATGGGAGCACTGTGTATGTTATCTGATGAATTTAAAGTCAATGTGATGTGAAATATAAATTTACACACTAGAAGTTATTTTTCTCTCCTGTGTGGATTCTCACATGCCATTTAAGTGAAATTTGTAAGGCTTCTCCCTGTGTGTATTCTCTCATGAGCTATTAGACTTCCTAACATGTTAAAACTCTTTCCAATGGGAGCAGTGGTACATCCCTGTTAGTAAACATTTATCCTTTGCCAAGATAATCCATCCAGCTGACAGGTGTGGCATATCAAGAAGCTGATTAAACTGCATGATCATTACACACAGGTGCACCTTGTGCTGGAGACAACGAAAGGCCACTCTAAAATGTGTCGTTTTGTCACACAACAATGCCACAGACGTCTCAGATGGAGCAGGCAATTGGCATGCTGACTGCAGGAATGTCCACTGGAGCGGGTGCCAGGGGATTTTATGTACACCACCATGTGCACCAGTCAAAAGTTTGGACACACCTACTCATTCAAGGGTTTTTCTTTATTTTGACTATTTTCTACATTGTAGAATAATAGTGAAGACATCAAAACTATGAAATAACACATGGAATCATATTGTAACCAAAAAAAGTGTTAAACAAATCAAAATATATTTTAGATTCTTCAAGATCGCCACCCTTTGCCTTGATGACAGCTTTGCACACTCTTGGCATTCTCTCAACCAGCTTCACCTGGAATGCTTTTCCAACAGCCTTGTAGGAGTTCCAACACATGCTGATAACTTGTTGGCCACTTTTCCTAACCTCTGCGGTCCAATTCATCCCAAACCATCTCAATTGGATTGAGGTCAGGTGATTGTGGAGGCCAGTTCATCTGATGCAGCACTCCATCACTCTCCTTCTTGGTCAAATAGCCCTTACACAGCCTGAAGTTGTGTTGGGACATTGTCCTGTTGAAAAACAAGTGATAGTCCCACTAAGCCCAAAACAGATGGGATATCGCTGCAGAATGCTGTGATAGCCATGCTGGTTAAGTGTGCCATTAACTCAAAATAAAATCCTTGACAGTGTCAACAGCAAAGCATCCGCACACCACCTCCTCCATGCTTCACAGTGGGAACCACACATGCGGAGATCATCCGTTCAACTACTCCGCATCTCACAAAGACATGGCGGTTGGAATCAAAAATTTGGACTCATCAGACCAAAGGACAGATTTCCACCGGTCTAATGTCCATTGCTAGTGTTTCTTTGCCCAAGCAAGTCTCTTCTTCTTAGTGGTGACCCTTTAGTAGTGGTTTCTTTGCAGCAATAGGACCATGAAGGCCTGATTCACGCAGTCTCCTCTGAACAGTTGATTTTGAGATGTGTCTTACTTGAACTCTGTGAAGGATTTATTTGGGCAGCAATTTCTGAGGCTGGTAACTCTAATGAACTTATCCTCTGCAGCAGAAGTAACTCTGGGTCTTCCTTTCCTGTGGCGGTCCTCATGAGAGCCAGTTTCAACATAGCGCTTGAAGAAACGGATTGATTGACTTCATGTCTTAAAGTAATGATGGACTGTCATTTCTCTTCGCTTAATTGAGCTGTTCTTGCCCTAATGTTGACTCAATCTTTTACCAAATAGGGCTATCTTCTGTATACCCCCCTACCTTGTCACATCACAACCGATTGGCTCAAACGCATTATGAACGAAAGAAGGACTACTGTCTCACCATGTATTGAGCATTCTCCTGTCCTATGTCCCACTGTTCAGAGGCCTACATCTGTCCTATGTCCTACTGTTCAGAGGCCTACATCTTTCCTATGTCCTACTGTTCAGAGGCCTACATCTGTCCTATGTCCTACTGTTCAACAACCTACATTCTTACCTCCTGTGTGGTTTACCTCATGTCTTCTCAGGTTACCTAACTCCTTAAAACTCTTTTCACACTGGGAGCAGTGGTAAGGCTTCTCCCCTGTGTGTATTCTCTCATGTGTTTTCAGGTTACATAACTGGGCAAAACCTTTTCCACACTGGGAGCAGTGGTACGGCTTCTCCCCTGTGTGTATTCGCTCATGTCTTTTCAGTCCACTTAAGTGGTTACAACCCTTTCCACACTGGGAGCAGTGGTACGGCTTTTCTCCTGTATGTATTGTCTCATGTATTTTCAGGCCCCCTAACCTTGTAAAACTCTTTGCACACTGTGAGCAGTGGTATGGCTTCTCCACTGTGTGTATTCTCTCGTGTTGGATCAGGTGTCCTTTCTGGTTAAAACTCCTCCCTGTGTGTATTCTCTCATGTTTTTTCAGGTATCCTCTCTGGTTATAGCTCTTTCCACACTGGGAGCAGTGGTAAGGCTTCTCCCCTGTGTGTATTCTCTCGTGTTGTTTCAGGTATCCTTTGTGGTTAAAATTCTTTCCACACTGGGCGCAGTGGTACGGCTTTTCTCCTGTATGTATTCTCTCATGTTGTTTCAGGTCCCGTAACTGTTTAAAACCCTTTCCACAGTGGGAGCAGTGGTGTCGTCTTGCTGGTTTGGACGTCTCTGGCACTGGTTCCTCGGAGTCTGGTCTTTCTCCTGTCAAAGACAGAGTGTTTATTTAAATAAAGACCTGAATGAAACCTCCACGTGATAAAACAGCCTTGCTATAAGGGTAAATCCTAATCAGATCTCTCAATAACCTGAGGCCAGTTTTAACAATCTTGGTGTGATTTTAAAACAAATGTTGTAGAGCTTCCTGGTAATTACTGATATGTTAACATTACTTATTTTATTCATTCTGTTTTACTAGTCAGAACACAAAAAACTAAACAGTTCTAGGACATGGAGACAAAGACGTCACTGGATTCCTATCAGCAGGTGGTTCTAAATATATAACCTTCATAGCTGTATGGTTCAGAATGCGACCTACACACTTCCTTAAACATAAAATAAGTAAAGAAGTAATTTTAAGTGGAAATCCAAAACTTGTTTTTGTGTCTAAGACACAAAGCACATCAGTAAAATCTCCCCGTTGTTGAAAGGGTTCGACACATGCTGTTTAAATGGCCCAATTTATTATTTAGACGTTCACAGATTTGCAACATTTTGACTATCACTAATGTCATGACATTTTGGGTAAAGATGTGTGTAGGTCACATTCTGTATCATACAGCTATGGAAGTTATATGTTTAGAACCACCTGCTCGATTGGAATCCAGCGATGTCTGTGTCTTGAGTGTCCTAGAACTGTTTAGTGTTTTGTGTTCTGACTTGTAAAACAGAATGAATAAATAGCACAATTTCTTATTTAGACATTCACAGGTTTTCAACATTTTGACTATCGCTGATGTCATATTTTAGGTAAAATAAAAAATAAGGTGAAATATTTTGGCGAGATGTTCCTAAAACTGATAGTAACTATATATAAACTCAGCAAAAAAAGAAACGTCCTCTCACTGTCAACTGCATTTATTTTCAGCAAACTTAACTTCTCTAGGGTAGGGGGCAGTATTTTGACGTCCGGATGAAAGGCGTGCCCAAATTAAACTGCCTGCTACTCAGGCTCAGAAGGTAGGATATGCATATTATTAGTAGATTTGGATAGAAAACACTCTGATTCTAGATTCTAAAACTGTTTGAATGATGTCTGTGAGTATAACAGAACTCATATGGCAGGCAAAAACCTGAGAAGAATCCAACCAGGAAGTGTGGAAATCTGCGGTTTGTCGTTTTTCAAGTGATTGCCTATACAGTATACAGTGACTTAGGGTTCATTTTGCACTTCCTAAGGCTTCCACTAGATGTCAACAGAACGTCTGTAGAACGTTGTTTCATGCTTCTACTGTGAATATGGAGCGAAGAAGAGGGCCTGGAAGTTGATGAGTGAGAAAATGACATGAGCTCAGTGGCACGCGTTCCCGTGAGAGTTAGCTGTGTTTCTTTTCTTTTCTGAAGACATTGGAATTGTCCGGTTGGAATATTACTGAAGATTTATGTTAAAAACGTCCTAAAGATTAATGCTATACATCGTTTGACATATTTCTACAAACGTAAATAGAACTTTATTTGACTTTTCGTCGTGACATTTTGCGCGCGCTTCCTGCATTTGGAGTAGTGGACTGAATGCGCGAACAAAAAGGAGGTATTTGGACATAAATGATGGACTTTATCGAACAAAAAACATTTATTGTGGACCTGGGATACCTGAGAGTGCATTCTGATGAAGATCATCAAAGGTATGTGAATATTTATAATATTATTTCTGAGTTTTGTTGACTCCACAAAATGGCGGGTTTGGTTTTGTGTCTGAACGCTGTACTCAGATTATTGCAAAGTGTGCTTTCGGTGTAAAGTTTTTTTTTAATCTGACACAGCGGTTGCATTAAGGAGAAGTGTATCTATAATTCTTTGCATAACAGTTTAATATTTTATCAACGTTTATGATGAGTATTTCTGTAAATTGATGTGCTCATTCACCGGAAGTTTTGGGAGGCAAAACATTTCTGAAGATTACATGCCAATGTAAAATGGGGTTTTTGGATATAAATATGAACTTTATCGAGCAAAACATTCATGTATTGTGTAACATGAAGTCCTATGAGTGCCATCTGATGAAGACCATCAAAGGTTAGTGATTAATTTTAGCTTTATTTCTGCTTTTTTGTGACACCTCTCCTTGCTTGGAAAATGGCTGTGTGGTTTTTCTTGTATAGATGCTGTCCTAACATAATCTAATGTTATGCTTTCACTGTAAAGCCTTTTTGAAATCGGACAATGTGGTTGGATTAACGAGAAGTGTATCTTTAAAATGGGATATAATAGTATGTTTGAGAAATTTGAATTATGAGATTTCTGTTGTTTTGAATTTGCCGCCCTGCTATTTCACTGGCTGTTGAATAGTGTCCCCCACATACCCCAGAGAAGTTAACATATATTCATACAAATATTTACACAACAAGATTCAACAAGTGAGACATAAACTGAATAAGTTCCACAGACATGTGACTAACAGAAATTGAATAATGTGTCCCTGAACAAAGGGGGGGGTTCAAAATCAAAAGTAACAGTCAGTATTTGGTGTGGCCACCAGCTGCATTAAGTACTGCAGTGCATCTCCTCCTCATGGACTGCACCAGATTTGCCAGTTCTTGCTGTGAGATGTTACCCCACTCTTCCACCAAGGCACCTGCAAGTTCCCGGACATTTCTGGGGGGAATGGCTTTAGCCCTCACCCTCCAATCAAACAGGACCCAGATGTGCTCAATGGGATTGAGATCCAGGCTCTTTGCCGGCCATGGCAGAACACTGACATTCCTGTCTTGCAGGAGATCATGCACAGAACGAGCAGTATAGCTGGTGGCATTGTCATGCTGGAGGGTCATGTCAGGATGAGCCTGCAGGAAGGGTACCACATGAGGGAGAAGGATGTCTTTCCTGTAACACACAGCGTTGAGATTGCCTACAATCTAACTAGGTAACTCTAATGAACTTATCCTCTGCAGCAGAAGTAACTCCGGGTCTTCCTTTCCTGTGGCGGTCCTCATGAAAGCCAGTTTCACTATAGCACTTGATGGTTTTGCGACTGCACTTGAAGAAACTTTCAAAGTTCTGGATTGTCTTAAAGTAATGATGGACTGTCGCTTCTCTTTGCTTATTTGAGCTGTTCTTGCCATAAAATGGACTTGGTCTTTTACCAAATAGGGCTATCTTCTTTATACCCCCCTACCTTGTCAGAACACAACTGATTGGCTCAAACACATTAAGAAATTCGACAAATTAACTTCTAACAAGACACACCTGTTAATTGAAATGCATTCCAGGTTGAGAGAATGCCAATAGTGTGCAAAGCTGTCACAAACGCAGACCACGTGTGACCACACCCGCCCAGGACCTCCACATCCAGCGTCTTCACCTATGGGAGACTGAGACCAGCCACCCAGACAGCTGATGAAACGGAGTAGTACTTCTCTCTGTAATAACGCTATTTTGACGGGAAAAACGAATTCTGATTGGCTGGGCCTGGCTCCCCAGTGGGTGGGTCTATGCCCCCCCCCCCCATGGCCACACCCCTGCCCAGTCATGTGAAGTCCATAGATCAGGGCCTAATGAATTTACTTACAGTGACTGATTAACTTATATGATCTGTAAAATCATTGAAATTGTTGCATTTATATTTTCTTCAGACTAAATATTGCCATATTACAAAGTATGAAAAGGTTTGTTCATTCACATGTCATGAATTCACTATGACATCATATTTGTATATGTTTTATTAGACTTTTATTATGTAATAGATCATATGGGTTGAAAAGTGTTTTATTAGAAAAGTATGAAAATCAAATTAAATATTATTTGTCACATGTGCCGAATACAACAGGTGTAGACCTTACAGTGAAATGCTTACTTACAAGCCCTTAACCAACAATGCAGTTAAGAAAAATACCTGTTAAGTAAAAAAAATAGATGTTTAAAAAAATGTAAGAAATAAAAGTAACAGATATTTAAAGAGCAGCAGTAAAATAACAATAGCGAGGCTATATACAGGGGGTACCGGTACAGAGTCAATGTGCCGGGGCACCGGTTAGTCGAGGTAATTAAGGTATTATGCACATGTAGGTAGAGTTAAAGTGACTAAGCATAGATAATAAACAGAGAATAGCAGCAGCGTAAAGAGGGGGGATGGGGGGGCAGTCCCTCTGACACCGCCTGGTATAGAGGTCCTGGGTGGCAGGAAGCTTGGCCCCAGTGATGTACTGGGCCGCACGCACTACACTCTGTAGTGCCTTGCGGTCAGAGGCCAAGCAGTTGCCAAACCAGGCAGTGATGCAACCAGTCAGGATGCTCTCGATGGTGCAGCTGTAGAACCTTTTGAGGATCTGAGGACCCATGCCAAATCTTTTCTGTTTCCTGAGGGGGAATAGGTTTTGTCGTGCCCTCTTCACGACTGTCTTGGTGTGCTAGGACCATGATAGTTTGTTGGTGATGTGAACACCAAGGAACTTGAAGCTCTCAACCTGCTCCACTACAGCCCCGTAGATGAGAATGGGGACGTGCTCGGTCCTCCTTTTCCTGTAGGCCACAATCATCTCCTTTGTCTTGATCACGTTGAGGGAAAGGTTGCTGTCCTGGCACCACACAACCAGGTCTCTGACCTCCTCCCTATAGGCTGTCTATAGGCTGGTGTTGAACGCTGAGCTGTAGTCAAAGAATAGCATTCTCACATTTTTTATTTAACTAGGCAAGTCAGTTAAGAACAAATTCTAATTTACATTGACAGCCTAGGAACAGTGGGTTAACTGCCTTGTTCAGGGGCAGAATGACAGATTTTTACCTTGTCAGCTCGGGGATTCGATCTAGCAACTTTTCGGTTACTGGCCCAATGTTCTAACCACTAGGCTACCTGCTGCCTCTACATAGGTGTTCCTTTTGTCCAGGTGTGAAAGTGCATTGTTGAGTGGAATAGAGATTGCATCATTTGTGGATCTGTTGGGGCGGTATGCAAGTTAGAGTTTCTGGGATAATGGTGTTGATGTGAGCCATTACCAGCCTTTCAAAGCAATTGATAGCTACAGACGTGAGCGCTACGGGACGGTAGTCATTTAGGCAGGTTGCCTTAGTGTTCTTGGGCACAGGGACTATGGTGGTCTGCTTGAAACATGTTGGTATTACAGACTCAGTCAGGGATAGGTTTAAAATGTCAGTGAAGACACTTGCCAGTTGGTGAGCGCATGCTCGGAGTACACGTTCCAGTAATCCGTCTGGCCCAGCGGCCTTGTGAGTGATGAACTGTTTAAAGGTCTCACTCACGTCGACTACGGAGAGCGAGATAACATAGTCGTCCGGAACGGCTGATGGTCTCATGCATGTTTCAGCGTTACTTGCCTCAAAGCGAGCAAAGAAGTAATTTAGCTCGTCTGGTAGGCTCGTGTCACTCGGCAGCTCGCGGCTGTGCTTCCCTTTGTTGGCTGTAATAGTTTGCAAGCCCTGCCACATCCGACGAGCATCGGAGCCGGTGTAGTACGATTCAATCTTAGTCCTGTATTGACGCTTTGCCTGTTTGATGGTTCGTCGGAGGGCACAGCGGGATTTCTTATAAGCTTCCGGGTTCAAGTCCTGCTCCTTGAAAGCGGCAGCTCTAACCTTTTGCCCAGTGTGGATTTTGCTTGAAATCCATGGCTTCTGGTTGGAGTATGTACATACCGTCATTGTGGGGACGATGTCATCGATGCACTTATTGATGAAGCCAGTGACTGGTGTGGTGAACTCCTCAATGCCATCGGAAGAATCCAGGAACATATTCCAGTCTGTACCAGTAAAACAGTCCTGTAGCTTAGCATCTGCTTCATCTGACCACTTTTTTATTGACCGAGTCACTGGAGCTTCCTGTTTTATTTTTGGCTTGTAAGCAGGAATCAGTAGGACAGAATTATGATCAGATTTGCAAAATGGAAGGCGAGGGAGAGCTTTGTACGCGTCTCTGTGTGTGGAGTAAAGGTGGTTTCGAGTTTTTCTTCCCCTCTGGTTGTACATTTAACCTGTTGGGGCTAGGGGGCAGTATTTGCACGGCCAGATAAAAAAACGTACACGATTTAAACTGGTTACTACTCTTGCCCAGAAACGAGAATATGCATATAGTTAGTAGATTTGGATAGAAAACACTCTAAAGTTACTAAAACTGTTGAATGGTGTCTGAGTATAACAGAACTCATATGGCAGGCCAAAACCTGAAGATTCCATACAGGAAGTGCCCTGTCTGACAATTTGTTCTCCTTCTGTGGCATCTCTATCAAAAATACAGCATCTCTGCTGTAACGTGACATTTTCTAAGGCTTCCATTGGCTCTCAGAAGGCGCCAGAAAGTGGAATAGGGTGTCTGCTGTCTCTGGGCGAAAAACAGCAGGAGTTTTTGTGAGTGGTCAGGCAGGGAACAATGACACTGGAGATGCGAGTCCACGAGACAACTCCATGTTTTTCTTTCAGTCTTTGAATGAATACAACGTCTCCCAGTTGGAATATTATCGCTATTTTACGAGAAAAACGGCATAAAAATTGATTTTAAACAGCGTTTGACATGCTTCGAAGTACGATAATGGAATATTTTGAATTTTTTTGTCACGAAATGCGCCCGCGCGTCAACCTTCGGATAGGGACCTCAACGCACAAACAAAACGGAGCTATTTCAATATAACTATGGATCATTTGGAACCAAAACAACATTTGTTGTTGAAGTAGAAGTCCTGGGAGTGCATTCTGACGAAGAACAGCAAAGGTAATCCAATTTTTCTTATAGTAAATCTGAGTTTAGTGAGGGCCAAACTTGGTGGGTGTCAAATTAGCTAGCCGTGATGGCCGGGCTATCTACTCAGAATATTGCAAAATGTGCTTTCGCCGAAAAGCTATTTTAAATTCTGACACCGCGATTGCAAAAAGGAGTTCTGTATCTCTAATTCTTAAAATAATTGTTATGTATTTTGTGAACATTAATCGTGAGTAATTTAGTAAATTCACCGGAAGTTTGCGGTGGGTATGCTAGTTCTGAACATCACATGCTAATGTAAAAAGGTGTTTTTTGATATAAATATGAACTTGATTGAACAAAACATGCATGTATTGTCTAACATAATGTCCTAGGAGTGTCATCTGATGAAGATCAAAGGTTAGTGCTGCATTTAGCTGTGGTTTTGGTTTTTGTGACATATATGCTTGCTTTGAAAATGGCTGTGATTATTTTTGGCAGGGTACTCTCCTCATTAAAGTCTCATTAAAGTCCCTGGCCACTAGGAGAGCCGCCTCTGGATGAGCATTTTCCTGTTTGCTTATGGCCGCATAAGGCTCATTGAGTGCGGTCTTAGTGCCAGCATCGGTTTATGTATAGACAGCTACGAAGAATATAGATGAAAACTCTCTTGGTAAATAGACAGCTACGAAGAATATACAGTTGAAGTTGGAAGTTTACATAGACTTAGGTTGAAGTCATTAAAAATCGTTTTTCAACCACTCCACAAATGTCTTGTTAACAGACTATGGTTTTGGCAAGACGGTTAGGGCATCTACTTTGTGCATGACACAAGTAAGAGGGCAAACTCCACCGGACTAGTTTCATAGTATGGAATCACTTATGGAGTTTGGATTTTGGGTAAACTTCTCCTTTAAAGCATCATTGAGAAATAATTAAAGTTGGGACATTTGTAGACTAACAGTTAAGAGTGTTCCGCCAGTAACCAATAGGTCTATGGTTCGAAATTGTGACTCTTTGGAGACATTAATAAAACTCATTTTTCAACCACTCCACAAATTTCTTATTTCACTGATAATTCACTGTATGACAATTCCAGTGGGTCAGGAGTTTACATAAACTAAGTTGACTGTGGCTTTAAGCAGCTTGGAAAATTCCAGAAAATGATGTTATGGTTTTATAAGCTTCTGATAGGCTAATTGACATCATTTGAGTCAATTGGAGGTGTACCTGTGGATGTATTTCAAGGCCTACCTTCAAACTCAGTGCCTCTTTGCTTGACATCATGGAAAAATCTAAAGAAATCAGCCAAGACCTCAGAAGAACAATTGCAGACCAGCACCAGTCTGGTTCATCCTTGGGAGCAATTTCCAAATGCCTGAAGGTACCATGTTCATCTGTACAAACAATAGTACGCAAGTATAAACACCATGGGACCACGCAGCAGTCATACCGCTAAGGAAGGAGACACGTTCTGTCTCCTAGAGATGAACGTAATTTGGTATGAAATGTGGAAATGAATCCCAGAACAACAGCAAAGGACCATGTGAAGATGCTGGAGGAAACGGGCACAAAAGTATCTATAGCCACAGTAAAACAAGTCCTATAATCGACATAACCTGAAAGGCCGCTCAGCAAGGAAGAAGCCACTGCTCCAAAACCGCCAATAAAAACCAGACTACGGTTTGCAACTGCACATGGGGACAAAGATCGTACTTTTTGGAGAAATGTCCTCTGGTCTGATGAAACAAAAATAGAACTGTTTGGCCATAATGACCATTGTTATGTTTGGAGGAAAAAGGGGGAGGATTGCAAGCCGAAGAACACCATCCCAACCGTGAAGCACGGGCGTGACAGCATCATGTTGGGTATATTGAAGCAACATCTCAAGACATCCGTCAGGAAGTAAAAGCTTGGTCGCAAATGGGTCTTCCAAATGGACAATGACCCCAAGCATACTTCTGTTTTCAACTCTCTAGAGACAGCAGGAGCGGAAGAGATACTCTGACTGATTGGCTATGAAAAGCCAACTGACATTCACTCCTGATGTGCTGACCTGTTGCACCCTCGACAACCACTGCGATTATTATTATTTGACCCTGCTGGTCTTCCATGAACATTTGAACATCTTGGCCATGTTCTGTTATAATCTCCACCCGGCACAGCCAGAAGAGGACTGGCCACCCCTCAGCCTGGTTCCTCTCCTGGTTTCTTCCTAGGTTCTGGCCTTTCTAGGGAGTTTTTCCTAGCCACCGTGCTTCTACACCTGCATTGCATGCTGTTTGGGGTTTTAGACTGGGTTTCTGTACAGCACTTTGTGACATCAGCTGATGTAAGAAGGGCTTTATAAACAAATTTGATTAATTGATTCCAAAGTTGTGGCAAAATGGCTCAAGGACAACAAAGTTAAGGAATTGGAGTGGCCATCACAAAGCCCTGACCTCAATCCTATAGACAATTTGTGCGCAGAACTGAAAAAGCGTGTGCGAGCAAGGAGGCCTACAAACCTGACTCAGTTACACCAACTCTGTCAGGAGGAATGGGTCAACATTCACCCAACTTTTTGTGGGAAGCTTGTGGAAGGCTACCTAAAACGTTTGACCCAAGTTAAACAATTTAAAGGCAATGCTACTAAATACTAATTGAGTGCATGTAAACTTCTGACCCACTGGGAATGTGATGAAAGAAATAAAAGCTGAAATAAATCATTCTCTCTACTATTATTATGACATTTCTTTAAAAAAAAGTGGTGATCCTAACTGACCCAAGACAGGGAATTTTCACTACGATTAAATGTCAAGAATTGTGAAAAACTGAGTTTAAATGTATTTGGCTAAGGTGTATGTAAACTTCCGACTTCAACTGTATATATAACATTATATTGGTTGCAAGAATTCTTTATGATAATTTAAGATTTGAATCCGGCGTCATTTTGCGTGTCAATTCAGAAAGTGCCATGGAATCTGCAGATAGAAAATCTCTTCCCAACTATTTTGAAATGTATATGGCACAGATGTAAAATTTTTGGTCCTTAAATGGACCTGCTATACATTTCTATTTAGCTCAATTTTCTTTAACTTCTTTGGGGTAGGGGGCAGTATTTTGACGTCCGGATGAAAAGCGTGCCCGTAGTAAACTGCCTACTATTCAGGCACAGAGGCTAAGATATGCATATTATTAGTAGATTTGGATAGAAAACACTAGAGAGTTAGGTGTGTTCCTTTTCATTTCTGAAGACAAAAGGAATCCTCCGGTTGGAATATTATGGAAGATTTATGATAAAAACATCCTAAAGATTGATTCTATACATCGTTTGACATGTTTCTACGAACTGTAATATAACTTTTTGTACTTTTCGTCTGAACTTACTGCGCGAGCACAGTGGATTTGGATTACTCGACTGAACGCGCAAACAAAAAGGAGATATTTGGACATAAATATGGACTTTATCGAAACAAAACAAACATTTATTGTGGAACTGGGATACCTGGGAGTGCATTCCGATGAAGATCATCAAAGGTAAGTGAATATTTATAATGCTATTTGTGACTTCTGTTGACTCCAAAATGGCGATTATCTGTATGGTTTGTTTTGATGTCTGAGCGCTATACTCAGATTATTGCAAAGTTTGCTTTTGCCGTAAAGCTTTTTGAAATCTGACACAGCGGTTGCATTAAGAAGAAGTTTATCTATAATTCTGTGCATAACACTTGTAAAGCCTTTTTGAAAATCGGACACTGTGGTTGGATTAACGAGAAGATTATCTTTAAAATGGTGTATAATACTTTTATGTGTGAGAAATTTGAATTCTGAGATTTTTGTTGTTTTGAATTTGGCGCCCTGCTATTTCACTGGCTGTTGGCGAGGTGGGACGCTATCATCCCACATACCCCAGAGAGGTTAACCAATTTTGGTCTTTAATGCAGGGCCGACAAGTTCCTGTTCTAGAGTCTTGTAAAGATGGGGGGGGGGGGGGGTTGACTGGGACAGGCAATGTAACATCCATAATGTTTTAGGAAAGGTTTTTGTAAAACATGCACCTTACATCGGATCATCTTGACATTTTCTCCCTAAAGCTAACTTTCATCAAGGTTTTATATGTCAACTAACAGAACTGTTTGATGTGGTGGAAATATAGCAGTCTATCTTCATGCCAACTAACAGAACTCTGCTGGCTGTCCTGGTAACAGATACCAGTGGGCAGATCTATTTTATTTGTTCAAACTAAACTACAGCACTTACTTTGAGGTGTCAAATCTGATCCTTTCTTCTCTTCTCCTCCTCTCACAGTTCCACTCAGCCCCGTTGTTTTCCTGCAGTCCACCAGCAGCACAGACAACCTCTTCATACCCAGCAGTAAGGTGCTACCGGGAGAGGCACGACACAGGGACTCCGGGAGGGAGGAAGGGCTAGCGTTGTCCTGGTAACCATAAAGAGGGGACACAGACACATATCATTATGGATGCTGATGTCACTGTTGTCATAAAGTGCTTTACAGAAACCCAGCCCAGACCCTGATAGAGCAAGCTGTATGCTAGACCAGACCAAGCTGTACCATCTGGTGTTCTGATCTGGAGAGACTCTTCTCTGCCTCGTCAGCATCAGGATGTTGTTGAGGTTCCCCAAAGCATCCACAATAGTCATGTCTCTCTCCTGTGTAAATGACAACATCAAACAGACAGTCAACTTATGATCTATTGCAATCATAGGGTCTTACCAGAGTCATTAATATGTCTAAAAAGGGCCTAAATTGGCAACTTTCATTATGCTTTTTTAAAATACTGTTTGTGATGCAAATGTAAAAAGGTCATTCCACAAAATGGGTTCCTTTTGCATTCCTTTGATATTTTATGTAGAAATTATGCACCAGAACTGGATTGTACTGTTATACTAGATGAAGTGCACTTTAATATAGATCACATGGAGAATAAAATAAATCAAATTTTAAAAATATATGTACCAATGGCAGTACTGAACAACATATTAAAGTGTATAACTTCAGTAGAATGCCCCTTTAAAACCCCACATTAGTTCAACAACTGCATAGTTTGTGTCCCTGTTTTTAAGACAGTACTCACTGGTGGTAATCGGATATTCTGACTCCTCCTCCTTTTTCACTCCTAAAACGTCTTCTTCCTCCTCCTCTTTTATTGAGATAGCCTCTTCCTCTTCTTTCACTACATTCTCCTCTTCTTTCAATGTTATGGCGTCTTCCTCCTTTTTGATTCTGAAAGCTTCTACCTCCTCCTTTTCCACTCTGACAACCTCTTTCCCATCTTCCTCTTTCACTGTAATATCATCCTCTTCTTCTTTCAATGTGATAGCCTCCTCTTCCTCCTTTTTCATTCTTCAAGCTTCTTCCTCTCCTTTCACCAGAGCTTCTTTCTCCGTCTTGCTTAGTGAACTCATGCTCCGGGAGATTAGCCTAGCTCAGTATCAAGTTAACACATTCGCTAATTTAAGAATCAAATTGCGTTTAAATGAACTAGTAGATACGTAAACATAACTGTGTTCTAAACATTGAGATTAATATACACAATATTGGTCTAAAGAGCTTCAATGTTTCGGTGTTATGCTCACTAGTAAACCACCGCGTTGGCTGAATCAGAAGCCTTTCGTCGCTGTTGAAGAAGCCTCCAGTTCCGTCCACTAGATTATACGTCACGCAAGAAGCATCACCTGAAAGACTCACATCGCCGTCTGCTGACTGGAGTGGGCAACACAGATTGGAACAAAAATAAAGCAATGTCAAAAGAAGTCATTTAAAAACAACCAGATGTTATGTTTTCTCTTCCTTCTTACAGTCAATACTTTTCTCCAGGGCTGTTTTGTACTTCCTGTCTCTAAAGTGCCCCTTTGGGTGGTGGTATAATTTGTATTCATTTTTTCTCATAGTTATTCTGAACCTGCTGCCTGCAAGTCGTTTTTAAATTCACCTAAGTGATCTGTGTTTTCCTTCAACTTTCTGAAGAGGAAACAGACCAGAAATGCCCCTGTCTGAGTGCATTTGTCTACCACTATGTGTAGCTGTTAGCGATGATGCTAATGACAACCATCTTCTGGTTGATGGAAAAGCTTTTCCCAAAAACCTGGCAGAATGATATCATGATTATTTGCATCAATCCAGTTGTGATTTGTTCAGCAAACTCTGCAATCACATGTGTGCTACAGAGACACCACTAACCAAGCAAGGCTCTTGCTGGTGCCACTTGAATTAAAGGGTATCTACACACAAAAATGAAAATGTGTTAGATTTTTCTCAGACTACAAAAGTGGTCTCCTTTTGATGTTTTTCTATTAACAATGTGATTTTGACAGCGAAAACTGAAAAACAGTGACAAATCAGAAACTTGGAATTACTAAACGGAGAAAACGGAATTTGAGAAAATATATTAAATATACTATTGATTTTCTCTCATTATGTCACACCAGACTTCGCTTTGGCTCCCCCTCCTGTCCAGTTCAGGCATTCAGCGTTGCCGGCCTTCTAGCTGCTGCCGAACCTACTGCTGTCAAACGCCCTCCACTCATCAACCCCGGACTTGTCTCGTCATCATTTCACACACCTGGTTCCAATACCCACTCTATCACTGTATATATACTCTCTCTGCCATTGTAAATGTTACTTGTTTTCCTAAGAGGAATTTCTCCTACTATTTCATAAGTACATTATATTTTGTACTTTGGGTTTGCCCTGTGCCTTTTTGGGGTTTTGTCCCGCTTTGATTTCATGGTAGGATACAGGATAGTGGCAACACATGGAGTTGGGTTGGATATAGTCATGGTAGGATACATGATAGTGGAAACACATGGAGTAGGGTTGGATATAGTCATGGTAGAATCCATGATAGTGGAAACACATGGAGTTGGGTTGGATATAGTCATGGTAGGATACATGATAGTGGAAACACATGGAGTTGGGTTGGATATAGTCATGGTAGGATACATGATAGTGGCAACACATGGAGTTGGGTTGGATATATGTAACAGTGTAGGTTCCGTCCCTCTCTTCGCCCCAACCCGGGCTCGAACCAGGGACCCTTGCACACATCAACAACTGACACCCACCGAAGCATCGTTACCCATCGCGCCACAAGAGCCACGGCCCTTGCAATGCAAGGGGAAACCCTACTTCAGGTCTCAGAGCGAGTGACGTCACTGATTGAAATGCTATTAGCGCGCACCACCGCTAACTAACTAGCCATTTCACATCGGTTACATATAGTCATGGTAGGATACATGATAGTGGCAACACATGGAGTTGGGTTGGATATAGTCATGGTAGGATACATGACAGTGGCAACACATGGAGTTGGGTTGGATATAGTCATGGTAGGATACATGATAGTGGCAACACATGGAGTTGGGTTGGATATAGTCATGGTAGGATACATGATAGTGGCAACACATGGAGTTGGGTTGGATATAGTCATGGTAGGATCCATGATAGTGGCAACACATGGAGTTGGGTTGGATATAGTCATGGTAGGATACATGATAGTGGTAACACATGGAGTAGGGTTGGATATAGTCATGGTAAGCAAAATACTTACTTAACATATTGTGCAGCTTTCTGTTGCAGGATCTTTTTATGGGGGGGGGGCCCTTTTTTGTTGACACATCACACACATGGTTATGGGCTTTAAAAAAGAAGACACCAGTACCATGTCAGATATAGTTTAGATGTATTCATATTTGAGTTTGCATCCCAATATGACACTTTAAATACATCACAGAAGACTGAAATGTAACAAAATGCCTCTTGTGTTTATTGAACTGTACACTGAGATGCTCAGTTGGTCAACATTCCCCTCCAGTGATTCCCCAACATCTTGTCAACATGTGCCCCAAAGATGGATCAGATATCTAATACCAGTCATTCTTTATAGACATTTATCCATAACAAGACTTAGGTGTCCCCTATAGTGTCCAAAAACCTCTCCACAATGTTACATGTTTTAAACATCTTTATTTTCATGCATATAACTTGTCAAAAAGCATTTTTATGACCAAATTCACATTCTTTAGTGTAGACAATATTTTTGTTCATGTTTTCATGTGTTTGAGATTAGTTCCCTGAATGGTCAAAAACCTCTTCAAATAAAAGTACGTTTATAGCACAATATATCTTACAGGTAGGCCCTCTCTCACATCATGTCACAAGCTGACAGGCTCCCAGGGGAAGGGCAATAAAAGGCCCCAGCTCACTCAACTGCTCCTCCCCTCTCCAACAGCCATCAATCCAGAACATCCTGAAGACAGAACATCTAAAAGATCATCTGGGAATCCTTTCTTCCTCATGGAGCTTTTTGAAAGTGAGTTCAATATTCAATGTGATGTTTGTACAGTGCCTTCGGAAAGTATTTAGACTACTTGACTCTTTCCACATTTTGTTACATTACTCTAAAATGTATTGAATTACATTTTTCCTCATCATTCGACACACAATAACCCAATAATAATTGAATTTATCACAAGTGGACTCCAATCAAGTTGTAGAATCATCTCAAGGATGATAAATGGAAACAGGATGCACCTGAGCTCAATTTCGAGTATCGGAGCAAAGGGTCTGAATACTTATCTAAATAAGATTTCTGTTGTTAATAAATTAGCAAAAAATTCTAAAAGCCTTTTATTTTTTATTTATTTATTTATTTATTTCACCTTTATTTAACCAGGTAGGCAAGTTGAGAACAAGTTCTCATTTACAATTGCGACCTGGCCAAGATAAAGCAAAGCAGTTCGACAACATACAAAAACACAGAGTTACACATGGAGTAAAACAACATACAATCAATGATGCAGTAGAAAAAAATAAGACTATATACAATGTGAGCAAATGATGTGAGATAAGGGAGGTAAAGGCAAAAAATGCCATGGTGGCAAAGTAAATAAAGTATGGCAAGAAAAACACTGGAATGGTAGATTTGTAGTTTGAAGAAAGTTCAAAGTTCAAATATAAATAATATGGTGCAAAGGAGCAAAATAAATAAAATAAATAAATACAGTAGGGGAAGAGGTAGTAGTTTGGGCTAAATTAAAGATGGGCTATGTACAGGTGCAGAGATCTGTGAGCTGCTCTGACAGCTGGTGCTTAAAGCTAGTGAGGGAGATAAGTGTTTCCAGTTTCAGAGATTTTTGTAGTTCGTTCCAGTCATTGGCAGCTGAGAACTGGAAGGAGAGACGACCAAAGGAGGAGTTGGCTTTAGGGGTGACCAGAGAGATATACCTGCTGGAGCGCGTGCTACAGGTGGGTGCTGCTATGGTGACCAGTGAGCGGAGATAAGGGGGGACTTTACCTAGCAGGGTCTTGTAGATGACCTGGAGCCAATGTGTTTGGCGACGATTATGAAGCGAAGGCCAGCCAACGAGAGCGTACAGGTCGCAGTGGTGGGTAGTATATGGGGCTTTGGTGACAAAACGGATGGCACTGTGATAGACTGCATCCAGCTTGTTGAGTAGGGTATTGGAGGCTATTTTGTAAATGACATCGTCGAAGTCGAGGATTGGTAGGATGGTCAGTTTTACGAGGGTATGTTTGGCAGCATGAGTGAAGGATGCTGTGTTGCGAAATAGGAAGCCAATTCTAGATTTCACTTTGGATTGGAGATGATTGATGTGAGTCTGGAAGGAGAGTTTACAGTCTAACCAGACACCTAGGTATTTGTAGTTGTCCACAAATTCTAAGTTAGAACCGTCCAGAGAAGTGATGCTGGACAGGCGGGCAGGTGCAGGCAGCGATCGGTTGGAGAGCATGCATTTAGTTTTACTTGTGTTTAGGAGCAGTTGGAGACCACGGAAGGAGAGTTGAATGGCATTGAAGCTCGTCTGGAGGGTTGTTAACACAGTGTCCAAAGAAGGGCCAGAAGTATACAGAATGGTGTCGTCTGCGTAGAGGTGGATCAGAGATTCACCAGCAGCAAGAGCGACATCATTTATGTATACAGAGAAAAGAGTTGGCCCAAGAATTGAACCCTGTGGTACCCCCATAGAGACTGCCAGAGGTTCAGACAGTAGGCCCTCCGATTTGACACACTGAACTCTGTCAGAGAAGTAGTTGGTGAACCAGGCGACGCAATCGTTTGAGAAACCAAGGCTACTGAGTCTGCCGATGAGGATGTGGTGATTAACAGAGTCAAAAGCTTTGGCCAGGTCAATGAATACGGCAGCACAGTATTGTTTCTTATCGATGGCGGTTACGATGTTGTTTATGACCTTGAGCGTGGCTGAGGTACACCCATGACCAGCTCTGAAACCAGATTGCATAGCGGAGAGGGTGCGGTGGGATTCGAAATGGTCGGTAATCTGTTTGTTGACTTGGCTTTCGAAGACCTTAGAAAGGCAGGGTAGGATGGATATAGGTCTGTAGCAATTTGGGTCAAGAGTGTCACCTCCTTTGAAGAGGGGGATGACAGCAGCTGCTTTCCAATCTATGGGAATCTCAGACGACACGAAAGAGAGGTTGAACAGGCTAGTAATAGGGGTTGCAATAATTTCGGCAGATAATTTTAGAAAGAAAGGGTCCAGATTGTCACGCCCAGCTGATTTGTAGGGGTCCAGATTTTGCAGCTCTTTCAGAACATCAGCTGAATGGATTTGGGAGAAGGAGAAATGGGGGAGGCTTGGGCGAGTAGCTGTGGGGGGTGCAGTGCTGTTGAATGCAGTAGGGGTAGTTAGGTGGAAAGCATGGCCAGCCGTAGAAAAATGCTTATTGAAATTCTCAATATCGGTGGTGACAGAGTTTCCTATCCTCAGTGCAGTGGGCAGTTGGGAGGAGGTGTTCTTATTCTCCATGGACTTTACAATGTCCCAGAACTTTTTAGAGTTGGAGTTGCACGAAGCAAATTTCTGTTTGAAAAAGCTAGCCTTGGCGTTTCTAACTGCCTGTGTGTATTGGTTTCTAACTTCCCTAAAAAGTTGCATATCGCGGGGGCAGTTTGATGCTAATGCAGAACGCCACAGGATATTTTTGTGTTGGTTAAGGGCAGTCAGGTCTGGGGAGAACCAAGGGCTATATCTGTTCCTGGTTCTAAATTTCTTGAAAGGGGCATGCTTATTTAAGATGGTGAGGAAGGCATTTTTAAAAAATAACCAGGCATCCTCTACTGAAGGGATGAGGTCAATATCCTTCCAGGATACCAGGGCCAGGTCGATTAGAAAGGCTTGCTCGTTGAAATGTTTCAGGGAGCGTTTGACAGTGATGAGTGGAGGTCGTTTGACCGCTGACCCATTACGGGTGCAGGCAATGAGGCAGTGATCGCTGAGATCTTGGTTGAAAACAGCAGAGGTGTATTTAGAGGGCACGTTGGTTAGGATGATATCTATGAGGGTGCCAGTGTTTGCGGCTTTGGGGTTGTACCTGGTGGGTTCATTAATAATTTGTGTGAGATTGAGGGCATCAAGCTTGGATTGTAGGATGGCTGGGGTGTTAAGCATGTCCCAGTTTAGGTCACCTAGTAGCACGAGCTCTGAAGATAGATGGGGGGCAATCAGTTTACATATGGTGTCCAGAGCACAGCTAGGGGCCGAGGGGGGTCTATAGCAGGCGGCAACGGTGAGAGACTTGTTTTTGGAGAGGTGGATTTTTAAAAGTAGAAGTTCAAATTGTTTGGGTACAGACCTGGATAGCAGGACAGAACTCTGCAGGCTATATCTGCAGTAGATTGCAACACCGCCCCCTTTGGTCGTTCTATCTTGTCTGAAAACGTTGTAGTTAGGGATGAAGATTTCAGAGTTTTTGGTGGACTTCCTAAGCCAAGATTCAGACACAGCTAGGACATCCGGGTTGGCAGAGTGTGCTAAAGCAGTGAATAAAACAAACTTAGGGAGGAGGCTTCTAATGTTAACATGCATGAAACCAAGGTTATTACGGTTACAGAAGTCATCAAAAGAGAGCGCCTGGGGAGTAGGAGTGGAGCCAGGCACTGCAGGGCCTGGAATCACCTCTACATCCCCAGAGGAGCAGAGAAGAATAAGTATGAGGGTACGGCTAAAAGCTATAAGAATTGGTCGTCTGTGACGTCCAGAATAGAGAGAAAAAGGAGCAGGTTTCTGGGGGCGATAAAATAGCTTCAAGGTATAATGTACAGACAAAGGTATGGTGGGATGTGAGTACAGAGGAGGTAAACCTTGGCATTTAGTGATTATGAGAGAGATATTGTCTCTAGAAACATCATTGAAACCAGAAGATGTCATAGCATGTGTGGGTGGAGGAACTGAGAGGTTGGATAAGGTATAATGAGCAGGGCTAGGGGCTCTACAGTGAAATAAGCCAATAAACACTAACCAGAACAGCAATGGACAATGCATATTGACATTAAGGAGAGGCATGCTTAGCCGAGTGATCAAAGGGTCCAGTGAGATTCAGACAGCTAGCCGGGCCATAGGTAGCAAGCTGGTGGAAGATGGGAGGGAGGTCTGTTTTTAGCCACCTCGTGCGTTTCCGTCTGTGGGTTAGTGGGGTTCCGTGTGGAAGGGGGGACCTGTCCAAGTTGGCAAAATAGTTAGTTATAGTGGCCCAAGAAAGGTGTCCGATAGACCTATTCAGATCGCAGCCGATAAGACAGCTAACGATTATCCGGCCGCAGATGGGCGATCAGGTTACGTCGCGACGGAGGGGCCAGTTGGATAACTCCCTCGGGCAGATAACGTCGGTGGTCCAGTCGTGAAGACCCGATGGGGCTCCGCATCGGCAGTAAAACGGGTCAGGATAGGTGAGTTGTAGCCCAGGAGACACTTCAGCTGGCTAGCTCAGGAATAGCCCAGGAGTGGCTGACGGAACTCTTCAGCTGGCCAGCTCCGTAATAATGTGTGTTAATTCCGTGACCGACGTTGCCAATAGTCACTCAGGTAGCAGCTAGTTAGCTGCAAGATCCAGGTGTAAATGTCCAGAGCCTGCGGTAGAAATCGGGGAAAGGAGAGAGAATAGGTCCGGTATGCTCTGGTCTGAGTCACGCTGTACAAAAACTGGCGATAGCTTTTCGAGCTAATGGATAGCTGAGGACAGCTAACCGTGGCTAGCTGAACTTCAATGTTAGCCAGTGAGAATGGCTAACCTCTGGCTAGCTTCTGTTGTGGAATTCAGATGAGGTAAATAATTCTTTCTTTTTTAACTTGGTGAGGCGGGTTGCAGGAGAGGCTTTGAGGTTGAGTTTTTTAGAATAAAACATGTAAAAAGATAAGTGAAGAAAAAATATGTAAATATATATATACACGGGACACGACAAGAGGAGGGTAATGGACGTCTGAAATGCTACGCCATCATGGATTTCATATTGCTTTGTCATTATGGGCTATTGTGTGTAGATTGCTGAGGAAATTGTTTAATTTAATCCATTTTAGAATAAGATGTAACGTAACAAAATGTGGAAAAAGTCAAGGGGTCTGAATACTTTCCAAAGGCACTGTAAGTGATTGTGGAGAAACCATCATTGTTATATTCTAATTAAAATCATTGACCCATAAGAGAACACGTGACCAAAGCAAGGCGTGACCCATATAGAATTAAAACAACATTCATCTTAATGAGAAATATAATCTAATAAACAAATGTTTGCATAATCAAAGACATGAAAACATTGTATTTAGCTAGGCTTTCATATGGCCAGGAAGGTCATTGAGAATAACAATAGACAATAGTTATTGTTGCTATCCAATTATGATATAAAACAAAACAAATTGCTGAACATGGGATCAAAATGGATCAAAATGTGAAAAAAATGTCAAGGAGGTGTAGAATTCCTATAGTCATTGTTCAGGCTTAACTATGGAGTGGGATATCAGCCACCTCAGTGACAACAACAGAACACAAAAATATATAGTTTACACAAATATTAGCATGTTAGCTCTTATTGCAGGACTCTTATTGGGAAATCATCTCCCCAGTCAACCTATTGTCTGTATTGAACATTTATATTGAACTGTAGCAGCTAGCTAACTGGCTACTGATCAACCTATTGTGTGTATTGAACATTCATATTGGACTGTAGCAGCTAGCTAACTGGCTACTGATCAACCTATTGTGTGTATTGAACATTCATATTGGACAGCCTTACCTATAGAGTAGCACCACCACCCATCAGCCCATTCTCTTCTTGATGTCAAAGCTGCAGTGTATTGTTGCTATAGGAGTTTATGATTAACAATCCTATTTATTTCAAGCCCCACTAAGATGTCACCATACTATTCCTTTAAAGCCCCTCTGTCAGATATAAATCATCAGAGTGGGAAACCAACTGACATGGAAACAATGTAGCAAATGTATCACTATCAGAGGGCTTATTATGACATCATATAGAACTACTCAGACATTCCAAATATCACTTGATTATCAGAGGGGTTATTATGACATCAGATAGAACTACTCAGACATTCCAAATATCACTTGATTATCAGAGGGGTGTATTATGACATCAGATAGAACTACTCAGACATTCCAAATATCACTTGATTATCAGAGGGGTGTATTATGACATCATATAGAACTACTCAGACATTCCAAATATCACTTGATTATCAGAGGGGTGTGTTATGACATCATATAGAACTACTCAGACATTCCAAATATCACTTGATTATCAGAGGGGTGTATTATGACATCATATAGAACTACTCAGACATTCCAAATCAGGCTTCATCCACATCATGAAGGTGAATATTGATCCAACCATTTCAAAAGTAATGACCAGGCTGATGGAAACAGGATATGTCTGAACACTTCTATAAATGCCGACAGACTATATGTTAGTTCGTTTGACATGGTGGGATCCTTTTGTGTCAGTAAAAATGCATGAGCGAGAAATGGATATGGAAACTCCTTTATCCGCATATATTTATATAATAACCATCACATCTTAGTTAACTTGGAGACACGATGATATGTTGTGTGGTCCTCCCACTACGACTTGGGAAACCATGTAGTTTATTAGGCTACAGATGAAATAAGTTAGGAACTTCACAGGGTGGTGAAAGTGGAGGTGATGAGCTTGATGCTCCTTTCCAATACATTTTGATGGTCTTATTCTGGTGACATGATGATAAATAAAATAATATCTCTCTTATCCATAATAATCTCATCATGTAGGTAGCCTACCAGCACTGTATCTGTGAGATGTTGGCAACAGTGCACGTGCCAAGAGACATTCAGTACAGTTGGAAATGCGATGGAAACCCATTTAACTTGTATTTTTCGATTTGGAAAATGTGAATTTAACAGCAAAAGTAATTTATTTGTCACGCAAAGCCTTTTATCCACAATAAGTATGTTTGATAGAAACATTTCTGGTGGGAAAATGCATGTATTGTTTTATGCAGATGTTTGAATATTCACATGAAAATCTGTCGCAAATTGCATGGGAAACGTAGCTACTAAGGTGGATATTGATCCAACACCTGCCGCTTATTCAAACCAGCCCACTGGGCACAGACGTCAGATCAACATCTAGTTTCGATTTACATTTCTTTGTCGTCGTCAACTAAAGTCAATTCAACATGAAATCAACACAAAATGTCCCCTGTCATTGGATTTAGGTTGCCAGTTGGGTGAAAAATAAATAAAAATTACCGATGTTGATGGATTTTTACAAATCCAATCAGTTTTCAAAATTGATCTAACATCATCGTATGGATTTGTTTTGTTGAAATGTGGAAATAATGTTTATTCAACCAGTGGGAGGCTTGTAAATGCCCCCAGGAAAGTTGAACGAGGAACTCTTCATTGAGACAATGATGAAACAGCAATCCGTGGGCGAGTTGTGGTGGATATTATAAAATAAGGATCTGCTGGAGTCCAAGTCAAACCAAGATTCTTTATTTCTGAGCTCAGAGAGAATAACAGAGTTACAGAGCGTAGTGTAGACAGTCTGAATTCCTGTAGCATTGGGTGATGAGCACATATCTTTATAGTTTCCTGTTCCTGGGAGGGACTTTATTCATACAAGGACACATGTGCAAATTGGTTTGCAACGCAGGATGATACTCCCAGGAACAGGAGATTATAATAGGATAGTTTCACAAGGTTAGTCACATAATCAGTTATGTGGACACATACAACTAACATTTTCCATTACAGAGTCTGTGAACATTTTCATTTCATTAAATCATCAGTGGGCCAACAATGCAAATGTAAACAATAGAACAAATGCATCACATCCAAATATCACTTGATTATCTCTAGTGCTGGAGGAATGACAACCATATAAACACACACAGTCAGAGTTTAAAAAATGACCATTTAAACACATGGAATCTGATCTACTCTATTCAAACTGACATACTCCATATTGTCATGACGTGGCCCTTTCTGGGTATAGATCGTGGCTTCCCCCTCTCCTACACCCAGGTTCTGTTATCTCAGGTCGTAAATTCCTGGCGGAGACTCTCTCCCCCTTTTCATGCAGAGAGAGACCACAGAGTGAACAAAGGGTTTCACGTGGCCGAACTCCTAAATCCCCCAAATGGAAAAATTAAACTATATGTCCACCTTTGAGAGTGTGGGAAGGGTCCGTGGACACTTAAGGGACAGTGTGTTTCATTTGGTGACCTCAGAGAGGACAGGAAACACGCATAACTATGTCTCTGAATGTGTGCATTGCTCAATTATGGGGTTTGCATCTAATTCTTGCATAAAATGAATGAGTAAAGATGAAACTATTTGTGAAATGATGTAATGTGATGTTAAACCTTTAATGTGAGAGAATTGTATTCCCTTTATAGATTAACTAAGTCATTGGCCTGTCCCCAGCACAGACATGATCTGGAACCGCCTTTCCTATTGTTACGAATAAAAGCCCCTCCTAAAATAAATCCTCTTCAGACTGAGCAAACCCACAGCGTGAGCTGTGATTGCGAATAGTTTAGACAACGCATACCTCGTGTAAGCTGAGGTGGCACAGGTTTGAGTACCAAGACTAGAAAACCATCCCACGTGGAGCATTGGCTACATGGCTGGAAATGGTTAAACTCTGAGACTATTGATCCCTACAGAATAAGAGCATTAGTGGGTCTGTGGGGGCATAAGATAATTACTAGTCTGCAGCTAGAAATGATGTAAACCTGGGATGCGAATACCGACAACCGCTGAAACATCTATTCTATGAGAGAATTTCTGAATGGTAATCTGAAGTATCCATTCTAACCAAGAAAGAATTTGAACTTCAGGGAAACAGAAAGAGAGACTCGGATGAACTCTCCAGCAGACGGACCGGATTCCAACAGATCACAACGACACATGGGCGTAAATATATATTGATTGCAATTATTCCTGAATGAGTGAGCGTTCATGCTCAAAGGATTAGCATTTCGAATAGTACACAGTTGAAGTCGGAAGTTTACAGACACTTAGGTTGGAGTCATTAAAACTCATTTTTCAACCACTCCACAAATTTCTTGTTAACAAACTATAGTTTTGGCAAGATGGTTAGGACATCTACTTTGTGCATGACACAAGTAATTTTTCCAACAATTGATTATTTCACTTATAATTCACTGTATCACAATTCCAGTGGGTCAGAAGTTTACATACACTAAGTTGACTGTTCCTTTAAACAGCTTGGAAAATTCCAGAAAATGATGTCATGGCTTTAGAAGCTTCTGATAGGCCAACTGACATAATTTGAGTCAATTGGAGGTGTACCTGTGGATGTATTTCAAGGCCTACCTTCAAACTATGTGCCTCTTTGCTTGACATCATGGGAAAATCAAAAGAAATCAGCCAAGACCTTAGAAAAAAAATTGTAGACCTCCACAAGTCTGGTTCATCCTTGGGAGCAATTTCCAAACGCCTGAAGGTACCACGTTCATCTGTACAAACAATAGTACGCAAGTATAAACACTATGGCACCACGCAGCCATCACACTGCTCAGGAAGGAGACACGTTCTGTCTCCTAGAGATTAACGTCATTTGGTGCGAAAAGTGCAAATCAATCCCAGAACAACAGCAAAGGACCTTGTGAAGATGCTGGAGGAAACAGGTACAAAAGTATCTATATCCACAGAAAAACAAGTCCTATATCAACATAACCTGAAAGGCCGCTCAGCAAGGAAGAAGCCATTGCTCCAAAAACGCCATAAAAAAGCCAGACTACGGTTTGCAACTGCACATGGGGGACAAAGATCGTACTTTTTGGAGAAATGTCCTGTGGTCTGATGAAACTAAAATAGAACGGTTTGGCCATAATGACCATCGGTATGTTTGGAGGAAAAAGGAGGAGGCTTGCAAGCTGAAGAACACCATCCCAACCATGAAGCATGGGGTGGCAGCATCATGTTGTGGGGTGCTTTGCTGCAGGAGGGACTGGTGCACTTCACAAAATAGATGGCATCATGAGGTAGGAAAATTCTGTGGATATATTGAAGCAACATCTCAAGACATCAGTCAGGAAGTCAAAGCTTGATCACAAGTGGGTCTTTCAAATGGACATTGACCCCAAGCAAACTTCCAAAGTTGTGGCAAAATCGCTTAAGGACAACAAAGTCAAGGTATTGGAGTGGCCGTCACAAAGCCCTGACCTCAATCCTATAGAAAATGTGTGGGCTGAACTGAAAAAGCGTATGCGAGCAAGGAGGCCTACAAACCTGACTCAGTTACACCAGCTCTGTCAGGAGGAAAGGGCCAAAATTCACCCAACTTATTGTGGGAAGCTTGTGGAAGGCTACCCAAAACCTTTGGCCCAAGTTAAACAATTTAAAGGCAATGCTACCAAATACTAATTGAGTGTATGTAAACTTCTGACCCACTGGGAATGTGATGAAAGAAATAAAAGCTGAAATAAATAATTCTCTCTACTATTATTCTGACATTTCACATTCTTAAAATAAAGTGGTGATCCTAACTGACCTAAGACAGGGAATTTTTACAAGGATTAAATGTCAGGAATTGTGAAAAACTGAGTTTAAATGTATTTGGCTAATGTGTAACTAAACTTCCGACTTCAACTGTGTGTAACCCGTTTGTCTTTCCCGTTTCTTTCTCAGACCACACCCACTTCCCTTTGTCCACCAATCATATCGGCTTAGCCCAGTGGGGAATCTTCCCAATCATTCATTAGTAACCAGTATCTACTGTTTGTTTGCGCATTTCTGTGATTATGTAGTTAGTAAATAAATGATTAAGCCAATTGGTGTACGGATGATTTATAAAAAAAGGCTGGGTTCGTGCAGACAACCAACAATTTACGACGTTTGGAATGAGACTGACGCGAGGTAAAGAATAATTCATTAATATATGACTAATTGATCAGATATTAAAATATCTGAAGAGTTATATTCAGAAAAGTATAACTTTGTAATCTGAAGACTTTCCGTGGTGCCCCGACATCCTAGTCAATTAAATGCACATGGTTAGTTTAATCATGTAATAATAATTACAGAGAATTGATTTGATAAAATAAGTCTTCACTTTTAATGATGCCAAAGACATGACAATATTCAATTCATATTTTCTAATAAAAACATACAAATATATTTTGGAGTATACTTGGTACAATTAAATGTCATATGGTATAAACAAGTAAACACATTCTCAGTCAACAATACAAGACAATGGGAGCACTGTGTATGTTCTCTGATTAATTTTAAGTCAATGTGATGTGAAATACAAGTTTACACACTAGGAGAAGTCATTATTCTCTCCTGTGTGGATTCTCACATGTTTTTTTAAGTGACTGATGAGTGAAATGCCTTCCCCCCAGTCTGAACATTTGTAAGGCTTCTCCCCCGTGTGCGGTCTCATGTCTTCTTCCAGGCGTCCTAATTGGGTAAAACGCATTGCACGCTGGGATCAGTGGTAAGGTTTCTCCCCTGTGTGAATTCGCTCATGCTCTTTCAGGCTTCCTGACCGGCTAAAACTCTTTCCACACTGGGCGCAACGGAAAGGCTTCTCCCCTGTGTGTATTCGCAAATGATCTTTGAGGGTGTCTAACCGCTTAAAACTCTTTCCACACTGGGAGCAATGGTGAGGCTTCGCTCCTGTGTGTATCCTCTCATGTCTTTTCATGTTAACTAAATGGTTAAAACTCTTTCCACAATGGGAGCAGTAGTAAGGCTTCTCCCCTGTGTGAATTCGCTCATGAGCTTCCAGCTTAACTAATGCCGTAAAACTCTTTCCACACTGGGAGCAGTGGTATGGCTTCTCCCCTGTGTGTATCCTCCCATGTCTTTTCATGTTTCCTAACTGGTTAAAACTATTTCCACACTGGCTGCAATGGTATGGCTTCTCTCCTGAGTGTATTCGCTCATGAGCTTTCAGGCTTCCCAACAGGCTAAAACTCTTTCCACACTGGCCGCAATGGTATGGCTTCTCTCCTGTGTGTATTCGCTCATGAGCTTTCAGGCTTCCTAACCGGCTAAAACTATTTCCACACTGGGCGCAATGGTACGGCTTCTCTCCTGTGTGTCCCCCCTCAGGTCTTTTCAGGCTCCCTAACTTGATCTGGGAGCAGAGGTGTCGTCTTGCTGGTGTGGTCTTTGGTTCCTCCAAGTTTGATTTTCCTCCTGCCAAAGACAGTGTTTATATAAAAAGAGACCAGAATGAAACCTCCACTCTCCAATTATGTGAAAATTTGTTTACATTGCTTTGCCAAGATAATCCATCCACGTGACAGGTGTAGCATATCAAGAAGCTGATTAAACAGCATTACACAGGTGGTGCTTGTGCTGGGGACAATAAAAAGCCACTCTAAAATGTAAAGTTGTCACACAACGCAATGCCACAGATGTCTCAAGTTTTGAGGGAGTGTGCAAATGGATTGGGGACTGCAGGAATATCCACTGGAGCTGTTACCAGAGAACTGAATGTTGCTTTCTCTACCATCAGCTGCCTCCAACATCTTTTTAGAGAATTTGGAAGTCTGTCCAACGGGCCTCACAACCGCAGACCAAGGACCTCCACATCGTCTGAGATCAGCCACTCGGACATCTGATGAAACTGAGGAGTATGTATCTCTGTAACAAAGCCCTTTTGTGGGGAAAACTAATTCTGATTCGTTGGGCCTGGCTCCCAAGTGGGTGGGCTTACGACCCCACAGACACACCAATGGCTGCGCCCCTGCCCAGTCATGTGAAGTCCATAGATTAGGGCCTAAAATGTATTTACATTGACTCATTTCCTAATATGAACTGTAAATCATTGAAATTGTTGCGATTATATCTGTTCAGTATATATAAATATACAGAACCAGTCAAAAGTTTGGACACATCTACTCAATCAAGGATTTTTCTTTATTTTTACTATTTTCTACATTGTAGAATAATAGTGAAGACATCAAAACTACGAAATAACACATATGGAATCATGAAGTAAACAAAAAAAAGTTTAACAAATCAAAATATATTTTATATTTGAGATTCTCCAAAGTAGCCACCCTTTGCCCTGATGACAGCTTTGCACACTCTTGGAAATCTCTCAGCCAGCTTCATGAGGTAGTCACCTGGAAAGCATTTCAATTAACAGGTGTGCCTTGTTAAAAACTAATTTGTGTTTTTCCTTCTTAGTGCGTTTGAGACAATCAGTTGTGTTGTGACATGGTAGGGGGAGTATACAGAAGATAGCCCTATTTGGTAAAAGACCAAGTCCATATTATGGCAAGAACAGCTCAAATAAGCAAAGAGAAACAACTGTCAATCATTACTTTAAGACAGTCAATCCAGAACATTTCAAGAACTTTGAAAGTTTCTTTAAGTACAGTCGCAAAAAACATCAAGAGCTATGATGAAAATGGCTCTCATGATGACCGCCAAAGGAAAGGATGGCCCAGAGTTACCTCTGCTGCAGAGGATAAGTTCATTAGAGTTACCAGCCTCAGAAATTGCAGCCCAAATAACTGCGTCACAGATTTCAATTAAGAGACACATCTCACCATCAACTGTTCAGAGGAGACTGCATTAATCAGGCCATCATGGTCGAATTGCTGCAAAGAAACCACTAGTTAACCTCTACGGGCTAGGGGGCAGCATTGAGAATTTTGGAAAAAATATGTGCCCATTTTTAACTGCCTCCTACACCAACTCAGAAGCTAGAATATGCATATTATTGTTCAGGTTTGGATAGAAAACACCCTAAAGTTTCTAAAACTGTTTGAATGGTTTCTGTGAGTATAACAGAACTCATTTGGCAGGCAAAACCCTGAGACAGATTCTGACAGGAAGTGGATACCTGATGTGTTGAATTGACTTTAAGCCTATGCCATTGAAAAACAAAGGGGCTGATGAATGTTTTGGCACTTCCTATTGCTTCCACAAGATGTCACCAGCCTTTACAAAGTGTTTTGAGTCTTCTACTCTGAGATCTGACCGAACAAGAGCCTTGGAACGGTGATGGCCGATTAGACACCTGGCGTGCGAGTTCATGTTGGGTACTCTCGTTCCAATACGTTTTAAAAGAGAACCCAATCGTCCGCCTTGAATTTTATTCATGTTCTGGTTAAAAAAGGCACTAATGATTTATGCGATACAACGTTTGACATGTTTGAACAAACGTAAATATATTTTTTCCGTTCGTGAAGTGAAGTCCGGCTGGCTTAGATCATGTGCTAACAACACAGAGCTTTTTGGACATAAATGATGAGCTTTTTTGAACAAAACTACATTCGTTATGGACCTGGGATTCCTGGAAGTGACATCTGATGAAGAGAATCAAAAGGTAATGGATTATTTACATAGTATTTTCGATCTCTCCAACATGGCGGTTAGTCTGTATCGCAAAGCGTATTTTTCTGGGCGCAGTGCTCAGATTATTGCAAAGTGTGATTTCCCAGTAAGGTTATTTTTAAATCTGGCAAGTCGATTGCATTCAAGAGATGTAAATCTATAATTCTTTGAATGACAATATAATATTTTACCAATGTTTTCTAATATTAATTAATTATTTTGTTGTGATGACTTGACTGCCGGTTATTGGAGGGAAACGATTTCCTGAACATCAACGCCATAGTAAAACGCTGTTTTTGGATATAAATATGAACTTGATAGAACTAAAAATGCATGCATTGTCTAACATAATGTCCTAGGAGTGTCATCTGATGGAGATTGTAAAAGGTTAGTGCATAATTTTAGCTGATTTTATGGTTTTGGTGACGCCTGTCTTTGAATTGACAATACATTACACACAGCTATTGTCAATGTACTCTCCTAACATAACCTAACTTTATGCTTTCGCCGTAAAACCTTTTTGAAATCGGACAACGTGGTTAGATTAAGGAGATGTTTATCTTTCAAAGGGTGTAAGATAGTTGTATGTTTGAGAAATTAGAATTTTGACATTTATTTGGTTTCAAATTTGCCGCTCTTGAAATGCACCTGCTGTTGATAGGGTGCGCCACGGGTGGCACGCTAGCGTCCCAAATAGCCCAAAGAAGTTAAGGACACCAATAAGAAGAACAGACTTGCTTGGGCCAAGAAACACAAGCAATGGACCGTTGGAAATTTGTCCTTTGGTCTGATGAGTCCAAATTTGAGATTTTCGGATCCAACCGACATGTCTGTGAGACGCAGAGTAGGTGAACAGATGATCTCCGCATGTGTGGTTTCCACCGTGAAGCATTGAGTGATGGTGCTTTGGTGGTGACACTGTTTGTGATTTATTTAGAATTCAAGGCACACTTAACCAGCGTCGCTACCACAGCATGCTGCAGCAATACGCCATCCCATCTGGTTTGCGCTTAGTGGGACTATCATTTGTTTTTCAACAGGGCAATGACCCAACCACAACCAGGCTGTGTAAGTGCTTTTTGACCAAGAAGGAGAGTGATGGAGTGCTGCATCAGTTGACCCAACTGAGATGGTTTGGGATGAGTTGGACCGCAGAGTGACGGTAAAGCAGCCAACGTGCTCAGCATATGTGGGAACTCCTTCAAGACTGTTGGAAAAGCATTCCAGGTGAAGCTGGTTGAGAGAATGCCAAGAGTGTGCAAAGTTGTATTTGTATTAGTCGGGGATTGCCTTATTGGGAACAGATAATGGGCAGATTTATTTTATTTGTTCAAACTAAACTACAGCACTTACTTTGATGAGTCAAATCTGATCCTTTCTTCTCTTCTCGTCCTCTCACAGTTACACTCAGCCCCGTTGTTTTCCTGCAGTCCACCAGCAGCACAGACAACCTCTTCATACCCAGCAGTAAGGTGCTACCGGGAGAGGCATGACACGGGGACTCCAGGAGGGAGGAAGGGCTAGCGTTGTCCTGGTAACCATAAAGAGGGGACACAGAGACATATCATTATGGATGCTGATGCCACTGTTGTCATAAAGTGCTTTACAGAAACCCAGCCCAGACCCTGATAGAGCAAGCTGTATGCTAGACCAGACCAAGCTGTACCATCTGGTGTTCTGATCTGGAGAGACTCTTCTCTGACTCGTCAGCATCAGGATGTTGTTGATGCTCCCCAGAGGATCCACAATAGTCATGTATCTCTCCTGTGTGAACGAGAACATCAAACAGATGGTAAACTTATTACTGTCTATTACAGTCATAGGGTCTTCCAAGAGGCATTCATATGTCTAAATGAATTGGGTGCCTTTTGTGTCCCTTTGATATTTTAAGTATAAATGATGTTCCAATATTGAATTTTAAAAGCCTGTTATATTATATAATTAAATGTAATTTAAAAGTCCCCAAAAATATATGTACCAATGACAGATTGACCCTTTAACAATTCCTACAGTACAGAACAACATATTAAAGTGTAGAACTTCAGTAGAATGCCCCTTTAAAACCACACATTAGTTCAACAACTGCATTGTTTGTGCCCCTGTTTAAGACAGTACTCACTGGTGTTAATCAGATATTCTGTCTCCTCCTCTTTCACTCCCAAAACGTCTTCCTTCTTCACCTTTATTGAGATAGAATCTTTTAGAGAGGAAGAGGATGCTTTCGCTTCTTTTCCTATAACAACCTCCTCTTCCTCATTTTTCATTCTGAAAGGTTCTTTCTCTCCTTTCACTGTAATATCCTCATCTTCTTCTTTCACGACAATGTTCAGCGCCAGAGCTTCTTTCTCTCCTTTTACTGTAATATCCTCCTCTTCGTCTTTCACGATAATGTTCAGGGCCAGAGCTTCTTTCTCCGTCCAACAGACATCCTCTTCTTTAGCAGGGGATGAGTAGTTTAGTGAGCTCATAGTCAGGTATGTTAGCTAGCTAGCTAGTTAGCATTAGCGACTAGCCTAGTGCTTGGCTCAGTATCAGTCTTTAACAAATTTGCAAATTGAACAAGCAAATCAGGTTCAAGTTAACGTCAACTGAAATGTGTTTTAAACACTGCGGTTAGCTAATGTACATTAACATAGCCTAAAACGTAAATCTTTCAGTTTTATGTCAGCTAGCAAGCTACCGTGGTGATTGAAAGAGTAGCGGTGTTGTTGTTCCTGAAGAAGCGTCCGTCCAGTAAATTATACGTCACGCAAGAAGCAACACATGAAAGACGCACATCGCCATCTGTTGACTGGAGTGGGTAACGCAGTTTGGAAACAACAGTTACTACACTTTTAGTATTGGAAAGAACGTCATAATAATTTAACAATAAGCTGATATATTTTCTCTTACGTCTTACAAATAATACTTTCCTGTACACAGACGTATAAACTTAATATGTAGATTATGAATAAATACTTCCATGAATAGGTAGTGTGTTAATACACATTTACTCAGTTCATTTTTATCTAGATGTGACTATACTATTCCCTTGAAGCCACGCTACAAAGCTACAACAGGTGTAGGTGTTACCGTGAAATTCTTACTGACAAGCCCTTAACCAACAATGTAGTTAAGAAAAATAAGAGTTAAAAAAAAGCACAATAACACAATAAAAAAACTATACCGTGGCTACAGAGTCAATGTGGAGGCTATATACAGGAGGTACCAGTACAGAGTCAATGTGGAGGCTATATACAGGGGGTACCAGTACAGAGTCAATGTGGAGGCTATATACAGGGGGTACCAGTACAGAGTCAATGTGGAGGCTATATACAGGAGGTACCAGTACAGAGTCAATGTGGAGGCTATATACAGGGGGTACCAGTACAGAGTCAATGTGGAGGCTATATACAGGGGGTACCAGTACAGAGTCAATGTGGAAGCTATATACAGGAGGTACCAGTACAGAGTCAATGTGGAGGCTATATACAGGAGGTACCAGTACAGAGTCAATGTGGAGGCTATATACAGGAGGTACCGGTACAGAGTCAATGTGGAGGCTGTATACAGGAGGTAAGGGGTATCGAGTCAATGTACTGAGGTACAGTGTCAATGTACTGAGGTACGGCTTAGGAGCAGGTGTTGAAATAAAAAGCATACAGCTTCATACAGTTTAATTTAATGAGGCTTAATGACCTAAAGCACAATTATATTTTAGTAAAAAAACATGAGACAAGTGTACGAGCAGTATGTGTGTTCTCTCATGAACTTTAAGTAGCCTATATTTGATGTGATATATTCCTTTTGAGAGAGGATTGTGTCACGGCACAGATCTGGGGAAGTGTACCAAAACATTTCTGCAGCATTGAAGGTCCCAAAGAACACAGTGGCCTCCTTCATTCTTAAAAGGAAGAAGTTTGTAACCACCAAGACTCTTCCTAGAGCTGGCCGCTCAGCCAAACTGAACAATCATGGGCGAAGGGCCTTGGTCAGGGAGGTGACCAAGAACCTAATGGTCACTCTGACAGAGCTCCAAAGTTCCTCTGTGGAGATGGGATAACCTTCCAGGACAATCATCTCTGCAGGACTCCACCAATCAGGCCTTTATGGTAGAGTGGCCAGCCGGAAGCCACTCCTCAGTAAAACGCACATGACAGCCAACTTGAAGTTTGCCAAAAGGCACCTAAAGGACTCTCAGACCATGAGAAACAAGATTCTCTGGTCTGATGGAACCAAGATTGAACTCTTTGGCCTGAATGCCAAGCGTCAGGTCTGGAGGAAACCTGGCACCATCCCTGTGGTGGAGCATGGGTGGCAGCATCATGCTGTGGGGTTGTTTTTCAGTGGCAGGGACTGCGAGACATGATCGAGGGAAAGATGAATGGAGCAAAGTACAGAGAGATCATTGATGAAAACCTGCTCCAGAGCACTCTGGACCTCAGACTGGGGCAAAGGTTCACCTTCCAAGAGGACAACGACACTAAGCACACAGCCAAGACAATGTGGAAGTGGCTTCGAGACATGTCTCTGAATGTCCTTGAGTGGCCCAGCCGGAGCCTGTATTTGACCCCGATCGACCAACTCTGAATAGACCTGAAAATAGCTGTGCAGCAACGCTCCCCATCCAACCTGACAGAGCTTGAGAGGATCTGTAGAGAAGAATGGGAGAAACTCCCCAAATACAGGTGTGCCAAGATTGTAGTGTCATACCCAAGAAGACCAGGGTGTAATCGCTGCCAAAGGTGCGTCAACAAAGTACTGAGTAAAGGGTCTGAATACATTTTAAAATACATTAGCAAAAATGTCTAAAATCCAGTTTTTGCTTTGTCATAATGGGGTGTTGTCTGTAGATTGATGAGGAAATCCCCCAATTTAATACATTTTATAATAAGGCTGTAACGTAACAACATGTGGAAAAAGTCAAGGGGTCTGAATACTTCCCGAATGCACTGTAAGTGATTGTGGTGGTGTATGTAGACCAGAATATCAGGAACAGGCTGGATGTGAGAAGGAGGCTGGCATCTCACTGCCATTCAGCATTGGTGTATGTAGACCAGAATATCAGGAACAGGCTGTTTGTGATGTAAAAAATGCTGTGGTTTGGAGACAGGCAAAAAGGAATATTCAGTTTTAGTCAGGGTTGGGGTCAATTCCATTTAAATTCCAGTAAATTCAGGAAGTAAACTGAAAATTCCAATTCTCTTCTATGGTTTTCAATGAGGAAAATGTGGAATTGTAATTTGGTTTACTTCCTGAATTGACTGGAATTGAAATGGAATTGACTCCAGCCCTGTTTTTACTATAAAGCTGTCAGCGTCATCAATTAGTCAAATCAAATCAAATGTTATTGGTCACATACACATGGTTAGCAGATGTCATTTTGAGTGTAGCGAAATGCTTGTGCTTCTAGATCCGACAGTGCAGCAGTATCTAACAGCTAATATCTAACAATTCCACAACAAAACCTAATATACACAATCTAGTAAAGGAATGGGATGAGAATATATACATATAAATATATGGTTGAGCAGTGTTAGAGCGGCTGATGCAATAGATAGTGTAGAAGAGATAATATAGGATACAGTACGCAGTATATACATATGAGATGAGTAATGAGTAAGTCAATCGATGTTATAATGCATAACGCTCACAGATGTGCTTGTTCTCATTCAGAGTACATTTTCTAATTGAATAACAGAATAGAAAAAATAAAATGTATTATGCACCTGAATAACTTCGACACGGACAATCTGGTTGATTCTCTGGTTGATTCTCTGCTCAACAACACTGACTGTGAATCAATCTGGTTGATTCTCTGCTCAACAACACTGACTGTGTCAAACTTTGCTGTGTGTCCAAGGCTGTCACAACTGTCATCAGCTGCCATGACGGCTGCTTGCTCCCTCTTCCATAGTGAGAACACTGCTGGCTCAACATGGGTTTCTGAGAGACTGGATGACGGCTGCTTGCTCCCTCTTCCATGGTGAGAACACTGCTGGCTCAATATGGGTTTCTGAGAGACTGGATGATGGCTGCCTGCTCCCTCTTCCATAGTGAGAACACTGCTGGCTCAACATGGGTTTCTGAGAGACTGGATGACGGCTGCCTGCTCCCTCTTCCATGGTGAGAACACTTCTGGCTCAACATGGGTTTCTGAGAGACTGGATGATGGCTGCCTGCACCCTCTTCCATAGTGAGAACACTGCTGGCTCAACATGGGCTTCTGAGAGGCTGGATGACGGCTGCCTGCTCCCTCTTCCATGGTGAGAACACTGCTGGCTCAACATGGGCTTCTGAGAGACTGGATGATGGCTGCATACACATATTTCTCTGATGTTATCGCGGGTGTAGCGAAACAGTACAGTAATATCTAACAATACAAAACAATACATGCTAATCCCCACAATTTATTTTAAGGATTTAGAAAAATAGAAATAGTAGAACGAGCAATGTCAGAGTCTGGAATATAAATATATACAGTTTGTTTACAATGTATTTGATGGTGTGTATTGAGGTTAAGGACCGTATATGAATAGAAAAGCTGTGTACAGCAGTAGTTATATAGGATGAGCCTGGACAAGAATGCAGGGTGGAGTACTGGGTGGTAGACGGCTAATAACAGTGACTAAAGTTTAGGGCAGGGTATTAGGAGGAGGCTGGCCACTGGTGACTATTTAACAGTCTGATGACCTGGAGATAGACCACACATTAACCACACAATAAGTATTGTGGTGGCAGCATCATGTTATGGGTATGCTTGTCACCGGTAGGGACTGGGGAGTTTGTCAGGATCAAAAGAAATATGAAACGAGCAAAGCCCAGGTAAAAGGTTAAAAATCAGCTCAGTGGGGGGGGGGGGGCTTTTCCAATTATAATATAAAACAAAACAAATTGTTGAACATGTTCTATAAAATCTACTCGGATGGTATCGCGCCGTCCCAACCTTCGCTCTCTCTCCCCCGCTACTCTCTCCTCTTCCATCCTATCATCTCTTCCCTCTGCTCAAACCTTCTCCAACCTATCTCCTGATTCTGTCTCCTCAACCCTCCTCTCCTCCCTTTCTGCATCCTTTGACTCTCTATGTCCCCTATCCTCCAGGCCGGCTCGGTCCTCCCCTCCTGCTCCGTGGCTCGACGACTCATTGCGAGCTCACAGAACAGGGCTCCGGGCAGCCGAGCGGAAATGGAGGAAAACTCGCCTCCCTGCGGACCTGGCATCCTTTCACTCCCTCCTCTCTACATTTTCCTCTTCTGTCTCTGCTGCTAAAGCCACTTTCTACCACTCTAGATTCCAAGCATCTGCCTCTAACCCTAGGAAGCTCTTTGCCACCTTCTCCTCCCTCCTGAATCCTCCTCCCCCTCCCCCCCTCCTCCCTCTTTGTAGATGACTTCGTCAACCATTTTGAAAAGAAGGTCGACGACATCCGATCCTCGTTTGCTAAGTCAAACGACACCGCTGGTCCTGCTCACACTGCCCTACCCTGTGCTTTGACCTCTTTCTCCCCTCTCTCTCCAGATGAAATCTCGCGTCTTGTGACGGCCGGCCGCCCAACAACCTGCCCGCTTGACCCTATCCCCTCCTCTCTTCTCCAGACCATTTCCGGAGACCTTCTCCCTTACCTCACCTCGCTCATCAACTCATCCTTGACCGCTGGCTACATCCCTTCCGTCTTCAAGAGAGCGAGAGTTGCACCCCTTCTGAAAAAACCTACACTCGATCCCTCCGATGTCAACAACTACAGACCAGTATCCCTTCTTTCTTTTCTCTCCAAAACTCTTGAACGTGCCGTCCTTGGCCAGCTCTCCTGCTATCTCTCTCAGAATGACCTTCTTGATCCAAATCAGTCAGGTTTCAAGACTAGTCATTCAACTGAGACTGCTCTTCTCTGTGTCACGGAGGCGCTCCGCTCCGCTCCGCACTGCTAAAGCTAACTCTCTCTCCTCTGCTCTCATCCTTCTAGACCTATCGGCTGCCTTTGATACTGTGAACCATCAGATCCTCCTCTCCACCCTCTCCGAGTTGGGCATCTCCGGCGAGGCCCACGCTTGGATTGCGTCCTACCTGACAGGTCGCTCCTACCAGGGGGCGTGGCGAGAATCTGTCTCCGCACCACGTGCTCTCACCACTGGTGTCCCCCAGGGCTCTGTTCTAGGCCCTCTCCTATTCTCGCTATACACCAAGTCACTTGGCTCGGTCATATCCTCACATGGTCTCTCCTATCATTGCTATGCAGACGACACACAATTAATCTTCTCCTTTCCCCCTTCTGATAACCAGGTGGCGAATCGCATCTCTGCATGTCTGGCAGACATATCAGTGTGGATGACGGATCACCACCTCAAGCTGAACCTCGGCAAGACGGAGCTGCTCTTCCTCCCGGGGAAGGACTGCCCGTTCCATGATCTCGCCATCACGGTTGACAACTCCATTGTGTCCTCCTCCCAGAGTGCTAAGAACCTTGGCGTGATCCTGGACAACACCCTGTCGTTCTCCACTAACATCAAGGCGGTGACCCGATCCTGTAGGTTCATGCTCTACAACATTCGCAGAGTACGACCCTGCCTCACACAGGAAGCGGCGCAGGTCCTAATCCAGGCACTTGTCATCTCCCGTCTGGATTACTGCAACTCGCTGTTGTCTGGGCTCCCTGCCTGTGCCATTAAACCCCTACAACTCATCCAGAACGCCGCAGCCCGTCTGGTGTTCAACCTTCCCAAGTTCTCTCACGTCACCCCGCTCCTCCGCTCTCTCCACTGGCTTCCAGTTGAAGCTCGCATCCGCTACAAGACCATGGTGCTTGCCTACGGAGCTGTGAGGGGAACGGCACCTCCGTACCTTCAGGCTCTGATCAGGCCCTACACCCAAACAAGGGCACTGCGTTCATCCACCTCTAGCCTGCTCGCCTCCCTACCTCTGAGGAAGTACAGTTCCCGCTCAGCCCAGTCAAAACGGTTCGCTGCTCTGGCACCCCAATGGTGGAACAAACTCCCTCACGACGCCAGGACAGCGGAGTCAATCACCACCTTCCGGAGACACCTGAAACCCCACCTCTTTAAGGAATACCTAGGATAGGATAAAGTAATCCTTCTAACCCCCCCCTAAAAGATTTAGATGCACTATTGTAAAGTGGTTGTTCCACTGGATATCATAAGGTGAATGCACCAATTTGTAAGTCGCTCTGGATAAGAGCGTCTGCTAAATGACTTAAATGTAAATGTAAATGTAATTCATTCCCTTTTTAGATGTAATTTTAAGGGATCAAAATGTGAAAAAAACGTCAAGGGGGTGTAGACTTCCTATAGTCACTGTTCAGCCTTAACTATGGAGTGGGATATCAGCCACCTCAGTGACAACCACATAACACAAATATATATATAGTTTACACAAATATTAGCGTCTTAGCTCTTATTGCAGGACTCTTATTGGGAAATCCCCTCGCCAGTGAACCTATTGTGTGTATTGAACATTTATATTGGACTGTAGCAGCTAGCTAACAGACAACCGATCAACCTATTGTGTGTATTGAACATTCATATTGGACTGTAGCAGCTAGCTGACTGGCTACTGATCAACCTATTGTGTGTATTGAACATTCATATTGGACAGCATTACCTATAGAGTAGCACCACCACCCATCAGCCCATTCTCTTCTTGATGTCAAAGCTGCAGTGTATTGTTGCTATAGGAGTTATTATTATTAATCATCCTATTTATTTCAAGCCCCACTAATATGTCACCATACTATTCCTTTAAAGCCCCTCTGTCAGATATAAATCATCAGAGTGGGAAACCAACTGAAATGGAAACAATGGAGCAAATGGATCACTATCAGAGGGGTGTATTATGACATCAGATAGAACTACTCAGACATTCCAAATATCACTTGATTATCAGAGGGGTGTATTATGACATCAGATAGAACTACTCAGACATTCCAAATATCACTTGATTATCAGAGGGGTGTACTATGACATCAGATAGAACTACTCAGACATTCCAAATATCACTTGATTTTCAGAGGGGTGTATTATGACATCATATAGAACTACTCAGACATTCGAAATATCACTTGATTATCAGAAGTGTGAATTATGACATCATATAGAACTACTCAGACATTCCAAATATCACTTGATTATCAGAGGGGTGTATTATGACGTCATATTCACCCCCTTGGTGTTTTTCCTATTGTGTATTAGGCTAAAGGTTAAATTAGTTATGAACTTCACATGGTGGTGAAACTGCACGTGATGAGCTTGATGCTCCTTTCCAATACATTGTGATGGTCTTATTCTGGTGACATGATGATCGATGTTTGGCTGCCATTTGACAAATAAAATAATATCTCTCTTATCCATAATAATCTCATCATGTAGGTAGCCTACCAGCACTGTAATGTGAGCTGTTGGCTACAGTACATGGGACAAGAGGACGTTTTATATTTCACACAAGTTTTAAAAAACATCAGTAGAGTTGAAAATGCGTTACAAAGCCGTTTAACTTGTAATTTTCATTAAATACATGGGAATGTTAACAGCAAAAGTTATTTATTTGTCACGCAAAGCCTTCTATCCACAATAAGTATGTTTGATGGAAACATTTCTGGTGGGAAAATGCCTATATTGTTTTATGCAGATTTGAGAATATTCACATGAAAATCGGTCGCAAATTGCATGGAAACTTAGCTACTAAGGTGGATATTGATCCAACACCTGCCGCTTATTCAAACCAGCCCACAGGGCACAGACATCAGTTCAACATCTAGATTCTATTTACATTTCTTTGAGTCCTCAACTGAAGTGAATTCAAAACAAAATGTCACCTGTCATTGGATTTCGGTTGCAAGTTCGGTAATAAATAAATAAAAATACCTTAAGTTGATGGCTTTTTACAAATCCAATCCATTTTTCACATTGATCTAACATCATCACATGGATTTGTTTTGTTGAAATGACGTGGAAACAACGATATTATTCAACCAGTGGGAGGCTTGTAAATTCCCCCAGGAAAGTGGAACGAGGAACTCTTCATTGAGACAATGATAAACAGCAATCCGTGGGAGAGTTGTGGTGGATATTATAGAATAAGGATCTACTGGAGTCCAAGTCAAACCAAGATTCTTTATTTCTGAGCTCAGAGAGAATAACAGAGTTAAACAGCTGTAACGCCCTGGCCATAGAGGGGTTTTTGGTTCTCTATTTTGGTTAGGCCAGGGTGTTACATGGGTGGGCGTTCTATGTTTATTTTTCTATGTTGGTTTGTTTCTTTGGTTTGGCCGTGTGTGGCTCTCAATCAGGAACAGCTGTAGATCGTTGTTGCTGATTGGGAGTCATACATAGGCAGCCTGTTTTTCCTTTGGGGTTTGTGGGTAGATATTTTCTGTTTAGTGTTTTGCACCTGACAGAACTGTTTGGCTGTCGGTTTCTTGCGTTTTGTGTTTAAAGTGTTCAATCTTTTAATAAATTCATGATGAGCACTAACCACGCTGCGCCTTGGTCCACTCTCTCCAAAGACAGCCGCTACAACAGCGCAGTGTAGACAGTCTGAATTCCTGAAGCATTGAGTGATGAGCACATATCTTTATAGTTTCCTGTTCCTGGGAGGGGCTTTATTCATACAAGGACGCAGGTGCAGCTGGTTTGCAACGCAGGATGATACTCCCAAGAACAGGAGATTATAATAGGATAGTTTCACAAGGTTAGTCACATAATCAGTTATGTGGACACATACAATTAACATTTTCCATTACAGAGTCTGTGAACATTTTCATTTCATTAAATCATCAGTGGGCCAACAATGCAAATGTAAACAATGGAACAAATGCATCACATCCAAATATCACTTGATTATCTGTAGTGCTGGAGGAGAGACACCCAGATAAACACAAACACAGTGTCAGAGTTTAAAAAAGGACCATTTAAACACATGGAACCTGATTTACTTTATATTCAAACTGACAAACTTCAATTCATGTTTTCTAATAAAAACATAAAAATATATCTTTGAGTATACTTTGTACCATTTAATTTAATATGGTACAAATAGGTAAACACATTCTCAGTCAACAATATAAGACAATTGGAGCACTGTGTATGTTCTATGATGAATTTTAAGTCAATTTGATGTAAAATATCAATATTCACACAAGGAGAAGTAATTACTCTCTCCTGTGTGGATTCTCACGTGACTTTTAAGTGACTGTGATGAGTAATATGTCTTCCCACAATCTGAGCATTTGTAAGGCTTCTCTCCTGTGTGCAGTCTCATGTGTTATTTCAGGCTTCCAAAATGGGTAAAACACTTTCCACACTTGGAGCAGTGGTAAGGCTTCTCCCCTGTGTATTTCTCTCATGTGTTTTCAAGAAGCTTTTCCGCTGAAAACGTTTTTCACACTGGGAGCAGTGGTAAGGTTTCTCCCCTGTGTGTATTCTCGCGTGTGTTTTCAAGTAGCTTTTCCATCGAAAACTTTTTCACACTGGGAGCAGTGGTAAGGCTTCTCCCCTGTGTGTATTCTCTCATGTCGTTTCAGGGCCCCTAAGCACTTAAAACTCTTCCCACACTGGGAGCAATGAAAAGGCTTCTCCCCTGTGTGTATTCGCTCATGAGCTTTCATGTTTCCAAAGTGACTAAAACTCTTTCCACATTGGGAGCAGCAGTAAGATTTCTCCCCTGTGTGTATTCGCTCATGTCTTTTCGGGCTTCCTAACTTGGTAAAACTCTTTCCAATCTGGGAGCAGAGGTGTCGACTTGCTGGTTTGGACGTCTTTGGTTCCTCCAAGTTTGGTTTTCCTCCTGCCAAAGACAGTGTTTAATAATTTAAAACAATCTTTGTGTGATTTTAAAACAAATGTTGTAGAGCATCCTGGTAATTACTGATATGTTTACATTACTTCTTTTTTATAAGTCAGAACACAAAACACTAGACAGTCCTATGACACTCAAGACACAGATATTGCTGGATTCCTATCAAGCAGGTGGTTGTAAATATATAACCTTCATAGCTGTATGATACAGAATGTGAACTACACACTTCCTTAACCTCACTAGGGTAGGGGGCACTATTTTCACCTCCGGATGAAAAGCGTGCCCAAAATAAACTGCCTGCTACTCAGGCCCAGAAGCAAGGATATACATATAATAGATTCGTATATTTGGATAGAAAACACTCCAACGTTTCTAAAACCGTTAAAACAATGTCTGTGAGTATAACAGAACTGAAATGGCAGGCGAAAACCTGAGGAAAATCCATCCAGGAAGTGCCATTATTTTGAAATGGCTGTTTTTCCAATGAAAGCCTATCCACCATTTAAAGGGATAGGACCCAGATTCCATTCCCTATGGCTTCCACTAGTTGTGAACAGTCTTAACCTCTCTAGGGTAGGGGGCAGTATTTTCACATCCGGATGAAAAGCGTGCCCGTAGTAAACTTCCTACTATTCAGGCCCAGAAGGTAGGATATGCATATTATTAGTAGATTTGGATAGAAAACACTCGAAAGTTTCTAAAACTGTTTGAATGATGTCTGTGAGTATAACTGAACTCATGTGGCAGGCAAAAACCTGAGAAAGATCCAACCAAGAATTGGGAAATCTGAGGCTTGTAGTTTTTCAAGTGGTTCCCTACCTAACATACAGTGACTTAGGGTTCATGTTGCACTTCCTACGGCTTCCACTAGATGTCAACAGTCTTTAGAACGTTGTTTCAGGCGTCTACTGTTTATAGAGAGAATAACAGGTCCTGGAGAATACTATCCCAAAATCAGGCACGAGTTCAGTCACGCGCACGGTCGAGAGAGGGACCTGAGTTCCTTTTCATTTATGAAGTCATTGTTATCGTCCGGTTGAAATATTATGGAAGATTTATGTTAAAAACACCCTAAAGATTGACGCTATACATCATTTGACATATTTCTACGAACGTAAATATAACTTTTTTAAACTTTTCATCTGAAATTAATGCGCGAGCACAGCGCATTTGGAGTACTCGACCGAACGCGCCAACAAAAAGGAGGTTTTTGGACACAAATTATGGACTTTATCGAACAAAACAACATTTATTGTGGACCTGGGATTCCTGGGAGTGCCTTCTGATGAAGATCATCAAAGGTAATGGAATATTTATAATAGTATTTCTGAGATTTGTTGACTCCACAAAATGGCGCGTTTGGTTTCGTTTCTGAACGCTGTACTCAGATTACTGCAAAGTGTGTTTTCGGTGTAAAGTTTTTTTGAAATCTGACACAGCGGTTGCATTAAGGAGAAGTTTATCTGTAATTCTTTAAATAACAGTTGTTTATTTTTATTTTATCCACATTTATGATGAGTATTTCTGTAAATTGATGTGCTCATTCACCGAAGGTTTTGGGAGGAAAACATTTTCTGAACATCACGCGCCAATGTAAAATGGGGTTTGTGGATATAAATATGAATATGAATTTGCCGCCCTGCTATTTCACTGGCTGTTGGGAGTGTGTTCCGCTAGCGTCCCACATACCCCAGAGAAGTTAAGACATTGTTTCAGGCTTTTCTGAAAAATGAGGGAGAATGACAACTTTGAGTGAGTGGATAGTGGGATGAACCCAGAGCTGTTTTCTGCCCGTGACCGAGAGCGCGCTTTTCTTGTTTTTCTTTTATATTGACAACGCTATTGTCCGGTTGAAATATTATCGATTATTTAGGCTAAGAACAACTTGAGGATTGATTATAAACATCGTTTGACATGTTTCTACAAACTTAACGGATACTATTTAAAATTTTCGTCTGCCTGTTGTGACCGCATTTGAGCCATTGGATTACTGAACAAAACGCGCCAACAAAATGGAGGTTTTTGGATATAAACAGGGACTTTATCGAACAAAACGAACATTTATTGTGTAACTGGGAGTCTTGTGAGTGCAACCATACGAAGATCATCAAAGGTAAGTGATTAATTTTATTGCTATTTCTGACTTTTGTGACTAATCTACTTGGCTGGTAACTGTATATAATGTTTTGTGTGCTGAGTGCTGTCCTCAGATAATCGCATGATTTGCTTTCGCCGTAAAGCCTTTTTGAAATCTGACACGGCGGCTGGATTAACAACAAGTTAAGCTTTATTTTGATGTATTACACTTGTGATTTCATGAAAGTTCAATATTTATAGTAATTTAATTTGAATTTGGCGCTCTGCATTTTCACCGTCCCACACCCCCTAGAGAGGTTAAAACCTAATTAAAAAATGAATAAATTACATTGGAGAAAGACACAAAGCACATCAGTAACATCTCCCCATTGTCGATAGGGTCGACACAATGGCATTTCTTTATTTAGATGTTCACACATTTTGACTATCAATAATGTCATGATATTTTGGGTAAAGTAAAAAAGAAGGTGAAATATTTTGGGTAGATGTTATTAAAAATATAAATATGTAAAGTGTTGGTCAAATGTTTAATGAGCTGAAATATCCCAGTTCTTTTTCCATACGCATGAAAGCTTATTTCTCTCAAATTCGGTGCACACATTTGTTTATATCCCTGTTAGTTAAAATTTCTCCTTTGCCAAGATAATCCATTTACCTGACAGGTGTGGCATATTGTTTAACACTTTTTTGGTTACTCTATGATTCCATAAGTGTTATTTCATAGTTTTGATGTCTTCATTATTATTCTACAATGTAGAAAATAGTAAAAATAAAGAAAAACCCTTGAATGAGTAGTTGTGTCCTAACTTTTGACTGGTACTGTATATGGTTGATTCCGTGGGAAAGTCAACCTGAACATGTGTAACGGAGGTAAGAACATGCTGTAAACTCACTCCACAGCTAGCTTGAAATGTCACAGATGGAGCTATCCAACTGGTACCTTTTGTATAACTCAATCGGTTCATTGTCAAGGAGAGCGGTCACGCATGTTGAGAAGCAGAGGATCATTAGTTTGAGCCAAGTATGGGGACAGTGGAGGAAGCTAAACTGTAAGCAGCACACTGGCGTCAGTTACATGAACAAAAAAAGGTTAGTCATTTCCAAATGAAACAATGTTCTTTAAAATCTATATGTTGGAGTTTATTTGACCTGTTAAAGTAGAAAATTGACTACATTTTGTCGACGGAGCCCAAGTCTCAGAAATGTTTTTCTTCATTTAATCAATTTCACAGCTTTTAGAAAAGACTTACACAGCTTGTTAAAAAATATATACATACAGTTGAAGTCTGAAGTTTACATACACTTATGTTGGAGTCATTAAAACTCGTTTTTCAACCACTCCACAAATGTCTTATTTCACTTATAATTCACTGTATCACAATTCCAGTGGGTCAGGAGTTTACATACAGTCAACTTAGTGTGGCTTTAAACAGCTTGGAAAATTCCAGAAAATGATGTTATGGCTTTATAAGCTTCTGATAGGCCAATTGACATCATTTGAGTCAATTGGAGGTGTACCTATGGATGTATTTCAAAGGCCTACCTTCAAACTCAGTGCCTCTTTGCTTGACATCATGGGAAAATCAGAAGAAATCAGCCAAGATATCAGAAAATAATTTGTATATCACAAATCTGGTTCATCCTTGGGAGCAATTTCCAAATGCCTGAAGGTACCACGTTTATCTGTACAAATAATAGTACGCAAGTATAAACACCATGGGACCACGCAGCCGTCATTCCCCTCAGGAAGAAGACGCGTTCTGTCACCTAGAGATGAGCATACTTTGGTGCGAAAAGTGGAAATCAATCCCATAACAACAGCAAAGGACCTTGTGAAGATGCTGGAGGAAACCGGTACAAAAGTATTTATATCCACAGTAAAACGAGTCCTATATCGACATAACCTGAAAGGCCACTCAGCAAGGAAGAAACCACTGCTCCAAAACCGCCATTAAAAAGCCAGACTCTGGTTTGCAACTGCACATGAGGACAAAGATCGTACTTTTTGAAGAAATGTCCTCTGGTCTGATGAAACAAAAACAGAACTGTTTGGCCATAATGACCATCGTTATGTTTGGAGGAAAAAGGGGGACGCTTGCAAGCCGAAGAACACCATCCCAACCCTGAAGCACGGGGGTGGCAGCATCATGTTCTGGGGGTGTTTTGCTGCAGGAGGGACTGGTGCACTTCACAAAATAGATGGCATCATGAGGAAGGCAAATTATGTGGATATATTAAAGCAACATCTCAAGACATCAGTCAGGAAGTTAAAGCTTGGTCGCAAATGGATCTTCCAAATAGACAATGACGCCAAGCATACTTCCACAGTTGTGGAAACATGGCTTAAGGACAACAAAGTCAAGGTATTGGAGTAGCCATCACAAAGCCCCGACCTCAATCCTTTAGAAAATTTGTGGGCAGAACTGAAAAAGCGTGTGCGAGCAAGGAGGCCTACAAACCTGATTCAGTTACACCAGCTCTGTCAGGTGGAATGAGCCAAAATTCACCCAACTTATTGTGGGAAGCTTGTGGAAGGCTACCCGAAATGTTTGACTCAAGTTAAACAATTTAAAGGCAATGCTACCAAATACTAATTGAGTATATGTAAACTTCTGACCCACTGGGAATGTGATGGAAGAAATAAAAGCCTAAATAACTCTACTATTGTTCTGACATTTCACATTCTTAAAATAAAGGTCACGTCCTGACCAGTAAAGGGGTTGTTTGTTATTGTAGTTTGGTCAGGACGTGGCAGGGGGCGTTTGTTTAGGGTGTTTCGTTTTTTTTTGTTTAATGTTCTATGTTAGTGTATTTCTATGTTCGTTCTAGGTTTTCTATTTCTATGTCTAGTTTATTGGTTTGACCTTCAATTGGAGGCAGCTGTTTCTCCTTGCCTCTAATTGAAGGTCCTATTTAATAGGTGTGTTTTGTCCATGGGATTTGTGGGTAGTTGTTTACTGTTTGGTGTTTGTTGCACCTTGCAGGACTGTTTCGGTCGATGTTTGTTATTTTTGTTATGTGTTGAGTTTCCTTCTAATAAAGTAGAAGATGAGTATACACATTCCCGCTGCGTTTTGGTCTCATCAGTACGACGAACGTGACAATAAAGTGGCGATCCTAACTAAGACAGGGAATTTTTACTAGGATTAAATGTCAGGAATTGTGAAAAACTGAGTTTAAATGTATTTGGCTAAGGTGTAACTTCCAACTACAACTGTACATTTGCATGTTTAACAAGTTCTGTAGATGAGACGTTAATGAAGCAATACAGACCACATTGAAGTGTCTGGAGTTTTGTCTGCCTCTTCTAGAGTCTTGTAAAGATAGGGGGTTGACTGGGACAGGCAATGTAACATTCATAATGTTTTTAGGGAACGTTTTTGTAAAATATGCACCTAGCATCAGATCATCCTGAAAATGTCTCTCTAAAGCTAACTTTCAAGGTTTTATATGGTCTATTGGCTTCTCTCTTTTCATTGGCAGAATCCTTTTTCAGTGTTATGATATTCATAACATCCATGTCCACCAGTCTATCTTCATGTTAACTAACAGAACTCTGCTGGTTGTCCTGGTAACAGATACCAGTGGGCAGATCTATTTTATTTGTTCAAACTACAACACTTACTTTGATGAGTCAAATCTGATCCTTTCTTCTCTTCTCCTCCTCTCACAGTTCCACTCAGCCCCGTTGTTTTCCTACAGTCCACCAGCAGCACAGACAACCTCTTCATACCCAGCAGTAAGGCGCTACAAAAATGAAAATGTCTTAGATTTTTCTCAGACTTCAAAAGTGGTCTCCTGATGTGGTTTAAGTATTGTTGTGGACTTAGAACATCCAATGGTGTTGTTTTTCTATTAACAGTGTGATTTAGAGAGCGAAAACCAGAAAAACAGGGACAAATCAGAAACCTGGAAAAACTAAACGGAGAAAATGGAATTAGGTAAAAGAAAAGAAAAACCCCCGGATTAGATAGAGATGTTATAGAGCCCTAAATATTCTACATTTTCTCTCATTACTGGATTATCTAGGGATAGTGTAGAGTAACAGCTGTATCCTGAAGTGACCTTTAACCTCCCTGCTCCTCAATACTTCTTCCACTGGATCAAAGCTTCAGCCAAGTAGGATACATGATAGTGGCAGCACATGGAGTAGGGTTGGATATAGTCATACTAGGATACATTGAGCGGCAAGATGTTCTTTACGATTCGGCCATCAGATTTGCCACCAATGCTCCTCCCTGCACTCTATACTCCTCTGTATACCCGTTGCAAGACCCACTGGTTCAATGCTTATTTATAAAACCCTCTTAGGCCTCACTCCCCCCTTTCTAAGATATCTACTGCAGCCCTCATCCTCCACATGCAACACCCGTTCTGCCAGTCACATTCTGTTAAAGGTCCCCAAAGCACACACATCCCTGGGTCGCTCCTCTTTTCAGTTCTCTGCAGCTAGCGACGGGAACAAGCTGCAAAAAACACTCAAACTGGACAGTGTTATCTCCATCTCTTCATTCAAGGACTCAATCATGGACACTCTTACTGACAGTTGTGGCTGCTTCGTGTGATGTATTGTTGTCTCTACCTTCTTGCCTTTGTGCTCTTGTCTGTGCCCAATAATGTTTGTACCATGTTGTGCTGCTACCATGTTGTGTTGCTGCCATGTTGTATTGCTGCCATGTTGTGTTGCTGCCATGTTGTTGTCATGTGGTTTTTCTACCATGTTGTGTTGCTGCCATGTTGTGTTGCTACCATGTTGTTGTCATGTAGTGTTGCTACCATGTTGTTGTTATGTTGTGTTGCTACCATGTTGTTGTCATGTTACTACCATGTTGTTGTTATATTGTGTTGCTACCATGTTGTGTTGCTACCATGTTGTTGTTATGTTGTGTTTCTACCATGTTGTGTTGCTACGTGGTGTTGCAACCATGTTGTGTTGCAACCATGTTGTGTTGCTGCCATGTTGTTGTTATGTTATGTTTCTACCATGTTGTGTTTCTACCATGTTTTGTTGCTACCATGTTGTGTTGCTACCGTGTTCCTACCATGTTGTGGCCCTACCATGTTGTTGTTATGTGGTGTTGCTACGTGTAATAATAACGTGTATGATCTATATAAAGGTCTTTAGTAAAAAACACATTAGAGACATAATTTAGTATTTAATATTACATAGTCAACTTTAATAATTGTAATATGTATGTTTAAATGTCTGTACTAAAGTTTTTGAATAAAATAAAAGGTTTGAAAGAAAATGTAATTTACTTTCAATGAATATCTTTCTCTCTCTCTCTCTTTCTCTCCCTCTATCTCTCTCCCTCTGTCTCTCCCCTTGGCTGGGAATGTTAAGGGTGAAGAAGTTGTGAATCTAGGGGGACCTTTGCACACAGGGGAACTATATGTCCACAAAATAATTAACAACCTGGACCCCCAGGTGTCTTTCAACACATGTTTTACTAACGGCCTAAACAGATACATTTTACCCTACATAAAAGAGTGTCTGAGGGATGTCTCAGTCAACCCCCCCACCCAAAAAAGCCCCATAGGTCTCACACCTTCCTCTTTGAAAGGTCCATTGTACTCTTTAACTATGCTTCCTTTACTGACGACCTAAACAGATCACTTTTACCCTTTTAAAAATAGTTGTCAGCTATCCAGATTTAATGGTCAAGAGGTTGTGAACCTAGAGGGGCCCTTGCAGACATGTTGTGTTTAGGTACACATACGTTTTCTGTTTATGAAGGAATAAATGATTGAGAGGATATAGACCACAAAAAAATAAAAGATAATTGTAGTCTTTAACAATGTGCCCTTTACTAATGACCTAAACAGATAATTTTACCCCATGAACAACCTTTTACTGCAGGGGGCTAAATCGGGGGCCTTCAATGCTGCAGAAATGTTTTGATACCCTTCCCCAGATCTGTGCCTCAACACAATCCTGTCTCGGAGCTCTACGGACAATTCCTTCAACCTCATGGCTAGGTTTTTGCTCTGACATGCACTGTCAACTGTGGGACCTTATATAGACAGGTCTGTGCCTTTCAAAATCATGTCCAATCAATTGAATTTACCACAGGTGGACTCCAATCTAGTTGTAGAAACATCTCAAGGATGATCAATGGAAACAGGATGCACCTGAGCAAAAATTTATAAAAAACTTGTTTCCGCTTTGTCATTATGGGGTATTATGTGTAGATTGCTGAGGAAATTGTTTTATTTAATCAATTTTTGAATAAGGCTGTAACAAAATGTGAAAAAAGTCAAGGGGTCTGAATACTTTCCAAAGGCACTGTAAGTGATTGAGGAGAGAGCATAATTGCTATATTCTAATTAAAATCATTGACTCATAGGAGAACACATGACCAAAGCAAGGCGTGACCCATATAGAAATAAAATAACATTAATCTTAATGAGAAATATAATCAAATAAACAAATGTTTGCATAACCAAAGACATGAAAACTGGCACCAACATTGTATTTAGCTAGGCTTTCATATGGCCAGGAAGATTATTGAGAATTACAATAGTTATTGTTGCTAGTTTAGGGATGAAGATAGTGAAGGTTCATCGATGTTATAGATGTTTTTTAATTTGACGTTGAAACAACGTTTATTCAACCAGTGGGAAGCTTGTAAATGCCCCCAGGAAAGTGGAATGAGGAAGTCTTCATTGAGACAATGATGGAACAGCAATCCGTGGGCGAGTTGTAGTGGATATTATAAAATAAGGATCTGCTGGAGTCCAAGTAAAACCAAGATTCTTTATTTCTGAGCTCAGAGAGAATAACAGTTTGGTATTTTATTAGGATCCCCATTAGCTGTTGCAAAAGCAGCAGCTACTCTTCCTGGGGTCCACACAAAACATGACACATAATACAGAACATTTAATAGACCAGAACAGCTCAAGGATAGAACTACATACATTTTGTAAAAGGCACACGTAGCCTACATATCAATGCATACACACAAACTACCTAGGTCAAATAGGGGAGAGGGGCTGTGCCGTGAGGCGTTGCTTTATCTGTTTTTTTGTGTATACTCCGGATTGCAATCCTTATTAAACAAACTAGCCTCTGATCAAATAAGTTTTCCTTTGGTCTCTTCTGTGCACATAGGGCAGAATTCCCTTATAGACTATACAAACAATTTGGGATTTTCAACACATTCATGTTTCTTATAAAAAGAAGTGATGCAGTCAACTCTTAGCCAAGAGAGACTGGCTTGCATAGTATTTATATAAGCCCTTTGATTACAATTAAGAGCAAAACGTGCTGCTCTGTTCTGGGCCAGCTGCAGCTTAACTAGGTCTTTCCTTGCAGCACTGGACCACACGACTGGACAACAACAAGATTAGACAAAACTAGAGCCTACAGAACTTTCCTATTGGAGTGTGGTGTCAAAAGAGTAGAGCATCTCTTTATTGCGGCTAGACCTCTCCCCATCTTTACAACCATTGAATCTATATGTTTAGACCATGACAGTTTACAATCTAAGGTAATGCCAAGTAATTTAGTCTCCTCAACTTGTTCAACAGCCACACAATTCATTACCAGATTCAGCGGAGGTCTATAACTTAAGGAATGATTTGTACCAAATACAATGCTCTTAGTTTTAGAGATGTTCAGGACCAGTATATTACTGGCCACCCATTACAAAACAGACTGCAACTCTTTGTTAAGGGTTTCAGTGACTTCATTAGGTGTGGTTGCTGATGCGTATATGGTTGAATCATCAGCATACATGGACACACATGCTTTGTTTAATGCCAGTGGCAGGTCATTGGTAAAAAAAGAAAAGAGTAGAGGGCCTAGAGAGCTGCCCTGCGGTACTTTACATGTTTGACAGAGAAGCTTCCATTAAAAATCCTCTGAGTTCTAGTAGATAGATATCTCTGAATCCACGATATGGCAGAGGTTAAAAAGCCATAGCACATACGTTTTCTCAGGTTATGGTCAATAATATCAAAGGCTGCACTGAAATCTAACAGTACAGCTCCCACAATCTTCTTATTATCAATTTCTCTCAACCAATCATCAGTCATTTGTGTCAGTGCAGTACATGTTGAGTGCCCTTCTCTATAAGCATGCTGAAAGTCTGTTGTTAATTTGTTTACAGAGAAATAGCATTGTATTTGGTCAAACACAATTTTTTTCCAACAGTTGGCTAAGAGCTGGCAGCAAGCTTATAGGTCTGCTGTTAGAACCAATAAAGGCCGCTTTACCACTCTTGGGTAGCGGAATTACTTCGGCTTCCCTCCAGGCCTGAAGACAAAGACTTTCCTCTACGCTCAGATTAAAAATATGACAGATAGGAGTGGCTATAGAGTCAGCTACCGTCCTCAGTAGCTTTCCATCTGTTGTCAATGCCAGGAGGTTTGTCATTATTGATCGATAACAATTCTTCCACCTCTCCCACACTAACTTTACAAAATTCAATACTTGCACTGCTTTTCTTTCATTATGTATTTTTACAAGTTTTTTCTCCATCATTCTTTATATCATTGATCTTGGATTCATAATAAAGTTTATTATTTTTGTTGAGTTTGGTGACATCATTTCTCAATTTGCAGTACGTAAGCCAGCCAGACATATTAGCCACTCCTTTTGCCCCATCTCTTTCAAACATACAGTTTTTAAATTCCTCATCAATCCATGGAGCCTTAACAGTTCTAACAGTCAGTTTCTTAACAGGTACATGTTTATCAATAATTGGAAGAAGCAATTTCATATGGTAAAAACAGGTAAACACATTATCAGTCAACAATAAGACAACGGGAGCACGGTGTATGTTCTCTGATGAATTTTAAGTCAACGAGATGTGAAATATCAATACATACGCTAAGAGAAGTAATTCCTCTCTCCTGTGTGGATTCTCTAATGATGTTGAAGTGACTTATGAGTAATATGTTTTCCCACAGTCTGAGCTTTTGTAAACCTTCTCCTCTGTGTGCAGTCTCATGTGTTCTTTCAGGCTTCCTAAATGGGCAAAAGCTTTGCACCCTGGGAGGAGTGGTAAGGCTTCTCACCTCTGTGTATTTTCTCGTGATGGTTCAGTTGGCTTTCCTGGTTAAAACTCTTTCCACACTGGGAGGAGTGGTAAGGCTTCTCCCCTGTGTGTATTCGCTCATGTTTTTTCAGTTCCCCTAAATGGTTAAAACACTTTGTACACTGGGAGCAGTGGTAAGGCTTCTCCCCTGTGTGTATTCTCTCATGAGCTTTCAGGGTTCCTAAAACCGTAAAACTCTTTCCACACTGGGAGCAGTGGTAAGGCTTCTCCCCTGTGTGTATTCGCTCATGTTTTTTCAGTTCCCCTAAATGTTTAAAACACTTTGTACACTGGGAGCAGTGGTAAGGCTTCTCCCCTGTGTGTATTCTCTCATGAGCTTTCAGGGTTCCTAAAACCGTAAAACTCTTTCCACACTGGGAGCAGTGGTAAGGCTTCTCCCCTGTGTGTATTCTCTCATGAGCTTTCAGGGTTCCTAAAACCGCAAAACTCTTTCCACACTGGGAGCAGTGGTAAGGCTTCTCCCCTGTGTGTATTCTCTCGTGCTGTTTCAGGTCCCTTGTCTGGTTGAAACTCTTTCCACACTGGGAGCAGTGGTAAGGCTTCTCCCCTGTGTGTATTCTCTCATGAGCGTTCAGGTTTCCTAAAATCGCAAAACTCTTTCCACACTGGGAGCAGTGGTAAGGCTTCTCCCCTGTGTGTATTCTCTCATGCTGTTTCAGCTCCCCTGTCTGGTTGAAACACTTTCCACACTGTGAGCAGTGGTAAGGCTTCTCCCCTGTGTGTATTCTCTCATGAGCTTTCAGGTTTCCTAAAATCGTAAAACTATTTCCACACTGGGAGCAGTGGTAAGGCTTCTCCCTTGTATGTATTTTCTCATGTTGTTTCATGTTCCATAACCGGTTAAAACCCTTTCCACAGTGGGAGCACTTGTGTCGTCTTGCTGGTTTGGACGTCCCTGGCTCTGGTTCCTCTGAGTCTGGTCTTTCTCCTGCCAAAGAAAGTGTTTTTTTTTTTAAATAGAGACCCGAATGAAACCTCCACATGATAAAACAACCATGCTACGAGGGTAAATCCTAATCAGATCTCTCAATAACCTGAGACCAGTTTTAACAATCTTAGTGAGATTTTAAAACAAATGTAGAGCTTCCTGGTAATTACTGATATGTTTACATGACTTATCTTATTCATCCTGTTTTACAAGTCAGAACACAAAAAACTAAACAGTTCTAGGACACTGAAGACACAGACTTCGCTGGATTCCTATCAGCAGGTGGTTCTAAATATATAACTTTCATAGCTGTATGATACAGAATGCGACATACACACTTCCTTAAACATAAAATAAGTAAAGAAGTAATTTCAAGTGGAAATCCAAAACTTATGTTTACGTCTAAGACACAAAGCACATCAGTAACATCTCCCCGTTGTTGAAAGGGTTCCACACATGCTGTTTAAATGGACCAATTTCTTATTTAGACGTTCACAGGTTTTCAACATTTTGACTTTTGCTGATGTCATATTTTGGGTAAAGTACAAAATAAGGTGAAATATTTTGGGTTGATGTTCCTAAAACTGATAGTTACTACAATAAACAAAAATATAAACGCAACATGTAAAGTGTTGGATGTTTCATGAGCTGAAAAAAAAGATTGCAGAATTTGTTACATCCCTGTTAGTGAACATTTATTCTTTGCCCTGACTAAGCATTATAAGAGCTCTATTTTTCATTCAAGGTTAAGCTCTCGGAAACACACTCAAGAGTGTGGTATCAACAGCTTCATTATTGCAATAATTTATCAATATTAAATAAAGATGATTGTTTGAAGAAATTACAAAGTCTCTCTCAGTTTCCACGACAACGCCCGTTGTGACTATTTATTTTATTTAGACGTTCACAAATGTTGTACATTTTGACTATCCCAAATGTCATGATTGTTTAGTAAAAATAATTTTGGGGTAGATGTTGCTAAACAATATAAAACACAACATGTAAAGTGTTGGTCCCATGTTTCATGAGCTGAAATAAAAAAAAAAAACAGAATTATTCCATAAGCACAAAAGCTTATTTCTCAAAAATGTTGTACACAAATTTGTTTACATCCCTGTTAGTGAACATTTCTCCTTTGCCAAGATAATTCATCCACCTGACAGGTGTGGCATATCAAGCTGATAAACAGCATGATCATTACATAGGTGTACCTTGTGCTGGGGAGAATAAAAGGCCACTCTAAAATGTGCAGTTTTGTCACACAACACAATGCCACAGATGTCTCAAGTTTTGAGGGAGTGTGCAATTGGCATGCTGACTGCAGGAATATCCACTAGAGCTGTTACCAGATAATTGAATGTTCAATTCTCTACCAGAAGCCGCCTCCAACGTCGTTTTAGAGAATTTGGCAGTACATCCAACTGGCCTTACAACCACAGACCACATATAACGACGCCAGCCCAGGACCTCCACATCGTCTGAGACCAGCCACCCGAGTTGTATTTCTCTTTGTAATGAAGCCCTTTTGTGGGGAAAAACTAATTCTGATTGGCTGGGCCTGGCTCCGCAATGGGTGGGCGTATGCCCTCCAGGGCCCACCAATGGCTGCGCCCCTGCACAGTCATGTGAAGTCCAAAGATTAGGGCCTAATTTATTTATTTACAATGACTGACTTATATGAACTGTAAATCGTTGAAATTGTTGTTTATATTTTGGTTCAGTACACACACACACAGTACATTCGTTATGTATTCAGACCCCTTCACCTTTTGCCAATTTTGTTACGTTTCAGCATTATTCTAAAATTGATTAAATAGTTTTTTCCCCCTCGTCAATCTAAACTCAGCAAAAAAAGAAACGTCCTCTCTCTGTCAACTGCGTTTATTTTCAGCAAACTTAACGTGTAAATATTTGTATGAACATAACAAGATTCAACAACATACATAAACTGAACAAGTTCCACAGACATGTGACTAACAGAAATGGAATAATGTGTACCTGAACAAAGGGGGGGTCAAAATCAAAAGTAACAGTCAGTATCTGCTGTGGCCACCATCTTCATTAAGTACTGCAGAGCATCTCCTCCTCATGGACTACACCAGATTTGCCAGTTCTTGCTGTGAGATGTTACCCCACTCTTCCACCAAAGCACCTGCAAGTTCCCGGACATTTCTGGGGGGAATGGCACTAGCCCTCACCCTCCGATCCAACAGGTCCCAGACGTGCTCAATGGGATTGAGATGCGGGATCTTCGTTGGCCATGGCAGAACACTGACATTCCTGTCTTGCAGGAAATCACGCACAGAACGAGCAGTATAGCTGGTGGCATTGCCATGCTGGAGGGTCATGTCAAGATGAGCCTGCAGGCAGGGTGCCACATGAGGGAGGAGGATGTCTTCCCTGTAACGCACAGCGTTGAGAATGCCTGCAATGACAACAAGCCATGACGGACCCTCCACCTTCAAATCGATCCCGCTCATTAGTCTCTCACTTCGGGGATATAGTCAACTACCATAGAGCTCATATACACTCTCTGATGCCAAGTCTAGACAGGATCATCCCTCAGAGGTCCCCACTCTACTCACCGTAGGTGTAGTGATGTCCAGTTAGTAGAACCTCATGAAGGTACATCACCACAACATGCTGCATTACAGATCTCTTGAACAGAGATGCCTTTGAACAATGCCTATGATGTAGCCATAACTCTGTTGGATTGAGCCATCAAGCCCTCCGGAGGTGTCAGATCCTTGCTACTATAGAACCTCATGAAGGTATGGGGGTGGAACTCATTATACGGATGTAATGGATAAAGTAAAGCAGTTTTAAACAATATAAATCTAATTCCTACTCTTTCCAGTGGCTCCAACAGCAGCAATAGCCTCAAGCACAAGAGAAAAATCCCAAGATGGGACTAGCTGTTTGGGTACTGGGCGTAGGTGACCCTTCATAAAACAACAGATCAGGGGGTGTTCCCCCACTGTATTGTTGTTGCAGCCTAAATGGCAGCCAAATACACATTTATAGTTGAAAAGGCTTTCCCTTGTCAGAAAGCAGAGTAGCTCTGAAACAGAGCAAACAAAGGGACTGATGTTTCTGATCTCACCATCTGTTAAATACACACCACTTATTGTGCTATAGTGAGTGTGTGGCTCTAGAACTCTGAATAGAGTTACTTATCAAGGAGGGCGGTCACGTGTGTTGAGAAGCAGAGGATCACTGGTTTGAGCCCTTTATTGATTTCAGTTACACATGAAATCAATAAAGTTTGTTATTTCAAAATTAAGACATGTTCTGTGAGTCCCCCCCCCCAAAAAAATGCTTTTCATTCAATCAATTTTCATGGCTTTTAGAAAAGGCTTATGGTGCTTGATTTAAAAATATATATTTTCCATTTTAAACAAGTTATGGAGATCAGATGTTAATGGAGCAACACAGACCACATTGAAGTGTCTGGAGTTTTGCTTGCCTGTTCTAGTCTTGGTAAAGATAGGGGGGGGGGGGGTTGACTGGGACAGGCAATGTAACATCCATAATGTTTTCAGGAAAACATTCACCTTACATTGGATCATCTTGAAACTTTCTCTCTAAATCTACCTTTCATCAAGGTTTTATATGGTCTATTGGTTTCTCTCTTTTCATTGGCAGAATCCTTTTTCAGTGTTAAGATATTCATAACATCCATATCCACCAGTCTATCTTCATGTCAACTAACAGAACTCTGCTGGTTGTCCTGGTAACAGATACCAGTGGGCAGATCTGTTGTATTTGTTCAAACTAAACTACAGCACTTACTTTGATGAGTCAAATCTGATCCTTTATTCTCTTCTCCTTCTCTCACAGTTCCACTCTGCCCCGTTGTTTTCCTGCAGTCCACCAGAAGTACAGACAACCTCTTCATACCCAGCAGTAAGGCGCTACTGGGAGAGGCACGACACAGGGACTCCGGGAGGGAGGAAGGGCTAGCGTTGTCCTGGTAACCATAAAGAGGGGACACAGACACATATCATTATGGATGCTGATGTCACTTATCATAAAGTGCTTTACAGAAACCCAGCCCAGACCCTGATAGAGCAAGCTGTATGCTAGACCAGACCAAGCTGTACCATCTGGTGTTCTGATCTGGAGAGACTCTTCTCTTCCTCGTCAGCATCAGGATGTTGTTGAGGCTCCCCAGAGGATCCACGATAGTCATGTCTCTCTCCTGTGTTAATGAGAACATCAAACAAATGATAAACTTATGACCTATTGCAATCATAGGGTCTTACAAGAGGCATTAATATGTCTAAAAATGACCTAAATTGGCCTCTTAATTATGCTTTTTATATATATATATATATATATATATATATATTGTTTATGATGCAAACGTAAAAGGGTCCTTCACCGAATGGGTGCCTTTTGTGTCCCTTTGATATTTTAAGTATAAATTATGCTCCAATATTATATTTTAAAAGCCTGTTATATTAGATTTAGTGCACTTTAATATAGACCACGTGGAGAATTCAATACATCTAATTGAGAAGTCCCACAAAAATATGTACCAATGGCAGATTGTCCCTTAATTCCTTCAGTACTGAACAACATATTCAAGTGTAGAACTTCAGTAGAATGCCCCTTTAAAACCCCACATTAGTTCAACAACAACATAGTTTGTGTCCCTGTTTTTAAGACAGTACTCACTGATGGTAATCGGTACTTCAGTCTCCTCCTCCTTTTTCACTCCCAAAACGTCTTCCTCCTCTTTTATTGAGATAGCCTCCTCTTCCTCTTTTACTCCAAAAGGTTCTTCCTCTTCTTTCAATGTCACGTCATCTTCCTCCTTTTTGATTCTGAAAGCTTCTACCTCCTCCTTTTCCACCCTGACAACCTCTTTCCTATCCTCCTCTTCTTCTTCTTTCAATGTGATAGCCTCCTCTTCCTCCTTTTTCATTCTGAAAGCTTCTTCCTCTCCTTTCACCAGAGCTTCTTTCTCCGTCTAGTTTAGTGAGCTCATGCCCCCTGGGCGATTAGCCTAGCACAGTATCAATTTAACATATTTTCTCATTTAAGAAGCAAATTACGTTTAAACGAACTCGTAGATACGTAAACAGAGTTATGTACTTAATACTAATAAACACAAGATTGGACTAAAGAGCTTCAATGTTTCGGTGTTATGCTCACTAGCAAACCACCGCGTTGGTTGAATCAGTTGACTTTTGTCGCTGTTGAAGAAGCCTCCAGTTCCGTCCACTAGATTATACGTCACGCAAGAAGCATCACCTGAAATACTCATATCGCCATCTGCTGACTGGAGTGGGTAACGCAGATTGGAAAACAATGTCATAAGAAGTAATTTAAAAACAACCAGATGTTATATTTTCTCTTACTTCTTACAGCCAATACTTTCCTCCAGATCTGGCCTGCCCATTAGGCAGGATTAGGTGACAGATTGAAGAGGGTGGCATATTCAGAGATAAATTGACCAAGGCTCATCGCTAACAACACATAACACCTCACATAATGCTGCCCAAAAATAATGGAATATTCTCTCACCCAGTGGCATATGGACTATTTAGGTGAGTGTTGCTGTTGCCACATGAAGCAGTGCCCACTTTGTTAAAGGCTACATGGACAGATAGGGCTCTACCTGTGTAGAACACATGTCCCTTTACCCTTCCTGTCTCTAAAGTGTCCTTTTGGGTGGTGGTATAATTTGGATTAACTTTTGTCATAGTTATTCTGAACCCACAGCCTGCAAGTCGTCGTTATCTACACCCAAAAAATCTAAATGTCTTAGATTTTTCTCAGACTTCAAAAGTGGTCTCCTGATGTGGTTTAAGTATTGTTGTGGACTTAGAACATCTAATGTTGTTGTTTTTCCTATTAACAGTGTGATTTTGAGAGGGAAAAACAGGGAGAAATCAGAAACCTGGAATCACTAAACGTAGAAAACAGAATAATAAATAAATAAATAAACGGAATTAGGTAAGAAAAATTCAAAAAGATTTGATAGAGATGTTATATATAGATAGAGATGTTATAGGGCCCTAAATATTCTTTACATTTTCTCTCATTACTGTATTATTTAGGGATAGTTTAGAGTAACAGCTGTATCCTGAAGTGACCTTTAACCTCCCTGCTCCTCAATACTTATTCCACTGGATCAAAGCTTCAGCCAAGTAGGATACATGATAGTGGCAACACATGGAGTAGGGTTGGATATAGCCATGGTAGGATACATGATAGTGGTAACACATGGAGTAGAATTGGATATAGCCATGGTAGGATACATGATAGTGGAAACACATGGAGTTGGGTTGGATATAGCCATGGTAGGATACATGATAGTGGCAACACATGGAGTAGGGTTGGATATAGTCATGGTGGGATACATGATAGTGGCAACACATGGAGTAGGGTTGGATATAGTCATGGTAGGATACATGATAGTGGCAACACATGGAGTAGGGTTGGATATAGCCATGGTGGGATACATGATAGTGGAAACACATGGAGTAGGGTTGGATATAGCCATGGTAGGATACATGATAGTGGCAACACATGGAGTAGGGTTGGATATAGCCATGGTAGGATACATGATAGTGGCAACACATGGAGTAGGGTTGGATATAGCCATGGTAGGATACATGATAGTGGAAACACATGGAGTAGGGTTGGATATAGCCATGGTAGGATACATGATAGTGGCAACACATGGAGTAGGGTTGGATATTGCCATGGTAGGATACATGATAGTGGCAACACATGGAGTAGGGTTGGATATAGCCATGGTAGGATACATGATAGTGGCAACACATGGAGTAGGGTTGGATATAGCCATGGTAGGATACATGATAGTGGCAACACATGGAGTAGGGTTGGATATAGCCATGGTAGGATAAATGATAGTGGTAACACATGGAGTAGGGTTGGATATAGCCATGGTAGGATACATGATAGTGGCAACACATGGAGTAGGGTTGGATATAGCCATGGTAGGATACATGATAGTGGTAACACATGGAGTAGGGTTGGATATAGCCATGGTAGGATACATGATAGTGGCAACACATGGAGTAGGGTTTGATATAGTCATGGTAGGATACATGATAGTGGCAACACATGGAGTTGGGTTGGATATAGCCATGGTAGGATACATGATAGTGGTAACACATGGAGTAGGGTTGGATATAGCTGTCTCTACCTTCTTGATCTTTGTGCTGTGACTGTTGTGCCCAATAGGGTTTATATCATGTTTTTGTGCTGCTACCTTTATAGTGTTGCAACCATGTTGTATTGCTACCATGCTGTGTTGTCATGTTTTGCCACCTAGTTATGTTGTCTTAGGTCTCTCTTGTTGTAATGTGTGTTTTGTCCTTTTTATTGTATTTATTTATTTTAATCCCAGGCCCCGTCCCCGCAGGAGGCATTTTGCCTTTTGGTAGGATGTCACTGTAAATAAGAATTTGTTCTTGACTGACTTGCCTAGTTAAATAAAGAAAAAAATATATAAATATAGTCATGGTAGGATACATGATAGTGGCAGTGAAGTCATATTACTGGTCAGGTAGGAAGTAGCAGTGAAGTCATATTACTGGTCAGGTAGGAAGTAGCAGTGAAGTCCTATTACCAGTCAGATAGGAAGTAGAAGTGAAGTCATATTACCAGTCAGATAGGAAGTAGCAGTGAAGTCATATTACCAGTCAGATAGGAAGTAGCAGTGAAGTCCTATTACCAGTCAGATAGGAAGTAGCAGTGAGTCCTATTACCAGTCAGATAGGAAGTAGCAGTGAAGTCCTATTACCAGTCAGGTAGGAAGTAGCAGTGAGTCCTATTACCAGTCAGATAGGAAGTAGCAGTGAGTCCTATTACTAGTCAGATAGGAAGTAGCAGTGAAGTTCTATTACCAGTCAGGTAGGAAGTAGCAGTGAGTTCTATTACCAGTCAGATAGGAAGTAGCAGTGAGTCCTATTACCAGTCAGATAGGAAGTAGCAGTGAAGTCATATTACCAGTCAGATAGGAAGTAGCAGTGAAGTCATATTACCAGTCAGATAGGAAGTAGCAGTGAGTCCTATTACTAGTCAGATAGGAAGTAGCAGTGAAGTCGTATTACTGGTCAGATAGGAAGTAGCAGTGAAGTCCTATTACCAGTCAGATAGGAAGTAGCAGTGTCAACACTGCCAAGTGGCTGGGATGTCCTCCACTGAGTCCACAGTCCTCTCCACCACAAACACCTCTACCACCGTCTGTTGTCTGCACACCTCTCTAACGCCCTGGCCATAGAGAGGGGGTTTTGTTCTCTATTTTGGTTAGGCCAGGATGTTACATGGGTGGGCATTCTATGTTTATTTTTCTATGTTGGTTTGTTTCTTTGATTTGGCCGTCTGTGGCTCTCAATCAGGAACAGCCGTAAATCGTTGTTGCTGATTGAGAGTCATACATAGGCAGACTGTTTTTCCTTTGGGGTTTGTGGGTGATTGTTTTCTGTGTAGAGTTAATCCTGACAGGACTGTTTGGCTGTTTTTTTTTTCTCGTGTTTTGTTTGTAGTGTTCTTTCATTTATTAAAATTCCTAATGATGAACACATCCTCCGCTGCACCTTGGTCTCTTTCTGACGACGGCCGTTACAACCTCTGACCAGATCAAATCAAATTTAATGTTATTGGTCTCATACACATATTTCTCTGATGTTATCGCGGGTGTAGCGAAACAGTACAGTAATATCTAACAATACAAAACAATACACGCAAATCTCCACAATTTCTTTTAAGGATTTAGAAATATAGAAATAGTAGAACGAGCAATGTCAGAGTCTGGAATATAAATATATACAGTTTGTTTACAATGTATATGATGGTGTGTACAGACGTTATGGACCTTATGAGAATAGAAAAGGTATGTACAGCAGTAGTTATATAGGATGAGCCTGGACTAGAATACAGTGTGGAGTACTGGGTGGTAGACGGCTAGTAACAGTGACTAAAGTTCAGGACAGGGTACTGGGCGGAGGCTGGCTAGTGAAGACTATTTAACAGTCTGATGACCTGGAGATAGACCACACATTAACCACACAATAAGTATTGTGGTGGCAGGATCATGTTATGGGTATGCTTGTCACCGGAAAGGACTCAGAGTTTGTCAGGATCAAAAGAAATATGAAAGGAGCAAAGCCCAGGAAAAAACTTAAAACCCATTTAAGTCTTCTGAAAACCGAACCCTTGGATAGGGTTTTATTTTTCTGAGGGACAATTACACAAATGTTTATGCAAAAGACATACCAGAATGGCTTTCCACGACTTGTTGCGTGTTCCTAGGTGGTCTGTTCTCAGTCCTGACTTAAATCTGCTGAAAGAAACAGAGAAAATCAGGTTTAAATATCGCTGTCCATCAATGAACAATTTTGACAGAAACTATGGATGTATTTTGCGCAAAGTTGGTAGAATCTTTATGAAAATGATTCACAACTTTAATGGCTTCCACCAAGTATTAACTTGGGGTGGGGGGGGGGGGACTTATCCAATTATGATATAAAACAAAACAAATTGCTGAACATGGGATCAAAATGGATCAAAATGTGAAATAAATGTCAAGGAGGTGTAGACTTCCTATAGTCATTGTTCAGCCTTAACTATGGAGTGGGATATCAGCCACCTCAGTGACAACCACAGAACACAAATATATATAGTTTACACAAATATTAGCATGTTAGCTCTTATTGCAGGACTCTTATTGGGAAATCATCTCCCCAGTCAACCTATTGTCTGTATTGAACATTCATATTGGACTGTAGCAGCTAGCTAACTGGCTACTGATCAACCTATTGTGTGTATTGAACATTCATATTGGACTGTAGTAGCTAGCTAACTGGCTACTGATCAACCTATTGTGTGTATTGAACATTTATATTGAACTGTAGCAGCTAGCTAACTGGCTACTGATCAACCTATTGTGTGCATTGAACATTCATATTGGACAGCCTTACCTATAGAGTAGCACCACCACCCATCAGCCCATTCTCTTCTTGACTTCAAATCTGCAGTGTATTGTTGCTACAGGAGTTTATGATTAATAATCCTATTTATTTCAAGCCCCACTAATATGTCATCATACTATTCCTTTAAAGCCCCTCTGTCAGATATAAATCATCAGAGTGGGAAACCAACTGAAATGGAAACAATGGAGCAAATGGATCACTATCAGAGGGGTGTATTATGACATCAGATAGAACCACTCAGACATTCCAAATATCACTTGATTATCAGAGAGGTGTATTATGACATCAGATAGAACTACTCAGACATTCCAAATATCACTTGATTATCAGAGGGGTTATTATGACATCAGATAGAACTACTCAGACATTCCAAATATCACTTGATTATCAGAGGGGTGTATTATGACATCATATAGAACTACTCAGACATTCCAAATATCACTTGATTATCAGAGAGGTGTATTATGACATCAGATAGAACTACTCAGACATTCCAAATATCACTTGATTATCAGAGAGGTTATTATGACATCAGATAGAACTACTCAGACATTCCAAATATCACTTGATTATCAGAGGGGTGTATTATGACATCAGATAGAACTACTCAGACATTCCAAATATCACTTGATTATCAGAGGGGTTATTATGACATCAGAACTACTCAGACATTCCAAATATCACTTGATTATCAGAGGGGTGTATTATGACATCAGATAGAACGACTCAGACATTCCAAATCAGGCTTCATCCATATCATGAAGGTGAATATTGATCCAACCATTTCAAAAGTAATGACCAGGCTGATGGAAACAGGATATGTCTGAACACTTTTAGAAATGCCGACAGACTATATGTTAGTTCGTTTGACATGGTGGGATCCTTTTGTGTCAGTAAAAATGCATGAGCGAGAAATGGATATGGAAACTCCTTTATCCGCATATGTTAATATAATAACCATCAAATCTTAGTTAACTTGGAGACACGATGATATGTTGTGTGGTCCTCCCACTACGACTTGGGAACCCATGCAGTTTATTAGGCTACAGATGAAATAAGTTAGGAACTTCACAGGGTGGTGAAAGTGGAGGTGATGAGATTGATGCTCCTTTCCAATACATTTTGAGGGTCTTATTCTGGTGACATGATGAATGATGCTTGGTTGCCAATGGACAAATAAAATAATATCTCTCTTATCCATAATAATCTCATCATGTAGGTAGACTACCCGCACTGTATCTGTGAGATGTTGGCAACAGTGCACGGGACAAGAGACATTCAGTACAGTTGGAAATGCGATGGAAACCCATTTAACTTGTATTTTTCCATTCGGAAAACGGGAATTTAACAGCAAAAGTAATTTATTTGTCACGCAAAGCCTTTTATCCGCAATAAGTATGTTTGATAGAAACATTTCTGGTGGGAAAATGCATGTATTGTTTTATGCAGATGTTTGAATATTCACATGAAAATCTGTGGCAAATTGCACAGAAACTTATGTACTAAGGTGGATATTGATCCAACACCTGCCGTTTATTCAAACCAGCCCACTGGGCACAGACATCAGTTCAACATCTAGTTTCTATTTACATTTCTTTGAGTCCTCAACTAAAGTGAATTCAACATGAAATCAATACAAAATATCACCTGTCATTGGATTTAGGTTGCCAGTTGGGTGAAAAATAAATACAAATACCTGATGTTGATGGATTTTTACAAATCCAGTCAGTTTTCAACATTGATCTATCATCATCATCACATTGATTTGTTTTGTTGAAATGATAGAAACAACGATATTATTCAATCAGTGGGAGGCTTGTAAATTCCCCCAGGAAAGTGGAACGAGGAACTCTTCATTGAGACAATGATAAACAGCAATCCGTGGGAGAGTTGTGGTGGATATTATAAAATAAGGATCTACTGGAGTCCAAGTCAAACCAAGATTCTTTATTTCTGAGCTCAGAGAGAATAACAGAGTTACACAGCGCAGAGGAGACAGTCTGAATTCCTGAAGCATTGGGTGATGAGCACGTATCTTTATAGTTTCCTGTTCCTGGGAGGGACTTTATTCATACAAGGACACAGGTGCAGCTGGTTTGCAACACAGGATGATACTCCCAAGAACAGGAGATTATAATAGGTCAGTTTCACAAGGTTAGTCACATACTCAGTTATGTGGACACACATACAACTAACATTTTCCATTACAGAGTCTGAATATTTTCATGTCATTAAATCATCAGTGGGCCAACAATGCAAATGCAAACAATGGAACAAATGCATCACATCCAAATATCACTTGATTATCTGTAGTGCTGGAGGAATGACACCCATATAAACACACACATAGTCAGAGTTTAAAAAAGGACCATTTAAACACATGGAATCTGATCTACTCTATTCAAACTGACATACTCCATATTGTCATGACATGGCCCTTTCTGGGTATAGATCGTGGCTTCCCCCTCTCCTACACCCAGGTTCTGTTATCTCAGGTCGTAAATTCCTGGCGGAGACTCTCTCCCCCTTTTCATGCAGAGAGAGACCACAGAGTGAACAAAGGATTTCACGTGGCCGAACTCCTAAATCCCCAAAATGGGAAAATTAAACTATATGTCCACCTTTGAGAGTGTGGGAAGGGTCCGTGGACACTTAAGGGACAGTTATGTTCAGTGTAAAGATGAAACTATTTGTGAAATGATGTAATGTGATGTTAAACCTTTAATGTGAGAGAATTGTATTCCCTTTATAGTTTAACTAAGTCATTGGCCTGTCCCCAGCACAGACATGATCTGGAACCGCCTTTCCTATTGTTACGAATAAAAGCCCCTCCTAAAATAAATCCTCTTCAGACTGAGCAAACCCACAGCGTGAGCTGTGATTGCGAATAGTTTAGACAACGCATACCTCGTGTAAGCTGAGGTGGCACAGGTTTGAGTACCAAAACTAGAAAACCATCCCACGTGGAGCATTGGCTACATGGCTGGAAATGGTTCAACTCTGAGACTATTGATCCCTACAGAATAAGAGCAATAGTGGGTCTGTGGGGGCATAAGATAATTACTAGTCTGCAGCTAGAAATGATGTAAACCTGGGATGCGAATACCGACAACCGCCGAAACAGTATTTCTGAATGGTAACTAAGAAAGAATTTGAACTTCAGGGAAACAGAAAGAGAGAGAGAGACTCGGATGAACTCTCCAGCAGACGGACCGGATTCCAACAGATCACAACGACACATGGGCGTAAATATATATTGATTGCAATTATTCCTGAATGAGTGAGCGTTCATGTGCAAAGGATTAGCATTTCGAATAGTGTACAGTTGAAGTCGGAAGTTTACAGACACTTTGGTTGGAGTCATTAAAACTCATTTTTCAACCACTCCACAAATTTCTTGTTAACAAACTATAGTTGGTTAGGACATCTACTTTGTGCATGACACAAGTCATTTTTCCAACAATTGTTTACAGACAGGTTATTTCACTTATAATTCACTGTATCACAATTCCAGTGGGTCAGAAGTTTACATACACTAAGTTGACTGTTCCTTTAAACAGCTTGGAAAATTCCAGAAAATGATGTCATGGCTTTAGAAGCTTCTGATAGGCTAATTGACATAATTTGAGTCAATTGGAGGTGTACCTGTGGATGTATTTCAAGGCCTACCTTCAAACTATGTGCCTCTTTGCTTGACATCATGGGAAAATCAAAAGAAATCAGCCAAGACCTCAGAAAAGAATTGTAGACCTCCACAAGTCTGGTTCATCCTTGGGAGAAATTTCCAAACGCCTGAAGGTACCACATTTATCTGTACAAACAATAGTACGCAAGTATAAACACCATGGCACCACGCAGCCGTCACACTGCTCAGGAAGGAGACACGTTCTGTCTCCTAGAGATGAACGTAATTTGGTGCGAAAAGTGCAAATCAATCCCAGATCAACAGCAAAGGACCTTGTGAAGATGCTGGAGGAAACAGGTACAAAAGTATCTATATCCACAGAAAGTCCAGAAGTCCTATATCGACATAACCTGAAAGGCCGCTCAGCAAGGAAGAAGCCATTGCTCCAAAAACGGCATAAAAAAGCCAGACTACGGTTTGCAACTGCACATGGGGACAAAGATCGTACTTTTTGGAGAAATGTCCTGTGGTCTGATGAAACAAAAATAGAACTGTTTGGCCATAATGACCATCAGTATGTTTGGAGGAAAAAGGAGGATGCTTGCAAGCTGAAGAACACCATCCCAACCATGAAGCACGGGGTGGCAGCATCATGTTGTGGGGGTACTTTGCTGCAGGAGGGACTGGTGCACTTCACAAAATAGATGGCATCATGAGGTAGGAAAATTATGTTGATATATTGACACAACATCTCAAGACATCAGTCAGGAAGTCAAAGCTTTAACCCCAAGCAAACTTCCAAAGTTTTGGCAAAATCGCTTAAGGACAACAAAGTCAAGGTATTGGAGTGGCCGTCACAAAGCCCTGACCTCAATCCTATAGAAAATTTGTGGGTAGAACTGAAAAAGCGTGTGCGAGCAAGGAGGCCTACAAACCTGACTCAGTTACACCAGCTCTGTCAGGAGGAAAGGGCCAACATTCACCCAACTTATTGTGGGAAGCTTGTGGAAGGCTACCAAAAACATTTGACCCAAGTTAAACAATTTAAAGGTAATGCTACCAAATACTAACTGAGTGTATGTAAACTTCTGACCCACTGGGAATGTGATGAAAGAAATAAAAGCTGAAATAAATCATCCTATCTACTATTATTCTGACATTTCACATTCTTAAAATAAAGTGGTGATCCTAACTGACCTAAGACAAGGAATTCTTACAAGGATTAAATGTCAGGAAGTGTGAAAAACGGAGTTTAAATATATTTGTCTAAGGTGTATGTAAACTTCCGACTAGAACTGTACATTTGCATGTTTAACAAGTTCTGTAGATCAGACGTTAATGAAGCAATACAGACCACATTGAAGTGTCTGGAGTTTTGTCTGCCTCTTCTAGAGTCTTGTAAAGATAGGGGGTTGACTGGGACAGACAATGTAACATCCATAATGTTTTTAGGGAACGTTTTTGTAAAATATGCACCTAGCATCAGATCATCCTGAAAACGTCTCTCTAAAGCTAACTTTCAAGGTTTTATATGGTCTATTGGCTTCTCTCTTTTCATTGGCAGAATCCTTTTTCAGTGTTATGATATTCATAACATCCATGTCCACCAGTCTATCTTCATGTCAACTTACAGAACTCTGCTGGTTGTCCTGGTAACAGATACCAGTGGGCAGATCTATTGTATTTGTTCAAACTAAACTACAACACTTACTTTGATGAGTCAAATCTGATCCTTTCTTCTCTTCTCCTCCTCTCACAGTTCCACTCAGCCCCGTTGTTTTCCTACAGTCCACCAGCAGTACAGACAACCTCTTCATACCCAGCAGTAAGGCGCTACAAAAATGAAAATGTCTTAGATTTTTCTCAGACTTCAAAAGTGGTCTCCTGATGTGGTTTAAGTATTGTTGTGGACTTAGAACATCCAATGGTGTTGTTTTTCTATTAACAGTGTGATTTAGAGAGAGAAAACCAGAAAAACAGGGACAAATCAGAAACCTGGAAAAACTAAACGGAGAAAATGGAATTAGGTAAAAGAAAAGAAAAAAACCCGGATTAGATAGAGATGTTATAGAGCCCTAAATATTCTACATTTTCTCTCATTACTGGATTATCTAGGGATAGTGTAGAGTAACAGCTGTATCCTGAAGTGACCTTTAACCTCCCTGCTCCTCAATACTTCTTCCACTGGATCAAAGCTTCAGCCAAGTAGGATACATGATAGTGGCAGCACATGGAGTAGGGTTGGATATAGTCATACTAGGATACATTGAGCGGCAAGATGTTCTTTACGATTCGGCCATCAGATTTGCCACCAATGCTCCTCCCTGCACTCTATACTCCTCTGTATACCCGTTGCAAGACCCACTGGTTCAATGCTTATTTATAAAACCCTCTTAGGCCTCACTCCCCCCTTTCTAAGATATCTACTGCAGCCCTCATCCTCCACATGCAACACCCGTTCTGCCAGTCACATTTTGTTAAAGGTCCCCAAAGCACACACATCCCTGGGTCGCTCCTTTTTTCAGTTCTCTGCAGCTAGCGACGGGAACAAGCTGCAAAAAACACTCAAACTGGACAGTGTTATCTCCATCTCTTCATTCAAGGACTCAATCATGGACACTCTTACTGACAGTTGTGGCTGCTTCGTGTGATGTATTGTTGTCTCTACCTTCTTGCCTTTGTGCTCTTGTCTGTGCCCAATAATGTTTGTACCATGTTGTGCTGCTACCATGTTGTGTTGCTGCCATGTTGTATTGCTGCCATGTTGTGTTGCTGCCATGTTGTTGTCATGTGGTTTTTCTACGATGTTGTGTTGCTGCCATGTTGTGTTGCTACCATGTTGTTGTCATGTAGTGTTTCTACCATGTTGTTGTGTTGCTACCATGTTGTTGTCATGTTACTACCATGTTGTTGTTATATTGTGTTGCTACCATGTTGTGTTGCTACCATGTTGTTGTTATGTTGTGTTTCTACCATGTTGTGTTGCTACGTGGTGTGGCAACCATGTTGTGTTGCTGCCATGTTGTGTTTCTACCATGTTGTGTTGCTACCATGTTGTGTTTCTACCATATTGTGTTGCTACCATGTTGTTGTTATGTGGTGTTGCTGCCATGTTGTTGTTATGTTGCTACCAAGTTGTGTTGCTACCGTGTTGTTGTTATGTTGTGTTGCAACCATGTTGTTGTTATGTTGTGTTGCGACCATTTTGTTATGCTACCATGTTGTTGTTATGTTGTGTTGCTACCATGTTGTCATGTAGTGTTTCTACCATGTTGTTGTTATGTTGTGTTGCTACCATGTTGTGTTGCTACCGTGTTGTTATGTTGTGTTGCAACCCTGTTGTTGTTATGTGGTGTTTCTACCATGTTGTGGTTCTACCATGTTGTTGTTATGTTGTGTACTACCATTTTGTTATTCTACCTTGTTGTTGTTATGTTGTGTTGCTACCATGTTGTTGTCATGTTGTGATCCTACCATGTTGTTGTTATGTTGTGTTGCTGCCATGTTGTTGTTATGTTGTGTTACTACCATGTTGTTGTTATGTTGTGTTGCTACCATGTTGTGTTTCTACCATGTTGTTATGTTATGTTTCTACCATGTGTTTCTACCATGTTTTGTTGCTACCATGTTGTGTTTCTACCGTGTTGCTACCATGTTGTGACCCTACCATGTTGTTGTTATGTTGTGTACTACCATTTTGTTATTCTACCTTGTTGTTGTTATGTTGTGTTGCTACCATGTTGTTGTCATGTTGTGTTCCTACCATGTTGTTGTTATGTTGTGTTGCTGCCATGTTGTTGTTATGTTGTGTTACTACCATGTTGTTGTTATGTTGTGTTGCTACCATGTTGTGTTTCTACCATGTTGTTATGTTATGTTTCTACCATGTGTTTCTACCATGTTTTGTTGCTACCATGTTGTGTTTCTACCGTGTTGCTACCATGTTGTGACCCTACCATGTTGTTGTTATGTGGTGTTGCTACGTGTAATAATAACGTGTATGATCTATATAAAGGTCTTTAGTAAAAAAAACATTAGAGACATAATTTAGTATTTAATATTACATAGTAAACTTTAATAATTGTAATATGTATGTTTAAATGTCTGTACTAAAGTTTTTGAATAAAATAAAAGGTTTGAAAGAAAATGTAATTTACTTTCAATGAATTATATCTTTCTCTCTCTCTTTCTCTCCCTCTATCTCTCTCCATCTGTCTCTCCCCTTGGCTGGGAATGTTAAGGGTGAAGAAGTTGTGAATCTAGGGGGGCCTTTGCACACAGGGGAACTATATGTACACAAAATAATTAACAACCTGGACCCCCAGGTGTCTTTCAACACATGTTTTACTAACGGCCTAAACAGATACATTTTACCCTACATAAAAGAGTGTCTGAGGGATGTCTCAGTCAACCCCCCCACCCAAAAAAGCCCCATAGGTCTCACACCTTCCTCTTTGAAAGGTTCATTGTACTCTTTAACTATGCTTCCTTTACTGACGACCTAAACAGATCACTTTTACCCTTTTAAAAATAGTTGTCAGCTATCCAGATTTAATGGTCAAGAGGTTGTGAACCTAGAGGGGCCCTTGCAGACATGTTGTGTTTAGGTACACATACGTTTTCTGTTTATGAAGGAATAAATGATTGAGAGGATATAGACCACAAAAAAATAAAAGATAATTGTAGTCTATAACAATGTGCCCTTTACTAATGACCTAAACAGATAATTTTACCCCATGAACAACCTTTTACTGCAGGGGGCTAAATCGGGGGCCTTCAATGCTGCAGAAATGTTTTGATACCCTTCCCCAGATCTGTGCCTCAACACAATCCTGTCTCGGAGCTCTACGGACAATTCCTTCAACCTCATGGCTAGGTTTTTGCTCTAACATGCACTGTCAACTGTGGGACCTTATATAGACAGGTCTGTGCCTTTCCAAATCATGTCCAATCAATTGAATTTACCACAGGTGGACTCCAATCTAGTTGTAGAAACATCTCAAGGATGATCAATGGAAACAGGATGCACCTGAGCAAAAATTTATAAAAAACTTGTTTCCGCTTTGTCATTATGGGGTATTATGTGTAGATTGCTGAGGAAATTGTTTTATTTAATCAATTTTTGAATAAGGCTGTAACGTAACAAAATGTGAAAAAAGTCAAGGGGTCTGAATACTTTCCAAAGGCACTGTAAGTGATTGAGGAGAGAGCATAATTGCTATATTCTAATTAAAATCATTGACTCATAGGAGAACACATGACCAAAGCAAGGCGTGACCCATATAGAAATAAAATAACATTAATCTTAATGAGAAATAGAATCAAATAAACAAATGTTTGCATAACCAAAGACATGAAAACTGGCACCAACATTGTATTTAGCTAGGCTTTCATATGGCCAGGAAGATTATTGAGAATTACAATAGTTATTGTTGCTAGTTTAGGGATGAAGATAGTGAAGGTTCATCGATGTTATAGATGTTTTTTAATTTGACGTTGAAACAACGTTTATTCAACCAGTGGGAAGCTTGTAAATGCCCCCAGGAAAGTGGAATGAGGAAGTCTTCATTGAGACAATGATGGAACAGCAATCCGTGGGAGAGTTGTGGTGGATATTATAGAATAAGGATCTGCTGGAGTCCAAGTCAAACCAAGATTCTTTATTTCTGAGCTCAGAGAGAATAACAGTTTGGTATTTTATTAGGATCCCCATTAGCTGTTGCAAAAGCAGCAGCTACTCTTCCTGGGGTCCACACAAAACATGACACATAATACAGAACATTTAATAGACAAGAACAGCTCAAGGACAGAACTACATACATTTCGTAAAAGGTACACGTAGCATACATATCAATGCATACACACAAACTACCTAGGTCAAATAGGGGAGAGGGGTTGTGCCGTGACGTTTCTTTATCTGTTTTTTTGTGTATACTCCGGGTTGCAATCCTTATTAAACAAACTAACCTCTGATCAAATAAGTTTTCCTTTGGTCTCTTGTGTGCACATAGGGCAGAATTCCCTTACAGACTATGCAAACAATTTGGGATTTTGTACACATTCATGTTTCTTTTAAAAATAAGTGATGCAGTCAGTCTCTGCTCAACTCTTAGCCAAGAGAGACTGGCATGCATAGTATTTATATAAGCCCTCTGATTACAATTAAGAGCAAAACATGCCGCTCTGTTCTGGGCCAGCTGCAGCTTAACTAGGTCTTTCCTTGCAGCACTGGACCACACGACTGGACAATAATCAAGATTAGACAAAACTAGAGCCTGCAGAACTTGCTTTTTGGAGTGTAGTGTCAAAAAAAGCAGAGCATCTCTTTATTGCGGCTAGACCTCTCCCCATCTTTGCAACCATTGAATCTATATGTTTAGACCATGACAGTTTACAATCTAAGGTAATGTAATTTAGTCTCCTCAACTTGTTCAACAGCCACACAATTCATTACCAGATTCAGCGGAGGTCTATAACTTAAGGAATAATTTGTACCAAATACAATGCTCTTAGTTTTAGAGATGTTCAGGAACAGTTTATTACTGGCCACACATTCCAAAACAGACTGCAACTCTTTGTTAAGGGTTTCAGTGACTTCATTAGGTGTGGTTGCTGATGCGTATATGGTTGAATCATCAGCATACATGGACACACATGCTTTGTTTAATGCCAGTGGCAGGTCATTGGTAAAAATAGAAAAGAGTAGTGGGCCTAGAGAGCTGCCCTGCGGTACTTTACATGTTTGACAGAGAAGCTTCCATTAAAAATCCTCTGAGTTCTAGTAGATAGATATCTCTGAATCCACGATATGGCAGAGGTTGAAAAGCCATAGCACATACGTTTTCTCAACAACAGGTTATGGTCAATAATATCAAAGGCTGCACTGAAATCTAACAGTACAGCTCCCACAATCTTCTTATTATCAATTTCTCTCAACCAATCATCAGTCATTTGTGTCAGTGCAGTACATATTGAGTGCCCTTCTCTATAAGCATGCTGAAAGTCTGTTGTTAATTTGTTTACAGAGAAATAGCATTGTATTTGGTCAAACACATTTTTTCCAGCAGTTTGCTAAGAGCTGGCAGCAAGCTTATAGGTCTGCTGTTAGAACCAGTAAAGGCCGCTTTACCACTCCTGGGTAGCGGAATTACTTCGGCTTCCCTCCAGGCCTGAAGACAAAGACTTTCCTCTACGCTCAGATTAAAAATATGACAGATAGGAGTGGCTATAGAGTCAGCTACTGTCCTCAGTAGCTTTCCATCTGTTGTCAATGCCAGGAGGTTTGTCATTATTGATCGATAATCTCCCACACTAACTTTACAAAATTCAATCCTTGCACTGCTTTTCTTTCATTATGTTTTTTTACAAGTTTTTTTCCATCATTCTTTATATCATTGATCTTGGATTCATAATAAAGTTTATTATTTTTGTTGAGTTTGGTGACATCATTTCTCAATTTGCAGTACGTAAGCCAGCCAGACATATCAGCCACTCCTTTTGTCCCATCCCTTTCAAACATACAGTTTTTAAATTCCTCATCAATCCATGGAGCCTTAACAGTTCTAACAGTCAGTTTCTTAACAGGTACATGTTTATCAATAATTGGAAGAAGCAATTTCATATGGTAAAAACAGGTAAACACATTATCAGTCAACAATATAAGACAACGGGAGCACGGTGTATGCTCTCTGATGAATTTTAAGTCAACGAGATGTGAAATATCAATACATACGCTAAGAGAAGTAATTCCTCTCTCCTGTGTGGATTCTCTAATGATGTTGAAGTGACTTATGAGTAATATGTTTTCCCACAGTCTGAGCTTTTGTAAACCTTCTCCTCTGTGTGCAGTCTCATGTGTTCTTTCAGGCTTCCTAAATGGGCAAAAGCTTTGCACCCTGGGAGGAGTGGTAAGGCTTCTCACCTCTGTGTATTTTCTCGTGATGGTTCAGTTGGCTTTCCTGGTTAAAACTCTTTCCACACTGGGAGGAGTGGTAAGGCTTCTCCCCTGTGTGTATTCGCTCATGTTTTTTCAGTTCCCCTAAATGGTTAAAACACTTTGTACACTGGGAGCAGTGGTAAGGCTTCTCCCCTGTGTGTATTCTCTCATGAGCTTTCAGGGTTCCTAAAACCGTAAAACTCTTTCCACACTGGGAGCAGTGGTAAGGCTTCTCCCCTGTGTGTATTCGCTCATGTTTTTTCAGTTCCCCTAAATGTTTAAAACACTTTCCACACTGGGAGCAGTGGTAAGGCTTCTCCCCTGTGTGTATTCTCTCATGAGCTTTCAGGGTTCCTAAAACCGTAAAACTCTTTCCACACTGGGAGCAGTGGTAAGGCTTCTCCCCTGTGTGTATTCTCTCATGAGCTTTCAGGGTTCCTAAAACCGCAAAACTCTTTCCACACTGGGAGCAGTGGTAAGGCTTCTCCCCTGTGTGTATTCTCTCGTGCTGTTTCAGGTCCCTTGTCTGGTTGAAACTCTTTCCACACTGGGAGCAGTGGTAAGGCTTCTCCCCTGTGTGTATTCTCTCATGAGCGTTCAGGTTTCCTAAAATCGCAAAACTCTTTCCACACTGGGAGCAGTGGTAAGGCTTCTCCCCTGTGTGTATTCTCTCATGCTGTTTCAGCTCCCCTGTCTGGTTGAAACACTTTCCACACTGTGAGCAGTGGTAAGGCTTCTCCCCTGTGTGTATTCTCTCATGAGCTTTCAGGTTTCCTAAAATCGTAAAACTATTTCCACACTGGTAGCAGTGGTAAGGCTTCTCCCTTGTATGTATTTTCTCATGTTGTTTCATGTTCCATAACCGGTTAAAACCCTTTCCACAGTGGGAGCACTTGTGTCGTCTTGCTGGTTTGGACGTCCCTGGCTCTGGTTCCTCTGAGTCTGGTCTTTCTCCTGCCAAAGACAGTGTTGTTTTTTTTAAATAGAGACCCGAATGAAACCTCCACATGATAAAACAACCATGCTACGAGGGTAAATCCTAATCAGATCTCTCAATAACCTGAGACCAGTTTTAACAATCTTAGTGAGATTTTAAAACAAATGTAGAGCTTCCTGGTAATTACTGATATGTTTACATGACTTATCTTATTCATCCTGTTTTACAAGTCAGAACACAAAAAACTAAACAGTTCTAGGACACTGAAGACACAGACTTCGCTGGATTCCTATCAGCAGGTGGTTCTAAATATATAACTTTCATAGCTGTATGATACAGAATGCGACCTACACACTTCCTTAAACATAAAATAAGTAAAGAAGTAATTTCAAGTGGAAATCCAAAACTAGTGTTTACGTCTAAGACACAAAGCACATCAGTAACATCTCCCCGTTGTTGAAAGGGTTCCACACATGCTGTTTAAATGGACCAATTTCTTATTTAGACGTTCACAGGTTTTCAACATTTTGACTTTTGCTGATGTCATATTTTGGGTAAAGTACAAAATAAGGTGAAATATTTTGGGTTGATGTTCCTAAAACTGATAGTTACTACAATAAACAAAAATATAAACGCAACATGTAAAGTGTTGGATGTTTCATGAGCTGAAAAAAAAGATTGCAGAATTTGTTACATCCCTGTTAGTGAACATTTATTCTTTGCCCTGACTAAGCATTATAAGAGCTCTATTTTTCATTCAAGGTTAAGCTCTCGGAAACACACTCAAGAGTGTGGTATCAACAGCTTCATTATTGCAATAATTTATCAATATTAAATAAAGATGATTGTTTGAAGAAATTACAAAGTCTCTCTCAGTTTCCACGACAACGCCCGTTGTGACTATTTATTTTATTTAGACGTTCACAAATGTTGTACATTTTGACTATCCCAAATGTCATGATTGTTTAGTAAAAATAATTTTGGGGTAGATGTTGCTAAACAATATAAAACACAACATGTAAAGTGTTGGTCCCATGTTTCATGAGCAGAAAAAAAAAAAAAAACAGAATTATTCCATAAGCACAAAAGCTTATTTCTCAAAAATGTTGTACACAAATTTGTTTACATCCCTGTTAGTGAACATTTCTCCTTTGCCAAGATAATTCATCCACCTGACAGGTGTGGCATATCAAGCTGATAAACAGCATGATCATTACATAGGTGTACCTTGTGCTGGGGAGAATAAAAGGCCACTCTAAAATGTGCAGTTTTGTCACACAACACAATGCCACAGATGTCTCAAGTTTTGAGGGAGTGTGCAATTGGCATGCTGACTGCAGGAATATCCACTAGAGCTGTTACCAGATAATTGAATGTTCAATTCTCTACCAGAAGCCGCCTCCAACGTCGTTTTAGAGAATTTGGCAGTACATCCAACTGGCCTTACAACCACAGACCACATATAACGACGCCAGCCCAGGACCTCCACATCGTCTGAGACCAGCCACCCGAGTTGTATTTCTCTTTGTAATGAAGCCCTTTTGTGGGGAAAAACTAATTCTGATTGGCTGGGCCTGGCTCCGCAATGGGTGGGCGTATGCCCTCCAGGGCCCACCAATGGCTGCGCCCCTGCCCAGTCATGTGAAGTCCATAGATTAGGGCCTAATTTATTTATTTACAATGACTGACTTATATGAACTGTAAATCGTTGAAATTGTTGTTTATATTTTGGTTCAGTACACACACACACAGTACATTCGTTATGTATTCAGACCCCTTCACCTTTTGCCAATTTTGTTACGTTTCAGCATTATTCTAAAATTGATTAAATAGTTTTTTCCCCCTCGTCAATCTAAACTCAGCAAAAAAAGAAACGTCCTCTCTCTGTCAACTGCGTTTATTTTCAGCAAACTTAACGTGTAAATATTTGTATGAACATAACAAGATTCAACAACATACATAAACTGAACAAGTTCCACAGACATGTGACTAACAGAAATGGAATAATGTGTCCCTGAACAAAGGGGGGGGGGTTCAAAATCAAAAGTAACAGTCAGTATCTGGTGTGGCCACCAGCTGCATTAAGTACTGGAGTGCATCTCCTCCTCATGGACTGCACCAGATTTGCCAGTTCTTGCTGTGAGATATTACCCCACTCTTCCACCAAAGCACCTACAAGTTCCCGGACATTTCTGGGGGGAATGGCACTAGCCCTCACCCTCCGATCCAACAGGTCCCAGACGTGCTCAATGGGATTGAGATGCGGGATCTTCGTTGGCCATGGCAGAACACTGACATTCCTGTCTTGCAGGAAATCACGCACAGAACGAGCAGTATAGCTGGTGGCATTGCCATGCTGGAGGGTCATGTCAAGATGAGCCTGCAGGCAGGGTGCCACATGAGGGAGGAGGATGTCTTCCCTGTAACGCACAGCGTTGAGAATGCCTGCAATGACAACAAGCCATGACGGACCCTCCACCTTCAAATCGATCCCGCTCATTAGTCTCTCACTTCGGGGATATAGTCAACTACCATAGAGCTCATATACACTCTCTGATGCCAAGTCTAGACAGGATCATCCCTCAGAGGTCCCCACTCTACTCACCGTAGGTGTAGTGATGTCCAGTTAGTAGAACCTCATGAAGGTACATCACCACAACATGCTGCATTACAGATCTCTTGAACAGAGATGCCTTTGAACAATGCCTATGATGTAGCCATAACTCTGTTGGATTGAGCCATCAAGCCCTCCGGAGGTGTCAGATCCTTGCTACTATAGAACCTCATGAAGGTATGGGGGTGGAACTCATTATACGGATGTAATGGATAAAGTAAAGCAGTTTTAAACAATATAAATCTAATTCCTACTCTTTCCAGTGGCTCCAACAGCAGCAATAGCCTCAAGCACAAGAGAAAAATCCCAAGATGGGACTAGCTGTTTGGGTACTGGGCGTAGGTGACCCTTCATAAAACAACAGATCAGGGGGTGTTCCCCCACTGTATTGTTGTTGCAGCCTAAATGGCAGCCAAATACACATTTATAGTTGAAAAGGCTTTCCCTTGTCAGAAAGCAGAGTAGCTCTGAAACAGAGCAAACAAAGGGACTGATGTTTCTGATCTCACCATCTGTTAAATACACACCACTTATTGTGCTATAGTGAGTGTGTGGCTCTAGAACTCTGAATAGAGTTACTTATCAAGGAGGGCGGTCACGTGTGTTGAGAAGCAGAGGATCACTGGTTTGAGCCCTTTATTGATTTCAGTTACACATGAAATCAATAAAGTTTGTTATTTCAAAATTAAGACATGTTCTGTGAGTCCCCCCCCCAAAAAAAATGCTTTTCATTCAATCAATTTTCATGGCTTTTAGAAAAGGCTTATGGTGCTTGATTTAAAAATATATATTTTCCATTTTAAACAAGTTATGGAGATCAGATGTTAATGGAGCAACACAGACCACATTGAAGTGTCTGGAGTTTTGCTTGCCTGTTCTAGTCTTGGTAAAGATAGGGGGGGGGGGGGGGTTGACTGGGACAGGCAATGTAACATCCATAATGTTTTCAGGAAAACATTCACCTTACATTGGATCATCTTGAAACTTTCTCTCTAAATCTACCTTTCATCAAGGTTTTATATGGTCTATTGGTTTCTCTCTTTTCATTGGCAGAATCCTTTTTCAGTGTTAAGATATTCATAACATCCATATCCACCAGTCTATCTTCATGTCAACTAACAGAACTCTGCTGGTTGTCCTGGTAACAGATACCAGTGGGCAGATCTGTTGTATTTGTTCAAACTAAACTACAGCACTTACTTTGATGAGTCAAATCTGATCCTTTATTCTCTTCTCCTTCTCTCACAGTTCCACTCTGCCCCGTTGTTTTCCTGCAGTCCACCAGAAGTACAGACAACCTCTTCATACCCAGCAGTAAGGCGCTACTGGGAGAGGCACGACACAGGGACTCCGGGAGGGAGGAAGGGCTAGCGTTGTCCTGGTAACCATAAAGAGGGGACACAGACACATATCATTATGGATGCTGATGTCACTGTTGCCATAAAGTGCTTTACAGAAACCCAGCCCAGACCCAGACGGAGCAAGCTGTATGCTAGACCAGACCAAGCTGTACCATCTGGTGTTCTGATCTGGAGAGACTCTTCTCTGCCTCGTCAGCATCAGGATGTTGTTGAGGCTCCCCAGAGGATCCACGATAGTCATGTCTCTCTCCTGTGTTAATGAGAACATCAAACAAATGATAAACTTATGACCTATTGCAATCATAGGGTCTTACAAGAGGCATTAATATGTCTAAAAATGACCTAAATTGGCCTCTTAATTATGCTTTTTATATATATATATATATATATATATATATATATATTGTTTATGATGCAAACGTAAAAGGGTCCTTCACCGAATGGGTGCCTTGTGTCCCTTTGATATTTTAAGTATAAATTATAAATTATGCTCCAATATTATATTTTAAAAGCCTGTTATATTAGATTTAGTGCACTTTAATATAGACCACGTGGAGAATTCAATACATCTAATTGAGAAGTCCCACAAAAATATGTACCAATGGCAGATTGTCCCTTAATTCCTTCAGTACTGAACAACATATTCAAGTGTAGAACTCTTAAGTAATGCCCCTTTAAAACCACACATTAGTTCAACAACAACATAGTTTGTGCCCCTGTTTTTAAGACAGTACTCACTGGTGGTAATCGGAACTTCAGTCTCCTCCTCCTTTTTCACTCCTAAAACGTCTTCCTCCTCTTTTATTGAGATAGCCTCCTCTTCCTCTTTTACTCCAAAAGGTTCTTCCTCTTCTTTCAATGTCACGTCATCTTCCTCCTTTTTGATTCTGAAAGATTCTACCTCCTTTTCCACCCTGACAACCTCTTTCCTATCCTCCTCTTCTTCTTTCAATGTGATAGCCTCCTCTTCCTCCTTTTCCATTCTGAAAGCTTCTACCTCTCCTTTCACCAGAGCTTCTTTCTCCGTCTAGTTTAGTGAGCTCATGCCCCCTGGGCGATTAGCCTAGTGCTGTATAAATTTAACATATTTTCTCATTTAAGAAGCAAATTACGTTTAAACGAACTCGTAGATACGTAAACAGAGTTATGTACTTAATATTAATAAACACAAGATTGGACTAAAGAGCTTCAATGTTTCGGTGTTATGCTCACTAGAAAACCACCGCGTTGGTTGAATCAGTTGACTTTTGTCGCTGTTGAAGAAGCCTCCAGTTCCGTCCACTAGATTATACGTCACGCAAGAAGCATCACCTGAAATACTCACATCGCCGTCTGCTGACTGGAGTGGGTAACGCAGATTGGAAAACAATGTCATAAGAAGTAATTTAAAAACAACCAGATGTTATATTTTCTCTTACTTCTTACAGCCAATACTTTCCTCCAGATCTGGCCTGCCCATTAGGCAGGATTAGGTGACAGATTGAAGAGGGTGGCATATTCAGAGATAAATTGACCAAGGCTCATCGCTAACAACACATAACACCTCACATAATGCTGGCCAAAAATAATGGAATATTCTCTCACCCAGTGGCATATGGACTATTTAGGTGAGTGTTGCTGTTGCCACATGAAGCAGTGCCCACTTTGTTAAAGGCTACATGGACAGATAGGGCTCTACCTGTGTAGAACACATGTCCCTTTACCCTTCCTGTCTCTAAAGTGTCCTTTTAGGTGGTGGTATAATTTGGATTAACTTTTGTCATAGTTATTCTGAACCCACAGCCTGCAAGTCATCGTTATCTACACCCAAAAAATCTAAATGTCTTAGATTTTTCTCAGACTTCAAAAGTGGTCTCCTGATGTGGTTTAAGTATTGTTGTGGACTTAGAACATCTAATGTTGTTGTTTTTCCTATTAACAGTGTGATTTTGAAAGGGAAAAACAGGGAGAAATCAGAAACCTGGAATCACTAAACGTAGAAAACAGAATAATAAATAAATAAATAAACGGAATTAGGTAAGAAAAATTCAAAAAGATTTGATAGAGATGTTATATATAGAGATGTTATAGGGCCCTAAATATTCTTTACATTTTCTCTCATTACTGTATTATTTAGGGATAGTTTAGAGTAACAGCTGTATCCTGAAGTGACCTTTAACCTCCCTGCTCCTCAATACTTATTCCACTGGATCAAAGCTTCAGCCAAGTAGGATACATGATAGTGGCAACACATGGAGTAGGGTTGGATATAGTCATGATAGGATACATGATAGTGGAAACACATGGAGTAGGGTTGGATATAGTCATGGTAGGATCCATGATAGTGGTAACACATGGAGTAGGGTTGGATATAGTCATGGTAGGATCCATGATAGTGGCAACACATGGAGTAGGGTTGGATATAGTCATGGTAGGATACATGATAGTGGCAACACATGGAGTAGGGTTGGATATAGCCATGGTAGGATACATGATAGTGGCAACACATGGAGTAGGGTTGGATATAGCCATGGTAGGATACATGATAGTGGCAACACATGGAGTAGGGTTGGATATAGCCATGGTAGGATACATGATAGTGGCAACACATGGAGTTGGGTTGGATATAGCCATGGTAGGATACATGATAGTGGTAACACATGGAGTAGGGTTGGATATAGCCATGGTAGGATACATGATAGTGGCAACACATGGAGTAGGGTTGGATATAGCTGTCTCTACCTTCTTGATCTTTGTGCTGTGACTGTTGTGCCCAATAATGTTTATATCATGTTTTTGTGCTGCTACCTTTATAGTGTTGCAACCATGTTGTGTTGCTACCATGCTGTGTTGTCATGTTTTGCCACCTAGTTATGTTGTCTTAGGTCTCTCTTGTTGTAATGTGTGTTTTGTCCTTTATATTGTATTTATTTATTTTAATCCCAGGCTCCCGTCCCCGCAGGAGGCATTTTGCCTTTTGGTAGGATATCACTGTAAATAAGAATTTGTTCTTGACTGACTTGCCTAGTTAAATAAAGAAAAAAATATATAAATATAGTCATGGTAGGATACATGATAGTGGCAGTGAAGTCATATTACTGGTCAGGTAGGAAGTAGCAGTGAGTCCTATTACCAGTCAGGTAGGAAGTAGCAGTGAGTCCTATTACCAGTCAGGTAGGAAATAGCAGTGAAGTCCTATTACCAGTCAGATAGGAAGTAGCAGTGTCAACACTGCCAAGTGGCTGGGATGTCCTCCACTGAGTCCACAGTCCTCTCCACCACAAACACCTCTACCACCGTCTGTTGTCTGCACACCTCTGTAACGCCCTGGCCATAGAGAGGGGGTTTTGTTCTCTATTTTGGTTAGGCCAGGATGTTACATGGGTGGGCATTCTATGTTTATTTTTCTATGTTGGTTTGTTTCTTTGATTTGGCCGTCTGTGGCTCTCAATCAGGAACAGCCGTAAATCGTTGTTGCTGATTGAGAGTCATACATAGGCAGACTGTTTTTCCTTTGGGGTTTGTGGGTGATTGTTTTCTGTGTAGAGTTAATCCTGACAGGACTGTTTGGCTGTTGTTTTTTTTCGTGTTTCGTTTGTAGTGTTCTTTCATTTATTAAAATTCGTAATGATGAACACATCCTCCGCTGCACCTTGGTCTCTTTCTGACAACGGCCGTTACAACCTCTGACCAAATCAAATTTAATGTTATTGGTCTCATACACATATTTCTCTGATGTTATCGCAGGTGTAGCGAAACAGTACAGTAATATCTAACAATACAAAACAATACACGCAAATCTCCACAATTTCTTTTAAGGATTTAGAAATATAGAAATAGTAGAACGAGCAATGTCAGAGTCTGGAATATAAATATATACAGTTTGTTTACAATGTATATGATGGTGTGTACAGACGTTATGGACCTTATGAGAATAGAAAAGGTATGTACAGCAGTAGTTATATAGGATGAGCCTGGACTAGAATACAGTGTGGAGTACTGGGTGGTAGACGGCTAGTAACAGTGACTAAAGTTCAGGACAGGGTACTGGGCGGAGGCTGGCTAGTGAAGACTATTTAACAGTCTGATGACCTGGAGATAGACCACACATTAACCACACAATAAGTATTGTGGTGGCAGGATCATGTTATGGGTATGCTTGTCACCGGAAAGGACTCAGAGTTTGTCAGGATCAAAAGAAATATGAAAGGAGCAAAGCCCAGGAAAAAACTTAAAACCCATTTCAGTCTTCTGAAAACCGAACCCTTGGATAGGGTTTTATTTTTCTGAGGGACAATTACACAAATGTTTATGCAAAAGACATACCAGAATGGCTTTCCACGACTTGTTGCGTGTTCCTAGGTGGTCTGTTCTCAGTCCTGACTTAAATCTGCTGAAAGAAACAGAGAAAATCAGGTTTAAATATCGCTGTCCATCAATGAACAATTTTGACAGAAACTATGGATGTATTTTGCGCAAAGGTGGTAGAATCTTTAAGAAAATGATTCACAACTTTAATGGCTTCCACCAAGTATTAACTTGGGGTGGGGGGGGGGGGGGGAATTATCCAATTATGATATAAAACAAAACAAATTGCTGAACATGGGATCAAAATGGATCAAAATGTGAAATAAATGTCAAGGAGGTGTAGACTTCCTATAGTAATTGTTCAGCCTTAACTATGGAGTGGGATATCAGCCACCTCAGTGACAACCACAGAACACAAATATATATAGTTTACACAAATATTAGCATGTTAGCTCTTATTGCAGGACTCTTATTGGGAAATCATCTCCCCAGTCAACCTATTGTCTGTATTGAACATTCATATTGGACTGTAGCAGCTAGCTAACTGGTTACCGATCAACCTATTGTGTGTATTGAACATTCATATTGGACTGTAGCAGCTAGCTAACTGGCTACTGATCAACCTATTGTGTGTATTGAACATTCATATTGGACTGTAACAGCTAGCTAACTGGCTAGTGATCAACCTATTGTGTGTATTGAACATTCATATTGGACTGTAGCAGCTAGCTAACAGGCTACTGATCAACCTATTGTGTGTATTGAACATTCATATTGGACTGTAGCAGCTAGCTAACAGGCTACTGATCAACCTATTGTGTGTATTGAACATTCATATTGGACAGCCTTACCTATAGAGTTGCACCACCACCCATCAGCCCATTCTCTTCTTGACTTCAAATCTGCAGTGTATTGTTGCTACAGGAGTTTATGATTAATAATCCTATTTATTTCAAGCCCCACTAATATGTCATCATACTATTCCTTTAAAGCCCCTCTGTCAGATATAAATCATCAGAGTGGGAAACCAACTGAAATGGAAACAATGGAGCAAATGGATCACTATCAGGGGGTGTATTATGACATCAGATAGAACTACTCAGACATTCCAAATATCACTTGATTATCAGAGAGGTGTATTATGACATCAGATAGAACTACTCAGACATTCCAAATATCACTTGATTATCAGAGAGGTTATTATGACATCAGATAGAACTACTCAGACATTCCAAATATCACTTGATTATCAGAGGGATGTATTATGACATCATATAGAACTACTCAGACATTCCAAATATCACTTGATTATCAGAGGGGTTATTATGACATCAGATAGAACTACTCAGACATTCCAAATATCACTTGATTATCAGAGGGGTGTATTATGACATCATATAGAACTACTCAGACATTCCAAATATCACTTGATTATCAGAGGGGTGTATTATGACATCAGATAGAACTACTCAGACATTCCAAATATCACTTGATTATCAGAGGGGTTATTATGACATCAGAACTACTCAGACATTCCAAATATCACTTGATTATCAGAGGGGTTATTATGACATCAGATAGAACGACTCAGACATTCCAAATCAGGCTTCATCCATAACATGAAGGTGGATATTGATCCAACCATTTCAAAAGTAATGACCAGGCTGATGGAAACAGGATATGTCTGAACACTTTTAGAAATGCCGACAGACTATATGTTAGTTCGTTTGACATGGTGGGATCCTTTTGTGTCAGTAAAAATGCATGAGCGAGAAATGGATATGGAAACTCCTTTATCCGCATATATTAATATAATAACCATCAAATCTTAGTTAACTTGGAGTCACGCGATATGTTGTGTGGTCCTCCCACTACGACTTGGGAAACCATGCAGTTTATTAGGCTACAGATGAAATAAGTTAGGAACTTCACAGGGGGGTGAAAGTGGAGGTGATGAGCTTGATGCTCCTTTCCAATACATTTTGAGGGTCTTATTCTGGTGACATGATGACTGATGCTTGGTTGCCAATGGACAAATAAAATAATATCTCTCTTATCCATAATAATCTCATCATGTAGGTAGACTACCCGCACTGTAATGTGAGCTGCTGGCTACAGTGCACGGGACAAGAGACATTCAGTACAGTTGAAAATGTGATGGAAACCCATTTAACTTGTATTTTTCCATACGGAAAATGGGAATTTAACAGCAAAAGTAATTTATTTGTCACGCAAAGCCTTTTATCCGCAATAAGTATGTTTGATAGAAACATTTCTGGTGGGAAAATGCATGTATTGTTTTATGCAGATGTTTGAATATTCACATGAAAATCTGTGGCAAATTGCACAGAAACTTATGTACTAAGGTGGATATTGATCCAACACCTGCCGTTTATTCAAACCAGCCCACTGGGCACAGACGTCAGTTCAACATCTAGTTTCTATTTACATTTCTTTGAGTCCTCAACTAAAGTGAATTCAACATGAAATCAACACAAAATATCACCTGTCATTGGATTTAGGTTGCCAGTTGGGTGAAAAATAAATACAAATACCTGATGTTGATGGATTTTTACAAATCCAGTCAGTTTTCAACATTGATCTATCATCATCATCACATTGATTTGTTTTGTTGAAATGATGGAAACAACGTTTATTCAATCAGTGGGAGGCTTGTAAATTCCCCCAGGAAAGTGGAACGAGGAACTCTTCATTGAGACAATGATAAACAGCATTCCGTGGGCGAGTTGTGGTGGATATTATAAAATAAGGATCTGCTGGAGTCCAAGTCAAACCAAGATTCTTTATTTCTGAGCTCAGAGAGAATAACAGAGTTACACAGCGCAGAGGAGACAGTCTGAATTCCTGAAGCATTGGGTGATGAGCACGTATCTTTATAGTTTCCTGTTCCTGGGAGGGACTTTATTCATACAAGGACACAGGTGCAGCTGGTTTGCAACACAGGATGATACTCCCAAGAACAGGAGATTATAATAGGTCAGTTTCACAAGGTTAGTCACATACTCAGTTATGTGGACACACATACAACTAACATTTTCCATTACAGAGTCTGAATATTTTCATGTCATTAAATCATCAGTGGGCCAACAATGCAAATGCAAACAATGGAACAAATGCATCACATCCAAATATCACTTGATTATCTGTAGTGCTGGAGGAATGACACCCATATAAACACACACATAGTCAGAGTTTAAAAAAGGACCATTTAAACACATGGAATCTGATCTACTCTATTCAAACTGACATACTCCATATTGTCATGACATGGCCCTTTCTGGGTATAGATCGTGGCTTCCCCCTCTCCTACACCCAGGTTCTGTTATCTCAGGTCGTAAATTCCTGGCGGAGACTCTCTCCCCCTTTTCATGCAGAGAGAGACCACAGAGTGAACAAAGGATTTCACGTGGCCGAACTCCTAAATCCCCAAAATGGGAAAATTAAACTATATGTCCACCTTTGAGAGTGTGGGAAGGGTCCGTGGACACTTAAGGGACAGTTATGTTCAGTGTAAAGATGAAACTATTTGTGAAATGATGTAATGTGATGTTAAACCTTTAATGTGAGAGAATTGTATTCCCTTTATAGTTTAACTAAGTCATTGGCCTGTCCCCAGCACAGACATGATCTGGAACCGCCTTTCCTATTGTTACGAATAAAAGCCCCTCCTAAAATAAATCCTCTTCAGACTGAGCAAACCCACAGCGTGAGCTGTGATTGCGAATAGTTTAGACAACGCATACCTCGTGTAAGCTGAGGTGGCACAGGTTTGAGTACCAAAACTAGAAAACCATCCCACGTGGAGCATTGGCTACATGGCTGGAAATGGTTCAACTCTGAGACTATTGATCCCTACAGAATAAGAGCAATAGTGGGTCTGTGGGGGCATAAGATAATTACTAGTCTGCAGCTAGAAATGATGTAAACCTGGGATGCGAATACCGACAACCGCCGAAACAGTATTTCTGAATGGTAACTAAGAAAGAATTTGAACTTCAGGGAAACAGAAAGAGAGAGAGAGACTCAGATGAACTCTCCAGCAGACGGACCGGATTCCAACAGATCACAATGACACATGGGCGTAAATATATATTGATTGCAATTATTCCTGAATGAGTGAGCGTTCATGTGCAAAGGATTAGCATTTCGAATAGTGTACAGTTGAAGTCGGAAGTTTACAGACACTTTGGTTGGAGTCATTAAAACTCATTTTTCAACCACTCCACAAATTTCTTGTTAACAAACTATAGTTTTGGCAAGTTGGTTAGGACATCTACTTTGTGCATGACACAAGTCAGTTTTCCAACAATTGATTACAGACAGATTATTTCACATATAATTCCCTGTATCACAATTCCAGTGGGTCAGAAGTTTACATACACTAAGTTGACTGTTCCTTTAAACAGCTTGGAAAATTCCAGAAAATGATGTCATGGCTTTAGAAGCTTCTGATAGGCTAATTGACATAATTTGAGTCAATTGGAGGTGTACCTGTGGATGTATTTCAAGGCCTACCTTCAAACTATGTGCCTCTTTGCTTGACATCATGGGAAAATCAAAAGAAATCAGCCAAGACCTCAGAAAAGAATTGTAGACCTCCACAAGTCTGGTTCATCCTTGGGAGCAATTTCCAAACGCCTGAAGGTACCACATTTATCTGTACAAACAATAGTACGCAAGTATAAACACCATGGCACCACGCAGCCGTCACACTGCTCAGGAAGGAGACACGTTCTGTCTCCTAGAGATGAACGTAATTTGGTGCGAAAAGTGCAAATCAATCCCAGATCAACAGCAAAGGACCTTGTGAAGATGCTGGAGGAAACAGGTACAAAAGTATCTATATCCACAGAAAGTCCAGAAGTCCTATATCGACATAACCTGAAAGGCCGCTCAGCAAGGAAGAAGCCATTGCTCCAAAAACGGCATAAAAAAGCCAGACTACGGTTTGCAACTGCACATGGGGACAAAGATCGTACTTTTTGGAGAAATGTCCTGTGGTCTGATGAAACAAAAATAGAACTGTTTGGCCATAATGACCATCAGTATGTTTGGAGGAAAAAGGAGGATGCTTGCAAGCTGAAGAACACCATCCCAACCATGAATGTCAGGAAGTGTGAAAAACGGAGTTTAAATATATTTGTCTAAGGTGTATGTAAACTTCCGACTAGAACTGTACATTTGCATGTTTAACAAGTTCTGTAGATCAGACGTTAATGAAGCAATACAGACCACATTGAAGTGTCTGGAGTTTTGTCTGCCTCTTCAAGAGTCTTGTAAAGATAGGGGGTTGACTGGGACAGGCAATGTAACATCCATAATGTTTTTAGGGAACGTTTTTGTAAAATATGCACCTAGCATCAGATCATCCTGAAAATGTCTCTCTAAAGCTAACTTTTAAGGTTTTATATGGTCTATTGGCTTCTCTCTTTTCATTGGCAGAATCCTTTTTCAGTGTTATGATATTCATAACATCCATGTCCACCAGTCTATCTTCATGTCAACTAACATAACTCTGCTGGTTGTCCTGGTAACAGATACCAGTGGGCAGATCTATTGTATTTGTTCAAACTAAACTACAACACTTACTTTGATGAGTCAAATCTGATCCTTTCTTCTCTTGTCCTCCTCTCACAGTTCCACTCAGCCCCGTTGTTTTCCTGCAGTCCACCAGCAGTACAGACACCCTCTTCATACCCAGCAGTAAGGCGCTACAAAAATGAAAATGTCTTAGATTTTTCTCAGACTTCAAAAGTGGTCTCCTGATGTGGTTTAAGTATTGTTGTGGACTTAGAACATCCAATGGTGTTGTTTTTCTATTAACAGTGTGATTTAGAGAGCGAAAACCAGAAAAACAGGGACAAATCAGAAACCTGGAAAAACTAAACGGAGAAAATGGAATTAGGTAAAAGAAAAGAAAAAAACCCGGATTAGATAGAGATGTTATAGAGCCCTAAATATTCTATACATTTTCTCTCATTACTGGATTATCTAGGGATAGTGTAGAGTAACAGCTGTATCCTGAAGTGACCTTTAACCTCCCTGCTCCTCAATACTTCTTCCACTGGATCAAAGCTTCAGCCAAGTAGGATACATGATAGTGGCAGCACATGGAGTAGGGTTGGATATAGTCATACTAGGATACATTGAGCGGCAAGATGTTCTTTACGATTCGGCCATCAGATTTGCCACCAATGCTCCTCCCTGCACTCTATACTCCTCTGTATACCCGTTGCAAGACCCACTGGTTCAATGCTTATTTATAAAACCCTCTTAGGCCTCACTCCCCCCTTTCTAAGATATCTACTGCAGCCCTCATCCTCCACATGCAACACCCGTTCTGCCAGTCACATTCTGTTAAAGGTCCCCAAAGCACACACATCCCTGGGTCGCTCCTCTTTTCAGTTCTCTGCAGCTAGCGACGGGAACAAGCTGCAAAAAACACTCAAACTGGACAGTGTTATCTCCATCTCTTCATTCAAGGACTCAATCATGGACACTCTTACTGACAGTTGTGGCTGCTTCGTGTGATGTATTGTTGTCTCTACCTTCTTGCCTTTGTGCTCTTGTCTGTGCCCAATAATGTTTGTACCATGTTGTGCTGCTACCATGTTGTGTTGCTGCCATGTTGTATTGCTGCCATGTTGTGTTGCTGCCATGTTGTTGTCATGTGGTTTTTCTACGATGTTGTGTTGCTGCCATGTTGTGTTGCTACCATGTTGTTGTCATGTAGTGTTTCTACCATGTTGTTGTTATGTTGTGTTGCTACCATGTTGTTGTCATGTTACTACCATGTTGTTGTTATATTGTGTTGCTACCATGTTGTGTTGCTACCATGTTGTTGTTATGTTGTGTTTCTACCATGTTGTGTTGCTACGTGGTGTGGCAACCATGTTGTGTTGCTGCCATGTTGTGTTTCTACCATGTTGTGTTGCTACCATGTTGTGTTTCTACCATATTGTGTTGCTACCATGTTGTTGTTATGTGGTGTTGCTGCCATGTTGTTGTTATGTTGCTACCAAGTTGTGTTGCTACCGTGTTGTTGTTATGTTGTGTTGCAACCATGTTGTTGTTATGTTGTGTTGCGACCATTTTGTTATGCTACCATGTTGTTGTTATGTTGTGTTGCTACCATGTTGTTGTCATGTAGTGTTTCTACCATGTTGTTGTTATGTTGTGTTGCTACCATGTTGTGTTGCTACCGTGTTGTTATGTTGTGTTGCAACCCTGTTGTTGTTATGTGGTGTTTCTACCATGTTGTGGTTCTACCATGTTGTTGTTATGTTGTGTACTACCATTTTGTTATTCTACCTTGTTGTTGTTATGTTGTGTTGCTACCATGTTGTTGTCATGTTGTGTTCCTACCATGTTGTTGTTATGTTGTGTTGCTGCCATGTTGTTGTTATGTTGTGTTACTACCATGTTGTTGTTATGTTGTGTTGCTACCATGTTGTGTTTCTACCATGTTGTTATGTTATGTTTCTACCATGTGTTTCTACCATGTTTTGTTGCTACCATGTTGTGTTTCTACCGTGTTGCTACCATGTTGTGACCCTACCATGTTGTTGTTATGTGGTGTTGCTACGTGTAATAATAACGTGTATGATCTATATAAAGGTCTTTAGTAAAAAAAACATTAGAGACATAATTTAGTATTTAATATTACATAGTAAACTTTAATAATTGTAATATGTATGTTTAAATGTCTGTACTAAAGTTTTTGAATAAAATAAAAGGTTTGAAAGAAAATGTAATTTACTTTCAATGAATTATATCTTTCTCTCTCTCTCTCTTTCTCTCCCTCTATCTCTCTCCCTCTGTCTCTCCCCTTGGCTGGGAATGTTAAGGGTGAAGAAGTTGTGAATCTAGGGGGGCCTTTGCACACAGGGGAACTATATGTACACAAAATAATTAACAACCTGGACCCCCAGGTGTCTTTCAACACATGTTTTACTAACGGCCTAAACAGATACATTTTACCCTACATAAAAGAGTGTCTGAGGGATGTCTCAGTCAACCCCCCCCACCCAAAAAAGCCCCATAGGTCTCACACCTTCCTCTTTGAAAGGTTCATTGTACTCTTTAACTATGCTTCCTTTACTGACGACCTAAACAGATCACTTTTACCCTTTTAAAAATAGTTGTCAGCTATCCAGATTTAATGGTCAAGAGGTTGTGAACCTAGAGGGGCCCTTGCAGACATGTTGTGTTTAGGTACACATACGTTTTCTGTTTATGAAGGAATAAATGATTGAGAGGATATAGACCACAAAAAAATAAAAGATAATTGTAGTCTTTAACAATGTGCCCTTTACTAATGACCTAAACAGATAATTTTACCCCATGAACAACCTTTTACTGCAGGGGGCTAAATCGGGGGCCTTCAATGCTGCAGAAATGTTTTGATACCCTTCCCCAGATCTGTGCCTCAACACAATCGTGTCTCGGAGCTCTACGGACAATTCCTTCAACCTCATGACTAGGTTTTTGCTCTGACAACTGTGGGACCTTATATAGACAGGTCTGTGCCTTTCCAAATCATGTCCAATCAATTGAATTTACCACAGGTGGACTCCAATCTAGTTGTAGAAACATCTCAAGGATGATCAATGGAAACAGGATGCACCTGAGCAAAAATTTATAAAAAACTTGTTTCCGCTTTGTCATTATGGGGTATTATGTGTAGATTGCTGAGGAAATTGTTTTATTTAATCAATTTTTGAATAAGGCTGTAACGTAACAAAATGTGAAAAAAGTCAAGGGGTCTGAATACTTTCCAAAGGCACTGTAAGTGATTGAGGAGAGAGCATAATTGCTATATTCTAATTAAAATCATTGACTCATAGGAGAACACATGACCAAAGCAAGGCGTGACCCATATAGAAATAAAATAACATTAATCTTAATGAGAAATAGAATCAAATAAACAAATGTTTGCATAACCAAAGACATGAAAACTGGCACCAACATTGTATTTAGCTAGGCTTTCATATGGCCAGGAAGATTATTGAGAATTACAATAGTTATTGTTGCTAGTTTAGGGATGAAGATAGTGAAGGTTCATCGATGTTATAGATGTTTTTTAATTTGACGTTGAAACAACGTTTATTCAACCAGTGGGAAGCTTGTAAATGCCCCCAGGAAAGTGGAATGAGGAAGTCTTCATTGAGACAATGATGGAACAGCAATCCGTGGGCGAGTTGTAGTGGATATTATACAATAAGGATCTGCTGGAGTCCAAGTCAAACCAAGATTATTTATTTCTGAGCTCAGAGAGAATAACAGTTTGGTATTTTATTAGGATCCCCATTAACTGTTGCAAAAGCAGCAGCTACTCTTCCTGGGTTCCACACAAAACATGACACATAATACAGCACATCAATAGACAAGAACAGCTCAAGGACAGAACTACATACATTTCGTAAAAGGCAAAAGTAGCCTACATATCAATGCATACACACAAACTATCTAGGTCAAATAGGGGAGAGGGGTTGTGCTGTGAGGTTTCTTTATCTGTTTTTTGTGTATACTCCGGGTTGCAATCCTTATTAAACAAACTAGCCTCTGATCAAATAAGCTTTCCTTTGGTCTCTTGTGTGCACTTAGGGCAGAATTCCCTTACAGACTATGCAAACAATTTGGGATTTTGTACACATTCATGTTTCTTTTAAAAATAAGTGATGCAGTCAGTCTCTGCTCAACTCTTAGCCAAGAGAGACTGGCATGCATAGTATTTATATAAGCCCTCTGATTACAATTAAGAGCAAAACATGCCGCTCTGTTCTGGGCCAGCTGCAGCTTAACTAGGTCTTTCCTTGCAGCACTGGACCACACGACTGGACAATAATCAAGATTAGACAAAACTAGAGCCTGCAGAACTTGCTTTTTGGAGTATGGTGTCAAAAAAGCAGAGCATATCTTTATTACAGCCAGACCTCTCCCCATCTTTACAACCATTGAATCTATATGTTTTGACCATGACAGTTTACAATCTAAGGTAATGCCAAGTAATTTAGTCTCCTCAACTTGTTCAACAGCCACACAATTCATTACCAGATTCAGCGGAGGTCTATAACTTAAGGAATGATTTGTACCAAATACAATGCTCTTAGTTTTAGAGATGTTCAGGACCAGTTTATTACTGGCCACACGTTCCAAAACAGACTGCAACTCTTTGTTAAGGGTTTCAGTGACTTCATTAGGTGTGGTTGCTGATGTGTATATGGTTGAATCATCAGCATACATGGACACACATGCTTTGTTTAATGCCAGTGGCAGGTCATTGGTAAAAATAGAAAAGAGTAGAGGGCCTAGAGAGCTGCCCTGCGGTACTTTACATGTTTGACAGAGAAGCTTCCATTAAAAATCCTCTGAGTTCTAGTAGATAGATATCTCTGAATCCACGATATGGCAGAGGTTGAAAAGCCATAGCACATACGTTTTCTCAACAACAGGTTATGGTCAATAATATCAAAGGCTGCACTGAAATCTAACAGTACAGCTCCCACAATCTTCTTATTATCAATTTCTCTCAACCAATCATCAGTCATTTGTGTCAGTGCAGTACATGTTGAGTGCCCTTCTCTATAAGCATGCTGAAAGTCTGTTGTTAATTTGTTTACAGAGAAATAGCATTGTATTTGGTCAAACACAATGTTTTTCCAACAGTTGGCTAAGAGCTGGCAGCAAGCTTATAGGTCTGCTGTTAGAACCAATAAAGGCCGCTTTACCACTCTTGGGTAGCGGAATTACTTCGGCTTCCCTCCAGGCCTGAAGACAAAGACTTTCCTCTACGCTCAGATTAAAAATATGACAGATAGGAGTGGCTATAGAGTCAGCTACTGTCCTCAGTAGCTTTCCATCTGTTGTCAATGCCAGGAGGTTTGTCATTATTGATCGATAACAATTCTTCCACCTCTCCCACACTAACTTTACAAAATTCAATCCTTGCACTGCTTTTCTTTCATTATATATTTTTACAAGTTTTTTTCCATCATTCTTTATATCATTGATCTTGGATTCATAATAAAGTTTATTATTTTGTTGAGTTTGGTGACATCATTTCTCAATTTGCAGTACGTAAGCCAGCCAGATGTGCAGCCAGACATATCAGCCACTCCTTTTGTCCCATCCCTTTCAAACATACAGTTTTTAAATTCCTCATCAATCCATGGAGCCTTAACAGTTCTAACAGTCAGTTTCTTAACAGGTACATGTTTATCAATAATTGGAAGAAGCAATTTCATATGGTAAAAACAGGTAAACACATTATCAGTCAACAATAAGACTACGGGAGCACGGTGTATGCTCTCTGATGAATTTTAAGTCAACGAGATGTGAAATATCAATACATACGCTAAGAGAAGTAATTCCTCTCTCCTGTGTGGATTCTCTAATGATGTTGAAGTGACTTATGAGTAATATGTTTTCCCACAGTCTGAGCTTTTGTAAACCTTCTCCTCTGTGTGCAGTCTCATGTGTTCTTTCAGGCTTTCTAAATGGGCAAAAGCTTTGCACCCTGGGAGCAGTGGTAAGGCTTATCCCCTGTGTGTATTCTCTCATGAGCTTTCAGGGTTCCTAAAACCGTAAAACTCTTTCCACACTGGGAGCAGTGGTAAGGCTTCTCCCCTGTGTGTATTCTCTCGTGTTTTTTCAGGTCCCCTAAATAGTTAAAACACTTTGCACACTGGGAGCAGTGGTAAGGCTTCTCCCCTGTGTGTATTCTCTCATGAGCTTTCAGGGTTCCTAAAACCGTAAAACTCTTTCCACACTGGGAGCAGTGGTAAGGCTTCTCCCCTGTGTGTATTCTCTCATGAGCTTTCAGGGTTCCTAAATGGTTAAAACACATTCCACACTGGGAGCAGTGGTAAGGCTTCTCCCCTGTGTGTATTCTCTCATGAGCTTTCAGGTATCGTAAAAGCTTAAAACTTTTTCCACACTGGGAGCAGTGGTAAGGCTTCTCTCCTGTGTGTAATCTCTCATGTTGTTTCAGGTTCCCTAAATCGTTAAAACTCTTTCCACACTGGGAGCAGTGGTAAGGCTTCTCACCTGTGTGTATTCTCTCATGGTTTTTCAGGACCCCTAATTGGTTAAAACACTTTGCACACTGGGAGCAGTGGTAAGGCTTCTCCCCTGTGTGTATTCTCTCATGGGCTTTCAGTGTTCCTAAATGGTTAAAACACTTTCCACACTGGGAGCAGCGGTAAGGCTTCTCCCCTGTGTGTATTCTCTCATGCTGTTTCAGCTCTCCTGTCTGGTTGAAACACTTTCCACACTGGGAGCAGTGGTAAGGCTTCTCCCCTGTGTGTATTCTCTCATGAGCTTTCAGGTTTCCTAAAATCGCAAACCTCTTTCCACACTGGGAGCAGTGGTAAGGCTTCTCCCCTGTGTGTATTCTCTCATGCGCTTTCAGGTTTCCTAAAATCGTAACACTCTTTCCACACTGGGAGCAGTGGTAAGGCTTCTCCCTTGAGTGTATTTTCTCATGTTGTTTCATGTTCCATAACCGGTTACAACCCTTTCCACAGTGGGAGCACTGGTGTCGTCTTGCTGGTTTGGACGTCCCTGGCTCTGGTTCCTCTGAGTCTGGTCTTTCTCCTGCCAAAGACAGAGTTTAAAAAAAATACAAATAAGAGACCCGAATAAAACCTCCACATGATAAAACAGCCATATTACGAGGGTAAATCCTAATCAGATCTCTCAATAACCTGAGGCCAGTTTTAACAATCTTGCTAATTACTGATATGTTTACATTACTTATTTTATTCATTCTGTTTTACAAGTCAGAACACAAAATACTAAACAGTTCTAGGACATGGAGACACAGACTTCACTGGATTCCAATCGAGCAGGTGGTTCTAAATATATAACATTCATAGCTGTATGATACAGAATGCGACATACACACTTCCTTAAACATAAAATAAGTCAAAAACTTGTTTTTACATCGAAGACACAAAGCACATCAGTAAAATCTCCCCGTTGTCGAAAGGGTTCGACACATGCTGTTTAAATGGCCCAATTTCTTATTTAGACGTTCACAGGTTTTCAACATTTTGACTATTGCTGATGTCATATTTTGGGTAAAGTACAAAATAAGGTGAAATATTTTGGGTAGATGTTCCTAAAACTGATAGTAACTACAATAAACAAAAATATAAACGAAACATGTAAAGTGTTAGATATTTCATGAGCTGAAAAAAAAGATTGCAGAATTGTTAAAATCCCTGTTAGTGAACATTTATTCTTTGCCAAGATAATCCATCCACCTGACAGGTGGGGCATATCAAGAAGCTGATTGAACAGCTTGATTAGTACACAGGTGCACCTTGTGCTGGGAATAATAGTCACACAATGCCACAGATGTCTCAGAGGGAGCGTGCAATTGGCATGCTGACTGCAAGAATGTCAATTTTTATATATTTTTTTACATTGGAGACAGACACAAAGCATATCAGCAACATCTCCCCGTTGTCGATAGGGTGGACAAACAGAAAAATTACAAGATTGTATTAATACTGTTTAGTCATCAAATAGCTTTGATAGGTCCTCTCTCATCTGTGTCTATGGGACTGAGTTGGGCCTCTGGAGCTTGAGCTGACAATTGATTCATGACTTGCTGATAAAAACCTACAGCCGGGTTGGGGGGTTAAAACAACACCAGGTGCAGATGACCACAGGATGAACCCAGGATGGCTTGTGGTGCCCCCCGATCAGTGGAACCAGCCCCGACTAAGCATTTATAAGAGCTCTGTTTTTCATTCAAGGTTAAGCTCTCGGCAACACAGTCAAGAGTGTGGGGTCAACAGCTTCATTATTGCAATAATTTATCAATATTAAATAAAGATGATCCCTGTTAGTGAACATTTCTCCTTTGCCAAGATAATTCATCCACCTGACAGGTGTGGCATATCAAGCTGATTAAACAGCATGATCATTACATAGGTGCACCTTGTGCTGGGGAGAATAAAAGGCCACTCTAAAATGTGCAGTTTTGTGACACAACACAATGCCACAGATGTCTCAAGTTGAGGGAGCGTGCAATTGGGATGCTGACTGCAGGAATATCCACTAGAGCTGTTACCAGATAATTGAATGTTCAATTCTCTACCAGAAGCCACCTCCAACGTCGTTTTAGAGAATTTGGCAGTACATCCAACTGGCCTCACAACCACAGACCACATATAACGACACCAGCCCAGGACCTTCACATCGTCTGAGACCAGCCACCCGAGTTGTATTTCGCTTTGTAATGAAGCCCTTTTGTGGGGAAAAACTAATTCTGATTGGCTGGGCCTGGCTCCGTAATGGGTGGGTGTATGCCCTCCAGGGCCCACCAATGGCTGTGCCCCTGCCCAGTCATGTGAAGTCCATAGATTAGGGCCTAATTTATTTATTTACAATGACTGACTTATATGATCTGTAAATCGTTGAAATTGTTGCTTATATTTTGGTTCAGTACACACACACACAGTGCATTCGTTATGTATTCAGACCCCTTCACCTTTTGCCAATTTTGTTACGTTTCAGCATTATTCTAAAATTGGTTAAATTGTTTTTTTCCCCCTCGTCAGTCTAAACTCAGCAAAAAAAAGAAACGTCCTCTCTCTGTCAACTGCGTTTATTTTCAGCAAACTTAACATGTGTAAATATTTGTATGAACATAACAGGATTCAACAACATACATAAACTGAACAAGTTCCACAGACATGTGACTAACAGAAATTGAATAATGTGTACCTGAACAAAGGGGAGGTCAAAATCAAAAGTAACAGTCAGTATCTGGTGTGGCCACCAGCTGCATTAAGTACTGCAGAGCATCTCCTCCTCATGGACTGCACCAGATTTGCCAGTTCTTGCTGTGAGATGTTACCCCACTCTTCCACCAAAGCACCTGCAAGTTCCCGGACATTTCTGGGGGGAATGGCACTAGCCCTCACCCTCCGATCCAACAGGTCCCAGACGTGCTCAATGGGATTGAGATGCGGGATCTTCGTTGGCCATGGCAGAACACTAACATTCCTGTCTTGCAGGAAATCACTCACAGAACGAGCAGTATAGCTGGTGGCATTGTCATGCTGGAGGGTCGTCAAGATGAGCCTGCAGGAAGGGTACTACATCAGGGAGGAGGAAGTCTTCCCTGTAACGCACAGCGTTGAGAATGCCTGCAATGACAACAAGCCATGACGGACCCTCCACCTTCAAATCGATCCCGCTCATTAGTCTCTCACTTTGGGGATATAGTCAACTACCATAGAGCTCATATACTCTCTGATGCCAAGTCTAGACAGGATCATCCCTCAGAGGTCTGCCATAGAGCTCATATACTCTCTGATGCCAAGACAGGATCATCCCTCAGAGGTCTCCACTCTACTCACCGTATGTGCAGTGATGTCCAGTCAGTAGAACCTCATGAAGGTACATCACCACAACATGCTGCATTACAGATCTCTTGAACAGAGATGCCTTTGAACAATGCCTATGATGTAGCCATACCTCTGGTGGATTGAGCCATCAAGCCCTCCGGAGGTGTCAGATCCTTGCAACTATAGAACCTCATGAAGGTTTGGGGGTGGAACACATTATACGGATGTAATGGCTTAAGTGGTTTTAAACAAGATACATCTAATTTCTACTCTTTCCAGTGGCTCCAACAGCAGAAATAGCCTCAAGCACAAGAGAAAAATCCCAAGATGGGACTAGCTGTTTGGGTACTGGGCGTAGGTGACCCTTCATAAAACAACAGATCAGGGGGTGTTCCCCCACTGTATTGTTGTTGCAGCCTAAATGGCAGCCAAATACACATTTATAGTTGAAAAGGCTTTCCCTTGTCAGAAAGCAGAGTAGCTCTGAAACAGAGCAAACAAAAGGACTGATGTTTCTGATCTCACCATCTGTTAAATACACACCACTTATTGTGCTATAGTGAGTGTGTGGCTCTAGCACTCTGAATAGAGTTAATTATCAAGGAGGGCGGTCATGTGTCTTGAGAAGCAGAGGATCACTAGTTTGAGTCCAGTATGGGGACAGTGGAGGAAACTAAACTGTTAGCAGCACACTGGCGTCAGTTACACATGAAATTAATAAAGTTAGTAATTTCAAAATGAAACCATGTTCTGTGAGTCCCCCCCCCCCCAAAAAAAATGCTTTTCATTCAATCAATTTTCATGGCTTTTAGAAAAGGCTTATGGTGCTTGACTTAAAAATATATATTTGCCATTTTAAACAAGTTGTGTAGATCAGATGTTAATGAAAAAATACAGACCACATTGAAGTGTCTGGAGTTTAGTTCAAGAGTCTTGTAAAGATAGGGGTGTTGACTGGGACAGGCAATGTAACATCCATAATGTTTTTAGGAAAAAATTCACCTTACATTGGATCATCTTGAAGCTCTCTCTCTAAAGCTAACTTTCAAGGTTTTATATGGTCTATTGGCTTCTCTCTTTCCATTGGCAGAATCCTTTTTCAGTGTTATGATATTCATAACATCCATATCCACCAGTCTATCTTCCTGTCAACTAACAGAACTCTGCTGGTTGTCCTGGTAACAGATACCAGTGGGCAGATCTATTTTATTTGTTCAAACTAAACTACAGCACTTACTTTGATGTGTCAAATCTGATCCTTTCTTCTCTTCTCCTCCTCTCACAGTTCCACTCAGCCCCGTTGTTTTCCTGTAGTCCACCAGCAGCACAGACAACCTCTTCATACCCAGCAGTAAGGTGCTACCAGGAGAGGCACGACACGGGGACTCCAGGAGGGAGGAAGGGCTAGCGTTGTCCTGGTAACCATAAAGAGGGGACACAGACACATATCATTATGGATGCTGATGCCACTGTTGTCATAAAGTGCTTTACAGAAACCCAGCCCAGACCCAGATAGAGCAAGCTGTATGCTAGACCAGACCAAGCTGTACCATCTGGTGTTCTGATCTGGAGAGACTCTTCTCTGACTCGTCAGCATCAGGATGTTGTTGAGGCTCCCCAGAGGATCCACGATAGTCATGTCTCTCTCCTGTGTGAACAATCATAGGGTCTTACAAGAGGCATTAATATCTCTAAACAGGGCCTAAAATGTGAAAGGGTTGTTCCACGAAATGGGTGCCTTTTGCTTCCCTATGATATTATAAGTAGAAATGATGCACCAGTATTGAATTTTAAAAGCCTGTTGTATTAGATGAGAGGTACTTTAATATAGACCACATGGAGAATTCAACAGATCTAATTTAAAAGACCCCAAAATATATGTACCAATGGCAGATTGCCCCTTAAACAATTCCTACAGTACTGAACAACATATTCAAGTGTATAACTTCAGTAGAATGCCCCTTTAAAACCCCACATTAGTTCAACAACTGCATAGTTTGTGCCACTGTTTAAGACAGTACTCACTGGTGGTAATCGGATCTTCTGTCTCCTCTTTCACTCCCAAAACGTCTTCCTTCTTCACCTTTACTGAGATAGCGTCCTCTTCCTCTCTAAAAGGTTCTTTCTCTTCTTTCCCTATAACAACCTCCTCTTCCTCCTTTTTCATTCTGAAAGGTTCTTTGTCTCCTTTCACTGTAATATCTTCCTCTTCTTTCACGACAATGTTCAAATCCAGAGGCTCTTTCTCCGTCCAGTAGACATCCTCTTCTTTAGCAGGGGATGAGTAGTTTAGTGAGCTCATGGTCAGGGATGTTAGCAAGTTAACTAGCTAGTTAGCATTAGCTACTAGCCTAGGACTAGGCTCAGTATCAATATTTAACAAGTTTGCAAATTGAACAAGCAAATTAGGTTCAAGTTAACCACTAGATACGTCAACAGAACTGTGTTTTAAACACTGGGATTAGTTAATGTACATAAACATGGTCTAAACCGTCAATCTTTCAGTTTTATGTTGGCTAGCAAGCTACCGAGGTGGTTGAAAGAGTAGGCGCCTTGTTGTTCCTGAAGAAGCGTCCCGTCCAGTAAATTATACGTCACGCAAGAAGCGTCACCTGAAAGACGCACATCGCCATCTGCTGACTGGAGTGGTAACGCAGTTTGGATACAATAGTTTTTAGTATTGGAACGAACGTCATTGTAATTTAACAACAAACTGATATATTTTCTCTTACGTATTAGAAATAATACGTTTCTGTACAAAGACGTAGAAGCTTAATATGAATATGTAAATGATGAATAAATACTTCCATGAATAGGTAGTGTGTTGATACACATATACTCAGTTAATTTTTTCGAGGATGCCTGGTCATTCTTTAAAAAGTAATTCCCTCACCATCTTAAATAAGCATGCCCCATTCAAAAAATGTTGAACCAGGAACAGATATAGCCTGTGGTTCACTCCAGACCTGACTGCCCTTGACCAGCACAAAAACACCCTGTGGCGTACTGCATTAGCATCGAATAGTCCCCGCGATATGCAACTTTTCAGGGAAGTCAGGAACCAATACACGCAGTCAGTCAGGAATGCAAAGGCTAGCTTCTTCAAACAGAAATTTGCATCATATAGCTCTAACTCCAAAACGTTTTGGGGCACTGTAAAGTCCATGGAGAATAAGAGCACCTCCTCCCAGCTGCCCACTGCACTGAGGCTAGGAAACATTGTCACCGCTGATAAATCCACGATAATCGAGAATTTCAATAAGCATTTCTCTACGGCTGGCAATGCTTTCCTCCTGGCTTCTCCAACTCCGGCCAACAGCTCTGCAGCTACTTTCCCAAGCTTCCCCAGCTTCTCCTTCACCCAAATCCAGATATGTTCTGAAAGAGCTGCAAAACCTGGACCTTTGCAAATCAGCTGGGCTAGACAATCTGGAGCCTCTCTTTCTAAAATTATCCACCGCCATTGTTGCAACCCCTATTACCAGTCTGTTCAACCTCTCTTTGGTATTGTCCGAGATCCCTAAAGATTGGAAAGCTGCCGCGGTCACCCCCCTCTTCAAAGGGGGTGACACTCTAGACCCAAACTGTTATAGACCTATATCCATCCTGCCCTGCCTTTCTAAAGTCTTCGAAAGCCAAGTTAATAAACAGATCACTGAACATTTAGAATCCCACCGTACCTTCTCTGCTGTGCAATCCGGTTTCCGAGCTGGTCACGGGTGCACCTCAGCCATGCTCAAGGTCCTAAACAACATCATAACCGCCATCGATAAAAGAAAAAAGTACTGTGCAGCCGTCTTCATCAACCTGGCCAAGGCTTTCAACTCTGTCAATCAACTGTATTCTTATCGGCAGACTCAACAGCCTTGGTTTCTCAAATGACTGCCTCGCCTGGTTCACCAACGACTTCTCAGATAGAGTTCAGTGTGTCAAATCGGAGGGCCTGTTGTCCGGACCTCTGGCAGGCTCTATGGGGGTACCATAGGGTTCAATTCTTGGGCCGACTATTTTCTCTGTATATATCAACGATGTCGCTCCTGCTGCTGGTGATTTCCTGATCCACCTCTACGCAGACGACACCATTCTGTATACATCTGGCCCTTCTTTGGACACTGTGTTAACAAACCTCCAAACGAGCTTCAATGTCATACAACACTTCTTCCGTGGCCTCCAACTGCTCTTTAACGCTAGTAAAACTAAATGCATGCTTTTCAACCATTCGCTGCCCGCACCCGCCCGCCCGAATAGCATCACTACTTTGGACGGTTCTGACTTAGAATATGTGGACAACTACAAATACCTAGGTGTCTGGTTAGACTGTAAACTCTCCTTCCAGACTCATATTAAACATCTCTAATCCAAAATTAAATCTAGAATCGGCTTCCTATTTCGCAACAAAGCCTCCTTCACTCACGCCGCCAAACATACCCTCATAAAACTGACTATCCTACCGATCCTCGACTTCAGCGATGTCATTTACAAAATAGCCTCCAACACTTTACTCAGCAAACTGGATGCAGTCTATCACAGTGCCATCCGTTTTGTCACCAAAGCCCCATATACCACCCACCACTGCGACCTGTATGCTCTAGTCGGCTGGCCCTCGCTACATATTCGTCGCCAGACCCACTGGCTCCAGGTCATCTATAAGTCTTTGCTAGGTAAAGCTCTGCCTTGTCTCAGCTCACTGGTCACGATAACAACACCCACCGGTAGCACGCGCTCCAGCAGGTATATCTCACTGGTTATCCCCAATGCCAACTCCTCTTTGGCCGCCTTTCCTTCCAGTTCTCTGCTGCCAATGACTGGAACGAATTGTAAAAATCGCTGAAGCTGGAGACTTATATTTCCCTCACTAACTATAAACATCAGCTATCTGAGCAGCTAACCGATCGCTGCAGCTGTACATAGCCCATCTAATCTACCTACCTCATCCCCATATACTTTTATATGTACTTTTCTGCTCTTTTGCACACCAGTATTTCTACTTGCACATCATCATCTGCATATCTATCACTCCAGTGTTAATTTGCTAAATTGTAATTACTTCGCTACTATGGCCTATTTCTTGCCTTACCTCCTCACGCCATTTGCACACACTGTATATAGACTTTATTTTTTTTCTATTGTGTTATTGATTTACGCTTATTTCATGTGTAACTCTGTGTTGTTGTTTGTGTCGCACTGCTTTGCTTTATCTTGGCCAGGTCGCAGTTGTAAATGAGAACTTATTCTCAACTAGCCTACTTGGTAAAATAAAGGTGAAATATATATATATTTTTTAAATTACACATTTACTCTGCAAATTTTTCACATTTGTTTTAATCTAGATGTGACCATACTATTCCCTTAAAGCCATGTTCTATAAGATACAAACCATCCTGTAAACAACAGAGCAAATGCATCACATGCAAATAGCACTTGATTATCTGTGGTGCTATACACTGGGTAGACAAAACATTAAGAACACCTGCTCCTTCCATGACATAGACTGACCAGGTAAATCCAGGCTAAAGCTTATTGATGTCACTAGTTAAATCCACTTCAATCAGTGTAGATGAAGGTGGGGGGGACAGGTTAAATATGGATTTTTAAGCCTTGAGACAATTGAGGCATGGATTGTGCATGTGTGCCATTCATAGGGTGAATTGGGAAGACAAAATATTTCAGCGTCTTTGAACGGGGTATGGTAGTAGGTCCCAGGCGCGCCGGTTTGTGTCAAGAACTGCAATGCTGCTGGGTTTTTCCAGCTCAACAGTTTCCCATGTGTACCAAAAATGGTCCACCATCCTAACAGTGCCGTTTAAGATGAGGCAGGACGATTAGTTTTTTCATGAGTATGGCCTTATTTCTATTACAGCATATTAGATGACTGTCATTCATATTCCATTCACCCTGTTCATTGTAACAGCGATAGGTTTAGGCTACTACATGATACTAACATTTCCCCTATACCCATCCTGAGGTTGCTACAACCTAGCCTATGAATTAAAGTTTACAACGTAGGTGCACACAGGTTGAGAGAAAATATTTAGGTGACAAGACAGTGACACATGGACAGACAGCCGTGAAGACATCACCAACAAACTATAATGGTCCAAACACACCAAGACAGTCGTGAAGAGGGCACGACAACACCTTTTCCCCCTCAGGAGACTGAAAAGATTTGGCATGGATCCCCAGATCGTCAAAATGTTCTACAACTGCACCATCGAGAGCATTCTGACCAGGTTGCGTCACTGCCTGGTATGGCAACTGCTCAGCATCTGACTGTAGGCGCGACAGAGGGTAGTGTGTACAGTCCAGTACATCACTGGGGCCAAGCTTCCTGCCATCCAGGACCTTTATAAAGAAAGCCCCCCCAAATTTCTGAGACTCCAGTCACCCAAGTCATGGACACAGCAAGCGGTACCGGAGCACCAAGTCTAGAACCAAAAGGCTCCTTAACAGCTTCTACCAGAGGTGGGACCAAGTCATTGTTTTACAAGTCACAAGTAAGTCTCAAGTCTTAGCACTCAGGTCCCAAGTCAACACAAGCAAGTCCGAGTCAAGTCTCAAGTCAAGACCGACAAGTCTCAAGTTAAGTCTCAAGTCCTAAACTTTGAGTTTCGAGTCCTAAACAAGTCATAATGTGCTCTTCGCCAAATGCAATACCGTTTCATATGTTTAACAAGAGTAAGAGTTAGTATATTAAATTTACGCAAATCATGAATGGTTTAAAAAATATATATATTTACTACTTTCCAAACAAACTTTATACTTTCATGGAAATACATGGGTAGCCATGAGAAAGACATCAATATGACAACAAAAACAAAATATTCTAGTGCTCTCTCTCTCTCTCCAGATATACTCCAGACACCTAAAACAATCCTGACATAAAGTTACAATCATTTATTAAAAGGGACATCAAAACAACTGCTACTGAACTTCAAGTAGGCCTACAATTTGAACACTGGCCTGAATGTCTGAGAAAAAAATATGTGTGTGTGTAATGCATACGTAAACAGTTACATTTTTTCTCTTATCTCAGGGCCCTATGATGCATTGCAAAAGTCTGTCAGTCATTTGTGCACGACGAGGCCGCAGTGTGATGCCACCATGGCTGAAGACACACTCCACCGGAGCACTGGAGGCAGGCACTGCAAGACCCTGATGGCCACTCGGGACAGTGAAGGAAGAGCTTTCATGTTCGTTGCCCAGAACAAGATGGCATTCTGTCCTTCGCATATGTCAACTTAGTGACTTAGCTGTAGTGCTGGAGTGGTCCCAACAGCTTTCTTCTGCCTCTTACAGTATGCTGCAAACAGCCCTTCTTCTTGTCCAAGACTATGGTCCTCTCACTCTTCCTCATCAACAAGAGTTCTGTCTCTTACAGTATGCTGCAAACAGCCCTTCTTCTTGTCCAAGACTATGGTCCTCTCGCTCTTCCTCATCAACAAGAGTTCTGCCTCTTACAGTATGCTGCAAACAGCCCTTCTTCTTGTCCAAGACTATGGTCCTCTCGCTCTTCCTCATCAACAAGAGTTCTGCCTCTTACAGTATGCTGCAAACAGCCCTTCTTCTTGTCCATGACTATGGTCCTCTCACTCTTCCTCATCAACAAGAGTTCTGCCTCTTACAGTATGCTGCAAACAGCCCTTCTTCTTGTCCAAGACTAGGGTCCTCTCGCTCTTCCTCATCAACAAGAGTTCTGTCTCTTACAGTATGCTGCAAACAGCCCTTCTTCTTGTCCATGACTATGGTCCTCTCACTCTTCCTCATCAACAAGAGTTCTGCCTCTTACAGTATGCTGCAAACAGCCCTTCTTCTTGTCCAAGACTATGGTCCTCTCGCGCTTCCTCATCAACAAGAGTTCTGTCTCTTACAGTATGCTGCAAACAGCCCTTCTTCTTGTCCAGGACTATGGTCCTCTCGCTCTTCCTCATCAACAAGAGGCACAGCTTGCTCAGTCCCTGCAGCATCTTGCAGAATCAGTTCTGGCAAAACATGTAAAAGCAGAAACAAAAAGGCAAGTATTAGAGTATTGGTGATACAGTGTGTTAAACTGAAAAAGTATTACTGTTGCAGTCAATTGGATGAAATTATGAGGAAAGTTACATTAAACTCAATAATATTTACCTTACACTCTCTGTGCCACCTCCTTGACCTCCTCCTTGACCAGCACATGGTGCTCCACCCACGTCAGAGAAAGAGCCGGATCCAAGGCAGCTGCTTTGAGGTAGACTGGATCTGAAAAGGCGGCAGTGATTCCATCTTGTATCCTGGCCATTTTCACATTGATTGAATATTCCAAGAAATCTTTTGGTTCAGGTATGCCTGGAGACTTCTGACCAGGCCACTCAGGAAATGGACTTGAGGCTTCTGCTGCTCCAGGTGGTGATTCAGGGACAGGACAGAGGGAACAACGGAACTGATTGTGACTATCTTCTCCCCCTGGGTCATATCTGTTGCTTCTCCAAAATGGCTTCAGGATGTCCACCAACTCCTTCAACTTACTGACAGAGCTTGAGAGGATCTGCAGAAAAGAAAGGGAGAAACTCCCCAAATACAGGTTTGCCAAGCTTGTAGCGTCATACCCAAGAAGACTCAATGCTGTAATTGCTGCCAAAAGTGCTTCAACAAAGTCCTGAGAAAAGGGTTATGTAAATGTTATATTTCCGTTTTTTATTTTTAATAAATTAGCAACAATTTCCCAAAAAACGGTTTCTGTTTTGTCATTATGGGGTATTGTGTATAGATTGATGAGGGGGAAAAAACTATTTAATCCATTTTAAAATAAGGCTGTAAAGTAACAAAACGTGGAAAAAGTCGAGGGGTCTGAATACTTTCCGAAGGCTGTACTGCATATACAGTAGGAGTTTCCACAGCCATTTCGCACTAAAATGTTTTTACTGACACAAAATGATCCCACCATGTAAAACGAACAAACAAATCGTCTGTCGGCATTTATAAAATTGGAAAGGCATATCCTGTTTCCATCAGCCCGGTCATTACTTTTGAAATGGTTGGATCAATATCCACCTTCATGATATTGTTAGGTTCTTATTTTTCAGAGTAAATAACCCACGGACACCAGAGAAGCTTTAACCAAGTTTAATTATTCCCAAAGGTTCTGTACAGCTGTATTCAGACAGCAAAACATTTCTCTCCATCACAGTTATATACATCCTACTTAAAAGACGCCTTCTCTCCGATCCTTACATCTTATGTTTCAACAGAAAGAGGGTAACAGGATACCAAACCCTTATTACTCCCTTAAGAGAATCTGTCCTCACCTCCTGACCTCAAGCCCTTCATCTAATCCACAGAGGTCCATCTGCCTTCTCTGTATTAACATGTTGCTCTCCTCTTGTCACCCAACACATTCCATAGCTATCTGTCTTTCAACAGAGACCCAGTCTCTTTCACTCCTTAATATACTATGCATCTGATCTATCATGTCTTTAATATCTCAATGTTCAAAATGTTGACTCCAACAATATGAATTAAGCCTGATTTGGAATGTCTGAGTCCCCTCTGATAATCAAGTGAAATTTGGAATGTCTGAGTAGTTCTATATGATGTCATAATACACCCCTCTGATAATCAAGTGATATTTGGAATGTCTGAGTAGTTCTATATGATGTCATAATACACCCCTCTGATAGTGATACATTTGCTCCATTGTTTCCATTTCAGTTGGTTTCCCACTCTGATGATTTATATCTGACAGAGGGGCTTTAAAGGAATAGTATGATGACATCTTAGTGTGGCTTGAAATAAATAGTATGGTCACATTTTACAGATTGTGGCTCAGTATGCTTAGTATGATGTGAAAAAAGAACAATCAACTATTTATTGATAATGTATATTCCTATTCAGCTTCTACATCTGCATAGAGGCAAAAAGTATCTTAAAGTTTATTAAAAAATAATAATTATACACTTCTATTTTCACTTCTATTAATAAAACACTCCTATAGTAACAATACACTGCAGCTTTGACGTCAGGAAGAGAATGGGCTGATGGGTGGTGGTGCTACTCTATAGGTAAGGCTGTCCAATATGAATGTTCAATACACACAATCGGTTGATCACTAGCCAGTCAGCTAGCTGTTACAGTCCAATATGAATGTTCAATACACACAATAGGTTGATCAGTAGCCAGTTAGCTAGCTGCTACAGTCCAATATGAATGTTCAATACACACAATAGGTTTATCAGTAACCAGTTAGCTAGCTGCTACAGTCCAATATGAATGTTCAATACACACAATAGGTTTATCAGTAACCAGTTAGCTAGCTGCTACAGTCCAATATGAATGTTCAATACACACAATAGGTTTATCAGTAGCCAGTTAGCTAGCTGCTACAGTCCAATATGAATGTTCAATACACACAATAGGTTTATCAGTAGCCAGTTAGCTAGCTGTTACAGTCCAATATGAATGTTCAATACACACAATAGGTTTATCAGTAACCAGTTAGCTAGCTGCTACAGTCCAATATGAATGTTCAATACACACAATAGGTTGATCAGTAGCCAGTTAGCTAGCTGCTACAGTCCAATATGAATGTTCAATACACAATAGGTTGACTGTTGACCAATATGAATGTTCATAATGAGGGAAGAATAAATGTGGGCTCTCCTGTCAACATGGGGCTCCTGCTGCAGTTAAGAGTAACCGAAAGGTCACTGGTTTGAATCCCAGAGACGACTAGGTGAAAAATCGGTCAATTTGCCCTTGAGGGTAGCAGCAACAGGAGCCTCCAGTGCAGTTTATTAGGCTAGATTCAATTAGTTATAAACTCCACAGGGTGGTGAAAGCTGTGAAAGTGATGAGCTTGATGCTCCGTTCCAATACATTTTGAGGGTCTTATTCTGGTGAGGGTCTTATTCTGGTGACATGATGATCAACGCTTGTCTGCCATTTGACAAATAAAATAATATCTCTCTTATCCATAATAATCTCATCATGTAGGTAGCCTACCAGCACTGTGTCTGTGAGCTGCTGGCTACAGTGCACGTACCATGTTCACATTTTCTATAAAACCCAACAGCTTTTAAACCATCAGTAGAGTTGAAAATCTGATGGAAACCCATTTAAGTTGTATTTTTCATTCTGTACGTGGGAATTTAAAAGCAAAAAAATGTGTATACTATTTTATGCAGAATGTAACAGCAAACGTTTTTTTTTTTGTCACGCAAAGCCTATTATCTGCAATAAGTCTGTTTGATAGAAACACTGACATACTTTAACAGCAGGTGGAAATTTAGCTACTAAGGTGGATATTGATCCAACATCTGCCGCTTATTCAAACCAGCCCACTGGGCACAGACGTCAGTTCAACATCTAGATTCTATTTACATTTCTTTGAGTCTTCAACTAAAGTCAATTCAACATGAAATCAACACAAAATGTCACCTGTCATTGAATTTAGGTTGCCAGTTGGGTGAAAAACAAATAAAAATCCCTGATGTTAATAGATATTTACAAATCCAATCAGTTTTCCACATCTAACATTCACATGGATTTGTTTTGTTGAAATGTGGAAATAATGTTTATTTAACCAGTCGGAGGCTTATAAATGCCCCCAGAAAAGTGGAAATAGGAAGTCTTCATTGAGACAATAATAAACAGCAATCTGTGGGCGAGTTGTGGTGGATATAATACAATAAGGATCTGCTGGAGTCCAAGTCAAACCAAGATTCTTTATTTCTGAGCTCAGAGAGAATAACAGAGTTACAGAGCACAGTGTAGACCGTCTGAATTCCTGAAGCATTGGGTGATGAGCACATATCTTTATAGTTTCCTGTTCCTGGGCGGGACTTTATTTATACAAGGACGCAGGTGAAAATTGGTTTGCAACACAGGATGATACTCCCAAGAACAGGAGATTATAATAGGACAGTTTCACTTGGTTAGTCACATACTCAGTTATGTGGACACATACAATTAAGACTTACCATTACAGAGTCTGCGAACATTTTTAATTTCATTAAATCATCAGTGGGCCAACAATGACACACCCAGATAAACACAGAGTTTAAAAAAGGACCATTTAAACACATGGAATCTGATCTACTCTATATTCAAACTGACATACTCCATATTCAATTCATGCTTTCTAATAAAAACATGCAAATATATGTTTGAGCATACTTTGTACCATTTAATTTCATACGGTATAAACAATAAACACATTCTCAGTCAACAATATAAGACAATGGGAGCACTGTGAAATATACATTTACACACTAGGAGAAGTAATTAAGTCAATGTGATGTGAAATATAAATTTACACACTAGGAGAAGCAATTAAGTCAATGTGAAGTGAAATATCAATATACACACTAGAAGTAATTATTCTCTCCTGTGTGGATTCTCACATGACGTTTAAGTGACTGTGATGAGTAATATGTCTTCCCACACTCTGAGCACTTGTAAGGCTTCTCCCCTGTGTGCAGTCTCACGTGTTCTTTCAGATTTCCTAAATGGGTAAAACGCTTTGCACACTGGGAGCAATGGAAAGGCTTCTCCCCTGTGTGTATTCGCTCATGAGCTTTCAGATTTCTTAAGTGGCTAAAACTCTTCCCACACTGGGAGCAATGGAAAGGCTTCTCCCCTGTGTGTATTAGCTCATGAGCTTTCAGGGTTCCTGCCTGGCTAAAACTCTTTCCACACTGGGAGCAATAGAAAGGCTTCTCACCTGTGTGTGTTCGCTCATGAGCTTTCAGGATTCCTGACTGGCTAAAACTCTCACCACACTGGGCGCAATGGTATGGCTTCTCCCCTGTGTGTATTCGCTCATGAGTTTTGAGGGTGTCTAACCGCATAAAATTATTTCCACACTGGGAGCAATGGAAAGGCTTCTCCCCTGTGTGTATTCGCTCATGAGCTTTCAGCTTTCCTGCCTGGCTAAAACACCTTCCACACTGGGAGCAATGGTGTGGCTTCGCTCCTGTGTGTATCCTCCCATGTCTTTTCATGTTAACTAACTGGCTAAAACTCTTTCCACACTGGGTGCAATGGAAAGGCTTCTCCCCTGTGTGTATTCGCTCATGAGATTTCAGATTTCTTAAGTGGCTAAAACTCTTTCCACATTGGAAGCAATGGAAAGGCTTCTCCCCTGTGTGTATTCGCTCATGAGTTTTCAGGTTTCCTACCTGACTAAAACTCTTTCCACACTGGGAGCAATGGAAAGGCTTCACCCCTGTGTGTGTTCGCTCATGAGATTTCAGGGTGTCTAACCGTTTAAAACTCTTTCCACAGTGGGCGCAATGGTATGGCGTCTCCCCTGTGTACATTCGCTCATTAGCTTTCAGGTTTCCTAACTTGATGAAACTCTTTCCAATCTGGGAGCAGAGGTGTCGTCTTGCTGGCTTGGACGTCTCTGGCTCTGGTCCCTCTGAGTTTGTTTTTTCTCCTGCCAAAGAGTGTTTATTTAAAGAGAGACCTGATTGAAACGTCCACATGATAAAAAACGCCTTGCTATGAGGTTTAATCCAAATCAGTAATAACCAGAGGCAAGTTCTCAAACATTTCAAAATTTAAATCAAATGTTGTTATTCTGTCTCTCACTGTTCAAATACACCTACCATTAAAATTATAGACTGATCCTTTCTTTGTCAGTTGGCAAACGTACAAAATCAGCAAGGGATCAAATATATACAGTGAGGGAAAAAAGTATTTGATCCCCTGCTGATTTTGTACGTTTGCCCACTTACAAAGAAATTATCAGTCTATAATTTTGATGGTAGGTTTATTTGAACAGTGAGAGACAGAATAACAACAAAAACATCCAGAAAAACGCATGTCAAAAATGTTATAAATTGATTTGCATTTTAATGAGGGAAATAAGTATTTGACCCCTCTCAATCAGAAAGATTTCTGGCTCCCAGGTGTCTTTTATACAGGTAACAAGCTGAGATTAGGAGCACACTCTTAAAGGGAGTGCTCCAAATCTCAGTTTGTTACCTGTATAAAAGACACCTGTCCACAGAAGGAATCAATCAATCAGATTCCCAACTCTCCACCATGGCCAAGACCAAAGAGCTCTCCAAGGATGTCAGGGACAAGATTGTAGACCTACACAAGGCTGGAATGGGCTACAAGACCATCGCCAAGCAGCTTGGTGAGAAGGTGACAACAGTTGGTGCGATTATTCGCAAATGGAAGAAACACAAAAGAACTGTCAATCTCCCTCGGCCTGGGGCTCCATGCAAGATCTCACCTCGTGGAGTTGCAATGATCATGAGAACGGTGAGGAATCAGCCCAGAACTACACGGGAGGATCTTGTCAATGATCTCAAGGCAGCTGGGACCTTAGTCACAATTGGTAACACACTACGCCGTGAAGGACTGAAATCCTGCAGTGCCTGCAAGGTCCCCCTGCTCAAGAAAGCACATATACATGCCCGTCTGAAGTTTTCCGATAAACATCTGAATGATTCAGAGGACAACTGGTGAAAGTGTTGTGGTCAGATGAGACCAAAATTGAGCTCTTTGGCATCAACTCAACTCGTCGTGTTTGGAGGAGGAGGAATGCTGCCTATGACCCCAAGAACACCATCTCCACCGTCAAACATGGAGGTGGAAACATTATGCTTTGGGGGTGTTGTTCTGCTAAGGGGACAGGACAACTTCACTGCATCAAAGAGACGATGGACGGGGCCATGTACCGTCAAATCTGGGGTGAGAACCTCCTTCCCTCAGCCAGGGCATTGAAAATGGGTCGTGAATGGGTATTCCAGCATGACAATGACCCAAAACACACAGCCAAGGCATCAAAGGAATGGCTCAAGAAGAAGCACATTAAGGTCCTGGAGTGGCCTAGCCAGTCTCCAGACCTTAATCCCATAGAAAATCTGTGGAGGGAGCTGAAGGTTCGAGTTGTCAAACGTCAGCCTCGAAACCTTAATGACTTGGAGAAGATCTGCAAAGAGGAGTGGGACAAAATCCCTCCTGAGATGTGTGCAAACCTGGTGGCCAACTACAAGAAACGTCTGACCTCTGTGATTGCCAACAAGGGTTTTGCCACCAAGTACTAAGTCATGTTTTGCAGAGGGGTCAAATACTTATTTCCCTCATTAAAATGCAAATCATTTTATAACATTTTTGACATGCGTTTTTCTGGATTTTTTTGTTGTTATTCTGTCTCTCACTGTTCAAATAAACCTACCATTAAAATTATAGACTGATCATTTATTTGTCAGTGGGCAAATGTACAAAATCAGCAGGGGATCAAATACTTTTTTCCCTCACTGATATATATATAACCTTAATAGCTGTACGATAAAGAATGTGACTTTTTCCGATACGCACTAAAGCTTATTTCTCTCCAATTTTGTGCACAAATTTGTTTACATCCCGTTGCCAAGATATTCCATCCACCTGACAGGTGTGGCATATCAAGAAGCTGATTAAGCAGCATGGTCATTAAACAGGTGCACCTTGTGCTTGGGACAATAAACCAGCATGGTTACCACAATATTCTGCAGCGATACGCCATCGCATCTGGTTTGCGCTTAGTGGGACTATCATTTGTTTTTCAACAGGACAATGACCCAACACACCTCCAGGCTGTGTAATGGCTATTTGACTAAGGAGGAGAGTGACGGAGTGCTGCATCAGATGACCTGGCCTCCACAATGACCCGACCTCAACCCAATTGAGATGGTTTGGAATGAGTTGGACCGCAGAGTGAAGGAAAAGCAGCCAACAAGTGCTCAGCATATGTGGGAACTCCTTCAAGATTGTTGGAAAAGCATTCCAGGTGAAGCTACTTGAGAGAATGCCAAGAGTGTGCAAAGCTGTATTTGTGAAATTGTTAGGTTATAATACTTGTTAGATATTACTGCATGGTCGGAACTAGAAGCACAAGCATTTCGCTACACTTGCATTAACACCTGCTAACCATGTGTATGTGACAAATAAATTTGATTTGATTAGTTGGGGACAGCCCTACTGGTAACAGATACCGGTGGGAAGATCTATTTGATTTGTTCAAACCACAGCACTTACTTTGTGTCAAATCTGATCCTTTCTTCTCTTCTCCTCCTCTCACAGTTCCACTCAGCCCCGTTGTTTTCCTGCAGTCCACCAGCAGCACAGACAACCTCTTCATACCCAGCAGTGAGGTGCTACCAGGAGAGGCACGACACAGGGACACCAGGAGGGAGGAAGGGCTAACGTTGTCCTGGTAACCATAAAGAAGGGACACAGACACATATCATTATGGATGCTGATGTCACTGTTGTCATAAAGTGCTTTACAGAAACCCAGCCCAGACCCCGATTGAGCAAGCTGTATGCTAGACCAGACCAAGCTGTACCATCTGGTGTTCTGATCTGGAGAGACTCTTCTCTGCCTCGTCAGCATCAGGATGTTGTTGAGGTTCCCCAGAGGATCCACAATAGTCATGTCTCTCTCCTGTGTGAATGACAAGATCAAACAGATAGTAAACTTATGACCATCTATTGCAAACATAGGGTCTTACAAGAGGCATGAATATGTCTAAAAAGGGCCTAAAATGCCCACTTTCATTATGCTTTTTAAATATTGTTTGTGATGCAAATGAAAAAGGGTCCTTCCATGAAATGGGTACCTTTTGCATCCCTTCGATATTTTAAGTAGAAATGATTTGATTTGATTTTATTTGGATCTCTTTTAGTCCCCATTTGGACTAATCTTCCAAGAGTCCTTAAATATTAAAATACAATTTATATACGAACACATTTTCACATATAACACACTATTACAAACCTACATAATATACTAACGTAATAAACCAATAAATAATCAATCTAAAAAATATGGATTCTTCATCTACTGTAATCCCACAACATTTCTGTGTATTATATTTAAATTGTTTTAAAATAATGTTTAAATGTATATATTGAAAGGTTTCTGGTTTGTTCAGTTAATTTATTCCATTTCTTTATTGCTCTAAATCGAAATGTTCTTTTGCCTATTTCTCTTTTCTGTCTGGATAACGCATAGATGGTGGACAATCTATTCCTAGTATTTACGGAATGTCTGTCTCTTACCAACTGATTACCGTTGTGAATTGTACTTGGCCGTTTTAAATGATGTATATTATGAAATAAAATAAGCATGTTCTTTTCAATTATCTTGTCGATTGATGACCAACCAAGAACATTGAGTATGACTGCAACAGAAAAACCATATCTCCACCGTAAAACAATCCTTGCTGCTTTGTTCTGTGCAATCTGCAGCCTCCTAACTTCACTTGATGATGCATTTCCCCAGACCACAGAACAGTAGTTCACTTGACTCTCAATTAAAGCTTGTGTTATTTGCTTAAGAATTTTTCCTGGTAAATATTTAGCTATCCTTCTGATTATACATGCTGTTTTAATATTTTTTTTTACATAGATTAGTTATTTGAGATGACCATGATAAGCAGTTGTCTAGCTGCACTCCTAATAGTTTGGTTTCTGCCACTTCTTCAATTTGTACTCCTCCCATACTTAATTGTATCCCATGCTGTTTTGGCCTTTTCCTAGTGGAACAGACCAACATAACTTTGGTTTTCTTGGTGTTTAAAACAAGTTTATTCTGGCAAACACACTCCCTAATATTCTCCAAATCTCCTTGTAAAGCTTGCTGTACCTGTTGAACCGATTGTCCTGCTGCATAAATTGTAGTATCATCTGCAAATATAGTAGCTTGAGTTTCAGCTAGGGCATAGGAAAGGTTGTTGGTATATATTAAATAAAGAAGTGGCCCAAGGCAGCTGCCCTGCGGTATTCCACAGTTTAAAGCATGAGGGGAAGAAAATGAACCATTGATATAGGTGGACTGTTTCCTGTCAGATATGACTGTACCCAATTCAATGCTACCTCCTTAAAACCATAATGCATTAATTTTGTCAAAATTATCTCATGATCCACTAAATCAAATGCTGCACTGAAATCTAAAAATAGTACCCCCACAAACTTGCCATTATCCATAGCATTGAGCCACTGGTCAGTCATGTCAACCAATGCAGTGGTAGTGGAATGATTTTTGCGATAAGCATGCTGATTGGCTGTAATCAGATCATTATTTTCCATGTACTCCCATATTTGTCTACTCACAATACCCTCCAATATCTTACTGAGCGTAGGGAGTAGACTAATTGGTCGACTATTGGCAGGAGTAGCGGGTTCTTTGCAGTCTTTTGGAATAGGACAAAGTTTAGCATGCTTCCATACATTTGCAAACATCCCCTTTTCCAGTGACCAATTAAATATGTATCTCAGTGGAACTGCAATCTGGGGAGCAGCACAGCGAAGCAAAAAATTGTCCATAAGATCATAACCTGTAGATTTCCCATCAGGTAATGACTTCAAAAGGTTTAACACCTCCTCCACTGACACCGTTTGCAGACTAAAAGAGCAGATCTTGTTGCTCATAATATGATCATCAATCCATTGGACAATAGCTTGTTTGGAAGAATGTATGTTTACATTGTTGCTCAGTAAATTAATTTTCTTTGTGAAAAAATCTGCAAAATGATTGGCAATATCAACTGGTTTTGTTATTATTCTCCCGTCAACCTCCACACTAGATGGGCATGATGAGATAGATGTTCCAAGTAAACCCTTAACTGTATACCATACCTTTTTAGAATCATTTCTACAATCAATAAAAGCATTGAAAAATAACTTGTTTTCCCTTCGATTCAATTTAACTGCATAATTACGCAATGTTCTATAATTCTGTTCATCAATTTCTGATTTTGATTTGGCTGCTAAGACTTAACATATTTCTTTGAGAAAAAGCCTCACCCAGTTCATCATCAATCCATGGAGATGGACGAGCACCAACTGTACTCTTTCTTACTGGGGCATGATGGTCCATTACCTCAGTGAGCAAATCAATAAAACATTCTGTAGCGTGATTTAAATCATCCTCTAGATAAATCATCTCCCAGGGTACAGCAGAAATGATGCACCAGTATTTAATTTTAAAAGCCTGTTATATTAGATGAGGTGCACTTTAATATAGACCACGTGGTGAAGTCAATACATTGAATTTAAAAGTCCCAGAAATATATGTACCAATGGCAGATTGGCCCTTAAACAATTCCTACAGTACTGAAAAACATATTCAAGTGCAGAACTTCAGTAGAATTCCCCTTAAAACCCCACATTAGTTCAGGTGTTTGTAATTTGTGTAACGTTCCAACAGGAATCTGTTCCAAAAACTTCGTAAATAACAAGGTTGCCAACAAACAACGCATACCAAGTTGTTTAGCGGCAGAATAAAATACCGGGTAGGGAGTGGGCTATTTCAATACGTTTTTCACTCACCACGTTAATCCACTCTGATAGCCTATGGACAAACATTAAGAATTAACTACGTGGTGAGTTGATACCTATTCGGCGGCTAGTTAGCTCAGTGAATTGATCATGCTACTTTGTATGCGGCGTTTGTTGGCAACCTTGTACTTTACGAGGTTTTTGGAACAGATTCCTGTTGGGACGTTCCACAAATTATACCATCCCCATTAGTTTAACAACAACATAGTTTGTGCCCCTGTTTTTAAGACAGTACTCACTGGTGGTAATCGGAACTTCCGTCTCCTCTTTTATTGAGATAGCCTCCTCTTCCTCTTTTACACCAAAAGGTTCTTCCTCTTCTTTCAATGTTACGGCATCTTCCTCCTTTTTGATTCTGACAGCTTCTACCTCCTCCTCTTCCACTCTGACAAACTCTTTCCCATCTTCCTCTTTCACTGTAATATCATCCTCTTCTTCTTTCAATGTGATAGCCTCCTCTTTCTCCTTTTTCATTCTTCAAGCTTCTTCCTCTCCTTTCACCAGAGCTTCTTCCTCCGTCTAGTTTACTGAGCTCATGCTCCGGGTGATTAGCCTAGTGCAGTATCAATTTAACACATTTGCTAATTTAACAAGCAAATTACGTTTAAATGAACTAGCAGATAGGTAAACAGAATTATGTTTAGAACACTAAGAGTAATATACACAAGATTGGTCTAAAGAGCTTCAATATTTCAGTTTTATGTTCGATAGCAAACCATCGCTTTGGTTGACTCTGTAGCCTTTTGTCTGTTGAAGAAGCCACCCGTCTCGTCCACTAGATTATACGTCACGCAAGAAGCATCACCTGAAATACTCACATCGCCATCTGCTGGCTGGAGTGGGTAACGCAGATTGGAGAAAAATCTCCATTACAATGTTTATTCTGGCAAGCAATGTCATAAGAAGTCTACCTGTGTAGAGCACATGCCCCTTTACCCTTCCTGTCTGTAAAGTATTTTTTTGGGTGGTGGTATGATTTGCATTCATTTTTTCTCATAGTTATTCTGAACCCACTGCCTGCAAATTGTCGTTAAATTCGCCTTAGTAATTTGTATTTTCCTTAACTTTCTGAAGAGGAAACAGCCCAGAAATGCCCCTGTTTGAGTGCATTTGTCTACCACAATGTGTAGCTGTTAGTGATGATGCTAATGACAACCATCTTCTGGTTGATGGAAAAGCTTTCCCCAAAAACCTTGTCAATTAAATGTTAAGTACAAAGTAGTCGATGCCTACCTGGCAGAATGATATCATGACTGTTTGCATCAATCCAGTTGTGATTTGTTCTGCCATCCAGGACCTCTATACCAGGCGGTGTCAGAGGAAGGCCCATAAAATAATCAGAGACTCCAGTCACCCAAGTTATAGACTGTTTTCTCTCCTACCGGAGTGCCAAGTCTAGGACCAAAAGGCTCCTCAACAGCTTATACCACCCCCCCCAACCCCTCCTGTGTGGCTCACTTGGTAGAGCATGGCACTTGCAATGCCAGGGTTGTGGGTTCGATTCCCATGGGGGACCAGTATGAAAAATGTATGCACTCACTACTGTAAGTCACTCTGGATAAGAGCGTCTGCTAAATGACAAAAAATATATTTTTTAAAAGCCATTAGACTGCTGATCATTTCATAAAAATCGCTTCCGGACAATTTACATGATATCATAGTCACCTATGCATAGTCACTTTGCCCCCACCACCATGTACAGATTACCTCAAGTAGCCTGTACCCCTGCACACTGACTCGGTACCGGTGCCCCCTGTATAGAGCCTTCCATTGTGTAGGTATGTATAGAGCCTTCCATTGGGTAGGTATGTATAGAGCCTTCCATTGGGTAGGTATGTATAGAGCCTTCCATTGGGTAGGTATGTATAGAGCCTCGTTATTGTTGTTCTTATTGTGCTACTTTTTATTATTACTTTTTATTTTAGCCTACTTGGTAAATATTTTTCTTCTTCTTGAACTGCACTGTTGGTTAAGGGCTTGTAAGTAAGCATTTCACGGTAAACTCTACACTTGTTTTATTTGGCGCATGTGGCAAATAAAGTTTGATTTGATTTGTGCTACAGAGACACCATGAACCAAGCAAGGCTCTTACTGGTGCCACTTGAATTAAAGGGTATCTACACCCCAAAGTAACATTTTCTTCGATTTTTCTCAGAAACAAAATGGTCAGCTGATGTGGTATTTGTTGTGGACTTACATCCAATTGTGTAGTTTCTTTATTAACAGTGTGATTTAGAGGGAAAAACAGGGACAAATCAGGAACCTGGAAAAACAAAACAGAGAAACAAAACAAAAAACGGAATTAGGTTAAAAAAATAAATGGATTTGATAGGGCCCTAAATATTCTATACATTTTCTCTCATTACTGGATTATGTAGGGATAGTGTAGAGCAGCAGCTCTATCCTGAATTGACCTTGGGTTGGATATAGTCATGGTAGGATACATTATAGTGACAGTGGAGTCCTATTACCAGTCAGGTAGGAAGTAGCAGTGTCAACACTGCCAAGTGGCTGGGATGTCCTCCACTGAGTCCACAGTCTTCTCCACCACAAACACCTCTACCACCATCTGTTTTCTGCACACCTCTGACCAGATCAAATCAAATGTTATTGGTCTCATACACATATTTCTCAGATGTTATCGTAGGTGTAGTGAAACAGTGCAGTAATATCTAACAATACAATACATGCAAATCCCCACAATTTATTTTAAGGATGAAGAAATATAGAAATAGTAGAATTAGCAATGTCAGAGTCTGGAATATAAATATATACAGTTTGTTTACAATGTATATGATGGTGTGTATAGACATTATGGACCGTATATGAATAGAAAAGGTGTGAACAGCAGTAGTTATATAGGATGAGCCTTGACTAGAATGCAGGGTGGAGTACTGGGTGGTAGATGGCTAGTAACAGTGACTAAAGTTCAGGGCAGGGTACTGGGCGGAGGCCGGCTAGAGGTGACTATTTAACAGTCTGATGACCTGGAGATAGACCACACATTAACCACACAGTAAGGATTGTGGTGGCAGCATCATGTTATGGGTATGCTTGTCACCGGCAGGGACTGGGGAGTTTGTCAGGATCAAAATAAATATGAAAGGAGCAAAGCCCAGGTAAAAAGTTAGAGGAAAACCCACCTCAGTCTTCTGAAAACCTGTTCCCATCACATCTGTCGCAAGTTTTTTTTATAATGTATGACTTTACTCACATAACATTTTTGGATGGTTAATCAAGCAAAATACAGCCTTATTATTTTCTCCTCAGGAAGCTCCGGTAAACAGTGGTTGTAGTACACTGCTGCCACCACCAGGCCTGGAGGGCATTTTGACTTTGTGGATAGCCAAAATATTATGATATTTACATTTTTTTTGAATGATGGTATGACAGTATTTGACCGTATTTTATGTTTTTGAATAATACAAGTTCTAAAATTGCTTTATGAGTAGTGCGTGATCCTAGCGTGGCAACACAAACATGCTAAATTCTAAATGGTCTTTATGAGTAGTGTGTGACCCTGAGGTGACAACACATACATTCTAAATGGTCTTTACGAGAAGTATTGTGACCCTGGGGTGACAACACATACATTCTAACGGATTTCAATGGGTCTTTCAATTCATCCAAAAATAAATGTTCTGCATTTTGATCACTTTATGCATTTCCTGCACTAATTTGAGATAATTTCCGCACGACCACGTAGGGCTGCACGATATGGACAAACAATCTAGGCCTAATTTTTAACCAAATGTTGCAAAAAGTCTAGGCCTAATTTTTTACCAAATGTTGCAATAGCGATTTGATTTGCGATTTAGAGCAAAAACACTTGGGTGAACTATTGGAATCATGGAAATATAATGATTATTCTAATTCACGCTCATTAGAAAAGCAAATTACAGACTCCTCTTTGAATCTGCGTATTTCTCCAAAACTCAGTTGTCCTGAGTCTGCACGGAACTGCCAGAACCTCAGATCAATGGAAATACCTAGAGTTTTAAAATCCTGTATCTCTTGACACATTCACGAAAATAGTCATGGCCTCTAAACCGTCAAGCTGCATACTGGACCCTATTCCAACTAAACTAGTGAAAAGAGCTACTTCCTGTGCTTGGCCCTCCTACGTGCAGTGGCGGTTCTAGACCATTTCAACTGGGGGGGCCAAGCTGGGGCCAGTTGTACTGTTAGAGGGGCCAGTTACATTAGACGTTATTGTTGTCATATCGTTTTCTTCACTGCATTGCAGGCATTAGCATGCAAAAGACCATGTTCATAATCATTCAACAATTTATTTGCATTTCCATTATAATTTTCATTTGCGTTACATATTCAGTATCAGGTCACATCAACTGTATTCTCCGGTTTTTGTGTTTTTTTGCAAAAAGATCAGCAAATTCATCTAGACTCACGCCTTTGCCCTCCGTGACTCAATACTTATTAATACACCTAAATTGCTTAATCTGTCATCTGACATTGTGGACCTGAGATACGTTTTCACCAGCTTTAGTGCAGAAAAACTCCATTCACAAGAAGCAGTACTAACAGGGATTGAAACAGCTATCTTGCACAGTTTAAAGAGCTCAAAGAAAACTTCTTTATAAGGCTCAATGAATAATGCCAGCTCTACTACACTGGAGGGTCTCTGCATGCCACTCTGTATTCTCCTTTATAAAAGTCTCTTGAACTGATGTTCTTCATGCCCCAAGTCCTCAATATTTGATTCATACATTCTAGCAAATGGAAACAGGGACTTCTCTTTGAGAAACACAACACTTGTAGGGTTCAGAGTTTGGATGCCATTCATTACGTCACAGTTTTTGCTAGGGAACCTTCTGTTAAGCTTATTGAGAGCATCTGATCTAAAACAGGGTAGAAAAGGGTTGTACGAAAACAGCCTTTTTCTTGTTCTGAATCTAACCTCTGACACACTGTACTGAGCACACCGTCTCCATTAAATTGAGAGCTTTGCTTTTTTGGTCATTTTGCAGGGGGGTGTATTGCACTATCACATTGCTCAGCTGTGTTCAACACTTCATTCCATAGGTCATCAAAAAATGACTCATCCCTGTAGTCATTCAAAGTTTGAACTAAGGCTTCAACTAAATCAACAGCCTTTGACAGGTCAAGTGATGAAGACTGTAGCATATCTGATAGAGATTTTGCTTCTCCAAACACTTTATGGAGTGTAACAAGGCACACAATGAATTGTAAATCTATCTGTGCAAGCAGACCTCGTGCCTCAACAGATCTGTGCCTCAACAGATCTGTGCCTCAACAGATCTGTGCCTCAACAGATCTGTGCCTCAACAGATCTGTGCCTCAACAGATCTGTCACCATTGTGTTCTTGGACTGTCTTGCAGGACTCTCTTAATGGCAGGTAATCTATCCATAATAGTATGTAGAGCCATATATCGACATGCCCAGCGAGTGTCACTTAGTCTCTGAAGCTCTCTAGGTGCACCTGGGTACATCTCTTTTTGTATGTTAAGCCATTTTTGATGCACATATGACCCAGATGTAAAGACGTAAAGTCTTTCTAGTAAGGATAAGAACTGTCCTACCTCAGGGACAGCATTGACTGTATCCACTAAAACTAAGTTTAGACAGTGTGCACTGCAGTGGATGTAAAAGGCATGCTTTGCTTGTTCTTTAATGCGTGCCTGGACACCTGAATGCTTGCCACTCATAACTGAAGCATCGTCATATGCTTGGCCTACTAGGTTGTTTTTGTATTCAAGACCATGACTTTCTGTCTATCTCCTCATTTGAATTCCATGCTGTCACAGTTACCAGCCCTTTCAAGCTTAACATCCTTATCATTTATCGTCCTCCAGGTTCCCTTGGAGAGTTCATCAATGAGCTTGATGCCTTGATAAGTTCCTTCCCTGAGGATGGCTCACCTCTGACAGTTCTGGGTGACTTTAACCTCCCCACGTCTACCTTTGACTCATTCCTCTCTGCCTCCTTCTTTCCACTCCTCTCCTCCTTTGACCTCACCCTCTCACCTTCCCCCCCTACTCACAAGGCAGGCAATACGCTTGACCTCATCTTTACTAGATGCTGTTCTTCCACTAATCTCATTGCAACTCCCCTCCAAGTCTCCGACCACTACCTTGTATCCTTTTCCCTCTCGCTCTCATCCAACACTTCTCACTCTGCCCCTACTCGGATGATATTGCGCCGTCCCAACCTTCGCTCTCTCTCTCCCGCTACTCTCTCCTCTTCCATCCTATCATCTCTTCCCTCTGCTCAAACCTTCTCCAACCTATCTCCTGATTCTGCCTCCTCAACCCTCCTCTCCTCCCATTCTGCATCCTTCGATTTTCTCTGTCCCCTATCCTCCAGGCCGGCTCGGTCCTCCACTCCTGTGCCGTGGCTCGACGACTCACTGCGAGCTCACAGAACAGGGCTCCGGGTAGCCGAGCGGAAATGGAGGAAAACTCGCCTCCCTGCGGACCTGGCATCCTTTCACGCCCTCCTCTCTACATTTTCCTCTTCTGTCTCTGCTGCTAAAGCCACTTTCTACCACTCTAAATTCCAAGCATCTGCCTCTAACCCTAGGAAGCTCTTTGCTACCTTCTCCTCCCTCCTGAATCCTCCTCCCCCTTCCCCCCTCCTCTCTCTCTGCGGATGACTTCGTCAACCATTTTGAAAAGAAGGCTGATGACATCCGATCCTCGTTTGCTAAGCCAAACGACACCGCTGGTCCTGCTCACACTGCCCTACCCTGTGCTTTGACCTCTTTCTCCCCTCTCAATCCAGATGAAATCTCGCGTCTCGTGACGGCCGGCCGCCCAACAACCTGCCCACTTGACCCTATCCCCTCCTCTCTTCTCCAGACCATTTCCGGAGACCTTCTCCCCTACCTCACCTCGCTCATCAACTCATCCTTGACCGCTGGCTACGTCCCTTCCGTCTTCAAGAGAGCGAGAGTTGCACCCCTTCTGAAAAAACCTACACTCGATCCCTCCGATATCAACAACTACAGACCAGTATCCCTTCTTTCTTTTCTCTCCAAAACTCTTGAACGTGCCGTCCTTGGCCAGCTCTCCTGCTATCTCTCTCAGAATGACCTTCTTGATCCTAATCAGTCAGGTTTCAAGACTGGGCATTCAACTGAGACTGCTCTTCTCTGTGTTACGGAGGCTCTCCGCACTGCTAAAGCTAACTCTCTCCTCTGCTCTCATCCTTCTAGACCTATCTGCTGCCTTTGATACCGTGAACCATCAGATCCTCCTCTCCACCCTCTCCGAGCTGGGCATCTCCGGCGCGGCCCACGCTTGGATTGCGTCCTACCTGACAGGTCACTCCTACCAGGTGGCGTGGCGAGAATCTGTCTCCGCACCACGTGCTCTCACCACTGGTGTCCCCCAGGGCTCTGTTCTAGGCCCTCTCCTATTCTCACTATACACCAAGTCACTTGGCTCGGTCATATCCTCACATGGTCTCTCCTATCATTGCTACGCAGACGACACACAATTAATCTTCTCCTTTCCCCCTTCTGATAACCAGGTGGCAAATCGCATCTCTGCATGTCTGCAAGACATATCAGTGTGGATGACGGCTCACCACCTCAAGCTGAACCTCGGCAAGATGGAGCTGCTCCTCCTCCCGGGGAAGGACTGCCCGTTCCATGATCTCGCCATCACGGTTGACAACTCCCTTGTGTCCTCCTCCCAGAGTGCTAAGAACCTTGGCGTGACCCTGGACAACACCCTGTCGTTCTCCACTAACATCAAGGCGGTGACCCGATCCTGTAGGTTCATGCTCTACAACATTCGCAGAGTACGACCCTGCCTCACACAGGAAGCGGCGCAGGTCCTAATCCAGGCACTTGTCATCTCCCGTCTGGATTACTGCAACTCGCTGTTGGCTGGGCTCCCTGCCTGTGCCATTAAACCCCTACAACTCATCCAGAACGCCGCAGCCCGTCTGGTGTTCAACCTTCCCAAGTTCTCTCACGTCACCCCGCTCCTCCGCTCTCTCCACTGGCTTCCAGTTGAAGCTCGCATCCGCTACAAGTCCATGCTGCTTGCCTACGGAGCTGTGAGGGGAACGGCACCTCCGTACCTTCAGGCTCTGATCAGGCCCTACACCCAAACAAGGGCACTGCGTTCATCCACCTCTGGCCTGCTCGCCTCCCTACCTCTGAGGAAGCACAGCTCCCGCTCAGCCCAGTCAAAACTGTTCGCTGCTCTGGCACCCCAATGGTGGAACAAGCTCCCTCACGATGCCAGGACAGCGGAGTCAATCACCACCTTCCGGAGACACCTGAAACCCCACCTCTTTAAGGAATACCTGGGATAGGATAAAGTAATCCTTCTACCCCCCCCCGAAAGATTTAGATGCACTATTGTAAAGTGGTTGTTCCACTGGATATCTTAAGGTGAATGCACCAATTTGTAAGTCGCTCTGGATAAGAGCGTCTGCTAAATGACTTAAATGTAAATGTAAATGTAATATGTGTATGATTTTGTCAGTAAGCCCTGCTGCATCTAGTCGATCAGCCGATTCAAAGTGGAGAATGCTCTCATGGACAGCTCCTCTGAGATAGTACCTGAGTACTAGAGATATCTGCTCCTTTTTTTAACATCTTTTGTTTCGTCTGCCATTATGCCTCACTGTCTTTCACTTCTTCTGTCATTTTTGTTCGAACAATGTCTGCCAAACAACTCAGAACCTCATTCTGAATCCCTTTGCTTGTATATTTTGCATTATGAATGGAAGTCAACCTTTTTCCATATTTGTGTCATGCTTTGCTATTGTTTCTAGGATTGCCATGAAGTTCCCTTTATTATCTGACTCTGCAGACTCATCGTGTCCTCTTTGTGCAATGTTTTGTGTGGCTGTAAGTAGTACTTCTCCTATTGTTTTAATATAGTCCCGATTTTCTTGAACCTGTTTGTTGTGTTCCTTGTTTAGGGCATAGAATGCTGTGGTAGTCATGCTGGTTAAGTGAGCCTTGAATTACGGTGAGAACTACACATGCAGAGATCATCCTTTCACCTACTCTGCGTCTCACAGTGGTTGGAATCAAAAAACGCACATTTACATTTACATTTAAGTCATTTAGCAGACGCTCTTATCCAGAGCGACTTACAAATTGGTGCATTCACCTATAATATCCAGTAGAACAACCACTTTACAATAGTGCATCTAAATCTTTTAAAGGGGGGGGGGTTGGAAGGATTACTTTATCCTATCCCAGGTATTCCTTAAAGAGGTGGGGTTTCAGGTGTCTCTGGAAGGTGGTGATTGACTCCGCTGTCCTGGCATCGTGAGGGAGCTTGTTCCACCATTGGGGTGCCAGAGCGGCGAACAGTTTTGACTGGGCTGAGCGGGAACTGTGCTTCCTCAGAGGTAGGGAGGCGAGCAGGCCAGAGGTGGATGAACGCAGTGCCCTTGTTTGGGTGTAGGGCCTGATCAGAGCCTGAAGGTACGGAGGTGCCGTTCCCCTCACAGCTCCGTAGGCAAGCACCATGGTCTTGTAGCGGATGCGAGCTTCAACTGGAAGCCAGTGGAGAGAGCGGAGGAGCGGGGTGACGTGAGAGAACTTGGGAAGGTTGAACACCAGACGGGCTGCGGCGTTCTGGATGAGTTGTAGGGGTTTGATGGCACAGGCAGGGAGCCCAGCCAACAGCGAGTTGAAGTAATCCAGACGGGAGATGACAAGTGCCTGGATTAGGACCTGCGCCGCTTCCTGTGTGAGGCAGGGTCGTACTCTGCGAATGTTGTAGAGCATGAACCTACAGGATCGGGTCACCGCCTTGATGTTAGTGGAGAACGACAGGGTGTTGTCCAGGATCACGCCAAGGTTCTTAGCACTCTGGGAGGAGGACACAAGGGAGTTGTCAACCGTGATGGCGAGATCATGGAACGGGCAGTCCTTCCCCGGGAGGAAGAGCAGCTCCGTCTTGCCGAGGTTCAGCTTGAGGTGGTGATCCGTCATCCACACTGATATGTCTGCCAGACATGCAGAGATGCGATTCGCCACCTGGTTGTCAGAAGGGGGAAAGGAGAAGATTAATTGTGTGTCGTCTGCATAGCAATGATAGGAGAGACCGTGTGAGGATATGACAGAGCCAAGTGACTTGGTGCATAGCGAGAATAGGAGAGGGCCTAGAACAGAGCCCTGGGGGACACCAGTGGTGAGAGCACGTGGTGCGGAGACAGATTCTCGCCACGCCACCTGGTAGGAGCGACCTGTCAGGTAGGACGCAATCCAAGCGTGGGCCGCGCCGGAGATGCCCAGCTCGGAGAGGGTGGAGAGGAGGATCTGATGGTTCACAGTATCAAAGGCAGCAGATAGGTCTAGAAGGATGAGAGCAGAGGAGAGAGAGTTAGCTTTAGCAGTGCGGAGAGCCTCCGTGACACAGAGAAGAGCAGTCTCAGTTGATTGCCCAGTCTTGAAACCTGACTGATTAGGATCAAGAAGGTCGTTCTGAGAGAGATAGCAGGAGAGCTGGCCAAGGACGGCACGTTCAAGAGTTTTGGAGAGAATTGAAAGAAGGGATACTGGTCTGTAGTTGTTGACATCGGAGGGATCGAGTGTAGGTTTTTTCAGAAGGGGTGCAACTCTCGCTCTCTTGAAGACGGAAGGGACGTAGCCAGCGGTCAAGGATGAGTTGATGAGCGAGGTGAGGTAGGGGAGAAGGTCTCCGGAAATGGTCTGGAGAAGAGAGGAGGGGATAGGGTCAAGTGGGCAGGTTGTTGGGCGGCCGGCCGTCACAAGACGCGAGATTTCATCTGGAGAGAGAGGGGAGAAAGAGGTCAAAGCACAGGGTAGGGCAGTGTGAGCAGGACCAGCGGTGTCGCTTGACTTAGCAAACGAGGATCGGATGTCGTCAACCTTCTTTTCAAAATGGTTGACGAAGTCATCCGCAGTGAGGGAGGAGGGGGGAGGGGGAGGAGGATTCAGGAGGGAGGAGAAGGTAGCAAAAAGCTTCCTAGGGTTAGAGGCAGATGCTTGGAATTTAGAGTGGTAGAAAGTGGCTTTAGCAGCAGATACAGAAGAGGAAAATGTAGAGAGGAGGGAGTGAAAGGATGCGAGGTCCGCAGGGAGGCGAGTTTTCCTCCATTTCCGCTCGGCTGCCCGGAGCCCTGTTCTGTGAGCTCGCAGTGAGTCGTCGAGCCACGGAGCAGGAGGGGAGGACCGAGCCGGCCTGGAGGATAGGGGACAGAGAAAATCAAAGGATGCAGAGAGGGAGGAGAGGAGGGTTGAGGAGGCAAAATCAGGAGATAGGTTGGAGAAGGTTTGAGCAGAGGGAAGAGATGATAGGATGGAAGAGGAGAGAGTAGCAGGAGAGAGAGAGCGAAGGTTGGGACGGCGCAATACCATCCGAGTAGGGGCAGAGTGAGAAGTTTTTGATGAGAGCGAGAGGGAAAAGGATACAAGGTAGTGGTCGGAGACTTGGAGAGGAGTTGCAATGAGATTAGTGGAAGAACAGCATCTAGTAAAGATGAGGTCAAGCGTATTGCCTGCCTTGTGAGTAGGGGGGGAAGGTGAGAGGGTGAGGTCAAATGAGGAGAGGAGTGGAAAGAAGGAGGCAGAGAGGAATGAGTCGAAGGTAGACGTGGGGAGGTTAAAGTCACCCAGAACTGTGAGAGGTGAGCCATCCTCAGGGAAGGAACTTATCAAGGCGTCAAGCTCATTGATGAACTCTCCAAGGGAACCTGGAGGGCGATAAATGATGAGGATGTTAAGCTTGAAAGGGCTGGTAACTGTGACAGCATGAAATTCAAATGAGGAGATAGACAGATGGGTCAGGGGAGAAAGAGAGAATGTCCACTTGGGAGAGATGAGGATTCCAGTGCCACCACCCCGCTGGCTCGATGCTCTAGGGGTATGCGAGAACACGTGGGCAGACGAGGAGAGAGCAGTAGGAGTAGCAGTGTTATCTATGGTGATCCATGTTTCCGTCAGCGCCAGGAAGTCTAGGGACTGGAGGGTAGCATAGGCTGAGATGAACTCAGCCTTGTTGGCCGCAGACCGGCAGTTCCAGAGGCTGCCGGAGACCTGGAACTCCACGTGGGTCGTGCGCGCTGGGACCACCAGGTTAGAGTGGCAGCGGCCACGCGGTGTGAAGCGTTTGTATGGCCTGTGCAGAGGGGAGAGAACAGGGATAGACAGACACATAGTTAACAAGCTACAGAAGAGGCTACGCTAATGCAAAGGAGATTGGAATGACAAGTGGACTACACGTCTCGAATGTTCAGAAAGTTAAGCTTACGTTGCAAAAAATCTTATTGACTAAAATGACGAAAATGATACAGTACTGCTGGCTGGTGGAGTAGGCTAGCTAGCAGTGGCTGCGTTGTTGACTTTGTTTGACCGTGTAGCTGGCTAGGTGTAGCTGGCTAGGTGACCTCGATAGTTTCAGTACTACACCTTGTCATGATACAAAAGCAACTTTGTAGCTAGCTAACATAACACTAATCAAGACGTTCCTTTGTAATGTATTTAGTTTCTACAGTGTTACTAGTTGGCTGGGTTTGGAAAAAATGGCGTCGCGGGGGACGGCAATAGCTGGCTAGCTAACCTCGGTAATTACTAAACTACACAATTATCAAGCTATGACAAAGGCAACTATGTAGCTAGCTAGCCAACACTGCACTAGTCAAATCGTTCCGTTGTAAAGTATTGGTATCTACAGCGCTGCTCGTCGGTAACGGTTGGCTAGCTGTTTGCTAGCTAGCTAGCAGTGGGTTAATGATGACTAGGTGTGTTGACTACGTCTGGCGTCGCGGCTGGCTAGTTACTAATAATTACTCTAAACTACACAATTATCTTAGATGCAAAGACAGCAAAGACAACTATGTAGCTGGCTCACTAACACTACACTAATCAAGTCGTTCCGTTGTAAAGTATTAGTGTCTAGAGCGCTGCTAGTCGGTAACGGTTGGCTAGCTGTTGGCTAGCTAGCTAGCAGTGGGTTAATGAAGACTAGGTGTGTTGACTAAGTCTGGCGTCGCGGCTGGCTAGTTACTAATAATTACTCTAAACTACACAATTATCTTAGATGCAAAGACAACTATGAAGCTGGCTCACTAACACTACACTAGTCAAGTCGTTCCGTTGTAATGTAATAGATTCTACAGTGCTGCTAGTCGGTGGAAGTTGGCTGGTTGGCTAGCTAGCAGTGTTGACTAGCTAGCTAGCAGTGATGACTACGTTAGGAGGACGAAGATAGCTAACTTCGATAATTACTCTAAGCTACACGATTATCTTTGATACAAAGACGGCTATGTAGCTAGCTAAGAAAAGAATTGCTCGGATCAAACAAATCAAACCGTTGTAATGTAGTGAAGTGTAATAGTGAAGTGTAATATTACCTGTGGAGTGAAGCGTAGTGCGACTGCTCGCTCCAAACCGGAAGTCCAGACCGAAGGACAGATTTCCACCGGTCAAATGTCCATTGCTTGGCCCAAGCAAGTCTCTTCTTCTTATTGGTGTCCTTTAGTAGTTGTTTCTTTGCAGCAATTCAACAATGAAGCCTGATTCACGCAGTCTTCTCTGAACAGTTGATGTTGAGATGTGTCAGTTACTTGAACTCTGTAAAGCATTTATTTGGCCTGCAATTTCTGAGGCTGCTAACTCTAATGAACTTATCCTCTGCAGCAGAGGTAACTCTGGGACTTCCTTTCCTGTGGTGGTCCTCATGAGAGCCAGTTTCATCATAGCGCTTGATGGTTTTTGTAACAGCTGTTAAGTTGCGTCAATTCGAATCTGGTGTCAGAACAAAGAGAAACTCTGGTCTCTAGTACTGTTTCACAGCTGTTTATTAAGCTAAGTAAATTGTGATAAATGCAATGTTCGTATATACGGGCTCACTGTAACACCTCGCAGGGCAGACAGAGAACTGAGTTACACATCCTTTGCTTTTCATTAAATACTCTGACAGAGATAGTTCCCGCTCACTGCTGGCCTGTCAGAGGGAGGATGAGCGTGGTTTAAACTTACTCATCCTATCGTTGGCGTGCAGGTTGGTCCCAACCTCGAGACGCCTCCTGTTGCCGGGCGTAGTTATTATCTTTGGCAGTCGATTTATCTTGTGACTGCACAATGCACAGTTCTCTAAAACCCCAACACCCCTCTGCATATACATTTCACCCATATCCTGCCCTTATCTTTTAACAACCTCTTCCACATCCCTGATTTACAGCATCTGCATTCTTTCCATATGACTCACCATCCCATGAGCCCTTTCCTCTCAGCAGTATGCTCTTATCATATAGAGTGTTAACTTAATATTATAGCATAGCTTCTTTGTTATATTATATAGGTTATGCAAACAAATAGTTGGTCAAACCCTAACACAGCCATTGAAGAAACTTTCAAACTTTCAAAGGGTGCAGGTTAGTCGAGGTAATTTGTACATGTAGGTAGGGAAAAAGTGATAATGCATAGATAATTAACAGCAAGTAGCAGCAGTGTCAAAACAAAGGGGGAGGGGAGGGTCAATGTAAATAGTCTGGGTGGCCATTTGATTAATTGTTCAGCAGTCTTATGGCTTGGTGGTAGAAGCTGTTAAGGATCCTTTCGGACCTAGACCGTGCACTCTGGTAACGCTTGCCGTGCAGTAGCAGAGAGAACAGTCTTGGGTGACTGGAGTCATAGACAATTTTTTTAGTATATAGGTCCTGGATGGCAGGAAGCTAGGTCCCAGTGATGTACTGGGCCATACGCACTACCCTCAGTAGCGCCTTATGGTCAGATGCCGAGCATTTGCCATACAAGGTGGTGATGCAACCGGTCAGGATGCTCTAGGTGGTGCAGCTGTCGAACCTTTTGAGGATCTGAGAACCCATGCCAAATCTTTTCAGTCTCCTGAGGGGGAATAGGTGTTGTCATGCCCTCTTCACGACTGTCTTGGTGTTGTTGGACCATGATAGTTTGTTGGTGATGTGGACACCAAGGAACTTGAAGCTCTCGACCCGCTCCACTACAGCCCTGTTGAAGTGAATGGGGGCATGTTCGGCCTTTTCTGTAGGCCACGATTAGCTCCCTTTGTCTTGCTCACGTTGAGATTGTTGTCCTGGCTCAAACTTAATGATGGTGTTGGAGTCATGCTTGGCCACGCAGTCGTGGGTGAACAGGGAGTACAGGAGGGGACTAAGCAAGCACCACTGAAGGGCTCACGTATTGAAGATCAGCGTGGCAGATGTGTTGTTGCCTACCCTCACCACCTGGGGGCGGCCCGTCAGGAGGTCCAAGATCCAGTTGCAGAGGGAGGTGTTTAGTCCCAGGGTCCTTAGCTTATTGATGAGCTTTGCGGGCACTATGGTGTTGAACGCTGAGCTGTAGTCAATGAATCGCATTCTCACATAGGTGTTCCTTTTGTCCAGGTGGGAAAGGGCAGTGTGGAGTGCAATAGAAACTGCATCATCTGTGGATCTGTTGGGGCGGCATGCAAATTGGAGTGGGTCTAGGGTTTCTGGGATGGTGGTGTTGATGTGTGCATGACCAGCCTTTCAAAGCACTTCATGGCTACAGACGTGGGTGCTACCGGTCGGTAGTCATTTGGGCAGGTTACCTTAGTGTTCTTGGGCACAAGCACTATGGTGGTCAGCTTAAAACATGTTGATATTACAGACTCGGACAGGGAGAGGTTGAAAATGTCAGTGAAGACACTTGCCAGTTTGTCAGCGCATGCTCGCAGTACACATCCTGGTAATCCGTCTGGCCCTGCGGCCTTGTGAATATTGACCTGTCTAAAGGTCTTCCTCACATCGGCTGCGAAGAGCGTGATCACACGGTCTTCCGGTATAGTTGGTGCTCTCATGCATGTTTCAATGTTATTTGGCTCGAAGCGAGCGTAGGCCGCAGTTTAGCTCGTCCGGTAGGCTCGTGTCACTGGGCAGCTCTCGGCTGTGCTTCCCTCTATAGTCTGTAATGGTTTGCAGGCCCTGCCACATCTGACAAGCGTCAGAGCCGGTATAGTACAACTCGACCTTAGTCCTGTATTCATGCTTTGCCTGTTTGATGGTTCGTCGGAGGGCATAGCGGGATTTCTTATAAGCTTCTAGGTTAGAGTCCCTCTCCTTGAAAGTGGCAGCTCTAGCCTTTAGCTCAGTGCAGATGCTGCCTGTACTCCATGGCTTCTGGTTGGGGTATGTACGCACGGTCACTGTGGGGATGACGTCATCGATGCGCTTATAGATTTTTGTTACCTTTATTTAACCAGGTAAGCCAGTTGAGAACAACTTCTCATTTACAACTGCGACCTGGCCAAGATAAAGCAAAGGTGTGCGGCACAAACAACAACACAGAGTTACACATGGAATAAACAAACGTACAGTCAATAACACAATAGAAAGGTCTATGTACAGTGTGTGCAAATAAGGTAAGATTAGGGAGGAAAAGCAATAAATAGGCCGTAGTGGCAAAGTAATTACAATTTAGCAATTAAACACTGGAGTGATAGATGTGCAGAAGATGAATGTGCAAGTAGAGATACTGGGGTGCAAAGGAGCAAAAAATAAAATAACAATATGGGGATGAGGTAGTTGGATGGGCTATTTACAGGTGGGCTATGTTAAGGTGCAATGATCTGTAAGCTGCTCTGACAGCTGATGACAGATGTGGTGTACTCCTCAATGCCATCGGAAGAATCCCGGAACATGTTCCGGTCTGTGCTAGCAAAACAGTCCTATAGCTTAGCATCTGCTTCATCTGACCACTTTTTTTATTGATCTAGTCACTGGTGCTTCCTGCTTTAATTTTTGCTTGTAAGCAGGAATCAGGAGGATGGAATTATGGTCAGATTTGCCAAATGGAGGGCGAGGGAGAGCTTTGTATGCATCTCTGTGTGTGGAGTATAGGTGGTCCAGAGTTCTTTCCCTCTGGTTGCACATTTAACATTTGGTAAATTTTATTTAAGTTTTCCTGCATTAAAGTCCCCGGCTACTAGGAGCGCCGCCTCTGGATGAGCGTTTTCTTGTTTGCTTATGGCGGAATAAAGCTCATTCAATGCTATCTTAGTGCCAGCCTCTGACTGTGGTGGTATGTAAACAGCTACAAAGAATATAGATGAAAACTCTCTCAGTAAGCAATGTGGTCTGCAGCTGAATCTCCACCTCAGGCAAGCAATAACTCGAGACTTTCTTAGATATTGTGCACCAGCTGTTGTTTACAAAAAATTCATAGACCACCACCCCTTGTCTTACCAGACGCCGCTGTTCTTTCCTGCCGGTACATCGTATAACCAGCCAGCTGTATGTTGATATTGTTGTCGTTCAGCCACAACTCTGTGAAGCATAATATGTTACAGTTTTTAATGTCCCGTTGGTAGTTTAATCTTCCCAATAACTCGTCCATTTTATTGTCCAAAGATTGCATGTTTGCTAGCAGAATTGAGGGGAGTGGAGGTTAATTCGATCGCCTTCGACTCCTTGAAAGTCAGCTCGACCTCCGGCCTCTCTTTCTCCGCCCCCTCTTCACGCAGATCACTGGGGTCGGGGCCTGTTCCCGAGTGAGCCGTATATCCTCGGGCTCGTCAGAGTCGTGAAAGAAGAAAATGGATTCTGCTAGTCCGTGGTGAGTAATCGCAGTCCTGATGTCTAGAAGTTATTTTCGGTCATAAGAGATGGTAGTGGCAACATTATGTACAAAATTGTAAAAAAAATAAGTTACAAACAACGCAGATAAGCGAACAAAAAACACAATCGGTTGGGGGCACGTAAAACGTCTGCCTTCTGCTCCAGCGCCATCTTATTCGTAGCTAAATTGTCCAAGGCTCATCGCTAACAACACATAACAACACCTCACATAATGCTGCACAAAAACAATGAAATATTCTCTCACCCAGTGACATATTGTCACGGTTGTCGTCGGGAATGGAGGACCAAAACGCAGCAGGAATGTGGATGCTCATCTTGATTTATTTATAAAATAAAGTGAACACAAAAATAACAAAATGACGAAGAACTCACGAACAACAAACAGTCTTGTAATTCTTACACAGGCAAAACAAGAAACAATCTCCCACAAACACTAAACCAAACACATACCCATATATAGGACTCTCAATCAGAGGCAACGAGAAAGCACCTGCCTCTGATTGAGAGTCCAACCCCCCATTAACCTAAACATAGAAATACAACTAACTAGACTAAACATAGAAATACCTTAACAAGGAACAGTGCCCAAAAACCCCGGAATACCTAAATCAAATACCCTTCTACAAAAAACACCACCCGAACCACATAAAACAAATACCCTCTGCCACGTCCTGACCAAACTACAATAACAAATAACCCATATACTGGTCAGGACGTGACAGTACCCCCCCCCCTAAAGGTGCAGACCCCGGATGCACCTCATAAATAAACAAAACCCAAAACAACAACAAAAAAATCCCCCTAAACTAAAGGGAGGGAAGGGAGGGTGGCTGCCGTCACCGACGGCACTTGTGCTACACCCCCCCTCCCCAACCCACCTATACAGGTGGTGGTTCAGGCTCCGGCCTACTGTCCTCCAGAATGCAGACAGACTTAATCCGTTTCGGGCCGTAGGTAGACTCCCCTCGTTCCGGATCGTAGGCAGACCTCTTCCATTCCACACTGTCGGCAGACTCATTTGAAACACAGTTACTTATTTTTAGTTCTGGATCATTAATAGACTTACTCAGTTCCGGGTTGCTGCTAGACTCCTTTGGTTCCGGGTCATAGGCAGACTCACCCGGTTCCGGGTCACAGGCAGACCCCCTCGGTTCCGGGTCACAGGCAGACCCCCTCGGTTCCGGGTCGAAAGGCCACTCTGGCAGCTTCGGGCAGGCGGGCCACTCTGGCAGATCCGGCGCGGCGGGCCACTCTGGCAGATCCGGCGCGGCGGACCACTCTGGCAGATCCGGCGCGGCGGGCAGCTCTGGCAGATCCGGCGCGGCGGGCCGCTCTGGCAGATCCGGCGCGGCGGGCCACTCTGGCAGATCCGGGCAGACGGGCCGCTCTGGCAGATCCGGGCAGACGGGCCGCTCTGGCTGATCCGGGCAGACGGGCCGCTCTGGCTGATCCGGGCAGACGGGCCGCTCTGGCTGATCCGGGCAGACGGGCCGCTCTGGCTGATCCGGGCAGACGGGCCGCTCTGGCGGCTCCTGACTGGCGGGCGGCTCTGGCGACTCCTGACTGGCGGGCGGCTCTGGCGACTCCTGACTGGCGGGCGGCTCTGGCGACTCCTGACTGGCGGGCGGCTCTGGCGACTCCTGACTGGCGGGCTGCTCTGGCGACTCCTGACTGGCGGGCAGCTCCGGCGACTCCTGACTGGACACTGTTGCCTGATACTCTGGACTGCACGCTGTTGCCGGATAATCTGGACTGCACATGACTGCCGAACTCTTGAGGCTGGGCTGACGCACTGGAAGCCTGATGCGTGGTGCTGGTACTGGAGGTATCAGCCTGGGGACATGCACTTCAGGGCTAGTGCGGGGAGCGGGAACAGGCCGAGTCGGACTGGGTTGACGCACTGGAAGCCTGGTGCGTGGTGCTGGTACTGGACGTGTCAGACTGGGGACACGCACCTCAGGGCTAGTGCGAGGAGCGGGAACAGGACGAGTCGGACTGGGCTGACGCACTGGAAGCCTGGTGCATGGTGCTGGTACTGGACGTGCCAGACTGGGGTTTCACACTTCCGGGTCCGCACGAAAGACAGGAACTGGAAACACCGGGCCATGGAGGCGCACAGGCGGTCTTGATCTCACCTCCTGCACAACCCGTCCTGGCTGGATGGAACTAGTAGCCCTGTATGAGCGGGGTACTAATACAGGGCGAACTGGGCTGTGCAGTGGCCTGATGGTTGCCGTGCGTAGAGCGGGCGTAGGGTAGTCTGGTCCTAGGAGGCGCACAGGTGACCAGACGCGCTGCGCAGGCATCCTCCTACCAGGCTGGATGCCCACTCTAGCACGGCATCTGCGAGGGGCTGGAATAACTCGCACTGGACTGTGCGTGCGTATGGGCAAGATTGTGCGCACTTCAGCAAAACACGGCGCCCTCCACTCCATACGGTCCTCCATATCAACACGGGGAGCCGGCTTAGGGCTCACCCTTGGCCCAGCCAAACTACCCGTGTGCCCCCCCCAAAAGAAATCTTGGGGGTGCCTCTCGTGCTTCAACGCCAGTCGTGTTCCTCGGTAGCATTCCCGGTCTTCGCTCCATTTTCTCCATGGGCCCTCCCCGGCCATAATCTGTTCCCATGTTCATTTCTCCCGTTGGTCCAACTTAATTTCCCCTTGCTCCTCAAAGTCCACCTGTTGCTCCTTCCTCCGCTGCTTGGTCCGTTTGTGGTGGGAGATTCTGTCACGGTTGTCGTCGGGAATGGAGGACCAAAACGCAGCAGGAATGTGGATGCTCATCTTGATTTATTTATAAAATAAAGTGAACACAAAAATAACAAAATGACGAAGAACTCACGAACAACAAACAGTCTTCTAAGGCTCACACAGGCAAAACAAGAAACAATCTCCCACAAACACTAAACCAAACACATACCCATATATAGGACTCTCAATCAGAGGCAACGAGAAAGCACCTGCCTCTGATTGAGAGTCCAACCCCCCATTAACCTAAACATAGAAATACAACTAACTAGACTAAACATAGAAATACCTTAACAAGGAACAGTGCCCAAAAACCCCGGAATACCTAAATCAAATACCCTTCTACAAAAAACACCACATAAACCACATAAAACAAATACCCTCTGCCACGTCCTGACCAAACTACAATAACAAATAACCCTTATACTGGTCAGGACGTGACACATATGGGCTATTTCGGTGAGTGTTGGTGTTGCCACATGAAGCAGTGCCCACTTTGCAAAAGGTAACATGGACAGATAGGCCTCTACCTGTGTAGACCACATGACCCTTTGCCCTTCCAGTCTCTAAAATGTCCTTTTGGGTGGTGGTATAATTTGTATTCGTTTTTTGGCATAGTTATTCTGAACCTACTGCCTGCAAGTTGTCATTAAATTCTCCTAAGTGATTTGTATTTTCCTTAAAGTTTCTGAAGAGGAAACAGCCCGGAAATGCCCCTGTCTGAGTGCATTTGTTTACCACTATGTGTAGCTGTTAGCGATGATGCTAATGACAACCATCTTCTGATTGATGGAAAAGATTTCCCTAAAAACCTTGTCAACAAAGTAGTCGATGCCTACCTGGCAGAATGATATCATGATTATTTGCATCAATGCAGTTGTGATTTGTACAGCAATCACATGTGTGCTACAGAGACACCACTAACCAAGCAAAGCTCTTGCTGGTGCCACTTGAATTAAATGGTATCTACACCCTAAAATGAAAATGTCTTAGATTTTTCTCGGACTTCAAAAGTGATCTCCTGATGTGGTTTAAGTATTGTTGTGGACTTGGAATATCCAATGTTGTTGTTTTTCTACTAACAGTGTGATTTTGAGAGCCATAAACAGAAAAACAGGGACAAATCAGAAACCTGGAAAAACTAAATGGAGAAAACAGAATTAGGTAAAAAAAAAAAAAAAATTGAATTAGGTAAAGAAAAATAAAAAAATATTTGATAAGGCCCGAAATAATCTCATTACTTGATTATTTATGGATAGTGTAGAGTTACAGCTGTATCCTGAAGTGACCTTTAACCTCCCTGCTCCTCAATACTTCTTCCACTGGATCAAAGCTTCAGCCATGGTAGGATACATGATAGTGGCAACACATGGAGTTGGGTTGGAAATAGTCATGGTAGGATACATGACAGTGGCATCAAATGGAGTTGAGTTGACATTGTCATGACGCTGGCCCTTTCAGTGACTTGGCTAGCAGATATGTGAACAAGAGGGGGGCGGGGGGTGGAGTTTTACAACTTAACTTAAATTCCGGAAAGAGACTCTCCCTGGCCATGCAGTATGGAGAGAGTTTCACAGTAAGAGAAAAGGGATTCTCCCGCCCAATTTTACTACATCCTAGAATATGAGAATAGAACAATATTCCTCTTTTGGAGAACGTGTAAACGGTCGGTGGAGAAGCCAGCTACGACCTGGTCCGTTTTGTTTCAAGTTTGTGACCTCATGAAAGACAATACAGCCACATTACCCTAACTCTGTTCATACAGGTCCCTCAGTTATGAGGCTTGCATCTAATTCTTGTATAAAATGAATGAGTAAAGCTGGAAATATTTGCGAAATGATATCATGTGATCTTAACCTTTAAAATGAGATAATTTTTTCATAGGTAAAATGTGCTTACTCAGTGGCAACGCCGAAGTGAATAGGCATTGGTTGGAAATTTGTATTTTTTTATTTCACCTTTATTTAACCAGGTAGGCCAGTTGAGAACAAGTTCTCATTTACAACTACAACTGAGATCACCTGTACTCCACACACAGAAACATGTACAAAGCTCTCCCTCGCCCTCCATTTGGTAAATCCGACCACAACTCTATCCTCCTGATTCCTGCTTAGAAGCAAAAATGAAAGCAGGAAGCACCAGTGACTCGGTCTATAAAAAAAGTGGTCAGATGAAGCAGATGCTAAACTACAGGACTGTTTTGCTATCACAGACTGGAACATGTTCCGGGATTCTTCCGATGGCATTGAGGAGTACACCACATCAGTCACTGGCTTTATCAATAAGTGCATCGAGGATGTCGTCCCCACAGTGACTGTACGTACATACCCCAACCAGAAGCCATGGATTACCGGCAACATTCGCACTGAGCTAAAGGGTAGAGCTGCCGCTTTCAAGGTGAGGGTCTCTAACCTGGAAGCTTACAAGAAATCCCACTATGCCCTGCGATGAACCATCAAACAGGCAAAGCTACAATACAGGGCTAAGATTGAATCATACTACACCGGCTCCGACGCTCGTCTTATGTAGCAGGGCTTGCAAACTATTACGGTCTACACAGGGAAGCACAGCCGCGAGCTGCCCAGTGACACGAGCCTACCAGACGAGCTAAATCACTTCTATGCTCGCTTTGAGGCTAGCAACACTGAGGCATGCATGAGAGCATCAGCTGTTCCGGACGACTGTGTGATCACGCTCTCCGTAGCCGATGTGAGTAAGACCTTTAAACAGGTCAACGTACACAAGGCTGCGGGGCCAGAAGGATTACCAGGACGTGTGCTCTGGGCATGTGCTGACCAACTGGCAGGTGTCTTCACTGACATTTTCAACATGTCCCTGATTGAGTCTGTAATACCAACATGTTTCAAGCAGACCACCATAGTCCCTGTGCCCAAGAACAGAAAGGCAACCTGCCTAAATGACTACAGACCCGTAGCACTCCCGTCCCTAGCCATGAAGTGCTTTGAAAGGTTGGTAATGGCTCACATCAACACCATTATCCCAGAAACCCTAGACCCACTCCAATTTGCATACAACCCAAACAGATCCACAGATGATGCAATCTCTATTGCACTCCACACTGCCCTTTCCCACCTGGACAAAAGGAACACTTATGTGAGAATGCTATTCATTGACTACAGCTCAGCGTTCAACACCATAGTACCCTCAAAGTTCATCACTAAGCTAAGGATCCTGGGACTAAACACCTCCCTCTGCAACTGGATCCTGGACTTCCTGACACATCTGCCACGCTGATCCTCAACACCCCAGGGGTGCATACTCAGTCTCCTCCTGTACTCCCATGACTGCACGGCCAGGCACGACTCCAACACCATCATTAAGTTTGCAGGCGACACAACAGTGGTAGGCCTGATCACCGACAACAACAAGACAGCCTATAGGGAGGAGGTCAGAGACCTGGCCGGGTGGTGCCAGAATAACAACCTATCCCTCAATGTAACCAAGACTAAGGAGATGATTGTGGACTACAGGAAAAGGAGGACTGAGCACATCCCCATTCTCATTGACGGGGCTGTAGTGGAGCAGGTTGAGAGCTTCAAGTTCCTTGGTGTCCACATCAACAACAAACTAGAATGGTCCAGACACACCAAGACAGTCGTGAAGAGGGCACAACAAAGCCTAAATTAAAAAGACTTGGCATCGGTCCTGAGATCCTCAAAGGGTTCTACAGCTGCAACATCGAGAGCATCCTGACTGGTTGCATCACTGCTTGGTACGGCATTTGCTCGGCCTCTGACTGCAATGCACTTCAGAGGGTAGTGCGTACAGCCCAGTACTTCACTGGGGCTAAGCTGCCTGCCATCCAGGACCTCTACACCAGGTGGTGTCAGAGGAAGGCCATAAAATTGTCAAAGACCCCAGCCACCCCAGTCATAGACTGTTCTCTCTACTACCGCATGGCAAGCGGTACCGGAGTGCCAAGTCTAGGACAAAAAGTCTTCTCAATAGTTTTTACCCCCAAGCCATAAGACTCCTGAACAGGTAATCAAATGGCTACCCGGACTATTTGCAGTGTGAGACCCCCCAACCCCCCTCCCCCGCAACCCCTCTTTTTACACTGCTGCTACTCTCTGTTCATCATATATGCATAGTCACTATAACTATACATTCATGTACAAACTACCTCAATTGGGCCGACCAACCACTGCTCCCCCACATTGGCTAACCGGGCTATCTGCATTGTGTCCCACCCACCACCCGCCAACCCCTCTTTTACGCTACTGCTACTCTCTGTTCATCATATATGCATAGTCACTTTAACCATATCTACATGTACATACTACCTCAATCAGCCTGACTAACCGGTGTCTGTATGTAGCCTCGCTACTTTTATAGCCTCGCTACTGTATATAGCCTGTCTTTTTACTGTTGTTTTTATTTCTTTACCCATGATTAGTTTAATCACGTAATAATAATTACAGAGAATTGATTAGATAAAATAACAGTCTTCACCTTTAATGATACTAAAGACACGACAATATAGTTATTGTACAGTCGTGGCCAAAAGTTTTGAGAATGACACAAATATTAATTTTCACAGTCTGCTGCCTCAGTTTGTATGATGGCAATTTGTATATACCCTAGAATGTTATGAAGAGTGATCAGATGAATTGCAATTAATTGCAAAGTCCCTCTTTGCCATGCAAATGAACTGAATCCCAAAAAACATTTCCACTGCATTTCAGCCCTGCCACAAAAGGATCAGCTTACATCATGTCAGTGATTCTCTCGTTAACACAGGTGTGAGTGTTGACGAGGACAAGGCTGGCGATCAATATGTCATGCTGATTGAGTTCGAATAACAGACTGGAAGCTTCAAAAGGAAGGTGGTGCTTGGAATCATTGTTCTTCCTCTGTCCAACCATGGTTACCTGCAAGGAAACACGTGTCGTCATCATTGCTTTGCACAACAAGGGCTTCACAGGCAAGGATATTGCTGCCAGTAAGATTGCACCTAAATCAACCATTTATCGGATCATTAAGAACTTCAAGGAGAGCGGTTCAATTGTTGTGAAGAAGGCTTCATGGTGCCCAAGAAAGTCCAGCAAGCGCCAGGACCGTCTCCTAAAGTTGATTCAGCTGCAGGATCGGGGCACCACCAGTACAGAGCTTGCTCAGGAATGGCAGCAGGCAGGTGTGAGTGCATCTGCACGCACACTGAGGCGAAGACTTTTGGAGGATGGCCTGGTGTCAAGAAGGGCAGCAAAGAAGCCACTTCTCTCCAGGAAAAACATCAGGGACAGATTGATATTCTGCAAACGGTACAGGGATTGGACTGCTGAGGACTGGGGTGAAGTCATTTTCTCTGATGAATCCCCTTTCCGATTGTTTGGGGCATCTGGAAAAAAGCTTGTCCGGAGAAGACAAGGTGAGCGCTACCATCAGTCCTGTGTCATGCCAACAGTAAAGCATCCTAGGAATTCATGTGTGGGGTTGCTTCTCAGCCAAGGGAGTGGGCTCACTCACAATTTTGCCTAAGATCACAGCCATGAATAAAGAATGGTACCAACACATCCTCCGAGAGCAACTTCTCCCAACCATCCAGGAACAGTTTGGTGACAAACAATGCCTTTTCTAGCATGATGGAGCACCTTACTATAAGGCAAAAGTGATCACTAAGTGGCTCGGAGAACAAAACATCCATATTTTGGGTCCATGGCCAGGAAACTCCCCAGACCTTAATCCCATTGAGAACTTGTGGTCAATCCTCAAGAGGCGGGTGGACAAACAAAAACCCACAAATTCTGACTAAGTCCAAGCATTGATTATGTAAGAATGGGCTGCCATCAGTCAGGATGTGGCCCAGAAGTTAATTGACAGCATGCCAGGGCGGATTGCAGAGGTCTTGAAAAAGAAGGGTCACCTCTGCAAATATCGACTCTTTGCATCAACTTCATGTAAATGTCAATAAAAGCCTTTGACACTTATGAAATGCTTGTTTTTATACTTCAGTATTCCATAGTAACATCTGACAAAAATATCTAAAGACACTGAAGCAGCAAACTTTGTGGAAAATAATATTTATGTCATTCTCAAAACTTTTGGCCACAACTGTAGGATACATGCATGTGGCAAAACATGGAGTAGGGTTGGATATAGTCATTGTAGGATACATTGAGCGGCAAGATGTTCTTTACGATTCGGCCATCAGATTTGCCACCAATGCTCCTTATAGGACACATCACTGCACTCTATACTCCTCTGTAAACTGGTCATCTCGGTATACCCGTCGCAAGACGCACTGGTTGATGCTTATTTATAAAACCCTCTAAGACCTCACTCCCCTCTATCTGAGATACCTACAGCAGCCCTCATCCTCCACATACAACAGCCGTTCTGCCAGTTACATTCTGTTAAAGGTCCCCAAAGCACACACATCCCTGGGACGCTCCCCTTTTCAGTTTGCTGCAGCTAGCGACTGGAACGAGCTGCAAAAAACACTCAAACTGGACAGTTTTATCTCCATCTCTGTATTCAAAGACTCAATCATGGACACTCTTACTGACACTTGTGGCTGCTTTGTATGATGTATTGTTGTCGGCACCTTCTTGCCTTTGTGCTCGTCTGTGCCCAATAATGTTTGTACCATGTTTTGTGCTGCTGTCATGTTGTGTTGCTACGTGTAATAATATGTATGATCTATATAAAGGTCTTTTGTAAAAAAAACAGTGACAATTTAGTATTTAATATTACATAATACACTTTAATAATTGTAATATGTTTGTATAAATGTCTGGATTAAAGTTTTCAAATAAAAGAAAATGCTTGAAAGAAAATGTAATTTACCTTCAATGAATTAAATCTTTCTCCCCCTCTATCTCTCTCCCTCTGTCTCTCCCCTTGGCTGGGAATGTTAAGGGTCAAGAAGTTGTGAATCTCAGGGGGCCCTTGCACACAAGGGAACTATATGTACACAAAATAATTAACAACCTGGACCCCCAGGTGTCTTTGAAAACATATGTTTTACTAACGACCTAAACACATAATTTTTACCCTTTTAAAAATAGTTATGGGGGGATGTCCGGGGAATGTCTGTCTTTGAAAGGGTCATTGTAATCTTTTACCCCCCTATAAAAGAGTGTCCATGGGATGGCTCAGTCAACCCCCCCCCCCCCCAAAAAAAGCCCCAGAAGCCTCACACCAGCCTCTTTGAAAGGTTCATTGTACTCTTTAACTATGCTTCCTTTACTGACGACCTAAACAGATCACTTTTAACCTTTAAAAGATAGTTGTCAGCTATCCAGATTTAATGGTCAAGAGGTTGTGAACCTAGAGGGGCCCTTGCAGACATGTTGTGTTTAGGTAAACATTTGTTTTCTGTTTATGAAGGAATACATGATTGACAGGATATAGACCACAAAAAAAGATTATTCTAGTCTTTAACGATGTGCCCTTTACTAATGACTTAAACAGATAATTTAACCCTTTTAATAACCTTTTACTGCAGGGGGCTAAATCAGGGGCCTTCAATGCTGCAGAAATGTTTTGATACCCTTCCCCAGATCTGTGCCTCGACACAATCCTGTCTCGGCGCTCGGACAATTCCTTCGACCTCACGGCTTGGTTTTTGCTCTGACATGCACTGTCAACTGTGGGACCTGATATAGACAGGTCTGTGCCTTTCCAAATCATGTCCAATCAATTGAATTTACCCCAAGTGGACTCCAATCAAGTTGTAGAAACATCACAAGGATGATCAACGGAAACAGGATGCACCTGAGCTCAATTTCGAGTCTCATAGCAAAGGGTCTGAATACTTATTTAAATAAGGTGTCGGTTTTTTGTTTTTAATAAATGTGCAAAAAATTCTAAAAAGCCAGTTTTCGCTTTGTCATTATGGGGTATTGTGTGTAGATTGCTTATGAAATTGTTTTATTTAATCCATTTTAGAATAAGGCTGTAACATAACAAAATGTGGAAAAAGTCAAGGGGTCTGAATACTTTCCTAAGGCACTGTAAGTGATTGAGGAGAGAGCATAATTGCTATATTCTAATTAAAATAATTGACCCATAAGAGAACACATGACCAAAGCAAGGTGTGACCCATATAGAATTAAAACATTATTCTTATTGAGAAATATAATCTAATAAACAATTGTTAGCATAACCAAAGACATGAAAACTGACACCAACATTGTATTTAGCTTGGCTTTCATATGGCCAGGAAGGTCATTTAGAATAACAATAGACATTGTTGCTAGTTTAGCAATGAAGATAGTGAAGGTTCATGAATGTTGGATCCACCCATTTTCATCTTTATTGACATACCCAACTCCAACTGCGTGTAGCTCAGGCCCTGAAGCAAGGATATGCATATTCTTGGTACCATTTGAAAGGAAACACTTTGAAGTGTATGGAAATGTGAAAATAATGTAGGAGAATATAACACATTAGATCTGGTAAAAGATAATACAAAGAAAAAAACATTTGTATTTTTTTTGTACCATCATCTTTGAAATGTAAGAGAAAGACCATATTGTATTATTCCAGCCCAGGTGCAATTTAAATTTTGGCCACTAGGTGGCAGCGGTGTGTGTAAAGTTTTAGACTGATCACTTCAGGAGCTACATGACATTTAGCATGAAGTCACCCAGGTGTCCCGCACAAGTTGTCCAAATGTACCCAAATTTCCAAATTGGTAAAGTGATACATTTTCAAGCAAATAACTATATACAACATACAAAAATGCTATGCCTAACACACCCTCTCTCAAAAAAAATGAACAAAAAGAATACAAATTACACACTTTAGAATGACAATATTTGGAAGATTCTCAGTCCTACACAATATTGTGCTGCTGATGCCAAGTCCCATAGCAGTCTCTTTCTGGTGTAAAGCAGAGGGTAACAGAACAAGTGGTGCAGGTGACGGGGCCTTTCCTGTGACACAGAACACAACGACGCCTCCCTACTGTGCCCTTTTTGCCCTTAGGCACATTCATGCCTGCAGATAGGAATTTGGGAATGTGAACAACACTGGTGGCAGGAGTAGAAGGGACAGAATGTGATGCAGTGGACTTTGTGCCGTAGACAGAAAGCTCCCGGATGAGCAGCTCTCTGAAGGCTAGCTGTGTCATGGAGGTCTGTCCAGAGCTCTTAGCCATTTCCTTATGAAGGATGAATGCATTCACCACAGCAATGTCAACGAAGTGATAGAACAATGTCCTGTACCATTTCATTGTCTTGTGGAGAACACTGTTGTAGCCTATCAGAGTGTCTGACAGGTCCACACCTCCCATGCTCTTGTTGTAGTCCTTCACAGCAGCAGGAATGGGGACATTTTTTGTGGTCCATGCACCATTAGCGTCCTTCACACGCCTGACGACGTGATCGCCACTGTACGATTTGTGGATAGTGGTGCACATGACCACCTCTCTGGTATCCATCCACTTTACAAAGAGCAGGTCATCTTTACGAATCCATCGCATGGTACCCCTATCAGCCCTCTTAGGCATGTCATTCACTTTAGTTTTTGGAAAGCCCTGTCTGTTGGTACGAATGGTGCCACAAGCCCACACATCCAGCTTCCTCAGGTCTGTGAACAGGGTAGTGCTTGTGTAGAAGTTGTCCATAAACAGTTTGTAGCCCGTCCCAAGCAGTTGAAAATCCAACAACTCCATAACGGAATCATAACCAAGTCCCTTACCGGTAGCAAAACTGCTTTCCCCCTCATAAACAAAAAAATTCCAAGTGTAGGCACACACAGAATCGGCCAAAACAAAGAGTTTGTACCCAAACAGCTTGTTACACATATATTGTTTGAGGCCAATTCTAGCCTTTGAGGCTACCATCCTCTCATCTATGGACAGGTTCTGGTTGGGCTGAAAATGGGTCTTGCAGGCCTCAACCATGCTGGGGTAGAGAGGTTTGATTTTGCAGAGCCTATCAAAGCTTGATGTGCCTCTCTTCTTGTCATTGTCCTCATCAACTTGTGGGTCACTGATATGAAGCGCCCGTGAGATAGTCAGAAACCTTTTACAAGACATGACAGTGGTGGGGAAAGGCAGTTGGTAGAGTGTTGACGTTCTCCAGTAGTTCTTCAGGGTTTTCAACTTCACAAGCCCCATGTAAATAACCAGTGAGATGTAACAGTATAGGTCTTGGATGGAAATGGGCTTCCATGCCTCTTTCTTGCCTGCTTGTTTCTTAGCCCCATACTTGTTGGTGTTAGACACCAGCGAATCCAGAACTGACAAGGAGAAAAACATCTGGAAAAGATGAAGGGGGCTGTACTTTGCAGTCATGTCCAGCTGAGGTCCTGGCTGCCTTTTCGGTCTAAATGTTGGTGCACTTGGTTCCACATCCACGTCTAGCACAGTGTGCCAACGCCCCTCGGTCCCTTTGTCTGCAGGTTGTGCACTGGCCCTCCTCCGCTTCTGGACTGGCCTCTTCACACCTCTAGATGGCCGGGCGGGGGAAGGTGTGGAGCCGGAGACAGCAGGGGTCCGGCTGGATGAACCAGCTTCAGCGTCTGAATTAGTGGGGGATGGACACCTTGACATTGTGGGTTCCCATTGTTCATCAGACTTCCTGGTGTAAGAAAAACAATTCAGTAAGAACACTTTTACAGATGAGCCCTGTATCAACAGGTAAAATAAACAGATCTGTATAATATAGAGTAGAGGGAACACAATCACTATGGTGAAGTGCTGTTCCATTCCACTCTGGCCATTGTTGTGGGCCTGCCCTCCCCTCAACAGCCTCCAATGGCTATTTATATAACAATGGAATGGAACAGTGACAGCGCTCCCTCTACTCCACACAATCACCTCACCACAGTCACCACGCTCCCTCTACTCCACACAATCAATATAGCGTGGTCACTGTGGTGAGGTGATTGTGTGGAGTAGAGGGAGCATGGAGAGGTGTGTTTGCTGTTCCATTCTACTCCACTTTTATATACAAAATATTTACTGATTATATAAAAAATATATTGATATATAATATGTATAACATAAAAAAAATACATTGTAGGTGTATATATGTGTGATATATATATATATAGAAACCTTTTACAAGACATGACAGTGGTGGGGAAAGGCACCACTGTCATGTTTGCAATGAATAATATCAAATATTATCCATTTGAGATTTTATTTTATTTGCAATATATAAAAATATAATCAGTAACGAAATGTGTGAAGTACAAATTGGTTATACATTGTGGGTGTATATATGTGTGTTTTTATATATATATATATATATAAAAAACACACATATATACACACCCACAATGTATAACCAATTTGTACTTCACACATTTCGTTACTGATTATATTTTTATATATTGCAAATAAAATAAAATCTCAAATGGATAATATTTGATATTATTCATTGCAAACAACGGCATTATCATAAGAAGAACTTACCAGTCCAAAACGATGTCCTCCCCGTGTAAAAACATATCTTCTGTCTGGGAGTCAAAGCTATGTTCGCTCAATGACTCGTCTTCGTCCTGTAGTAACTCTGTGTCACTTTCCCCATCTCCAGTGTGTGTCCTCTCATGTCTTTTCAGGCTTCCTAACTTGGTAAAACTCTTTCCAATCTGGGAGCAGTTGCGTCGTCTAGCTGGTTCGAACGTCTCTGATTCCTCCGAGTTTGGTTTTTCTCCTGCCAAAGACAGTGTTTATTTAAAGATAGAATTAAATCTCCACATGACAAAACTGCCTTGCTATGAGGTTTAATCCAAATCAGAGCCCTCAACCTGAGGCCAGTTTTCAAACATTTAATCATTTAAAACAAACGTTGTAGAGCTTCCTGGTAATTACTGATATGTTTACTTACTTATTAATTCTGTTTTAGAAGTCAGAATACAAACAACTAGACCGTTCTAGGACCCTCAAGACACAGACGTCGATGGATTCCTATCGAGCAGGTGGTTCTAAATATTTAACCTTCATAGCTGTAAGATACATAATTTGACTTTTTCCATATGCACAAAAGCTTATTTCTCTCATTTTGTGCACAAATGTGTTTATATCCCTTTGCCAAGATAATCCATCCACCTGACAGGTATGGCATGTTTAAACAGCATGATCATTACACAGGTGCACCTTGTGCTGGGGACAATAAAAGCCCACTAAAATGTGCAGTTTTGTCACACAACGCCACAGATGTCTCAAAGGAGTGTGCAATTGGCATGCAGGAATATCCACTGGAGCTGTTACCAGAGAATTAAATGTAAATTTCTCTACTATAAGCCACCTCCAATGTCATTTTAGAGAATTTGGCAGTACATCCAACTGGCCTCACAACCGCTGACTACGTATAACCACGCCAGTCCAGGACCTCCACATTGTCTTAGACCAGCCACCCGGACAGCTTCATTGGCTGAGGCTTGGCTCTCCAGTGGGTGGGACTAGCTCCCCAGCAGGTAGATGGCTGCGCCCCTGCCTAGTAATGTAAAGTCCATAGATTAGGGCCTAATTATTTATTTACAGTGACTGATTTCCTTATATGAACTGCAAATCATTGAAATTGTTGCAGGATGCTCTCGATGGTGCAGCTGTAGAACATTTTGAGGATCTGGGGACCCATGCCAAATCTTTTCAGTCTCCTGAGGGGGAATAGGTTTTGTTGTGCCCTCTTCACAACTGTCTTGGTGTGCTTGGACCATGTTAGCTTGTTGGTGATGTGGACACCAAGGAACTTGAAGCTCTCAACCTGCTGCACTACAGCCCTGTCGATGAGAATGGGGGCGCGCTCTGTCCTCCTTTTCCTGTAGTCCACAATCATCTCCTTTGTTTTGATCACGTTGAGGGAGATGTTGTTATCCTGGCACCACACGGCCAGGTCTCTGACCTCCTCCCTATAGGCTGTCTCGTCGTTGTCGGTGATCAGGCCTACCACTGTTGTGTCATCGGCAAACTTAATGATGGTGTTGAAGTCATGCCTGGCCGTGCAGTCATGAGTGAACAGGGAGTACAGGAGGAGACTGAGTACACACTCCTGAGGGGACCTCATGTTGAGGAACAGCGAAGTGGAGGTGTTGTTTCCTACCTTCACCACGGGGAGACCCGTCAGGAAGTCCAGGACCCAGTTGCACAGGGCGGGGTTCAGACCCAGGGCCTTGAGCTTAATGATGAGTTGAAGGTACTATGGTGGTGAATGCTGAGCTATAGTCAAAGAACAGCATTCTTACATAGGTATTCCTCTTGTCCAGATGGGATAGGGCAGTGTGCAGTGAGATGGCATCGTCTGTGGATCTATTGGGATGGTAAGCAAATTGAAGTGGGTCTAGGGTGTCTAGGGAAGAGGTGATACGATCCTTGACTAGTCTCTCAAAGCACTTCATGATGAAAGAAGTGAGTGCTACAGGACGATAGTCATTTACTTCAGTTACCTTTGATTTCTTGGGTATGGGAACAATGGTGGACATCTTGAAGCATGTGGGGACAGCAGACTGGGATAGGGAGATTGAATATGTCCGTAAACACACCAGCCAGCTGGTCTGCGCATGCCCTGAGGATGCGGATAGGGATGCCGTCTGGGCCGGCAGACCTGCGAGAGTTAACACTTAAATGTCTTACTCAAGTCGGCCACTGAGAAGGAGAGCCAAAATAAATGCTTCAGAGTTCAAGTAAAAGACACATCTCAACATCAACTGTTCAGAGGAGACATCGTGAATCAGGCCTTCATGGTCGAATTGCTGCAAAGAAACCACTACTAAAGGACACCAATAATAAGAAGAGACTTGCTTGGGGAAAGAAACACGAGCAATGGACATTAGACTGGTGGAAATTTGTCCCTTGGTCTGATGAGTCCAAATTTGAGATTTTTGGTTCCAACCGCCGTGTCTTTGTGAGATACAGAGTAGGTGAAAGGATGATCTCTGCTTGAGGTAGACGGATTAATCGGAATGGCCGATTTCAAGTTTTCATAACAATCGATAATCGATATTTTTGGCCACCGATTTGTCAAATTTTGTATATATATTTTTTTAAACCTTTATTTAACTAGGCAAGTCAGTTAAAGAACACATTCTTATTTTCAATGACGGCCTAGGAACGGCGGGTTAACTGCCTTGTTCAGGGGCAGAACGACAGATTTTTACCTTGTCAGCTTGGGGATGCAACCTTACGTTAACTAGCCCAACGCTCTAACCACCTGCTTTACGTTGCCAAGTTGCTAGCTAGCATTAAACTTATCTTATAAAAAAACAATCAAGCAATCATAAACACTAGTTAACTACACATGGTTGATGATATTACTAGTTAATCTAGCCTGTCCTGCTTTGCATATAATCGATGTGGTGCGCATTCGCGAAAAAAGGACTGTCTTTGCTCCGACGTGTACCTAACCATAAACATCAATGTCTTAAAATCAATACACAAGTACATATTTTTAAACCTGCATATTTAGTTAATATTGCCTGCTAACATTAATTTATTTTAACTAGGGAAAATGTGTCACTTCTCTTGCAAACAGAGTCAGGGTATATGCAGCAGTTTGGGCCGCCTGGCTTGTTGCGAACTGTGAAGACTATTTCTTCCTAACAAAAACAGCCGACTTCGCCAAACGGGGATGATTTAACTTGTTATGGATAGGGGGCAGTATTTTCACGGCCGGATAAAAAACGTACCCGATTTAATCTGGTTACTACTCCTGCCCGGAAACTCGAATATGCATATAATTTGTAGATTTGAATAGAAAACGCTAAAGTTTCTAAAACTGTTTGAATGGTGTCTGTGAGTATAACAGAACTCATATGGCAGGCCAAAACCTGAGAAGATTCCATACAGGAAGTGCCCTGTCTGACAATTTGTTGTCCTTCTGTAGCATCTCTATCGAAAATACAGCATCTGTGCTGTAACGTGACATTTTCTAAGGCTTCCATTGGCTCTCAGAAGGCGCCAGAAAGGGGAATGGGGTGTCTGCTGTCTCTGGGCGAAGAACAGCAGGAGAATTTGTTAGTGGTCAGCCTGGGAACAGTGAGACTGAGAGGCGCGTTCACGAGAATTCTCCATTTTTTTCTTTCAGCCTTTGAATGAATACAACGTCGCCCGGTTGGAATATTATCGCTATTTTACGAGAAAAACGGCATAAAAATTGATTTTAAACAGCGTTTGACATGCTTCGAAGTACGGTAATGGAATATTTAGAGAAAAAAAATTCACGAATTGCGCTCGCGCGTCACCCTTCAGATAGTGACCTGAACGCACAAACAAAACAGAGCTATTTGATTATAAATATGGATTATTTGGAACCAAAACAGCATTTGTTGCTGAAGTAGAAGTCCTGGGAGTGCATTCTGACAAAGAACAGCAAAGGTAATCCATTTTTTCTAGTAATAGTAATTCTGAGTTTAGGTTGTCCCAAACTTGGTGGGTGTCAAATTAGCTAGCCTGTGATGGCCGGGCTATGTACTCAGAATATTGCAAAATGTGATTTCGCCGAAAAGCTATTTTAAAATCTGACACCGCGATTGCATAAAGGAGTTCTGTACCTATAATTCTTAAAATAAATGTTATGTTTTTTTGTGAACGTTTATCATGAGTAATTTAGAAAATTCACCAGAAGTTTGCTGTGGGTATGCTAGTTCTGAACATCACATGCTAATGTAAAAAGCTTTTTTTTGATATAAATATGAACTTGATTGAACAAAACATGCATGTATTGTATAACATAATGTCCTAGGAGTGTCATCTGATGAAGATCATCAAAGGTTAGTGCTGCATTTAGCTGTGGTTTTGGTTTTTGTGACATATATGCTTGCTTTGAAAATGGCTGTGTGATTATTTTTGGCAGGGTACTCTCCTGACATAATCTAATGCTTTGCTTTCGCTGTAAGGCCTTTTTGAAATCGGACAATGTGGTTAGATTAACGAGAGTCTTGTCTTTAAAATGGTGTAAAATAGTCATATGTTTGAGAAATTGAAGTTATAGCATTTTTGAGGTATTTGTATTTCGCGCCACGCTCTACCATTGGATAAGGTTAACCAGCATGGCTACCACAGCATTCTGCAGCAATACGCTATCCCATCTGGTTTGCGCTTAGTGGGACTATCGTTTGTTTTTCAACAGGACAATGACCAAACACACCTCCAGGCTGTGTAAGGCCTATTTGACCAAGGAGGAGAGTGATGGAGTGCTGCATCAGATGACCTGGCCTCCACAATCACCCGACCACAAACCAATTGAGATGGTTTGGGATGAGTTGGACTGCAGAGTGAAGGAAAAGCAGCCAACAAGTGCTCAGCATATGTGGGACCTCCTTCAAGACTGTTGGAAAAGCATTCCAGATGAAGCTGGTTGAGAGAACGCCAACAGTGTGCAGAGCTGTATTTGTATTAGTCGGGGACAGCCCTAATGGGAACAGATACCAGTGGGCAGATCTATTTTATTTGTTCAAACTAAATTACAGCACTTACTTTGATGAGTCAAATCTGATCTTTTCTCTTCTCCTCCTCTCACAGTTCCACTCAGCCCCGTTGATTTCCTGCAGTCCACCAGCAGCACAGACAACCTCTTCATACCCAGCAGTAAGGTGCTACCGGGAGAGGCACGACACAGGGACTCCGGGAGGGTGGAAGGGGGCCGGCTAGCGTTGTCCTGTTAACCATAAAGAGGGGACACAGAGACATCTCATTATGGATGCTGATGCCACTGTTGTCATAAAGTGCTTTACAGAAACCCAGCCCCAGATAGAGCAAGATGTATGCTAGACCAGACCAAGCTGTACCATCTGGTGTTCTGATCTAGAGAGACTCTTCTCTGCCTCGTCAGCATCAGGATGTTGTTGAGGCTCCCCAGAGGATCCCCGATAGTCATGCATCTCTCCTGTGTGAATGACAAGATCAAACAGATGATAAACTTATGACCATCATCATTGCAATCATAGGGTCTTACAAGAGGCATGAATATGTCTAAAAATGGCCACATTCATCATGATTTTATAAAATATTGTTTGGGTTGTGAATGTAAAAGGTTCGTTCCACAAAATGGGTGCCTTTTGCGTCCCTTTGATATTTTAAGTGTAAATTATGCTCCAATATTATATTTTAAAGCCTGTTAGATTTAGTGCACTTTAATATACACTACATGGAGAATTCAATACATCTAATTGAAAAGTCCCACAAAAATATGTACCAATGGCAGATTGTCCCTTAAACAATTTATACAGTACTGAACAACATATTCAAGTGTAGAACTTCAGTAGAATGCCCCTTAAAACCCCACATTAGTTCAACAACAACATAGTTTGTGCGCCTGTTTTTAAGACAGTACTCACTGGTGTTAATCGGATCTTCTGTCTCCTCTTTCACTCCCAAAACGTTTTCCTTCTCTTTTACTGAGATAGCATCCTCTTCCTCTTTCAGTCCAAAATGTTCTTCCTCTTCTTTCACTACATTCTCTTCTTTCAATGTTATGGCATCTACCTCCTTTTTGATTCTGAAAGCTTCTTTCTCTAATTTCACCAGAGCTACTTTCTCCGTCTTGCTTAGTGAACTCATGTTCCGGGCGATTAGCCTAATGCTGTATCAATTTAACACATCCGCTAATTTCACAAGCAAATTACGTTGAAATTAGCTAGTAGAAAGGTAAACGGAAGTATGTTCAAAACACTAAGAGTAATATAAACAAGTTTGGTCTTAAACGCGTCAACGTTTCAGTTTTATATTCGCTAGCAAACCACCACGTTGGTTGAATCAGAAGCCTGTTGTCGCTGTTGAAGAAGCCTCCAGTTCCGTCCACTAGATTATACGTCACGCAAGAAGGATCACCTGAAATACTCACATCGCCATCTGCTGACTGGAGTGGGTAACGCAGATTGGAACAAAATCTCCATTACAATGTTTACTCTGTCAAGCAATGTCATAAGAAGTAATTTAAAAACAACCAGATGTTATGTTTTCTCTTACTTCTTACAGCCAATACTTTACTCCAGGTCTGACCTGCCCATTAGGCAGGATTAGGTGACAGATTGAAGAGGGTGGCATATTCAGAGATAAATTGACCAAGGCTCAACGCTAACAACACATATTAACACCTCACATAATGCTGCCCAAAAACAATGAAAACTTCTCTCACCCAGTGGCATATGGACTATTTAGGTGAGTGTTGGTGTTGCCACATGAAGCAGTGCCCACTTTGCATAAGGCAACATGGACAGATAGGGCTCTACCTGTGTAGAGCACATGCCCCTTTGCCCTTCCTGTCTCTAAAGTGTCCTTTTGGGTGGTGGTATAATTTGGATTCATTTTTTCTCATAGTTATTCTGAACCCACTGCCTGCAAGTCGTCGTTAAATTCACCTAAGTGATTTGTATTTTCGTTCAACTTTCTGAAGAGGAAACAGACCAGAAATGGCCCTGTCTGAGTGCATTTGTCTACCACTATGTGTAGCTGTTAGCGATGATGCTAATGACAACCATCTTCTGGTTGATGGAAAAGCTTAACCCCAAAAACCTTGTCAATTAACTATAAAGTAGTCTATGCCTACCTGGCAGAATGATATCATGACTATTTGCATCAATCCAGTTGTGATTTGTTCAGCAGACTCTGCAATCACATGTGTGCTACCGAGACACCACTAACCAAGCAAGGCTCTTGCTGGTGCCACTTGCATTAAAGGGTATCTACACCCCAAAATACAATTTTCTGATTTTCCTCAGACTTCAAAAGTGGTCTCCTGATGTGGTTTAAGTATTGTTGTGGACTTACATCCAATTGTGTAGTTTCTCTATTAACAGTGTGCTTTTGAGAGAGAAAAACAGGGACAAATCAGAAACCAAGGAAAAACTTGCTCTACGGACAATTCCTTGGCTTGGTTTTTGCTCTGACATGCACTGTCAACTGTGGGACCTTATATAGACAGGTCTGTGCCTTTCCAAGTAATGTCCAATCAATTGAATTTACCACAGCTGGACTCCAATCTAGCTGTAGAAACATCTCAAGGATGATCAACGGAAACAGGATGCACCTGAGCTCAATTTTGAGTCTCATAGCAAAGGGTCTGAATACTTATGCAAATAAGGTAATTCTGCTTTTTGTTTTTAATACACTTGCTAAAAGCCTGTTTTTGCTTTGTCATTAGCTGAAGGAAATTGTTTCATTTAATACATTTTAGAATACAGCTGTAAAGACTGAATTCTTTCAGAAGGTCCTGTAAGTGATTGAGGTCTGAATACTTATGTAAATAAGATTTCTGTTTTTGTTTTTTAATAAATTTGCAAACATTTCTAAGAGCCTTTTATTGCTTTGTCATTATGGGTTATTGTGTGTAGATTGCTGAGGAAATTGTTTTATTTAATCCATTTTAGAATAAGGCTGTAACGTAACAAAATGTGGAAAAAGTCAAGGGTTCTGAATACTTTCCGAAGGCACTTTAAGTGATTGAGGAGAGAGCATCATTGCTATATTCTAATTAAAATAATTGATTCATAAGAGAACACATGACCAAAGCAAGGCGTGCCCAATATAGAATTAAAACAACGTTATTCTTAATGAGAAATATAATCTAATGAACAAATGTTAGCATAACCAAAGACATGAAAACTGACGCCAACATTGTATTTAGTTTGGATTTCATACAGCCAGGAAGGTCATTGAGAATAACAATAGACAATAGTTATTGTTGCTAGTTCAGGGATGAAGATAGTGAAGGTTCAGGAATGTTAAAGATGTGTTCACAGTGTGGATGTTGACAGAGGGGGATTAGAACCCCATGAGAAAGAACCTGTTGTATCCTGTTATGGGCGCCGCACTGTTGCCAGACCCTGAGCTCACCTGCGGGAATTGTTTGTTTGCTTATAGTTATATTTATAGTTATATGTTCAATTTTGTTTCGTTTTGTCTAAATCCGTCGCCAGTTTAAAAGTGTATTGTTCGTGGCATGTGTGACAACCTTAATCCTAATCGCTGTAATATGCGGAAATGTTACAATCACTACCGGAGGTTGTATGGATTCAATGAGTAAAACAACCACTATCACCTACTCCCGTGAGTTTCTGCTCTCTTTCCGAGATAAAGCTCACACTATCCAAAACAGCATTGCCTTGCCTGATGGTTGTTCTACAAAATCAAAAAAAAGTTTAACTAAGAAGAAGCGAGGCTCAAGAGGTGTTATCAGGAACAGATTACGGAGGCGGGGAAGAACTCACCCGCTCCGGGTAATCACGCTGTCAAATGTGGGTTCAATAAATAACAAACTGGATGAGTTAGCGGCAAAGGCTACATTTGAAGAGGACTTTAGGAGAAGTAATTTAATCTGCTGAAACAGAAACGTGGATGAAGCAGGACGGTGATGCCAAAGAAACATTTCCATCCTGGATGGACAATAACGTTTTATTCTATTCTAAAGTTCATTTAACATTCTGGTTTAGGGGGGTATTAACTTTTTGGAAACCCCTATTCACACTATGTACAGACATAGAAAACCATCACATCAAGGAGGTGTAACAGTGATGAATGTCTATTCAATGTGCAACAGTAGTCTGCTGTAACAAGCAATACCTGGTAAATATGTTTACATACATCCATGACTGAATGGTTTCATGAACTCCTTTAAAGGTTTTGTAAGTAAATTGTAACAGGTCCTGATTCAGCAGTGTGAATTAACCTAGAGGCACCAAAACAAACTTTTTGAGAAGTTTGGAGATTATTTCACAAGTAAGGTGCAAAGAGCTGATTAACCTAACTCTGTACAGACCAAAGGAATTCCCAGAGCTAGCCATCCCTGAGACTGTGTATGATAACACCAACTCTTACCTCTAATGGTTATTGTAGATGTTAGCTACAGAGGGAGTTACTGTCAAAGAGCTTTATAAATGCAAAGAGAGCAATGAATGGAACTACGTCACCACAAAGAGGGTCAGCCTACTTCCTGATGGAGAATGCAGGGAGGTGTACTGAACCTGTAGCCATAATAAAACAAAGTGCATTATGGTCAAATGCATCTAATGGCTTTAATGAAGTGTCAGCTGCATTCCCATAGATGATGTCGCTATAGTCTAGGACCAGTAAGAACATCGATTGAATGATCTGCTTTGTACCATTAAACAAGAAGCCTGACCTATTTCTATAGAAGAAGACCCTTTTTATACTCAGCATCTTAATTAACTAACTCATCAAAATGTTGTTTAAAAGACAGCTTAACGTCTAAACAGAAACCCAGCCTAAAACCCCAACTCAGCATCTTAATTAACTAACTCATCAAAATGTTGTTTAAAAGACAGCTTAACGTCTAAACAGAAACCCAGCCTAAAACCCCAACTCAGCATCTTAATTAACTAACTCATCAATATGTTTTTTAAAAGACAGCTTAACATCTAAACAGAAACCCAGCCTAAAACCCCAACTCAGCATCTTAATTAACTAACTCATCAATATGGTTTTAAAGACAGCTTAACGTCTAAACAGAAACCCAGCCTAAAACCCCAACTCAGCATCTTAATTATCTACAGGGAGAACATGTCACAATATAACACATTCCCACAGCATCGAAGGATGCATACACTGGCACTGACATTGTATTATGTTATGTGAACATAGCATAAGGACACAGTACCAGTCAAAAGTTTGGACACACCCCTACTCATTCAAGGGTTTATCTTTATTTTTCAGTCATTTGTGTAAGTGCTGTGCTTGTTGAGTGTCCTTCCCTATATGTGTGCTGAACCTCTGTTGTCAATTTGTTTACTGTAAAATAGCATTGTATCTGGTCAAACACAATTTTTTCCAGAAGTTTACTAAGGGTTTGTAACAGGCTGATTGGTCGGCTATTTGAGCCCGTAAAGGGGGCTTTACTATTCTTGGGTAGTAGAGTGACTTTAGTTTCCCTCCAGGCCTGAGGGGACACGCTCTCTAGTAGGCTTAAATTGAAGATGTGGCAATATCGTCTGCTATTATCCTCAGTAATTTTCCATCTAGATTGTCAGACCCTGGTGGCTTGTCATTGTTGATAGACAACAATACTTTTTTCACCTCTTCCACACTGACTTTACGGAATTCAAAAGTACAATTCTTGTCTTTCATAATTTGGTCCGATATACTTGGATGTGTACTGTCAGCGTTTGTTGCTGGCATGTCATGCCTAAGTTTGCTTATCTTGCCAATGAAAAAATAATTAAAGTAGTTGGCAATATCAGTGGGCTTTGTGATGAATGAGCCATCTCATTCAATGAACGAAGGAGCCGAGTTGGGTTTTTCCCCCAAAATTGTATTTTAGGTGCCCCAAAGTTTTTTTACTATCATTCTTTCTATATATTCTCTATGTTTCATAGTGCAGTTACTTTTTCTTTAGTTTAGTCACATGATTTCTTAATTTGCAGAACGTTTGCCAATCAGTTGGGCTGCCAGACTTAATTGCCATACCTTTTGCCTCATCCCTCTCAACCATACCATTTTTAAATTCCTCATCAATCCAAGGGGATTTAACCTGTTTAGGATAGGGGGCAGTATTTTCACGGCCGGAAAAAAAACATACCCAATTTAATCTGGTTATTACTCCTGCCCAGAAACTAGAATATGCATATAATTATTTGATTTGGATAGAAATGGTGTCTGTGAGTATAACAGAACTCATATGGCAGGCCAAAACCTGAGAAGATTCTATATGGGAAGTGCCCTATCTGACCATTTCTTGGCCTTCTGTAGCCTCTTTATCAAAAATACAGGATCTCTGCTGTAACGTGACATTTTCTAAGGCTCCCATAGGCTCTCAGAAGGCGCCAGAACGTGGAATGATAACTCTGCAGTCCCTGGGCGAAAAACAGTAGGGGTTTTGGAAAGTGGTCGTTCTGAGAACAATGACACTGGTGCGCGTGTGCATGTGACGACTCCATTTTTCTTCTTTCAGTGTTTGAACGGATACAACGTCTCCCGGTTGGAAAATTATTGCTATTTTACGAGAAAAATCGCCTAAAAATTGATTTTAAACAGCGTTTGACATGCTTCGAAGTACGGTAATGGAATATTTTGAATTTTTTTGTCACGATACGTGCCGGCACGTCACCCTTCGGATAGTGTCTTGAACGCAAGAACAAAACGCAGCTATTTGGATATAACTATAGATTATTTGGAACCAAAACAACATTGGGTGTTGAAGTAGAAGTCCTGGGAGTGCATTCTGACGAAGAACAGCAAAGGTAATCCAATTTTTCTTATAGTAAATCTGAGTTTGGTGAGTGCCAAACTTGGTGGGTGTCAAAATAGCTAGCCATGATGGCCGGGCTATCTACTCAGAATATTGCAAAATGTGCTTTCACCGAAAAGCTATTTTAAAATCGGACACCGCGATTGCATAAAGGAGTTCTGTATCTAAAATTCTTAAAATAATTGTTGTTCTTTGTGAACGTTTATCATGAGTAATTTAGTAAATTCACCGGAAGTTTTCGGTGGGTATGCTAGTTCTGAACGTCACATGCTAATGTAAAAAGATGGTTTTTGATATAAATATGAACTTGATTGAACAAAACATGCATGTATTGTATAACATAATGTCCTAGGAATGTCATCTGATGAAGATCATCAAAGGTTAGTGCTGCATTTAGCTGTGGTTTTGGTTTTTGTGACATTATATGCTAGCTTGAAAAATGGGTGTGTGATTATTCCTGGCTGGGTACTCTCCTGACATAATCTAATGTTTTGCTTTCGTTGTAAAGCCCTTTTGAAATCGGACAATGTGGTTAGATAAAGGAGAGTCTTGTCTTTAAAATGGTGTAAAATAGTCATATGTTTGAAATTTTATTTTATTTAGATTTCTTTTTGAAGTTTTTGCATTTTTGAGGTATTTGTAATTCGCGCCACGCTATACCATTGGATGTTGGTGAGGCGTTCCGCTTAGTAACTGGAATAAGTAGTTTCATTATGCGTTAAGGGTCTGGTTGTTCGCTCATTAAACACCACAGACCAGCAAATATTCTTTACATCATCAATATATGAATCACTACAAAACTTATTGTATGACCTCTTATACACAATATTAGGCCCAACCTTTGGTTTTCCTAGATATGGCTATTACAGTGAGGGAAAAAAGTATTTGATCCCCTGCTGATTTTGTACATTTGCCCACTGACAAAGAAATGATCAGTCTATAATTTTAATGGTAGGTTTATTTGAACAGTGAGAGACAGAATAACACCAAAAAAATAGTAGTGTAGCAGTGTGTTACCAATTGTTTTCTTGGTGACTATGGTCCCAGCTGCCTTGAGATCACTGACAAGATCCTCCCGTGTAGTTCTGGGCTGATTCCTCACCGTTCTCATGATCATTGCAACTCCACAAGGTGAGATCTTGCATGGAGCCCCAGGCCGAGGGATATTGACAGTTCTTTTGTGTTTCTTCCATTTGCGAATAATCGCACCAACTGTTGTCACCTTCTCAACAAGCTGCTTGGCGATGGTCTTGTAGCCCATTCCAGCCTTGTGTAGGTCTACAATCTTGTCCCTGACATCCTTGGAGAGGTCTTTGGTCTTGGCCATGGTGGAGAATTTGGAATCTGATTGATTGATTGCTTCTGTGGACAGGTGTCTTTTTTACAGGTATCAAACTGAGATTAGGAGCTCTCCCTTTAAGAGTGTGCTCCTAATCTCAGCTTGTTACTTGTATAAAAGACACCTGGGAGCCAGAAATCTTTCTGATTGAGAGGGGGTCAAATACTTATTTCCCTCATTAAAATGCAAATAAATGGATAACATTTTTGACATGTGGTTTTCTGGGTATATTTGTTGTTATTCTGTCTCTCACTGTTCAAATAAACCTACCATTAAAATTATAGACTGATCATTTCTTTGTCCGTGGGCAAACGTACAAAATCAGCAGGGGATCAAATACTTTTTTCCCTCACTGTATATTGTGATCACTACATCTGATGGATCTGGATACTGCTTTAAAACAAATATCTGCAGCGTTAGTAAAAATGTGATCAATACATGTTGATGATATAATTCCTGTGCTGTTTGTAACTCCCTGGTAGGTTGACTGACAACCTGATCCAGGTTGCAGGCACTGGTTACAGTTTGAAGTTTATTCCTGAGTGGGCAGCTTGATGATAGCCAGTCAATATTTAAATCACCCAGAAAATATACTTCTCTGTTGATATCACATACATTACCAAGCATTTCACACATATTATCCAGATACTGACTGTTAGCACTTGGTCTATAGCAACTTCCCACAAGAATGGGCTTCAGGTGAGGCAGATGAACCTGTAGCCATATTACTTCAACAGTATTTAACATTAGATCATCTCTAAGCTTTACAGGAATGTGGTTCAGAATATAGACCGCAACACCCCCTCCGTTGGCATTTCTGTATTTTCGGTAGATGTTATAACCATATATAACGACCACTGTATCACCAAAGGTTTTTAATGCTTATCAGAGGTAGACTTACTCGTTATTTACAATGGAGCTGATAGTACAGGGTGAGCTGCATAAAGTGATCTTCCTGCTATTGCACACTGCCTCAGTGCTAACAGCATAACTCTGGTTTATAGGCTCATGATTACCGCTTACAATAGCTGTAGGATAAACAGATGTATTCGGTGCAATTACGGGTACATAAATGAAATGACTTACATTGTGTTTGCCAATGCTCCTAAGATCATGTACATTTGATGCAGCGTTATGACAACTCATTGTCACAATGGAAGGGATTAACTGAGCTGGTCTTGGATCATTTACCAGTCATTGTTTCAACTCAGCCTTGAAATGCGTGGACAAAGTCCAGGAGCCAAGATGATTTGGATGGACTCTGTCATTCCTGTAGAGTATCTTCTGTTTCCAGAAGGTGTCAAAGTTATCAATAAAAGTGAATCCAGCAGAGCTACAGTAGTCTTTTAGCCAGATGTGTAATGCCAGAACTGTTTTGCTATCACAGACTGGAACATGTTCCGGGATTCTTCTGATGGCATTGAGGAGTACACCACATCAGTCACTGGCTTTATAAATAAGTGCATTGAGGACATCGTCCCCACAGTGACTGTACGTACATAACCCAACCAGAAGCCATGGATTACAGGCAATCTTCGCACTGAGCTAAAGGGTAGAGCTGCCGCTTTCAAGGTGCGGGACTCTTAACCCGGAAGCTTATAAGAAATCCTGCTATGCCCTCCGACGAACCATCAAACAGGAAAAGCGCCAATACAGGGCTAAGATTGAATCGTACTACACCGGCTCCGAAGCCCGTCGGATGTGGCAGGGCCTGCAAACTATTACAAGACTACAAAAGGAAGCACAGCCGCGAGCTGCCCTGTGATACGAGCCTACCAGACGAGCTAAATCCCTCCTAAGCTCGCTTCGAGCTATGCATGAGGGCATCAGCTGTTCCGGATGAGAACATATGCCATTTAGCAGACACTTTTATTCAAAGTGATTTGCAGTCATGTGTGCAAACACTTTACATATGAGTGGTCCCAGGAATCAAACCCACTACCCTGGTTTAACAAGCACCATACTCTACCAACTGAGCTACAGGACCACAAGGAATGATCAAAGAGTGACACAGATAAACACACACAGCCTGAGTTTGAAAATATAATTTAATCAAAAACCGTAACATTGAAACTGACATACTCCATATTCAGAATCAAATAAAAATGTTATTTGTCACATGAAGTAGACCTTACAGTGAAATGCTGAATACAACAGGTGTAGACCTTACTGTGAAATGCTTACTGACAAGCACTTAATCAACAATGTAGTTAAGAAAAATAAGAGTTAAGAAAATATTTACTAAATAAACTAAAGGGAAAAAAAGTAACAATAAAATAACAATAACCAGGCTATATACAGGGTGTTACGGTACAGAGTCAATGTGGAGGCTATATACAGGGTGTTACGGTACAGAGTCAATGTGGAGGCTATATACAGGGGGTACCAGTACAGAGTCAATGTGGAGGCTATATACAGGGGGTTACGGTACAGAGTCAATGTGGAGGCTATATACAGGGGGTACCAGTACAGAGTCAATGTGGAGGCTATATACAGGGGGTTACGGTACAGAGTCAATGTGGAGGCTATATACAGGGGGTTCCGGAACAGAGTCAATGTGGAGGCTATATACAGGGTGTACCAGTACAGAGTCAATGTGGAGACTATATACAGGGTGTTACGGTACAGAGTCAATGTGGAGGCTATATACAGGGGGTACCAGTACAGAGTCAATGTGGAGGCTATATACAGGGGGTTACGGTACAGAGTCAATGTGGAGGCTATATACAGGGGGTACCAGTACAGAGTCAATGTGGAGGCTATATACAGGGGGTTACGGTACAGAGTCAATGTGGAGGCTATATACAGGGGGTTCCGGAACAGAGTCAATGTGGAGGCTATATACAGGGTGTACCAGTACAGAGTCAATGTGGAGGCTATATACAGGGTGTTACGGTACAGAGTCAATGTGGAGGCTATATACAGGGGGTACCAGTACAGAGTCAATGTGGAGGCTATATACAGGGGGTTACGGTACAGAGTCAATGTGGAGGCTATATACAGGGGGTACCAGTACAGAGTCAATGTGGAGGCTATATACAGGGGGTTACGGTACAGAGTCAATGTGGAGGCTATATACAGGGTGTACCAGTACAGAGTCAATGTGGAGGCTATATACAGGGTGTTACGGTACAGAGTCAATGTGGAGGCTATATACAGGGGGTACCAGTACAGAGTCAATGTGGAGGCTATATACAGGGTGTTACGGTACAGAGTCAATGTGGAGGCTATATACAGGGGGTACCAGTACAGAGTCAATGTGGAGGCTATATACAGGGTGTTACGGTACAGAGTCAATGTGGAGGCTATATACAGGGTGTTACGGTACAGAGTCAATGTGGAGACTATATACAGGGTGTTACGGTACAGAGTCAATGTGGAGACTATATACAGGGGTACTGGTACAGAGTGAATGTGGAGGCTATATACAGGGTGTTACGGTACAGAGTCAATGTGGAGGCTATATACAGGGGGTACCAGTACAGAGTCAATGTGGAGGCTATATACAGGGGGTACCAGTACAGAGTCAATGTGGAGGCTATATACAGGGGGTACCAGTACAGAGTCAATGTGGAGACTATATACAGGGGGTACCGGTACAGAGTCAATGTGGAGGCTATATACAGGGGGTACCAGTACAGAGTCAATGTGGAGACTATATACAGGGGTACTGGTACAGAGTCAATGTGGAGACTATATACAGGGGGTACCGGTACAGAGTCAATGTGGAGGCTATATACAGGAGGTACCAGTACAGAGTCAATGTGGAGGCTATATACAGGGGGTACCAGTACAGAGTCAATGTGGAGGCTATATACAGGGGGTACCAGTACAGAGTCAATGTGGAGGCTATAGACAGGGGGTTCCAGTACAGAGTCAATGTGGAGGCTATATACAGGAGGTAACGGTGCAGAGTCAATGTGGAGGCTATATACAGGGGGTACCAATACAGAGTCAATGTGGAGGCTATATACGGGGGTACCAGTACAGACTCAATGTGGAGGCTATATATGGGGGTACCAGTACAGAGTCAATGTGGAGGCTATATACAGGGGGTACCAGTAGAGAGTCAATGTGGAGGCTATATACAGGGGTACTGGTACAGAGTCAATGTGGAGGCTATATACAGGGGGTACCAGTACAGAGTCAATGTGGAGGCTATATACAGGGGGTACCAGTACAGAGTCAATGTGGAGGCTATAGACAGGGGGTTCCAGTACAGAGTCAATGTGGAGGCTATATACAGGAGGTAACGGTACAGAGTCAATGTGGAGGCTATATACAGGGGGTACCAATACAGAGTCAATGTGGAGGCTATATACGGGGGTACCAGTACAGACTCAATGTGGAGGCTATATATGGGGGTACCAGTACAGAGTCAATGTGGAGGCTATATACAGGGGGTACCAGTAGAGAGTCAATGTGGAGGCTATATACAGGGGGTACTGGTACAGAGTCAATGTGGAGGCTATATACAGGGGGTACTGGTACAGAGTCAATGTGGAGGCTATATACAGGGGGTACCAGTACAGAGTCAATGTGGAGGCTATATACAGGGGGTACCGGTACAGAGTCAATGTATTATGCACCTGAATAACTTCAACATTGACAATATAAGAACACTGATGGCTCAACATGGGTTTCTAAGAGACTGGATGACGGCTGCCTGCTCCCTCTTCCATAGTGAGAACACTGCTGGCTCAACATGGGTTTCTGAGAGACTGGATGACGACTGCCTGCTCCCTCTTCCATAGTGAGAACACTTCTGGCTCAACATGGGTTTCTGAGAGACTGGATGACGGCTGCTTGCTCCCTCTTCCATAGTGAGAACACTGCTGGCTCAACATGGGCATCCTGGTGATGAAAGAAAGTGTGACGGTCAATGGTAGCCACTCCCATTGTGTGAAGCAGTTGTAGTCTTTGTTGGCATGTATCCAGACCCCAGAATGGCAGTAGAAAGGAGCCTGTTCCCCGCATGGTTCCTCACAATCATTAGCTGCCTCGACCACTCCCCCACCTGACCAGCACTACTGTCTGATCTTCATTCCAACAGCCTTCATCACCGTTCCTGGAGTCTCTTCACTGTCTGATCTTCATTCCAACAGCCTTCATCTCCGTCCCTGGAGTCTCTTCACTGTCTGATCTTCATTCCAACAGCCTTCATCACCGTCCCTGGAGTCTCTTCACTGTCTGATCTTCATTCCAACAGCCTTCATCACCGTCCCTGGAGTCTCTTCACTGTCTGATCTTCATTCCAACAGCCTTCATCTCCGTCCCTGGAGTCTCTTCACTGTCTGATCTTCATTCCAACAGCCTTCATCACCGTCCCTGGAGTCTCTTCACTGTCTGATCTTCATTCCAACAGCCTTCATCACCGTCCCTGGAGTCTCTTCACTGTCTGATCTTCATTCCAACAGCCTTCATCACCGTCCCTGGAGTCTCTTCACTGTCTGATCTTCATTCCAACAGCCTTCATCACCGTCCCTGGAGTCTCTTCACTGTCTGATCTTCATTCCAACAGCCTTCATCTCCGTCCCTGGAGTCTCTTCACTGTCTGATCTTCATTCCAACAGCCTTCATCTCCGTCCCTGGAGTCTCTTCACTGTCTGATCTTCATTCCAACAGCCTTCATCACCGTCCCTGGAGTCTCTTCACTGTCTGATCTTCATTCCACAATTTTATAAATGCCGACAAACAATGTTAGTTCGTTTGACATGGTGGGATCTTTTTGTGTCAGTAAAAATGGAAAAGCGAGAAATGGCGGTGGAAACTCCTTTATCCGCAAATATTTATATAATAACCATCACATCTTAGTTAACTTGGATACACGATGATATGTTGTGTGGTCCTCCCACTACGACTTGGGAACCCATGTAGTTTATTAGGCTACAGATGAAATAAGTTATGAACTTCACAGGGGGGTGAAAGTGGAGGTGATGAGCTTGATGCTCCTTTCCAATACATTTTGATGGTCTTATTCTGATTATCAATGGTGCTGGAGGAATGACACACCCAGAAAAACACAATGTCAGACTTTAAAAAAGGACCAATTAAACACATGGAATCTGATCTACTCTATATTCAAACTGACAGACTCCATATTCAATTCATGTTTTCTAATAAAAACATTAACATATATTTTAGAGTATACTTTGTACAATTCAATTTCATATGGTATAAACAACAAGTAAACACATTCTCAGTCAACAATATAAGACAATGGGAGCACTGTGTATGTTCTCTGATTAATTTAAAGTCAATGTGATGTGAAATATCAATTTATCCACAAGGAGAAGTAATTAAGTCAATGTGATGTGAAATATCAGTTTACACAGAAGGAGAAGTAATTTTTCTGTGTGTGGATTCTCACGTGCCTTTAAAGTGAAATTTGTAAGGCTTCTCCCATGGGTGTATTTAGATCATGATATTCCACGTTTCCTAACAAGCTAAAACTCTTTCCACACTAGGCACAATGGAAAGCCTTCTCCCCTGTGTGTATTCTCTCATTTTTTTTCAAGTTTCCTAAATGGTTAAAACTCATTCCACACAGGGTGCAATGGAAAGGCTTCGGTGTGTGTCCACATGTCTTTTCAGGCTTCCTAACCTGGTAAACCTAGTTCCACACTGGGAGCAGTGGTAAGGCTTATCCCCTGTGTGTATTTGCTCATGAGATTTCATGTTTCCTAACATGCTAAAACCCTTTCCACACTGGGCGCAATGATATGGCTTCTCCCCAGTGTGTATTCGCACATGAGATTGCAGGTTTCCTAACATGCGAAAACTCTTTCCACACTCGGTGCAATGGTATGGCTTCTCCCCTGTGTGTAATCGCGCATGAGATTGCAAGTTTCCTAACGAGCTAAAACTCTTTCCACACTGGGCACAACGGTATGGCTTCTCCCCTGTGTGTATTCGCTCATGAGCTATTAGGCCTCCTAACCTGTTAAAACTTTTTCCACAATGGGAGCAGCGGTAAGGCTTCTCACCTGTGTGTATTCGGCCATGAACTTTCAGGCTTCCTTGCTGTCTAAAACACTTTCCACAATGGGAGCAGTGGTAAGGCTTCTCCCCTGTGTGTATTCGGCCATGAGCTTTCAGGCTTCCTAACTGGATAAAACTCTTTCCACACTGGGAGCAGTGGTAAGGCTTCTCCCCTGTGAGAGTCCTCTCATGTCTTTTCTGGCTTCCTAACTTGGCAAAACTCTTTCCAAACTGGGAGCAGAGGTGTCGTCTTGCTGGTTTGGACGTCTCTGGTCCCTCCAAGTTTGGTTTTCCTCCTGCCAAAGACAGTGTTTATTTAAAAAGAGACTTGAATGAAACCTCCACATGATAAAACTGCCTTGCAATGAGGTTTAATCCAAATCAGATCCCTCAATAACCTGAGGCCAGTTTTCAAACATTTCATCATTTAAAACAATCTTGGTGTGATTTAAAAACAAATGTTGTACAGCTTCCTGGTAATATGTTAACATTACTTATTCATTCTGTTTTAGAAGTCAGAACACAAACAACCAAACAGTTCTACGACACTCAAGACACAGACATCTCTGGATTCCTATCGACCAGGCAGGTCTAAATATATAACCTTCATAGCTGTATGATACAGAATGCGACCTACACACTTCCTTAACCCTAAATTAAGCAAATAAGTAATTGTCAAAAAAAATAAATATTTTTTTACATTTGAGACAGACACAAAGCACATCAGTAACATCTCCACGTTGTCTCAAGGGTTAGACACAATGTTGATTTACATGTTCACAAATTTTTACATTTTGACTAATCTCTAATGTCATGATATTTTAGGTAAAGTAAAAAGAATGTGAAATATTTGGGGAAGATTTTTTTAAAAGGATTATTATATTTATTTTTTTACCGCCTTTTTCCTCCCCAATTTCTCCCCGAACGTCAAGAGCCATGCGTCCTCCGAAACACAACCGCACTGCTTCTTGACACGATACACAATTAACCCAGAAGCCAACCGCACTTACGTGTCGGAGGAAACACCTTACACCTGGCGACCGTGTCAGCGTGCATGCGCCCGGCCCGCCACAGGAGTCGCTAGAGCGCGATGGGACAAGGACATCCTGACCAGCCAAACCCTCCCCCAACCCGGACATACTGGGCCAATTGGCTCTCCTGGTCGTGGCCGGCTGCGACAGAGCTGGGTATCAAACCAGAATCTGTATTAATGCAGTTCCTTAGACGCTGCGCCACTCGGAAGGCTGCATTTATATTTCAGTTCAGTATATATATTTTATATTTGAGATTCTTCAAAGTAGCCACCCTTTGCCTTGACAGCTTTGCACACTTTTGGCATTCTGTCAACTAGCTTCAGCTGAAATGCATTTTCCAACAGTCTTGAAGGAGTTCCCACATATGCTGAGCACTTAGTGGTTGCTTTTCCTTCACTCTGCAGTCCAACTCATCCCAAACCATCTCAATTGGGCTGAGGTCGGGTTGAGGTTGAGGTTGAGGTCGGGTGATTGTGGAGGCCAAGGTCATCTGATGCAGCACTCCATCACTCTCCTGCTTGGTAAAATAGCCCTTACACAGCCTGGAGGTGTGTTTTGGCTCATTGTCCTGTTGAAAAACAAATGACAGTCCCACTAAGCGCAAACCAGATGGGATGGCGTATCGCTGCAGAATGCTATGGTAGCCAACCTGGTTAAGTGTGACTTGAATTCTAAATAAAATCACTGACAGTGTCACCAGCAAAGCACCCCCACACCATCGCACCTCCTCCATTCTTCATGGTGGAAACCACACATGCGGAGATCATCCGTTCACCTACTCGTATCTCACAAAGTCACTGTTTGGAACCAAAAATCTAAAATTTGGATTCATCAGACCAAAGGACAGATTTCCACCGGTCTAATATCCATTGTTTGTGTTTTTTTGGCCCAAGCAAGTCTCTTCTTATTATTGGTGTCCTTTAGTAGTGGTTTCTTTGCAGCAATTCAACCACAAAGGCCTGATTCACACAGTAGCCTCTGAACAGATGATGTTGAGATGTGTCTGTTACTTGAACTCTGTGAAGCATTTATTTGGGCTGCAATCTGATGTGCAGTTAACTCTAATGAACTTATCCTCTGCAGCAGATGTAACTCTGGGTCTTCCTTTCCTATGGAGGCCCTCATGAGAGCCAGTTTCATCATAGCGCTTGATGGTTTTTTCGACTGCACTTGAAGAAACTTTCAAAGTTCTTGAAATTTTCCAGATTGACTGACCTTCATGTCTTAAAGTAATGATGGATTGTCGTTTTTCTTTGTTTACTTGAGCTGTTCTTGCCATAATATGGACTTGGTCTTTTACCAAATAGGGCATCTTCTGTATACCACCCCTACCATGTCACAACACAACTGATTGGCTGAAATGCATTAAGAAAGAAACTCCACAAATGAACTTTTAACAAGGCACACCTGTTAATTGAAATGCAATCCAGGTGAACTCCTCATGAAGCTGGTTGAGAGAATGCCAAGAGTGTGCAAGGCAAACGGTGGCTACTTTGAAGAATTTCAAACATAAAATACATTTTGATTTGTTTAAGCCTTTTTTGGTTACTATATGATTTCGTAAGTGTTATTTCATAGTTTTGATGTCTTCACTATTATTCTCCAATGTAGAAAATAGTAAAAAATTAAGAAAAACCTTGAATGAGTAGTTGTGTCCTAACTTTTGACTGGTACTGTAGTCAACCTGAGCATGTGTGACGGAGGTAAGAACGTGCCATAAGCTCACTCCACAGCTATCAAAACAAATTTCATTGGTCACATACACATGGTTATGTGTATGATGTTAATGCGAGTGCAGCGAAATGCTTGTGCTTCTAGTTCCGACCATGCAGTAATATCTAACAAGTAATCTAACAATTTCACAACAACTACCTTTCACACATAAGTGTAAAGGAATGAATAAGAATATGTATAAATAAATATATGGATGAGCGATTGCCGAACGGCATACGCAAGATGCAGTAGATGGTATAGAGTACAGTATATACATATGAGATGAGTAATGTAGGTTATGTAAACATGATATAAAGTGGCATTGTTTAAAGTGACTAGTGATACATGTATTACATCACATTTTCTATTATTAAAGTGGCTAGAGATTTGAGTCAGTATGTTGGCAGCAGCCACTCAATGTTAGCGATGGCTGTTTAACAGTCTGATGTCCTTGAGATAGAAGCTGTTTTTCAGTCTCTTGGTCCCAGCTTTGATGCACCTGTACTGACCTCGCCTTCTGGATGATAGCGGGGTGAACAGGCAGTGGCTCGGGTGGTTGTTGTCCTTGATGATCGTTTTGGCCTTCCTGTGACATCGGGTGGTGTAGGTGTCCTGGAGGGTAGGTAGTTTGCCCCCGGTGATGCGTTGTGCAGACCTCACCACCCTCTGGAGAGCCTTACGGTTGTGGGCGGAGCAGTTGCCGTACCAGACGGTGATACAGCCCAACAGGATGCTCTCGATAGTGCATCTGTAAAAGTTTGTGAGTGTTTTTGGTGACAAGCCACATTTTTTCAGCCTCCTGAGGCTGTTGCGCCTTCTTCACCACACTGTCTGTGTGGGTGGACCATTTCAGTTTGTCCGTGATGTGTATTCCGAGGAACTTAAAAACTTCCCACCTTCTCCACTACTGTCCCGTTGATGTGGATAGGGGGGTGCTCCCTCTGCTGTTTTCTGATGTCCACGATCATCTCCTTTGTTTTGTTGACATTGAGTGTGAGGTCATTTTCCTGACACCACACTCCGAGGGCCCTCACCTCCTCCCTGTAGGCCGCCTCGTCGTTGTTGGTAATCAAGCTTACCAAACCTTCCTGTTTTAGTTTCTGTCTATAGGCTGGGAGCAACAAAATGGAGTCGTGGTCAGATTTGCCGAAAGGAGGGCAAAGGAGGGCTTTGTATGCGTTGCGTAAGTTAGAGTAACAATGATCCAGATTTTTGCCAGCCCGGGTCGCTGGCAAAATTTAAGGAGCCTTGTTTTCAGATTAGCCTTGTAAAATCCCCAGTTACAATAAATGCAGCCTCAGGATATGTGGTTTCCAGTTTACATAGAGTCCAATGAAGTTCTTTCAGGGCCGTCGATGTGTCTGCTTGGGGGGGATATACAGTCTTGACCAAAAGTTTTGAGAATGACACAAATAGTAATTTTCAAAGAGTCTGCTGCCACAGTTTGTATGATGGCAATTTGCATATACTCCAGAATGTTATGAAGAGTGATCAGATGAATAGCAATTAATTGCAAAGTCCCTCTTTGCCATGCAAATGAACCAAATCCCCCAAAAACATTTCCACTGCATTTCAGCCCTGCCACAAAAGGACCAGCTGACATAATGTCAGTGATTCTCTCGTTAACACAGGTGTGAGTGTTGACGAGGACAAGGCTGGAGATCCCTCTGTCATGCTGATTGAGTTCGAATCACAGACTGGAAGCTTCAAAAGGAGGGTGGTGCTTTGAATCATTGTTCTTCCTCTGCCAACCATGGTTACCTGCAAGGAAACACGTGCTGTCATCATTGCTTTGCACAAAAAGGGCTTCACAGGCAAGGATATTGCTGCCAGTAAGATCAGCAACCATTTATCGCATCGTCAACAACTTCAAGGAGAGCGGTTCAATTGTTGTGAAGAAGGCTTCAGGGCGTCCAAGAAAGTCCAGCAAGCGCCAGGACTGTCTTCTAAAGTTGATTCAGCCGCAGTGCATCCGCACGCTGAGGCGAAGACTTTTGGAGGATGGCCTGGTGTCAAGAAGGGCAGCAAAGAAGCCACTTCTCTCCAGGAAAAACATCAGGGACAGACTGATATTCTGCAAAAGGTACAGGGATTGGACTGCTGAGGACTGGGGTAAAGTCATTTTCTCTGATGAATCCCCTTTCCGATTGTTTGGGGCATCCGGAAAAAAGCTTGTCCGGAGAAGACAAGGTGAGCGATACCATCAGTCCTGTGTCATGCCAACAGTAAAGCATCCTGAGACCATTCATGTGTGGGGTTGCTTCTCAGCCAAGGGAGTGGGCTCACTCACAATTTTGCCAAAAAACACAGCCATGAATAAAGAATGGTACCAACACATCCTCTGAGAGCAACTTCTCCCAACCATCCAGGAACAGTTTGGTGACGAACAATGCCTTTTCCAGCATGATGGAGCACCTTGCCATAAGGCAAAAGTGATAACTAAGTGGCTCGGGGAACAAAACATCGATATTTTGGGTCCATGGCCAGAAAACTCCCCAGACCTTAAACCCATCGAGAACTTGTGGTCAATCCTCAAGAGGCGGGTGGACAAACAAAAACCTACAAATTCTGACAAACTCCAAGCATTGATTTTGCATGAATGGGCTGCCATCAGTCAGGATGTGGCCCAGAAGTTAATTGACAGCATGCCAGGGCGGATTGCAGAGGTCTTGAAAAAGAAGGGTCAACACTGCAAATATTGACTCTTTGCATCAACTTCATGTAATTGTCAATAAAAGCCTTTGACACTTATGAAATGCTTGTAATTATACTTCAGTATTCCATAGTAACATCTGACAAAAATATCTAAAGACACTGAAGCAGCCAACTTTGTGGAAATTAATATTTGTCATTCTCAAAACATTCGGCCACGACTGTATACCACTGTGATATAATCGAAGAGAATTCTCTTGGTAGATAACGTGGTCGGCATTTGATTGTCAGGAATTCTAGGTCAGGTGAACAAAAGGACTTGAGTTCCTGTATGTTGTTATGATCACACCACGACTAAAATATACATTCCCACCCTTCTTCTTACCAGAGAGATGTTTGTTTCTGTCAGCGCGATGCGTGAAGAAACCAGGTGGCTGTACCAACTCTGATAACGTATCCCGAGTGAGCCATGTTTCCGTGAAACAGAGAACGTTAGCTTGAAACGTTGCAGATGGAGATATCCAGGGACAGTGGAGGAAGCTAAACTGTTGGCACCACACTGACGTCAGTTACACATTAACAAATAAAGTTAGTCATTTCCAAATTAAACAACGTTCTGTAAGGTATATATGTTGGAGTTCAGGCTTCATTTGACCTGTTAAAGTAGGAAATTGAATTAATTTTGTCCGTTACAGAGACGAAGAACAAGTCTCACAAAAAAATGCTTTTCATTTAATCATATTTCATAGCTTTTAGAAAAGGTTTACAGAGCTTGTTTTAAATATATATTTGCCATTTTTAACAAGTTCTGTAGATCAGATGTTAATGAAGCAATACAGACCACATTGATGTGTCTTGAGTTTTGTTTGCCTGTTCTAGTCTTGTAAAGATAGGGGGGGTTGACTGGGACAGGCAATGTAACATCCATAATGATTTGAGGAACAGTTTATGTAAAACATGAACCTTACATCAGATAATCTTGAAACTTTCTCTCTAAAGCTAACTTTCATCAAGGTTTTATATGGTCTATTGGTTTCTCTCAGTCCACCTTCATGTCAACTAACAGAACTCTGCTGGTTGTCCTGGTAACAGATACCAGTGGGCAGATCTATTTTATTTGTTCAAACTAAACTACAGCACTCACTTTGATGAGTCAAATCTGATCCTTTCTTCTCTGCTCCTCCTCTCACAGTTCCACTCAGCCCCGTTGTTTTCCTGCAGTCCACCAGCAGCACAGACAACCTCTTCATACCCAGCAGTAAGGTGCTACCGGGAGAGGCACGACACGGGGACTCCGGGAGGGAGGAAGGGCTAGCGTTGTCCTGGTAACCATAAAGAGGGGACACAGACACATATCATTATGGATGCTGATGCCACTGTTGTCGTAAAGTGCTTTACAGAAACCCAGCCCAGACCCAGATAGAGCAAGCTGTATGCTAGACCAGACCAAGCTGTACCATCTGGTGTTCTGATCTGGAGAGACTCTTCTCTTCCTCGTCAGCATCAGGATGTTGTTGAGGCTCCCCAGAGGATTCACAATAGTCATGTCTCTCTCCTGTGTGAATGAGAACATCAAACAGATGGTAAACTTATGATCTTCTATTGCAATCACAAAGGGCCTTACAAGAGCCATTAATATTTCTAAAAAGGGCCTAAAATTGGCCACTTTCATCATGATTTTATAAAATATTGTTTATGGGTTCCTTTTGTGTCCTGTTTGATATTTTAAGTAAAATATTATGCACCAGTATTGAATTTTAAAAGGCTGTTATATTAGATTAAGTGCTCTTTAATATAGACCACATGGAGAATTCAATACATCTACTTACAAGTTCCCAGAATATATGTACCAATGGCAGATTGTCCCTTAAACAATTCCTACAGTACTGAACAACATATTCAAGTGTAGAACTTCAGTAGTTTGAGCCCGTTTTTAAGACAGTACTCACTGGTGGTAATCGGTACTTCAGTCTCCTCCTCCTTTTTCACTCCCAAGACATGTTCCTCCTCCTCTTTAACTGAGATAGCTTCCTCTTCCACTCCAAAATGTTCTTCCTCTTCCTTTACTACATTCTCATCTTCCTTCTTTTTGATTCTGAAAGCTTCTACCTCCTCCTCTTCCACTCTGACAACCTCTTTCCCATCTTCCTCTTTCACTGTAATATCATCCTCTTCTTTCACTGTGATAGCCTCCTCTTCCTCCTTTTCCATTCTGAATGCTTCTTCGTCACCTTTCACCAGAGCTTCTTTCTCCATCTTGCTTAGTGTGTTTATGCTCCGGGAGATTAGCCTAACGAGGTATCAAGTTAACACATTCGCTAATTTCACAAGCAAATTACGTTGAAATGAGCTAGTAGATAGAGTAATATACACAAGATTGGTCTAAACCGCTTCAATGATTCGGTTTTATGTTTGCTAGCACACCACCGCGTTGGTTGAATCAGTAGCCCTTTGTCGCTGTTCATGTCCTGTCCACTAGATTAAACGTAACGCAAGAAGCATCACCTGAAAAACTCACATCGCCATCTGCTGACTGGAGTGGGTAACACAGATTGTAATGGAGATTTTTCTTCCAATGTTTATTCTGGCAAGCAATGTCATAAGAAGTAATTTAAAAACAACCAGATGTTATGTTTTCTCTTCCTTCTTACAGCCAATACTTTACTCCAGGGCTGACCTGCCCATTGGGCAGGATTAGGTGACAGATTGAAGAGGGTGGCATATTCAGAGATAAATTGACCAAGGCTCATCACTAACAACACATAACACCTCACATAATGCTGCCCAAAAACAATGAAAACGTCTCCCACCCAGTGGCATATGGACTATTTAAGTGAGTGTTGGTGTTGCCACATGAAGCAGTGCCCACTTTGCATAAGGCAACATGGACAGATAGGGCTCTACCTGTGTAGAGCACATGCCCCTTTACCCTTCCTGTCTCTAAAGTGTCCTTTTGGTTGGAGGTATAATTTGGATTCAATTTTTGTCATAGTTATTCTGAACCCACTGCCTGCAAGTCATCATTAAATTCTCCTAAGTGATTAGTATTTTCCTTCAACTTTCTGAAGAGGAAACAGCCCGGAAATGCCCGTCTGAGTGCTTTTGTCTGCCACTATGTGTAGCTGTTAGCGATGATGCTAATGACAACCATCTTCTGGTTGATAGAAAAGCTTTCCCAAAAAACCTTGTCAACTCAATGTTAACTTCAAAGTAGTCTTTCCCTACCTGACAGAATGATATCATGATTATTTGCATCAAGCCAGTTGTGATTTGTTCAGCAGACTCTGCAATCACATGTGTGCTACAGAGACACCACTAACCAAGCAAGGCTCTTGCTGGTGCCACTTGCATTAAAGGGTATCTACACACAAAAACAAAAATGTATTAGATTTTTCTCAGACTTCAAAAGTGGTCTCCTGATGTGGTTTAAGTATTGTTGTGGACTTAGAACATCCAATGTTGTTGTTTTTCTATTAACAGTGTGATTTTGAGAGGGAAAAACAGGGACAAATCAGAAACCTGGAAACACTAAACGTAGAAAACAGAATAATAAATAAATAAACGGAATTAGGTAAGAAAAATTCAAAAAGATTTGATAGAGATGTTATATATAGAGATGTTATAGGGCTCTAAATATTCTTTACATTTTCTCTCATTACTGTATTATTTAGAGATAGTTTAGAGTAACAGCTGTATCCTGAAGTGACCTTTAACCTCCCTGCTCCTCAATACTTCTTCCACTGGATCAAAGCTTCAGCCAAGTAGGATACATGATAGTGGAAACACATGGAGTAGGGTTGGATATAGTCATGGTAGGATACATGACAGTGGAAACACATGGAGTTGGGTTGGATATAGTCATGGTAGGATACATGATAGTGGCAACACATGGAGTTGGGTTGGATATAGTCATGGTAGGATACATGACAGTGGAAACACATGGAGTTGGGTTGGATATAGTCATGGTAGAACACATGATAGTGGCAACACATGGAGTTGGGTTGGATATAGTCATGGTAGGATACATGATAGTGGCAACACATGGAGTAGGGTTGGATATAGTCATGGTAGGATACATGATAGTGGCAACACATGGAGTTGGGTTTGATATAATCATGGTAGGATACATGATAGTGGAAACACATGGAGTAGGGTTGGATATAGTCATGGTAGGATACATGATAGTGGAAACACGGAGTAGGGTTGGATATAGTCATGGTAGGTTACATGATAGTGGTAACACATGGAGTAGGGTTGGATATAATGTTACATTTTAACTGCAACTGTGTGGTCATTGTTACTTAGTGCAGCATTTATTCCAGTTCAAAAAGTTTAGCAAAATACTTTACTCAACATATTGTGCTGCTTTCTGTTGCAGGACCTTTTTTTAATGTTGTCTATACCCACACATATTAATGTTGTCTCTACCCACACATATTAATGTTGTGTCTACCCACACATATTAATGTTGTCTATACCCACACATATTAATGTTGTCTATACCCACACATATTAATGTTGTCTCTATCCACACATATTAATGTTGTCTCTATCCACACATATTAATGTTGTCTCTACCCACACATATTAATGTTGTGTCTACCCACACATATTAATGTTGTCTATACCCACACATATTAATGTTGTCTATACCCACACATATTAATGTTGTCTATACCCACACATATTAATGTTGTCTATACCCACACATATTAATGTTGTCTATACCCTCACATATTAATGTTGTCTATACCCACACATATTAATGTTGTCTATACCCACACATATTAATGTTGTCTATACCCACACATATTGTTGTCTATACCCACACATATTGTTGTCTATACCCACACATATTAATGTTGTCTATACCCACACATATTAATGTTGTCTATACCCACACATATTAATGTTGTCTATACCCACACATATTAATGTTGTCTCTATCCACACATATTAATGTTGTGTCTACCCACACATATTAATGTTGTCTATACCCACACATATTAATGTTGTCTATACGCACACATATTAATGTTGTCTATACCCATACATATTAATGTTGTCTATACCCACACATATTAATGTTGTCTATACCCACACATATTAATGTTGTCTATACCCACACATATTAATGTTGTCTATACCCACACATATTAATGTTGTCTATACCCACACATATTAATGTTGTCTATACCCACACATATTAATGTTGTGTCTACCCAGGGCTTCTCTCCAGGGAACTGTTGGATGTCATCTTGCATAAACAACAGATGGAGGGTCTGATTAGCAGCCTATTCAGTGGAAAGAGTTGAAATTACAAGATTATGTTATAATGCTGTTATTGCATCAAATGGTTGTTTTATGCAACAGAATATGGGGTTGTTAGAACACTCATCTGTGTGTGTTCTACTGAGGATGGGCCTCTAAGATTTACGATGTCTTTGGGTGATACCACATTCCAGAGCATGAGTTAATGTTTCTATACTGGTGTACCAGGGGGAGATGGCTCCAGTATGGAGTTGGGGGGGCCTCGGGGAGATGGCTCCAGTATGGAGTTGGGGGGTACCAGGTGGAGATGGCTCCAGTATGGAGTTGGGGGGTACCAGGTGGAGATGGCTCCAGTATGGAGTTGGGGCGTACCAGGTGGAGATGGCTCCAGTATGGAGTTGGGGGGGCCTCGGGGAGATGGCTCCAGTATGGAGTTGGGGCGTACCAGGTGGAGATGGCTCCAGTATGGAGTTGGGGGGGCCTCGGGGAGATGGCTCCAGTATGGAGTTGGGGGGGCCTCGGGGAGATGGCTCCAGTATGGAGTTGGGGGGTACCAGGTGGAGATGGCTCCAGTATGGAGTTGGGGGGTACCAGGTGGAGATGGCTCCAGTATGGAGTTGGGGGGGGTACCAGGTGGAGATGGCTCCAGTATGGAGTTGGGGGGGCCTCGGGGGGATGGCTCCAGTATGGAGTTGGGGGGGCCTCGGGGAGATGGCTCCAGTATGGAGTTGGGGGGGTACCAGGTGGAGATGGCTCCAGTATGGAGTTGGGGGGGCCTCGGGGAGATGGCTCCAGTATGGAGTTGGGGGGTACCAGGTGGAGATGGCTCCAGTATGGAGTTGGGGGGTACCAGGTGGAGATGGCTCCAGTATGGAGTTGGGGGGGTACCAGGTGGAGATGGCTCCAGTATGGAGTTGGGGGGGCCTCGGGGAGATGGCTCCAGTATGGAGTTGGGGGGGCCTCGGGGAGATGGCTCCAGTATGGAGTTGGGGGGTACCAGGTGGAGATGGCTCCAGTATGGAGTTGGGGCGTACCATTTACATTTACATTTAAGTCATTTAGCAGACGCTCTTATCCAGAGCGACTTACAAATTGGTGCATTCACCTTAAGATATCCAGTGGAACAACCACTTTACAATAGTGCATCTAAATCTTTTGGGGGGGGGGGGGGTTAGAAGGATTACTTTATCCTATCCCAGGTATTCCTTAAAGAGGTGGGGTTTCAGGTGTCTCCGGAAGGTGGTGATTGACTCCGCTGTCCTGGCGTCGTGAGGGAGCTTGTTCCACCATTGGGGTGCCAGAGCAGCGAACAGTTTTGACTGGGCTGAGCGGGAACTGTGCTTCCTCAGAGGTAGGGAGGCGAGCAGGCCAGAGGTGGATGAACGCAGTGCCCTTGTTTGGGTGTAGGGCCTGATCAGAGCCTGAAGGTACGGAGGTGCCGTTCCCCTCACAGCTCCGTAGGCAAGCACCATGGACTTGTAGCGGATGCGAGCTTCAACTGGAAGCCAGTGGAGAGAGCGGAGGAGCGGGGTGACGTGAGAGAACTTGGGAAGGTTGAACACCAGACGGGCTGCGGCGTTCTGGATGAGTTGTAGGGGTTTAATGGCACAGGCAGGGAGCCCAGCCAACAGCGAGTTGCAGTAATCCAGACGGGAGATGACAAGTGCCTGGACTAGGACCTGCGCCGCTTCCTGTGTGAGGCAGGGTCGTACTCTGCGAATGTTGTAGAGCATGAACCTACAGGATCGGGTCACCGCCTTGATGTTAGTGGAGAACGACAGGGTGTTGTCCAGGGTCACGCCAAGGTTCTTAGCACTCTGGGAGGAGGACACAAGGGAGTTGTCAACCGTGATGGTGAGATCATGGAACGGGCAGTCCTTCCCCGGGAGGAGGAGCAGCTCCGTCTTGCCGAGGTTCAGCTTGAGGTGGTGAGCCGTCATCCACACTGATATGTCTGCCAGACATGCAGAGATGCGATTCGCCACCTGGTTATCAGAAGGGGGAAAGGAGAAGATTAATTGTGTGTCGTCTGCGTAGCAATGATAGGAGAGACCATGTGAGGATATGACCGAGCCAAGTGACTTTGTGTATAGTGAGAATAGGAGAGGGCCTAGAACAGAGCCCTGGGGGACACCAGTGGTGAGAGCACGTGGTGCGGAGACAGATTCTCGCCACGCCACCTGGTAGGAGCGACCTGTCAGGTAGGACGCAATCCAAGCGTGGGCCGCGCCGGAGATGCCCAGCTCGGAGAGGGTGGAGAGGAGGATCTGATGGTTCACGGTATCAAAGGCAGCAGATAGGTCTAGAAGGATGAGAGCAGAGGAGAGAGAGTTAGCTTTAGCAGTGCGGAGAGCCTCCGTGACACAGAGAAGAGCAGTCTCAGTTGAATGCCCAGTCTTGAAACCTGACTGATTAGGATCAAGAAGGTCATTCTGAGAGAGATAGCAGGAGAGCTGGCCAAGGACGGCACGTTCAAGAGTTTTGGAGAGAAAAGAAAGAAGGGATACTGGTCTGTAGTTGTTGATATCGGAGGGATCGAGTGTAGGTTTTTTCAGAAGGGGTGCAACTCTCGCTCTCTTGAAGACGGAAGGGACGTAGCCAGCGGTCAAGGATGAGTTGATGTACCAGGTGGAGATGGCTCCAGTATGGAGTTGGGGGGGCCTCGGGGAGATGGCTCCAGTATGGAGTTGGGGCGTACCAGATGGAGATGGCTCCAGTATGGAGTTGGGGCGTACCAGGTGGAGATGGCTCCAGTATGGAGTTGGGGGGGCCTCGGGGAGATGGCTCCAGTATGGAGTTGGGGGACCAGGGGGAGATGGCTCCAGTATGGAGTTGGGGGGGTACCAGGTGGAGATGGCTCCAGTATGGAGTTGGGGGGTACCAGGTGGAGATGGCTCCAGTATGGAGTTGGGGGGAACCAGGGGGAGATGGCTCCAATATGGAGTTGGGGGGAACCAGGGGGAGATGGCTCCAATATGGAGTTGGGGGGAACCAGGGGGAGATGGCTCCAATATGGAGTTGGGGGGAACCAGGGGGAGATGGCTCCAATATGGAGTTGGGGGGAACGAGGGGGAGATGGCTCCAGTATGGAGTTGGGGGGAACCAGGGGGAGATGGCTCCAGTATGGAGTTGGGGAACCAGGGGGAGATGTCTCCAGTATGGAGTTGGGGACCAGGGGGAGATGGCTCCAGTATGGAATTGGGGGACCAGGGGGAGATGGCTCCAGTATGGAGTTGGGGGACCAGGGGGAGATGGCTCCAGTATGGAGTTGGGGGGGCAGATCTTGGGATCTCCATGACGAGAACCGTTGTTAGAGCAGAAACTGTCTGCTGTGAATTATAAGTATTTTTTCATACAAATCTTAACCTTGTGACCCGTTCCATACATCTGGTGTTTGTCATGTAGACTGAAGGAGGATGGACTTTGCTATAAAATTCTGTGGCTCAAACCAGCTCGTTGAGTTCTCAGTGATCACCTCCAGGGGTGATATAAAATGCTGTGGCTCAAATCAGATCGTTGAGTTCTCAGTGATCACCTCCAGGGGTGATATAAAATGCTGTGGCTCAAATCAGATCGTTGAGTTCTCAGTGATCACCTCCAGGGGTGATTACCGACCAGCTCCATTACTGCAGTAATTAGTAATTAAATAATTACTGCAGTAATGGAGCTGGTCGGTAATCACCCCTGTTTATGAAGGAATAAATGATTGACAGGATATATTACACACAAAAAAAGATCATTCTAGTCTTTAACGATGTGCCCTTTACTAATGACTTCAACGGATCATTTTACCCAGGAGTGGGACAACATTCCACAGGCCACAATCAACAGCCTGATCAACTATAGGCAAATGGTGGTCACATCAGATACTGACTGGTTTTCTGATCGTGCCCCTACCATTTCTTCAAGGCATCATTGACCAACAGATGCATATCTGTATTCCCAGTTATGTGAAATCCATAGATAAGGGTCCAATGAATTTATTTCAATGGACTTTTTCCTTATATGAACTGTAACTCAGTAACATCTTTGAAATTGTTGCATTGAGTTTATATTTTTGTTCAGTATTTACATACATATTATTTATATATATATACACACACATACATATATATACACACATACACATATATATATACACACACACAAAAACATATATGGGGGATTGGAAATGATGCAATCTATGTTCCATATTAAAGCTGATCTTCCCCCTAGGACCAATGACTATTTTTCTGAAAATGAGAGCATGTACGGTATGATACAATATATATTGTCAAACAAATCCATAAACACAATCCACTATATTACATGCAGTACAGAAAACACTTGAAAGTCAATACACATTGAGTCTCTGGGGACTACTGGCCCACCATTTATTGGACCTGCACCTGTCCTATGTCCCACTGTTCAGAGGCCTTCATCTTCCCTATGTCCTACTGTTCAGCCTACATCTGTCCTAAATCCTGCTGTTCAGCCTACATCGGTCCTATGTCCTACTGTTCAGCCTACATCTATCCTATGTTCTACTGTTCAGACTGTGTGTAATCTTTCATGTATTTTAAGGTTACACAAGTGGGTAAAACTCCTTCCACACTGGGAGCAGGGGTAAGGCTTCTCCCCTGTGTGTAATATCTTGTGTGTTTTTAGGTTACATGAGTGGGTAAAACACTTTCCACACTGGGAGCAGGGGTAAGGCTTCTCCCCTGTGTGTAATCTCTCGTGTGTTTTCAGGTTACATAAGTGGGCAAAACTCCTTCCACACTGGGAGCAGTGGTAAGGCTTCTCCCCTGTGTGTATTCTCTGATGCGTTTTCAGTTTACATAAGTGAGCAGAACTCTTTCCACACTGGGAGCATTGGAAAGGCTTCTCCCCTGTGTGTATGCTCTCATGTTTTTTCAGGTTGCTTTTCTGGTTAAAACGCTTTCCACACTGGGAGCAGTAGTAAGGCTTCTCCCCTGTGTGTATTCTCATGTTTTTTCAGGTGCTCTTTCTGGTTAAAACTCTTTCCACAATGGGAGCAGAGGTGTTGTTTTGCTGGTTTGGACTTCACTGGCTCTGGTTCCTCTGAGTCTGGTCTTTCTCCTGCCAAAGACAGAGTGTTCATTTAAATAGAGACCTGAACGAAACCTCCCCATAACAAAACGGCCTAGCTACGAGGGTAAATCCTAATCAGATCCCTCAATAATCTGAGGCCAATTTGAACAATCTTGGTGTGATTAAAAAAAAAAATGTGGTAATTACTAATAATATTTTGTAAGTCAGATCACAAAAAACTAAACAGTTCTAGGACACTCAAGACAAAAGACGTTGCTGGATTCCAATCGATCAGGTGGTTCTAAATATATAACCTTCATAGCTGTATGATACAGAATGTGACTTACGCACTTCCTTAAACCTAAAATAAGTAAATAAGTCATTTTAAGTGTCAGTCCAAAACTTGTTTACGTTGAAGACAAAGCACATCAGTAACATCTCCCCGTTGTTGAAAGGGTTCGACATGCTGTTTAAAATGGCCCAATTTCTTATTTAGACGTTGACAGATTTTCAACATTTTGACTATCGCTGATGTCATGACATTTTGCGTAAAGTAAAAATTAAGAAGGTGAAATATTTTGGGTTGATGTTCCTAAAACTGATAGTAACACACACACACACACACACACACACACATTATAGAGTCTGAAACGGCTTGTTCATTTACGTCATGAATTCCATATGACACCATCATATGTTTCTAAAACTGATAGTAACTATACTGAACAAAAATATAAACGCAAAGTGTTGGTCCCATGTTTCATGAGCTGAAATAAAAGATTGCAGAATTTTTCCATACGTACAAAAAGCTTATTTCTCTCAAAATTGTGCACAAATTTTACATCCCCTGTTAGTGAACATTTATTCTTTGCCAAGATAATCCATCCACCTGACAGGTGTGGCATATCAACAAGCTGATTAAATAGCATTATCATTACACAAGTGCACCTTGTGCTGGGGCCAATTAAAAGGTTGTAGACTCCGTCTCATGCTACCACTAATAAAAAGGCCACTCTAAAATGTGCAGTTTTGTCACACAGAAATGCCACAGATGTCTCAGAGGGAGCGGGCAATTGGTATGCTGACTGCAGGAATGTCCACTGGAGCTGTTGCCATGGAATCTTATGTACAGTAACAGTCAAAATGTTGGACTCACCTACTCAACGGTTTTTCTTTACTTTTACATTGTAGAATAAACAGTAAAGACATCAAAACTATGAATAAACATAAGGAATCATGTAGTAACCAAAAGTGTTTAACAAATCAAAATGTATATTAGATTCTTCAAAGTAGCCCCCCCCCCTTCGCCTTGATGACAGCTTGGTATTCTCTCAACCAGCTTCACATGGAATGCTTTTCCAACCAGTCTTGAAGGAGTTCACACATATGCTGAGAACTTGTTGGCTACTTTTCCTTCACTCTGCGGTCCAACTCATCCCAAACCATCTCAATTGGGTTGAGGTTGGGGGATTGTGGAGGCCAGGTCATCTGATGCAGCACTCCATCACTCTCCTTTTTTGTCAAATAGCCTTTACACAGCCTGGAGGTGTGTTGGGTCATTGTCCTGTTGAAAAACAAATGAAAGTCCCACTAAGCGCAAACCAGAAGGGATTGCGTAATCGCTGCAGAATGCTGTGGTAGCCATGCTGATTAAGTGTGCCTTCTAAATCAATCACTGACAGAGTCAACAGCAAAGCACCCATACACCATCACACATACGGAGATCATCCATTCACCTACTCTGCGTTTGAAACCAAAGATTGCAAATTTGGACTCATCAGACAGACCAAAGGACAGATTTCCACTGGGTCTAATGTCCATTTCTCGTGTTTCTTGGCCCAAGCAAGTCTCTTTTTATTGGTGTTCTTTAGTAGTGGTTTCTTTGCAGCAATTCAACCATGAAGACCTGATTCACACAGTCTCCTCTGAACAGTTGATGTTGAGATGTGTCTCTTAATTCAACTCTGTGAAGCATTTATTTGGGCTGCAATTTCTGAGGCTGGTAACTAATGAACTTTCCTCTGCAGTAGAAGTAACTCTGGGTCTTCCTTTCCTGTGGCCGTCCTCATGAGAGCCAGTTTCATCAAAGCGCTTGATGTTTTATGAGACTGCACTTGAAGAAACTTTCAAAGTTCTTGAAATGTTTGTGTTTTGACTGACCTTCATGTCGTCAAGTAATGATGGACTGTCATTTCGCTTTGCTTATTTGAGCTGTTCTTGCCATAATATGGACTAGATCTTTTACCAAAAAGGACCATCTTCTGTATACCCCCCTACCTTGTCACAACACAACTGATTGAAGGAACGCATGAAGAAAAGAAATTCCAAACTTTTAACAAGGCACACCTGTTAATTTAAATGCATTCCAGGTGACTACCTCATGAAGCTGGTTGAGAGTATGCCAAGAGTTTGCAAAGCTGTCATCAGGGCAAAGGGTGGCTACTTTGAAGAATCTCAAATATAAAATATATTTTGATTTGTTTAACACTTTTTTGGTTACTACATGATTCCATATGTGTTATTTCATAGTTCAAACTTTTGACTGGTTACTGTACATTCCTCAACCATAAGCCGCCTCTCCAACGTCGTTTTAGAGAATTTGCCAGTACTTCCAACCGGCCTCACGCAGACCATGTGTATTAGCACCCGCCCAGGACCTCCACATCAGGCTTCTCCACCTGCGGGAGACTGAGACCAGCAACCTGGACAGCTGATGAAACCGAGTAGTGTGTCTCTCTGTAATAAAGCCCTATTGTGTGGGAAAACAAATTCTGATTGTCTGGGCCTGGCTCCCCACCGGGTGGAGCCCACCCATAGCTGCCCCCCTGCCCAGAGATGTGAAGTCCATAGATTAGGGTCTAATGAATTTATTGACATTGATTGATTTCCTTATATGTACCGTAAATCGTTGAAATTGTTGCGTTTATATTTTGTTCAGTATATTTTGTTCATATATATAAAATAGCCATATTATAAAGTATGAAAAGATTTGTTCATTCACATGTCATGAATTCACTATGACATCATATTTTTATACGTTTTATTAGACTTTTATTATGTAATAGATCATATGGGTTGAGTAGTGTTTTATTATGTAATAGATCATATGGGTTGAGTAGTGTTTTATTATGTAATAGATCATCAGTGAAGAATGGCGCTGAAGGAGATGGCTGACGTTTTACGATCCCGTAACAATTATGCGATTTTGTATGTTTTTTAAGCGTTTTTTCTAACTTATTCTATACATAACATTTCTGCTATTATGACCGAAAATAGCTTCTAGATATCAGGACAGTGGGTACTCACCCTGTACTGGAGAAATACTTTTTCTTCAATGAATCGGAGGGGAAGGATTTAGTTCAGACGCCCGACAAGGCACTCATCCTCGTCATTCGCAGGAGAAAGAGACGGAGGTATTGACAACGAAGGTCCGGGTGCCTTGTAAGGATCTGTCGCCGAGAGGGCAATCTACCTTTACCATCAGTCCTATTAGCCAACGTACAATCAATCGATAATAACATAGACAAACTACGATCACTTATATCCTACCAACAAGACATTAAAAACTGTAATATCTTATGTTTCACAGAGTCGTAGTTGAACGACAACATGAATAATATACAGCTGGCGGGTTTTAAGCTTTTTCGGCAGGATAGAACAGTGGCCTCTGGTAAGACAAGGGGTGGTGGTCTATGTATATTTGTAAACAACAGCTGGTGCACGAAATCTTGAGGTTTTGCTCACCTGAGGTAGAGTATCTGGGGGCTCCCGAGTGGCGCTGTGGTCTAAGGCACTGTATCTCAGTGCTAGAGGTGTCATTAGACACCCTGGTTCGAATCCAGGCTGTATCACAACCGGCTGTGATTGGGAGTCCCATAGGGCGGCGCACAATTTGCCCAGCGTCATCCGGTGTAGGCCGTCATTGTAACTAAGAACTTGTTCTTAACTGAATTGACTAGTTGAATAAAGGTTAAATAAAAATATGGCCATGGTTTTGCTCGCCTGAGGTAGAGTATCTCATGATAAGCCCACGATAAGACAACACTATTTACCAAGAGAGTTTTCATCTGTATTTTTCATAGCTGTCTATATTCCACCACAGAACGAAGCTGGTAATAAGACTGCTCTCGACCAACTCTACAAGGCCACAAGCAAACAGGAAAACACTCAGAGGCGGCACTCCTAGTGGCCGGGGACTTTAATGCTGGGAAACTCAAATCCGTTTTACCTCATTTCTACCAGCATGTAAAATGTACAACCAGAGCGGGAAAAAAAACAACTCTAGACCACCTTTACTCCACACACAGAGACGCGTACAAAGCTTTCCCTTGCCCACCATTCTATCCTCCTGATTCCTGCTTACAAGCAAAAACTAAAGCAGGAAGCACCAGTGACTCGGTCAATAAGAAAGTGGTCAGATGAAGCAGATGCTAAACTACAGGACTGTTTTGCTAGCACAGACTGGAATATGTTCCAGGATTCTTCCGATGGCATTGAGGAGTACACCACATCAGTCACTGGCTTCATCAATAAGTGCATCGATGACAGCGTCTCCACAGTGACGGTACGTACATACTCCAACCAGTCTGCTGTCCCCACATGCTTCAAGAGGGCCACCATTGTTCCTGTTCCCAAGAAAGTTAAGGTAACTGAGCTAAATGACTACCGCCCCATAGCACTCACTTCCGTCATCATGAAGTGCTTTGAGAGACTAGTCAAGGACCATATCACCTCCACCCTACCTGACACCCTAGACCCACTCCAATTTGGAAAAAAAAAATATATATATTTAAAAAAAACTCCAGCCATAGACTGTTCTCTCTGCTACCGCACGGCAAGCAGTACCGCAGCACCAAGTCTAGGTCCAAAAGGCTTTTATTTTTTGGGTTGCGTAAACAACAATAGTAATTGTGTGATAAATAAAAATCCTCAGCAAACTACCCATATAATGACAAAGCGAAACGTTAGCAAAAATAATTATTCCCACTTGATCCAGATCTAGATTTGTAATCGGCTGTTTTTTGGTTGTGTAAGCAACAACTGTAATTGTGTGATGGTGGGGATGCAGGGCAGCGTTCATATATGGTCGATTCCGTGGGAAAGTCAACCTGAACATGTGTAACGGAGGTAAGAATGTGCCGTAAATTCACTCCACAGCGAGCTTGAAACGTCACAGATGGAGCTATCCAACTGGTACCTTTTGTATAGCTTCAATCGGTTCATTGTCAAGGAGAGCGGTCACACATGTTGAGAAGCAGAGGATCACTAGTTTGAGTCCAGTATGGGGACAGTGGAGGAAGCTAAACTGTTAGCAGCACACTGGCGTCAGTTACATATGAACAAATAAAGTTTGTCATTTCCAAATGAAACAATGGTCTTTAAAATCTATATGTTGGAGTTCAGGCTTTATTTGACCTGTTAAAGTAGGAAATGTAATGAATTTTGTCCATTACAGAGAGTCTCACAAAAAAGCTTTTCATTCAATCATATTACATGGCTTTTAGAAAAGGTGGACGGAGCTTGTTTAAAAATATATATTTGCCATTTTTAACAAGTTCTGTAGATCAGATGTTAATGAAGCAATACAGACCACATTGAAGTGTCTTGAGTTTAGTTTGTGTGTTCTACAGTCTTGTAAAGACAGGGGGGTTGACTGGGACAGACAATGTAACATCCATAATGATTTGAGGAACAGTTTATGTAAAACATGAACCTTACATCAGATAATCTTGAAACTTTCTCTCTAAAGCTAACTTTCATCAAGGTTTTATATGGTCTATTGGTTTCTCTCAGTCCACCTTCATGTCAACTAACAGAACTCTGCTGGTTGTCCTGGTAACAGATACCAGTGGGCAGATCTATTTTATTTGTTCAAACTAAACTACAGCACTCACTTTGATGAGTCAAATCTGATCCTTTCTTCTCTGCTCCTCCTCTCACAGTTCCACTCAGCCCCGTTGTTTTCCTGCAGTCCACCAGCAGCACAGACAACCTCTTCATACCCAGCAGTAAGGTGCTACTGGGAGAGGCACGACACGGGGACTCCGGGAGGGTGGAAGGGCTAACGTTGTCCTGGTAACCATAAAGAGGGGACACAGACACATATCATTATGGATGCTGATGTCACTGTTGTCATAAAGTGCTTTACAGAAACCCAGCCCAGACCCCGATAGAGCAAGCTGTATGCTAGACCAGACCAAGCTGTACCATCTGGTGTTCTGATCTGCAGAGACTCTTCTTTGCCTCGTCAGCATCAGGATGTTGTTGAGGCTCCCCAGAGGATCCACAATAGTCATGTCTCTCTCCTGTGTGAATGAGAACATCAAACAGATAGTAAACTTATGACCGTCTATTAAAATCATAGGGTCTTACAAGAGGCATTAATATCTCTAAACTGGGCCTAAAATGCAAATGTTTAAGGGTTGATCCACAAAACGGGTGTATTTTGCGTCCCTTCAATATTTTAAGTTGAAATTATGCTCCAATATTGAATTTTAAAAGCCTGTGGCATGAGATGAGGTGCACTTGAATGTAGATCACATGGATTATTCAATAAATCTAATTTAAAAGTCCCCAAAATATATGTACCAATGGCAGATTGACCCTTTAACAATTCCTACAGTACTGAACAACATATTCAAGTGTATAACTTCAGTAGAATGCCCCTTTAAAACCACACATTAGTTCAACAACTGCATAGTTTGTGCCACTGTTTAAGACAGTACTCACTGGTGTTAATCTGATCTTCTGTCTCCTCTTTCACTCCCAAAACGTCTTCCTTCTTCACCTTTATTGAGATAGAACCTTTTCGAGAGGATGAGGATGCTTTCGCTTCTTTTCCTATAACAACCTCCTCTTCCTCCTTTTTCATTCTGAAAGGTTCTTTCTCTCCTTTCACTGTAATATCCTCCTCTTCTTCTTTCACGACAATGTTCAGCGCCAGAGGTTCTTTCTCCGTCCAGTAGACATCCTCTTCTTAAGCAGGGGATGAGTAGTTTAGTGAGCTCATTGTCAGGGATGTTAGTTAGTTAACTAGCTAGTTATCATTAGCGACTAACCTAGTGCTAGGCTCAGCATCAATATTTAACAAGTTTGCAAATTGAACAAGCAAATTAGGTTCAAGTTAACCAGTTGATACGTCAACTGAAATGTGTTCAAAACACTGAGATAAGCTAATGTACATTAACATGGTCTAAAGCTTCATTCTTTCAGTTTTATGTTGGCTAGCAAGCTACCGAGGTGGTTGAAAGAATTGTTGTTCCTGAAGAAGCGTCCCGTCCATTATACGTCCAGTCCGTTATACGCCATTTGTCGCGGTTGAAGAAGCCTTCTGTCCTGTCCACTAGATTATACGTCACGCAAGAAGCGTCACCTGAAAGACGCACATCCGCCATCTGCTGACTGGAGTGGGTAACGCACATTGAAAACAATAGTTACTACACTTTTTGTATTGGAAATAACGTCATAATAATTTAACAATAAGCTGATATATTTTCTCTTACGTCTTACAAATAATACTTTCCTGTACACAGACGTAGAAGCATAATATGAATATGTAGATTATGATTAGGTAGTGTGTTAATACACATTTACTCTGTTAATTTTTTACATTTGTTTTAATCTAGATGTGACCCTACTATCCACTTCAATCAGTGTAGACGAAGGGGGGAGACAATGTTTAATGCCTTGAGACAATTGAGGCATGGATTGTGTATGTGTGCCATTCAGAGTGTGAATGGGGAAGACAAAATATGCTGGGTTTTTCCAGCTCAACAGTTTCCCATATGTACCAAGAATGGTCCACCACCCAAACAGTGGCGGTCAGTGTCGTTTAAGATGAGGCAGTACGATTTGTTTTTTCATGAGCATGGCCTTATTTCTATTACAGCATATTAGATGACTGTCATTCATATTCCATTAACACAGTTCAATGTAACAGTGGTAGGTTTAGGCTACTACATGATACTCACATTTTAACTATAACCATCATGAGGTTGCTCCAACCTAGTCTATGAATGACAGTTTACAACATAGGTGCACACAGGGAGAAACTCTTGAAAAATATATTGACACATTCAATACTGCCTTGCACTCTTGCCTGCATCTAGCTGATATAGGGTGTAATCATTAGTCCTACAGTTTCAAACAAGAGATTCTATTGGACAAATTCAGGTATGTTTCTCCCGGTTTTGTTCCATTTAATAAGTAACGTTTGTCAACAGAATCGTCAGAATGAAAACAACCCTGATCACGCATAAACACAGTTCACTTTCATAACAGCCACGTTGTATTCCTTCTCTCCTCCTCTCACCTTTTCCCTTTGCTTCTGTACTTCAATGCACAACACATCAGCTGTATGTGACCAGGCAAAAAAATCATTTACAAGCCAAACCATATCATAACTGCTACACACAGCCTACATCGTTGTCACCATATTAGCTAAAGTAACATCATAGTCGACATAGCTAATATAACTAACATGTTAGTGATCCGGCTATAATCATGCAGTAACGTTACAGTGTACAGTCAGTAAGCAGTTTAGCACTTACACCGGGCCCCGGTGGCAATACATTTGTAAAACCAAAAGCTTACCCTGACTTGGAAGAGTTCCAGTGTTGTGTTGGATAGTCATAGCCAGCTAGCTAACATAGCATCCCTCTGTTTGAGCCGGGTGTTTAAGTAGGCTAAACTTGCTGGCTGCATTTGCTAGCTAAGTAAGTGAAACTGAAAGTGGAAAATAAATGACGAAAACTCTCTCTCTCTCCTGCACACAGGTGCAAACAGCTGGTCTGCAATGCAGGATGATACTCCCAGGAACAGATTATAATTGGACAGTTTCACAAGGTTAGTCACATACTCAGTTATGCGGACACATACGATTAACATTTTCCATTACAGAGTCTGAATATTTTCATTTAATTAAATCATCAGTAGACCAACAATGCAAATGTAAACAATGGAGCAAATGCATCACATTCAAAAATCACTTGATTATCTGTAGTGCTGGAGGAATGACACACCCAGATAAACACACACATAGAGTTTAAAAAAGACCATTTAAATACATGGAATCTGATCTACTTTATATTCAAACTGACATACTCTATATTCAATTCATGTTTTATAACAAAAACATACAAATATATGTTTGAGTAAACTTTGTACCATTTAATTTCATAATGCATAAACAGGTAAACACATTCTCAGTCAACAATATAAGACAATGGGAGCACTGTGTATGTTCTCTGATTAATTTTAAGTCAATGTGATGTGAAATACAAGTTTACACACTAGGAGAAGTCATTATTCTCTCCTGTGTGAATTTTAACATGACTTTTAAGTGACTGTGATGAGCAATATGTCTTCCCACAGTCTGAGCACTTGTAAGGCTTCTCCCCTGTGTGCAGTCTCATGTGTTCCTTCAGGCTTCCTGACCGGCTAAATCTGTTTCCACACAGGGCGCAATGGTATGGGTTCTCCCCTGTATGTATTCGCTCATGAACTTTCAGGCTTCCTGACTGGCTAAAACTCTTTCCACACAGGGTGCAATGGTATGGCTTCTCCCCTGTGTGTATTTGCTCATGAGCTTTAAGTGTATCTAACCGCTTAAAATTCTTTCCACACTGGGCGCAATGGAAAGGCTTCTCCCCTGTATGTGTAAGCTCATGAGCTCTCAGGTTTCCTACCTGGCTAAAACGCTTTCCACACTTGGGGCAATGGAAAGGTTTCTCTCCTGTGTGTATTCGCTCATGAGCTTTCAGGTTTCCTACCTGGCTAAAACTCTTTCCACACAGGGTGCAATGGTATGGCTTCTCCCCTGTGTGTATTCGCACATGAGCTTTGAGGGTGTCTAACCGCTTAAACCTCTTTCCACACTGGGAGCAATGGAAAGGCTTCTCCCCTGTGTGTGTTCGCTCATGAGCTTTCAGCTTTCCTAAGTGGGTAATACTCTTTCCACACTGGGCACAATGGTATAGCTTCGCTCCAGTGTGTATCCTCTCATGTCTTTTCCTGTTAACTAACCTTTTAAAACGCTTTCCACAGTGGGCGCAATGGTGTGGCTTCTCCCCTGTGTGCATTCGCTCATGAGCTTTCAGGCTTCCTAACCTGATGAAACTCTTTTGAATCTGGGAGCAGAGGTGTTGTTGTCTAGCTGGTTTGGACGTCTCTGGCTCTGGTTCCTCCGAGTTTGGTTTTTCTCCTGCCAAAGAGTGTTTATTTAAAGAGAGACCTGAATGAAACCTCCACATGATAAAACTGCCTTGCTATGAGGTTTAATCCAAATCAGATCCCTCAATAACCAGAGGCAAGTTTTTTAACATTTAAAAATGTAAAACAATCTTGGTGTGATTTTAAAACAAATGTTGTACAGCTTCCTGGTAATTACTGATAATAAGTTTACATTAATATTTTATTCATTCTGTTTTAGAAGTCAAACAACTAGACAGTTCAATGACACCCAAGACACAGACATCACTTGATTCCTATCAAGCAGGTGGTTGTAAATATATAACCTTCTTAGCTGTATGGTACAGAATGTGACTTTTTCGATACGCATGAAAGCTTATTTTTCTTCAAATTTGTGCACAAATTTGTTTACATCCCTTTGCCAAGATAATCCATCCAGGTGTGCCATATCAAGGCTGATTAAACAGCATAGTCATTACACAGGTGCCCCTTGTGCCGGGGACAATAAATCAGCATGGTTACCACAGCATTCTGCAGCGATACGCCATCCCATCTGGTTTGGGCTTAGTGGGACTATCATTTGTTTTTCAACATTACAATGACCAAAAACACCTCCAGGCTGTGTAAGGGCAATTTGACCAAAAAGGAGAGTGATGGAGTGCTGCATCAGATGACCTGGCCTCCACAATCACCCGACCTCAACCCATTTGAGATTGTTTGGGATGAGTTGGACCGCAGAATGAAGGAAAAGCAGCCAACAAGTGCACAGCATATGTGGGACCTCCTTCAAGACTGTTGGAAAAGCATTCTAGGTGAAGCTGGTTGAGAGAATGTCAAGAGTGTGCAAAGCTGTATTTGTATTAGTCGGGGACAGCCCTACTGGGAACAGATACCAGTGGACAGATCTATTTTATTTGTTACAACTAAACTACAGTACTTACTTTGATGAGTCAAATCTGATCCTTTCTTCTCTTCTCCTCCTCTCACAGTTCCACTCAACCACGTTGTTTTCCTGCAGTCCACCAGCAGCACAGACAATGTTTTCATACCCAGCAGTAAGGTGCTACCGGGAGAGGCATGACACGGGGACTCCAGGAGGGTGGAAGGGGGTGAGCTAGCATTGTCCTGTTAATCATAAAGAGGGGACACATATCATTATGGATGCTGATGTCACTGTTGACATAAAGTGCTTTACAGAAACCCAGCCCAGACCCTGATAGAGCAAGCTGTATGCTAGACCAGACCAAGCTGTACCATCTGGTGTTCTGATCTGGAGAGACTCTTCTCTGACTCGTCAGCATCAGGATGTTGTTGAGGCTCCCCATAGGACCTATGATAGTCATGTCTCTCTCCTGTGTGAATGAGAACATCAAACAGATAGTAAACTTATGATCTTCTATTACAATAACAGTAACAGAGTCTTACAAGAGGCATTATTATGCCTAAAAACCATCATGATTTTTAAATATATTGTTTGTGATGCAAATGTGAAAGGGTGACTTTCACTTTTACTTGAGTCATTTTCTATTAAGGTATCTTTACTTTTACTCAAGTATGACAATTGGGTATTTTTTCCACTACTGTGATGCAAATGTTAAATGGTTGTTCCATAAAATGGGTGCCTTTTGCATCCCTTTGATATTTTAAGTAGAAATTATGCTCCAATATTGAATTTTAAAAGACTGTTATATTAGATAAAGTGCACTTTAATATACACCACATGGAGAATTCAATACATCTAATTTAAAAGTCCCCAAAATATATGTACCAATGGCAGATTGCCCCTTAAACAATTCAGGCGGTACTGAACAAAGTATTCAAGTGTAGAACTTCAGTAGAATGCCCCTTTAAAACCACACATTAGTTCAACAACTGCATAGTTTGTGTCCCTGTTTTTAAGATATTACTCACTGGTGGTAATCGGATATTCTGACTCCTCCTCCTCCTTTTTCACTCCTAAAACGTCTTCCTCCTCCTCTTTTACTGAGATAGCATCCTCTTCCTCTTTTACTCCAAAATGTTCTTCCTCTTCTTTCACTACATTCTCTTCTTCTTTCAATGTTATGGCATCATTTTCCTTTTTGATTCTGAAAGCTTCTACCTCCTCCTTTTCCACTCTGACAACGTCTTTCCCATTTTCCTGTTTCACTGTAATATCAACCTCTTCTTCTTTCAATGTAATAGACTCCTCTTCCTCCTCTTCCATTCTGAATGCTTCCTCGTCTTCTTTCACCAGAGCTTCTTTCTCCGTCGAGCTTCGTGAGCTCATGCTCCGGGTGATTAGCCTAGTGCAGTATCAATTTAACACATTCGCTAATTTAACAAGCAAATTGCGTTTAAATGAACTAGTAGATACGTAAACAGAATTATGTTTAAAACACTAAGAGTAATATACACAAGATTGGTCGAATACGCTTCAATGTTTAGGTTTTATGTTGGCTAGCTAACCACCGCGTTGGTTGACTCAGAAGCCTTTTGTTGCTGTTGAAGAAGCCTCCTGTCCCGTCCACTAGATTATACGTCACGCAAGAAGCATAACCTGAAAGACTCATATCGCCGTCTGCTGACTGGAGTGGGTAACGGAGATATGAAAAAAATCTTAATTTCAATCTTTATTCTGGCAAACAATGTCATAAGAAGTAATTTAAAAACAACCAGATGTTATGTTTTCTCTTACTTCTTACAGCCAATACTTTACTCCAGGTCTGACCTGCCCATTAGGCAGGATTAGGTGAGAGATTGAAGAGGGTGGCATATTCAGAGATAAATTGACCAAGGCTCATCGCAAACAACACATAATAACACCTCAAATAAGGCTGCCCAAAAACAATGAAAACGTTGCAAGAGGCAACATGGACAGATAGGACTCTACCTGTGTAGAGCACATGCCCCTTTACCCGTCCTGTCTCTAAAGTGCCCTTTTGGGTGGTGGTATAATTTGTATGCATTTTTTCTCATAGTTATTCTGAACCTGCTGCCTGCAAGTCGTTGTTAAATTTGCCTAAGTGATTAGTATTTTCCTTCAACTTTCTGAAGAGGAAACAGCCAGGAAATGCCCCTGTCTGGGTGCGTTTGTTTACCACTATGTGTAGCTGTTAGCGATGATGCTAATGACAACCATCTTCTGGTTGATGGAAAAGCTTTCCCAAAACATTGTCAATTAAATGTTAAGTACAAAGTAGTCTATGTTTACCTGGCAGAATGATATCATGATTATTTGCATCAATCCAGTTGTGAATCAGAAACCTATAAAAACTAAACATAGAAAATGAAATTTGAGAAAAAAAACAAAGAACGGAATTTGGATGAAAATAAATGGATTTGATGGAGATGTTATATATAGATTGAGATGTTATAGGGCCCTAAATATTCTACACATCTTCTCTCATTACTGTATTATCTAGGGATAGTTTAGAGTAACAGCTGTATCCTGAAATGACCTTTAACCTCCCTGCTCCTCAGTACTTCCACTGGATCAAAGCTTCAGCCATGTAGGATACATGATAGTGGCAACACATGGAGTTGGGTTGGATATAATCATGGTGGGATACATGATAGTGGAAACACATGGAATTGGGTTGGATATAGTCATGGTAGGATACATGATAGTGGCAACACATGGAGTTGGGTTGGATATAGTCATGGTAGGATACATGATAGTGGCAACACATGGAGTAGGGTTGGATATAGTCATGGTAGGATACATGATAGTGGCAACACATGGAGTTGGGTTGGATATAGTCATGGTAGGATACATGATAGTGGCAACACATGGAGTTGGGTTGGATATAGTCATGGTAGGATACATGATAGTGGAAACACATGGAGTAGGGTTGGATATAGTCATGGTAGGATACATGATAGTGGCAACACATGGAGTTGGGTTGGATATAGTCATGGTAGGATACATGATAGTGGAAACACATGGAGTTGGGTTGGATATAGTCATGGTAGGATACATGATAGTGGTAACACATGGAGTTGGGTTGGATATAGTCATGGTACAACAAATATTGTGGTTAATCTCAAATATAATAATTGATAAAACAAAACAATTTTTTTTTAAAAAGGTATAATTTTAGTGAATGATATCATAAATAGGATTGGTGGAGTTATGTCACACATGCAGCTAACACAGACATATGGAAATGTCTGCTCTACCCAAAATTACAACCAACTAATTGCAGCATTACCACAAAAATGGAAGAGGCAAGTAGAAAGGGAAAAAAGTAAGGAACTTGTATGTCGGCCCTGCATTAAAGAACATAAATGGTTAAAGAAAAGTGTGATAAATAAAAACATATTCCAATTTCATTTAAGGACCAAAAAACTGACAGCTGTGCCATATAAATTGCAAAATAGTTGGGAAGAGATTTTCGATGTACCCATTCCATGGCACATGGTTTATGAATTGAAACACAAAACAATGGCGGATTCAAAACTTCAAATTTTTCAATTTAAAATACTATACAAAATTCTTGCAACCAATAGAATGTTATATATATGAGGGATACAATCTTCCCAGCTCTGCAGATTCTGCTGTGAGGAGGTAGAGTCATTAGATCATTTATTTTGGTATTGTCCATATGTAGCTCGTTTTTGGTCACAGGTCCAGGAATGGCTGAAGAATTGCAACATTTGCCTAGAACTAACGCTGCAGATAGCAATACTGGGTGATTTGAAAAGCCATAGTCAATCTTTCAATAATATAATTATTATTTTAGCAAAAATGCTTGTTTAATTTACAATCTGTAGAAGCTATGAGAATAGAAAGGTTCAGTACTTTTGTGAAGCATCACAGCACAGTTGAAAAATATATGGCAAATAGAATTCCAAAATGGATGGTGTTGAGAGATAGATGGGAGGGGTTGAATGGAGCTGAAGGGTGAGACTAATAACAAGATAATCAATGTAAAACATACGGGGTCTGTAAAAATGTATATAGGTTCAGAACTTTTGTGAATAGCAGTTGCAAATAGAAATCAAACTGGATGGACATCAGAAATAGAGGAAGGACTAAAAACAAACAAAATATAACTATTGTAAAATAGATTGTGTCTGTAAAATGTGTATAAGATGTATAAACTGAAGGTAGAAGCTTAAGTGTTATTGTTTATTAGTTTACTCCAATTGGGGGAAGGGTGGTAGGGTTTGCGGGGAATAATAAAGGTATATTCTAAAAAAGAATGTATATCTATACAGGTATGTGTATGTATATATGTATGCATATGTGTATGTATATGGATATATATATTTACAAAAAAAAGATATGGGGGATTGGAAATGATGCAGACAATTACATTGATGGAAGCAACAATCCTGCAATATTAATCTGATTCACTGGGTTGTTTTCCTGGTAAGCTACAACTGGGGGCGTGGCAATCTTTACGTGGGTACTGTCGCTCCAAAATCCTACATTGAAAACCGTTTTCAATCTATAGATATTCTCCAGTTCAACAACCGGCAGCGTCAGTAGAAAACCCACTTCATTACGATCAACATCAACGTGTATTGGGATGGCCAACCCCAGACTATAGGCCAAATGTGACTGTAACGGCCTTATCGTGGTTGAAGTAGCTGAGGTCAATATGTCGTGCACCACTGAGAGGGGCACTAGATATGAGGGGATTCTATTCATGGCCAAGTGGTCCATGGAAGAGCTAACTTCACAGAGACAATCCTCCAGTTACAATCAAACCAATTGGACATGGGCATAGTCATGGTTCATGACCTCTGCTAGCTTTCCTACAGACAGGATAGGTTTGTTCAGGAGAGTAGCGTGTGTGTTGACCACCAGAATAGTGTCCTAAAGACGTAGCAGCTAGCTAACAGACAACCGATCAACCTATTGTGTGTATTGAACATTCATATTGGACTGTAGCAGCTAGCTAACAGACAACCGATCAACCTATTGTGTGTATTGAACATTCATATTGGACTGTAACAGCTAGCTAACTGGTTACTGATAAACCTATTGTGTGTATTGAACATTCATATTGGACTGTAGCAGCTAGCTAACTGGTTACTGATCAACCTATTGTGTGTATTGAACATTCATATTGGACTGTAGCAGCTAGCTAACTGGTTACTGATCAACCTATTGTGTGTATTGAACATTTATATTGGACTGTAACAGCTAGCTAACTGGCTAGTGATCAACCTATTGTGTGTATTGAACATTCATATTGGACTGTAGCAGCTAGCTAACTGGCTACTGATCAACCTATTGTGTGTATTGAACATTCATATTGGACAGCCTTACCTATAGAGTAGCACCACCACCCATCAGCCCATTCTCTTCTTGATGTCAAAGCTGCAGTGTATTGTTGCTGTAGGAGTTCATAATTAATACTCCTATTTATTTCAAGCCACACTAAGATGTCACCATACTATTCCTTTAAAGCCCCTCTGTCAGATATAAATCATCAGAGTGGGAAACCAACTGAAATGGAAACAATGGAGCAAATGTATCACTATCAGAGGGGTGTATTATGACATCATATAGAACTACTCAGACATTCCAAATATCACTTGATTATCAGAGGGGTGTATTATGACATCATATAGAACTACTCAGACATTCCAAATATCACTTGATTATCAGAGGGGTTTATTATAACATCATATAGAACTACTCAGACATTCCAAATATCACTTGATTATCAGAGGGGTGTATTATGACATCATATAGAACTACTCAGACATTCCAAATATCACCTGATTATCAGAGGGGTGATTTATGACATCATATAGAACTACTCAGACATTCCAAATATCACCTGATTATCAGAGGGGTGATTTATGACATCAGATAGAACGACTCAGACATTCCAAACCAGGCTTCATCCATATCATGAAGGTGGATATTGATCCAACCATTTCAAAAGTAATGACCGGGCAGATGGAAACAGGATATGCCTGAATACTTTTATAAATGCCGACAGACGATTTGTTAGTTCGTTTGACATAGTGGGGTCTTTTTGTGTCAGTAAAAACGTTTTAGTGAGAAATAGCGGTGGAAACTCCTTTATGAGCAAATATTTATATAATAACCATCACATCTTAGTTAACTTGGATTCACATGATGATATATTGTGTGGTCCTCCCACTACGACTTGGGAACCCATGTAGTTTATTAGGCTACAGATGAAATAAGTTATGAACTTCACAGGGGGGTGAAAGTGGAGGTGATGAGCTTGATGCTCCGTTCCAATACATTGTGATGGTCTTATTCTGGTGACATGATGATCGATGCTTGGTTGCCATTTGATAAATAAAATATCTCTCTTATCCATAATAATCTCATCATGTAGGTAGCCTACCAGCACTGTATATGTGAGCTGCTGGCTACAGTGCACGTGCCATGTTCACATTTTATATAAAACCGCTTTTACAAACCATCAGTAGAGTTGAAAATGTGATGGAAACCAATTTATTTTTCATTCAGTTCATGGGAATTTAACAACAAAAGTATTTTTTTGTGCACTACATTATCATGCAAAGCATTTTATCCGCAATAAGTCTGTTTGATGGAAACATTTCTGGTGGGAAAATGCGTAATTTTTTAAATGCAGATTTGAGAATATTGACATGAAAATCTGTCGCAAGTTGCATGGAAATGTAGCTACTAAGGTGGATATTGATCCAACGCCTGCCGCTTATTCAAACCAGCCCACTGGGCACAGACATCAGTTCAACATCTAGTTTCTATTTACATTTCTTTGAGTCGTCAACTAAAGTGAATTCAACATGAAATCAACACAAAATGTCACCTGTCATTGGATTTAGGTTGCCAGTTGGGTGAAAAATAAATACAGATTTCTGATGTTGATGGCTTTTTACAAATCCAGTCAGTTTTCAACATTGATCTAACATCATCATCACATGGATTTGTTTTGTTGAAATGACGTGGAAACAATGTTTATTTAACCAGGGGGAGGTTTGTAAATGCCCCCAATAAAGTCGAACGAGGAACTCTTCAACAATGATAAACAGCAATCTGTGGGCGAGTTGTGGTGGATATTATACAATAAGGATCTGCTGGAGTCCAAGTCAAACCAAGATTCTTTATTTCTGAGCTCAGAAAGAATAACAGAGTTACACAGCGCAGTGTAGACAGTCTGAATTCCTGAAGCACAGGGTGATGAGCACATATCTTTATAGTTTCCTGTTCCTGGGCGGGAATTTATTCATACAAGGACACAAGTGAAAATTGGTTTGCAACACAGGATGATTATAATAGGACAGTTTCACAAGGTTAGTTACATAATCAGTTATGTGGACACGCATACAATTAACATTTTCCATTACAGTCTGAATATTTTCATGTCATTAAATCATCAGTGGGCCAACAATGCAAATGTAAACAATGGAGCAAATGCATCACATCCAAATATCACTTGATTATCTGTAGTGCTGGAGGAATGACACATGCATATCAACACACACATAGAGTTTAAAAAAGGACCATTTAAACACATGGAATCTGATCTACTCTATATTCAAACTGACATACTCCATATTCAATTCATGCTTTCTAATAAAAACATACACATATATTTGTGAGTATACTTTGTACATTGGTATAAACAAGTAAACACATTCTCAGTCAACAATATAAGACAATGGGAGCACTGTGTATGTTCTCTGATGAATTTTAAGTCAATGTGATGTAAAATATGAGTTCACACACTAGGATCAGTAAGGCTTCTCCCCTGTGTGGATTCTCACATGAACTCTCAGGCTTTCTAAAAGGCTAAAACTCTTTCCACACTGGCCGCAATGGTATGGCTTCTCCCCTGTGTGTATTCTCTCATGAACTTTCAGGCTTCCTGACTGGCTAAAACTATTTCCACACTGGGCGCAATGGTAAGGTGTCTCCCCTGTGTGTATTCGCTCATGAGCTTTGAGGGTGTCTAACCGCTTAAAACTCTTTCCACACTGAGAGCAAGGGTGTGGCTTCGCTCCTGTGTGTATCCTCTCATGTCTTTTCATGCTAACTAAATGGTTAAAACTCTTTCCACAATGTGAGCAGTAGTAAGGCTTCTCCCCTGTGTGCAGTCTCATGTGTTCCTTCAGGCTTCCTGACTGGCTAAAACTCTTTCCACACTGGGCGCAAAGGTATGACTTCTCCCCTGTATGTATTCGCTCATGAACTTTCAGGCTTCCTGACTGGCTAAAACTCTTTCCACACTGGGCGCAATGGTATGGCTTCTCCCCTGTGTGTATTTGCTCATGAGTTTTGAGGGTGTCTAACCGCTTAAAACTCTTTCCACACTGGGAGCAATGGAAAGGCCTCTCCCGTGTGTGTGTTCGCTCATGAGCTTTCAGATTTCCTAAGTGGCTAAAACTCTTTCCACACTGGGCGCAATTTTGTGGGTTCGGTTCTGTGTGTGTCTTCTCATGTCTTTTCAGGCTTCCTAACTTGGTAAAACTCTTTCCAATCTGGGAGTAGAGGTGTTGTCTTGCTGGTTTGGATGTCTTTGGTTCCTCCAAGTTTGGTTTTCCTCCTGCCAAAGACATTGCTTAATTTTAAGAGAGACCAGTGTGAAATCTTCACATCATAAAACTGCCTTGCTATGAGGTTTAATCCAAATCAGATCCCTCAATAGCCCGAGGCCAGTTTTCAAACATTTCATAATTTAAAACAAATGATATTGTAGAGCTTCCTGGTAATTACTGATAATATGTTTGTGATGTCTGTGTCATAGAACTGTCTAGTTCTAGGATACTTATAAAACTGAATGAATAAAATAAGTAATGTATTCCTATCAGCAGGTGGTTTTAAATATATAACCTTCATAGCTGTATGATACAGAATGTGACCTACACACTTCCTTAAACCTAAAATAAGTAATTTTGTGTGGAAGTCCAAAACTTGGAGACAGACACAAAGCTCATCAGTAACATCTCCCCGTTGTTGAAAGGGTCGACAGAACAGATTTTGTATTTATTTAGACGTTCAAACATATTTTACATTTTGACTATCATTAGTGTCATGATATTTTGTGTAAAGTAAAAAATTATATGACATATTTTGGGTAGATGTTCCTAAAAATATAAACGCAACATGTGTAAAGTGTTGGTCCCATGTTTCATGAGCTGAAATAAAAGATCCCAGAATTCTTCCATACGCACAAAAGCTTATTTCTCTCAAATTCTGTGCACACATTTGTTTACATCCCTGTTAGTGAACATTTATTCCTTTGCCAAGACAATCCATGCACTTGACAGGTGTGGCATATCAAGAAGCTGATTAAACAGCGTGATCATTACACAAGTGCACCTTGTGCTGGGGACAATCAAAGGCCACTCTAAAATGTGCAGTTTTGTCACACAACACAATGCCACAGATCTCTCAAGTTTTGAGGGAGCGTGCAATTGGCATGCAACTGGAGCAGTTATCAGATAATTGAATGTTCATTTCTCTACCAGAAGCTGCATCCAACATCATTTTAGAGAATTTGGCAGTACATCCAACTGGCCTCACAACCGCAGACCACGGTTAACAACGCCAGCCCAGGACCTCCACATCGTCTGAGACCAGCCACAAGAACAGATGATGAAACTGAGGAGTATTTCTCTCTGCAATAAAGCCCTTTTGTGGGGAAAAACTAATTCTGATTAGCTGTTCTGGGTTATGCCCTCCCAGGGCCACCAATGGCTGCGCCCCTAGCCAGTCATGTGAAGTCCATAGATTAGGGCCTCGTTAATTTATTTACATTGACTGATTTTCTTATTTGAACTGTAAATCGTTGAAATTGTTGCATTTATATTTTTCTTCAGTATTTTACAGTGCCTCGTAAAGTATTCAGACTCCTTGATTTTTCCACATTTTGCTGGGTTACAGCCTTATTCCAAAATGTATTCAATAGTTTTTTCCCCCCTCTTCAATTGACACACAATATCCCATGATGACAAAGCAAAAACTTTTTTCGAAATTTTTCCTAATTTATTAAAAATAACAAACTTAAATATCACATATACATAAGTATTCAGACCCTTTACTCAGTACTTTGCTGAAGCCTCTTTAGCAGCGATTACAGCCTAGAGTCTCCTTGGGTATGATGCTACAAGCTTGACACACCTGTATTTGTGGAGTTTCTCCCATTATTCTCTGCAGATCCCCTCAAGCTCTGTCAGGTTGGATGGGGAGCGTCGCTACACAGGATAATCAATGGAAACATGATGAACCTCAGCTCAATTTCGAATATCAAAGGGTCTGAATACTTATGTAAATAAGGTATTTCTGTTTTGTAATACATTTGCAAGAAAAAATGTAATCCTGTTTTGGGGTATTGTGTGTAGATTGATGAGGAATATTAAAAAAAATAATAATTTGAAATTAGATTAACGGGGAAAAAAAAGGAAAAAGTCAAGGGTTCTGAATACTTTCCGAAGGCACCGTATATAATAATGTGTATAGTGTATATAATAATGTGTATAGTGTATATAATAATGTGTATAGTGTATATAATAATGTGTATAGTGTATATAATAATGTATATAGTGTATATAATAATGTGTATAGTGTATATAATAATGTGTATAGTGTATATAATAATGTGTATAGTGTATATAATAATGTGTATAGTGTATATAATAATGTGTATAGTGTATATAATAATGTATATAGTGTATATAATAATGTGTATAGTGTATATAATAATGTGTATAGTGTATATAATGTGTATAGTGTATATAATAATGTATATAGTGTATATAATAATGTGTATAGTGTATATAATAATGTATATAGTATATATAATAATGTGTATAGTGTATATAATAATGTATATAGTGTATATAATAATGTATATAGTGTATATAATAATGTGTATAGTGTATATAATAATGTGTATAGTGTATATAATAATGTGTATAGTGTATATAATAATGTGTATAGTGTATATAATAATGTATATAGTGTATATAATAATGTATATAGTGTATATAATAATGTGTATAGTGTATATAATAATGTGTATAGTGTATATAATAATGTATATAGTGTATATAATAATGTATATAGCCATGTTATGAAGTATGAAAAGGCTTTTTCATTCACGTGTCATGAATTCATTATGACATCATCATATTTGTATATGTTTTACATTAATTGTTTATGGTTCATTGAACAAACATGGGAAACAGTGTTTAAACCCTTTACAATGAAGATCTGTGAAGATATTTGGATATTTACGAATTATCTTTGAAAGACAGGGTCCTGAAAAAGATCCAAATTAACTCAGCAAAAAAATGAATGTATATGTTTTACGGGTTGAAAAGTGTTTTTTTCTCAGACATAAATAAAGAAATTCCAGCTGAAAGACAAAGGCCATAACTTTAATAAAATAACAAATTAACTGGCAAAGTAGCAGAGCGAAGTCCGCATCCAGCAACGTCATGAGTCACATTCTTGCAGATGTTTCAGTACAACACTACAGGGAGAGAGAGGGGGAGAGGGCAAACTCCACTTTACTAGTTTCATAGTATGGAACCACTTAGTAGATTCTGGATTTTGTGTAAACTTCTCCTTTAAAGCATCATTGACAAATAATTAATTGAAGTAACATTTGTAACATTTGTAGACTAGCTTTTAAGAGTGGTGGGCCAGTAACTAAAAGGTTGCTGGTTCAAATCTGCCGTTTTGCCCTTGAGCAAAGCAGTTAACCCCCAACAACAACTGCTCCCTAGGCGCCGATGAAGTAGACGTCGGTTAAAGGCAGCCCCCGCACCTCTCTGATTCAGAGGGGTTGGGTTCAATGCGGAAGACACGTTTAGGGTGAATGGATTCAGTTGTGACAGACTAGTGTTACGGATACAGGTATCCTGTGTATGTATCCTGTATGTGTGTTTCTTTTCTCTCCTTCTCCCCTCACAGGTGACAATCATCACTCCCCGATCAGTCATAAGTCCCCAATCAGAAGACACCTGCTCCCCTTTCCTCACCCAATCACAGCCCCTTTCCCTTGGTTTAAAAACCCCAGTCAGTTGCTCTCTCTCTAGCTCATTATCACTCTGTGTTTAATCTCTCTCTGTGAGATCAATCTTTGTGTTCATTCTCAATCTCTCTCTGTGTCCCCCTCTCTGTATTGATCTCTTTTGTTTTTTCAACTACATGTCACATTTGTCCGGTAATCCTGTGAGTATTGTTTTGTTGTTTGACTGTTTGTTTGTTTGGTGGGAAAAGGGGGTACTAAGACAAGTCGCCCATGGGCATACATTACCCGTAGGAATACTTTGTCTAAGTACCCTAGTTAGAACTGGGCGGACCACCCAATGTATTTTTGGTTAGTTAGCTAGCTGTTGTGGAAATAGGCTAGTCTAGCTTAGGGGTGTTTTGGATTATTGTTTCTTTGCTTGGGTCCAGCTCAGCCCCGTTTCTCACACTCCTTTACCGTGTGTTTAGCAATAAACCTTTAGAGTTTGACGGTAGATTTCAGTTGTCTGTGGTTTTTGGTTCTCACTGTTACTTGTCACGATTATAATTTGCATGATTTATGTTACGAATCTCGTATCCATCCCCCCTAGACCGCTGGGCCAAAGGGATTCGTAACACTAGACATCCCCTTTCCTTCCATCCCAGTCCTCCTTTAAGACTCCATAATGTTTCATCATTAGATACTACAGTCCTCCAACAACGGTTGCCATATGAATCTTTACCACTTGCTCTGTAATATGAGTAGTATTCAGATTTCATTCAAACATTTCTTACATGAATATTGAAAAATATAAACATGAATATTGAAATAAATATATATATATTTAGATGTTTATATATATTGTTGAACATAATATACTGTAAGGGTATATCAGTTCCAGGATCTCTGCTTGTGTTAAAATTATGGGCCATTTTATATAGAGAAATTGTGGCGAAATCCTGCATGGAGCCTTCACTGTGCTCTGCCACTTTAAGAGCGCATCAGCAGTCAGGAAGGAGGAAATAAAGATAGCTCTCCACAGAGAGCCGGAAGTGCTATTGGTTGGCGCGGAAGTTTGACAGTGTGTGCAACTCTGCAGAACTTGTTTATTTTCAGCGTGCTTAGTTGTGAAGTGTTTAAGTCCATCGCCGGTGTTACCCCTCTAGGTCGTGGTTGTAGTCTTTTTGGGACCGCTCCTGTCATTGTGTGAGTGGTGGAGTAGCAACATTGTTGTGAAGCTTTGAAAAACACACCATCAGGTGTTTCAGACGGACAGACTGAAGTCAACAGCCCAGACCCTCCTCTCTCATTTTCCCTCTAATGCTTTTCACTGCTGCAGACTTTCTTTTTATCCTTTCAATGTTTGTTAGACTATTATTCCTCTGCCAGTTGTAGTTGGTGTGACATTTTAGTTAAAGGGAGTTTGCGTGAGCGCTCATGTTTATTGCCATTTGAATTGTATTGATTTTGTGTGGGACTGTTTACATTTGGCAGAGAAGATTTTGGGACATTTTAAGGCCTCTGTCTATGAACACACCTACACATACCCTGCACTCCTCCACTGGGAGGTAATACAGATTATTACCCCCCTTGCACTCCACCACTGGGAGGTAATACAGATTATTACCCCTCTGCACTCCACCACTGGGAGGTAATACAGATGATTACCCACCTGCACTCCACCACTGGGAGGTAACACAGATTGTTGCAAATCCTCTAATGTTGATGACTGGGTTCTTTCTTGCCAATTAAGTTGTCGTTAAATTTCTCTGCCATTATTATTGGTTGGGTTACCCCTGGGCTGTGATGGGTGTTTTATATGGTGGGTCTTATGTTCTCTCCCCACTGGCTATCTGGCCAATAGGCTCCACTATACTCAGTATCTTCTGCTGATGTGTGTCTGGTAGCACTATTCTACTCTTTTCCTTTCAGCAGGTTAATACTTGCCTGGCACCCCAACAAAATATTTATCTTTATCCCCCTAACAATACAGCTACAGAATTAGCATAGTAGACCAATGTAACTTAAGGTTACCTGAAATATTTAGGACTAACTTATTCCTTGCCACCCATTCTGAAACTAACTTCAGCTCTTTGTAAAGTGCTGCTGTCATTTCAGTTGCTGTGGTAGCTGACGTGTATAGTGTGGAGTTATCCTCATACATAGCTTTATTCAAAGCCAGTGGCATGTCATTAGTAAAGATTGAAAAAAGTAATGGGCCTAGACAGCTGCCCTGGGGAATTCCTGATTCTGTTGGACTGGCTTCCATTCTAGAACACCCTCTGTGTTCTGTTAGACAATATAGCAGGGGGTGTAAAGCCATAACACAAGTTTTTCCAGCAGCAGACTATGATCTTATTGTATCTGGTCAAACAATTTTTACAAAGAATGTAAGGGTTGGTAACAGGCTGATTAATCAGCAATTTCAGCCAGTAAAGGGGGCTTTACTATTCTTAGGTAGCAGAATGACTTTTGCCTCCCTCCAGGCCTGAGGGCACACACTTTCTAGTAGGCTTAAATTGAAGTTAAGGCAAATAGGAGTGGCAATATCGTCCGCTATTATCCTCAATCCTTTTCCATCCACTTTGTAAGACCCCGGTGACTTGTCATTGTTGATAGACAACAATAATTGTTTCACCTCTTCCACACTTACTTTACAGATTCAAAATTACAATGCTTGTCTTTCATAATTTGGTTAGATATACTTGGATGTGTACTATCAGCGTTTGTTGCTGGCATGTCATGTCTAAGTTTTTTTTTTTTATCTTGCCAATGAAAAAAATCATTCAAGTAGTTGGCAATATCTGTGGGTTTTGTGATGAATGAGCCATCTCATTCAATGAATGATGGCGCAGAGTTTGCCTTTTTGCCCAAAATGTCATTGAAGGTGCTACAAAGCTTTTTACAATCATTCTTTGTAATTTATATTTGTTTCATAGTGTAGTTCGTTCTTCTTTTTATTCAGTTTAGTCACATGATTTCTCAATTTGCAATACGTTTGCCAATCAGTTGTACAGCCAGACCTATTTGCCATCTCTTTTGCCTCCTCCCTCTACACCAGGTATTCCCAAACTGGGGTATGCTAAATAGAAATGTGATTCACATTTTCAAACAGTCCATTTAGATTTTCCAACCGGGCTATGCATTTGGGCAAGTTTTTTTTTCTAACTTGAGTAGCCTCGTTACACTGCCAAAAAAAATGTAACCATCTAGTGTTCGGCGAAATAACAACACAATGTTGGTAGCCTAGTCAAATAATTAACATCCAATCACATTAACCGTTACTCTCTCACGGGAATTCCACTAACGGTCCGTATGTAGCCAAACGTAGCTGCTGCTCATGTTGGTATCTGTACTGATGGCGCAAAAGCCATGACAGGGAGACATAGTGGAGTGGTAACGCGCGTGCAGGCAGTTGCTCCCGGCGCCACTTGGGTACACTGCAGCATCCACCTAGAGGCTCTTGCTGCCAAGGGAATACCTGACTGCTTCAAAGACATTTTGGACACTACAGTGAAAATGGTTAACTTTGTTAAAGCAAGGCCCCTGAACTCTCGTGTATTTTCTGCACTATGCAATGATATGGGCAGCGACCATGTCACGCTTTTACAACATACAGAAGTGCGCTGGTTATCAAGGGGCAAAGTATAGACACGTTTTAAATACAGGCACAGACTGTGTGGAAAATGATTTAAGACAGACTCACTCCAATACAACCCAACATTGCAGAGTTATGTGCATCCTTTCAAGCACACCCTCCTCATTAACCTGTGGTAAGTTATAAACAATTTTCGATTAACAAATAAGGTTTTATATGTAAGATGGTTAAATAAAAAGAAATTATTTATTTTTATATTATTATTTGTGCGCTGGTCCTATTAGAGCTCTTTGTCACTTCCCACGAGCCAGGTTATGACGACAACTCACACTCATTCTTATGTTTAATAAATGTATCATATAGTGTGTGTGGCAGGCTTACAAGATGGCAAAAAACAACATTTGAGAGTGTGCTGACCCTGGTGCTAGAGGGGGTACGTAATGTTTGAAGGGGTACAGAACTATAAAAAGTTTGGGAACCACTGCTCTACACCATACCATTTTTCTATTCCTCATCAATCCACGTGGATTTAACCGTTTTACAGTAATTTTCTTAATGGGTGCATGCTTATTTAGTAACTGGGATAAGTAGTTCCATAAATGTGTCAAGGGCTGCGTCTGGTTGCTCATCATTACACACCACGGACAAACAGATTATTTACATCAAAAACATAGGAATCACTACAAAACTTATTTTATGACCTCTTATACACAATATTAGGCCCAGCCTTTGGAACTGTGGTTTTCCTTGATATGGCTATTATATTGTGATCACTACATCTGATGGATTTGAATACTGCTCTAAAACCCATTTCTGCAGCATTAGTAAAGATATGATCAAAGCATGTTGATGATTTCATTCCGATGCTCTTTGTAACTATCCTGGTAGGTTGATTGATAACCTGAACCAGGTTGCAGGCACTAGTTACAGTTTGAAGCTTTCTCTTGAGTGGGCAGCCTGATCACAGCTTTCCTCCAGTATTAGTTAATTAATAAAAACAGGCCAAATTGAAGTGTCTGGAGGTTGACTGGGACAGGCAATGTAATATCCATAACGTTTTAAGGAAAGGTTTTTGTTAAACATTCTCCTTACCTCAGATCATCTTGAAAGTTTCTCTCTTAAGCTAACTTTTTCATCAAGGTTTTAATACGGTCTATTGGTTTCTCTCTTTTCATTGGCAGAATCCTTTTTCAGTGTTATGATATTCATAACATCCATATCCACAAGTCTATTTTCATGTTAGAACAGAACTCTGCTGGTTGTCCTGGTAACAGATACCAGTGGGCAGATCTATTTTATTTGTTCAAACTAAACTACAGCACTTACTTCGATGTGTCAAATCTGATCTTTTCTTCTCTTCTCCTCCTCTCACAGTTCCACTCAGCCCCGTTGTTTTCCTGCAGTCCACCAGCAGCACAGACAACCTCTTCATACCCAGCAGTGAGGTGCTACCAGGAGAGGCACGACACGGGGACTCCAGGAGGGAGGAAGGGCTAGCGTTGTCCTGGTAACCATAAAGAGGGGGCACAGACACATATCATTATAGATGCTGATGTCACTGTTGTCATAAAGTGCTTTACAGAAACCCAGCCCCTGATAGAGCAAGCTGTATGCTAGACCAGACCAAGCTGTACCATCTGGTGTTCTGATCTGGAGAGACTCTTCTCTGCCTCGTCAGCATCAGGATGTTGTTGAGGTTCCCCAGAGGATCCACAATAGTCATGTCTCTCAACTGTGTGAATGAGAACATCAAAAGAGGTGGTAAACTTATGACCGTCTATTAAAATCATAGGGTCTTACAAGAGGCATGAATATCTCTAAAAAGGGCCTAAAATGCAAATGTTAAAGGGTTGTTCGACAAAATGGGTGCCTTTGAAGAATTCAATAAATCTAATTTAAAAGACCCCAAAATATATGTACCAATGGCAGATTGACCCGTCAACACATTATAGAGTACTGAACAACATATTCAAGTGTAGAACTTCAGTAGAATGCCCCTTTAAAACCACACATTAGTTCAACAATTGCATAGTTTGTGCCCCTGTTTTTAAGACAGTACTCACTGGTGTTAATCTGATCTTCTGTCTCCTCTTTCACTCCCAAAACGTCTTCCTTCTTCACCTTTATTGAGAGAGCATTCTCATCCTCTCTAAACGGTTCTTTCTCTTCTTTCCCTATAACAACCTCCTCTTCCTCCTTTTTCATTCTGAAAGGTTCTTTCTCTCCTTTCACTGTAATATCCTCATTTTCTTCCACAACAATGTTCAGCGCCAGAGCTTCTTTCTCCAAAAAGCAAACCTCATCTTCTTTAGCAGGGTAGGAGTAGTTTAGTGAACTCATGGTCATTGATGTTAGCTAGCTAGTTAGCATTAGCGACTAGCCTAGTACTAGGCTCAGCATCAATCTTTAACAAGTTTGCAAATTGAACAAGCAAATTAGGTTCAAGTTAACCAGTTGACACGTCAACAGAAATGTGTTCAAAACACCGAGATAAGCTAATGTACATTGACGCTTTAGACCATGTTAATCTTTCAGTTGTATGTTGGCTAGCAAGCTACCGAGGTGGTTGAAAGAGTAGCCGTGTTGTTGTTCCTGAAGAAGCGTCCCGTCCATTATACGTCACGCAAGAAGCATCGTCGGAAAGACGCACATCCGTCATTTGATGACTGGAGTGGGTAACGCAGTTTGGAAACAAGTTACTACACTTTTTGTATTGAAAATAACGTCAAAAATTTGTAACAATAAGCTGATAGATTTTCTCTTACGTCTTACAAATAATACGTTCCTGTACACAGACGTAGAAGCTTAATATGAATATGTAGATTATGAATAAATACTTCTATGAATAGTTAGTGTGTTAATACACATTTACTCTTAATTTTTTTCATTTGTTTTAATCTAGATGTGACCATACTATTCCCTTAAAGCCACGCTCCATAAGATACAAACCATCCTGAAAACAACAGAGCAAATGCATCACATGCAAATAGCACTTGATTATCTGTAGTGCTATACACTGAGTATACAAAACATTAAGAACACCTGCTCCTTCCATGAAATAGACTGACCAGGTGAATCCAGGTGAAAGCTTATTGATGTCACTAGTTAAATCCACTTCAATCAGTGTAGATGAAGGTGAGGTCAGGTTAAATATGGATTTTTAAGCCTTGAGACAATTGAGGCATGGATTGTGTATGTGTGCCATTCAGGTGGTGAATTGGGAAGACAAAATATTTAAGTGTTTTTGAACAGGGCGCACTGGTTTGTGTCAAGAACTGCAACGCTACAGTTTCCCATGTGTACCAAGAGTGGTCCACCACCCAAACAGTGGCAGTCAATGCGGTTTAAGATGAGGGAGGACAATTTTTTTAGCATAGCATCCCTCTGTTTGAGCCGGGTGTTTGAGTGGGCTACACTTGCTAGCTGCATTTGCTAGCTAAGTAAGTGAAACTGAAAGTGGAAAATAAATGACAAACTCTCTCTCTCTTGCTTCTCCAAATTTGTTAAAAACTGTTCAACTATTGTCTTTTTCTCTCTTTGAGTCAACTACTCACCACATGTTATGCACTGCAGTGCTAGCTAGCTGTAGCTTATGCTTTCAGTACTAGATTCATTCTCTGATCCTTCGATTGGATGGACAACATGTCAGTTCATGCTGCAAGAGCTGATAGTTTGGAGGACGTCCTCCGGAAGTTGTCATAATTACTGTGTTAATCTATGGAAGGGCTTGAGAATCATGCATGAGCCTCCTAGGTTTTGTATTGAAGTCAATGTACCCAGAGGAGGATGCAAAATACTATGTTTTAATCAGTTATTTGGTGACGTGATTATATTTAGTATAGTTTTATCTGAAAAGGATAACTTTCTAAATGTTTTACCTTTTTTATTTTTCTGAAAATCACTCAGGATGGGGCTCCCCTTCCTCCTCTGAGGAGCCTCCACTGCACCTAAAGGACATCCAGCCAACTTGACACAATTGTTGGAAGCACTGGAGTCAACATGGGCCAGCAGCATCCCTTTTTTTACCCTTTTTGACACCTTGCAGAGTCCATGCCCCGACGAATTGAAGCTGTTCTGAGGAGAAAAAGGGAGGGTCCAACTCCATATTAGGAAGGTGTTCCAAATGTTTGGTATAATCAGTGGATATATCTGCCATTTAGCAGACACTTTTATTCAAAGGGTTTTGCAGTCGTGTGAAAATGAGATGGAAACCCATTTAACTTGCATTTTTCATTCGGTACATGGGAATGCACTACGTAATCACTCAAAGCCTTTTATCTGCAATAAATCTGTTTGATAGAAACATTTCTGGTGGGAAAAAGCATAAATTGTTTCATGCAGATTTGAGAATATTCACATGAAAATCTGTAGCAAATTAATCCAAATCAGATCCCACAATAACCTGGGGTCAGTTTTCAAACATTTCATCATTTAAAACAATCTTGGTGTGATTTTAAAACAAATGATGTTGTAGAGCTTCCTGGTAATATGTTAACATTAATTATTCATTCTGTTTTAGAAGTCAGAAGACAAACAACTAGACAGTTCTACGACACTCAAGACACAGACATCACTGGATTCCTATCAAGCAGGTGGTTCTAAATATATAACCTTCATAGCTGTATGATACAGAATGCGACCTACACACTTCCTTAAACCTAAAAATAAGTAAATAGGTAATTGTCAAAAAAAATGATATATATTTTTTACATTTGAAACAGACGCAAACCACATCAGTAACATCTCCCCGTTGTCTCAAGGGTTAGACACAATGTTGATTTAGATGTTCACAAATTTTTACATTTTGACTAATCTCTAATGTCATGATATTTTAGGTAAAGTAAAAAGAATGTGAAATATTTGGGGCAGATTTTTTAAAAAGGATTATTATATTTACATTTTTTAGTCTTGTCTCATCGCTGCAACTCCCGTACGGACTCGGAAGAGGCGAACGTCAAGAGCCATGCGTCCTCCCAAACACAACCGCACTGCTTCTTGACACGATACACAATTAACCCAGAAGCCAACCGCACTTACGTGTCGGAGGAAACACCTTACACCTGGCGACCGTGTCAGCGTGCATGCGCCCGGCCCGCCACAGGAGTCGCTAGAACGCGATGGGACAAGGACATCCTGACCAGCCAAACCCTCCCCCAACCCGGACGACGCTGGGCCAATTGGCTCTACTGGTCGTGGCCGGCTGCGACAGAGCTGGGTATCAAACCAGAATCTGTATTAATGCAGCTAGCACAATGCAGTTCCTTAGACGCTGCGCCACTCGGAAGGCTGCATTTATATTTCTGTTCAGTATATATATTTTATATTTGAGATTCTTCAAAGTAGCCACCCTTTGCCTTGACAGCTTTGCACACTTTTGGCATTCTATCAACTAGCTTCACCTGAAATGCTTTTTTCAACAGTCTTGAAGGAGTTTCAACATATGCTGAACACTTATTGGTTGCTTTTCCTTCACTCTGTGTTTTGGCTCATTGTCCTGTTGAAAAACAAATGACAGTCCCACTAAGTGCAAACCAGATGGATGGCGTATCGCTGCAGAATGCTATGGTAGCCAACCTGGTTAAGTGTGCCTTGGATTCTAAATAAATCACTGACAACGTCACTAGCCAAGCACCCCAAAACCACCTCCTCCATGCTTCACAGTGGGAACTACACATGCGGAGATCATCCGTTCACCTACTCGCGTCTCACAAAGACACTGCGTTTGACTGACCTTCGTGTCTTAAAGTAATGATGGACAATTGTTACTCTTTGCTTATATAATGTCACGTCCTGACCAGTAGAGGGTGTAGTTGGGTCAGGACGTGGCAGCAGTCTGTGTTTTTGTTGTTTCATTAATTTTGGCCGTGTGACTTCCAATCAGGCACAGCTGTAGAGGGTTGTGGCTGATTGGGAGTCACACATAAGTTGCCTACTTTGCCTTTTGGGGTTGTGGGGAATTGTTGTGTGCACTGCGTTTGTTGGAGCCTGCCACACTGTTGCGAGTATTGTTTGTTGTTTTGTTTTTTTTCTCTCAAGTGGATACCTTACATGTTTCTATCAGTAATAAACATGAGTGTCCACAATCCCGCTGCGCTTTGGTCCTCCTTTCCTTCACCGACGACAACCGTGACAGAATTCCCCACCAACACAGGACCAAGCAGCGGAGGAAGGCTGGCATGGACATGGGCCAAGTTAAGGAGGAGTGTTTCCAGGGCGATGGAAGACCTTAGGAAATTCGAGAGGCAGCCCCAATAATTTTTTTTGGGGGGGCACAAGGGCAGTTTTGCGGGGCAAGAATGGAGCCCCAGGCCAGCTCCCCGCACTAGCCTGGAGGTGCGTGTTCCCAATCTGGTACGCCCAGTACCAGCACCACGCACCAGGCTTCTAGTGCGTAAACCCAGCCTCACCAGTCAACAGTCGTCGGAGCTGCCCGCCAATCAACAGTTGTCGGAGCTGCCCGCCAGTCAACAGTCGTCAGAGCTGCCCGCCAGTCAACAGTCGTCAGAGCTGCCCGCCAGTCAACAGTCGTCAGAACTGCCCGCCAGTCAACAGTCGCCAGAGAGGTCGGACTGCGCTGAACTGCCAGAGTGGCCGGACTGCCCGAACTGCCGGAGTGGCCGGACTGCCCGAACTGCCCGGACTGCCCGGAGTGGCCGAACTGCCCGGACTGCCCGGAGTGGCCGGACTGCCCGGACTGCCCGGAGTGGCCGGACTGCCCGGACTGCCCGGACTGGCCGGACTGCCCGGACTGCCCGGAGTGGCCGGACTGCCCGGACTGCCCGGAGTGGCCGGACTGCCCGGAGTGGCCGGACTGCCCCGAGTGGCCGGACTGCCCCGAGTGGCCGGACTGCCCCGAGTGGCCGGACTGCCCCGAGTGGCCCGGACTGCCCCGAGTTGCCCGGACTGCCCCGAGTTGCCCGGACTGCCCCGAGTTGCCCGGACTGCCCCGAGTTGCCCGGACTGCCCCGAGTTGCCCGGACTGCCCCGAGTTGCCCGGACTGCCCCGAGTTGCCCGGACTGCCCCGAGTTGCCCGGACTGCCCCGAGTTGCCCGGACTGCCCCGAGTTGCCCGGACTGTCCCGAGTTGCCCGGACTGTCCCGAGTTGCCCGGACTGTCCCGAGTTGCCCGGACTGTCCCGAGTTGCCCGGACTGTCCCGAGTTGCCCGGACTGTCCCGAGTTGCCCGGACTGCCCCGAGTTGCCCGGACTGCCCCGAGCTGCCAGACTGGCCAGACTGCCCCGAGTTGCCAGACTGCCCAGACTGCCCCGAGTTGCCAGACTGCCCAGACTGTCCCGAGTTGCCAGACTGCCCCGAGCTGCCAGACTGCCCAGACTGCCCCGAGCTGCCAGACTGCCCAGACTGCCCCGAGTTGCCAGACTGCCCAGACTGCCCCGAGCTGCCAGACTGCCCCGAGCGGCCAGACTGGCCAGACTGCCCCGAGCTGCCAGACTGCCCCGAGCTGCCAGACTGGCCAGACTGCCCCGAACTGCCAGAGTGGCCCGACTGCCCGGAACGGCCAGAACCGGAGCCACCTCCTGATATAGGTGGGTTGGGGAGGGGGGGTGTAGCACAGTGCCGTCGTTGACGGCAGCCACCCTCCCTTCCCTCCCTTATTGTTTAGGTGTTAATTTTTGTTGGGGATTTTCTGTGTTTTGTGTAGGTGCATTTCGGGGTATGCACCTTTGAGGGGGGGGGTACTGTCACGTCCTGACCAGTAGAGGGTGTAGTTGGGTCAGGACGTGGCAGCAGAGTCTGTGTGTTTTTGTTGTTTCATTAATTTTGGCCGTGTGACTTCCAATCAGGCACAGCTGTAGAGGGTTGTGGCTGATTGGGAGTCACACATAAGTTGCCTACTTTGCCTTTTGGGGTTGTGGGGAATTATTGTGTGCACTGCGTTTGTTGGAGCCTGCCACACTGTTGCTGTTGTGAGTATTGTTTGTTGTTTTGTTTTTTTTCTCTCAAGTGGATACCTTACATGTTTCTATCAGTAATAAACATGAGTGTCCACAATCCCGCTGCGCTTTGGTCCTCCTTTCCTTCACCGACGACAACCGTGACATATAAGCTGTTCTTGCCATAATATGGACTTGGTCTTTTACCAAATAGGGTTTATCTTCTGTATACCCCCCACCTTGTCACAACACAACTTATTGGCTCAAAGGCATTAAGAAGGAAAGAAATTCCACAAATTTACTTTAAGAAGGCACACCTGTTAATTGAAATGCATTCCAGGTGACTTCCTCATGAAGCTGGTTGAGAGAATGCCAAGTGTGCAAAGCTGTCATCAGGGCAAAGGGTGGCTACTTTGAAGAATCTAAAATATTTTGATTTGTTTAACACTTTTTTTGGTTACTACATGATTCCATATGTGTTATTTCATGGTTTATGTCTTCACTATTATTCTACAATGTAGAACATAGTAAAAATCAAGAAAAACCCTCGAATGAGTAGGTGTATCCAAACTTTTGACTGGTACTGTAAATTCCTCTACACAATGTCGCTTTAGAGAATTTGGCAGTGCGTCCAACCAACCTCACAAATGCAGACCACGCGTAACCACACACACCCAGGACCTCCACATCCGGCTTCTTCACCTGCGGAAGACTGAGACCAGCCACCCGGACAGCTGATGAAACCGAGTAGAATGTCTCTCTGTAATAAAGCCCTTTTGTGTGGAAAAACTCATTCTGATTGGCTGTTCCTGGCTCACCAATGGCTGTGCCCCTGCCCAGTCATGTGAAGTCCATAGATTAGGGCCTAATGAATTTGACATTGACTGATTACCTTATATGTACTGTGAATCATTGAAATTGTTGCATGTTGAGTTAATATTTTTGTTCAGTGTATATATATATATATATATATATATAGCCATATTATAAAGTATGAAAAGGCCTGTTCATTCACGTCATTAATTCACTATGACATATTTGTATACGTTTTATTAGACTTTTATGATGTAATAGATCATATGTGAAGAACGGCGCTGAATGAGATGGCTGCCATTTTATGATCCCGTAACCAACTAAGGTGTATATTGATCCAACACCTGCTGCTTATTCAAACCAGCCCACTGGGCACAGACGTCAGTTCAACATCTAGTTTCTATTTACATTTCTTTGAGTCCTCAACTAAAGTAAATTCAACATGAAATCAACACAAAATGTCACCTGTCATTGGATTTAGGTTGCAAGTTGGGTGGAGTCCAAGTCAAACCAAGACTCTTTATTTCTGAGCTCAGAGAGAATAACAGAGTTACACAGCGCAGTGTAGACAGTCTGAATTCCAAAGAATTGGGTGATGAGCAAGTATCTTTATAGTTTCCTGTTCCTGGGCGGGACTTTATTCATACAAGGACACAGGTGCAGCTGGTTTGCAACACAGGATGATACTCCCAAGAACAGGATATTATAATAGGACAGTTTCACAAGGTTAGTCACATAATCAGTTATGTGGACACACATACAATTAACATTTTCCATTACAGTCTTAATATTTTCATGTCATTAAATCATCAGTGGGCCAACAATGCAAATGTAAACAATGGAGCACATCCAAATATCACTTGATTATCTGTAGTGCTGGAGGAATGACACATGCATATAAACACACACAGAGTTTAAAAAAGGACCATTTAAACACATGGAATCTGATCTACTCATATTCAAACTGACATACTCCATATTTTTCACGAGAATGTTCAATCCCAATGATGATAACTAAACAATTATTTAAGCTTTAACCAATCCCGAGGTTTGTAAGACCCTGGGTTCAATAATAATTAGGCAAAGACTCAGCTTATGCAAAAGGTCCGTACAGTTTATTCAGAGAACGTTCTAAAGTCAAAAAATGCAAAGACATGTCTTTTTATAACTCTCACCCCTACCTACTTTCACGCACATACAGACATACAAACAGTAGGTAGGATGTCTTTTTCCCCACAGTCCTCATTCATCACTACCAGGCTGGCAGTTCTATCCTCCTGAGATTAGAGGGACCTTGACAGGACTCCCTTTCCTTTCATAAGTTTCTTAGAGTTCCAACCAGGTCAGGTCATGAATAGTTTAATTGTCCTCTGTATTTTCTTAGACACACACACACACTTCTCTCCCTTACTGGTCTCGACCAAACCTTATAAGTTTATCACTTTAATTATTCATTATACATGTTACATAATATAATAATTACTAATAGTTACGTTTGTCTAATTATTCATTATACATGTTAAATAATCTAATAATTACGTTCGTCTAATTATTCATTATACATAATCTAATAATTACGTTTCAGGGTGGAATTCTTTAGTCATTACTTTAAACATAGAAATTCCCTTATCAATATTCAATTCATGTTTTCTAATAAAAACCTGAAAATATATTTTTGAGTATACTTTGTACAATTCAATTTCACATGGTATAAACAAGTAAACACATTCTCAGTCAACAATAAGACATTGATAGAACTGTGTATGTTCTCTGATGAATTTTAAGTCAATGTGATGTGAAATATGAGTTCACACACTAGGATAAGTAAGTATTCTCTCCTGTGTGGATTCTCACGTGACATTTAAGTTACTGTGATGAGTAATATGTCTTCCCACAGTCTGAACATTTGTAAGGCTTCTTCCCTGTGTGCAGTCTCATGTGTTCTTTCAGGCTTCCTAAATGGGTAAAACACTTTGAACACTGGGAGCAGTGGTAAGGCTTCTCCCCTGTGTGTATTCGCTCATGAACTCTCAGGTTTTCTAAAAGGCTAAAACTATTTCCACACTGGGCACAATGGTATGGTGTCTCACGTGTGTATTCGCTCATGAGCTTTGAGGGTGTCCAAGCGCTTAAAACTCTTCCCACACTGAGAGCAAGGGTGTGGCTTCGCTCCTGTGTGTATCCTCTCATGTCTTTTCATGCTAACTAAATGGTTAAAACTCTTTCCACAATGTGAGCAGTAGTAAGGCTTCTCCCCTGTGTGCAGTCTCATGTGTTCCTTCAGGCTTCCTGACCGGATAAAACGCTTTCCACACTGGGCGCAATGGTATGGCTTCTCCCCTGTGTGTATTTGCTTATGAGTTTTGAGGGTGTCTAACCGCTTAAAACGCTTTCCACACTGGGAGCAATGGAAAGGCCTCTCCCGTGTGTGTGTTCGCTCATGAGCTTTCAGATTTCCTAAGTGGCTAAAACTCTTTCCACACCGGGCGCAATTTTGTGGCTTTGGTTCTGTGCGTGTCCTCTCATGTCTTTTCAGGCTTCCGAACTTGGTAAAACTCTTTCCAATCTGGGAGCAGAGGTGTCGTCTAGCTGGTTTGGACGTCTTTGGTTCCTCCAAGTTTGGTTTTCCTCCTGCCAAAGACATTGTTTAATTTTAAGAGAGACAAGCGTGAAATCTCCATATGAAGTTTAATCCAAATCAGATCCCTCAATAGCCTGAGGCCAGTTTTCAAACATTTCATAATTTGAAACAAATGATATTGTAGTGTCTCCTGACCCCTCCTGTCTCAGCCTCCAGTATTTATGCTGCAGTAGTTTGTGTCGGGGGGGCTAGGGTCAGTCTGTCACATCTGGAGTATTTATCCTGTCTTATCCGGTGTCCTGTGTGAATTTAAGTATTCTCACTCACTCACTCACTCACTCACTCACTCACTCACTCACTCACTCACAGGACCTGAGCCCTAGGACCATGCCTCAGGACTACCTGGCATGATGACTCCTTGCTGTCCCCAGTCCACCTGGCCGTGCTGCCTGCGGCTATGGAACCCTGACCTGTTCACCGGACGTGCTACCTTTTTTTAAACATTTTTATTTTTAACCTTTATTTAACTAGGCAAGTCAGTTAAGAACAAATTCTTATTTTCAATGACACCTTCGGAACAGTAAGTTAACTGCTTTGTTCAGGGGCAGAACGACAGATTTGTACCTTGTCAGCTCGGGGATTCGAACTTGCAACCTTTCGGTTACCTGTCCTAGACCTGATGTTTTCAACTCTCTAGAGACAGCAGGAGCGGTAGAGACACTCTCAATGATCGGCTATGAAAAGCCAACTGACATTTACTCCTGAGGTGCTGACCTGTTGCACACTCGACAACTACTGTGATTATTATTATTTGACCATGCTGGTCATTTATGAACATTTGAACATCTTGGCCATGTTCTGTTATAATCTCCACCCGGCACAACCAGAAGAGGACTGGCCACCCCTCATAGCCTGGTTCCTCTCCAAGTTTCTTCCTAGGTTTTGGTCTTTCTAGGGAGTTTTTCCTAGCCACCGTGCATCTACACCTGCATTGCTTGCTGTTTGGGGTTTTAGGCTGGGTTTCTGTACAGCACTTTGAGATATCAGCTGATGTAAGAAGGGATATATAAATACATTTGATTAATTACTGATAATATGTTTGTGATGTCTGTGTCATAGAACTGTCTAGTTCTAGGATACTTATAAAACTGAATGAATAAAATAAGTAATGTATTCCTATCAGCAGGTGGTTTTAAATATATAACCTTCATAGCTGTATGATACAGAATGCGACCTACACACTTCCTTAAACCTAAAATAAGTAATTTTGTGTGGAAGTCCAAAACTTGGAGACAGACACAAAGCTCATCAGTAACATCTCCCCGTTGTTGAAAGGGTCGACAGAACAGATTTTTTATTTATTTAGACGTTCAAACATATTTTACATTTTGACTATCATTAGTGTCATGATATTTTGTGTAAAGTAAAAAATTATATGACATATTTTGGGTAGATGTTCCTAAAAATATAAACGCAACATGTAAAGTGTTGGTCCCATGTTTCATGAGCTGAAATAAAAGATCCCAGAATTCTTCCATACGCACAAAAGCTTATTTCTCTCAAATTATGTACACATTTGTTTACATCCCTGTTAGTGAACATTTATTCCTTTGCCAAGACAATCCATCCACCTGACAGGTGTGGCATATCAAGAAGCTGATTAGACAGCGTGGTCATTACACAGGTGCACCTTGTGCTGGGGACAATAAAAGGCCACTCTAAAATGTGCAGTTTTGTCACACAACACAATGCCACAGATCTCTCAGGTTTTGAGGGAGTGTGCAATTGGCATGCAACTGGAGCAGTTATGAGATAATTGAATGTTCATTTCTCTACCAGACGCTGCATCCAACATAATTTTAGAGAATTTGGCAGTACATCCAACTGGCCTCACAACCGCAGACCACGGTTAACAACGCCAGCCCAGGACCTCCACATCGTCTGAGACCAGCCACAAGAACAGATGATGAAACTGAGGAGTATTTCCCTCTGCAATAAAGCCCTTTTGTGGGGAAAAAAATAATTCTGATTGGCTGTTTTGGGTTATGCCCTCCCAGGGCCACCAATGGCTGCCCCCCTAGCCAGTCATGTGAAGTCTAACCTCAGCTCAATTTCGAGTCTCATATCAAAGGGTCTGAATACTTATGTAAATAAGGTATTTCTGTTTTTTAATACATTTGCAAAAAAAATGTAATCCTGTTTTTGGGTATTGTGTGTAGATTGATGAGGAATATTTAAAAAAACTAACGTAAAAAAACAGAAAAAGTCAAGGGTTCTGAATACTTTCCGAAGGCACCGTATATAGTGTATATAATAATGTGTATAGTGTATATAATAATGTGTATAGTGTATATAATAATGTGTATAGTGTATATAATAATGTATATAGTGTATATAATAATGTATATTGCCATGTTATGAAGTATGAAAAGGCTTGTTCATTCACGTGTCATGAATTCATTATGACATCATCATATTTGTATATGTTTTACATGAATTGTTTATGGTTCATTGAACAAACATGGGAAACAGTGTTTAAACCCTTTACAATGACGATCTGTGAAGATATTTTGATATTTACGAATTATCTTTGAAAGACACGGTCCTGAAAAAGATAAATTCATTTTTTTGCTGAGTTAATTTGTATATGTTTTACGGGTTGAAAAGTGTTTTTTTCTCAGACATAAATAAAGAAATTCCAGCTGAAAGACAAAGGCCATAACTTTAATAAAATAACAAACTAACTGGCAAAGTAGCAGAGCGAGGTCCGCATCCAGCAACGTCATGAGTCACATTCTTGCAGATGTTTCAGTACAACACTACAGGGAGAGAGAGGGGGAGAGGGCAAACTCCACTGGACTAGTTTCAATGTGTGGAATCACTTAGGAGTTTCTGGATTTAGTGTAAACTTAACATTTAAAGCATCATTGACAAATAATGAATTGAAGTAACATTTGTAGACTAGCTTTTAAGAGTGTTGGGCCAGTAACCAAAAGGTTGCTTGTTCAAATCTGCCATTTTGTCCTTGAGCAAAGCAGTTAACCCCCAACAACAACTGCTCCCCAGGCACCGATGACGTGGTCATCGATTAAAGGCAGCCCCCGCACCTCTCTGATTCAGAGGGGTTTGGTTCAATGAGGAAAACACATTAAGGGTGGATGGATTCAGTTGTGACAGACTAGATATCCCCTTTCCTTTCCCTTTTCATCCCAGTCCTCCTTAAAAGACTCCATAATGTTTCATCATTAGATGCTACAGTCCTCCTTTAAGACTCCATAATGTTTCATCATTAGATGCTACAGTCCTCCTTTAAGACTCCATAATGTTTCATCATTAGATGCTACAGTCCTCCTTTAAGACTCCATAATGTTTCATCATTAGATACTACAGTCCTCCAACAACGGTTGCCATATGAATCTTTACCACTTGCTCTGTAATATGAGTAGTATTCAGATTTCATTCAAACATTTACATGAATATTGAAAAATAAACATGAATATTGAAATAAATATATATATTTAGATGTTTATATATATTGTTGAACATAATATACTGTAAGGGTATATTAGTTCAAGGATCTCTGCTAGTGTTAAAAATATGGGCCATTTTATATAGAGAAATTGTGGTGAAATCCTGCATGGAGCCTTCACTGTGCTCTGCCACTTTAAGAGCGCATCAGCAGTCAGGAAGGAGGAAATAAAGATAGTGCTTCTCTCTGTGGAGAGCTCTCGGTTGGCGCGGTTTGACAGTGTGTGCAACTCTGCAGAACTTGTTTATTTTCAGCGTGCTTAGTTGTGAAGTGTTTAAGTCCATCGCCGGTGTTACCCCTCTAGGTCGTGGTTGTAGTCTTTTTGGGACCGCTCCTGTCATTGTGTGAGTGGTGGAGTAGCAACATTGTTGTGAAGCTTTGAAAAACACACCATCAGGTGTTTCAGACGGACAGACTGAAGTCAACAGCCCAGACCCTCCTCTCTCATTTTCCCTCTAATGCTTTTCACTGCTGCAGACTTTCTTTTTATCCTTTCAATGTTTGTTGGACTATTATTCCTCTGCCAGTTGTAGTTGGTGTGACATTTTAGTTAAAGGGAGTTTGCGTTAGAGTTCATGTTTATTGTCGTTTGAATTGTATGGATTTTGTGTGGGACTGTTTACATTTGGCCGAGAAGATTTTGGGACATTTTAAGGCCTCTGTTGTCTATGAACACACCCACACATACCCTGCACTCCTCCACTGGGAGGTAATACAGATTGTTGCAAATCCTCTAATGTTGATGACTGGGTACTTTCTTGCCAATTGTTTCTATGAAGTTGCCGCTAAATTGCTCTGCCATTATTATTGTATGAGGTATTATTGGTTGGGTTACCCCTGGGCTGCGACATGGTTTTTATATGGTGGGTCTTATGTTTTCTCTCCACTGGCTATTGCCAGGGAAATTGCAAGATTATGTTATAATGCTTTTGCATTATAATGGTTGTTTAATTCGACAGAATAGAGTATTCTGTTAACTATTGTGTGTGTGTTCTACTGAGGATGGGCCTCTATGAGATAACACTGACAGAGGAGCTATATGATGTCTTTGGGTGATAAAACCTAAAGAGCATTCCAGGGAACATGAGTTAATGTTTCTGTTCTATACCGTACCAGGGAGAGATGGTTCCAGTTTGGAGTCAGAGGGCCAGACACTGGTCTATACAATGAAAACTGTTGACACAGCAGATAGTGTCTGCTATGTATTATAGGTATCCTTCATACAAATCTTAACCTTGTGACCATTCTATGTATCTACTGTTCGTCATGTAGGTTGAAAGGGGTGTATCTTGGTTATAAAATACCTTTGTACTTTTGTTTTGCCACTCTCAATGGATCATTAGAAAATGGTGAATTGCTATTGCTATTGCAAAGCTCTTATTATTAAAGATTTAGTTTAAGGATAACTCTGACTGGTGTGATAAGTTTGTCTCTCCTCATTTGATAGTAAAGAAATGAACCACCACACTATCTGGCCAACAGGCTACACTCTATTCAGTATCTTCTGCTGATGTAGCGCTACTCTACTCTTTTCCTTTCAGCAGGTTAATACCTGCCTGGCGCCCCAACAAAATCCCTATCTTTACCCTCCTCTAACAATACAGCTACAGAATTAGCACAGTAGGCCAATGTAACTTAAGGTTACCTGAAATATTTAGGACCAACTTATTCCTTGCCACCCATTCTGAAACTAACTTCAGCTCTTTGTCAAGTGTTGCTGTCATTTCAGTTGCTGTGGTGAGTTATCCGCATACATAGACATTAGTAAAGTAGTAAAGATTGAAAAAACTAAAGGTGCCTAGACAGCTGCCCTGGGGAATTCCTGATTCTGTTGCGCTGGCTCCCATTCTAGAACACCCTCTGTGTTCTGTTAGACAGGTAACTCTTTATCCACAATATAGCAGGGGGTGTAAAGCTTTTTCCAGCAGCAGACTATGATCGCATTGTATCTGGTAAAACAATTTTGACAAAAAAATTTAAGGGTTGGTAACAGGCTGATTAATCAGCAATTTCAGCCAGTAAAGGGGGCTTTACTATTCTTAGGTAGCAGAATGACTTTTGCCTCCCTCCAGGCCTGAGGGCACACACTTTCTAGTAGGCTTAAATTGAAGTTAAGGCAAATAGGAGTGGCAATATCGTCCGCTATTATCCTCAATCCTTTTCCATCCACGTTGTAAGACCCCGGTGACTTGTCATTGTTGATAGACAACAATAATTGTTTCACCTCTTCCACAGTTACTTTACAGATTCAAAATTACAATGCTTGTCTTTCATAATTTGGTTAGATATACTTGGATGTGTACTATCAGCGTTTGTTGCTGGCATGTCATATCTAAGTTTTTTTTATCTTGCCAATGAACAAAATCATTCAAGTAGTTGGCAATATCTGTGGGTTTTGTGATGAATGAGCCATCTGATTCAATGAATGATGGAGCAGAGTTTGCCTTTTTGCCCAAAATGTCATTGAAGGTGCTACAAAGCTAACTTTCATCAAGTTTTAATATGGCCTATTGGTTTCTCTTTTCATTGGCAGAATCCTTTTTCAGTGTTATGATAATCATAACATCCATATCCACCAGTCTATCTTCATGTCAAATGACAGAACTCTGCTGGTTGTCCTGGTAACAGATACCAGTGGGCAGATCTATTGTATTTGTTCAAACTAAACTACAGCACTTACTTTGATGAGTCAAATCTGATCTTTTCTTCTCTTCTCCTCCTCTCACAGTTCCACTCAGTCCCGTTGTTTTCCTGCAGTCCACCAGCAGCACAGACAACCTCTTCATACCCAGCAGTAAGGTGCTACCAGGAGAGGCACGACATGGGGACTCCAGGAGGGAGGAAGGGCTAGCGTTGTCCTGGTAACCATAAAGAGGGGACACAGACACATATCATTATGGATGCTGATGTCACTGTTGACAAAGTGCTTTACAGAAACCCAGCCCAGACCCCGATAGAGCAAGCTATATGCTAGACCAGACCAACCTGTACCATCTGGTGTTCTGATTTGGAGAGACTCTTCTCTGCCTCGTCAGCATCAGGATGTTGTTGAGGCTTCCCAGAGGATCCACAATAGTCATGTCTCTCTCCTGTGTGAATGAGAACATCAAACAGGTGGTAAACTTATGACCGTCTATTAAAATCATAGGGTCTTACAAGAGGCATTAATATCTCTAAAAAGGGCCTAAAATGCAAATGTTAAAGGGTTGTTCGACAAAATGGGTGCCTTTGGAGAATTCAATAAATCTAATATAAAAGACCCCAAAAACATTTACCAATGGCAGATTGACCCTTTAACAATTCCTACAGTACTGAACAACATATTCAAGTGTAGAACTTCAGTAGAATGCCCCTTTAAAACCACACATTAGTTCAACAACTGCATAGTTTGTGTCCCTGTTTTTAAGATATTACTCACTGGTGTTAATAGGATCTTCAGTCTCCTCCTCCTCTTTCACTCCTAAAACGTCTTCTTCCTCCTCCTCTTTTACTGAGATAGCCTCCTCTTCCTCTTTTACTCCAAAAGGTTCTTCCTCTTCTTTCACTACATTCTCTTCTTCTTTCAATGTTACGGAATCTTCCTCCTTTTTGATTCTGAAAGCTTCTACTTCCTCTTCCACGCTGACAACCTCTTTCCCATCTTCCTCTTTCACTGTAATATCATCCTCTTTCAACGTGATAGCCTCCTCTTCCTCCCTTTTCATACTGAAAGCTTCTTCTGTCTCCTCCTCTTTCACTCCCAAAACGTCTTCCTTCTTCACCTTTATTGAGATAACATCCTCTTCCTCTCTAAAGGGTTCTTTTCCTATAACAACCTCCTCTTCCTCAATTTTCATTCTGAAAGGTTCTTTCACTGTAATATCCTCCTCTTCTTCTTCCATGTTCAGCGCCAGAGCTTCTTTCTCCAAACAGCAAACCTCATCTTCTTTAGCAGGGGAGGAGTAGTTTAGTGAGCTCATGGTCAGTGATGTTAGCTAGCTAATTAACATTAGCGACTAGCCTAGTACTAGGCTCAGCATCAATCTTTAACAAGTTTGCAAATTGAACAAGCAAATTAGGTTAAAGTTAACCACTAGATACGTCAACAGAACTGTGTTTACAACACTGAGATTAGCTAATGTACATTAACATGGTCTAAAGCGCCAATCTTTCAGTTTTATGTTGGTTAGCAAGCTACCGAGGTGGTTGAAAGAGTAGCGGTGTTGTTGTTCCTGAAGAATCGTCCCGTCCAGTAAATTATACGTCACGCAAGAAGCGTCACCTGAAAGACGCACATCGCCATCTGATGACTGGAGTGGGTAACGCAGATTGGAAACAATAGTTACTACACTTTTTGTATTGGAAAGAACGTCATAATAATTTAACAATAAGCTGATATATTTTCTCTTACGTCTTACAAATAATACTTTCCTGTACACAGACGTAGAAGCTTAATATGAATATGTAGATAATTAATAAATACTTCTGTGCTGCCATCCTGTTAGGTTACAGATTATTTTATTACAGTGGTTAAAATGGATTTTTATTGTGTTCCATGGCGTTTACCGCCCCCTAGTGGAGCTTTCTGGTACTTAGAACGACTGTACGAAAACAGGAAGTAGAGAATTCGTTCTGCACGCATAAAAGCAGCTGGAAACAACGCTACGGTTCAGGTCTTTCAGTGCAGTTATTTCTTGTCACGCTTCAGCTTCGGAAAATATTTTTAAGTTCGATTCAAGCATATTGCTAGTGATGATAATCTTGTTATTGATAGAATTGCTTACTTATCCATGTTGGTTGCATTTACTCACACAAATTGCCTTGCCTTTCATGGGGGAAGACATGTTAAATATGGATTTTTAAGCCTTGAGACAATGGAGGCATGGATTGTGTATGTGTGCCATTCAGAGGGTGAATGGGGAACACAAAATATTGAAGTGTCTTTGAACGGAGTATGGTAGTAGGTGCCAGGAGCACCGGTTTGTGTCAAGAACTGCAACGCTACAGTTTCCAATGTGTACCAAGAGTGGTCCACCACCCAAACAGTGGCAGTCAATGCGGTTTAAGATGAGGAAGGACGATTTATTTAGCATAGTATCCCTCTGTTTGAGCCGGGTGTTTGAGTAGGCTAAACTTGCTAGCTGCATTTGCTAGCTAAGTAAGTGAAACAAAGTGGAAAATAAGTGACTCTCTTGCTTCTCCTAATTTGTTAAAAACTGTTCAACTATTGTCTTTCTCTCTGAGTCAACTACTCACATGTTATGCACTGCAGTGCTAGCTAGCTGTAGCTTATGCTTTCAGTACTAGATTCATTCTCTGATCCTTCGATTGGATGGACAACATGTCAGTTCATGCTGCAAGAGCTCTTATAGTTTGGAGGACGTCCTCCGGAAGTTGTCATAATTACTGTGTTAATCTATGGAAGGGCTTGAGAATCATGAGCCTCCTAGGTTTTGTATTGAAGTCAATGTACCCAGAGGAGGATGCAAAATACTATGTTTTAATCAGTTATTTGGTGACGTGATTATATTTAGTATAGTTTTATCTAAAAAGGATAACTTTCTATATATTTACATTTTTCTGAAAATCACTCAGGAGGATGGGTCTCCCCTTCCTCTGCTGAGGAGCCTCCACTACACCCAAAGGACATCCAGCCAACTTGACACAATTGTGGGAAGCATTGGAGTCAACATGGGCCAGCATCCCTGTGGAACACTTTTTGACACCTTGCAGAGTCCATGCCCTGACGAATTGAGGCTGTTCTGAGGGGAAAGGGGGAGGGTCCAACTCCATATTAGGAAGGTGTTCCAAATGTTTGGTATAATCAGTGGATATATCTGCCATTTAGCAGACACTTTTATCCAAAGGGTTTTGCAGTCGTGTGAAAATGAGATGGAAACCCATTTAACTTGCATTTTTCATTCGGTACATGGGAATGCACTACGTAATCACTCAAAGCCTTTTATCTGCAATAAATCTGTTTGATAGAAACATTTCTGGTGGGAAAAGGCATATTGTTTTATGCAGATTTGAAAATATTCACATGAATATCTGTAGCAAATTAATCCAAATCAGATCCCTCAATAACCTGGGGTCAATTTTCAAACATTTCATCATTTAAAACAATCTTGGTGTGATTTTTAAAACAAATGTTGTAGAGCTTCCTGGTAATATGTTAACATTAATTATTCATTATGTTTTAGAAGTCAGAACACAAAACACTAGATAGTTCTACGACACTCAAGACACAGACGTCGCTGGATTCCTATCAAGCAGGTGGTTGTAAATATATAACATTCATAGCTGTACGATACAGAATGTGACTTTTTTGATACGCATGAAAGCTTATTTCTCTCCAAATTTGTGCACAAATTTCTTTACATCCCTTTGCCAAGATAATCCATCCACCTGACAGGTGTGCCATATCAAGGCTGATTAAACAGCATAGTCATTACACAGGTGATAAAGGAATTTGTATGTTTAAAGTAATGACTCAATTATTCCATCCTGAAACTGTATAACTGTGTGAAATGTATTAGAATTATAAAGACTATAATCCAATAATGTGTGTGCATAGGACAAGTAAAGACAAGGACAGTATGTTACTATTTAGCAATAAGCAGAAGTATAGTTGAGACATTCAAGGAGAAGAGGAACTGTCAACAGACAACTTGTGACTACTGTGAAACTGATAACAGGAAGGAGGTCTCCCCACCCAGGGAGGGGAGAAACCGTTGGGCTTGCAGAAACATGTGGCAGAATATGATAAGCAATGTATGTGTTGGAGAAGACTTGTAAATAGCAGTGACAGTTTTAGAGGAGAGGGGCATTTATAAGGGGTATGGTATGACCAAATGTGAGGTATAAAAGGCTATGAGCATTGTATGATTTTTAGAGCGCTCTCTGAATAAAGTATTGATCTATTGCAGACTGAGACTTTGTCTAAATTCTTCTATTAACCAGGGCCTTACAACCCCTGGGAATTGGTCAAAGGTATAGTGATTGTTGAGTTATCATCATTGGGATTGAAAATTCTCGTGACAACAGGTGCCCCTTATGCCGGGGACAATAAATCAGCATGGCTACCACAGCATTCTGCAGCGATACGCCATCCCATCTGGTTTGGGCTTAGTGGGACTATCGTTTGTTTTTCAACATTACAATGACCAAACACACCTCCAGGCTGTGTAAGGGCAATTTGACCAAAAAAGAGAGTGATGGAGTGCTGCATCAGATGACCTGATCTCCACAATCACCCAACTTCAACCCATTTGAGATGGTTTGGGATGAGTTGGACCGCAGAGTGAAGGAAAAGCAGCCAACAAGTGCTCAGCATATGTGGAAACTTCTTCAAGACTGTTGGAAAAGCATTTCAGGTGAAGCTGGTTGAGAGAATGCCAAGAGTGTGCAAAGCTGTATTTGTAGTAGTCGGGGACAGCCCTAATGGGAACAGATACCAGTGGGCAGTTCTATTTTATTTGTTCCAACTAAACTACAGCACTTACTTTGATGTGTCAAATCTGATCCATCTATTGCAATCATAGAGTCTTACAAGAGGCATGAACATGTCTAAAAAGGGCCTAAAATGGCAACTTTCATCATGATTTTTTAAATATATTGTTTGTGATGCAAATGTTAAAGGGTGACTTTCACTTTTACTTGAGTCATTTTCTATTAAGGTATCTTTACTTTTACTCAAGTATGACAATTGGGTATTTTTTCCACCACTGTGATGCAAATGTTAAAGGGTTGTTCCACAAAATGGGTGTATTTTTCATCCCTTTGATATTTTAAGTAGAAATTATTCTCCACTATTGAATTTTAAAAGATTGTTATATTAGATAAAGTGCACTTTAATATTGACCACATGGAGAATTCAATACATCTAATTTAAAAGTACCCTAAATATAAGTACCAATGGCAGATTGCCCCTTAAACAATTCCTACAGCACTGAACAACATATTCAAGTGTAGAACTTCAGTAGTTTGAGCCCGTTTTTAAGACAGTACTCACTGGTGGTAATCGGTACTTCAGTCTCCTCCTCCTTTTTCACTCCTAAAACGTCTTCCTCCTCCTCTTTTACTGAGATAGCTTCCTCTTTTACTCCAAAATGTTCTTCCTCTTCTTTCACTACATTCTCTTCTTCTTTCAATGTTATGGCATCTTCCTCCTTTTTGATTCTGAAAGCTTCTACCTCCTCCTTTTCCACTCTGACAACCTCTTTCCCATCTTCCTCTTTCACTGTAATATCATCCTCTTCTTCTTTCAAAGTAATAGCCTCCTCTTCCTCCTTTTTCATTCTGAATGCTTCCTCGTCTTCTTTCACCAGAGCTTCTTTCTCCGTCGAGCTTCGTGAGCTCATGCTCCGGGTGATTAGCCTAGTGCAGTATCAATTTAACACATTCGCTAATTTCACAAGCAAATTACGTTTAAAAGAATTAGTAGATAGGTAAACAGAATTATGTTTAAAACACCAAGAGTAATATACACAAGATTGGTCGAAAACGCATCAATGTTTCGGTTTTATGTTGGCTATCAAACCACCGCGTTGGTTGAATCAGAAGACTTTTGTCGCAGTTGAAGTGTTGCCAACTAATTTTCAGAGGAAGTTGATAGAGGCAAGTCGATTTGTTGCTAAAAGTTTCTAAACGACAGTGTGATGTCATTGCGTGATGGCGTCATTACGTAATAACGTAAAACTGCATCATTACGTAGAATACACAATAACGTTACTCAAATTGACTGGCCATTTCGGCGAAAATATGATTTGACATTTGTTAGTTTAGATTTGTTTGTTTATTATCATATATTTTTATTTGTAAAAGTAATTTAAACACAACACATTTTATATGATCAGATATTTTTATTTTTAAACACAACACATTGAATAATTAAACAATTACACATTATTGAACAATTACATTTTCTTTTCTTTTCAACTAGTAAACCTACACATTCTGAACAATTATAGTTGTAAGCAGTGTATTGGTAGTTAACATGCTACCTAACTGATCAACAATTATAGGTACAAGCTAATAACAAGGTATATATGCTATCTTCTTGAACAAGCAACTTAACTCAAATAATGATGTGTGCGCTAGGCATCTCTCTCCAGCTCTCTCCAGGTTGTTGTGCTGCTTGTCTGGCCAGCTGCCAGCTGGTTTCCTCCAGATATTTCCACTATTCTCACACACACTGCAGTGCACACTGCCACCATCAGCTGTGTGTCTCCGCCAGTTCTAGAAAGTCCACTCCTTGCATACGTACTGTAAATATGATGAACCATAGATTGGCAAGGAAATCCTCTTCATCTTAACTGTCCAACTGCATTGTCACGGAGCTGGAACCAGCAGTAGAGGATTGAGTGGCCTTAAAGCTGTATGCTGCTGTGGTGCCAAACTGCTGCAGAACTTCACTTGGTAGTTTATGCTGGTAACAGGTATCACCAGCCAGCTTCAGTCCATACCGCACCAGGAGTATGGAGTTGAGAGTGTGCAGTGATATTCTATTTCTTAACTTTGACTTGACCACACTCATTGGCCTCATGGGCTGCACCAGATTTGCCAGTTCTTGCTGTGAGATGTTACCACACTCTTCCACCAAGGCACCTGCAAGTTCCCGGACATTTCTGGTGGGAATGGCACTAGCCCTCACCCTCCGATCCAACAGGTCCCAGACATGCTAAATGGGATTGAGATCAGGGCTCTTGCTGGCCATGGCAGAACACTGACATTCCTGTCTTGCAGGAAATCACGCACAGAACGTGCAGTATGGCTGGTGGCATTGTCATGCTGGAGGGTCATGTCAGGATGAGCCTGCAGGAAGGGTACCACATGAGAGAGGAGGATGTTTTCCCTGTAACGCACAGCTTTGAGATTGCCTGCAATGACAACAAGCTCAGTCCAATGATGCTGTGACCATGACATACACTCCACCTCCAAATCAGACCATCACCCCTGATGAGACAAAACCGCGACTCGTCAGTGATGATGAACATGGTACCTTCAGGCATTTGGAAATTTCTCCCAAGGATGAACCAGACTTGTGGAGGTCTACAATTTTTTTCTGAGTTCTTGGCTGATTTCTTTTGATTTTCCCATGATGTCAAGCAAAGAGGCACTGAGTTTGAAGGTAGGCCTTGAAATACATCCACAGGTACACCTCCAATTGACTCAAATGATGTCAACTAGCCTATTAAAAGTTTCTAAAGCCATAACATCATTTTCTGGAATTTTCCAAGCTGTTTAAAGGCACAGTCAACTTAGTGTATGTAAACTTCTGACTCACTGGAATTGTGATACAGTGAATTATAAGTGAAGTAATCTGTCTGTAAACAATTGTTGGAAAAATTACTTGTGTCATGCACAAAGTAGATGTCCTAACCGACTTGCCAAAACTACAGTTTGTTCACAAGAAATTTGTAGAGTGGTTGAAAAACGAGTTTTAATGACTCCAACCTAAGTGTATGTAAACTTCCGACTTCAACTGTAGATTGATGAGGGGAATTCAAAAAAAATGTTTTTGAATAAAACTGTAATGTAACAAAATGTGGGAAAAGTCAAGGGGTCTGAATACTTTCTGAAGGCACAGTATATATCCTAATTAATAGAATTTGGACAGAAACATGGTTATTTTTTTTATTTAAGCAGGTAACTCAACTGAGAACACAGTCTCATTAACAGCAAATACCTGGGGAATAGTTACAGGGCAGAGGAGGGGGGATGAATGAGCCAATTGCTGGGGATAATTAGGTGACAGTGATGATATGAGGCTCAGATTGGGAAGGTAGCCAGGACACCAGGGTACATTTAAATTTTAGTCATTTAGCAGACGCTCTTATCCAGAGCGACTTACAGTAGAGTGCATACATTTTTATTAAATATTTCTGAAATACTGGCCCCCCGTGGGAATCGAACCCACAACCCTGGCGTTGCAAGCGCCATGCTCTACCAACTGAGCTACAGTGGGAGTTGGGGTTAACACCCCAACCCTTATGATAAGTGCAATTGGATCTTTAGTGACCACAGAGAGGACACTCGTTTAACATCCAATCCAAAAGACAGCAAACTACACAGGGCAATGTCAACCAATCACTGCCCGGGATATTGTTTTTAGACTAGAGGAAAGGGTACCTCCTACTGGCCCTCTAACACCACTTCCAGCAGAATCTGGTCTCCCATCCAGGGATCAACCAGGACCAACCCTGCTTAGCTGGAGAAGCCAGCAGTGGGATGCAGGGTGGTATGCTGCTGTCTCTAAAATCCAGCCTAATTATTTTCCCTCAGGAAGTTCTGGTAAATAGTGGTTGTAGTGTACTGCTGTCACCACCTGGCCTGGAGGGCATTTTGACTTTGTTGATAGCGAGCTGTGTTAGCGAGAGCGAGCTGTGTTAGCGAGCTGTGTTAACTGTGTTAGCGAGCTGTGTTGCTAAAGACGTAGCAGCTAGTTAACAGACAACTGATCAACCTACTGTGTGTATTGAACATTCAAATTGGACAGCCTTACATATAGAGTAGCACCTTCTCTTCTTGACGTCAAAGCTGCAGTGTATTGTTGCTGTAGGAGTTTATAATTAATAATCCTATTTATTTCAAGCCCCACTAAGATGTCACCATACTATTCCTTTAAAGCCCCTCTGTCAGATATAAATCATCAGAGTGGGAAACCAACTGAAATGAAAACAATGGAGCAAATGTATCACTATCAGAGGGGTGTATTATGACATCATATAGAACTACTCAGACATTCCAAATATCACTTGATTATCAGAGGAGTGTATTATGACATCAGATAGAACTACTCAGACATTCCAAATATCACTTGATTATCAGAGGTGTGTATTATGACATCAGATAGAACTACTCAGACATTCCAAACCAGGCTTCATCCATATCATGAAGGTGGATATTGATCCAACCATTTCAAAAGTAATGACCAGCCTGATGGAAACAGGATATGCCTGAACACATTTATAAATGCCGACAGACGATTTGTTAGTTCGTTTGACATAGTGGGGTCTTTTTGTGTCAGTAAAAACGTTTTAGTGAGAAATAGCGGTGGAAACTCCTTTATGAGCAAATATTTATATAATAACATCACATCTTAGTTAACTTGGATTCACATGATGATATGTTGTGTGGTTCTCCCACTACGACTTGGAAACCCATGTAGTTTATTAGGCTACAGATGAAATAAGTTATGAACTTCACAGGGGGGTGAAAGTGCACGTGAAGAGCTTGATGCTCCTTTCCAATACATTTTGATGGTGTTAGTCCGGTGACATGATGATCGATGCTTGGCTGCCATTTGACAAATAAAATATTTATCTTATCCATAATAATCTCATCATGTAGGTAGCCTACCAGCACTGTTTCTGTGAGCTGTTGGCTACAGTACACGTGCCATGTTCACATTTTATATAAAACGCAACAGCTTTTCAAAACCATCAGTAGAGTTGAAAATGTGATGGAAACCCATTTAACTTGTATTTTTCATTCAGTTCATGGGAATTTAAAAACAAAAGTATTTTTTTGTGCACTACGTTATCATGCAAAGCATTTTATCCGCAATAAGTCTGTTTGATGGAAACATTTCTGGTGGGAAAACGCGTATATTGTTTAATGCATATTTTAGAATATTCACAGGAAAATCTGTCGCAAGTTGCACGGAAATGTAGCTACTAAGGTGGATATTGATCCAAAATTCCCCCAGGAAAGTGGAACGAGGAACTCTTCACTGAGACAATGATAAACAGCAATCCGTGGGAGAGTTGTGATGGATATTATAAAATAAGGATCTGCTGGAGTCCAAGTAAAACCAAGATTCTTTATTTCTGAGCTCAGAGAGAATAACAGAGTTACACAGCGCAGTGTCAACAGTCTGAATTCCTGAAGCATTGGGTGATGAGCACATATCTTTATAGTTTCCTGTTCCTGGGAGGGACTTTATTCATACAAGGACACAGGTGTAAATTGGTTTGCAACACAGGATGATACTCCCAAGAACAGGAGATTATAATTGGACAGTTTCACAAGGTTAGTCACATAATCAGTTATGTGGACACATACGATTAACATTTTCCATTACAGTCTGAATATTTTCATGTCATTAAATCATCAGTGGGCCAACAATGCAAATGTAAACAATGGAACAAATGCATCACATCCAAATATCACTTAATTATCTGTAGTGCTGGAGGAATGACAACCATATAAACACACCCACAGTCAGAGTTTAAAAAAGGACCATTTAAACACATGGCATCTGATCTACTTTATATTCAAACTGACATACTTCATATTCACTTCATGTTTTATAATAAAAACATACAAATATATGTTTGAGTATACTTTGTACCATTTAATTTCATATGGTATAAACAAGTAAACACATTCTCAGTCAACAATAAGACAATGGGAGCACTGTGTATGTTCTCTGATGAATTTTAAGTCAATTTGATGTAAAATATCAATTTACACACTAGGAGAAGTAATTAAGTCAATGTGATGTGAAATATCAATATACACACTAGAAGTCATTATTCTCTGCTGTGTGGATTCTCACATGATGATTAAGTGACCGTGATGAGTAATATGTCTTCCCACAGTCTGACCATTTGTAAGACTTCTCCCCTGTGTGCAGTCTCATGTGTTTTTTCAGGCTTCATAATTTGGTAAAATTCTTTGCACAGTGGGAGCAGACTTCTCCCCTGTGTGTATTCGCTCATGGGCTTTCAGGTGTCCTAACTGGCTAAAGCTCTTTGCACACTGGGAGCAGTGGTAAGGCTTCTCCCCTGTGTGGGTTCTCACATGAACTTTAAGTGACTGTGATGAGTAATAGGTCTTCCCACAGTCTGAGCATTGGTAAGGCTTCACCCCTGTGTGCAGTCTCATGTGTTCTTTCAGATGTCCTAAATGGATAAAAGTCTTTGCACACTGGGAGCAGTGGTAAGGTTTCTCCCCTGTGTGTATTCGCTGATGAGTTTTCAGGCTTCCTGACTGGCTAAAACTCTTTCCACACTGAGAGCAGTGGTAAAGCTTCTCCCCTGTGTGTATTCACTCATGAACTTTCAGGTTCCCTAACTGGCTAAAACTACTTCCGCATTGGGAACAGTGGTAAGGCTTCTCCCCTGTGTGTATTCGCTCATGAGCTTTCAGGTATCCTAACTGGCTAAAACTCTTTGCACACTGGGAGCAGTGGTAAGGCTTCTCCCCTGTGTGGGTTCTCACATGGACTTTAAGTGACCATGATGAGTAATATGTCTTTCCACAGTCTGAGCATTTGTAAGGCTTCTCCCCTGTGTGTATTCGCTCATGAGCTTTCAGGCTTCTTAACTGGTTAAAATTATGTCCACACTGGGCGCAATGGTGTGGCTTCTCTCCAGTGTGCGTCCTCCTATGTCTTTTCAGGCTTCCTAACTTGGTAAAATGCTTTCCAATCTGGGAGCAGAGGTGCCGTCTTGCTGGTTTGGATGTCTCTGGTTCCTCCGAATTAGGTTTTTCTCCTGCCAAAGACAGTGTTTATTTAAAGAGAGACCAGAATGAAATCTCTCCATGATAAAACTGCCTTGCTATGAGGTTTAATCCAAATCAGAGCCCTCAAACTGAGACCAGTTTTCAAACATTTAATAATTTAAAACAAATTAGGTTGTAGAGCTTCCTGGTAATTACTGATATGTTTACTTACTTATTTATTAATTCTGTTTTAGAAGTCAGAACACAAACAACTAGACCGTTCTAGGACCCTCAAAACACAGACATTGATGGATTCCCATCGAGCAGGTGGTTCTAAATATTTAACCTTCATAGTTGTAAGATACATAATTTGACTTTTTCCATATGCACAAACGCTTATTTCTCTCAAATTTTGTGCACAAATTTGTTAACATCCTTTTGCCAAGATAATCCATCCACCTGACAGGTGTGGCATATCATGAAGTTAATTAAACAGCATGATCATTACACAGGTCCACGCTGGGGACAATAAACGGCCACTCTAAAATGTGCAGTTTTGTCACACAACATAATGCCACAGATGTCTCAAATTTTGAGGGAGTGTGCAATTGGCATGCAGGAATGTCCACTGGAGCTGTTACCAGAGAATTGAATCTTAATTTTTCTACCATAAGCCACCTCAAACGTTGTTTTTAGAGAATTTGGCAGTACATCCAACCGGCCTCACAACTGCAGACTACGTATAACCATGCCAACCAGGACCTCCACATTGTCTTAGACCAGCCATCCGGACAACTTCATTGGCTGTGCCTGGCTCCCCAGTGGGTGGGACTAGCTCCCCAGCAGGTAGATGGCTGTGCCCCTGCCCAGTAATGTGAAGTCCATAGATTAGGGCCTAATGAATTTATTTACATTGACTGATTTCCTTATATGAACTGAAAATCAGTTAATTGAAATTGTTGCAGGATGCTCTCAATGGTGCAGCTGTATAACTTTTTGATGATCTGGGGACCCATGCCAAATCTTTTCAGCCTCCTGTGGGGGAATAGGTTTTTGTTGTGCCCTCTACACAACTGTCTTGGTGTGCTTGGACCATGTTTGTTGGTGATGTGGAAACCTAGGAACTTGAAGCTCTCAACCTGCTCCACTATAGCCCCGTCGATGAGAATGGGGGCGTGCTCGTCATCTTTTTCTTGTAGTCCACAATCATCTCCTTTGTTTTAATCACGTTGAGGGAGAGGTTGTTGTTCTGGCACCACACGGCCAGGTCTCTGACCACCTCCCTATAGGCTGTCTCATCGTTGTCGGTGATCAGGCCTACCACTGTTGTGTCATCGGCAAACTGATGATGGTGTTGAATTCATGCCTGGCCGTGCAGTCATGAGTGAACAGTGAGTACAGGAGGGGACTGAGTACGCAGCTCTGATGGGCCCCAGTGTTGAGGATCAGCGAAGTGGTGTAGTTTCCTACCTTCACCACCTGGGGAAGACCCGTCAGGAAGTCCAGGACCCAGCTGCACAAGACGGGGTTCAAACCCAGGACCTTGAGCTTAATGATGAGTTGAGGGTACTATGGTGGTGAATGCTGAGCTATAGTCAAAAAACAGCATTCTTACATAGGTATTCCTCTTGTCCAGATGGGATAGGACAGTGTGCAGTGAGATGGCATCGTATGTGGATCTATTGGGATGGTAAGCAAATTGAAGTGGGTCTAGGGTGTCGGGAAGAGGTGATACAATCCTTGACTAGTCTCTCAAAGCACTTCATGATGAAAGATAGTCATTTAGTTCAGTTACCTTTGCTTTCTTGGGTACGGGAACAATGGTGGACATCTTGAAGCATGTGGGGACAGCAGACTGGGATGGGGAGAGATTGAATATGTCCGTAACAGGTGTGCCTTGTTAAAAAAGTTAATTTGTGGAATTTCTTATCTTATTTATGCGTTTAAGCCAATAAGTTGTGTTGTGACAAGGTATACAGAAGATAGCCCTATTTGGTAAAAGACCAAGCCCATATTATGGCAAGAACAGCTCAAATAAGTAAAGAGAAAAAACAGTCCATCATTACTTTAAGATATGAAAATCAGTCAATATTGAAACTTTCAAGAACTTTCAAAGTTTCTTCAAGTGCAGTCACACAAAACTTCAAGCGCTATGATGAAACTGGCTTTGACGAGGACCGCCACAGGAAAGGAAGACCCAGAATTACCTCTGCTGCAGAGGATAAGTTCATAAGAGTTAAGTGCACTTCCGATTGCAGCCCAAATGAATTCTTCAGAGTTCAAGTAACAGACACATCTCAACATCAACTGCTCAGAGGAGACATCGTGAATCAGGCCTTCATGGTGCTGCAAAAAAACACTACTAAAAATAAGAGACTTGCTTGGGGCAAGAAACACGAGCAATGGACATTAGACCGGCGGACATTTGTCCTTTGGTCTGATGAGTCCAAATTTGAGATGTTTGGTTCCAACCGTCGTGTCTTTGTGAGACGCAGAGTAGAGTGGTTCCCACCGTTAAGCATGGAGGAGGTGTGATGGTGTGCGGGTGCTTTGCTGGTGACAATGTCTGTGATTTATTTAGAATTCAAGGCACACTTAACCAGCATGGCTACCACAGCATTCTGCAGCGATATGCTATCCCATCTGGTTTGCGCTTAGTGGGACTGTCATCTGTTTTTCAATGGAGGACAATGACCAAACACACCTCCAGGCTGTGTAAGGGCTATTTGACCAAGAAGGAGAGTTATGGAGTGCTGCATCATATGACCTGGCCTCCACAATCACCCAACCCTCAACCTAATTGAGATGGTTTGGGATGAGTTGGACTGCAGAGTGAAGGAAAAGCAGCCAACAAGTGCTCAGCATATGTGGGACCTCCTTCAAGACTGTTGGAAAAGCATTCCAGGTGAAGCTGGTTGAGAGAATGCCAAGAGTGTGCAAAGCTGTATTTGTATTAGTCAGGGACAGCCCTACTGGTAACAGATACTAGTGGACAGATCTATTTTATTTGTTCAAACTAAACTACAGCACTTACTTTGATGAGTCAAATCTGATCCTTTCTTCTCTTCTCCTCCTCTCACAGTTCCACTCAGCCCCGTTGTTTTCCTGCAGTCCACCAGCAGCACAGACAACCTTTTCATACCCAGCAGTAAGGTGCTACCGGGAGAGGCACGACATGGAGACTCCGGGAGGGTGGAAGAGCTAGCGTTGTCCTGGTAACCATAAAGAGGGGACATAGAGACATACCATTATGGATGCTGAAGTCGCTGTTGTCATGAAGTGCTTTACAGAAACCCAGCCCAGATCCCGATAGAGCAAGCTGTAGGCTAGACCAGACCAAGCTGTACCATCTGGTGTTCTGATCTGGAGAGACTCTTCTCTGCCTCGTCAGCATCAGGATGTTGTTGAGGCTCCCCAGAGGATCCACGATAGTCATGTCTCTCTCCTGTGTGAATGAGAACATCAAACAGATGGTAAACTTACGACTGTCTATTAAAATCATAGGGTCTTACAAGAGGCATTAAGATCTCTAAACAGGGCCTAAAATGCAAATGTTAAAGGGTTGTTCCATGAAATGGGTGCATTTTGTATCCCTTTGATATTTTAAGTAGAAATTATGCTCCACTAGTCAATTTTAAAAGCCTGTTGTATTAGATGAGGCACTTTAATGTAGACCACATGGAGAATTCAATAAATCTAATTTAAAAGACCCCAAAATATATGTACCAATGGCAGATTGAACCTTTAACAATTCCTACAGTACTGAACAACATATTCAAGTGTATAACTTCAGTAGAATGCCCCTTTAAAACCACACATTAGTTCAACAACTGCATTGTTTGTGCCCCTGTTTAAGACAGACTCACTGGTGGTAATCTGATATTCTGTCTCCTCCTCTTTCACTCCCAAAACGTCTTCCTTCTTCACCTTTATTGAGAAAGAACCGTTTAGAGAGGAAGAGGATGCTTTCTCTTCTTTCCCTATAACAACCTCCTCTTCCTCCTTTTTCATTCTGAAAGGTTCTTTCTCTTCTTTCACTGTAATATCCTCCTCTTCTTCTTCCATGTTCAGCGCCAGAGCTTCTTTCTCCAAACATCAAACCTCATCTTCTTTAGCAGGGTAGGAGTAGTTTAGTGAACTCATGGTCAGTGAACTCATGGTCAGTGATGCTAGCTAGTTAGCATTAGCGACTAACCTAGGCTCAGCATCAATCTTTAACAAGTTTGCAAATTGAACAAACAAATTAGGTTCAAGTTCACCAGTTGATACGTCAACAGAAATGCGTTTTAAACACTGAGATCAGCTAATTAACATCGTCTAAAACCTCAATCTTTCAGTTTTATGTTGGCTAGCAAGCTACCGAGGTGGTTGTAAGAGTAGCCGCGTTGTTGTTCCTGAAGAAGCGTCCCGTCCAGTCCATTATACGTCACGCAAGAAGCATCACCTGAAAGACGCACATCGCCATCTGTTGACTGGAGTGGGTAACGCAGTATTGGAAAGAACGTCATAATAATTTAACAATTAGTAAATATTTTTTCTCTTTCGTCTTACAAATAATACATTTGCTGACGACACAACAGGGGTAGGCCTGATCACCGACAATGATGAGATGGCCTACAGGGAGGAGGTCAGAGAACTGGCAGTGTGGTGCCAGGACAACAACCTCTCCCTCAATGTGAGCAAGACAAAGGAGCTGATCGTGGACTACAGGAAAAGGCTGGTCCGAACAGGCCCCCATTTTAACATCGACGGGGCTGTAGTAGAGCGGGTCGAGAGTTTCAAGTTCCTTGGTGTCCACATCACCAACGAACTATCATGGTCCAAACATACCAAGACAGTCTTGAAAAGGGCACGACAAAACCTTTTTCCCCTCAGGAGACTGAAAAGATTTGGCATGGGTCCCCAGATCCTCAAAAGCTTCTACAGCTGCACCATCAAGAGCATCCTGACCGGTTGCATCACCGCCTGGCATGGCAACAGCTTGGCATCTGACCGTAAGGCGCTACAGAGGGTAGTGCAAACAGCCCAGTACATCACTGGGGCTAAGCTTCCTGCCATCCAGGTGTCAGAGGAAAGCCCATAAAATTGTCAGACTCCAGTCACCCAAGTTAGAGACAGTTTTCTCTGCTACCGCACAGCAAGCGGTACCGGAGCGCCAAGTCTTGGACCAAAAGATTCCCCAACAGCTTCTACCCCCAAGCCATAAGACTGCTGAGCAATTAATACAATCGCCACCGGACTATTTACTATTTACATTGACTTTTGTACACTGCTGCTACTCAATGTTTATTATCTATGCGTAATCCCTTCACCCCTTCCTACATGTACAAATTACCTCAACTACCCTGTACCCCCGCACACTGACTCGGTACCAGTACCACCTGTATATAACCTCGTTATTGTTATTCTTATTGTGTTATTTCTATTTATTATTTTTTGCTTTAGTCTGTTTGGTAGATTTGTTTTCTTAACTCTTCTTGACCTGCACTGTTGGTTGGGAGCTTGTAAGTAAGCATTTCACGGTAAGGTCTACACTTGTTGTATTCGGGCGCATGTGATAAATAAAGTAAAAATTTGATCTGATTTAATACTTTCCTGTACACAGACGTACAAGCTTAATATGAATATGTAGATGATGAATAAATACTTATATGAATAGGTAGTGTGTTAATACACATTTTCTCTGTTAATTTTGTAAATCTTTCACAGTCGTTTTTATCTAGACGTGACCATACTATTCCCTTAAAGCCACGCTCTATAAGATACAAATCAAAGTTTCCTCCAGCATACTCACAAGGTCCTTTGCTGTTGTTCTGGGATTGATTTGCACTTTTCGCACCAAAGTACGTTCATCTCTAGGAGACAGAACGCGTCTCCTTCCTGAGCGGTATGACGGCTGCGTGGTCCCATGGTGTTTATACTTGCGTACTATTGTTTGTACAGACGAACGTGGTACCTTCAGGCGTTTGGAAATTGCTCCCAAGGATGAACCAGACTTGTGGAGGTCTACAATTTTTTTTCAAAGGTCTTGGCTGATTTCTTTTGATTTTCCTATGATGTCAAGCAAAGAGGCACTGAGTTTGGAGGTAGGCCTTGAAATACATCCACAAGCGAGTCACAATGTGCGGCCTAAACGACACGAGGCAATTTACCGCCATCTAGTGTACATGCACTGCTGGACTAGTTTCATAGTATGGAATCACTTCTGAGTTTCTTGATTATGGCTAAACTTCCACTGGATCAAAGCTTCAGCCAAGTAGGATCCATGATAGTGGCAACACATGGAGTTGGGTTTGATATAGTCATGGTAGGATACATGATAGTGGCAACACATGGAGTTGGGTTGGACATAGTCATGGTAGGATACATGATAGTGGCAACACATGGAGCTGGGTTGGATATAGTCATGGTAGGATACATGATAGTGGCAACACATGGAGTAGGGTTGGATATAGTCCTGGTAGGACACAGACAATCTTCTATTTTGACTGCAATTGTGTTGGTCATTGTTACTAAGTGCAGCATTTATTCCAGTTCAAAATATATTGTCATCAGATTGTGTTGCTTTTTTTATTGTGTTGCATTTTTATTTTTGTTGTTGAGGGATGCCCTTTTTTTAGTTTGAGCACACCCCAACCCGAGTATTCAGTTTTTCCACCTCTGGTCTCTTGGCCAGCCCACCCTTATGGGAGGGCAGCTCCCACTGAGCCCAGTCAATAGCAGTTCCTTCCCTCTGGAGCTAGGACAGCAGAGTCCCTGCCCATCTTCCCTCTGGAGCTAGGATAGCAGAGTCCCTGCCCATCTTCCCCCTGGAGCTAGGACAGCAGAGTCCCTGCCCATCTTCCCTCTGGAGCTAGGATAGCAGAGTCCCTGCCCATCTTCCCTTTGGAGCTAGGATAGCAGAGTCCCTGTCCATCTTCCCCCTGGAGCTAGGACAGCAGAGTCCCTGTCCATCTTCTCTCTGGAGCTAGGATAGCAGAGTCCCTGCCCATCTTCCCCCTGGAGCTAGGACAGCAGAGTCCCTGCCCATCTTCCCTCTGGAGCTAGGACAGCAGAGTCCCTGCCCATCTTCCCCCTGGAGTTAGGACAGCAGAGTCCCTGCCCATCTTCCCCCTGGAGCTAGGACAGCAGAGTCCCTGCCCATCTTCCCCCTGGAGCTAGGACAGCAGAGTCCCTGCCCATCTTCCCCCTGGAGTTAGGACAGCAGAGTCCCTGCCCATCTTCCCCCTGGAGCTAGGACAGCAGAGTCCCTGCCCATCTTCCCCATGGAGCTAGGACAGCAGAGTCCCTGCCCATCTTCCCTTTGGAGCTAGGACAGCAGAGTCCCTGCCCATCTTCCCCCTGGAGCTAGGATAGCAGAGTCCCTGCCCATCTTCCCCCTGGAGCTAGGACAGCAGAGTCCCTGCCCATCTTCCCCCTGGAGCTAGGACAGCAGAGTCCCTGCCCATCTTCCCCCTGGAGCTAGGACAGCAGAGTCCCTGCCCATCTTCCCTTTGGAGCTAGGACAGCAGAGTCCCTGCCCATCTTCCCTCTGGAGCTAGGATAGCAGAGTCCCTGCCCATCTTCCCTTTGGAGCTAGGATAGCAGAGTCCCTGCCCGTCTTCCCGAAAACATCTGAAACCCACCTATCTCTTCAAAGAGTATCTTAAATTCTCCCCTTTGCAACACCTATTTTATTTACCTCAATCTGACTTCATTAAACCTGTTCTCTGATCAGCCCAACTACTACAGCAGAGACCGTGCGTAAAGTACAGAATCCTGCGCACGCAGAATATATATTGACAAGTCACCTTTTCCAAGAGAGATTTATATGGTTATCAAAACGTCACGACAGGATAAGCCTACATGAAACGTAGCCCTTATTTGAAGTGTTTCTAAAATCCCATATGGGGAAAAATGAATGGTGGAAAAACAATTGGAACCATTTCCCTGTTTGACCGCTAGGTATTATGGGTATTATGACACCTCCTCTGTGCAATGCTGTTTTGCTTGCTTGTTTCAGCAGAAAGGAAGAGGCAAAAACAAGAGGGTCCACTTGCCAAAACCTGTCCTGAATAATCCCAATGCGTTTCTATGGGCATAATATGCATTACTAAGCTTGTCGTCTGCATACACGCTTTAGGGGACAACGCCTCACATTGTTAGGGGCGGAGACATGAGCATCTCATCATTATATACATATCTCTGGTTTCAGCCTCTTGTGAATTAGAGAGGAAAGTTGGCGGTGCACAGTTCAGATGCTGGCTTTGTCACGCCCTGATCTGTTTCACCTGTCTTTGTGATTGTCTCCACCCACCTCCAGGTGTCACCTGTTTTCCCCATTTAGTCCTGGGTATTTATACCTGTGTTTTCTGTCTGTCTGCCAGTTCATCTGGTCTTGTCAACCAGCGTGGTTTTTCCGTGCGCCTGCTTTTTCCTCATCGCTGTTTTGCAAGTCCGCCTGGTTTTGACCCTTGCCTGTCTTGACTCTGAACCTGCCTGCCTGACCATTATGCCTGACCTCGAGCCTGCCTGCCACTCTGTACCTCCTGGACTCTGACCTTTATGTTCCTTTGTCTGTCCATGACCATTCTCTTGCTTGCCCCTTGGATTATAATATCAGAGACTCAAACCATCTGCCTCCCGGGTCTGCATCTGGGTCTCGCCCTGTGCCCTTATTGGCTTCCCCTAAAATAAATTGACATTTGGCCAAAATTATGTAATTACTCCTAAATCAAATTATTCTAAATACTTAAATAGCAGTGGATTGTTTGAAACCACAAGTGTATAGACCTCTGCTATTGGGGAAGCCAGCAGTTTGGGCGGCACGTGTGGAAACAGGCCTAGCTGTTTACTGGGGCCCCTCCTGTTCAGCCTCTACAGTAATTATCTGCCTTCTGCCTGTACTGGGTCTGAAGTACAAATGTCTGCAAATGATACAGTGATGTATGATGCATTAATGATGTGCCTTCTGTCTGTACTGGGTCTAAAGTACACATCTATGCAGATTATACAGTGATATGTGCATGCAAAGCGCAAACAAGCTGCACAAGAACTCACAGCGGGAATTGTCCATGTTACAAAGTGGCTCAGTGACTCATGTTTGCATCTCCTATAATGTTCTATACATACAGAATTGTTTGACTACAGAGGCAGCAAAACTGTACTTCAATACTATGATACTCCCTCACTTAACATACTGCTTGACTAGCTGGGCCCAAGCTTGCTGTACAACATTGTAATTCATTCAGTCTGTCCATAAACAAGCTATGTTGTGAAATACATGTACCTTATTCGTGTATTCAAGATCGTAAATGGCAATAAAATAAACTTTTCGCTCAATTGCGTTACCCACTCCAGTCAATAGATGGCGATATGCGACTTGCAGGCGAAGCTGCTGGTGTGACGTATAATCTAGTGGACGGGACGCTTCTTCAACAACACAGCTAGTCGAGCCTCTTCGGTAGCTTGCTAGCCAACATAGCCAAAACATTAAAGCTCTTTATACACTTTCTGTGTTTTAAGCAAACTTATGTTGTATAGCTAGTTGCCGCATTTAATTTCATTTTACGTTGTTAGTAGTCAGCTAGCTGGCTTGCTAAATTAGCTCAGCACTAATGCTAGCTAGCTAGCTAACATCCCGACCATGAACTCACTAAGCTACACCCCCCCTGCTAAAGAAGAGGACGTCTGCTGGACGGAGAAAGAAACTCTCATGGAAGAGGTCACAGTGAAAGAGGAAGAGAAAGAAGTTACAGTGAAAAAAGAGGAACAAGCTTTCAGAGTGAAAGAAGAGGAAGAAGCTTTCAGAGTGAAAGAAGAGGAAGAAGCTTTCAGAGTGAAAGAAGAAGAGGAAGTGTTTGGATTGAAGGAGGAGGGGGAGATTACAGTCACATTGGAGGAGGAGAATGGAGATCTGATTAACACCAGTGAGTATTGTCTTAAACACAGAGGCACAACCTCTGCTGTTGTTCAATCAGTGTGGTTTTTAAGGTGCATTCTACTGAAGTTCAACACTTGGATATGTTGGTCTGTACTGTAGGAATCGTTAAATCTACAAAGAATGGGGGCCACAAACAGCACGGTAGTAATGGATCAAATGCCTCCCATATCTCTTCATGTAGTGCTTTGTTCAGTTTAAATACTCAACATCCCATAGACTCAGTAAGTCCCAAATAAAATGTATATTTTCTTCTGGTTTAATGTATCTTGAAATTGATTGACTAACTCCTCAAAAAGTCTTCAACATCTCAAATGGCGAGACTGACTACTATCACATGGACAGACTTCGTTAGTGTGTTTGTGTCAGACTGACTACTAACACATGGACAAACTGACTACTACCACATGGACAGACTGACTACTACCAAATGGACATCACTGACTACTACCAAATGGACAGACTTCATTAGTGTGTTTGTGTCAGACAAACTACTATCACATGGACAGACTGACTACTATCACATGGACGGACTGACTACTACCACATGGACAGACTGACTAGTACCACATGGACAGACTGACTACTACCACATGGACAGACTGACTACTACCACATGGACAGACTGACTACTACCTCATGGACAGACTGACTATTACCTCATGGACAGACTGACTACTACCACATGGACAGACTGACTACTACCACATGGACAGACTGACTACTACCACATGGACAGACTGACTACTACCACATGGACAGACTGACTACTACCTCATGGACAGACTGACTACTACCTCATGGACAGACTGACTACTACCACATGGACAGACTGACTAGTACCACATGGACAGACTGACTACTACCACATGGACAGACTGACTACTACCACATGGACAGACTGACTACTACCTCATGGACAGACTGACTATTACCTCATGGACAGACTGACTACTACCACATGGACAGACTGACTACTACCACATGGACAGACTGACTACTACCACATGGACAGACTGACTACTACCACATGGACAGACTGACTACTACCACATGGACAGACTGACTACTACCTCATGGACAGACTGACTACTACCTCATGGACAGACTGACTACTACCACATGGACAGACTGACTAGTATCACATGGACAGACTGACTAGTATCACATGGACAGACTGACTAGTACCACATGGACAGACTGACTAGTACCACATGGACAGACTGACTATTACCTCATGGACAGACTGACTACTACCACATGGACAGACTGACTAGTACCACATGGACAGACTGACTAGTACCACATGGACAGACTGACTAGTACCACATGGACAGACTGACTAGTACCACATGGACAGACTGACTAGTACCACATGGACAGACTGACTACTACCACATGGACAGACTGACTAGTACCACATGGACAGACTGACTACTACCACATGGACAGACTGACTACTACCACATGGACAGACTGACTAGTACCACATGGACAGACTGACTAGTACCACATGGACAGACTGACTACTATCACATGGACAGACTGACTACTACCACATGGACAGACCTCATTAGTGTGTTTGTGGGGAGCATGCTGTTTATTTAGTCAGGCATTGCCCACATTATTTTGACATATTTTAGAATGTTAATTATGTGAACGTCAATGCATAATGCCATTGGGTAGGCAAATAAAAATAAAATAAACATTATTGTTAAAGTGGTAGGCTAATGCATATGTTTTTAGCATGCGTTTTGGGGGGAGTTTTTATCCTATATGCTGTTACAACAATTAAACTTAAAATATAGGTCCTTGTAATTTTCAATGAAGTGCTTGGAAAAAGTCTTTGAATTTGACTTGCCGATATCTATATTTATTTATTTATTTTACCTTTATTTAACTAGGCAAGTCAGTTAAGAACAAATTCTTATTTTCAATGACGGCCTTGTTCAATTAGCTGCCTTGTTCAGGGGCAGAACAACAGATTTTTGCCTTGTCAGCTCAGGGATTTGATCTTTCAACCTTTTGGTTACAAGTCCAACGCTCTAACCACTAGGCTACCTGCCGCCACGTGAACCCTGTATAGTCTACTTACTCAGCCCGCAAATGAAAGATAAAATAATCTGCTATTGATATTATAGCAGATTATTTTATGCATCACTCACTTTCCTGTCAAATCTGGACCAGTAAATTTCAGTTGGCGCTGGCCCGGTGTGCCACTGGTAAATGTACCTGAATGTTGAACCCTGTGTGTGCGGTGCACGTTGGTCCTATATGTCTACCACTCCGTGTAGCCGTTAGCGATGCTAATGTATTCAGGTAGACGGAATGACTAGGTAACTACAAAGTATTCTATGCCTACCTGGCAGAATCGTGATTATTTGCATCAATCCATTGGCAATTTGTTTTGAAAACTCCCATCACAACTGCGCTACAGAAATACTCCTAGACAAACAAGAATGCCTGGCTGGTGGCACTAGAATTAAAGGGTAACTACACACAAACATTCAGATTTCCCCTGATGTGGTTTCAACATTGTTGTGGAATTAGAACATTCAATTATGTTTTTCTATTGAAAAGTGTGATTTTGAGAGAGAGAACCTGAAAATAATGCCTGGCTGGTGGCACTAGAATTAAAGGGTAACAACACAACAAAAATAAATATATTGCAGATTTTTTCCCACAAAATAAATGTATTTTGATGTGGTTAAAGTTGTGGATTTAGAACATTCAATATTGTTTTTCTATTTCAGTGTGATTTTGAGAGGCCGAAAACCAGAAGAAAAAAAAAATTGGGGAAATCAGACCCCACGTTTTTGCTTTGTTGTTGTGGTATCTCTTTTCTTTGCTGTTACAGTAAATCAATCTAAATCAATGTAAGAACACAGGGGAATGCTAATTTAACAGATGGCTAGTCATTATTAGCCTGGTTATATTATGGGACACAGGCCAGGTCATTATAAATTATCACATTTAACTGAGGGAACATGTGGTTACTATCACTGTTGTGGTTGTCTCACCTAGCTACCTTAAGATGGATGCACTAACTGAGGGAAACTGTATTTACTATCACTGTTGTGGTTGTCTCACCTAGCTACCTTAAGATGGATGCACTAACAAGTTGCTCTGGATAGTGACCATACTATTCCCTTAAAGCCACACAGTGTAAAATACATGGGTCATGTAAACAATAGAGCACATGCATCACATGCAAAGAGCACTTGACTGTAAGTCTCTCTGGATTAGAGCGTCTGCTAAATGACTAAAATGTACGTGGAGATTTCATTCAGGTCTCCCTGTTTTAACCACTCTGTTTGTCTTTGGCAGAAGAGAGACCCGACTCAGAGGAACCGGAGACGTCTGAACCAGCGAGACGACACCACTGTTCACAGTGTGGAAAGAGTTTTACCCATTTAGGGAGCCTTAAAAACCACAAGAGAACACATGCAGAGAAGAAGTCTTACAACTGCTCTCAGTGTGGAAAGAGTTTTAGCTGGTCTGGGCAACTGAAAGAACATGAGAGAATACACACAGGAGTGAAGCCTCACCAGTGCTCCCAGTGTGGAAAGAGATTTTTCAAGTCATCACATCTGAAGGAGCATAAGAGAATACACACAGGAGAAAAAACATTCCAATGCTCTCAGTGTGGAAGGACATTTTCCCGATCAGGGGACCTGAAATCACATGAAAGAATACACACAGGGGAAAAGCCTTATCACTGCTCTCAATGCGGAAAGAGTTTTACCCGGTTAGGGAACCAAAAAATGCATGAGCGAATACACACAGGAGTGAAGCCTTACCACTGCTCACAGTGTGAAAAGAGTTTTGCAAAGTTAGGGAACCTAAAAATACATAATAGAATACACACAGGAGAAAAACCAGAAATCTCAGTGTGGAAAGACATTTTCACGATCAGGGGACTTGAAATCACATGAAAGAATACACACAGGGAAAAGCCGTATCACTGTTCCCATTGTAAAAGTAGTTTTAGCTGGTCAGGGCAATTGAACGAGCATGAGAGAACACACACAGGAGTGAAGCCTTACCACTGCTCCCAGTGTGGAAAGAGTTTTAGAAGGTTGGGGTCCCTTAAATCACATAAGATGTATACACACACAGGAGAAAAGCCATGTAACTTCTCCCAGAGTGAAAAAAATAAGTATGTGTCATTAGGGGACATGAAAAAGCACGAGAGAACACACTCTGTAGGGAAGTCTTTCCAATGCTCTCAGTGTGGAAAGGGATTTATCCAGTCATCGCATCTGAAAGTGCATAAGAGAATACACACGAGAGAGAAACCATTCCAATGCCTGCAGTGTGGAAAGAGTTATACCCGTTTAGGGAACTTGAAAACGCATGAGATGACACACACAGGAGAGAAGCCATTCCAATGCCGTCAGTGTGGAAAGCGGTTTACCTGGTTAGGGAACCTGAGAATGCATAAGGTGACACATAAAGTAGGATAGCCTCACCTCTTTTCCTAGTGTGAAAATGGTTTTGTTCATTTAAAGGGCTTGAAAGAGCATGAGAAAGTACATACACAGGAGGAGAAGACATACCACTGCTCTCATTGCCCAAATACATTTTCAAAGGACCTGAAATCACATGAGAGAAAAGAGTTCTGACTTATGTTTTTGATGAAGAATTTTTGTTTTTGGTTGTGACATGAAATCTAATTGTATATATAAAATCATACTCACAATTTGGCCTACATTTGTTTTTTGTTTTTAATCTCCAGACATGGTCATGTGATAGGGGCAGTATTACTGTATTTATCCCCAAGGATACAGTCATGTGAAAAGGGCAGTATTACTGTATTCATGGTCATATCGCAAATCTGATTTAATCAAATGAAATGTGTAGTTGGTTTTGATTATAAACATTGATTGAATGGATACAAATGTGGATGTTAATTTGATGATTTGGATATTTCAAAATGTAGATTAATATAATTCAGATTTCTTTATTCTAACCTTGAAACCTCTTGAATTGAGTTGTTGTTGTGTTTCATTGACTTAATTTGTGTACTAGTCATCAAGGAATATGAAAATGTGATAATGTTGTTCTGATGATGACATTGGACATTAAAAACATTCAATACCTCATGAATGTTCCCATCGGTATTATTAAAACATTCACTACCTCATGAATGTTCCCATCAGTATTATTAAAACATTCACTACCTCATGAATGATCCCATCAGTATTATTAAAACATTCACTACCTCATGAATGTTCCCATCAGTATTATTAAAACATTCACTACCTCATGAATGTTCCCATCAGTATTATTAAAACATTCACTACCTCATGAATGTTCCCATCAGTATTATTGCACTATGTCAGAAAAACAGGTGCTGATTATAAAAAGGACTTGATTAATGCAACAGTTTTTTCTGAATAGTGTAGGCTGTTAGTCTGATGATGGTAGTGTGGTGCTGGGGAGTAGTTCTCTAGAAGTTATAGCATATGTATGAAGGTGCATTAACTCTGGAGAACCTTTAAAAGGTGAGCAGCACAATCTGACATTTGATCCTAAACATGAAGCCAATAGAGGTTGAATAAAACAGGGGTGATGTTTTTTTTCTTCTCGTTTGTGGTCTGGGAAGAAGCCTTACTGGGATTCCTGTCAGCAGTAGTCAAGAATGACCTGATTGGAACGATGTTACGCAGGTGGAAAAATTACACATTATTGATGTTGCTTCAACTGAGAAAGTGCTCATCTTGTTCTGTGCACTTTTAGAGCCAATAAGCAGAAGGTCTGTTTTGCTGCAATGAAGTTTAACTGCATCCATCTTTTGATTGCATCTAAACAGTTTGTCAGTTTGGTTCTCAGTGTTCTCATCTAGACAGTCTGTCAGTTTGGTTCTCAGTGACCTCATCTAGACAGTTTGTCAGTTTGGTTCTCAGTGACCTCATCTAGACAGTTTGTCAGTTTGGTTCTCAGTGTTCTCATCTAGACAGTCGGTCAGTTTGGTTCTCAGTGTCCTCATCTAGACAGTCTGTCAGATTGGTTCTCAGTGACCTCATCTAGACAGTCTGTCAGTTTGGTTCTCAGTGACCTCATCTAGACAGTCTGTCAGTTTGGTTCTTGAAGTCTCAGTGTCCTCATCTAGACAGTCTGTCAGTTTGGTTATTGAAGTCTCAGTGTCCTCAGCTAGACAGTCTGTCAGTTTGGTTCTTGAAGTCTCAGTGTCCTCATCTAGACAGTCTGTCAGTTTGGTTATTGAAGTCTCAGTGTCCTCAGCTAGACAGTCTGTCAGTTTGGTTATTGAAGTCTCAATATGAGTCTTTGTCCTCACATATATTTATGTCAGCAGCATAAAAATGAAAGTTCAATCCAAATCTTCAGATTAGTATCCAAAGCCCTGGTAATTAATGTGAATTTGCCTTGAATGCAGATGTATTGTCACAGCTGTCGTCATGGAGAGAAGTGGACCAAGGTGCAGCAGAGTTAGTGTTCATAATTTTAATTCAAAACGATCACTGGAACACTACAAAAACAAGAAAATACCAACAGCTAAACAGTACTGACAGCATATCACACTGAACAGAAACAATTACCCACAACCCCAAAGAAAAACACACACTCCTATATAGGACTCCCAATCAAAGGCAACTCAACACACCTGCCTTCAATTGGGAGTCCTAATCACCAACACAACCAAAACTAATCCAATTGCTCCCTCTGCTGGTCAGGATGTGACATGTATAGTAGATATAAATTAGGTTTTAAATTCACAATCATTAAAAATGAGCTGAACTAATCAATTAACACATGCTTCTCTTTGTATGTCTCAATATAATATTATTTAATGAAAGAAATGTTAAAATAAACTGAAAGTATGGCAATAAAATTTACTTTTATTTTGCAGTCAGTAGATTCTGTATGTCTCAGTATATTATTATTTAATGAAAGAAATCAACCTAATGTATTGTAATAAAATATATAGATTTTTTTCCAGTCAGACAATGGTGCTAGTGTGATGTATAAATATTTAATTTAAGCAATAAGGAATGAAAACCTGTGTGTTATCGTGAAAAACACACGACTATGGGTTGTTCTTAAGATAACAGCCGAGAAACAGCCTTTAAGAGTGTTCTGAAGACTGTTGCTAAAATGGAATCGAGTTATCTTCAATCTTGTCCGAAAATGTATTGCATCCACGTTCTCAAATTTCCCGACTCTGTTGGGCTGTCACTAGTTACCACAGGCACAAAGTCCCAGAGCAGAAGTTGATCCCAGCGGCGAACGCCAATGAGAGCTGGGGTTTCTGGGATATCATTTTCAAATCTAGAAAAATACTACATTCTTGCCAGAGGGAACTCCAAAAACACCTGTACACACATAGTTATGCATTACACACATAGTTACAGTGCAGGTTTACATTTGCTCTACACTAAAAGCACTGTGAATGTGGCTTTCAATTACTCTTCATTGAATTTAGCCTACTGTTAAATAATGAAACAGTGTTCATTTTGGAGCAATACATTTCTTAAACATGCTTACTTAAACGACAAACATTGGTCAACAATAGAAGATACAATGGTGTAGCAGTGTATTCACAGGGGGTAATAGTGTAGTAGGGTATTCACAGGGGGAATAGTCTAGTAGGGTATTCACAGGGGTAATAGTGTAGTAGGGTATTCTCATGGGGTAATAGTGTAGTAGGGTATTCACAGTGGGCAATAGTGTAGTAGGGTATTCACAGGGTTAATAGTGTAGTAGGGTATTCACAGTGGGTAATAATGTAGTAGGGTATTCTCATGGGGTAATAGTGTAGTAGGGTATTCACAGGGGTAATAGTGTAGTAGGGTAGTATTCTCATGGGGTAATAGTGTAGTAGGGTATTCTCATGGGGTAATAGTGTAGTAGGGTATTCTCATGGGGTAATAGTGTAGTAGGGTATTCTCATGGGGTAATAGTGTAGTAGGGTATTCTCATGGGGTAATAGTGTAGTAGGTTGTTCATAGGGAGTCATTCAGGGCAGGTGGGGCAGAGCACTGTTTTGAAACGTTTTTGATTTCGTTTTTTGGGCATTAATACGTGTCACATATCAGTTTGCAAACAATGTCAAATAAATAAATCATTGAGTTAATAAAGCCACACCCAAACATGGTGTCCTTTTTTGCCTTCTTGAGAAAGGCAGCTCCAAAATACAGGTGCTTCAGCCAAGCTCAGATCTTTCTGTGGTGGTGGAGCAGCCAGTGGAAAATACGGAGCCTAGGGGTTGGTAATGTTCTCTAGTTGCGCCGTTATTGGCTCAGTGTTCTGTCACTCATGGGGACACATTTTTTTCAACGGTAAATGGCCTGAGTGAACTATCTTTGCTCGAGCCAAAGATGATCTGTTATCAACCTGGTCTCAGAGCATTTCGTATTATTTTATACGTAAATCCGAGACACTCCATTTATTATGATATGTCACGTTTCGTATGGTATGTATTCATTTCTGGATATCCATCATCCATTTCGTATGATATGTTACGAATTACAATATGTTACGAATTTCGCAAAACTTACTATATGTTCCAAATTTTGCAAAATGTATGACATGTAATGGATTCTAGTTAGGTAGCTACTAACTGGCTAACGTTAGCTACGGGCTAAAGGGTTAAGGCTAGGAGATGGATTAGCTAAAAGGGTTAAGTTAATGTTAGCAACGTGGATAACTCTAATGCTAGCTAGGTGGCTAAACATTAGTTAGGCTAGGGGTTAGGGTTAAGGTTGGTTAAAAGTTAGGTTAAAGGGTTAGAGGAAGGGTTAGCTATCATGCTAAGTAGTTACAAAGTAGCTAAAATGTAGTAAGTAGTTGCAAAGTTGCTAAAATGCTAAAGTTGTCCATGATGAGATTAGAACGCACAACCTTTGTGTTGCTAGACCTACGTCTTGTACGCCCACCTATCCACCCTGACCAACCACTTTCGTTTTTAGCCTTAACCATCTGTCTTATGTAACCATACTAAACGTAACATATCATACTAATTTGGGTGTCCCGGATTTACATTTAATATGTTACGTCTAATCTACGAGACCAGGAGATTATATTATATATCTTGTATACTCAGTCGCTACTTGTGAGCTTTGCAGGTGTTTCTAATTAATGAACAATGCCATGCTGTTGGGTAGTACCATTCAAATAAAACCCAGGCCTGAAACAAGACGTAGGCAAAAAATATTTTACACTTACTTTCATAAGGAAACAAATTACATTGGCACGAATTTACACAAATCGAGCAGTTTGGTTTTATCAGTTTAAACCCAAATGTATAACACTTTGATTAAAATTATGACTTATTGACTTACATCATTGTGCAACATCATGGGTAAGCTCTGGTCATCATCTATTCTATAAGCTTGAAAAAAATCGATTTTTACTGGTGTGGGTGTTTAACAGAAAAACAATATGAGTTTCTACTGGTGTGGGTGCTTAATAAAAAATTAAAAAAAGAGTATATAATGCTTAAATAATAATGCTTAAACCACATATAATGCTTAAACCACATCAGGAGAAAAAATATAAGACATTTTCATTTTTGGGTGTAGATAGCCTTTCATTTAAGTGTCACCAGCAAGAGCCTTGTTTGGTTAGTGGTGTCTCTGTGATTGCAGAGTTTGCTGAACAAATCACAACTGGATTGATGCAAATAATCATGATATCATTCTGACAAGTAGGAATAGACTACTTTGCAGTTAACATTTAATTCAGAAGGTTTTGGGGAAAGCTTTCCATCAACCAGATGATGGTTGTCATTAGCAGCATCGCTAACAGCTACACATAGTGGTAGACAAGCAGCATCATCGCTAACAGCTACACAGTGGTAGACAATCAGCAGCATCGCTAACAGTTACATAGTGGTAGACAATCAAAATCATCGCTAACAGCTACATAGTGGTAGACAATCAGCATCATCGCTAACAGCTACACAGTGATAGACAATCAGCAGCATCGCTAACAGCTACATATTGGTAGACAATCAGAAGCATCGCTAACAGCTACATAGTGGTAGACAATCAGAATCATCGCTAACAGCTATACAGTGGTAGACAATCAGAATCATCGCTAACAGCTACATAGTGGTAGACAATCAGAATCATCGCTAACAACTACACAGTGGTAGACAATCTCAGAGTCAGAGGCATTTCCTCTCTGTTTCCTCTCCAGGAAGTAGAAGGAAAATGCAAATCACTAATTTAACAACAACTTGCAAGCAGTGGGCTTAGTACAACAACGCCAAATGTTTTTATGCAAATTATATCACCAACCAAAAAGGCAATTAGGAGACTGGAAGGGCAAAGGGGCATTTGTAAAGCCCTATCTGTCCACGTTTGGCAAAGTGGGCACTGCTTCATGTGGCGGCTCATCTAAATAGCCCATATGCCACTGGATGAGAGAAGTTTTCCTTGTTTTTGGCAGAATTATGTGCTGTGTTATGTGTTGTTGGCGGTGCGTCTTGGTAAATTTAGCTCGGAAAATGATGCCCTTCTCAATCTGCCTAATGGGCAGGTCAGCCTTGGAGGAAACTATTGGCTGTAAGAAGTAAGAGAAAACTGGTTGTTTTTAAATGACTTCTTATGACATTGTTTGCAGTAGTGGAAAAAGTATCCAATTGTCATACTTGAGTAAAAGTAAATATACCTTAAAAGAAAATGACTCAAGTAAAAGTGAAATTCACCCAGTAAAATACTACTTGAGTAAAAGTCTAAAAGTATTTGGTTTTAAATGTACTTAAGTATCAAAAGTAAAAGTATGAATAATTTTAAATTCCTTATATTAAGCAAGCCAGACGGCCCCATCTTCTTGTTTTTTACATTTACTGATAGCTAGGTGCACGCTCCAACACTCAGATATCATTTACAAACAAAGCATTTGTGTTTAGTGAATCCGCCAGATCAGGTAGCAGGGATGTTCTCTTGATAAGTGTGTGATTTGGACCATTTTCCTGTCCTGCTAAGCATTCAAAATGTAACAAGTACTTTTGGGTGTCAGGGAAACTGTATACATTTATTTTCTTTAGGAATGTAGTGAAGTAAAAATAAAAGTTGTCAAAAACAGAAATAGTAAAGTAAAGCACACATACCAAAAAAAAACTACTTAAGTAGTACTTTAAAGTATTTTTACTTAAGTACTTTACACCACTGATTGTTTGCCAGATTAAACAAAGTAATGGAGATTTGTGAGTCTTTCAGACGATGCTTCTTGCGTGACGTTTAATCTAGTGGACTGAACGGGAGGTTTCTTCAAAAGGCTACTGATTCAACCACTTCGGTGGTTTGCTAGCGAACAGAAAACCGACTCATTGAAGCGAATTAATATGTATATTAATCTCAGTGTGTTGAATGTAATTCTGTTTAACTATCGACCAGTCAATTTAAACGTGACGTATAATCTAGTGGACGGGACGGGCAGCTTTTTCAACAGCAACAACGGCTACTGATTCAACCTTCTCGGTGGTTTTGCTAGCGAAACAGTGAGGCTAGTTAGACCACTAATATGTATATTCATGTCAGTGTGTTGTACATAATTCTGTTTACGTATCTAAATGATCACATTTGTTCAATTGATACTGCAAAAGGCTAATGCTAACTAGCTAGCTAACAAACCCGGCCATGAGTTTACTAAATTACCCTCCTCTGCTAAAGAAGAGGAGGTATGCTGGGCGGAGAAAGAAGCTCTGGGGCTGAACATTGCCATAAAAGGGGAAGAGGAGGATATTACAGTGACTAAATAATGGAGAAGCAGACTGAATAAACGATTAACACCAGTGAGTGTTGTCGTAAACACAGGCGCACAAACTATGCAGTTGTTGAACTAGGCTAATGTTAGCTCTTGATAACTCTTGGCAGTATTCTGTCTTCTCCCTACAGTTCTCAACAGTTACCTTCGCCCACGACTGCATCATATGAACTACAATCACGTGCTGTATTATACGTTAAGAAATGTTAATCGCTTGCAATAAGTATTTCGAATCATATATCCCTTATCTTAAATCAGCGAGAAAGAATCCTTCAAATAGAAAATCTACACTTTCTGTAGCAGTTACAGATCCATACAGCTATGGAGCCTTCATCCTACTAAATTACACTGTAGCAGTTACAGATCCATACAGCTATGGAGCCTCCATCCTACTCAATTACACTGTAGTAGATACAGATCCATACAGCTATGGAGTCTCCATCCTACTAAACTACACTGTAGCAGTTACAGATCCATACAGCTACGGAGCCTCTATCCTACTAAACTACACTGTAGCAGTTACAGATCCATACAGCTATGGAGCCTCCATCCTTCTAAACTACACTCAAGCCACTCTTCCCGTTACACTTATATACACTACCGGTCAAAAGTTTGCACACACCTACTCATTCACGGGATTTTTCTTTATTTTTACTATTTTCTACATTGTATAATAGTGAAGACATCAAAACAATGAAATAACACATGGAATCATGTAGTAACCAACAAAGTGTTAAACAAATCAAAGTATTTTTTATATTTGAGATTCTTCAAAGTAGCCACCCTTTGCCTTGATGACAGCTTTGCACATTCTTGGCATTCTCTCAACCAGCTTCATGAGGTAGTCACCTGGAATACATTTCAGGTGTAACATTTCTAAAAACTTTCCGAAGGCCCTGTATATAAAAATAGCTAATTAGCACAGGTGGTGGCCTATGTATATACAGTCGTGGCCAAAAGTTTTGAGAATGACACTATCAATTTTCACAAAGTCTGCTGCCTCAGTTTGTATGATGGCAATTTGCATATACTCCAGAATGTTATGAAGAGTGATCAGATGAATTGCAATTAATTGCAAAGTCTCTCTTTGCCATGCAAATGAACTGAATCTCCAAAAAAACATTTTCACTGCATTTCAGCCCTGCCACAAAAGGACCAGCTGACATCATGTCAGTGATTCTCTTGTTAACACAGGTGTGAGTGTTGACGAGGACAAGGCTGGAGATCAATCTGTCATGCTGATTGAGTTCGAATAACAGACTGCAAGCTTCAAAAGGAGGGTGGTGCTTGGAATCATTGTTCTTCCTCTGTCAATCATGGTTACCTGCAAGGAAACACGTGCCGTCATCATTGCTTTGCACAAAAAGGGCTTCACAGGCAAGGATATTGCTGCCAGTAAGACAAACAACCCACAAATTCTGACAATCTCCAAGCATTGATTATGCAAGAATTGGCTGCCATAAGTCAGGATGTGGCCCAGAAGTTAATTGACAGCATGCCAGGGCGGATTGCAGAGGTCTTGAAAAAGAAGGGTCAACACTGCAAATATTAACTCTTTGCATCAACTTCATGTAATTGTCAATAAAAGCCTTTGACACTTTTGAAATGCTTGTAATTAGTCTTCAGTATTCCATAGTAACATCTGACAAAAATATCTAAAGACACCAAAGCAGAAAACTTTGTGATAATTAATATTTGTGTCATTCTCAAAACATTTGGCCACGACTGTACATTATTTATATATATATACACATATATTTATATATATATATACACATATATATATATATATATATATATATATATATATATATATATATATATATATATATATATATTTATTTAACCAAGTAGGCCAGTTGAGAACAAGTTCTCATTTACAACTGCGACCTGGCCAAGATAAAGCAAAGCAGTGTGACACAAACAACAACACAGAGTTACACATGGAATAAACAAACATACAGTCAATAACACAATAGAGAAAGTCTACATACATAGAATACGCATAGATTAAACAAGCGTACAGTCAATAACGCAATAGAAAAAAAAGAAATCCTACATACAGTGTGTGCAAATGGAGTACGGAGGTAAGGCAATAAATAGGCCATAGTAGCAAAGTAATTACAATTTAGCAGATTAACACTGGAGTGATAGATGTGCAGATGATGATGTGCAAGTAGAAATACTGGTGTGCAAAAAAGTAAATAAAAACAATATGGGGATGAGGTAGGTAGATTGGGTGGGCTATTTACAGATGGACTATGTACAGCTGCAGTGATCGGTAAGCTGCTCAGATAGCTGATGCTTAAAGTTAGTGAGGGAGATTTAAGTCCCCAACTTCAGCAATTTTTGTAATTCGTTCCAGTCATTGGCAGCAGAGAACTGGAAGGAAAGGCGGCCAAAGGAGGTGTTTGCTTTGGGGATGACCAGTGAGATATACCTGCTGGAGCGCGTGCTACGGGTGGGTGTTGTTATGGTGACCAGTGAGCTGAGATAAGGCAGAGCTTTACCTAGCATAGACTTATAGATGACCTGGAGCCTGTGGGTCTGGCGACGAATATGTAGCGAGGGCCAGGCGACGAGAGCATACAGGTTGCAGTGGTGGGTGGTATATGGGGCTTTGGTGACAAAACGGATGGCACTGTGATAGACTGCATCCAGTTTGCTGAGTAGAGTGTTGGAGGCTATTTTGTAAATGACATCGGCGAAGTCGAGGATCGGTTGGATAGTCAGTTTTACGAGGGTATGTTTGGCAGCATGTTTGAAGGAGGCTTTGTTGCGAAATAGGAAGCCGATTCTAGATTGAATTTTGGATGGAGATGTTTAATATGAGTCTGGAAGGAGAGTTTACAGTCTAACCAGACACCTAGGTATTTGTAGTTGTCCACATATTCTAAGTCAGAACCGTCCAGAGTAGTGATGCTAGTCGGGCGGGCGGGTGCGGGCAGCGATCGGTTGAAAAGCATGCATTTAGTTTTACTAGCGTTTAACAGCAGTTGGAGGCCACGGAAGGAGTGTTGTATGGCATTGAAGTTCGTTTGGAGGTTTGTTATCACAAAAATAGCTAATTAGCACAGGCGTTGGTCTATGCCTATAAAAATAGCTAATTAGCACAGGCGGTGGTCTATGCATATAAAAATAGCTAATTAGCACAGGTGGTGTCATACTGTAACTTGGACATATGGTCCAAGTTACAGTAACCCTATAAAAGTAAATCATTATTTTTTACATTTTTTTTACATTCTAGCCTTAGCATTTACTGGTAGAGATCATAACTTGGAAACATCTTTCAGTCTTTGGACGAGCTGTTCCACACAACTACCAGCTGTTTGGACGAGCTGCTCCACACAACAACCAGCTGTTTGAGAGCTGCTCCACACAACAACCAGCTGTTTGAGAGCTGCTCCACACAACAACCAGCTGTTTGAGAGCTGCTCTACACAACAACCAGCTGTTTGAGAGCTGCTCCACACAACTACCAGCTGTTTGGACGAGCTGCTCCACACAACAACCAGCTGTTTGAGAGCTGTTCCACACAACCAGCTGTTTGAGAGCTGCTCCACACAACAACCAGCTGTTTGAGAGCTGCTCCACACAACATCCAGCTGTTTGGACGAGCTGCTCCACACAACAACCAGCTGTTTGGACGAACTCCCATCATATCAGCGAGAAATAATCTTTCAAAACCAGCACTCCACCGGTAAATCAGATGCTATGTTTAATAGGCGCTAAAGGTAGTTAGCATCTCTGACTAGACTAGGCCCCATGGAGAGACACTATCTACTGTTATATAGGCACTAAAGGTAGTTAGCATCTATGACTAGACTAGACTTGGCCCCATGGATAAACACTAACTACTGCCTGTTGATGAAAGTATCTTCAGACCGGGGGAGTGTTGTTCAGAGCCTTGATGCTCTACTCATTAACATACATCCACTTGGCCTTTTGACGATAGTATCTTCTGACCGGGAGAGTGTTGTTAAGATGGATGCACTAACTGCAAGTTGCTCTGGATAGTGACCATACTATTCCCTTAAAGCCACACAGTGTAAAATACATGGGTCATGTAAACAATAGAGCACATGCATCACATGCAAAGAGCACTTGACTGTAAGTCTCTCTGGATAAGAGCGTCTGCTAAATGACTAAAATGTACGTGGAGATTTCATTCAGGTCTCCCTGTTTAACCACTCTGTTTGTCTTTGGCAGAAGACAGACCCGACTCAGAGGAACCGGAGACGTCTGAACCAGCGAGACGACACCACTGTTCCCAGTGTGGAAAGAGTTTTAACCATTTAGGGAATCTTAAAAACCATAAGAGAACACATGCAGAGAAGAAGTCTTACAACTGCTCTCAGTGTGGAATGAGTTTTACCCGGTTAGGGAACCTAAAATCGCATGAGAAAATACACACAGGAGATAAGCCTTACCAATGCTTCCAGTGTGGAAAGAGATTTATCGAGCCAGCACAACTGAAAGTTCATTGGAGAAAACACACAGGGGAAAAACCATTCCAATGCTCTCAGTGTGGAAATACATTTTCCCGATCAGGGGACCTGAAATCACATGAGAGAATACATACAGGGGAAAAGCCTTACCACTGTTCCCATTGTGAAAAGAGTTTCAGTTGGTCAGGGCAACTGAAAGAGCATAAGAGAATACACACAGGAGAAAAGCCATTCCAATGCTCGCAGTGTGGAAAGAGTTTTACCCGGATAGGGAACCTGAGGACACATGAGAGAATACACACAGGAGAGAAGCCGTTCCAATGCTCTCAGTGTGGAAAGAGTTTTACCCAATTAAGGAGCCTGAAAAGTCATGAGAGGACACACACAGGGGAGAAGCCTTTCCAATGATCTCAGTGTGGAAATGGTTTTACCCGGTTAGGGTACCTGAAAACACATGAGGTGATACGCAAAGAAGGGTAGCCTCACCTCTGCTCCCAGAGTTTTACCCAATTAAGAGTCCTGAAAGAGCATGAGAGAATACATACTCTTCATGTCACTACTCATTTTGGAAAAACATGTTCTGGCTTATGGTTTTGACTGAGAATTTGTGTTTTTGTCATGAAATCTAATTGTATATATTAAATCATACTCACAAATAGGTTGACATTTGTTTTTTATATTTGAGATTCTTCAATGTAGCCACCCTTTGCCTTGATGACAGTTTTGCACACTCTTGGCATTCTCTCAACCAGCTTCATGAGGTAGTCTCCTGGAATGCATTTCAATTAACAGGTGTGCCTTGTTAAGTTCATTGAATTTCTTTCCTTCTTAATGCAATTGAGCCAATCAGTTGTGTTGTGACAAGGTAGGGCTGGTATACAGAAGATAGCCCTATTTGGTAAAAGACCAAGTTCATATTATGACAAGAACATCTCAAATAAGCAAAGTGAAATGACAGTCCATCATTACTTTAAGACGGGGGTCGGCAACCTGCGGCTCTAGAGCCGCATGCGGCTCTTTAGCGCCGCCCTAGTGGCTCCCTGGAGCTTTTTCAAAAATATGAAAATGGAAAAAGATGGTGTGAATATATATATATTTTTTAATATAATTTATTATCCAATGCTGTAAAAATGTGTATAATAAATATTTAATTTCAACATTTCTGTCAACGAAGATTTACGTCATAGCCTGCGACACACGTTTCTTTCAGCTCGGCGTAGTGCCAGACAGGTGGCTGTTGCAAACAAACCCGCGGGTGTGTCATGGGACATGGATCCCAAAGGGAAAAAGAGAAAGATAGCTGAGGAGAACAATGGATTCCACAGTTCTGGACCGAATCATTTGCTTTCATTGCCAATGCGGAAGGATTGCCTGCATGTTTGCTTTCTAATGAGAAGTTGTCAAATAACAAAAAGAGTAACGTGGAAAGACGTTTCCAGGGGAGGCATGCTACATTTGCAGCCGAGTACCCAGTTGGGAGTGAGAGAAAAAGTGCGATTGCATTACTTCTGGAGAAATTAGAGGAGCGCAAAGATAGATTTAAGAAGTGGATTACATCTCCAAACTCCACTACTGCTGCTAGTTTTGTTGCAACCCGGGAGATAATAAAGCGTGGAAAACCGTTCACAGATGGTGACTACATGAAGGATTCATTCATTAAAATATCAGAGCACCTATTTTCAGACTTCAAAAACAAAACCGAGATAATACAGAAAATTAAAGACATGCCTCTCTCCGCAAAGACAGTGAAGGAAAGGGCCATTAAAATGGCAGGCAACATCACCAATCAGCAAATCAAGGATATTAATTCAGCTCCAGCATACTCAATTGCCTGTGATGAGTCGTGTGATGTGATCGATATTGAACAGGCAGCGCTGTTATGCAGGTATGTGAACTCTGATGGGCCGCAAGAAGAAATGATCGAATTAATACCACTGAAAGGCCAAACACGCGGGGAGGACATATGTGAGACTGTGCTGAAGTGTTTAAATGACAATGGAATAAACCCCAACCACCTGATTTCAGTGGCTACAGATGGGGCACCCAGTATGAGAGGATCACAAAAGGGGTTTGTGACTTTACTACAGAAAGCGTTGGATCGAAATCTGCTTGCATTTCACTGCATCTTGCACCAAGAAGCACTGTGTGCACAAACATGCCCACCGGAGTGTATGGAGGTGATGAACCTTGTCATCGAGATGGTGAACAAGATAATTGCAAAAGCATTAAACCACCGTCAGTTCCGTGCATTGCTAGATGAAGTTGACAGTGAATATTCCGATCTCCTGCTACACAACAAAGTCCGATGGCTGTCCAGGGGTGAGGTTTTGCATCGCTTTGTTGCTTGTTTAGAACATGTGAAAACATTCCTGAAAAGCAAAAACCTGAACTACCCGCAACTGGAAGATACCGAGTGGCTGGAAAAACGGCACTTTATGGTGGATATGACAAGTCACCTAAACATGCTGAATAAAAGTCTCCAGGGGCGGGGAAACACTGCACTGCAAATGCTGGAAGCTGTTTTGTCATTCGAGCGCAAGCTGACTGTATTCGCCAGAGATGTACAGCGAGGCACGCTCTCTCACTTCCCCTCCCTGAGAGAGTTCAAAGAAGCCCATCACGATCACACACTCAACGGTGATTATTTACAAGGTGCGATCGTTGATATGCAAACTGCATTTGGGAGCAGATTTTGCGAGTTCCGAAAGGAAAAAAATGACACTATCTTTCCCTGTCACACCCCTGGAGATTGACCCGTCCTTGTTGAACACATTCCCAGGAGTAAATCAAGCTGACCTTGAAATGGAAATGGCTGATATAGCTAACAAAGATTTATGGATGTCCAAATTCAAAAGTCTGACAGCCGAGCTTGAAGACGTCACTCGCCAGAAAGCCCAGCTTGCCCAAAGCCACAAATGGAGCGAAATTGAAAGCCTCCCAACACCCGAGAAACTTGTGTTTGAAACATGGAACGCTCTTCCTGACAGTTATAGGAACATGAAGAAATATGCATTTGGGGTATTATCCATCTTTGGATCAACATACCTGTGCGAGCAGATATTCTCAAACATGAACTACATAAAATCCAAATATTGCACCCGCCTCACAGATGAGAGCTTGCAGTCCTGCGTGAAGATTAAAGTTACATCTTACATGCCCGATGTTGAGAAGCTGTCCAGTGATGTCCGAAAACAGAAGTCACATTAAACGGGTAAGAACACAATCCTGTCATAGGCACATATTTAGTAACAAAGTGGCTGTTTATATAAAGTGATTTCTGATTTTTGTCAGTATATATTTGGAATGACACATAGGGATATTATTGTGTTTTGTTGCTCAGGTCCGAGGATGGCTGCATTGTATTGTGCGTGTCAAAAGAGAAGAGGATAATGCACAGAAATCGAACTTAATGTCACGGCTGTCTGTAAGAGGGAACCAAGGTGCAGCAGAGGATGTGCTCATCATTAGAATTTTAATTCTAAACAAACAAGAGAACACTACAAAATGAACAAAACGACAGCAAACAGTCCTGTTAGGCAAATACTCAAACAGAAACAATTACCCACAAAACCCAAAGGAAAAACATGCTCCTTATGTGTGACTCCCAATCAGCAGCAACGAGCTTCAGCTGTGCCTGATTGGGAGCCACACACACGGCCCAAAACAAAGAAATACCAAAACATAGAAAAAGGAACATAGAACGCCCACCCAATGTAACACCCTGGCCTAACCAAAATAAAGAACAAAAAACCCCTCTCTATGGCCAGGGCGTTACAGTACCCCCCCCCCAAAGGTGCGGACTCCGGCCGCAAAACCTGACTCTGAAGGGGAGGGTCCGGGTGGGCCTTCTTACGGCGGCGGCTCAGGTGCGGGACGTGGCCTCTGCTCCACCCTTGACGTCGCCCTCTTAGGTGGCGCACCTGGCCGCGCCGAAGGTCTGGTGGGCGACGCTGACTGCGCCCGGCTGGCGGGCGGCGATGGTTGCGCCCGGCTGGCGGCCGGCGATGGTTGCGCCCGGCTGGCGGGCGGCGATGGTTGCGCCCGGCTGGCGGGCGGCGATGGTTGCGCCCGGCTGGCGAGCGGCCCTTGTTGCGCCCGGCGGGCGGCCGGCGATGGTTGCGCCCGGCTGGCGGGCGACCCTGGCTGCGCCCGGCTGGCGGGCGGCGATGGTTGCGCCCGGCTGGCGGGCGACCCTGGCTGCGCCCGGCTGGCGGGCGGCGATGGTTGCGCCCGGCTGGCGGGCGACCCTGGCTGCTCCGACGGCACTGACCCAGGATTCACCAGGCTGGGGAGACATGACAGAGGCCTGGCCCTAGGCGTAGGCACAGGACTCACCGGGCTGGCGGGCGTCCCTGGCCACTCTGGCAGTTCAGGACAGTTGAGACCCACTGGAGGCCTAGTCCTGGGAGGTGGCACAGGACGGACCAGGATGGGGAGACCCACTGGAGGCCTAGTCCTGGGAGGTGGCACAGGACGGACCAGGATGGGGAGACCCACTGGAGGCCTGGTCCTGGGAGGTGGCACAGGATGGACCAGGATGGGGAGACCCACTGGAGGCCTGGTCCGAGGAGGAGGCACAGGATAAACCGGGCTGTGGGGGAGCACTGGAGTTCTGGTACGGACACTCTTTACCCACACTCCAGGCTGAAAGCCCACTTTGGCCCGGCACAGGCGGAGAGCAGGCATTGGGCGAACTGGACCCTCCCAGCGCTCTGGAGACACAGTGCGCAACGCCGGCGCAGGATAACCTGGACCGAGGAGGCGCACTGGAGACCAGACGCGCTGAGCTGGCACCATCCGCCCTGGCTCGATGCCTGCACTCGCATGGCACTTGCGGGGGGCTGGTATGTAGCGCACCGGGCTTTGAACGCGCACTGGGGACACCGTGCGCTCCACAGCATAACACGGTGTCCTACCAGTACCACGCTGCTTCCGGTAAGCACGGGGAGTTGGCTTAGGTCTACCACCTGACTCTGCCAATCTCCCCGTGTGCCCCCCCCCAAAAAAATTGTGGGGCTGCCTCCCGTGTCCGTTGAGCTCCCTCGCCTCGTACCAGCGCCTCTCAGCTCTCGCCGCCTCGATCTCCCACTGCGGGCGGCGATACTCCCCAGCTTGAGCCCATGGTCCTTTCCCATCCAGGATTTCCTCCCAAGTCCATGACTCCAGATAGCTTTTCTCCTGGTGCCTCTCCTTGTGCTGCTCCTTCCTCTGCTGCTTGGTCCGTTGTTGGTGGGTAATTCTGTCACGGCTGTCTGTAAGAGGGAACCAAGGTGCAGCAGAGGATGTGCTCATCATTAGAATTTTAATTCTAAACAAACAAGAGAACACTACAAAATGAACAAAACGACAGCAAACAGTCCTGTTAGGCAAATACTCAAACAGAAACAATTACCCACAAAACCCAAAGGAAAAACATGCTCCTTATGTGTGACTCCCAATCAGCAGCAACGAGCTTCAGCTGTGCCTGATTGGGAGCCACACACACGGCCCAAAACAAAGAAATACCAAAACATAGAAAAAGGAACATAGAACGCCCACCCAATGTAACACCCTGGCCTAACCAAAATAAAGAACAAAAAACCCCTCTCTATGGCCAGGGCGTTACACTTAAACTGTATTATTTTAATTTGATATACTTTACCTTTTCAAAAGGCTGCTGTTTTATTGCACTCTCTGTTGCCCAGATAAGGGGGAAAAGAGAAGAGGATTGTATTGAGGATTGAAAAGGACTGCATTTTATTTCCATGGGGAGGTCTGAAATTACAGGAGGCCTATTATGCACGTTGCACATTTTGTTGTTGTTTTTTCGAATCCAAAAATAAAAATGACATCAAATCTGATTTCTGTATTGTATTTCTATAATTTCATCAATGCAACGAAACATAATACATTAATATTATAATGGAAGTTAAACTTAAAGCACCATCGTACAGCAGAGTAGTCACGTGGTGCGTCATTCTCTCCAGGATGCGCTGCAGGTAAAATAAACGTTTAATCATGAATACCCATTATGTATTTGTAGCCTACTTATCATTTTAATAGTAGGCTAATATAGACACTTACAGCATGTGTTGCCTTCATTATAAGGCTTATATAAGGCTTTTAATTTTTTGCGGCTCCAGACAGATTTGTTTTTTGGTCCAATATGGCTCTTTCAACATTTTGGGTTGCCGACCCATGCTTTAAGACATGAAGGGCAGCCAATCCGGAAAATTTCAAGAACTTTGAAAGTTTCTTCAAGTGCAGTCGCAAAAACCATCAGGCGCTATGATGAAACTGGCTCTCATGAGGACCTCCACAGGAAAGGAAGACCCATACTTACCTCTGCTGCAAGGATAGATTCATTACATTTAGCTGCACTTCAGATTGCAGTCCAAATAAATGTTTCACAGAGTTACCCAAGTATGTGTCACAGCATCATCGGACTGAGCTTGTTGTCATTGCAGGCAACCTCAATGCTGTGCGTTACAGGGAAGACATCCTCCTCCCTCATGTGGTACCCTTCCTGCAGGCTCATCCTGCCATGACCCTCCAGCATGACAATGCCACCAGCCATATACTGCATGTTCTGTGTGTGATTTCCTGCAAGACAGGAATATCAGTGTTCTGCCATGGCCAGTGAAGAGCCCGGATCTCAATCCCATTGAGCACGTCTGGGACCTGTTGGATCGAAGGGTGAGGGCTAGGGCCATTCCCCCCAGAAATGTCTGGGAACTTGCAGGTTTCTTGGTGGAAGAGTGGGGTAACATCTCACAGCAAGAACTGGTAAATCTGGTGCAGTCCATGAGGAGGAGATGCACTGCAGTACTTAATGCAGCTGGTGGCCACACCAGATACTTACTTTTGATTTTGACCCCCCCTTTGTTCAGGGACACATTATTCAATTTCTGTTTGTCACATGTCTGTGGAACTTTTTCAGTTTATGTCTCAGTTGTTGAATCTTGTTATCTTCATACAAATATTTACACATGTTAAGTTTGCTGAAAATAAATGCAGTTGACAGTGAGAGGACGTTTCTTTTTTTGCTGAGTTTATTTTGCAATGTAGAAATAGTAAAAATAAATATAAACCCTTGAATGAGTACAGTGGGGGGAAAAAGTATTTGATCCCCTGGTGATTTTGTACGTTTGCCCACTGATAAAGAAAGGATCAGTCTATAATTTTTATGGTAGGTTTATTTGAACAGTGAGAGACAGAATAACAACAAAAATATCCAGAAAAACGCATGTCAAAAATGTTATAAATTGATTTGCATTTTAATGAGGGAAAGAAGTATTTGATCCCTCTCAATCAGAAAGATTTCTGGCTCCCAGGTGTCTTTTATACAGGTAACGAGCTGAGATTAGGAGCACACTCTTAAAGGGAGTGCTCCTAACCGCAGCTTGTTACCTGTAAAAAAGACACCTGTCCACAGAAGCAATCAATCAGATTCCAAACTCTCCACCATGGCCAAGACCAAAGAGCTCTCCAAGGATGTCAGGGACAAGATTGTACACAAGGCTGGAATGGGCTACAAGACCATCGCCAAGCAGCTTGGTGAGAAGGTGACAACATTTGGTGCGATTATTCACAAATGGAAGAAACACAAAAGAACTGTCAATATCCCTCGGCCTGGGGCTCCATGCAAGATCTCACCTCGTGGGGTTGCAATGATCATGAGAACGGTGAGGAATCAGCCCAGAAATACACGGGAGGATCTTGTCAATGATCTCAAGGCAGCTGGGACCATAGTCACCAAGAAAACAATTGGTAACACACTACGCCCGCAAGGTCCCCCTGCTCAAGAATACATATACATGCCCGTCTGAAGTTTGCCAATGAACATCTGTATGATTCAGAGGACAACTGGTGAAAGTGTTGTGTTCAGATGAGACCAAAAGGGAGCACTTTGGCATCAACTCAACTCGCCATGTTTGGAGGAGGAGGAATGCTGCCTATGACCCCAAGAACACCATCTCCACCGTCAAACATGGAGGTGGAAACATTATGCTTTGGGGGTGTTTTTCTGCTAAGGGGACAGGACAACTTCACTGCATCAAAGGGACGATGGATGGGGTCATGTACTGTCAAATCTTGGGTGAGAACCTCCTTCCCTCAGCCAGGGCATTGAAAATGTGTCGTGGATGGGTATTCCAGCATGTCAATTACCTAAAACACACGGCCAAGGCAACAAAGGAGTGGCTCAAGAAGAAGCACATTAAGGTCCTGGAGTGGCCTAGCCAGTCTCCAGACCTTAATCCCATAGAAAATCTGTGGAGGGAGCTGAAGGTTCGAGTTGCCAAACGTCAGCCTCGAAACCTTAATGACTTGGAGAAGATCTGCAAAGAGGAGTGGGACAAAATCTCTCCTGAGATGTGTGCAAACCTGGTGGCCAACTACAAGAAACGTCTGACCTCTGTGATTGCCAACAAGGGTTTTGCCACCAAGTACTAAGTCATGTTTTGCCGAGCGGTCAAATACTTATTTCCCTCATTAAAATGCAAATCATTTTATAACATTTTTGACATGTGTTTTTCTGGATGTTTTTGTTGTTATTCTGTCTCTCACTGTTCAAATAAACATACCAATAAAATTATCGACTGGTCATTTCTTTGTCAGTGGGCAAACGTACAAAATCAGCAAGGGATCAAATACTTTCCCCCCCCCACTGTAGGTGTCCAAAGTTTTGACTGGTGCTGTGTATATAAGCGTAACTCAAGAAGAGTAGCTGAGGTGTAGTTTAGTAGGATGGTGGCTCCATAGCTGTATGGATCTGTAACTGCTACAGTGTAGTTTAGTAGGATGGAGGCTCCATAGCTGTATGGATCTGTAACTGCTACAGTGTAGTTTAGTAGGATGGAGGCTCCATAGCTGTATGGATCTGTAACTGCTACAGTATAGTTTAGTAGGATGGAGGCTCCATAGCTGTATGGATCTGTAACTGCTACAGTGTAGTTTAGTAGGATGGAGGCTCCATAGCTGTATGGATATGTAACTGCTACAGTATAGTTTAGTAGGATGGAGGCTCCATAGCTGTATGGATCTGTAACTGCTACAGTGTAGTTTAGTAGGATGGAGGCTCCATAGCTGTATGGATCTGTAACTGCTACAGTATAGTTTAGTAGGATGGAGGCTCCATAGCTGTATGGATCTGTAACTGCTACAGTGTAGTTTAGTAGGATGGAGGCTCTATAGCTGTATGGATCTGTAACTACTACAGTGTAGTTTAGTAGGATGGAGGCTCCATAGCTGTATGGATCTGTAACTGCTACAGTGTAGTTTAGTAGGATGGAGGCTCTATAGCTGTATGGATCTGTAACTACTACAGTGTAGTTTAGTAGGATGGAGGCTCCATAGCTGTATGAATCTGTAACTGCTACAGTGTAGTTTAGTAGGATGGAGGCTCTATAGCTGTATGGATCTGTAACTACTACAGTGTAGTTTAGTAGGATGGAGGCTCCATAGCTGTATGAATTTGTAACTGCTACAGTGTAGTTTAGTAGGATGGAGGCGCCATAGCTGTATGGATCTGTAACTGCTACAGTGTAGTTTAGTAGAATGAAGGCTCCATAGCTGTATGGATCTGTAACTGCTACAGAAAGTGTATATTTTCTATTTGAAGGAATGTTTCTTGCTGATTAAAGATGAGGGATCTATGATTCGAAAGCCTTATTGCAAGCGATTATTGGCGTTTGTTAATGTTAAAATACAGCGTCGGGATTGTATTTCACATGACTGTTTATAACTGTAGGGAGAAGACAGAATGCCGCCTAGAGTTAGTTCAACAAATGGATAGTTTGTGCACCTGTTTTTAAGAATTGACTGAATGACACATGGTTGAGTTGCGTGATTTTCACAATGTGCACGTTATATGACAATAGCTCTAGGCTGTTTTTAACAACTTCTGGTTGTCACAGGAAGCTCTTACTCAACAGACGTTGTCTTTGGGGTAGACATAAACAGAATCCTGAATATTAAGCCTCTACCTTAAGAATTGACTGAATGACACATGGTTGAGTTGCGTGATTTTCACAATGTGCAGGTTATATGACAATAGCTCTAGGGTGTTTTTAACAACTTCCGGTTGCTCCAGGAACGTTAGAATCGACACAGGTAGACCTCACAGTAGCCTGATGGATTGTTATTGAAGACAGGTTCATAAGGCATTCATAACCCACATAGGCTTCAGGTTGAATTTTGGAGAATAGTCAATATATTCCTATGGGGAGAGAAGTCATTGCACACAGTTTGATCTAAACACCTTCTTTTCACTGTGAAGGGTTAATACCACAGGGTCAAGGTTAGGCTTGCACAGATCGGGAGGACCTCAGGAACGCTCCTGGTTCCTCTCCATCGCTCGGTGTTGATTTCATCATGTCAACTTTGGTGATATTTTTTGCTGTTGAATCATATTGCAAATGCACGTTACGTTTGCAATATGATTCAATGGGCATTTAGCATCACAAATTTAGGCAGGCTCAAAAATACTGCAGAAATGCATAATTGACTGTCCCGATGAACTGGGGATGGCCGTGCAGTGACTGTTGTTCCTCTCCGTGGCTTGATGGTGACATGAGAGAAGTGGGACTGTCGTTTTTTAGCAATTTTTTGAAAAATGTCCAAAATGACTAGGGGCGCCCCATACTGGATGGGCACTGATGGAAGGTGCTCCCTACCCAACCGTGGACCCCTTGCACCCCCTAAAGGCATTTAAAACCCTTCTAAAAAATTAATCCTGGTAACCCATTTCGGGTCACCATGTGCACGGGTGCGCATTTGCAATATGTTTCAATGGGCCTTTACATCACAAATTTGGCATAATCAAAAACACTGCAGAAATGCATAATTGACTGTCCCGATGAACTGGGGATGGCCGTGCAGTGACTGTGGTTCCTCTCCATCGCTCGTTGTGTTGATTTCATCATGTCAACTTTAGTGATATTTTTTGCTGTTGAATCATATTGCAAATGCGCGTTACGTTTGCAATATGATTCAATGGGCATGTAGCATAACGAATTTAGGCAGGCTCAAAAATACTGCAGAAATGCATAATTGACTGTCCCGATGAACTGGGGATGGCCGTGCAGTGACTGTGGTTCCTCTCCATCGCTCGTCACCCAGCAGTCAGCATCCATCAGTCAATTAGATATCATTCTGACACCATCTGACACCAAATCCACTTTTTCCAACTTGTATAGAAGCCAACTATCACATATGTAAGGGAAAACCCCCCTAATTTGGACAAAATAACATGGGAACATATTGGCATAGCACGAATCATACACACGATTGTAAATACCATCGAAAGCGGTCCATCTCCGGGCCAATCATATGGCATTTTTCCGATGGCAATTGCCAATTGTAACACCCCAAATTTCCTTTAGATGGCGAGTGCGCTCCACCGTGGATTTTCATACAGCAAATGATACCCAAGTCTACACCCAAGGGTCAGATTTTGATAAAATGAATTTAAAAAAAAAAACATATCACCCCTTTAAAAAGTGGTTTCTGGACCGTTTTTCGATTTTTTTTCGGTTGTTATGTCAATTACACATGTATAAGAGCTGTATGAACATGCTTATGACGTTTTTTATTGACATCGTTTTTTGGATTGCTTTTGCTTTATATCAAAAACCAGCTTTTTACATTAGCATGTGACGTTCAGAAAAAGCATACCCCCCGCAAACTTCCGGGGAATTTACTAACAGTTTGCTAAATTACTCACGATAAACGTTCACAAAAAGCATAACAATTATTTTAAGAATTATAGATACATTACTCCTCTATGCACTCGATATGTCTGATTTTAAAATAGCTTTTTCGGATGAAGCACATTTTGCAATACTCTAAGTACATAGCCCGGCATCACGGGCTAGCTATTTAGACACCCACCCAGTTCAGCCTTCACCAAAATCCCATTTCCTATAAGAAAAATGTTCTTACCTTTCTTGTTCTTCGTCAGAATACACTGCCAGGACTTCTACTTCAATAACAAATGTAGGTTTGGTCCCAAATAATCCATCGTTATATCCAAACAGCGACGTTTTGTTCGTGAGTTCTAGACACTATCAGAATGCTACATCACGGTCACGAGCATGGCGCATGGCGTGACAAAAAATGTCTAAATATTCCATTACCGTACTTCGAAGCATGTCAACCGCTGTTTAAAACCAATTTTTATGCCATTTATCTCGTAGAAAAGCAATAATATTCCGACCGGGAATCTGCAATGAGCCTAAACAGCCGACTGAAATTTCTCCACGGGGGCGAATCGTGCAAGCGCCTCATTCAATGGTCCTCTGATCGGCCACTTACCAAAGGCGATAATCTGTTTCCGCCTGAGGCTGCCTCGTCATCCTTCCTGTTTTTCCCGGGTTCTGAGAACCTATTGGAGCCCTGGGAATTGTCACGTTACAGCTAAGATCCTTACTTTTCAATAAACAGATGCGGCTTGCACGACTCCTTGTCAGACAGGGTACTTCCTGCATGAAACCTTGTCAGGTTTTTGCCTGCCATAGGAGTTCTGATAAACTCACAGACACCATTCAAACAGTTTTAGAAACTTTAGGGTGTTTTCTATCCAAACCTGAACAATAATATGCATATTCTAGCTTCTGAGTTGGTGTAGGAGGCAGTTAAAAATGGGCACATATTTTTTCCAAAAATCTCAATACTGCCCCCTAGCCCAAACAGGTTAAAAAGTGGTTTCTGGACCGTTTTTGATTTTATTTCGATTTTTATGTCAATTACACATGTATAAGAGCTGTATGGACATACTTTTGACATATTTTATTGACATCATTTTTTGGGTTGTTTTTGCTTGTGCATAAGGCAAATATGTTTTGTGGATTTGGAATATGTTTTTTTTTTTTAAATCAAAAGTCAATTCTATTTCAAGTTCTACAAATAAAGTTGAAACATCACAGCAATATTCTAGGGGTGGTTTTTGAGAGTCTGAAGGTCAGTTTGAACCCTGTTTGACCCCAACCATGACCAGAACCATCAGAGGGGTTGTGTTCTAAGGTTTCAATCTTAATCCAGCTCTATTAAACATAACAAACTTGAATGTCACAACATTTTAAACAGACATCAAAGTTAGTCTCTCTCTCTCTCTCTCTCTCTCTCTCTCTCTCTCTCTCTCTCTCTCTCTCTCTCTCTCTCTCCTAATTGGGGAGTTAGTTTTAAGTATCTTTGGCCAGGCCATGTTGCAGAAAATGGGGGAAGGGTGGGAAGTGGTCGGGGCAGAGGAACAAAGACTTGGGGAGGAGCAACTTAAAGCAGCAGGTGAGCGGTTAGAAACCAAGAGCCCTGAATCATAAAAGGCTTAGTTTTTAAATCTACATTTTAGTATAATATCATTGTTTAAAAAAAATCAAAAGTCAATTCTATTTCAAGTTATACAAATAAAGTTGAAACATCACACCAATATTCTAGGGGAGGTTTTTGAGAGTCTGAAGGTCAGTTTGAACCCTGTTTGACCCCAACCATGACCAGAACCATCAGAGGGGTTGTGTTCTATATATGAGGGCCTCTCTTAGGTTTGTATTGTGCTTGCTTTGGCAGCACATATACTAAAATTGGATCGATACAGAGAAGATTAGCATGGCCCCTGCGAAAGGATGACACGCAAATCCGTGAAGCGCTCCTTATTTTCCTCACACTTCGAGACACAGAGCAATTGGAACCAAACAGAGAAGATTGGCCGGTAGTGATGGGGGAAATCAATTGCCAATTCTTCTCAGTCTAAGGAGGAGGGGAAATGCTGGGTGAGAGATGGAAATCCGTGAAGCGTTCCTTATTGTGAATTGGGGAGTGAGACAAGGTTGTAGTCTTAGGCCAACTTTATTCAACATTTTGAAATTAATTGGGGAGTTAGGCAAGGTTGCAGACTGAGTTCAACTTTTTTCAAAATTTACAAATTAATTGGGGAGCGAGACAAGGTTGCACTCTGAGTCCAACTTTACACTATATATACAAATTAATTGGAGAGGGAGACAAGGTTTCAATCTTAATCCAGCTCTATTAAACATAACAAACTTGAATGTCACAACATTTTAAACAGACATCAAAGTTAGTCTCTCTCTCTCTCTCTCTCTCTC